>NC_142588.1:16777443-18027443 GCF_965207765.1 Zootoca vivipara
TTCTTAGCTTGCACAAGTTATCCAGGCAGCACAGAACACCATGGAAACAATTTTATTGCTTTAATCTTAATATTGCACATATATTAACAGCCACCATAATAGCAGCACAATAACTTAGATTGGCAGACCAAGAACCCAAGTGTTAGGATTTTGAGTGTCTTAGAGTAGCTGCACACTTTGTGGCAACCAGATTTGCTTTGGATAAACATGAAGTATTAATAACATACATACCTTGGGGAGGGGGGACACCTCAAAGCCTTTTAACAAAAAATAAATTAAATAAAATCCCATCCCAGCATAATAGCCTAAAAATATAGCACAGCACCGTTACACCAGTCTTCTCAAAATTTGGCTCTCAAAAATAAAAAGTCTGGGAAAATAAGATGGTCTTAGCTTCCAGCACAATCTGCAGCAGTGTTGCCTCGTAAGCCTCCATGGAGAGGCTGTTGCATAATTACACACCAACTGTCATAGTGGCAAGAGATACAGTGACATGAAACCGTAGCTAAGAGTGTCTTGATTATGTTTATTATTATTTTGTTTGTTATGCTTTATTTGGTCACTTTACCATACACAGCAATACTCAAAGAAGCTCACAATGGTTAAGACAAAAACAGTCCAGTAGATATAACTGATAAGTACACCAAATACTGTTATAACGTTTAATAAATAACGACGTTTATTTAATTCAGTTATTTATAGCCTGCCCTTCACTCAAAGGTCGCAATCTAGCCAGCTAACTAAACAACATTCCACCCATTATATTTCCATAAACATACCAAAAAAACAATACTTCCTAGTTCCCTACTTCAAGTTGCTTTTCTTATGCACCATATGGTTGAGATCTGTTTGGAATTTGCTCTTATGGAAAACCCCCAACGCAATACACCTTTGGCTCTCCAGCCCAGCCTCTCAGGGGACTATGGATTTGTTATGCTTGCCAAACACATGTTCTCTGGGGAGCCAAATGTATGATGGGGCCCACTGGCAATGTGTGCAGGACACACTGTCACCGCTGTGTGGTAGCCAAGTGGGGAGGAAGACATCCCTTGATGAAGGCGCAGATGGGCCAGAGCTGCAACTGGCTTTATAGCGGCTCGTAGCCGCGGGCATGGATCAAAACCAACACTGGTCGGTTGTGCTTCTGCACGAGTCATAGTAGGTGTTTGGCTCACAATCTCCCTCATTCTATCAGGTATAACCCGGAGGATTTCAGAAACTTTTCCTTTCTGATTCCTTTAAGTGCAGCTTATCATTTTGTTCAAACAAGGATTCCTGCTTTAAATCCTGGCTGGATTCAACATCATTCAAACCAGCTTCAGGCCATGGGTTATTAAGCTGGCTTGTTTCAGCACCACAAGCCCCAGTTTGGTTGCAATAAGCTGCATTTAAGAGCAGCAGAAAGTAAAAGCTTCCAAAGGCCTTCTGGCTGTGCCAGAATTTGGGGATCACAGAGCTCTAGACTCTGCTGTCTTGGTCTGCCATCTTTCAAATTCTTCGGCTCTCCTTTTCAGCTTTCAACAGGTAATCCCGGTTCTTTCTGGATGCTTCAGCACATTAGGAGAAAATGAAATCTCAGTTCATCTTTAACCTTCCTATGTTTTTCTTACCTGTTTCTAAAGCAGAGTGAAAGAATGCCATGTGCACTTGTACCTTACACAAACTCACGTTCAGTGGCATTTCAGGGCTGATTCACAATGTAGCTTTTTTAACCAAGCACAAGATGGTACATAAGTTTAAACGGCAAAAACACATGTGGAACTATCAAATGTGGTTGAACAACACATGTTTAAATGCCTGTGTTTCTTCGCAATAAACACCAAACTGGCAAGCAGGAAAGGATTGCTGCTTGTGCTTTGCTGCATGGTGTTTACTTTTGGGTCAGTTATTTTTCTGCTGGTCGCCTTTCTAGTGTTGCTTTCTGGTGAACAGAAGGGAATGTGATTTAAGCAGAATGAGACTGTTTATTTACTCTTTGATTATGGTAACATATTTTACTTTCTCATTTCTAAATCCTAATTCTTGAGGACCTTCCTGACCACACCTTTTCCCCTCTCCGCTGCTTAGAAGCTCACCTTTGCGTAAAGCACTTTGAGGTCAACCATATGAAAAGTCGTATTGAACTGTAAAGTATCGATATTATTACTACTCTCAAAATATATAACACCACACTCTTCCTTATGTATATAACCCGCCCATACAAGAAGTGTATCGTGCTTATTTGTCAAATAATTTAAAACAGTATCCTGTTGCACAAAACAAAATTAAGGGGGCAGAAAAATGTATATCCACGGCTTTCAAAAACAAGGGGAAATTGACATTTGTATGAAAAGCAGTTGCTTATGCCAACCGAAACATATGCCTTGCGTAACAGGTCAGACTTGGAGTTACAGTTCAAGTGCTATCACCATGAAGACAGACAGATGAACACCAACTGGCCAGCATCAGTCCAGGTCAGCGTCAACGCAACTCCGCTTACCATTGAACGTGGCGACAACAAGACATCGCATAAACCCCTGCATCTAAAGCACGTCTGTCAGCCAGGAAGAAACACCATTCAAATTACCGTCACAGCATGCTGTTGTGTAAGTACACCAGGCCTGCTGCGGCTGCCGACTGTGGTTTGGCTGTATAAAAAGAAATGTGCTGTTTCTTTTAGTGTGATGCACTGTTCCATCAGATCCCAAGTAGGAAAACCCTTGGCCCTTCAGATGTTGCTAAACTGCACTCTCATCATCCCTGGCCAATGGCCACATTTACTGGGGCTGGTGGGAGGTGATGTTGGCGTCCATCTGTCTCGAGAGACAGTGAAGTGCATCTCTTGGGGTGAACTTGAACCACTGTGCTTTCCCTAGTGATCTTAATGGGTGGAAGGATTCCTAAATGTAGGAGCTTTGTCTTTGTGTAGCAGCCTCTCCATCATGCAATATAGCACCCAAAGCCAGGATCTCTGATTGGTTTAATGGCAGATGTACCCCACACAGATGAATTAATTTTGACTCTTTGCTTTCCCCCACAGTCACATTTGTTCGTATTGCAGTTAGTACACCGGCCATCAGTGCGCTCTGTACTTCAGGGCTTACTAAAGAAACGCCTCCTTCCAGCCGAGCACTGTATCACTAAAAGTGAGTAGAGTGATATGTTCTCTGCTTATGCTCATAGAATGAGCTAAATGTAGGGCTGAAACTCAATTCTGTCTCGGGAATTTTATACAGAGAATTCA
Source organism: Zootoca vivipara (assembly GCF_965207765.1). NCBI lineage: Eukaryota > Metazoa > Chordata > Lepidosauria > Squamata > Lacertidae > Zootoca > Zootoca vivipara. The sequence goes on from NC_142588.1 coordinate 16,780,667, forward strand.
TGCAACAGTGTTAAGATGGTGCCCCATTATTTATTGTATTCTCACCCCCTTGTGCCATCTTTCTTGAACAGTCAAGAGGAATTTTAGCAGCGTGGCAGCCTCCTCTGGCAATGCAACTCTTAATGGTGAGGATGGAGTGGAGCAGACAGCTATCAAAGTGTCCCTGAAGTGTCCAATCACATTCCGGCGGATCCAGCTTCCGGCAAGAGGCCATGACTGCAAACATGTACAGGTGAATGCCTTCTTCTGTTCTGTTGATGCAGGCCTGCACATCTTGCGACAGCTGAATGTACATTGTGGCCTGCCAAGCACTTGACAGCATGCAGCAAACCCCAGCAAAATCTGGAGAACCATCAAGCCCCTAATGGAGCACCATACATGGGTGGTGTGGGCTTCTCTTTCCTGGTCGATCACAAATTCAAAGTAATCTTCATAAGTTTAAATTTAGCATGCACATGAATTCCAGTGAGCCCTCTCTGTTCACCCTTTAGTGCGTTTGTTATTAAATCCCAAGGAATTTGAAATTTATTAGTAGTAGTAATCAATTTGAAAGTAGAGTTGTGTAGCTAATATCACTGACTTCTTGTTCTACAGTGCTTTGATCTGGAATCCTACTTGCAGCTGAACTGTGAACGAGGGACGTGGAGGTGTCCTGTATGCAAGTAAGTGTGGCTATTCAATGTTAAGTTGCAGTGAGAATTTTTTTTAAACCTTTTTTGCAACCACTGAGATTATATGTTTTAAGAGGAGCAAGAATAAGAGATGATTGAATAAGATGCATGAAAACGTAGAGAATAATTAGGAGAGGCCACTTTAAAAATTCAGGGTGTATATTTTCTTTTTTATGAGACATGACCCATTTGACATTTGAAGAGCAAAAGGTTTGGAATGAATAAAGGCTTGCCCTTGGAAATCCTTGTGTGCGGGGAATGGCTGGAAATTATTGAGGATGCAAAATGTACAGTAGTGTTTAAAAGAAAACCAACCACTGCTACACAAGTTCTGCGTCTTTAACTGGAAAAGAAAATGTAGGGTAGGGTTGAAAGTGTTTTAGGGCACTGTTTCAGCTCATACCGTGAGATCAAACAGCCCTGGCCAATGCCTGTGTGAATTGTGTGCCATTGCATATTCTGCAGAACCCTTTATGATGGACAAGGGTTCCATAGCAGCATGCTGAGAATGTTTTCAGTCTCTGTCTTAACCTAAGACTGTCCCTTTCTGCAAAATCTGAAGCTGTGATTTGAGGGTTTTCTACAAATCCAACATGAATTTATTAGTAAGGCCTACTACCAGGAACATTATCTCCTCCTGCTTTGATTGGGAAAATACCCCACCTGTCTCAGACACCAATCCCTCCTTGGAATTTCAAAAGTGCGCACACACTACAGACCTCATGTGATGTTGTTTGAGAATTACTGATTAAACCCCTTCATAGTTCACAACAAAATGAACTCCATGTAAATACAATCTAAATTCAGATTATGAGAATTAGGAAAAAAATATTACTTGTAAATTCTTCAGGGCAGGGGACGGACTTTTAGATATGTTCTACAGAGCTCCATGAACATGTGTGTGGCCATGTTTGTAAATAAATAAATGTGCCATCTTCTCTTCCAGTAAAACAGCTCTGCTGGAGGGCCTGGAGGTTGACCAGTATATGTGGGGCATTTTGAATGCTATACAAAAGTAAGTGCAACTTTACCATTGGAAAATGTGCAGTCCCTTTGTTTTTGATGCTGTTCTACTCTGGAGGTCTTTTCTGGGCACTGGTTTTAAGTGCAGAAATCCATTAAGCTTTAGGTCTTTGAGCTGTACATTGATAGCAAGGAGGAGAGAGACAACAAACTGAAATAATAAATAGGCATTGGCCATTTCAAATCCAAAGCAGGTCTACCGTGGGTTATACCTGTGGCACATCTGCTGCCTGTTTGGCCCACTAAAGCGACTTTGTATTTAACCTTCTGTTAACAACCTCACCCCATCAATGACAGTCCTATTAAACGGCCAATGAGAGAAGTAGCATGTAGATGAAAGCATGTTTGTTCTGCGAAAAGCGTAGCTAGTTTTTCAAGGCTATACAAAGGAGCTTATGCTGCTGTGGATTTGTCTCGAGTAAATAGACATGCTTGTTGGTTCAGAACCACCCAAGCAGAGCTTTTCAGATAATGAGTTTGTGGACCTAATTTAAGAATGGCAACTTCTACTTTTTTGGGGGGGGGGTGTACAGTATCAAGGAGACACAATAGTGTGGAGCGCCTCTTTTATTTTATAGCTCAGAGTTTGAGGAAGTCACAATCGACCCAACGTGCAGCTGGAGGCCTGTCCCAATCAAGTCAGACATTCACATCAAAGATGATCCAGACGGCATGCCTTCCAAGAGGTTTAAAACCATGAGTCCCAGCCAGATGATCATGCCTAATGTGATGGAGATGATTGCAGCTTTGGGTCCAGGCCCATCACCTTACCCCTCAATCCCACCTCCACCCGGCGGCAACAATTCCAATGAATACAGTAACCAAGGTGGGTTTAAACGTTTTGAGTATGCGTGTTTGCATCCATCAAACAGTATCTGCCACTAACCATCTACTGCCCACCTCAGAAGTAGTTGTGGAAACATCTTCCTCTTCCAGGCAGTTGATCCGAAACAGATGCTGAAGCATCCTGTTAGTAGAACAGTAGGCCGTCCTTAATAGTTTGGAAGGGAGATTACACAGTGAAGAGAAAAATGGCTTGATACTGATGTGAGGAGAGGGGAGATAGCTATTTGAGAACTTCTGCACTTCTATGTATCACAAAAGAAGTAAGCATCAGATGCAAATTCTTAAAGGATTCTACAGTGGTGCAGGCATGCAGAGAAGTGCAGAAGATGCTTATCTGCTGGTTTATGAAGCACATACATACTAACCTGGTGCCCTTCAGGTGTTTTGAACTACAGCACTCATCATTCTTGGTCATGCTGGTTGGGGCTGACTGGTGCTGTAGCTCAAAACACCAGGAGGGCGACATTTGATGTACAGGTATATGCAGCAAAATAGATGGTATTAAACGGGAGCATGTTTTTGTTTATTTTTCTTCCTTTTTTGTTGTCTGATTATTCTTGATGATTTAAGGAAACGTGTGCTTTAACAATTCCAGTAATGATTTCTTGCATATTTAGTAAAAATCAATACAAATACTTTTTTTAAAAACAACAACAACAGGTTAATGACAGGGTTTAAGCAAAATTGCCATCCTTTCTACCTGCTGATCTTTGGTTCCCACGGAGATGCATCATAGAGCAAGATTTTAATCAACAAGTTTCACACGGATGATTTAGACTTAATTATTAACCTTTACATTTCAGCATACTGCATTACAACTTGTAGAAAATTGTGATGTGTACATAAGAGACATGTAAAAAAGAGCTTCCTGCTCTTAAATCAGTGCTGCGAAAGGTAGGGGGGCAGGGGCTGCTAAATTCTGCAAGACATGCAACCTGCATGTATATGTATATTTCTCAGAAGCCAATCCCACTGCGTTCAGTGGGGTGCACCCCCGAGTCAGCATGCAAAGGATGGCAGCCTTAGCCAGTTTGCAGATTAGCAAAGTGAGAATTAGCGAGGCTCTGCTGTATTTACATGACAGATCAAAGCCTCCGCTTCCCCAAGAAACAGTCTTACACAGCTAATGACTTCTGTTCCTCTGAGATTAAATTTCTCCTCAAATTGAGCTTGTGCCGGAAAGCAAATGATGCAGATGCTTCAAGTCCCATCAAAACTCTGTTTTGGCTTGACTGTTGTAAAGCTGCTGCTCTTCAGTTGACAAAACTGTATCCCCTCTGGGCAAGCTGCAAAGCTGCCCTATTATTTCAAAGCTCAACATGATCCTGTTCAGTGGCTTATGTGAAATAACTTAGCAATTTTAGTTCTGTTCCTAGTTCACAGCATTTAAACCACAAGGGCTGCCGTTGCAGTTAAAGAGATTTAACTCAGATGCTCAAGGAGTAATGAAATAAAGAAAAAAGACCCAGACCTTTAGCATAGGTTTGAGGGACAGTTGGTCAGGTCAGGAGTAGTAATGGTGGGAGAGGGGATAAGGGCACTGCTGAATATACCCCGGTGTGTGTTAAATCTAAAATCCAATATATCTATCCTGATTTACCCACTGTTGGAAGCCTGAAAAGCCATGGGTGGATCATGGCATAAATGAGTTGGATGAAATAGCAGGTGTGCAGGAACAGGGAAACTTGACATTAGAAATTGGATGGATCTGTCCTGTCCCATTTCCCTTCCTGCATAAATGTGGGGTTTATGTTTTTCTCTGCATCTCTTTCTCCTTATATTTTCATTTTTATTAGATGGCCTGAGCAAGCTGCCTTGAAACTTTTTTTTATTAACTAACACATGCTGGTCCCGCTTTTCGAACACAATGTATTCCATAGAAATCATTTGTTAGGCGAGCAGTCACATTACGAGTCAACGATTTATTTATTATATATTTTCCTTATATGGTGTGTGTGTGTCAGAATACATATTAGACCATGAAGAGGCAGTAATGTTGTTAACTCCTATATAAGGATCCCTGGGATTTTTATACAATGATCACATTGTGTGTTTGGGTAAAGGTGTGGATATGAAGTACTCCTTTAAAGTAACTCTCCCTCTCTCTCTCGGCTGTCTAGGTAACAGTTACCAAGGTCACAGCAATTTTGATTTTCCACACGGGAATCCTGGTGGAACGTCTATGAATGACTTCATGCATGGGCCTCCTCAGTTGTCACACCCTCCAGACATGCCTAGTAACATGGCAGCTCTTGACAAACCTCTAAGTCACCCCATGCAGGACTCTGTAAGTAATATAATTTCTCGGTTTCTTCTTCATGAAATAATGAATTGTTTTTTAAAAATTAGGCCCAGCCAAGTCTTCAAAGTAGCTGACAACTATTAAAAGCAAAACTACTACACTAGCATAAAGAACAATGGCATAATTTTAAAACATTGGCTTGGGGGACTGACGGCAGCGCTTGCTCTCTTGGCTCGGGGAAGGCAGGCGGCAGCAGCCCCAGAGCCGAAGCACAGTTGTTGCTGCCTGCCTGCCTTCCCTGAGCCAAGCGAGCAAGCGCCGCCGCCAGTACCACTGTAAGCTGTTTTCCCTTAAGCATCTTTTCTACATAACGTATTTTTCACTCCATAAGACGCACCTCGTTTTTAGAGGAGGAAAACCAGAAAAAAATGGGAAGCCCCATAGTGGTCCTTCATGGAGCAGGGAAAGAGGGGGCAGGCGGCTGCCCGCCGCTCCTTCCCTGCTCCGTGTCAACCATCTTCTCCCCCCCTTCCGCTGCGGCTCTTAAAAGCAGGCTTTTGCAAGCGGCTGGGGGGGGGGGAGATGCTTCACAGAGCAGGGAAGGAGGGGCAGGCGGCGGCGGAAGGGCGAGCAGGGAGAAAGGGCTTTCTCTCCGCTCGTCTTTGTCCCTCCGCCAGTGCTGCTGCCCGCCTCTCGCAAGAGCAGGCATTGGGAGAGGTGCAGCACCCCAATGCCTGCTCTTGTGAGCGGAGGAGGCGGTGACTTTGCGCCACAAGACGCACAGGGATTTTCCCTTCCTTTTTAGGAGGGAAAAAGTGTGTTTTATGGAGCAAAAAATACAGTAAATATAAGGCCTTCCTAAATTGGGGGTTGTGAGTCACACAAAGGAATCCTACACTGCCTAGACCAGTATGAGGGGCAGACCGCAATGATGGTTTCACTCAGCTGTAGATTGCTGGTGAAACCACCACCAAATCCTTCTGCCTCCAGCACCTGACTGAGGGAGAAACAAGCTGCCGGCGCTGGAGGCAGAGAGACTCAAGCGGCAGTGGTTTCATCAGTGATATACCACTGAGTGAAACCGTCATCGTGGTCTGCCCCTCATAACGGAGAGACTGAAACAAACTGCCTGGGTGAGGTGCCAATATAGCTTGTTCCTCCCTCCGCTTCCTTAAACAAGTTTTACAGAGTCCCCAACCTGCTAGTGGCTTGTAGAAGCCACCAGCAGTGGTGGCGGGCTCCAACCCAGTTCCTGCTTGCACAGGAGCTAGATCAGAGCTGCTGTCTCTACCACACTCTGCACGGCTGCGCTCCCCTCAACAAAGAAGTTTAAAGGATCACTGCCTGAAGGCAGCCAGGCAGAGCAGGGCTTCTGATGCAGAGGTGGGGGCTCCTTTAAACTTCTCTGTTGAGGGGAGCGCAGTTTCCAGGTTGGGATCCCTCAGCTGGGAAGCCAGGGCTTTCCACCTCCCAGCTGAGCAGCAGGCTTGGGCCAGCTGCATTGTCCCCAGCCCACAAGACGCTCCTCAGTTCCCACTGTAAGAGCTGAGGCAGTTTCTCCCGGCAGCTGGGGCCGATGCACCTTGTTTCAACATCGCCCAGCCTTAGTGGGTAGATAGTTGCCCTACTGGTAAATCTCTGGGTGATCAGCACTAGGGCTGGGCAATGTCAGCTTTTCAACATCACAATATTGATACGGAGGGGGAAACAAGTTGCATTGGCCAGGAGCTGAGGCCAATACAGCTTGCTCCAGGCGCTGGGGATGGAGGGAATCAGCCAAGTGCACACCTGTCAGGCTCTGTTTGCAAGGCTGCCTCCCGCACAGCATCAGCACCGCTCCACAAGGCACAGGGCGCAAGCCACTCTATCTGCACCTTGTGGACCAGGGCTGTCTGATGCTGCTGGCGGGTGCTGGGCCCAGCAGCCTCTGCACTGCCTTCTGCCGGGAGCAAAGACATAGCCCACCCTCCCGGGTGAGGCAGTTGCAGACCTGCTGCCTTGGTACAGAAGTCTAACGGAGCCCCCACCCTGTCTCCAGCTTGGGGACATGAAGCAACCCATTACCCAGCTGAGGGAGCTCCATCTTTTTCCTGCTCATCTGTGAGCAGGAAAGGAATGGGGCTCCCTCAGTTGGCGAACAGGAGCTCTTTAATGGAGCCTTGTACAAGCCAGTCGGGGGCTCTGTAAAACTGCTTGGCTGAAGGAAGGGCAGTGGCACACTCCTCAGCCAAGCTGTATCACGCCTCACCGATGCAGCTTGCTTCTCCCTCTGTGCCGGTATGATGGCAGCTTCACTCAGCAGTATATCTTTGGTGAAACCGCCACCACTCCAGAGTCCCCCTGCTACCAGCGCCCAGCACCCAAGGGAGATGATCTCAGGAGCGGTGGCAGTTTCAGCCACCATTGCGATCTGCCCTCATACCAGTCCTGGGCGATACATCACCCAGGCCTAATCTGCACTGTATCAGCAAGAATCCCAAACGTTCAACAAGAACAAGCCCATCTCTTCTACTTATCTCAGGCTAATAAAATGAAGAAAGCTATCCTTTCTGTTAATTTCCTGAAAACAAAAAATTCAGAAGGAGCTCAGAGGCACCCTGTTTAATTCCGACTATGTCTTTTACACCTGGCTCTTATTGTTATATCTTGGGGTTCTGGGGTTCTAGTAGGAAGAAAACATGAAGTGCTACTACTCTGCCCTTCCAAAAATGTTCTGTACTGTGTTTTTTATTTATTTATTTAAAAAAACTTCCCAGCCTATTAGCATCTGTACTGGTGGATTAGTCACCAGTAAAGGAAATGTCTTCTCCTGCTTCTGCAAGGGCAAATACCCGATTCCTCACTTTCCAGCCTTGGCTGGGAAGGAAAGGAAAGGATCTAAGTAGCAGGCCATTTTGGAGTGTACTGTAATAAGGGTTATTGGCCCATGTGTGCCTTCTCAAATGATAGCATATGTCTCGACACCCGGGGGAAAACCGTGGCGGTTTTTAGATAGGGTTGCTTCGACTTGCGAATTTTTCCATTGTCAATGCATTCCTATGGGAAATTGCGTTTCCAATGGCGTTTTTCGACTTACGAAGGTGCCTTTGGAACGGATTAAATTCGTGAGTCGAGGCACCACTGTACTTTTTTGTATTCTTCCCTCTCTCTGTACTGATGTGAGGTATCCCACTGCTATCACCCTTCCCGTTTGACTTCCTCAGGTGTGAGAGGCAGAGGGAGGCATGAAGGAAAAGCTATAGGTCCATTGAACTCCCCCTCCAAGTATAGAGGGAGGGCCAATTTATGAGCCTGCTCCTTTGGCACAACCACATAAGGAAATCAAAAGGGAAGGTGATGATAGAAGAAGGGAGCACAAAAACTTTCTACTTCACTTTTCCATCTCTCACAGCCTCTCCCCTCAACTTCCTGCTTTACATATTGATGGAGAGGGGAAAGAGGGAGATTAAAATGAAAACAAAACAGCAGGCCATTTGTAGGGAAGGAGTGATCCCCTGCAACTTCCCACCCATGCAGTTGTGGCCCTTTGGCAGGATTAGTTGTAGACCAGGGTACTATATACCCCAAATGAAACTGGCAAATTAAATGTTGCTGTCTTAGAGATGTCTGCATGTGCAATGGGGCTATTTGTCTCCGTGCTCTTTTAAATCCCTTTGGAAAGTAGAGAGCAAAAAATTGGCTCACCAGGAGCTGGCTTCTTGGAATACCGAGAAGCATAAGCGCACACTGCCTTCTCTCACACCTGATGGCATGGAAGTCTTCACTTTTGCAGCATTCGCCTGTAAGGAATAAAAGAACTGATGCTAAACTGGTATTTGTATGTATGTATGTATCTTCCCCCTGTATTTGTATGCAGCTAATACTCTCTCATATGGTTATGTTTTTGTTAAAAATAAATAATTTGGTGAAGCACTGAGTTTCAGCATTATATAAACCACCTACTTCCACCCTGCTACTTGAGTTTGTTTCCTAGTATCACCAAGCATGGTATATCAAAGCACATGGGTACTGCTCTAAGGATGCAGATCTCAGTTTTAGCATCGTACTTCCAACACTCTCTTCAATTTATTGATTTGTTGGAAGAAACAAGTAGTCCATCTTAGCGCCTAGTCTTTGAAAGTGATTGGGTCCCTTAAATGAGTAAATGCCACCAGTGATATCTCTTTGATAGACAACTGAATAACTTCTTCCCAGAAGGAATTAGAAGTTTAACCTCTGCTGGAACATCCAAGATAACTCACAATAGGTGCAGTATAGACTGCAGTGATCAGTAACTTAAAATATAAGAATGCCTACTTGAATGTTCCGATAGTTTTAAAACAACTTTATTGTAACCAAATTTAACTAATTGCATACTATAGAAGTGTCTTTTATATTAATACGTCTACTGCGTTCTAGAATTCTTGCACTTCCTGTTCATTTGCATTGTGTTTTTGTGCTCATGCTATCTTTTTGCATCTTTATGTCAGCTGAATGTAGGGGGACATTCTTTAAACTATTCATGCACTTAATTTTCTCCATGGTGCTAAAGTCAGTTTACAAGGCATGCTCTGGCATTAAAAGGAGGCCTGCACAAAAGGAGGAAACAAATACATACTGTATGTTTCACTAGATACAGACATGCATGCTCATAATCTCTGTGTGTGGCCCAGTAGCAATATCTGGAGGGTGTTTTTATTTTTATGAGAACTACATGAGATGCCATGTAGTTTCTGTACCTTAATTGGCTTAAGGTGAATTTGCTGTGGAAACATCTGTCAAGAGCTGCTTCTTTGATAGGGATGCCTTTTTGCTCAGATGATGTGACTAAATGAAAACCACAGCAGAACTGATGAAGTTTGCCCACTCAAAAGAAATGTGCAGAAAGCCATTCCCTTCCCAGATGATTAAGATCTGTGTTATGAAAGTTAATGTATACTTCCATCTTTCCACCATCCTAACAATTTCAGGGCGGGATCTGGATAAAGAGAATTTTGGTCCCCTACCAAGCTACCTTTTATCCCATGCATCTATTTATTTTTACTGACACCTCCTAAATTCCGAGGGCTCATGATCCAGCGCATTGACTCCCGCACATTATTTCTCCCCTGGCGGCAAACGCCTGTCCAAGCCTAGCATTTTGCAATATGAGTTTTGCATTAATGATAAAGTAATTTAGAGTGACAAAATTTTTATTTCCTCCCCCTGCCATATCTGAGCCTTGTACCATGTAGCCTCACTTTTCCTTTCCTGCTTCTTTCCTCCTCCGCAGATCCCTCATCCCGGCAGCACTGATCAGTCCCATAGTTCCATGCAGCAAGGTTTGCACGTACCTCATCCCAGCAGCCAGTCAGGGCAGCCATTACATCACAGCGGTCCTCCTACCCAGCCGTCCCGGCAGCCGCCACAGGCCGCTCCTACCAACCATCCACACAATGACCTGGCCTTTAACCCCTCCTCAGCCTTAGAAGGCCAGGCTGGTGGGCAGGGGACGTCTGATATGCCGGAGCCTTCGCTGGATGTAAGTTTGTGTCATTCTGTCATCTGCTTGCTTTAGAATGTGCCTTGAGTTTCTGCAGGAATAAAAATAAAAAATAAAAAGAAGGGAACAGCTTTCATAGCACATGCCCTCATTTTATGCATTGTTTCTTGCATTTCTTCACTACAGCTGACAACTCAGAATCCATGTCACGCAAGTGGTGTCTTTCCCTTGACAAGGGTGGGTAGGCAGGGGCCGGATTTGGGGAAAACAAGCTTTCTGTGTGAGAAATAGGCCACAAAGCATGTTAGTTATTATTGATGTTTATATAGCACTTATCTGACTAACATACATTTTAAAAAGGGATGGGGTTTAGAAGTTGAATACCCCCCCCTGAGCAATCAGCTACTTACTTTATTTATTTAAATAATTTTAAATAAGTAATTATTTATTTAGACTTAAATGTCATCAGGCTTGATTTCAAAAAGAATGGAATAGTTCTATAATTTATTGGGCCAACCAGCTGTTAAAAAGCTGAAGGCCTGAGTGTTAGAGAGATTTTTCTTCCAACAGACATAGAATGTTGAAATCTGTGGCTGAGTCTGGGAGCAGACGTGTATAAGTTTCCAGTTTTAAATGTGTTTTGTTTCTGAATGAGGACATCTGAATGACTAGTGTTTTAAGATGGTAAGGCTTGTTACCAGGTTGTGCTGTAGTTTGGCACCTAGCAATAGAACCCATGCATTTCCCTCCTAGAAGGAGGAGATGCCGTTTAGTCCACAAGAAAACCATACGTTCTACTGCTATTTAGGACAAATTAAGCTGTGGGCAACGAAGAAACAGGTTTTGCAAAAAGAAAGACATCTTAGAAAAGTGAAGAAAAGCAGCCATGTGTGCAAAAGGCTTTGTAGAAAAGTGCCAGGGTGGGGTGGGGAATTCTCATCCATACAAAGGTTGCATTACAGTCAAAAACCCACACAGTTTCATATCAACTTACATTCTACTTGTCCAAGGATATTGGTCACTTGGGTGCCCTGAAAACAAATGAGATGTTTGGTGAAGGCTATGACAACACAGAGAACACTATGAATTATAATTGCAAGCCTTTTTGAATCACTGTCAAGCCAGAGTTGAAATATTTTCATTCAACAACAACATCTGACTTAAATCTGTTCATGTATTTCAGGAATACAGTACAGATGATTCAAAGGGAACACATTATATTAGCTAAACTGGACATAGTCACACCAGGCAGCGTTGATTCACTTTTAACTATATTAACTAGTTGGTGAGTGATTGTGGAATTTAACCTTTTCAGAAATAGAACCCAAAGGGTAAAAACAATCTATTTCTGAATTTCCAACAATAAGATTGTTTGTGAGATCATAGCATATTAATCTGTACATGGTATTTACACTTTCTCCTAGGAAATATCATAGCTGAAACTAAAATGCAGAATATTTGTGTGTGACTTTTAAAGAAACCTCTACAGACCATCTTATATACATGCTAACCTTTTCAGGTGGTGATAGCTCATAGATGTCATTTACAGAATGTGCTGCATTATCTGTATGCCATATTTATTTGCAGTATTTTTAACCCGCTCTTCACCTGTAAAGGCTCTCAGAGTGGCTGGCAAAGATACGGTGATCACAGAGGAAAACTGCCCATAATGTTGTGAGGCTGCTGCACCACCTCATCATGGCTTTCTGCCACACACTTGAGTACTACATTGGCACAAAATAACTTACAAGGCATGTCAGAGTGTCCTAGAGCTAAAACAAATGGGCAGAAGCCCTGTGTATTATTGAACTGCACCTTTTCAGGCGGGAGTGAATATTTGAATGCTCTGCCACATGAAAAGCTCCCCCGTGCATACAAAGCGACATGCTAGGGAGAGAGATTTCAGCTAGATTCCCCCACCACGTGCAATTTTTTTGTCTGTGTAGAGAATTTTTTTATATGGTAGGGAGGGGGCCACTCATAAAAGTGTTTCTTAGCACAGGAGCCCATATAATGCTTCAGTTACATGGAGGATCACAATGCCAACAGCCATGTAGCACTGGAGTGGAAATTCTTCCTGTAACTGGGCTGGCTATCATATATAAAGGACTCTCTTCTCTACCCATCAAGAAAATTTACAGACACATTTTGAGAGCTTTATCTGCCAGCAAATGTGGAGCGAAATACATGCCATTTGCCGGCTACTTCACCCCTGTGATGATGCTACCTTCAAAAATTTCCTCTTTCTTTTCCAGCTGCTTCCAGAACTCACAAATCCAGATGAGCTACTTTCATACTTGGATCCTCCTGACTTACCAAGCAATAGCAATGATGACCTTCTTTCTCTTTTTGAGAACAACTGAAGCCTTCTGTGTTTTGTCCCCAACACCTCACATTTGTTTGACAAGTCTGTAGCTTCACGGTGAGGAATCCCAAGCCACCCTTTTTTCACAAGGACAAACTCACAACTTAAGCAAATGGTGCACACTCCCTACTTAACTTCATCTCAGAACTGCTTGTGTCAAGCTTCATCAACTGCGGTGGGGAAAAGCAAGAGGACAATATGGTGGTGACCTCACAGACTACCACTCTACTTCACAGATCGATTGTGCAGCTGTGGAAAACCTCACTTGTTAATTATGCAGAGAGATAAGAGTTTTGGGATATGCCTAGTGAGAAGCAGCCCAGTAGAAACCAGTCTCAGCAAGGAAAGAAAGGCAACAGAACTATGCTAAGCAACCAGTTTTAGAAAGTCCTTCCAACTTTTGTTCTTCCATTAGCTCTCTCTCCCTCCTGCCCTAATGCTATATTGTCTGTCCCACTATGTTCCTTCCCTCCCTCTCCCAGTACACTTCTGCCAGACACAATAAGGACAAAACTTATTTGGCAGCACATTTAGACTAGCCAAACAAACTCAAACATAAAACAAATACCAAAAAGCACAAAAAAACCAATAAAGATGTCACAAGTAGGATAAAAATACAAAATGCAGCCAAGGGAGGAACCTGTTTCTTAAGACAGCGGTTTCTCCATTGTGGAAGAGTCCAGTGAATCTCCAGGGTATGGCAAGCGTGCTTTTCTAAATCGTAGCAATCTTTTTTTAAAAAAACTATTCTTAGAGGAAGGGTAGTTACCTTATCTTGCTCTGACACAGATACTTGGACACCTTGTTTTCTCCTGTCTTTCTCTTTCCCTTTCTTTTTCTTCTTTTTAAGGGGTTTGGTTTCGGATTACTGCTTTTGTGACAATAAAGCAGCCAGCTATTAAAAGGGGGCAGACCATATTCACATATGAAGTAGGAGAAGAGAAAAACTGTAAACCGTTGATCCATCACCAAGAGCTTTCGATTTTTGTAACCTGCGAAGTTAGATCACTGCTCAGTCCCTAACAGGAAAATGTGGCAAAAGTGTGGAGAAAAAGAGCTCTCACTTCAAGATATTTGGGGGCGGGGAGAGAGATAAGAGGAAAAAACTGTTCACAATTGTTTAGAATTGAAGGAGGCGTTTGCAATAAGAGTCACCTTATCTCTCCCCCCACCCTCCGATGGTTTGCTTTGCATTTTCCAAATTGTGTTATGTGGCTCTGCCTTTTTCTTTTTTTCAGTTTTATTGTATCATTTAGCTGACAGGACCTTTTCCCTCTTCTTTTCAAAAAATATATTTCCAAGAATAATGGGCACGGGAACAGTCAGTTCCTTTGGTATCACCGTACAGCAGGCTCTCGTGCCACAATGCTTCCGTGGTATTTGTGCTTCTCATGTGGTTGCTTCCCTCCTGCATGAGCTTCCAGTCGCTTCTGGGCCCATTTCTGCGTCCTCTCCGTTGTTCTCTCTTTATAAATTTTGTATAGTACCTGTGTGTTAAGACGTGCATGTGTGCCAACTTTGCCCTTGCGGGCCAACATTTCATCTTCTGCCTACTGTGTACAGAATATTGCTTTTTTTGTGGATAATACACCTTGATTGCTTCGTCCCGTTTGGAATCCAATCCAATAGTCCCATCTTTGATTTCAGCAGTAGGCTTTCGATTTTGTGCCAGATGGAACTCTTGCGTGTTGGTTTCAGTGTGTAAACAAACTCCACCCACCTTGCCCTCTGCGAATGGCATGACCTGTGCATTCCATTCTGAATTTGCTCTCCTCACCAAAGTCATGCTTGTAAATTCTTTGAGCATTTGTTCTTAGCATCTACCACCACTGCTGTATTTGCATCTTGTTATATATATATGCTAGTCGACAGCACCTTGCTGTAGATATTACAGGAAATGGCAGTTTTAGTTCTTATATTATTTTCCAGTTAGGAGTGTTGAATTTGTAAACATTTTATGTAGAGATGTTCCTACATTTACCTTTCCCCTCCCCACCCTTTTACTGAGGTTTTTATTTTGTTCCTTTTTTTGAAGAGAAGCGCTGTTCATTATGCAAGATCAATTATTTTAAGAATTGCTGTTGTAAATACCTTTTGTGAATATTTTAGTATTGTCTTTGATTATTATATTCAACATTTTCATGATCTGGATATACATGTGTTTTTAAAATACATAGGGGGAGCGGGTCTTTTTTCTTTTCTTTTTTTCTTTTTGTAAAGGGTTCTTGGACTAAGGGAGCATTGATTTTTCCTTCTGATAAATTAGCCCTATCAGTTTCTTCAAGAAATATTCTATATCTGGCCAGTGTCCTGAGCAGCCCAGCAAATAAATTGTTATGAGTGTGACTGTCCTAACCTGTATCACCCTAGACTTCTGCTTTGTAGGCAAAGAAGCTATTTCTAAGGCTCTCACATCCCTCTGAAAAGGATGCTGGCCTATGCGTAGAAGAGGGGAAAGCAGTACAGAATATAGTTTCTTATCCTGTATATACATAGCAAAGGATCTTTATTATTGGACACCTGGTGCCACAACTATTATATGGTGGCACAACTGAGATGGGACACCACTGTGACACTGAAGTCTAGAGCTTCCTTCCATTAAAATGCATTTTTTTTGTTTTCACTCTAGTAGCTTCCCCCTGCACCATTTTGCTGCATCATTTACATAATCAATGAAATCATTTGTATGAGCAGTTAAGGCTAATAATTTGACACATTATTCTTAATTTTTTAAAAAGCCTCTCACACACTATGAGCTCTAAACCGAATGCCACACACTTGTCGTAGCCATGTATTGTGGCCCACCAGTAGTGCAATAAAGCTTCCGGTTCCACTGTTTATTGAAAAAGCAAATAATAGTAATAATAATAAATACCTCTGAATACCAGTTGCTGGAAATCGCAAGTGAGGAGACTGTTGCCATCCTCAAGTCCTGCTTGTTCATTTCCTATAGGCATCTGATTGGCCACTGTGAAAGGAGAATGATGGACTATCAGTAGTCTTCAACCTTTCAGACCCAGGACCTCAAACATGCATTTGGGGATCCATTTCTTAACCTTTTGCCATATATTTGCATGGTAATAGTGCTCCTGTTGTGACACACCTTAGATCAGGTGAGACCCACTAGCGAAAGACTAGTAGACTAGACAAACCTTGGCCCTGATCCAGCAGAGTTGTTATGTTCTTAGTCAAGCACCTGGTAGGCTACAATATGTGGTGGGTGGGTTGCATTCAGTTTGATGGATCACAAGTTGTGTAGGCCTGTGTTAAGCCATATGCTGTGCGTTTGCCTGTTCAGCTTCTAGCACTGAATTTTATTTTATTTTATTAGCATTGCTCCACTGTTAGATATGCATCTATCAAAACTAGTTACTTGAAACTGAGGGGTTTTTTTCTGTGTAACTGGAAACGGAACCATTCTAAAGTCAAAATTGTTTAGCTTTTGCTGATGGCAATCAAAGTGCATCGTTATAAAAAGGTTCCTGTTGAGGAGGCATAAGGTGAGACTCACCTGAGACAAACATATTTGGTATAATAAAGCTTTCTATCATTTGATGAAATCTTCTCTCTAGTAACAGTTAATGCACATTTTGGCAGCTGTGGATTTCATGTACACTGATTACCGTAGGTCAGTAGAAAGACACAGACTGACTAAGCACAAGGGCTACCTGAGTTGTGTTTGTGAACGAATGGAAGCAGATGCTGAGATCTAGCCATGTACTTGCGTAATAGTTTATCAAAGCGCGTATTTATCAGAGGCAGCCTTTGTGTAGTCAACCCAGAATGCCCCCAACTTTCTCTCTCACACGACCACATTAGCATCTTATTAAATTACTGGATAGTCAAAAAAAAAGTTGCTGGTTTTTTGTTATCTGCTCACTGCCATCATGTTATAATGTGGAGAAAACATGTTAAATAAATAGCAACTCCATGCATGTCTTCTCAGAAACAAGGCCTACCAAGTTGGTATAGTGTTGTTTAAGAAATCTGCAATCCTATGCACACTTAACTGAGAATAAACCCTGATGAATGCTTCTGAGTAGATATACATAGGATTGTTCTGTGAATTAGTTGTTTTTGTGTTGAAGGGCAAAATTACATCACCAAAGGTTGTTGGTTTTTTTTAAATCCTTGTTTCATGGGCATTTGCTTTGGGGTTTTGTTTTTTTTAATTGTTTCCCTATAGACACCCACCTGGAAAAGAACCCACAGAGATTTATACTTCTACTGCCAAGACATTAATATTGTTGTTGTTATTATTAATTATTATTAGAGGATTATGAAAACACACTAATGTCTGCAGTGGAGACTCCAGGGACATCTGTACATATGTAAATGGAAAATAGAGACATGTTAACAGAAATGCATTCATTTTCCTTGGAATGTGCATTGTTTTTATTTCGCAGGAAAAAAATAAAGCTTGAAGCTCCATCTTATGTGGAAAATGAATCCTGTTTGTTAGCGTTTGTGAAGTCTCCACATTTGTTTCACTTCTTGTAATATACTCTGGATCCTTTGTGAAAAGAATTTTTGTTGCATTTTTTGTTTTCCCTTCATGTAATAACTAGCTTAAATGTACTAGTCTTATCACCTGTGTATTTTTAGGGTGCTACAAAAATAATGAAGAAAATAAGGGGATTAAATAATAAAAAAGATTGTAACCAAATTCATACTTTGTACAATTTTTTGATATTGTGATCAGAGGAGAATTTTAAAAAGTACAATCGGAATTAACATGCAAAAATGGCCATTGTCTTTGTTTGTACATTGTATGTACAGTACAATGCAATCATTTCATACTTTAAAACTGGTCAGAAAAAAATAATTGTGATTTTTAGTCTTGAAAAACTGTATGTAGTTAGATGATGTGACAACCTAATATTTATCTAATAAATATGTATTCAAATGAAACCTGTATATTAGGTGTTCATGTGGTTATTTTGTATTTAAAAAATCAGATTGACTATTGCTAGACATTTATATACTTTCTTGTAACACTGAAAGTACTCTCATTTTTGCTCATGTTATTTTTTTTCTTAAATAAATTTGGAAAATGATGGATGGACTAGTGGGCACATGTTTTGTAAATCTGAACTTCCTCCTTCTTCTCTCTCTCTCTCTCTTTTAAAAAAGCATTGCAAGGTCTTGGAATTCATTATCTGATATTTATAATACTGCTTGGTCCTAATGAAGATCATGTTCTATGCTGATTATGTACACAATTGTTTATTTACTTGATGAATACCAAAGGAGGTTATGGGAAAGATTCGTTGCACTACAGGAAGCAGGGCTGGTGCCAGATTTCAAGGGGTCCTCAGCAGCATGGTCTGGCCAATGGACCCCACCACTATCAATCCTCTTCTCTTGCCCCCACCTCCAGCTGCTGACAATCCTCTTCCCTGTGGCAGCAGTCCTGCAGTTCTTTGCCCACTCAACATGCTCAGTCTTCATTATACTATTTTGGAATTGTTGTTTTTCTAAGTAAACCCTTAACTGCCCCCACCCCAAGAGTTTGCGTAGTTCTTGCAAACCTCTCAATTCTCTCAAGCATACTGATCCCTCCCTCTTCTGCATGGGTGGTGCCATTTTGGTTAAATAAGAACTGATAACTCAGATAAAAAGGTAAAGGACCCCTGATAGTTAAGTCCAGTCGCAGATGACTCAGGTTGTGGCGCTCATGTCGTTTTACAGGCCGGGGGAGCTGGAGTTTGTCCGCAGATAGTTTTTCTGGGTCATGTGGCCAGCATGACTAAGCCACTTCTGGCACAACGGAACACCGACACCAGAACAGCGCACAGAAACGCCATTTACCTTCCAGCCAGAGCGGTACCTATTTATCTACTTGCACTTTTTTTTTTTACTTGCTTTCGAACTGCTAGGTTGGCTGGGACCGAGCAACGGGAGCTCACCTGGTCACAGAGATTCAAACCACTGACCACCTGATCGGCAAGCCCAAGAGGCTCAGTGGTTTAGACCACAGTGCCACCCACGTCCCTGGTAACTCAGATAACAGACTGCTATTAATATATGATACCGTGTCAGGTGGACATATATCAAGTCAGATCATTGGCCCATCTAGTTCTGGATGTTGTCACTGGCAGTGGCTCTTCAGGGCTTCAGGTAAGAATCCTTCCCAGGGCTCCCTGGAAATGCCCTGGATTGAACCTGGGATCCTCTGCATGGAAACATGCACTCCCACTGAGCCACTGCCCTTCCCATAACAGCTAGCATCTGCTGGAGATGTTCTGAATTGGGCATATTAATTCCTATGACCTAATCCTCTTCAGCACAAAATCTGGACAGAGGTATGCAAGAGGTTAATTGCATATGATTTTGGAAGCTTGCACTAGAACCTCACCACCATTATACGGGGTATGTTTGGGATGCAAATTCTGGAGAAGTTGCCCTGTTGATATTTAAAATAGGTTTCTGCAAAAGCCCTCCTTGGCATTCAAAGCCTCACAGGACAATGAGGCGGAGAACCTCACCTGTTCCACCCATCTCACTGACTGCCACATGACGGGAAAGGGACTTGTGCAGCAGGGAGCTGCTGCCTCTACCTGTGTAAGATCTGGGTTCTCAGTAAGCAGGGAGTCTACACAAGGACAGCAAGCACCCTGCTGCAGAGGTTTCCTTCCCAAAAATGTGAAAGGCGGTGAAGCTGGCAAGAGAGATGACAGCAAGCAGAGTGAGGAGCAAGAGGCCCCAGGGTTATAGCCATGTGAGGGAGAAGAAAGACTGAAGGTGGGTTCACTTATATGCCACTTTTCCACAACTGAGCTGTGCCCAAAGCTGCTTACAGCAAATAATCAAAATATCAAACTATGCAGCATTAGAGAAACAAACAAACAAAAGGACCATGAAGAGGACTAAACATAAGAAATGTACCTACTCTTAAACTAGACTGCTGGATTAAGAACATGGTTGCCCTCTCACTCTGAGAGAAAGTAAAGATGAAGCAGGCAGGACACTTACCTTTTAACCTGAGCAAGGCGGGAAGAGACATTTTTTTTGCAAAGAGATGTGTGCTGAGATATTTGACAGTGCCTGGAATTAAACAAATGTCAACACAGTAAGTGCACGTTAACCATAGCACTTAATAAATTACCCCTGGCCTTATCCCCCCTACCCCCTTCTTTGCCCCACTCCACAAATTGTTCCCTTTCCCCATTCCTTCCTCGAGTTCTTTTATCCCAGTTGTGATGGTTGCCTCATGTGTCTCTGTGTTAAGGGACATTCATTTTTAAAGAAATTTTAAATCACAAAAGAGTCTCAAAAGATTCCAAAATGAAGTACTATAGCTAAACTGAAGTAAGCTTCAGTTTAGCTACAGTACTTCATTTTGGAATCTTTTGAGACTCTTTTGTGATTTACCTCAAGGGTGTCAGCAGTAAGTTTGGTAACAGGAAGCCAAAGCAGGTTAGAGGGAGTTCCCAATGAGAAACTGGAAACCCACAAATTACTTCAGTTTCATTCTGGTAGCACTGCCTAGAACTCACACAAGCAGTTATGGTTACCATCCCTATTATTTCAATGGACTTTAAGTTAGTGCATCATACCTGCTCATGACTCTTAAGGAACGAAATGCCAATGAACTCACTGGGACTGTATCTGAAGTAAACATCCTTAGGGCAGTGCTGGCTACATTTTAAATTTTCAGGTTGGTTTGTTCTAAAGGTTCCTATGCCTACAACCAGAGGACCACCAAAAGGATTCCAAAAGGATTTATTTTTATTTATTAGTCTATAGTTGCTTTGTACAACCTCATTTTATGTGTATATGAGACGATGATGCATAACCTGTGAGTGCCTAGGGCAGCTTGCTAATTGGCTCAGTGAGCGCTCTTGAATTACAAGCACTAGCCTACACACACCAGACAGTACCTGGAGAACAGGTTATGAGGTAACCAGGTAATCAGCACGTGCAATCGTGGTGTTAATATGTATCTGAAATACATCCTTTTAACCATTAAAGGATCAAAGGAGCTTGGTGAGAGACAGCAGGGGAGGGTATATGAGTATCACAGCTGGCATTAGCAAGCAGACATCATACATTGGTTTCTGCTATTGTCATTTCTGTGAAATAGCGGTTGCACGTTGAGATGCAAGCGGAACTACCTTGTAGAAAGTAGACAAGCACACAATTTTAAGTGCTGCTTTCCCCAGAAATGTCTAACTGAGGCCTATTTTTAATTGATTTTTTTCATGTGAGATTGAGCAAGTTCCAAATTAAAGTATTCTCTCACACAGTTCCAACTACAAAAGATGTCCTATAGGAAGGGCTTGCTTTGTTAAGCAGTATAAATGTTTGCCAGACTGGTACCCACAAAGGAGAATTCAACTAGCACATCCCACCGCACTAAGATACAAGCTCTTGCACAGTTCTTCATTTCTTCCTGGTAGATTGTGCCCCACTGCTCAGATCTGTCTGTCAGATGTGTTGGGCACCTTTCATGGTACGCGAATCTATTGGCTGAAGTGGCTATCTCACCTCTGAAAAGCAGGTGATCCCAAGATGTTACTGTAAAGCCCTATCTTAAAACTGATTATCTCATTAACATCTTTCTATCAAACTTTGTTGCGGCAAGAGGGAAGATGAAATTATAGAAAACAGATAGCAAAGCACAACCCAGAAAGTTGTTAATGATACTGTTTAGCATAGGTAAAGGTAAAGGGACCCCTGACCATTAGGTCCAGTCGTGACCGACTCTGGGGTTGCGCGCTCATCTCGCATTATTGGCCGAGGGAGCCAGCATATAGCTTCCAGGTCATGTGACCAGCATGACAAAGCCGCTTCTGGCAAACCAGAGCAGCACATGGAAACGCCGTTTACCTTCCCGCTGTAGCGGTTCCTATTTATCTACTTGCATTTTGACGTGCTTTCGAACTGCTAGGTTGGCAGGAGCTGGGACCAAGCAACGGGAGCTCACCCCGTCACAGGGATTCGAACCGCCGACCTTCTGATCAGCAAGCCCTAGGCTCAGTGGTTTGTTTAGCATAGCAGCAGATAAAAAGAAAGCAATCACTATTATAGATCGTATTTTTAAGAATTATTTTAGTTATAATCTTCTCTTTTCCTGTGTCTTTAATAGTTGCCCAAGACATAGAAATTCAACAAGAAAATGATATGACATTGCTGTATCTTCCATACTGAGAAAATACGTGCCTGTTGAATTTCTGTCTGTTACACTAGTGTTAAAGACACTTGAAAAGAGTCATACCAGCTTTCTTTATGCACCAATGAATGTGCAAGTAGATATTAATTTAATTTCTGCAGAGATTTCTATACCACACTTCTATTGAATGATTAAGCCCCTGGACTTTTAAATTCTCTTGGTTAGTTTAGAACCAGCCAGATCCAGCAATCATAAAAGCTCTGAGTTTCCATACATTATATAATGCTCTTAGCATCCTGGATTCCAAAACACTGAGAACATCCAACGTGACTGAACTCAAAACACAAATCACAGAAGTGCAAAAGCCACATGGGAGAGGACAGTTCTCCCACATGACTTGGCAGGTGACTGTTATAAGAATTAATTTCTCAGGACATTTTGTTCCATATTGGCATGGCTCTTTTGAAAACTCAGCTTAAGGACTTAAATTTGGACCTAAATTCTTGTGAGAGAAGATTCCCTCTACAATTGAAAAAATAGCATTTGGTGCAGTTACGGTAGTATAAGAATTAGTAGCCATTTTCTCCACAGACATTGTTATGTAGAGCGGCTAATTAGAACTGCCTTTCAACATTTACTTATGCTAGTCTTTCTTTCTTGTACATTTTTGTGTTGGGAGTTATCTGTCCTAGATTTTCTTGTGATTTTTTAGTAACAAGTAGGGAGGCAGTGGAAGACAGGAGTGCCTGGCGTGCTATGGTCCATGGGGTCACGAAGAGTCGTACACGACTAAACAACAAAACAACAACAGAAGGATCATAGTCCTCAATCAAATTTGAGGGCTGAGGAAGAGTGGATTATTGGACTTGCCTTGCAACATTTCCAGCGCAATCCTAATCATGTCTATGCAGAAGTAAATCCTACTGAATTCAATCAGGCTTGCTCTCAAGTAATTGGTGTTAGGACTGTAGCCAAAGTTATGTAAGTCAAGGTTCCTTCTGAGATATAGGTCCAACTCAATTTTATTGCTCTTTTATGTGCAATATGTTGGGCATGATGAGGCACTAGATTTTCAAGTGACTTTCCAGTAACAGATAGCAGGTTCATAGTCATTCATCAAATTCTGAGGGATGAGGAAGAACAATTCCTAATTGTTCCCAATACTCCCTTTCAAAAATGCTGCAAGAGTTTCTAGCTTCAAAGAAACACATTTACCCTACTTCACACAGGAAGGGAACCACTTCCTCTTCCCACATTGATAACTGGTTATGCAAATCAACCAGAAACTGTGTGTGTTGCGCTGGTGTTGGAAGAGGCCAGAACAGCTGCAGTTTTACCACAAGTTGTTTCTTACTCCAAAGTGTTTTGGGCCCAAAAAACATCATTAAGGTGGGAAATGAAATTTATAAAATTAGGAACGGTCTGTATCTACACAAGGTGTCTTGTGAGATTTGCTGAAGCCAATCTGATACCTTTTTAGAACAGAATAAGCAACATCCTGAATAGAGAGAGGCTGACCCAAGCTTCGGGATTTTAGGGCTTGTCATCTGAGACAGAAGGGTGCTAATCTCATGTGAAATGCAACTTTCAGAGTTCCGCAGTCCTTGCTGCCATTTCCTATGCACTGGCAGAAGGAGCCAACAGAGTGGAATGGCAGCAGGATGGAGATCAATCAATTATAGACACTTGAGATCCCAGGGGTAATGGGAGCAACTGCTACTTGTCGTATTTACAAACCACCAACTGTATGGGAATAAATGAATGAGGCCTCCACTGTCCAGAGTGTTTCAGAAGAACTGTCACTAGATTCCAAGGACAGGCAAAAGAGTCTAAACAGCATTTGCCACTTGTATATAAATTAATATGCATACATGCTACCCTGCCATGTCTGACTATAAATACAAATCAGGCAGCCAGATACGAGGTTGACCAAAGGAACGAAAGAAACTGAGGAACTCCAACCATTTATCATTTTTTTCAATGCAGATTAAAATCTCTTTCTACGTTATTCCCTCTAATACTGAAATCTGGTAGCCCTATGACAATCACTTTGGGAGCAGAACAGGACCTCCTACAATTTTTATGATTTATATACTGCCCTTTATCAAAAGATCTCTGGGCAGTTTATACAAGATAAACGCACAAACAAATAGTTAAAACAAAAACAACAAAACAATAACCCCTCTCCCATTAACACATTTAGTAAAGGTAAAGGTAAAGGGACCCCTGACCATTAGGTCCAGTCATGACCGACTCTGGGGTTGCGCGCTCATCTCGCATTATTGGCCGAGGGAGCCGGCGTACAGCTTCCAGGTCATGTGGCCAGCATGACAAAGCCGCTTCTGGCAAACCAGAGCAGCACATGGAAACGCTGTTTACCTTCCTGCTGTAGCGGTTCCTATTTATCTACTTGCATTTTGACGTGCTTTCGAACTGCTAGGTTGGCAGGAGCTGGGACCAAGCAACGGGAGCTCACCCCGTCACAGGGATTCGAACTGCCGACCTTCTGATCAGCAAGCCCTAGGCTCAGTGGTTTAACCCACAGCGCCACCTGGGTCCCCGCGCCACCTGGGTCCCCTTAACACATTTAGAAGACTGCATTAATCAACTATAATCATGGGTGGGGAAAATTTCACCGCACAAGGGTCACATACCTGTGAGGACCATATGGTATCAAAAGTACATGACTTTCAAATTTATGTCCTCATCCCAAACTGTTGTCACAGCCACTTTGCTTCTTTACCTATATTCTCTTCCATCTGCTCAGCTGGGGGCATTTCATGTGCATGTCTGAGTTTCTCCTTCTCTATGTTTCACCAACCTAAGGAAAACACAAGAAATTGAGATCAACACTCATTGGAGATGGGCAGATCTCAGCATAGCCAGATTATTGAATATTGCTTCATTTTATATGCCGTTCCATTTTAAAGTCATGATTTATTACGACTTTTTGTGTTGGATCAGATTATTATAAGGTGTGTCTTCTTTGTGGTGTATTTTGTTCCTGTAAACTGCCTTGTGTACACTGTAGAGTAATATAGAAAGGCGGTACCCAAATTAAAAGTGAAGTGAAATGAAACAAAATGAAATGAAGGTCTGATCCTGCACACACTCCCACTTACCGGTACATCAATCAATGTTATTGTTTATAGCCAATGGGCATTACAATACAATATGAATACAAACCACAGCTGCAAAACAACAGTCATAGCATACACCAGAGCAATGTCCAAAAATTTAGAAATGTTCCTTCTAGTCAGCATCCCTGGGGTTTAGCACTTGCCCCATCCAGAAAGGTTGCTCTTATCTTCCTTGCCACTTGTGCAAATAATGCCACCCTATAGCGGAGGCACTTATCAACATCTGCCAACAACCAGTTAATTTTCAAATAATCTGATTGACCTTCTAAGATGATCTGAAAAGAAGAGCTAAATTGAACTCTGGGTGAATCATAAAATGGGCAATATGAAACATAATGCACCAGATCCTCAATAGACCCTGATCCACAAATACAAAGGCGCTCTTTTACAGATTTGTTAGTATATTCAGTAGGCACTCCCAGTAAAATCTTGAATAAGACATACTGAAAGCTTAATAGTGCTGGGGGGGGGAGAGAGACAAAATGTTGTTCAGCTTTTTTGGGGAGAACAGGTAAGAAATCCCCCCAAAAGAGGACATTACAGGGGGCAGGCTTTGGTTAATTGAGTATTTTTAATGCTTTTCATTAATTTTTGAAGATTTAGGCCCCTTGGCTATGCC
This sequence comes from Zootoca vivipara, assembly GCF_965207765.1. Taxonomy (NCBI): domain Eukaryota; kingdom Metazoa; phylum Chordata; class Lepidosauria; order Squamata; family Lacertidae; genus Zootoca; species Zootoca vivipara. Next base: position 16,806,149 of record NC_142588.1, read on the forward strand.
CATGCCACTCAGCTCCTTTTTATTGTTGATGCATGTGGGAGTGTCAGTCAAATTTGGTCTGCCACTTGCAGTAATTATAGAATGGCAAACATGAGGGGTGTGGTTCACAGAGTGGAAACAGACCATGGGAAAGTAATGACAAGAAAGCCAGCCGATTGTGTGTGTCCCTAAGTACACTTTTTCAATGATTCAGTCCCATCTAGTTGCATGGCGAGGCCCCAGCCACCCCCCAATTCCTTAGATAACCAAACACACGGACACCAATATTTTGGGTTAATGGGATAAATTAGGCCACAACTTTGTTGCTTACAGATGTGAGCAGTATTGGCTTAGGCATTGGAACTGAACCGATTATACCTGACTCCTGCCCGTCACACAGGAAGTCTCATTAGGGTCAACCACCAGTAGGGGGAGCCCTATTGATGTACATCAATTGCGAGCTCCTCCAGGGTCCCCGATGGGGTCGTGTCGTGGCATGGCCCTAGCCCATACCCGGGCTTCGGACAGGATCCATACCCCTGGATCCCTTTAATGGAATACTCTTAAAGAGGAGGCGCAGGAGGAGAAAAGGAGGCTGAGCCCCGGCCACGTGGAGGTTTAAATCGGGAAGCCGATTGGTTGGCCATGGGGCGTGACGCGGGTGGCATCACCATGCCCCCCTCTGTACACAGGGGGTGCTTGTTGCCCACCTGCAACTCTGCCCCCCTCGGAAGAGGAGCGGTTTAGCAGTAATAGCAATAGCAGTATTTATTGTTGTTATTTTTTTTTATTACTAGCTCCACTTTTCAGAGATAAGATATTGTGAATATTCTGAGCACGGTCCACAAAAAAGGAGAGTGTTGAGGGCACTGTGCAAAGATCATACAGCATTCAATTTGCCATCCCTGAGTGAGTAGCATAGTTTGAGAATCAACGTCCACAATTCAAGCAAGCAAACAAACAAATAAATCCAGTGTACAGGAATGGCACCCCATGCCTTTTCTGCTGAGATGGCTGACTGGATCCAATTACCTTAATGTAATACACATCTACATCTACAGATCATGTAGTAATACTTACAAGTGTTACGTAAATTCAGCAAATTTAACTGCATACAGTGGTACCTCGGTTTACAAACACAATTGGTTCCGGAAGTCTGTTCATAAACTGAAGCGTTCATAAACTGAAGCGAAACTTTCCCATTGAAAGTAATGGAAAGTGAATTAATCCGTTCCCGATGGGTCTGCGGCGTTCGTAAACCGAAAATTCGTAAACCGAGGTGTTCGTAAACCGAGGTTCCACTGTACTTGGTTTTAAAGAATCAAGAGCTCTGTTTTAATTTTTGCATGATGGGGAGCACGTTCTAAATGGTTATATATACAGTGGTACCTCGGTTTACAAACTTAGTGCGTTCCGAAGTCCGTTCTTAAACCGCAACCGTTCTTAAACCGAGGTGCACTTTCCCTAATGAAGCCTCCCGCCGCCGGTGCCCTTCCAGCATTCAAATTATGTTCTTAGACCGAGGTAAAGTTCTCAAACCAGGACATTATTTCCGGTTTTGCGGAGTTTGTAAACCGAATCGTTCTTAAACTGGACTGTTCTTAAACCGAGGTACCAATGTACACTATATAGAGAAATAAATATTAAAATGGTTTGAATAAATATGGCTGAAAGTTCTTCGCCAACTTTGGGGGATAGTACCACAATTCCAAAAATCATCATCTTTGAAACAGCTACGTTTCTCATTTGTGTAGTTTGGCAGAACAATTCAACCCCACCCACCCCAACTCTGATCTGCCGTGGGATTGGAGATGTCTCTCCTCCTAGCCCTACCTGGTTCTGCCAGCTACTGCCAGTGCCCCATTGTGCCTGCCCAAATAGTGGACAGAAGTTACCACTAGTGTCATCCCTAACAGAAGCAACTCAAACAGGACATTTCAGAATTGGGACTGGGCCACCACCGGTTCTGCTGGATCCTGTGTCGACTCTGCTGCCACCACATTACAGTGGGCCCAGTCCAGGCCTCTTTGCTGCAACAGCCTTGGAGCTGGCACAGCAAAGGGACACCTTCCATCCCATCCTAAAGAAGCACTGGGGCTGTGCGCATGCAGCATGCACTGCACCATTACATCAGTCCCATCTGCTGCCAGCCAAGGGTTGGCACAGCGCCCTAAGCAGATAAATGTTTTCCTTGGAGAAAATAATTTAGAAATTGTCTCAAAACATTTCACCATGCAGCATGCTGTGTTATTCTGTTTACAAAAGCTATAAAATGCCGAACATAATAGTAAACATCTTTTTTTTTATTCCAGAATTGAGCTGCATCGTGTAAACCTAAGCTAATGTAAGGTTCTTCTTGGTTTATCATGTAAGGCCAGGATCCAAAGAAGCTGCAAAAGTTTCGAGTGCCCAAAGGCTGGTATTTCTTGAACAGCAGTCCTTCATATAACACAAAAACATTTTTCAATCGGAGGAATTTCAAAAATAGCTTGTGGCATGACATGGGAAATGCCTAGAAAGAAAGAAATCCCCGTGGGCACACTCAATACGACCTTGGGCATGCATAAACTGGTTCAGTGGATCCTGCCCATTAGACCTGAAGTAGGCTTTTGAAAATTGATTCACATATACAGTGGTACCTCGGGTTACAAACGCTTCAGGTTACAAACGCTTCAGGTTACAAACTCCGCTAACCCAGAAATAGTACCTCGGGTTAAGAACTTTGCTTCAGGATTGTGCTCCGGCGGCTAAAGTGGTGCTTCAGGTTAAGAACAGTTTCAGGTTAAGAACAGACCTCCGGAACGAATTAAGTTCTTAACCAGAGGTACCACTGTATACATATGGTGGCAATTATCCACAGACATGCTTCCTCTGCTCATCCCCACAATGCAGATATGAGCTGCTACCTTGCACAACCACATGCACAGTGTTAAGAGTTTGTGGGTGCTAGGCTCCTGTAATTCCCAGATTCAGCAAGTGTTAGAATTTTAAAAAGGCTTGAGGGGTTAATCCCTGGATCTAGAAAGTGTTAACAGCTAATTAAGCCAGGCTAGCTTCCTCATGAGGCAACTGGCATTGGGAAAATGGGCCATTAAAGGATGAAAGGGGCTGGGAGTGAGAGAGAAAATTGGTAGGGCCCCCTACCCACAACAGATAAAGCCAGAGTTGAGAGGTTAAGAGTGAGGTCACAATAGAAGAAAGGCAGCAAGCTCAAAAGCTAGAGAGGCAAAGCACCTTCGGGTGTTGATGCTGTGAACCCTTCCCTCATAGACCCAGGTTGTATATATGTGTAAATCAACCATTTATCACAAAAGCCCCACAGACTCTGCTGTGCCTCATTCCCAAAAGGAAATAAAAAACCCAGGGGGGCACCTGAAACTCCTGAAATCTCGCACCCCTCGGAGATTGGGTGGTGTGCAACGATATTACAGGATATTCACATACATTTTGTGTTATATTCCTTCCATGATCAGCAACATGCTGTTTCACCACAAACCCCATAAAGTAGCTCAATGGCAACAGGTGTCCTGCCATGATTATCTCTTCCTGCTGCCATCCACTCGTAATCTAATATAAAACTATCTAGTCCAGGCATCCCCAAACTTCGGCCCTCCAGATGTTTTGGACTACAATTCCCATCATCCCTGACCACTTGTCCTGTTAGCTAGGGATCATGGGAGTTGTAGGCCAAAACATCTGGAGGGCCGCAGTTTGGGGATGCCTGATCTAGTCCTACATTAGGCAAATTAACATAACAAAGACTTGCATCTATGGTCACTTCTGCAGTGGGCAGTCTCTGAAGTTGGTTGAAGTTCAACAACCAAGCAGAGGCGTAGGAAGGTCAGGTGGTACCCAGTGCGGAACATTTCTTGTCACACACACCCCCACATTGTTTTTTATTTTTTTGCCTGCAAAATGGTTTTACATTATTTCATATTTTCTTGCAAAGGAATGTGGATTCTGAGCCTCTGATAACAAGTAGGAGACTAGGGACAGATACTTAAATCTACAGGATGGATTGTGTTTTGGCTTGTGTTAACTTTATTTATATTTATTGTTTATTTAATAACTATTTTTAAAAACCTGCAAAGTGGTTTACCAAAACAAACAAACAAACAAACAAAAACCACCACAGCAGTAAAATCAAGAAAAATTAACAATCCTACTTTAAAACATACAAAAGCTAAAATATTAAGATTAAAACTACATCAACTTCCTAAGCATCTAGGTATGCTTGCCTAAAGAAGAATGCTTTTAGCAGGTGCCCAAAAAGAGTCTAGCAAAGGCACATGCTTTGTTGAAATTTCAGCCTTCACAACATAGGAAAACGGCCAAATAAACAGCTATTTTCGTGGAGCTGGGTCAAGATATTAACTGATATGCAAAATAAAATCCTATTTAGCTATATAATCCCTAGTGAAGTAAGATGAGACCTTTGGAGCAGACTTTTTTTTTAAAAAAAAAAGGTTTTTTATGAACCGCCCTAGTAGGGTAGTAATTGTTCTATGATAATTTGTCACACACACCCTCCATGATGGCACCTGGGGTGGCCCCCCGCCCCCCTTTCCTACGCCCCTGCAACCAGGTCTGGGGGGTGTGGTGCCATTTTTTATGCTGTTTAATTGGGGTGACTGACAGCTTAAAGGGCAATTGATCAATGAGGGGGAACCCATGTGAGCAATGGATGGTGGAGGAATACGCAATTAACACCAGTACAGTAATCACCTCTAAAAGGCGGTAAGAACTGAGATGGACTGGCTTTTTCTACCAGACAGTGTTGTGGAGTCAAAGGGAGGCTTCTCTGGCACATGAGTAACAGTGCACCATGATAATGGACTCTGCCATTACAGCCAAGCGTATGGAAGATTTATCACACAGTTCCAGAAATTCTTGAAAAATTCTTCATTCAAAAGCAGAGTACAATGCAGATGTGAATCATGCTTCTCAGGTACAACAGGCTTCATATTGCACATCTTTCATGTCTGTCACTGCTCCCTCCACCCCAGATCCAGGGACGGTAGTCTCAAACATGCTACCTTTTGGGAGCAGTTCTCAAGTTGCTGAATCTCATCCACACCTTTACTTCCCTGGTTTGTATCACTTCCTCCCTGACATCAGAGCTTCATCACTGCTGCTCCACTTATGCAAGAGCCAGCATCTCTTGCCATCTCTTACCTTCATCAATACTGACATTTTTTTCCCTAATTGATGCCCCGAATTTGCAAAACAGCAGGCAAACTCCATACTGTACAATCTTTATCATCAGGCTGCCACCTTCACTTCAGTATGCTCTTTTTGGTGCCTGCTAAAAACACTTTTGTTCAGGCAAGCCTACCATGTAGAATGTTAACATGTGTGTTAACCCTTTTTAAGCTTATCACTGATTATAATTTTAAAGTTTTAAATAGCTGCTTTTAGCAGATGAAAACGATGGACTTTATGGAACTTGCCGAACTGACTGGGATGATCCGCGACCAAGAGGAGGAGACGGTAGAGGAAGATGGGAAGAAAATTAAAGTATATTTGAAAAAAATATTGCAATATTTAGAAATTTATATTCCTTAGGGAAGTAGATATAGGTTTTCAGGATAGAATTAGGATCTAGGTATACCATGTATTTTTATCGATTGTTTACCTTAGTTTAAGTTTGGAAACTGTTAAGGATGAATGTGAGTGAATTTCAGATGGGAGGGAACGGGGGAAGTCACCCAATGATGTTAAGAAAAGTTATGTTTATATAAGAAGTATTTGTGTTTTGTTTATATGTTTGTTAGTTTATGTTTTCTTATAAAATGAATAAATATCATTATTAAAAAATTAAATAGCTGCTTTTAACTGTATTTTATAATTATTTAATTCTTTTTGGAAAGAATTAAAGGTTTTTTACAATCAAATTTTATGACATAAATAAAATAAATCACCATATCCCCAGTAAAGCTCTAGTAATTTTGGTATCGGTACAGTACTCTTATGTGGCACTGATATAAATACATTTAAACAGACTATCAAATAATTTCTAAACAAAACTGACAGTGGAATTCTTCTTTTAAAATACATGAAATTTGTCACTGTCACTGATAAAAAAAACTTCTTAAAAGACATTTTTTTAAAATGGAAAGGGGCAATGAAGTCAAACTACGTTTAAAGAAGAGACTGACAAATCACAACAACAAATTGCTAGAAAGGTCTCTGAAAGCGCCAATCCTGACCCAAGTGTGTCAGATGTCCTTGACATAAGGACCATTTTAAAGCTTTATTTTCCTATACACATTGACTATGATCATAGCTGCCAAGTTTTCCCTTTTCTCGCGAGGAAGCCTATTCAGCATAAGGGAAAATCCCTTTAAAAAAAGGGATAACTTGGCAGCTATGACTATGATGGTTGTTAAATATTAGCTCAAGAGCCACACACAGCAAAGCTTCTGGAACCTTCCATAGAATTCATGCATCTTGTACTCACACACAACTTTCTGATATATGGAACACACAAGTCTCCAGCCATTTTTAGGCCAACCTTTATAAGTAATCAAAAAATAAAGAAACATATTTCAAAAGTGTTCCTTGATCTCAAGCCTAACCCTGTAAGCTGAGCACAGAGGGTGTGTGGGTATTGGTCATTCCAACGCACCAGAAACTAAACCAGTGTTTCCCAAACTTGGGTCTCCAGCTGCTTTCAGACTACAGTTCCCACCATCCCTGACTACTGGTCCTGTTAGCTATGGATGATGGGAGTTGTAGTCCCAAAATAACTGGAGAGCCAAGTTTGGGAAACTTTCCATTATATGGAAAGGCTGCTTATAACAATGGATTGTAGTTGCTACATGGCTAATTTCCAAATCATTATCTTGGTAAGAAAGAGGAATCACTGAAAAGATTATGCAAGAGCTTTAGCACCTGGAACACCTCGTGAAGCGCTCTGAAAATGCATGACGTCAAAAACAGTTGTGTCACAAACAGCCCTGAACGTTTCACTTATTTATTCTCTATATAAACACTGTATCACAACAGATAACATCGGCTTTGGCTCTTACATATTTAAATGACTGCAGCCATATATCATGTGATGATTAGAAACTATTTACTCTCAACTGTGTGCTTCTTCACACCAGCGTATAACATATTATTAGTCTGCTCATGACATTCCTCCAAAGCATCTTAAACACTTTGCAATCAGCAAGGGCTGCGTCAATCAGACAGTCAACTCTCACAGGGACAAAGAGCTCAAAACTCCCAGACTAGTAATTGTCTGATATATGATCTACGTATATGATGTGCCGCAACCACAGCCCCAATTCAGCAAGAGGCACCTTGTCTAACCCTCACAGCATTCTTGGCAGGCACAGGAAAGGGATTCATCATGCACAGAATGACAGGCACAAATCAGCCTTTATGTGCCGTACATTTCACAAAATCTCCATATCTTCAAATTCCATTTAATTTACTATTCCAGGCATAAAGGTCCAATATACAGTTCGGTCAGCTCTGGGCCCAGCACTGATAATGGAGAAAGTATATGTAAATAATTTCAGCTGGAAATAGTAGCGTCAAGGGAAACCACTGCAATGTAATTAGGTAAACAATTAAAAAACACAGCACGGGTTATTTCCTGCATAAAATGGAGCAAACAGTTGATTTCCCCCCCTTTTTTCTTTTTTTTGATTAGGTACCTAAAACCAAAATAAATAGGCAAATTGGGAGGTTCCCATCTATTGGGTGGGGATTGTTGAAATGATCTGATATTCTTAATGATGACAGGGGTGTGGAGAGGAAGAGATCATTTATAGGGGCCTCTTGCTTGGCTAGAACCTTTTCAGAGCTTCATTTACAAGTTTACCAGCTGAAGAAACCACAGATACCACACACCTTATAACAATCTGATCCAACAAAAAATGTCATAATAAAAACATAACTTTAAAATAAACAACCTATACCAAATAGAGTAATATTCAATCGTCCATTAGAATGCAATAGTACACAATAAAACTTATTATCAGAAAATAATAATTAAATGGAAATTTGCTCTTAACAAATACAATAATTTCTAAACTATAATCAATAAAAAATAACAGCAAGTCACCGTGCATAACACAATACAAATTGAGAACCAAAGACACACCTTATAAAATTATTATTTTTTAAAATTTCCCTGACCTCCTCTCTTCCCAGCTGCTTCTGCTGTTCCTAAAGTTCCTAAATCTGGGAAAGGCTGCTAGGGCTGGAAGGTGGGGTAAGGCAAGTGGAAAAAAGCTGTTGCCTGATGGCCAGCACAAAGTCCCTCTCCCCTCATCTTCATGAAATGGCTCATTTAGTAAGACTGCTCATGTCTGTGTTGGCTTCCTAGTTGTTGGAGTGCCACTCAGTCTGGTGCAGAGCCAGGGTCGCCCACTCTAGTGAGAAACTGACTGCCACCTTATACCAGACCATCCCTCTGCCAATGTAGAGCCACTACCAACCTAGTCATGCCTGAAAATCTCCATGCAGACAAGGAAATATCCCCTTCACAAAGGAAAGCAATTCTGCACAGAGTCAAGACCATTGTTCCCTTCAGTCCTTAAAATAATAATAATGATAATAATAATAATAATAATAAGTGGTGGGGACAGAGCACCAAAGGTCTAAAATATCTGGTCCTCAGCTGCCATCTTTTCCTTCTGGCATAAGCTCTGAGCCTTCCACCACAACACAGTACACAAATTAAGCAAATACATCAAAACCACTCCTTGAAAAAGCTGCTCCAGCTGACTTTCTGCCTGTCAGGTAGGCAGCTCTTAAAAGGTCAAGAGTCTGCCAGTGAAAAAAAGAGCCTGAATACATTTGGCCTGAAAGTCTTAAGGTCCCATGCTTTTAATTTTTTTCAACGAAGCATTAAGGCAGGGATGAGGAGCCTGAGGCCCTCCAGATATTCCTTGGACTAAAATGGGCACCATCCCTGACCGCTGGCCATACTGAATGGGGCTGATGGGAGTTTGTGGCTAATAACGTCTGGAGCAGGGTGGTCCAAGATGGCCCCAAAGCCAGCCCTCAAGGTCTTTTTTAGAGGCCTTCCACAGCATTCAACACCCCCTCACCCCTCATGCTGCCTTCCTAAAGCCACATAAGTAAAATGCTTGGCTTTGGGCAGGAGGCGCCAGGGCTCTGGCAGAATTCTAACCCTCCTTCCCAAAGCCTAGTTAGCTCTTTCCCTGCTTTGGGAATAAGGGAAAGCTCTAGGACCCTGCCAGAGCCTCTTGGATCCTTCCCAAAACCAGGTGCCTCATTTTGCCAGCTTTGGGAAGGCAGCGTGAGGGCAAGTGGGGGGTGTCACATTTTGGCCTTGCTCCAGCCCGACCCCACAAGCATGAAAGGGCAATGTGCAGCCCACAATTTGTCTCAAAATATTATTGTGGCCTGCTTGGTATTAAAAGTTTGGCTGCCCTGGACTGGAGAGCTACTGGTTCCCCATCTCTTACATTTATGCTTCCCCCCAAAAAAATTCCTGAGCTGCATTCCCCCCCCCCCTTTAAGCTGGCAGCCCTAGGAAGACGGTGGCTATTTTAGTTTTCTGCCCAACAGTTTTCTACACTCTAACAGCGCACCTTCTGTACAGCTTCTAACTTTCTGTTATTGTTGCTTTCAACAAATAATAATAATAATAATAACGTATTACCAGTGCTATTTTTCCAGAAAAAGAGGTGCTGGAGCTCCCCATGAACGCCTCCCTTGCTCTCTTATAATGGTAATGGCGTCCACCTGGGATGCAGGAATTGAGTTCTAGCAAGTTCCGGCTTAAAAAAAAAGTCCTGTGTATTACTGTTACATTATCAGCACCTGCTGTCATTCCCACCCATTTCTACCCTACATTAAGGGGGTGAGCGAGGCACAAAGGCGCTTGTTTTAGTAATGGGAAACCGGCTTCCTCGGGTGTCCTTGCCACTGTTTGTTTATTTTTGCCCCATTTCATCCTCTCACAACAAACCTACGGCAGTAAATGAGAGGACTCTCCTTCCTTGGAGGTTTTAGCCGAGATTCCTTTGTTGCTCGGGGTTGGACTAGATGACCCTCGGGATCCCTTCCACTACCTCTACAACCCCCAGGATTTTTGCCAAAGGCCACCAAGACCTTCCAAAGCGCCCGAGGAAGGATTTGAACGCCTGGGCGGGGGGGGGGGCGTCGCTCTAAGGGTTTTCAGTAAAGCAAAAACACGTATTTGAAATGAGGGAAGAGGAGGAGGAGGAGAAGTAGCAGTGAAAAAGAGGAAAGTTGGGGGAGAGAAGAAGGAAGGAGAGGAAAAGGGGAAAGGAGGAGAAGCGGGTTTCCCACCACGGCGAAGCGCTTAATCAGCCACGAAGAATGAAGCGCCGTTGCCGCCACTTTTCACGCAGCCGCGCTCCCTGGGCGTCCTTCTCCCGCCTCTGGGGGCGCTGCGGAGGCGGAGGAAACGCTTAAAAGGGCCCGAGCCCGCCGGATGGCTGTTCAGTTCCGGGCGCTTTTACGCACAGAGACGCACGCGCGCTTGCCTGCCTGCCTTTTGAGTGACCGCGCCGAAGTTTGGCTCCGTTTCCAGCCACCGCAGGAGGACTGCTGCCTGGTGTCGTCTGCCCGTCCTTCCCTTCTTCCACGCCGACAAGCCGCAGCGATGTTGGCGCTCAGCTCTGCCCGCCGCCTGATGCTGCTCCTGGGGCAGTCTCAACAGTGCCGGGCCGCCGCTGCCTCCGGGGACCTGCTGCTGCTGCAGGTCTCCTCCGAGGGCGCCCTGAGCCGTGCCTGCCGCCGTGCCTGCAGCAGCCACAAGCGCGGCGACAGCGACGACAACCCGCTGGTCTACTTGGACGTGGGAGCGGACAACCAGCCCCTCGGCCGGGTCGTGTTGGAGGTACGCGCCGCTTCCTCTTCCCTGGGCTCCTTAAGCTGGGAGCGCGGGGTTGGCGCCTTCCCGCGTCCCTGAGGTGCCCTTGGAGCTTTTCGGGGAGGGCAGCCGAACTTGTTTTGTTTATTTATTGCATTTGGAGACCGCTTTTTCTTCCCAGGAGCTCAATGGCTCTCCTCTTCCTCCGATTTCATCCCCACAACCACCCCGTGAGGTGGGTTAGGCAGAGAGACGGTGGCTGGCCCAAGGTCACCCAGTGAACTTAATGGATGAGTGAGGATTTGAACCCTGGTGCCCCCATATCCAGTTCTCTAACCGTCAGGGGCTTAGCCTTGCCTGTAAAAGCGTTGCTAACAGACATCATTGCTTTGTTGTTGTTTAAGGGATAAAGTAAAGGACACTTTATCAAAACTCTGCAGCTTGGAAGTGAGTTCTTCTCACTTTGCAAGGAGGAGGCAAGAAAGCCACCACCTGTTGATTTTAGTCTGCTTGTTACAGTTCAGTTGTTAAATATTTTTAGGGCTAATGCCCTCTCCCTCACCATCAGCAAAGCTCTTGTGTTTATAAAACAAACAGGGTGAAAGTTCTTTTAACTCAGATTGTTGCATTTCTTCAGGAAAAAATGGGACCCAAAATATAGAAACCTAGAGAATACCCATTAAGCTTTTCTACGTCTTAAGAGTGTGGCCTTGACTATTCATTGCTTTTTTCAAGGTGCCTTTTTTTGGATGTCTCCTTGAGCCAAGGGCCTTTGGCACTTACTTAGAATAAATCAACTTGCTTTGTTCTAAGCAAATGGGCTGTAAACATGATTTAGCAATTAAGGATTTAGTTGATGAAAATATGGGTCCTTCATCCCCTTTTGATGTATTTGTCAATGCCAATATAAATATATTCCAAGATAAAGGTTAACCCCATTCCTCCTCAACAGAGTTCTCCTGGGGGAGGTTTACTTGTTGGAGGCAGAGACTAAGATTCAGTACTGGCATTTCTCCAGGGAAAAGGGAATTCTGTAACATTTGGCAATTACAGAGAACCCTTCTTGGCATAACCTTTGCTGTAGGAGCTTGACACAGCCATTGGATGGCACCTTTTGAATTTGTTCACTACTATCTCAAAACCATGAACTCATATTTGTGTCAAGACAACTTAATCAGGAATTAATTGAGTTCAGGTTCCGGCATGTGCCCTTCAAATGGGAAATATAATATTTTTATTAGAATTGTAAATTCTTATCTATTCTAAAGATGCTTTTTCTGGGGGAGGGGAATCCCTCCCCCAAACGGACCGCTAGTCTGAAATGAATTCCTTTGGCAAGCTTAATTTAGTGGCTTACATTGAGAGTAAGAGAGAAAGTGATATCTGTGTAATAGAATTTGGGGGAGAACTGTATTGGACAGGATAAAAGAAGTTGTTGAAGGTGTTTGGTCCCTCACTTATTAATTGGAGACCTCAGGGTCCTTCTCTTTTCAGGGTGTATAGCAAAGATCCCACAGCTACACCAAAGAGAGATGCTATTTTTCCTCACTGACAACTCCACTTATTGCTGACATCACCTGGAGTCTTTGATTTAATATTCCAATAGGGATTATTGGACAACAAATCTTACATAGACTAGAAATGTGGTTGCAATGTTGGTCCTAAAGAAAATGAAGAAGGGAAGGAAGTAATATTTTTTTCTTTTGGATCAAATAACCTTCAAAATATTAGGTGCAAACTGCAGGACTTGAGTGTTTGTGGGAAATAGTAAAGTTGATGTTGTACTAACTAGGGCAATGCTTTTATCTATCCGAGTCCCCGCTCATTTTTCAGATGAAGCAACCATTCCTGTCTGAGTCAACATGGTGTTATCAGAAAAGAGGAGCCAAAATGAGCAACTCCCCTATGAGGAAAGGTTGCATGATTTGGGACTTTTTAAGTTTAGAGAAATGGGACGCGGGTGGCGCTGTGGGTTAAACCACTGAGCCTAGGGCTTGCCGATCAGAAGGTTGGTGGTTTGAATCCCCACAACGGGGTCAGCTCCTGTTGCTCGGTCCCAGCTCCTGCCAACCTACCGGTAGCAGTTCGAAAGCACGTCAAAGTGCAAGTAGATAAATAGGTAAGCGGGAAGGTAAACAGCATTTCCGTGTGCTGCTCTGGTTCGCCAGAAGTGGCTTTGTCATGCTGGCCACATGACCTGGAAGCTGTACACAGGCTCCCTCAGCCAGTAAAGCAAGATGAGCGCCACAACCCCAGAGTTGGTCACGACTGGACCCTAATGGTCAGGGGTCCTTTTACATTTACCTTTAAGTTTAGAGGAAAGGCAAGCAAGAGGTGATGTGACTGAAGTGTCTAAAGTTATGCATGGAGAGAGTGGCTAGAGAAAAGTTTTTCTCCATCTGACATTGGAACTCATGGGCATCCAATTGTGGGAGATTCAGAACAGATAAAAGCACATCTTCATGCAGCACATGGGCTATGGAACTTGTTCTCCCAGGAGGTAGTGATGGCCGCCAACTTGGATGGCTTTAAAAGAGGATTAGACAAATTAATGGCTACTAGCCATGATGGCTGTGCTCCACCTCCACAGTCAGAGGAAGCAAGGTTCCCAAATACCAGTTGCTGGGAACCACAGGAGAGGAGAGTGCTCTTGTGCTCATGTTCTGCTCCCCAATTTCCCACAGGCATCTCTGGTTGACCACTGTGAGAACAGGATGTGGGGTTAGATCCAGCAGGGTCTTCTTATGTTGTGTACCCATTATACCTTTTATGATAAGGGTAGTACAAATATTGTGGTCTAGAAATGTTTGCTCTAAACAACTAAATTGTTCCAAGGATATTTATGGAGATGGTAGGAGAAGACAAACAGGTGCAGTAGCTTTTTTCCAATTCTTCTGAGATAGCCTGGACATTATAAAGGATATCTCAAAGATATCTCCAAGCTTGGTTGCATATGACAAGTCAAAATCACTTCTATGTAAACAGGAGCAGAAGCTTTTTGAGAGCCAATTCTTTTTTACTCCATAGTATCTCTGTGCCCCAAATCCGATGTTCACAAATTTGAGGTTCCCAAAAGCACAGATGTGTTGGAAGGCAGGCATATGTGTTAAAAAAAATATTACTAGGCTACACTTGTAGGTTGCAAGTCTGAGCAGCTGACACTTGAAGTAACTGTCAGTGATCTGATTAAGCTCATATGCACATAGAGATGGTGTTGTATACAAATTGGTTCTCCTTTGTTTTTTCCATGTACCTTTCTAGATGATCTTAAATGCTTGCCAAGTCATGCATATGGGAATCTTTTGGGAAGGTTATGTGGGAGAAGCATTCCATTGTAATCTTCCCACAAGCAATTACATGCAGGATCACTTCCAAGAACCATGAGTGTTAAATCCCTGTGTCATTAAATTGACCTAATGACACCATCAGGTGATTGTGAGTAGGCTTACAGACAACATCACATGATGTCACAGGTCAGAGGCAAGGGTGTTCAGAAGAATAAAACAGTTATACATTGGGCTAGGGCTGCTTCTTCTGTCATTGCAAGCATCTTTAACAACTCCTTCTCCAGTGCAATCTACAGTACTTAACTGATGAAAGGATAATGCAGTAAAATTCCATGTTGTGAAATTTCTACACTGTGTGTGTAGATCTTCACACATGATTTGTTGCCCTTTGCCCTTCCTCTTCCTTTTTAGTTTCAAACTGAAAGTACTGGTTTTTTTAAAAAAATATGAGCTGTTTGTAATAGGCTTTCTGAATGTGTCAGAGAATTTGGAAGTTGGTGAATGCTGGTAGAGCTCTGGTTTCTAGTAATTCTGCTGAGCTGAATAATTTTTCGTAGAATTGTAAAGCAGGTACTTGGTGCAGGTTAGATTTTTATGCTTTTAGCTAATACTGTGGTATTTTGTGTTTTTGTAAAAAAAGAAAAAAAGAATGGATTTTATACAGTATTTTATATTACATTGGATAATGTGTTCTCTCTCTCTCTCTCTCTTCCTAATAGCTGAAAGCTGATGTGGTGCCAAAGACTGCAGGTAAGAATACTTTTGCCAGTTCCTTATTGAATTTTCAGGGTTATGTAATGTTGGCAAGAAAAATGAAGGGAAATTGAAATGCTTTTTCCGAAACAAAAATAGTGTCTTAAAGTTAGTCAACAAGGTGGTTGCAGGGAAGGAGTGTAAAGGAGATCAATTTATTTCACTTTATCTTCCCTGTTTGTAGCACAGATCTTTTCCAGGTTTGCAGGTTTGTAGCACAGATCTTTTCCAGGTTTTGTGTATTACCGGTATGTACTCCCAACTTTCTGGAATCCTAAAATTATGAGAGTTGTTGAGCAAGCAAAGTTAATATTTTACATAAACTTGAGAGTTTTCACTTGAATAATTGATTCTACTCTGCTCCTACCCAAAGTTGATCTTTTCGTTTCTTGCTGTGTTTGCTTATCCATACTTGCCTTTTGCCCTGCTCTTTCCAGGCACATGGCCTCTCTTAAAAGCTCTGTGTCCAAGCTGCTGCTGCTGCTGCTGCTGTTCTTTTGCCCCAAGCTTTCCCTGCAAAACCAGCTCTTTTAGCATTCAGTTGGAGCAAATATCAATTCATGTTTTCTGTGGATTACTGTTTGTTCTGATTGAGCTTTAAAGGGAGGGTTTCTGATTGAGCTTTAAAGGGAGGGTTTTCTTGGGGAAAGCTCTGGAGCAAAAAAGAAGAGTTGCTTGGACATGGAGCTTTAAAGGAACATTATCTGTATGAACATGCACTCACATCCTTGTTTCATAGTGTGGTTAAGAGCGGTAGACTCGTAATCTGGGTAACCAGGTTCGTGTCTCCGCTCCTCCACATGCAGCTGCTGGGTGACCTTGGGCTAGTCACACTTCTCTGAAGTCTCTCAGCCCCACTCACCTCAGAGTGTTTGTTGTGGGGGAGGAAGGGAAAGGAGAATGTTAGCCACTTTGAGACTCCTTCGGCTAGTGATAAAGCGGGATATCAAATCCAAACTACTACTCTTCTTCTTCATGACGTGACCAAGGCTACAACCCTATACCCATTCTTCCTGGGAGTAAACCTCACTGGACTCAGTGGGATTTAATTTCTGAGTAGACATATATAGGATTGTGCTTTAAATCAAGTTCAAGTAGACCAGGCACCCCCAAACTGCGGCCCTCCAGATGTTTTGGCCTACATCTCCCATGATCCCTAGTTAACAGGCCCAGTGGTCGGGGAAGATGAGAATTGTAGTCCAAAACATCTGGAGGGCTGAAGTTTGGGGATGCCTGAAGTAGACCAACTTGTTTAATTGAGCAGCTGTAATTGTGAGGCCTAGTTTCTCATCATTCTGTGAGTCTGTGTGTCCATCGCTTCATTGCTGTTGATTTTAGCTGGGCAAAAATACTAGCCCAAATCCAGCATCTTTTTATATTGGAATCCTGCACATGCAAGAGTTTCCTGTGCTCACTGGAGAGTGCCTGTGTGCTTGCATAATTTTCCCTCTTGCGGAAGACAAAAGAATCCCTAAATCCTGGCAACTATAAAATTTTTAGAGGCAAGTAAGAATTTCCAAGAAGGGTAATTACAGCCCAGCTGTATAGTGCCTATCTATTGGCACTATTGGCAAATATATTTAAGAATAAACAATACTGTGATCAAGAGCTTCATGGTATGCCTAAAATATTACCACGAACTGCACTAGGATTCTGCTGACAACTCTTTGTTGTCTGCAGTCCTTCATTCTTCATGGGATGCCTTGGTCCAGGCCCATCTAGAGTTGTCTTAGTGTGTGGTGCAGGAAGTGTCTGTGCAACAGGGTGCTGTGGGCATCCTTTTAGGCCTGAGTGCCATTGCACCCCAATACCTGTTTTCCCCTCAGGTGGTAAGCCTGTTTCTGAGTTGGGGTCTACAGTTGGGGATTGACATGATGGAATACATATGGAAAACTAGCGCCCTAGAGAGACATGCAGCCTCCCACCACAACCTGAAGCAATATAGTCCTAACATGAGTTTGCTGCCTTTCCTCCTCCATTGAACCTGAAGCTCTGTTGAAGCTTGTGAAGTTGCACAGAGTTGATGTCAGCTGTTTGCATGCCTAAAATGCCAAGGCCCTTTTGCCATTACAAAGTTTAGGTATGCAAATCTCAGCAACCAGGAATGGCAGGAAGAGGTTTATAGTAAATGTAGAAATCATTGCACACACCCCTGGTATAATATCCCCCCCCCCTAAAAAAAAATCTTTCTAAAAATCTGTTCAGAATATGGCATTGAAGCACATTCTGTTGGATGGATTGTGTTATCATTGCTTGTATAGCTGTACAAAGTGTTTTGCCATGGTTGTCAAGCTTCCTTGTTAGTAACAATGCTGCCTTCTCCCCTTTCCACCCCCAGAAAATTTTAGAGCGCTGTGCACTGGAGAAAAGGGCTTCGGATACAAAGGATCCACCTTTCACCGAGTGATTCCTTCTTTTATGTGCCAGGTAATTAAACTGGAGGTTTCTACTAAGCCACTTGAAGTTTTGAAAGAGCAGCTGAGGTGTAATTGGAAGAAATGCAATTATCAGGAAAAAGCCTTTGCTGCAGCACTGGAAAGTTCTTGCATTGTATCCCTGTGTTCAGCAGCTGTCAAGTTGCCATGTAATAGTCTTGTGAATTCTCAGAAAGTCAGTATACCTGGGTGGTGAAGCTAGCATCTTACAGAAGGCAAACTGGCAGCTTCTGCAGGTGAACTCTTTCAACCAGCTGTGGAGAGTTGTCTGTCTTAGGAGTTCAGCTCTATAAGGGATCCACTTTGCATGTTCATGGATAACCTGGTTGCTAAATCATTCACAGACTACCTGAATCAGGGTCAGGATTTAATATGTAGCAGGGAAGGTCCTTTATGGCAACCGTGTTGAAAATCAGTCCCAGCAGACAGACGTGCGAATCAAAATAAAAGGGAGGTGGAAAACGGGATGAGAGATACTTTGTCAACCACTGGCTAAACCAGGACTTGAAGGAAAATCACTGCTCAAAGTGCTGTCCTTCAGCCACCAGGCACAATCAAATGAGAGAGATGGAGCATCAGTAACAGAGGCAGGACGCCTTCATTTCCCAAGGAATGAAATGAATGACTTTCTTTTGTTTTCTGTCGTGTCCTTTCTCCAAGGACCTCTGGGTGGTTGAGCAAATAGCAGTGAATTTCACTAGGGCGAAGACGGGACTTTAAAAGCTGCAATTTACAGTGAAGGCTGGAAGCTGCAATTGGTGTAGTTAAAATTTAATTCCACCTTAAATGAAGGGATAGGCAGATCCCAATATTCCCCTTCCCTGTGTTTACCTCCATGATTTCTATACTCACTGGAACCTCCACAAGCAGTTTAAGCAATGTTTGGGGATGGGGTGCTGTTTGTTAACTGCATCTCTGGTGTAGTGTTTTCTGCCAATATGTGGCATTTCAAATGCAGGAAATGAGTATATCAGAGTATTATTTCAACACTCCATCTGAAAAGATTTATACATCTAGAAAGTTGGTACTGTGGATGCTTAGAAAATTATTGTTTAATATGAGTAAATAACAGGTGTTGCCCAGTTTGCTTTGGGGGAAGCCTTATGAAAACAATCCTAGTCTGCTTTACCTCTGATAAACCAAATGGCTGTCTCACTAAAGGGACCATTTGTTAGGAAAAGGGTTGACTGTTTGTGTGGGATTATAATGAGCTTTATCTTGTCCTTGATCTCTGACATCATCTTCATTAGTGTTTGCATTAATAGAATAAATATTTGAAAAAGAAATATCACAGGTGTCTTTTAACTAAACCAAACCTGGAAAGAGTATACATTTTTGTTGTATTGTTGGAGTTAAATTGGCTGAGTCAGCAAAATGTTTACCTTGAAGCGTGTGTGAGGTGGCAGTTCCTTCTAATTTGGATGCAGATTCATCCCAAATTTCTGTAAATAAGGCACAAGGGATTTTAGTTACACCCAGAATGGTGGAAAACCTGTGAACCTCGGTCAGGATGGCCAATGGTTAGGGATGATAGGGGTTGCAGTTCAACAGAAGGAGGCACCAGTTTCCTAGATTTAAAGAAAGGAGACAGAGTTAAATCTGAGTATCTTCTTTGCTGTGGTCTAGAGAATTGTGGTTTTTCCTCTTGCACATAGTGGGTGCATTTCAACTATGTATGTAGCCAAATGACTTTGAATGCATTTGAGATGAAAGCCCTTAAAATAATTACATCTTGAGTAACTGGGCTTCAGGTTCTTGGAAACCAAACAATCTGGAAAGAAGCAAGACCGTATTCCTGTTCTACTCAAGCCTTAAACCTTCCCTTCTTTTCTTTTCTTGGGGGGGGGGATAATTCTTCCACAGCTGCGTTCTTTTTCTTCCTCATCTAAGGCAGCATAGGACTGACAGTGGTGCCTGGTTAGGGTTAGGGACAAATATCTAAACTGTTTAATGATGGGCTGGAACCAAAGTGTCTATTTTCCTTGTTTGCAGGACGTGATGTTGGAGGGAAAGAGTAGCTCTTACTTGCAAATAGTCTTCCTTCATAGTGTTGAAATAAGAAGGAATATTTGTCAGTAGGTGCTTGTGTCACAGTAGCTATGACAAGCTTGTTCCTAACTCCTGCCTCTTATCTCCCTCCCACAGATTCTCAGGAGGTAATATTTTGAGTTTATGATGTAAAGTTCTCCAAGCAGGCATCTGATCTTAAGCCTCTCTTATGATTGTGACATTCATTTTCTAAACTCGTAGTATGAATGCCTGTCATTTCATAACTAAAATGTGAAGTCACCGTGACGTAGCTAATTGGCAAAGTTCGAGGTACTGAACCTTGACAATTTAAATGCTCCTAAATTATAGGGTGTGCTTTCGCACTTGTTCAGGTATAACCAAGGGATTGATGTAATTTATTATTTCCCAGTTCCTTCCAAGCATAACCACTGTTAATCATCTTAGGAACCTTTTTTCCTCTAAATGAAAGTGTACTAGTTTTTCATTGGGGCATGACGGCGGCGACCCTGCGACAACAAGCACGTGGTTTTTCAGTAGCAGTTTTTGATCTTTCCTGGGGTACAAAGTTGTTGTTGTGACATGCTCCAAAGTCCTTGTAGGTGCATTAATCAGGCCAGCATTTCCCAACCTGTTGCCTTCCAGGTGATGTTAGAGTACAGTTCCCATCACCCCACCACCACCAGCATGGCCAATGGTCAGGAATGATGACAGCTAGGGCTGGGCGATATTGGATTTCCAACATTGCGGTATATCGCCAGCCAAATGTTGCAGTTTGGCGATCAACTGCAATGATGAAAAAAAGCTGCATTGGGAGATTGGCAACGGCTGTAGTTTTCAGCTACATTAAAAAGAAAGAAGCAGCAGAATCCTAGGTTTACATGTTCTGTAACTGCTGCTATGGAATATATCTTCTTGGTGTGCTTTTCTCTGCATGGTAACAAATAGTCACTGTGCAGTGGTCTAACAATTGTCAGCTAGAATGAATACATGGCCCTGTTTGCATACGACACACCCGTAAACTTCACGGCTGGTTGGGGATTTGAACCCCAGTCAGGTCAACACCATGTCAGCAACTGATGATACTTTCTTAAAACACTTTAAATATATTGTTTTAGTAGTTCTTAAGAATAACCTTGTCAGGTATGTAAGTGTTCTCACTGTTGGAGCAGGTGGGAGGCAAAGGGTAGAGGTTTGCTTAGTGCAGGCATAGGCAAACTCGGCCCTCCGGATGTTTTGGGACAATAATAATAATAATTAATAATAATAATTTTTTTATTTATACCCCGCCCTCCCCAGTCAAAAACCGGGCTCAGGGCGGCTGACACCAACAGAATTACAATAAAACATAAAAACAATTAATTTAAATACAGATTTAAATACAGTATTAAAATTTAAAGTGCAGCCTCATTTCAAGTAGTCCATAAATCCAAGCCATGAGGGAGGAAAACACAGGGGTCAGGCTGAGTCTAACCCAAAGGCCAGGCGGAACAGCTCTGTCTTGCAGGCCCTGTGGAAAGATGACAAATCCCGCAGGGCCCTGGTCTCCTGGGAAAGAGCGTTCCACCAGGTTGGGGCCAGTACTGAAAAGGCCCTGGCTCTAGTAGAGGCCAATCTAGCCATCTTATGACTCAGGATCTCCAGAATATTATTGTTTGTGGACCTTAAGGTCCTCCGCGGGGCATACCAGGAGAGGCGGTCCCGTAGGTACGAGGGTCCCAAGTCGCATAGGGCTTTAAAGGTCAAAACCAGCACCTTAAACCTGATCCTGTACTCCACCGGGAGCCAGTGCAGCTGGTAAAGCACTGGATGAATGTGATCCCGCGGCCGGGACCCTGTAAGGAGCCTCGCTGCGGCATTCTGCACCCGCTGGAGTTTCTGGGTCAATTTTAAGGGCAGCCCCGCGTAGAGCGAGTTACAATAATCAAGCCTGGAGGTGACCGTTGCATGGATCACTGTGGCCAGATCGGGGCGAGAGAGGTAAGGGACCAACTGCTTGATGCGGCGGCTCCCATCATCCCTAGCTAACAGGGCCAGTGGTCAGGGATGATGGGAGCTGTAGTCCCAAAACATCTGGAGGGCCGAGTTTGCCTATGCCTGGCTTAGTGGGTCCAAGGCTGAAGTGAGATTTGAAGTGTGAACTAACCTCATTTGTAGGCCATTCTCCTAACCACCTTGAGGCGCTAGCAACTCTTATGTTTAAAACCACTTTAAATACAGTATTTTGTATTGTATGTACTATCTGGCCATACGTTAGTCAGCTAGAACAGGCATATATTGCTATGTGTATGTACTTTGACAAAACTTGTATCCCTTCCAGGGTGGCGACTTTACAAATCACAACGGAACAGGTGGCAAATCAATATACGGTAGTCGGTTTCCTGATGAAAACTTCACCCTTAAACATATCGGACCAGGTAAGCAAAGTTTCCCTTCTCATATTTCTGTTTTTTTGCATGTTCCGTTTGCATAAAGGGATGGTGGAGGTAGGGCAGGCCTACGCTTGAATTTCCAAGCCTATGTTGAAGTTGTTGATTGTATGACCAGCTTCTGAGAATGACTAGGGCATTTCTGGGCCTCACGCCAATGTCTGAAGTAGATTATGGAAATCTGATAAAGATTTATTTGCATTGGTATGTTAAGTCTCAAGTTCTAGGACAGAGCTTTTAAACAAACATAATTAAAACTCCATATTGTAGCCAGGTATTGGTAATTTGAAACTATTGTCACTTATTAGTTGTGTTGAAATTGACAGCCACGATTTCCCAAAAGCTCAAGACTGTGTGAGTTTGTTACTCTTGTTCCATAGCGAAAGAAAGAGATGGCACAGGGCAATATTCATATGCTCCTTTCATCCTCAGAATTACCCCATCAAAAAGTAGTACTGTAGTTAAGTTGCACAGTTCTGTCTCCAATAGGCTATTCTGTCTCGGATATGCTATTCATCCTTTTAACATCTACATTATCTACATTGTTTAATTAGAACAGGCTATGTGTGTGGTGTTGCCATTTGCCAAGCTGAGCTTGTTGTTTAGTCGTTTAGTCGTGTCCGACTCTTTGTGACCCCATGGACCATAGCACGCCAGGCACTCCTGTCTTCCACTGCCTCCCGCAGTTTGGTCAAACTCATGCTCGTAGCTTCGAGAACACTGTCCAACCATCTCGTCCTCTGTCGTCCCCTTCTCCTAGTGCCCTCAATCTTTCCCAACATCAGGGTCTTTTCCAGGGAGTCTTCTCTTCTCATGAGGTGGCCAAAGTATTGGAGCCTCAGCTTCACGATCTGTCCTTCCAGTGAGCACTCAGGGCTGATTTCCTTCAGAATGGATAGGTTTGATCTTCTTGCAGTCCAGGGGACTCTCAAGAGTCTCCTCCAGCACCATAATTCAAAAGCATCAATTCTTCGGCGATCAGCCTTCTTTATGGTCCAGCTCTCACTTCCATACATCACTACTGGGAAAACCATAGCTTTAACTATACGGACCTTTGTTGGCAAGGTGATGTCTCTGCTTTTTAAGATGCTGTCTAGGTTTGTCATTGCTTTTCTCCCAAGAAGCAGGCGTCTTTTAATTTCGTGACTATAATGGTCCCATTCAGAATGAGGGTGATGCTTAGGATTTGTCAAAAAGCAATAGAGTCTGCCAGTTTATAGACAAGTGGGAAGAGGTAACCTTGGATTCCTGGCGAAGGGGATAGAATTAATGGGTCCCTCTTGCGGAAATTCTCTCATAAACCAGAGCCAGTGTCTGATTCTTCCAGTACAATATCAGATCTTTTACTGGATGCTTACAATGGCATGTTTTGTGAACTCTCAGTGGAATAGCATTCTCTTGTTTTTTTCAAATGCAGGACCTAAAACAAAGAGGAGGCTTCATGCAGAAACTCCTTGAATGGCCTGTTAGGGGTTTGTTTGTTTTTTGTTCTGTGTTATTGTACAGTGAAGTTACATTGCTGTCTTGATGTTGTTGCAGGTGTTCTCTCAATGGCCAACGCTGGACCCAACACTAATGGATCTCAGTTCTTCATTTGCACAGCTAAAACTGATTGGTAAGCATTCTGCAAACATACATGTGGGAAGGGCTTGTGTTTATAACTAAGCTTTCTCAAAGCGTGGCAAATTGCACATGTTTGTGTTCCCTGCAAAGGAGCATGATGGAAGCAGATGGAATTGTATAGGTTGTGAAAATGCCCTATAGGAGCTTTATACATTTTAATAAGCAGTTAAGCTATTGCTTTAGAGGGAAGTGAGAGGCAGATGAGGACCATCAACCTGAGAAGGTAACCTATCTAGGAGAAAGGGAAACTCTGATCCTAAACCTCCTTTGCCTTGTGGGATATCTTTCGGAGAAGAAAAGGCTAAGTAGCAAATCCTACATAAATCTAGAGTAGAGTCCCTTAGACGGTTGAATGGCGCCTTCTACGCTTCCTTCTGGCAACTTTCGCAGCCAAGCTGGTGCCAAATGTATTGCTCTGCTTTCCTTTGAACCACATCAGTGAGGCCAAGAGGGGGTTCTTGTTATCTGGGCAGCCCAGGACCTCCAGACACACTGCCCAGGCTTGTGCCCCAGGAAAGGACCCTGCTATTACAGTGGTTTGACTTCACTCCCAGCAACACACTCAATTATTTCTTGAGACAGACTGATTCCAACAACAACAAAAGCTGTTGCACTGGCTCTGGCTAATTTCCATTTAGAAGTGAGCTGTGTGCCTCCTCAAGTGCTTCCTGTAAGCTCTGATTTTAAGTTAGAAAACATTAAACAGTACAGGATTAGATTTTTTTTAACGTAAAGTAGAACTCTTCTGTTAATTGTGAATAATGGTCCCATTCAGAATGAGGGTGATGTCCCATTCAGAATGAGGGTTACGCAAAAGCAGATAAGGAATGCAGCCACAAAAAGCCAGTATAAAGGCTACAAAGGAGATGTGTGGGTTGGAAAACATTCACCCAACCCCTAGAAAGCTCCATTTCTGCCCATAAACGTTTTGGTGCACCTGTAAGAGGAATAGCAAATATGTACTTGTATAGCAACATATTGAGAAGAGTCAGATAACTATAAGCCTCAACACTGTTATTTAATTCTGCCAAAGCGTAGATAGCATTGCTGTCTCCCATACGTAACTTTCCTACATGCCGAATGCATATTTGGAGGAAAACAGGCAGAGCACTGCATCATGTTTTCCTGCCTGCTAGTCAAACACTTAATGAGTACAAAGTCACTCCATCATCACATGTGGTGAATCAACGCAATATGCAAGTGAGAGAGGGCTAGAGGGCTAGAGTGACTTCAACTAACATAATGAGTGCATAAGAATGAAAATGCCTTGAGTTGCTTGCTGGCATTTGGTAGCCTTAGTACATGTCAGGTTCTGAGCCATAAGTGGTTGATTAGGCTAAACACTGTATTTGGGATTTGACAGGAGACCTCTGGTATTTTACCTGCTCTCTTAAGGGCTGGGTCAAATAACTTTGCACTGAATATGCAGACTTTAAATCATGTCTCACACTATCCATCAGCCTGTGTCAGTGCAAAAACATTTATGTAGAAGCGCAGTGTCCTCTTCTCACGGTCCAGTTCTCGCAGAGCATTCTAGGGTTAAATCTACATTGTCCACGGTTCTGTGATGCTCTAGCCTATCCACTGCCACTTTAAATTTAGTTTTGAAATAGTACATCTCTCCAAAGAAATGTATTCAGGGGGGAAAGCATGTTGTCTTTCCTCCCCACCCAATTTTAAGCCTTTGACTGAGTGTGTCTGGGTATATTTAATCTGAGAAAAGTCTTGCACCACCACCCCAGAAAGAAGTGGAGTAGAGCTTTCCAAAGATTGTTGGATCGGAAGGTGAGATGGAGCCCATTTGGACTACACTGAACTCAGAACTATTGAACTCTGAGTGCTGCACCAGTAGGGTTGAGCTGCAAGTTGTCTGCACATCCATCTGCTCAGAAATGCTATCTCTAAGCACAAGAGCCCTCAGCTGGGTCTCCAGCTGTTTTTGGACTACAATTCCAATCATCCCTGACCACTGGTCCTGCTAGGGATGATGGGAGTTGTAGTCCAAAAACAGTTGGAGACCCAAGTTTGGGAATCCCTGGATTAGATGTTAACAGCAGTGGCTTCTCAATGCCAAGCTGATTGCTAAGCTTCCTCCTGGTTTGGTGTGATTTTATTTTTAAATTGAGTGTATCTGGCATGGAATACTGTAGAACCTTTTCAGTAAGAAGAAAATTATCCTGTGTTTCAAGTCAACTCATTCTAGATTCCTTCCCATTCCTACTACAAGTGCAGAAGTAGCTCTGCAATTTTCTTTTGCCTTTGCACATTATTCTTGTTTGTATCACAGGCTGGATGGGAAGCATGTTGTGTTTGGCCACGTGAAGGAAGGGATGGAGATTGTGAAAAAAATCGAGAGCCTTGGCTCCAAAAGCGGGAAACCTTCAAAGAAGATTGTCATCACTGACTGTGGCGAGCTGAAATAAGTCAAGATGTGGGAGCCTCTGGCGAATCGTTGATGCAAAAAAAGGAATCTGCGTGAATTATTACTTGCACATTTCTCATCTGGATAAGACTTTGTACTGATAAGGATACTAACTCCTTGCTGAGCCATGATCAAGGACAATAGATGAAGAATTTCAGCTTGGAAAATTCATTTGATCTCACATGACCATATTCTGGGTTTTTTAGTTTTGTTTTTTAATTGTACTACTTTTTATTTAAGTGTTACACTGAAGGTTCTCTTCAGTGCTTTATAATGGAAAATACAAGAACAATGGTTCCTAGCAAAGATCTGCTAAGAATTCTCTGAAGTATCTTATAATCTGAGCTGGGAATCTTATAAGATTCTTAGTTAGAGGGGGGAGTAACTAAGTTTCTTACAATTTAAAGATTATCCTGTAGTCTGATTGAACTTGAACTCTATTTCAAATGAATGTATTAATGTATGATCTCCAGCTTCTGTGGAACGGCCATCAGAATATGGGTAGCTAAATGATTAACTGATGTGACTTGGGAGTTCAGCTGATTGATCAAGGTAACATAACGAACAGCACTCTTTCCCCTCCCCCTACTGAGAAAATACAACGGAAGGTGCTAAAGATCCACTTTATGCAAGGGGACACCAGTACTTGAAGTACATGGCATCAGTGGATTTCCTACTTCTAAATTTCTTCCAGTCTTGGACCATCTAGAACAGGCATCCCCAAACTGCGGCCCTCCAGATGTTTTGGCCTACAACTCCCATGATCCCTAGCTAACAGAACCAGTGGTCGGGGAAGATGGGAATTGTAGTCCAAAACATCTGGAGGGCCGAAGTTTGGGGATGCCTGATCTAGAACTTTTAACAAAGGGCAGAATTAACTAATAATTACTTTGACTGCTTAGAATGTAATGCTTGTGACATGCTAGTGTTAGGATTTGAATCTGGGAGCATGTTACCAAATCAGCCAGACATTCTGAAAGGAACTAGCCAGACCTACATAACATGTAACTGTGAACTTTTAAAATGGAGAATGGGAAGGCCTTTCTTCTTCTTATTATTATTATTATTATTATTATTATTATTATTATTATTATTATTATTATTTTATTTCCTCTACTGTGATGGATCCACTGTGATAGCATCTCACTGTATTCCAAATATAGTAGGTTTGATTTATGTAAGAGCTGGTATTAAATACGGTTTTTCTGTGCTTTGTCTTAAAACCAGAGTAAGTAGCTGAGAGAAGCTATGGAGATTGATAGAATAATGCAAGGAGGGAAAAGTTGAAGCAGTGGATTATTTATCCCACTTGCTTCACTCTCCAGTTATGGGATTGGAAGGTTCAGCTGAAGCAAGCTGAATTTAGGAAGAAATACTGAAATGATAAGGAGGCCCTCTGTACCATATTCTGGGTATATCTACAATAATTCTTGATACTGGAGGTATTGATAAGTCCCAGAGATCCTTGAATGTACCCCATACCAGTCACAGATCCTATAAGTTCCTATGGTACCCTGTGGGAAGGGGGGATGTTAAACCGATTTCTGTGGTGTAGGTATATCCTGAATCACAGGAAAAGTGACCGACATAATCAGTAGCATTGTCGCTTTCTCTCAGGTGTGTTCAAAATTCACTGCAGGCCAGCAGTGATGAACTTACGATCACAGGTACAGAGCAAGGAAGGATGGCTGAAACATCCTGAGATTCCCTGTGCTTGCACATGACTCTGAAATGGCCTGTTGAAACAAGCTGATAAGTCTGTGTTCTTGGAGCTGGCTCCTGCTTGTTGGCTTCTGTTGAGGGGGAAATGAAACAGGGAACCTCGCATGGTTCTTTTTAACCAGACCTACCTTTTTAATTTTTAAGTACATTATAGGGAGCTGATTCTGAGCATTTGGTATAGTAAATATATAAAATGTGAAATACCCTTCTATGATGTGAGTGTTTTTCCCATAGCAGGTTACATCTCTGCAGGTTGAAAATACTACTTTTTGCACTAGGCTCGTGCAGGCAGTGAAAGGTTAATTTAAAAACAAATAGGATACCCCCAGTCAATTGTTCTTGCGTTCTTTGAAGTATATTTGAAATACTAGCAATCTAAGTTGTTTGGCTTAGGTTGAGTATCAATAACTGGTATTTTTGTTACATGTTCTTTTTTGTATGTGTAAAGTCATTAAATACCTTTTTGTAAAAAGTGATGGTCAGTTTCCTTTCTAAGTACGAAGGCTAAAATAACTTGAGAAGAGGTACAAGAGCAGCTGCTTCTACTAGGTTTATTGGCATCCTGTTGTTGGACTATAGCAGGCATCCCCAATCTGTGGGCCTCCAGATGTTCTGGCCTACAACTCCCATGATCCCTAGCTAACAGGACCAGTGGTCAGGGATGATGGGAATTGTAGTCCAAAATATCGGGGGGGGGGGCAAAGGTTGGGGATGCCCGACTATAGCTTCCATCATCTCGGACCATTAGCCATGTTGACTGGAGATGGTGGGAGATGGTCCAACAACCTGTTAGAGCAGCGTTTCTCAACCGGTGTGCCGCGAGACACCGGCTGGTGTGCCGCAACGTGCGGCGAGGAAAAGGGCGCTTTGCATTGCTGACGGACTTCCGGCGAGGCAAGATGGCGCGCGGCACGGCAGCGCGAAGCTCCTGAGAGCGACCAGCGTGCCCGTGCCGCCAGCCTAGCCTCCGGACCGCCGGAACCGCCGCCGCCGGTACGCGGGCGGCAAGTGAGCCCGGCGGATCGACCGGGGAGCCGTTGGAGGGCCCCCCCCCCGCAACCCCACTGGAGCGACACCGAAAGCGCCCGGCTGGAGGATCGACAGACTCCGGGGCTCCGCGGAAGTCGTGTGGGCGTCAGAATCGCCCGGCGGCTCAAGTGGGGAGCCGCTAAAGCCCCCCAGCGAGCCCGCCTGCGGCCGGGAAGAGCGCCGAAGCCCGGGACCTCCCACCACGCGACGGCCCTGCCTCGTCGCCGCAGCCGTCGCCACCCCAGCCACCCCAGGAGAAGAGGAAAAGGAGGGAGGCCCCCCCCAGGTGAGGGAAAAAGGGAAAGATAGGGAGGAGAGGGCCCCTCGCCACCCCCCAACCCAGGTGAGAGCGCCTGGTGGGTCCGCCTGGCTACCGCGCAGCAGTTCTTCAGTGGCATGCTTTACGTCTCCCCTCCAAACTAAACTAAATATAGGGCGGCACAGAGTTGGTGTGCTGCGGGATTTTTTTTCATAGAACAAGTGTGCCGTGGCCCAAAAAAGGTTGAGAAACACTGTGTTAGAGGACCACGGGCTAGCCACCCCTATGGCAGCCATTGTTGTTTCTTCCCTTCACTTGTTGGAATATTGCTTGAGTTTCTGTGACGTGCTTCTGTTTCAGAGCCATATGCTATAATAGCACTTATTTGTTTTAGGTGCTACTGCATTAGCTAGACACACCACCCCTTTGGGAATGTAAATGTCACTTGATGATCCAAACCTCAAATCTGATTAAACCTGTAATGCTGCCTTCCTGGGTTGGTTGGTTGGTTGACTGCCTATGGGTTCTTAGTCACCCACTCATTTCTATGACACATTTCATCTCTCCTGGTTCCTGTTTAAGCAAGTCAGCTGTGAGACATTACCAAAGTGCTACTTCATGAAGGCATGCTCTGTAGCAGAGGGTTCTTCTCTTAACCCCCCCCCAAAAAAATTAGGTGATTGTTCATATAAAAAAGTCAAGATTGTGAACATTTTGAAGTTGGGCTTTGAAGAGCCTAGGCCATTATTACAGCTATGCCAGGCCAACCAGCTGAGGGTCTGAGCACAGGAATGGATCCATTCCTGACTCATGAAGGTGACCTACATTCCTTGGACTATGTTTCTAAAGCCCCATCTCTAGATATGGACAAGTTAACTAGTTTAGATAAAAGTAAGCCTTTGGTATGTTGAAATTTTGTGCCATTTTATGGAATGTTAGAATTATTTTAATGTCTGGTTATAGGGTGGGAGTTTGTCCTTGCATAATTTTGTAAAAAATGCTGGCCTTCTCCATTATTTCAGAGACTGTTGTTTGCTTCACCCTTACAAAGAAGCTAGACGTTTTGATACAGTAGAGAGGCTAAAGGAGTAGCCAAAGTTTCGCTCTGTATTCCTATACAGATTGCAGGTTAGCCTGTTACATGAATTAATGCTTGGTTAAAGGTGCTGATGGTAGCCATCATTAAATATAAAGCCAGGGCAACGGATTATGCCTCTGTATTGGTGTGAACTGAGTGCTCTTTGGATGTTTACTGATGGATGGAAAGGAAGCACAATAACCTCTCATTTCACATCACTGCCCCCCACCAAGTTTGCTACTCCTGCTCAGAAAGAGCCCAGAGCTACAGATTCTGCTGCTGGGTGAAAAGACCAAAACACCAGCTGCTACCAGGCCCTTGTTGCCAGGTAGCACACTGCCAAGAGGGTGTTTTCATATCCATGGACACCCTGGAACCTTGCAATTAGGACAGAAGAAACAGCTCCTTATTTGCCAATTTGGGGGGGGGCGTGGAACCAAACTCGTTGAGTCCTTTGCATGGTTATTCAAAAGTCCCATGGAGTTCAGTCCCTCATAGTGTGCATGGAGTTGCAGACTCAGAGAGGGTCAAAACAGGGTGTGCCAAAGTGTTTAGAATTATCATGTGCATTTCAAACAATGATTCCTATTAAAGCCTTTAACCTGCAGGTGTTGAACTACAGCTTCCAACATCTGTTATCCTTGGCCATTCTGGCGGTAGCTGATGGGAGTCAGGGTCCAACATCTGGAGGCACCAGGTTAACCATCTCTGCTGTACTGAAATGAGCTGCATGCATAACAGCAGTATTAAGAAATTGCCGCATAAGAATTATGGCTAATGCCACGTGCAGACTGCTTCAAACTCTCTGGTAGTGCGCCAGAGCAATTGGTAATGTGTACACAGCCCAAGCCTCCTTTTATCAGCAGGTGGCGCCAAAGGATCAGCCACTGTCAAACAGCTGCTGGAACATGGTTTGCCCTTTCAGAGCATAGCAATTTGCAAAGAAACATGCACAACTGGAACAGAGGAGTGGGTAATCCTTTTGGAATCTTGTCCTCCTGAAGTGATTTCCCTCCGCAAATGAATCACTTATCTGCTTGATTCTGCTCTTATGCTTATACCCTAAGTATTTGGTTGAAGGGTTGTACTACAAGACAGAATGATTGACTTACATAACTCTGTAGCCAATCTTGAATTCTCGTAACATGAG
Organism: Zootoca vivipara; assembly: GCF_965207765.1. Taxonomy (NCBI): domain Eukaryota; kingdom Metazoa; phylum Chordata; class Lepidosauria; order Squamata; family Lacertidae; genus Zootoca; species Zootoca vivipara. Next base: position 16,837,147 of record NC_142588.1, read on the forward strand.
GCAGTGCCAGCAACTGAGTCACAAATGGATTGGTTGGGTGTTAACGTGGGTGTAATTGGGAATACAGCCGTCAGTAACCTAATCCCAAGGTCATGGCAAGCAAAGTTTTACCAAGCATTCCTTTCCAGCAACATTTATCTTAATATTTTGTATGTTTATCAAACATCTCTGTTTAGTGATACAGCTGGGCCGTGCATAGAAGTCCTACTAAATTCAGTGGGCTTACAACCAGAAATAAGTATGCACATAAGATTGCCTAAGGAAAAATGCAACATTTTATAGCTCAGTCCTTAACCATGTCTACTCAGAAGTAATTCGATTGAATCAGGCTTACTCTCAGGGGACAGGCTTGCAGTTTAGAATTTTTAGTCACCACTTAAAAACACTGGTTAGAGAATTATATATAAATACATTTTAAAAATAAATAGGTATCTCTATGTATCGGGCTGATCTTAAAAGCCTACCGGTAGAAACAGGGCTTATAAAATAGGGGCAATTCTACAAAAGCTAGCTCATTCTGTATGGGCGTAGCCAGGTTTTTTTTGGGGGGGGCAGAATCTCAGTTTACTATGTATTTTTTATAGATTTTTATTAATTTGGGGGACAGCTGATTCAATCAATATTAATAATAACCAAATTTCTATACCGCCTTTCATCCGAAGATCACAGGGCGATTTATGATATTATGGTAAGTTTATTGTATTTATATATAACAAAAAAAATCAATAACCTCCCCCACACAAATATGAAATGTAACTGGATGTGTTTGAATGACTGCAATTCTTTAATACACAACTAGATCCATTATGATATAGAACATTCTATTAAACAATGCTAAGGTGCTTTGTGCTTTTTAAGGAAATTGTTATAGGAAATTGTTATGAGCAGTTTTGCTAATGCACTCTGCATCAAGCTCTGAAGCAAGGCAGGCAGTTATAATGTATAATAATGCAGTGCATGGCAAGGCAAAGAAGAACATGAGAGTGTACAGTGGTACCTCGACAACCGAACGATTCGACTTCCGAAGGTTTCGACTTCTGAAGTCGACAACCCTAGAAGTCTTTTCGCCACGCGCGCTGCCGCCTGCGCAAAACGGCGAGTGTGGCCGGCACATGCGCAGAAGCAGCACTTCAACAACCGAAGACTTCGACTTACGAAGATGGCCGCGGAACGGATCATCTTCGTAAGCCGAGGTACCACTGTATAGACTTGAGCTTCAATTCTTGGTTTAGAAATTGGGAAGTTGAGTTGCACCTGGTGGGTTTTAGAACAATGAACACATTCATCAGAAAACCTCAGCCATAGCTATTTATCTACTTGCACTTTGACGTGCTTTCAGACTGCTAGGTTGGCAAGAGCTGGGACCAGACAACAGGAGCTCACCCCATCGTGGGGATTCAAACCACCGACCTTCCGATTGACAAGCCCAAGGTTCAGTAGTTTACAGCGCCCACCCACCCACCCACCCCCGTGTTCCCAGTACATGTTTTTAAAACCCACGTTCACATATCGTTATCAAAAAATGAATATTTATATTTACTTTGATACAAAATACTGCTGTTTGAGGTGTGTTTCTCAAACCAGCTTCGCACCAATTGGAGTCCTTAAGCCATTCCTAACTTATGACATGAACAGCTAGAGGGGAAAGAGTTGGCAAACGCTTGGGGAAGGGATGACAACACTGCATTCTAAGGCGGTAATGTGAACACACCCTTAGTGTGCTGCACTTGCAGAGCTCAAAAAGGCATGTATTTTGGATGCAACATACATTCACATAATCCCCAACCAAGCATTACACCCAGATTGTGCACAGATTGTGGAATAGTGGCTCTTAACACACTGACCTCTGGCTGCATTCTCTCCTTGGCCTCTCCCCAGATGGAGATACATGCTGATCATTATTAAAAGAATGTCACACATTAATGTTGTGCTAAAGGGATGTATTCACCATTTAATCTTGGGCTAGCCTCAAGAATCCTTTACTACTCGAGGTGTCCCACATCAAATATGCTCTGCTAGTCACCATTGGTTTTATGACATCTATTCGACTTGGCAGCAAACTGATCAATGCTCATTCAAGAAAGGACCCTCCTAGCCCAGGCATCCCCAAACTGTGGACCTCCAGGCGTTTTGGCCTACAACTCCTATGATCCCTAGCTAGCAGGACCAGTGATTGGGGAAGATGGGAATTGTAGTCCAAAACATCTGGAGGGCCGAAGTTTGGGGGTGCCTGCTCTAGCCCAATGTTTCCCAAACTTTGGTCTCCAGCTATTTTTGGACTATAACTCCCATCATCCCTATCTAGCAGGACCAGTGGTCAGGGATGATGGGAATTGTAGTCTAAAAACAGCTGGAGACCTAAGTTCAGGAAACCCTGTTCTAGCCATCCATAGCCCTTGAAATAAATATTTTTGCTATTTACTATCTGATCTTCTCATTGAGGAACCCCAGATAAATTGTCAAGGAGCAGCAAAGTTCTTCAACACACAATTCCTAAACAGGATGCTGTTACCTACCTCTTAGGGTTGTTGTGAAGATGAATTGCCTAGGGTAGCAAAACATTATCCACTGTTAATTATGTTGCAGGAATGCACGCATCTGGGCTCTAGATACAAGATGGCACATTCAGCCACGTAGCCCTTTTGGCTAGTAGCAGTTGATAGCCTTGTCCTCTGTCTAATTGAACTTGCATGAAATAACAACAATAAATCTTCTCATTGACTTGTTAATAAGAAAAATATTTGCTTCTAGCAAAGCACAGTGTCCTCTGCCAGAGGTGAGCACAGCAGCTTTTGCCTAGGATTTTTCTGTCTTTCCTTGCAAACAGTTCCATGCGCAAGACAGAATTGTCAAGATAGGAGAAGACAACATGCACCTGTTTGGCACCAGGCAGCTCTCCCTGGGCCCTAAAGTACAGAATGTCCACATTTCAGGGCTGTTTCTGGAGAGCAGATGCAGTTTCTCAGTCAGGGATGAGACTGGAGATCTGGATCCAAAACACTGTGGTTCTCACTACTGTTAAAGAAATAGGACAGAATCAACATCAATGCAAAAAAAAAAAAGTGCTCTGTTTTCAACAATACCCATTTTTCTCCAAACCACTTTATGGAGGAAAGGGCAGCGGGAAGAAGCAAGCCCCAAAATGCCACTGGAAAAAGGTACTGAAAAAGCAGTACTAAAATGCCACCAATTAAATATAATATAAATTGAATATATAGGTTATTGAATAGTGGATGCTTTCCTTAGGGGAAAAGCAACACATTTTAAATATATACTCTATGAGTAACAAAACTAATTTCTGGGGCTCAAAATAAATTTAGTTTGAGGTGGCTTTCATCAACCTGGTGCCATCCAGATGACTTGCACTACAGCCCCCATCCGTACTAGCCATCTTTGCCTCATGAGACTATTCTCAGTGTTTCTCCATCTCTCAACTACCGGTATGGTTGGGGCTGAAGTCTTGGAAGAGCAGTTTCCAGTTGGCAGATGGACCAGCAGCCTAATGGACCAGTAAGGTGTGAGAAACGTTTCCTGAGGGTAGTTAGCCAATGAAAGCCATTTGCTTAGGTAATCTGGTAGTATAAAGTTGGGTACACACACACACACAACCATTAAAACACATTTGAAGCATGTTTTCCCACCCCACCCCCAAAAATTCTGGGTACTGTAGTTTACTCCTTACAATTCCCAGCAACTCTTAACAAACCACAGTGCTCAGAATTATTTGAGGGAGGAAATGTGCATTAACTAAAAGGGCACAAATGTCCTCTGCCTCTTTTCCCAACAGCTTAAACATGCATTGATTGTCTAATCTCTTGTGTGTTTGCTGCCCTGGGCTCCTTCAGGAGGAAGCGTGGGGTATCAAATGAATATAAAAAATGATATGTTAATAAACAGAGGTCGGGGAGCTGTGTCACTCCTGGGCATAGTTAAAAGTTTCCCATGACAGGGAGCCACATTCCACAGCACCAGCACAACACTAAGCTTGGGGAAGAATACAACATTTGGGGGAAGAATAAAATGTTCCTAGGTTAATAAACAAAACAGAGCATTCAGTGCAACCAGTACCACCATGCAAATTTCAAGGAAGACATCTAGACTGTAAGCTCCAAATGGATAACAGCAGCACATTTACCGTATCATGCCTAGACAGTCTGGAAAGGCCCTCACACAATAGCTGCTAAAACTCAATTCCCTTCATTTGCCAGCAGAGAGCAGTAGATATTTCCTCAATAGTGCCATCCTAACCAAGTAAGTCCTATTTAATTCAGTGGCACTTACTCCCAGGTATGTGGGGTTAGGATGGCAGCCTAACTCACATTGTTGGCTTGCATTTATTGAAATTCTGTGCATTATGTATTGGTGTCTGCAAAGTGAGTTGCTTCCAATGGCTGTATCCCCCAACGTGGTGAAGGAATGAATTTAGTAACAGTAGAAAGAGGACTTTGGTATTTGAAACTTCCAGTGAATATTTCTGTTTTGTATGAGGCTGTGGTTTTATTTGGTCATAGGTAAACACCCAAGCAGGACTAGCACCAAAGGCTGGAAAGACTAGGCAGTTGCAAGGTCCAGAGCATCTAATGAAGTGCCAATGCCCTCATCATGTTTTCGCTCTGAACCATCTAAGTATAAGTTCCACAGCCCCCTGTGATGACACAAAGGACTTGGTGGCAGTTTCTCTATCCATATACTCTTTTCTTTCTCTCACTGGTTATGCCTCCACTTCCTCTCCCCCAAGTGGTTCTGGAGCCCTTAGGCTCAGTCCTTAAAGGCCAAATTGTCTACCTGGAGACAGACAGCCCCACACCTTGTCTGTCTACAGGTTCCTACAGATGACCTGTTTATTAACATTCATTCTGATTGGTTTGCAGGGAGGTTAGACAATGTTGGCTATTTAGTAAGCATTAATCCTGATTTGTTTGGGGAGGTTAGATGATGTTGCCATACAAGTTATCCCCACACTTTCCAGTGCATATCCCTTATTGCAAAATGTCCCGTCCCCCCAAAACAGGCTTGTTGCACAAGAGCTCCAAATCAGCTTTAATTGTGCAACTCGGTTGGATCCCACAAGAAAATAGTGACAGTCTCTGGAAGGAACTTATGAGTCAACCTAGAGACATTACTTGGGCACATGTGCAATCCCAATCCTGTGTTTGTCGAGATGATAGGAATAGGATAAAAGGATCAGCAAGTGGGTGAAGGAACAAATTAGGACGGAGGTAGTTAACCCTTTCCATGCCTGCCAATTTCCCCCTGCAGATTCCCTGCCCTGAGCCCATTATTTTCTCAGTGAAGCTCACTTCCACGGGACAAAGGAGGGCATTTGCAGAGAAGAATAAGCAGATGTGGTAAAGAGTTAATCATCCTCATTTTGCTTATCAAATCCTTCTTTGCTAATATGCCCCCAGTCTCTTAATTAGTGTTGGAAAAGAAATATGGGGCTGGGAATTCTGTGTTTCCCTTGCAATGCCTTGTTTGGCCAGATGCCGATGATTATGTTTTGCTTGCAGTGCCATCTCTTTCCTGCCTCCTCTTTATGTATCTAATGTGTATTCCCCCTTTTCTTGTATTTACATGCTTATTTGTTGCAAGTTTGTCATTACTAGAGTAACTTGGGCTATTTCTTTGGAACCCTGAGGGGGTGTGTGTGTCTGATTGTCCGTCATGTAATTTGGGGGCTAGAAAGGACTAGAAGCTTATGGTGTGTTTTTAAACATGTATGTTTTAAGAAATTAAGAACAAACTTGAAAGGCCTTCATCATCTTTGGTCCAGGAAGACCCAGTTCAGAGCATCTTATTCTGTCCAAGCCTTAGGAAATCACAATGCTTCTGAGCTGTGGAAAATACTGCTCACGTATGCATTTAAGCAGTTGTAGTGGAACATAGCAGAGCAAAACAAGATGTTTCCTTTAACTGTAATGATGAGCTCACTCCTGGGTGATAAACAGCAGCATTATATAACCAGTAGGGTATTTTGTGTTTTTGCAAAATTCATGGAAATTGATTTGGTCTTGTTAAAAAAGTACGTTTATATTTTTCTTATCAGTGTATGATTTCAACACTGATTACATGTGACATGAAGGCTTTATTTTATACTCTCCCAGCCAGTTTGGAGAAAACAATAACATGACAATTTTGTTTTAAATAACAATAATAATACTACAAATTTGCAAAAGGCATAACAATTCAGGACATAGAATGCAAAATAAGCATGTGTGCTGAGGATATTTCAATAGAAGCCATGAACCAAAGAACATTCAGTTCAATCATTAAATAAGCAATTTGTTGGACCTGGGCAGCTTGTAATTTTCTTGTCTGCTCAGAGTGGGCTTATGAAGGAAGAATTGCTGTGGCAACAAATCTTCAGAAGACAAGGACCAGTAATGGGACTGTGGAGAGTACAACAGGAAAACATTTTGTGGTGAAATACAGGGCAGATATTTTTGAGGCAGGAAAATATATCAGAAAGGGACCAGGTGTTAGAAAAAAGAGTTTGACAACATACCAGGAAGAGTTAAAACAATCTCCTATCTAGACTGAGTGCTTAAAAAAACACGAATAGCTTTTGCACTGTGGCTGTACATGCACTGTAATAAATGCACCTTGTTCAATGGGCCCATCTCTTTGCCACAGTCTCAAATGCTCATTTGCTTGCACTTCCGCTTTGTGACCAATCTGCACACAGGGCTGGTCATTTTACTGCCTGAAGCAAGGGACAAGAGGGTGCCCCATCCCCATTCCACATAAACAAGCTGGCTGGGCTGAGCACTAATGACAGGATAGAACCCTCCTCTGCATTAGATTGTGATGCTGATAGCACCAAGGTTACAGGTTCGATCCCTTTAAGGGACAGCTGCATTGCAGAGTGGACTAAATGATCCTCAGGGTCCCTTCCAACTCTATGATTCTATGAGATACCTATGAGATATCTGAGGCAGCAGGCCAGACTAGGTGGCCAAAGGCAAGCTGTTTGGTAACTAGAGATAGAAGGACCTGCCAATTTCAGGTCTGCCAGATTCTCATTTTCCCCCCACCTTAAATTCAGCTCTCCAAATTTCTGCAGAAATCATGATCAACATTTTAGTGTGAGAAACACATTTTGGTATGTCGTTTGACTAATGCAGCGTTTTTCGACCACTGTTCCGCGGCACACTAGTGTGCCACGAGATGCTGCCTGGTGTGCCGCGACGAGGAGGGCGAGATGGGCAAGATGTTGCCTGGTGTGCTGCGACGAGAAGGGCGAGATGTTGCCTGGTCACGTGCCGCGACGAGAAGGCGGCCGCCATTAGGGGGTGCTGACCCGCCGAAAAGGAAGCCGGCCGGGTCACGACGCGGGGCGAGCGCGGCTCTGAACAGCCACCACCACGGCCTCGGACGCAAGAGGCAGCCGGTGGGTGCTGCTGCTGCTCCTTTTCTCGCTCTCGCTCCTCTTGCTGGCGGCGCACGGGGCTTGGTCGGCGCGAGGCCACCGGAGGGCAGCCTCCGGAGGGCAGCCAGCGGCGTCTACCGGGGTGTGAGCGGCCTCTTCGGCGAGGAGAACGTGCGCGCCCTGCAGAAGGTGAGGCGCCGGGGAGGCCGCAGCGGCGCCTGGCCTGGACTGAGGAGGGGCAGGCCCGTTGCTCCCGGGGGGTCGCGCGGGTTCCAATGGATATTTGGTTATTTATCCAGTGGATAAAAAACGGGGCAGGTGCTGGCGCGATGCTTGCCTTTGAGATGTGGGAGCGAGGGGGCAAGCAATGACCCGGAGAGGCAATATCCGTGTCCTCTGGGTTTCTGTGAGTAAGGATAGTGGTTTGTTTAATGGCAAGATAATAATACTGTAATGGGAAACTACCAACTTTACAGCTGCTGCAAAGATTTTATACTACAATACTAGCTGAAAAATGACGTGGAGGGAAAGTGTAGGGGTGATTATTGGAGTTGGAGGTTGTCATTGGCTGAATATAGTAAAAATAGGACTGAGGAATAGGAGTAAGGAATAAGAATGCCTTTATGGCACCATCACTGATAAAATAATTGACTAATAGCAATGGGAATAAGGAATAATGAAAGAAGAAAGGAACAGGAATGTTTTTTGACCATGTTGTTTTCACAAAATAATACCCCCCCCGCAAAAGCCCTATTCTTATGAATATTTAAGTCTCACCATTACTATTTCAGTTCAATTCATTTGTCAAAACCACAGGGCCATAACTCCATTCCTATAGCTTTGTGTTCAGGCAAACAGGCCCAGGTTGCGCACTGAATAAAGTATTTTATAATTTTTCATATTTCTGTTTACTTACTATTTCATAATAAAGTAATTATAAAATACTTTATTTGTGTTTATTTGATTCCTATTCAAGAGAATTACTTTATATATAGTCAATATAGGAACAGAGTTAATTTTTTTAACTTTTTAAATGGTGGTGTGCCTCGTGATTTTTTCCCATGAAACAAGTGTGCCTTTGCCCAAAAAAGGTTGAAAAACACTGGACTAATGTACATATTTTTACAAGCAATTTTGCTAAATCAGTGCATGTTATTTTCACTGAGATACTCATTTTTGTGCACATGTTTTGTAAACATTGGTTGAAAAACTGCATCACAAAATTCAGATGAACGCGAATTTCTAAGGAGGACTGTGCTTCAGAAAGTATTAATTTGATGGATTCATGGTTTAATGTGAACTGAATAAAATTTCTCCCCGATCCCTATTGGCAACACAGTAATAGCAGGCAAGGCCTAGGAGAAACAGGCGGGAACTGCTGCCCCCCCATCCCCTACATAATCAGTCACCTAAGGGAGTTGCCTCACTTTGCCTAATGGTAGGGCCAGGCCCATCTGCACCCCTATCCAAAAGAATATGCAAAGGCAAGCAGGAGCATCTGCTCTTTCTCCTTGTTCTTTTCAGTACTCACATGCTTGAGAGGGCGAGTAAAGAGGCAGAAACAGCAAAGGAGGAGCAGGGCCCCAGAGATCTCTCAGAGGGTCCTGGGCTTGCTTCCAAACATGTACAGTTACGATCGCATTCCAGAGCAAGACTGCTGCCTTGTTTGATGTCAGCAAAGACAGACTGAGCAAAGGGAACATGTTGCTTGTGAATTGGGCTTCTGGTTTCATTATCTTATTTCCAGTTAATATCATTAAAAATATATTCATTTATTATCCTGAAAAGCACTCTTGCCTGCCAGGGTTTGCCAGGAATGATTGACAGTACAATACACACAGAAATGTGGAGTTGAGGGCAGGAGGCAACAGGAGAAGAAGGCAAATAATTAAGATAAAAACACACAGGATAACAAATGACATCACTGAGATGGGAACAACCTGGGGCCCTGCTAAGCAAAGCATTCTTAGTCAGCAGTGGCCTGCTGCGGCAATATTATTCTAACCCAGTTGACTGCCTGATATGAAATTCAGGCTACTTTTTTAGGGGCCTACATTCTAAAAAATAACATGAACCAAGTTTACATTAACTGCAGGTTGTTAATAGCCAATGAATGGAAGGGGGGGGGAGAACCCCACAGCAGCAGCTGTGTTTCATCCTATGGAAACCAAGATGTGCTCTTCAGAGGTTAAAAAAAGCCAGTTAGAACTAATGCTCCTGTTCCAGAGTCAGCAGCTGGTTCTGAAAATATGACCCTGTGGCCAAGATGCCTAAAACTGCACAGACAAGCAGGCTACTTGCAAGAGCAGTGTAAGTTAGGGGTTCTGCCGTGTTCCATGGGATTTCCAAGTAATTGTCCAAAGCTTTGCAACTTTATCCTACAATCCTATATGCCAAGTGTCACCGACCTTTTTGGGCCAGTTGACACATTTAGAATTTTGAGAAAGTGTCATTTGTGGCAGCCACAACATGGCTGCCATGGGATGAGTAGCAAAACACAAAATGGCTGCCACATCCGCAAGAGCAGAAAAAGAGACAGGGCCACAAAACGGTCATACCTCCTTGCCACCCACCCCATTAACAGTGCAGCGTCAGACAAGAATGGAGCTGGAGGATCAAACAGTCTCTCATGTATAGTCAGTTTTTGAGGAGGTATTTACTGAGACTGCGCACACTGATATGTGCAGGCAACACACCTGGGAGTAGGCCCCACTGAACTCAAGAGAAGGACAAATTTGTCAGTTTTGGTTTCTCTCAGTTTCTTGTTCTTCCAGTCTTCTCTCCATTTCCTCATTAGTTTGTGACTTTATAAATAAGGAAACCATACAACATTTTGCATGTTATATTCAAGCACATTTCTCCTCCTAATGCACACATCTTTGAATCCAGCTTTGCCTAATAATTGCACCTTTGCAAGTAATTTCCCCTAATGCAACACACCTTTGTATGCTATTTTCACCAATGCACATTTTTAGTACACTTTACCCTAATACCGTATGTGTGTACTTTTGCGTGCATTTTATGGCTGGCAAACTGCATCACAACATTTGGAGAAGTGCAGTTGGCTCTGCTGAAAAGAAATTTAAAGTATAGGCACATTTAATGCATAATTTGGGATAACATACATATTTGCCACTTCACCAAAAAGGTCCGGGGGAGGCATCCAAAAGAGTTAAAGCAGTATAAAACTGAACCTCTCATCCTAGTTCACAAGGTTCTGGTGATGGGATTATCCCCACCCTGTAAAGAAAAAATGGTACTTAAGAGGTGGATTTAGAGCTATATGATTATACCGGTAGTGCCAATAGGCCCATAGAATCAAACCTTAGTAATCCCTCTCTCTGTCCCTATGCAGGACTGATCTTCCTTTTCAAAGCTATGAACATTTTTATTCCTTGTGAACAAGAAGAATCTAAATAACAGCACTTGAAACATGAGAGAAAATATACTCTTGTTAAGCATTTTCAACTAAGGCTCCAAGCTTTTGTTCCTTAAATTAGTTATGTCTTTTCAGAGGCTGTCCAGATAGCTTGTCTCCAAATGTTGGGGAGGTTATTACTGTGTTTTTGAAAATGGTCAGAGGTAGCGACAAGTGCTTAATTCCACAAAAATTTTACCTGTCTAATTGATCTTCATTTATATTTATATTTATATTTCCACAATGGTTCCTCAAAGAGAGAGGTGTCAGGGCTGAGGCTTATTTGGGAGCACTGCCATGAGGGCAAGCAGCAGCGGGATGAGGAAAAGAGACTTTGTACATGCCCACAGGCCACAGAATCATAGTGTAAATCTGGGAGGGACCCCAAGGGTCATCTAGTCCAACCCCCCCTTCAATGCAGGAATCTCGGCTAAAGCATCCATGACAGATGGCCATCCAACCTCTGCTTGAAAACCTCCAAGGAAGGAGAGTCCCCCACCTTCCGAGGGAGGCCATCCCACTGTAAAACATCTCTTACCGTCAGAAAGTTCTTCCTTAGTCAGAATCTCCTTTCTTGCAACTTGATGCCATTTTCTTTGCTATGTACTATCTCACTGTACTCCTGTAGGAGGAGAGGAGAGTCCAGGAGTTATTTCCAGTTGGGTGTGTGTATGTGTGGAATGAAAAAGCGAGGAACTGAAAAATGGGATTGAGAGGCAGAAGAAAGAGCCCGCAGGAGAGGAGTCGCGTGAAGTCACCGTGAAGGAGGTTGTCATGGCTTTCTAACTCAGCATCAGTGAGCCACACCTGGGTTCACCTGGTTCTCTGTAATAGGGATGTGGAACCTCAGATCTGGGGGCTGAATGTTGCCTCTCTAAGCCTGTCTATCTGGCTCCCAACAGTCTCCACAGGTCACAAATGGGTCTCCAGGCCACAGGCCTCACTGCCCCTGCTTTGAAGCTTTTTTGTGTGGCTTGAATGTGTCCTTTAACTCTAATAATGCCTCTCGCTTGCTTGCTTGGATGGTTATGTGTGTTTGTGAGATTGCATGCAGAAAGTAGCCTAGTATACAAAAGTAAAACAAGTATTCATTGCTTGGTCCACTTTTATGTGGAAAGTTGATCAGAAAGGAATGCGGGCCTCAGACCAAAAAGAGTTCCACACACCCCTCCAAAAAAATGGGGGGAGAGGGTTCAAAGTGAGTGAGTGAGATGAACCCTCTTCTCACTGTCCACTTTTTAAAAAGCCATTCTTCTCCCAACAGGGCTTACTTCCTTTTCTGTCAGGGAGCCTCACGAGAAAAGGCTTTTGAAAATTTGGTTGTAAGGGGGAAGGGTTGGCAAAGAGGGTTCATTCCTCCCCATGACACACTTTCAGTCTGCACCCTTTGAGAATTAAGACAGCAAACACAATCCTGTCCAAGGTTCTGGAGTATAGACGCTGATTCCAACTTAATGGATAACTGCTGAGATGAGTAGATTATTTAGGAAACTGGGCATCTAAAAACACACATATGTTGTAAGCCGCCCACAGGGGCTGGGGAAACCCAGCCAGATAGGCTGGGTATAAATAATAAAATCATTATTATTATTACATTGATCATTCAAACCATAAATAAGGATATTTTTCAGGATCAACGTATATTAGTAGTTTAATGGCCAGGAAGACTTAGATGCAGCTGTCATTGATTAAGCGTTTGTCAGCTCTTTCTAACAAAGTGGTGTTGTGTGACAAGACACCATGACTTCCTTTTGTCCTTAAAACAGGAAAAAGTTGTGGTAACGCCACAGTAGATGTTGGCAAACTTTGGTTTATTCTGTCAATATAGCCTCACCAAAACCACCAAAGAAATTGTCGTCTTTTTGTGGTCTGTTTTGTGGTTGATGAAAGAAAGCAGGAAGTTAACTGAGGTAATTTTAGATCCGTGCTAAGGATCTAATTATTGCCTGTCTTATACCGAACCTAAATAAAAGTGAGAAGAAATGCTTCATATACAAAATGTTACATCCCTGGTTGCTCCAGGTAACAGAATCTCAGGTAAGTAGAGCTAGGAAAGAAAAGTGCCTGAGACTTTTGGAGAAGCATTTCTTAGTGGAAAATAGTGAGCTAGAAGGACTGGTTAAGGCTGTTTCATATGTTCATATATGTTGTGGTATCTGACTTCAGAACCAGCAATGCATTATCAGCTACTAGATAAATACAGTACTTTTAGACGGGGAATTAGCTTTTCTGCAGTGGACTATTTCCTTTTAGTGGGGCTGTTGGTTTGATAGATTGATTGATTAACTAAGGAAGGAGCTAATTTAAGCAAGAGCATATTTTGGATGAGGGTACACTTATTTGTTATGAGTGAGGGCACATTTAATTATTTTGTGGTATTTCTTCACGTATCCACTGTTTACTGAAGAGGCCATGTAGAATTTTTGGCTATGCCCAATATGATCAAGCAGCAGATTTAAAGATGCATGTATTACACCAGGCTTCCTCAAACTTGGCCCTCCAGATGTTTTGGGACTACAACTCCTATCATCCCTAGCTAACAGGACCAGTGGTCAGGGATGATGGGAGTTGAAGTCCCAAAACATCTGGAGGGCCGAGTTTGCCCCACAATGTTTTAATAATTTTGTTCTGGAATTTTTTTAATCTGAGATAACAGTTCCTGCACACTATTTCCACATGCATGATGGACATCTGGAAAAAGAGCAACTTGAACGCCTGGTTTGGTTATTTAGAGGGACAGAATGATTCTCATCAATTAGTCTCGCATCTAAGAATAAATTATACTTGCTGAATGACAACATACGCAGCCACGCTGGAGTGAAACTCCATAAACAGTGAAACTCCAGAGATTATTCTGCACCTCCTAGGGATGTTCGTAAGGCTAAATACAGTCCTTCAGACAGATACAGAAGGATGGAATTTTTAAAATCTGGGAGTAACAGGGCAGCCTTCAAACTGTAACATGAGAAATAATCTTCATTGGTTGCCTTACAAAGGAAGTTCTGGGTTCACCGGCTAGGTCTGGTGGAAAGGAAATTGGCAACAATCTCTCTGTGTAAAACTATCAACCAGCATCTTATTTTTGTTCACTGATAAAGAATTCCTGTCAGGAACTTCTGCCCGACTCCAGACTGTTCCTTCCTTTTAAGATGTTGCTTCCATTGGCTGAACTCTCCTGCACCCCTCATAACTTACTGCCTTGCCTCTTAGGTTGTTTCTAATGTTACTTTACATGGTCAGGGGTCCCTTTACCTTTTTAATGTTACTTTAGTCATTAGATAATATAATAGTAATAGTAGTAGTAGTCATGAAATCCAGTGTCGGATACCAGTGTGTTCAAATTCCTGCTCAGCCATGGAACTCACTGGGTAACCTTGGGCCTGACACAGCCTCTCAGCCCAACCTATTTCACAAGGTGGTTTGGATTAAATGGGGAGGGAGAGACCCAGCTTTCTGAGGAAATGTGGGGTATAAATGTAATAAACAAATTATAAATAGTAATTCTAAAAAGGGTTATATGCTGAAAGCATATCAGAGGGCCCAATGAATTTCACGTTTTCAAACCGCATAAGGGTTTGCCTGAAGTGTAGTACAATTCATATTGCACATGATATGATTTTTATGCGTCACCGGGCTCCTTTGGTAGAAGGGCAGTATACAAATTTAATAAATGTTTACCTACCTAACTACTTATAACTGTGTGGATAGTTTCATTATATAGTCTAGTCACTAGTGGGTGGCGCTGTAGTCTAAACCACTTAGCCCCTTCGGCTTGCTGATCAGAAGGCCAGAAGTTCGAATCCCCGTGACAGGGTGAGCTCCCTTTGCTCTGTCCCTGCTTCTGCCAACCTAGCAGTTCAAAAGCATACCAGTACAAGTAGATAAATAGGTGCCTCTGCAGCGGGAAGGTCAACGGCGTTTCCGTGTGCTCTGGTTTCTGTCATGGTGTTCCATCGTGCCAGAAGAGGTTTAGTCATGCTGACCGCATGACTCGAAAAGCTGTCTGTAGACAAACCCTGGTTCCCTTGGCCTGAAAGCAAGATGAGTGCTGCACCCCAAAGCTTAGCTGCCAAGTAGCCTGTTTTTCGCGGGAAACCCCCAGATTTTAATCTGTTTCCCGCTGTTCTCGCGAATGGAGAAAAATCCCGGAAATCCCCCAGATTTTCTACCTGCCAAGGAGCCTCAATTTTGGGTGCTGCTCTGCCCATGTGTGGGCACCGGAAATAGGGCAAAGCAGCACCGGAAGTCGCTTCTACACATGCCTGGCGGCCATCTTGGTGGTGGCGGCCACATGGTGGCGGCCGCCATCTTTGTGGTGGCCGCATGGAGGCGGCCATCTTGGTGGTGGCAGCATGGCGCTGTCCATCACCAAGATGGCCGCCGCCATGCGGCCACCACCAAGATGGCTGCTGCCATGTGGCCACCACCAAGATGGCCGCCAGGCATGCGTAGAAGTGACTTCCGGTGCCGCTTTGCCCTATTTACAGTGCCCACACATGGTCAGAGCGGCCCCGGAAGTTGCTTCTACGCAACTTCCGGGGCCGCGCTGCTGCTGATCCCACATTTTTCAGCGGGAGACTTGGCAGGTATGCCCCATAGTGGCCTTTGACTGGACTTAACCATAGGGGTCCTTTACCTTTTACAGGACTGAATTGTATCTGTGTGGAGTCTGGAGTTTCCTGTTGTTCTGTTCTTGTTGAAGAAAGACAATAAAATTCTGTGTAGGGGCAGATGGAACTCATCAACCTGAGTAGCTTGCCAGATATCTTCAGGAGAAGAAAGGGCTAGGGCAGGCTTCCTCAACCTCAGCCCTCCAGATGTTTTGAGACTACAATTCCCAGCATCCCTGACCACTGGTCCTGCTAGCTAGGGATCATGGGAGTTGTAGGACAAAAACATCTGGCGGGCCAAGGTTGAGGAAGCCTGGGCTAAGGAGTAAACCCTACACAAATCTGGAGTGGAGCCTCTAAAGCGGTTGGATTGTGCCTTGTACATGTACTTCCTAAGGACAGTCACCTAAAAGAAAGTTACTTGCCACTCTTGATTCCGGATTGGATTAACATTGTATTCGATTTGCCCAGTTTGACTTCCAGGGTGATTCAGTCATTATGTCACTAATTGATTTCATGAAAGAATGCATTTCTAATAGTGAAAAAGACTTCAGCAGAAAAATAAAAAAGTGAGGATTTTTCCATTTTGGAAAACCATTCACTCTTCATCACTGCTTATACACGGATGCTCATAGTAACTAGAAATCTCCTTCTTTCAGTCCAAAGATGTTCCTGAAAGTCAGGGGCATACATTTATATGTTGCATAATCTTATTTCTAAGGGAAAAATTGAAGGAAGTGAAAACTGTTTAACATAACAAATTTCAACAGATTCAGCTGTGGTCTTATATATGCTCACACACTTTATAGGGTGGGCCACTTGAAAAAAATGCTATTCTTCTAAAAGAAGAAATTGCCTGGTTTGAATAGTGCTATATCCTCTGATTGTGTTACACATTAATTTCATGTAACTTTAATTATTAGAAATTGGAATTTTTCCTCAGAAAAGTATAGCAGCTTTCCATTCTGGAAAATTTCCTGCCTCCTGTCACAGTATAAAAATCCTGCACTCACCCCAGACATTGTCCAGCTATATTGTCTTCTCCACTATGTACAGAGTGAGAGTAGGGAGGAAAGTGCTTCATGGTTTCTCTTTTCGTTATTGCTGAATTCACTGGATAAGTATCTCCACATGTATCTACTTACAAACTATACGTTATCTGATTCTGGCTGGTATTTCACTTCCCTGTGAAGGAAGCAGGCAAAGATAAGAGGCAGCAAAAACAGCAAATGCAACGAGTTATTAACTTAATTTCAAGCCCTAATTTTGCCTGCATAATTAACTTCAGGCTTAAAGATATATTCTTCTGGCCCACTTAGGAATGATGAGACCAACCCGAGAGTGTAGTTGTGGATCCATTCAGCTGAGATTTAACTAACTCAGGGGTGTTAAGCCTGATTTATTTATTGACAGTACTAGATTGTATAGCCAGAGTTTCAAGATGGGTTCAAGTGTTATATGTAAAGGAGCAAAAACTGGAGGTTTGGTTTCTCTGTGTCTGCAGATGACAGAACCCTGCTGTGAAGGTTCACTCTGTGTGTGGGGTGTGTGGGTGTGGGTGTGCAGATAAAAAAAGGGAGGGATGTACCTTTTTTTGTTTTTTTGCAGAGTGCCCATGCACAATTCTTACTGTAGCACAACTGAATCCAATAGGCAGCATGGGCCAGAAGAAGTGTTGTGCTGTGTAACCTATCGTATATTGTTTTGTCCTGCTATGCTGCTTTTGCTTGTGCTACCACTTGCACAACAAAAATAGTTTGCACAACATTGTGGACACTCCCACTTTTTGCACTAAATATTTCTTGCCAAGTGACCTCAGGGCTTCTTCCTCCAACTTGCACTCCAGGTCTGGATTCAGGCATGGTCCCAACACATAAAAGATGTAAGAGGCACAGAAGGAAACAAATTGGAGAACACTATGGTTTGTTTTTGCAGTATTTTAATACAGCATTAAACTGCTATAATGCTAAAAGCAAGCCATATACTATTCAGCAAATAAGGCACATGTCGGAATGCCATTTTATGGACAATCCACAACAGAGGTTTGACAGTCTTTTAAACAACCCAGTTAACCAGTTATCACCTTGGTGGCTGAAATAAGCCTGGCACCCCTGAGGCCTATGTCCATAGAAGTGTTATCATCATCATCATTATTTTTAAGCTGTACAAATTAATTACCAGTTACAGAAGAGAAAAATTATATGACTTAAACTGAAAAGAAGTCTGTGGGTACAGCTATGGTGTTGTTTTCTTTAAGTTTATAAGTAATTGAACTAATCTAAACTGGTAGAGACATTACTATGATAACAGGGTTAGTTTTATAAAAATGTAGTGATTGCTGCTCTAAATAACCTTTGTAAAGGAAAAACAAGCTCAGTACAGGATTGAACCTATCTCCTATTTTAGCATGGTTTAAGAATCACACAAACAATCTAAATATAATGGAGCTATGTGAAACCATAAAGCGTAAGATGCATATAATATGTGCACATGCATATTGTATCATTTTATGAATTCTAAATAAAAAACAAACACAAAATGCTTGTGTCAATCTAACTCTTGATTATGGCCACTGATTGATAGTACTGTATTGTTTTACTGCTAGCATGGCATCGCAAATCCCACAGCATCTTTGCAAACTGTTGTGAGCCTTCCTTAGCAAAACCATGTCTACCCACCCACCCACCCACCCACCCTGAAGAGATAGTGTAAAAATAATAATAATCAGATAATATAACCGTGTTACAGAATTTCTGAAAGCCAAATCTGGACTCTTTGGATCATTTCACACATTACACTGCAACAAAACCAGGGAGCTGCAGCAAACCCTGCTGTCGAATCTAAATGATGTTAAATGTTTGTCACATTAACCCCTTACACATTAAGGTATGGGTTATTTAAAAAAACTAGATGTACACCTTGAAAACCTAATGTGTGAATAAGTCCTTTGAGCATTTACACTTCAAATCTAACTCTTTGCACCGGAGTCCCTGCTATGCTACTATAAAACTGCTGACATAGAAGTCATTATAGCCCCATCCTTAGCATAAGTTTGGGGAGTGGGCTATAAACAAGTGTGTCTTTCACAAGGTCATAAAGTGATAGTGTAACATCTGATTCTTACCAAATCAGTTATAGCTTCTCTAAAAAGGCAATACTTTTCAAAATACACATATAAATAAACCAAATAAGCATATTAATATAAGTTCTAAACACCTGAATAATATACTGGTTACTTAATACTGATATTTTCATCCAAAGGAAAACAACAACAAAAACAACAACAATATGGCTTAAAGAATTGCAAGGTTTTTTTTCTTCATGTCAGAATTATGTACCAACTTTCATATAATATTCTATGTAGACAATATTTCCTTCTTAATGTAGTTCTGTTGCATACTTTATACAGACAAAAGCATTGTAAAAAAAGGAAAAAAGCAAAAGCAAAAAAGCAAATTCCTTTCATAAATATTTTCTTGAGGATACATCCTTAATTTTGTATAATACTTAAGAAAACTCTTAGCTCTGTTAGTATTCTAGTAAAAAAAAATCCAAGGCCCTTTTTGAAAACTTCAGAGTTGTAAAAACACTTTTAAAAAAACCCAAACAGAACAAACAATAGTGTTTTTTTTAAAAAAGGCCCTCAAATATATACAAAAAAGGTTACTGCAAAGAGTTTCCAGATAACAATTCAGTATTACAAAGTAATATTTGTAACCATTCAAAAATTTAAACACCTAAAAAGTTTTTTCCCAAAATACACACACAGAATTAAAAAAGAAGAAGAAAGGAACTCTATGTCAAGTATAACTCAAGATAAATACACATCTGCAAGTAAAACTGTAAAATATTTCATAACAGGGGTAAACATTAATATCAATTGACTACATCTTATTAACTGCACACGATTGTCCCTTTGATATTCATCCTAAAAAAACACAAACCTTCATTTGTATAGCTACAATTTCAGCCGTCTTACTGAGTGCTACAGCCATTCAACAATACTTCCAGAGGCAGTGGTTTTTGTAGACATAAAACAGATAGGCACTGATATCCTATATATATATATATATATATATATATATATATATATATATATATATATACACACACACACACACACACACACACACACACACACACACACACTGCCTTAAAGAATGAGAGTGTGGATCATTCCGTTTAGTCTGCTTGCTTAAATTTTAACAAGGTTTAAACCCAATATCTGCTTGCTTAAATTTTAACAAGGCTTACATGAGGATGATTTAGCACTTGCATGATCAGAAGCCTGAATAATGTATAGAACAACGTATTGGGCACCATGTAGCCAAAGGTAAGCACTTCTAAGTCCCACTGATTACAACAGATTTTGGGAGTTGCCTCATACAAAACCAAATAGTTGGCCCACCAAGATAAGAGCTCTCTATTCTGCCTGGCAGTAGTTCTCTAATGTGGTGGGTGGAGGTATTTCCCAGCCCCGCTATCAGAGAACCCTTTTTAAAAGGTGGGAGTACCAGATATTTATCCTAGAATCTTAGGCATGCAACCCATATGGCCTGAGCTCTGGCCTTATCCCCTGATGTGCTTAACATTGCCATTGAAATGGATGGGACCTAAAAAGTGCTTCGCTTTGGTTGGATCATGCTGCTTTAGTTACAACTAATTTGGGAGGGGGAGGGATCTAATTCCATAATCCTAAACTCACATTTCATTTTCACTGGAATTTCCAGTTTCACTCAATTAGGCTCAAAAAGATTTTATGCAAACAGGGGTTACATGGAACAGTAGTCAGCAGGTGGTTCTGTGACATATAAAGCATGGCACTTTTCATGCACAAATCTCTATATTTTATTTTGTCGCTGGCACATTTGTTGGAAAACCAGTGCCCCCACATACCAGAGATAAATGTAACATTGGCACTGGTAGGAGAGCTGATGGAGACCTGTGAGTTGCCAATTCACATGGGTGAATATGCACCACAACTTTTCAGATGGGCCTTCCAAAATCAGCACTTAGTACCCCCTGAAAAGCCACTACTGAATATTAGAGGGGCAGCGGCGGCTCCAGAGTGGTATTTAAGACTGCTCTATGTGCTGCTGTAAGAAGTCAAATTTAGAAGTGTCTTTATATACCAGTCAGGATAATCCTGCACATGTACCTATATGAATGGCTTATCTTCATATGTAAAAAAGATGTGTAAAACCGCCCATTATTTTTTAGCACATGTTGAAAAAACAACTTCCAGATTTTCCAGGTGTGTTGTTTGCAAAGCATATTTTTGGCATTTTCTGCAAGTGGATGTGATGTAACAGCACTAAATTTGCACTAGAAATGTATTTCTTAAAAAGAGACAGATTGTTTTCTGAGAAAAGTTGGGCATTGCAACCCCAGTTACAAGCTGTCCTAGTTCATATTTCACTTCTCCTTATTAGATATGGAGATATTACTGCTAACATTTCATAAGTGGTCAAAGAGAAATACTGTATATGATATAACATATGGCTCTTTTGTAACCATATTGTTAACTCTCTCGCAAGCGTGAAACAGAATTGACACTAAAAGTTCAAGTTTTTAAATGCCACCACTCACCTCCACATGCCCAATATCTTTACACAGTCACTTAATCTGGCAATGAAATGGAAGGAAAGTTAGAACTTTTTATACAGGGGCAGTCTTCCTTGCTTTCTGCTTCTTTCTGCTTTTGATCGGCCCCTTGATCATGAAACAAAGCAGAGAAAGAAGTTCAGGGGTTTCTGTCTCAGGATAACTGCACATGTAAACAATATTTGATGCAGAAATGGCCTGATCCCTTGCTTTTGTATAATCACAATATCTTCAAGTGGTCACTGAGTCACTCATAAGTCACTCAGGGAACTATATTTGAAAACAAAAGCCACACTGGCTCTACAGTTGTATTTGACAGAATTCATAATACCCACAGATGGTAGGCATGGTGATTCATGTCACACCCATTTTATTGAGGCCTAGAGAGAATTCATGACTTGTCAAAGTTGATAAAATCAGTCATTATTGCAGGATCTAGCCCAGAGATACTGAGGCACAGTCACACGCAGTGCTGCTAGATGATGCTATAAACTATTTAAATTAAGTTAATTAATTTCAACGGATTCTGAATGAATACCGCCTGCCATCCACATGAGACTTATTTGCTGAATGGACATTAGGAAAATAAAATGAATTTATGTTTTTGGCAACATCATGACAGGTTCACAATGAAATTTGTTACTGGAATAGGGCTTCTACTAATGGACATAGAAAGAGTGCACCTGTTTCTTTAAGAGCTCTGCCACATTCAGCTTCAGGTTGGCTTGCTGCTGTACTTAAGTGCTGGTGTCCTCTGCCCCTAACCACTGTGGCACGGAACCAGGATACACAGCAATTATTTTCAGTGTGTTGGTGGCGGTATGAGAAGCATCATTTATCATGGTGTATCCAGTTTCATTAAAGAGGTCTGGCAGGTTTCATAGTGCTTCAGAAACCTGCAACATCTCTTTGGCCAAGGTAACAGTGAAAAAGACACCTTTGGCCAAGGTAACAGTGAAAAAGACACCTCTGCCATAGCACTTTCAATGCTCTTCAAAACCACTGTCTGCCTTCAGGCCCACATCCCACAGGTGGGACCATAGCTCAGTGGTAGGGGAAATGCAGAAGTCTGGAGGAAAGTCTTTACTGCATGAGATCCTTGAGAGTTGCTGCCAGCCTGACTCAGCATAAGGCAACTTCCTGTGTTTACCATGGGAATGGAAGGAGACTTGAGCTTCTGGACCACTGCAATGATGGTTGATGATCTGCCCAAACTCTCTTTGCCCTCCAGCCCACTATTACCCTACTGGGTTCTAGTTGTGAAAAATCTTTTAAGTATTGTTTTTTTTATACATGATGATAATCAGTGAAGCACTTCACTGCTACTGCTGATAGAAATACTCACCACAAGTGAAATAAAAAAATTCCTTCAGTAGCACCTTAAAGGCCAACTAAGTTTTTATTTTGGTATGAGCTTTCGTGTGCATGCACACAAAAGCTCATACCAAAATAAAAACTTAGTTGGTCTTTAAGGTGCTACTGAAGGGATTTTTTTATTTTGCTTCGACTCAGACCAACACGGCTACCTACCTGTCACCACAAGTGTTTATGGATAACATGGCATCATCCTTAGCTGACCTGACATGAGATGATTTGACACAGAAATGATCCTGCTTTGCCAGGAACCAAAACATCCCCGTTGAAGATCATCTCAAGTGATTACTATCCAGAGCCACAGTCCACCTGTGATTCTCTGTAGAAACAGGTTGTGCAGGCAAATGGTTCAGTCACTGCTTTATCCCTGCTCTTAAATTTAATACATAATACAGAAAGGAGTTAGAGCAGCTCCAATAATATACCTACTTCACAAGTAACACTTGAAAATTCTCTCACTTGATGCAATTATTACATTTCCCCTAAACTATATAGTAATGTTTTGGAAGATAGGAAGAAGGGACAGCTTTGCAGTGTAATTTCCTTTATGCATTCCTATGATATCCCTATGGCTACTTTGATATATTATTTGATATTTAATAGGAAATTAGTGTAGTTGTTTCCTGAAAGTGTCATTGAATACACAATAAGTAGCCCCAAGTATATATATATATATATTCAGTTAAGGTATGGAGAATAAGTCTCCCATAATTCACAGTAAATTTACCTCTGCCCACCCTGGTCCTAAATATTTGTACTGGAATATATTCTGCAGTGATGTTGAAGTAGCAACCCTGTAACAGCATGCAATATGGTTTGGGTTTTCTAAGCAGTTTGGGCACTCAGTCTTGTGATTGAGCTTTTTTTGGTCTTACGTGTAACAAAAAGTAGGCCACATAGAAGCTTGTAAGCAGTGATGAAAGCAAGTGAATGAGGTGTTCCTTGTCCCAAACTCCCACCGTGCTTTTTATGCTGTTCTAAGCTCAAGGCTGATTAAGGTGTTAGGGCTCCCACCAAAAATCTTTGGCATAGTGGCACTCCAAGTGGTGGGTGTACTGTTTGGGCCACTTGCATTAGCTCCGACCCAATCACATGAGGATTGTCCATAACCATTTTGCCAAATCATAGGGTCTGCCGCTGCGAACATGGAGAGCTTCTGAACTATTACATTGCTCTGCATGAGCCTTTTTGTGATGAGCTTGATTACAAACATGCTTTGTGCAGAGTACCACCATGCCACAACAATTTTCAGTGGACCCTATCTATGTGAGGGGTGTAACGTATGAAATTTCCTTCATTTATAATGTGCCATATTGCTTGGCAATGCCCAAGTGTCTATTCATTCCTGCCCTCCGCCATCACTGTCTTTAAGTCATGTGTGGCTCAAGCACAGTTCAAACAGAGCTCATAAATGAATACATCAACAATATTTTTTTGTTTAGGAACCGCTGAAGGGTTATGGGGAAACTCCCACTATCTATTGTTTAGGGAGCTGGTGTGTTTCTTTAGATGCGGAGAGTACGTACATCTTGAACATAGTGTGTGAGCAGATCAGTTAGTGATACCGCATTTCACTGCAAGAAAAAATCTGTAGGGTCTTTGCTCTAAAAGGAGCAAAGGGCCAAACTGCACTACAGAGTATGTGAATGAGAATTATGATGGGGCAGGGAGGGCTTGGAATAGCCTGCTATGGTGAGACAAAGAAAGTTGAATTTATCGTGTTGGCTATATAAGATGGTTGGTTATGTGGCATTCACAACAGTAGGAATTTCAGCCACCACTTGCATAGCAAGTACATAAAGAAAGGAAGGAGAAGCTTTAGAAATTGTGACAAGGGTACAGTATTGGTCAACAACGCCCTGAAACAACAAATGCATCCTAAGTGCATTTGCTCAAAAGTAGCCTTATAGATTTCAGTGGAACTTCTTCTGAGGAAGCATGCTTAAGACTACTGGCTAAGAAAGATGAATTCCTGATCGACCCTTCCTGTTCTACCATTATACTTTGATGCAAAACACTCCCTCAAACAATTATTCACTTGTTCTTTTTAACCCTCAAGATTCTATTAATCAAAAAGCCTACCAAAAGTCTCATTTCAGTGGCCCTGGACTCTTGGAAAGCAAGCAACCAGATGCAACTCTCAGACCAACCCAAAAGTCAAGGAAAATGAACATTCCCCCCTCCCACGCACACATACACACATGCCCTTTCTAGCTTAGCCCTCATTGTGTTAGAAAAATATATTGTTTGTGGCATTGGCTAGAACCCACATTTAACATTTCCACCCATTTTGTCTAATGCCTGCAAAAGCCATGACGTTATTATATACCTCTCTTGACGAACAATACTGTTTCACCTGGGCAGGATATTGGAACTGTGTAAACAATCAACAGAAACCACATCGGTGATTTCATCATGAACATGATGGGCACAGCCCAGCAAAAACTGCTACTGTACGACCACCACCCCACCTGTTTCAATCTGGCTCGTGTGAGGCTGTTATGCAAGACTCACAGGAAAGGACGGCGGCCGTACAGCAGCAGCAGCGCTTGACAGTTTGTGCCCTACATCAGTAACATCTGTTTCATATATATATATATATATAAACACACCATAGTCCTATAAATACAACTTGCATGTATACACATACACAGGAAAAGGGTTACATTCTATTAAAGGTAAGGCGTATTATTAGTTTGTTGATAGGCAATATTGGTGATGTTTGGGGTTCTTGTTTGATGTTCTTTTTTTCTCCCCTCCTCTTTCCTTTTGACTGTTTGCCGCCAGAGGATCTAAAAATGTGGTGGCAGAGGTGATCCCTGTGTTGATTTATTGCACACGGCGGCAGTAGTACCCCAAAACTTTACATTTCTCACAGAGATGCTGAGGGTGTTCTTTACTTTGATCAGAAACATCCAGGCCGTCGGGCTTTTCCAGGGGTCTCTGCATAAGGAAGGTAAGCACAGGCATTATACATTCGTGTAAATGCGAACTGAAATGCAGCTCTGTTCCAAAGACACATGAAACCATAGCAATATGCAGCCATTTTAAACATTGTAGGTTAGGAGATGAGCACAGAACTTTTACAGACGGCTGCCCACTGATTAAAGAACATTCGATGTTGATCATTGCCACATATTCTTAAAACACATAGAATCACCAGGTACCACATACAAATTAATAAGGCAAAGGGTGAATGTTTAACAGTAATCTGTTTACCATTTTAAATATTTGCATATTGCCAGACTCTCAGGATAAGTAGGCTGTTGAAATACCAAAAGGGGTGCAAGGTAAGAGCCACCAAAGCTAGATCTGGGAATCCTCAGATGATGATGATGACGACGACGGCTACTACTACCCCACCCATCTAGCTGGGTTTTCTTAGCCACTCTGGGTGGCTTCCAACATATATGAAAACATAATTAAACTTTAAACTTTAAAAAGCTTCCCTATACAGGGCTGCCTATACAGATATCTTCTAAAGGTTATACAGTTACTCATCTCCTTGACATCTGCTGGGAGGGTGTTCCAAAGGGTGGGTGCCACTACCAAGAAGGCCCTCTGCCTGGCTCCCGGTAACTTCACTTCATGCCAGAAGGCTGTCAGAGCTGGATCTCAATGTCCGCACCAAACGTGGGGGTGGGGATGCTTCTACATGTATACAGGGCCAAGGCCCTTTAGGGCTTTGAAGGTCAGCACCAACACATTGAACTGTGCTCAGAAATGTATTGGGAGCCAATGTAGGTATTTCAGGACCCAATGGCTGCTCCCAGCGACCAGTCTAGCTTCCGCATTCTGGATTAGTTGCAGTTTCTGAGTCACCTTCAAAGGTAGCATGGCCTGCACAACAGCTTTCCCTACTTTGTATCCTCCAGATGTTTTGGACTACAACTCCCATTAGTCCCTGCCAGCATGGCCCAGTGGTCAGGGACAATGAGAATCCACAGAATCACAGAATTGTAGAGTTGGAAGGAACCATGAGGCTCATTTAATCCAATCCCCTGCAATGCAGAAATCTTTTGCCAAGGTGGGTCTTCAAACCCACGACCCTGAGATTAGGAATCTCATGCTCTACCAACTGTGCTATCCCAGAAGGGTTCAAATCACCTGGAGAGCACCTTGAGGTAAGTCAGTTGCACAAGAGCGCTCCTTTTCCTTGCTGACATTAACCCCTGGCTGTCCCCCATCTGCAGTGAATACTGGGAAGCTATCCATATTCCTTTACATGTAAAGGCATGATTCAAATCTTGCCTCAGCACAGAACACAGCACTAAGAAAAGGGGGTAAGGGATGTAGGAAAGGTTGTAGAAACCAATTTAAATGCTCTTCATGGCGTCAGAATTGCACATCTATCTCTCACTGCAAAGAATTGTTGTTAGAGCAATGTATAAGTTTTTGGAGTACCACATATATTCTATGCAGTCATCTGTTTCCTGCCTCCCCGGCACCCTGAGCAATATGCTCGCCATCCTCCTCCTCCTCCCCCCCCCCCGCCAAATATATGACCATGATTTTGGCTGCAGTACTTTAAACATTTTTATTCTAGCGGAGCAAGAGTGTTTCAGATTGCAGCCTTCCTGCTCTTTCCTCACCAACCCTCCCCAAAGCAGCTTTAAAAATCTTAACTACAAATAAGACATTTTTTAAGAGAGACATAATCCAGAAATGAAATCAGCTGTTTATTCCCCAGCAGCTCACTTCAAATGTCTATCATAAAAACAAAAGTGCTGTCTGAAATTACACACCGTGTAAGTGAGATGGAAACCAACCACTAGCTAAGAGTCGGAAAGAACAACCCTAAGGAAATGAGCAAAGGTCTACTACATTTTAAGATTTAAGCAAAAAAATAAATACCCAGCTTCCTCTTGTGCCTGAATAGGTGCACTGCCATATTTCTTGAAATAAGTTAAAATTATGAATGAACTTGATAAAATCTGAAGGATGATTTCTTTTCTTCCCGGCATTCACAAAGAGAGCCCCCCTGTACCCCACAAGGGTTGTCTTTATTCTGTGCTACGAGAGGTCTGCTTAGGAACTGAAGGTTTGTGCAATTTCCTTCTCCTTCCCAATGGCTCTGCTGCAATGGTAGCTCCACTGCTTTGGCCAAAGTGGCCTATGAGGTTCCCAGCCAGGGGGCAGAGGGGAACTGCCCAGTCCATAATAGAGGAGGCCAAAGGGCTCTAGCTCAGGACAGCCGCACTGTGCGAAAGTGCCTGGGGGAGAAGCTGCCGTGACCTGACCCGAGAGAGACAAATGCAGCAGTTATCGTGTTTATTGATATAAACTAGCTTAAAGCAAATTAACACAAATACGCAGGAATAATTTTTTCCTGGAAGTAGAGCAAAGGATGTTGGGGATGCCAAGAGTTTCTTGGACCGCAGTCAGAAACAATATCTTTCCCTGGTTTGCTTTTCCCAGGCATTGGTTGATTTCAGTTTTATTGGCCTGCAACCCATTTAGATCTCAGAAAATGTTATTGTTACCAGCACGTTATGACATACTTGCAGAGGACAGACGTTGCAAACACAGGAAATCAGGTTGTCATGGGCCAGTTGGAGGCCACAAAGCAGTGCTTGGGCTGCATGCATCTGGTGAAGTGCGGCTGAGGTTCAGGCTCCAGAAACAGCACAAAAGCAATAGGCATTAAACCAGTATGCAAACCAAAGCATAGCAAGCAAGCACAGCATTTTGTGGGGGTAATGATGGCCATGGTCTAGAGCAGTAGTGGGGTGGCCCAGGTTTTCTAGTAGAAGGAAGGACTATCCACATCAGTTCATTTGCCAGCTACATCCTAGCAGCTTGGATGTAGGGATGTATGCCATGGTGGAAGAGACTTTGGTGCAATGCAGTAGGTTCCAGGGCATGGTCAGTTCATGTGGGGCACCAGCCAGGACTTGGCTGTTGCCTGATGTGTATCAAAGGCCAAAGCTGACAGTGCAGATCCATGTGTTTAAATGTGGATCGTTCCCATCACATAAAAAATAAGGCATGAGAGCCTGGGCAGAAGGAGAACAAACCCAAGGGGAGTGGTCATTGCAGGATTCTTTGCAATGATCACCTGTTTCTCTCGTGGGAAGCGTTCCTGCAGGTTGCAGGGCAGAGAATGAAACAACATATTATTCTTTATTACAGTGCTATTTTTCTAGAAAAAGAGGTACCAGAACTCCCCATGAACAATTCCCTTTTTCACCTGAGAGGTACTGGAACTGAGTTCCGGCTGAAAAAAAACTGCTTTATGTTGCTATATTCCCATAATAACTATTATATATTCTGTAATAATTGTCACAGCAAGAATGTGTATGTCTACACCAAGACTAAGGATGCCACTCAAATTTAGTTCACATTTCTTCTAAATTAATGTTCATCCCCAACCAAAGTTTCTTGTGGTTGTTTGGTTGTTTGTTATCAATTAGCAACTTTTATACATGTTTATATATCTGAGGCTTAAATCCTTCCAGTCCCTTTCATCTTGTTTGCATGAATAAATGTACACTGTTAACATGGAACACAAAGTGAAAGAGAGCTGTTTTTTGCACAAATGTGCATTCTGGCCAATGCACATTTGCATTACACACCAATTTAAGCTGGGGAAAACACTTTAAGTCATGTGTGAAATGCCACAAGTAATGGAAGAATTTGGCTCAACCCTTCATTTCATACACAGATGATTTCTCTGATAGTTTTCTGGATGCCAAACAGGTAATGTTGCAGGATATATATATATATATATATATATATATATATATATATATATATCCCTTCTGGAACACAGGACAAGAATCTTTTAAAGGAGAGAGATATTTTTGGTGACCTGTCTGGAATTTTGTGAGCAATTTATATGTTTTCAAAAAACCCTCGCTCCCAAAAAAACAGTATCCAGCAAAGCAAACCAACTACCAACTTGCTGGATCTGAACCCAGTTCTGCAGCTGTTGTTACAGAAACAGCAGAGAAAGCCAAAATAACAACTTTTTTTTTAAAAAAAGGAACTTGACAGGAGGCCAACCAGGAAGAAGCCATGGCATTGATGCTTCTCCTAGAAAGTGGCAGGAGGGAGGGGGGAAATGACCATTCAGAGGCTGGCATCTGGGTGGCAACACTGCCAAGAACACCCAAGGAAATGGATATACATGCCAGCTCAATCACGAACCCACTGTGACGTCAAACCAAAAGGGCAGCGAATAGCTAATTGAAACAAAAAGCAGCAGCCTCCTGGAAAGGAGACACCTTGTTTCTTTTAGAGCAGCACCAAAGTGCTAGGGGGGGGGATACAGCCTTAACTAACCACACTGAGAAAGGACTGTGTATTAAAGGGCGACATGGAAACTTCCCTGGAGCTGTGTGAATGGTGAGCTGTGCTGATTTGCAGAATGAAGGCTGCAATCCTCGGCACACTAGCCTGGGAGTAAAGTCGCCTGAGCTGAGTAAAATGCGCACGACGTAAATGTATTGGAACATATTGTGTGAGAGAGGGCTACGGTTAATTAGCATTTGTGTTTGCATGTAGTCAAGAATTCCAGATGAATAGATCAGGTGCCAAACCGCAACTGATTGGACACACCACAATTAATTGCATGCTGGTTTGAATCATGCCTTGAAAAATATTGATACAGTCTTAGAAATAACAAATGTCAGTAGGAAACAATACTATATTGAATTTAAACTACATTTTACTAACTTCTTTGGGTTCAGATACATACAGGTTTTTGTCATCTGATGACACAAAGGTGAAACAATTGATGGATGTGGATTCCAGAGGGAAGGGTGCCACTTTCCTGCCTCCAATGTCAGTCCCAGGAGCTGAGTTGGCACATGGGTTGTTCCAACCAAACCATGGTTTAATGTGAAGGAACAGTGCTGCATAGAAGTTCCCGTAATGCTGACCCCTTGATCCTGCCATGTCTCTGAACCTAAGCCCATGGTTTATATTTCCCCCCAACCAAACCACAAGTGAAGATCCAATTTTGGAATTTTGTGGGAGTTCCCACATGTCATCTTTTCCCAGGACACACCATCTTTTTCATTAAAAAATTGTCCAATAGCACCTTAGAGACCAAGTAAGTTTGTTCTGGGTATAAGCTTTCATGTGCATGCACACTTCTGAAACGACTGCAATTATTCCTATAGGAAAAAGCAAGGGATAGTACCGTATGCAGATTACCAGGCCCGGCTCTAGGAGTAGTCTCGGTGGTGCAGGGCGCCGGGCTGGCAGGAGGGTGCTGCGCGGCAAAGCCGTGCGGAAGCCATGCTGTGCGCTGCGCCCGCCCACAAGGGCGGGGGCGCCGGAGCGGTCTCCGCACCACGGTGCCAGGGCGCCCAACCGGCTTGAGATGGCCCTGCAGATTACAGTAATATTGCTATCCCCTGCTTTTTTCTGTAGGGCTAATTGCAGTCATTAACTGCATACCATACCTATTGAGTCAATCACCCATCTCCTACTACCCTTCTTAGAAAAACCCCACCCCACCCTCCTACTATATATAAGGGTTATAAGGGTCTGGTGACTTCTGTTTCAGTGTATCTGAAGAAGTGTGCACGTACACGAAAGCTTATACCTAGAACAAACTTAGTTGGTCTCGAAGGTGCTACTGGACAATTAATCCGCCACCCTCGAATACGTCAGACCAACACAGCTACCTAGCTGTATCTTTTTCATGGGCATGTAAAATGAGAGTCATCATAGCAATCCATAGTTTGAAGTTGGCAAATGTGTCCTCTTTTTTGCTCTTCAAAAATATGGCATCCCTAAATTTTAGCTTTTTGCTTCAGAAGCAAAATTGGCAAAGACTTGTACAGCTTATATTAGGTAGGTGTTATGTTACTCTTTCTGAAATACATGGTCTTTGTCAGGTGATTTCAGGCACGAGCAAGTTTGCAAAGTTTGTGTATTTACTAGATAGCCTGTGACACTGAGATCTCAAAAAAGTCCAGATATCTAGCATGGAGGAAATAGCAAAAGAATTAAGGCTTGGGAAAATTGGGTACCTTCAGGTGGGGGTTTATGCCAGTGTGTGTGATTTGGAAGTTATAAGGGTGCGCATCTCAAATATTCTAGTTATTTTAGACAAGCTGTGATGTAAGATGCTTGAAGAAATCGGGGTGTGGTTTTTTGTTTTGCAAATTCTGGTATTAACTTGATCCACACCTTGCGGATGAATGTGTGGGTCAGAATTTTGTTGTCCACTGGCTTTCTCACCCCAAATGTTGTTGATGCAGTCTCTACCCCCCAAATGTATAAAAATAGGTTCAAAACTATTTTTTTTAAAAAACAGACTACACATTTACAAATATGTATTTGAATGCATGTTGATCTTTTCAAAAATTGCAGACAATGGAAAAAATGCACTGAACCCCCAACTATATGGATTAATGGATTAATGTGTGCAAAAGTGACCACTGTACTTTGCCCATCTCTACCAAGATGCAGACTGCTTTGCCCAGTTCTACTAAGATTTTGCCTTCCTGCCACTGTCATCAGAGAGAGAGAGAGAGAGAGAGAACTTGTGTGCTGTTGTTTCAGCTGTAGGTGGGATGCACTTCCCTTCATATGGAGCAAGGAACAATGGAGAAAAGCCATTTTCATATTTAACCCTGGTTCTCAGAATTTGATCTTAAATCATCAAGATGTCAAGCACAAATAAGCTGGGTAGGTTTCACAATTTCTGGGAAGATCATTTGAGAGGGGTCAGAGAGGTTACATTTAGAGAATGAGGAGAGCCATGTCTCCCATTTCTAAAGTCTGCATGTGATTATTCGTCAGGAGCAGCTATAGTTTTAGCCACCTTATGGTTCTACACACACACACACATACTGTGTGTGTGTGTGTGTGTGTGTTTAAAAGCCTCCTATTTTTACAAGAAATTCAGTTGTTGTTTTTTTTAAAAAAAGGAGCAACAAAATATAAAACAATCTACAATTCAATCAAAACATTAGTATAAAAACACAATACTGCAATACCAATTCCAAAGCAATCACCCAAGTTAAGCATCAATATCAAAAGGAGGAAATATTAAGTGGAAAGGCTTTTTAATCAGCTAGGTATTTTACCAGTCGTCCATATATATATATATACTAGTGTCATTTAGCCCGTTCAGTAAACGGGCGCTAGCCGGGCGGGAACGGAGGGGAAGCCCTGGGACCGCGCAGGCGTCGCCTCCGTTGAGCGCCTGAGGCCCACCGGCCCCTCCTCCGCTGTCCCGAGTGGTGACTGCCTCCTCCACCTCCCTTCTCCTCCTCACCTGAGAAGGAAGAGGCCTCTGCCGCCACGAGGTCTGCAAGAGGGCTAGATCAAAGGCTTTGTGCTATTAAGGTTTGTTCAAGCAGTTGGGGGAGGTGGTGTGCATTCTATGGCATAATGCCACCCCCCTTATTTCCCACAAATCCAGTGCATGTTTGCTCAGCAGCAAATCTCACTAAGTTCAGTGGGACTTACTCTGAAGTGTTTGTAGGTTTGTAGCATTAGTCTGTCACGGGGGGGAAGCAGCAAAGGGGATTGTGGCATACTGAAAGCTAAGAATTTATGGTGGCATAAGTTTTTGTGGAGTTGCACTCACTGTTAGATGTGTTTGGCAGGTTGCACCTATGAGTGTGTGCACACACGCACCAGTGTACAGAGAGGGAAAGCACCGTAGAAGCAAAAGGGCATGAAATCCAAAAACTCCAGAAGGCCTGTGGCATATCAGAATAGTGACTATTCATAGCAAGCCTGGGTTTTGGTCAAGACCTGAATGAGAATAGAATCAAATTTTCCAATAAGGTCTTTCCCCACCATATTGCACTGGGGCCTCCAGTTGGAAGGATTTTTGGGAGGGATGAAGAATGGTGAGTTTTCTCAACATTGCTGCTTCGGATTTCAAATGTGGGTCCATACCTGAGAAGGAAGAGGCCTCTGCCGCCGCCTCCCGCAGCGCGCCTCAGGTAAGCGCGCCGCCCCTTGCTCTCCCGCCTCGCCACCCCAGCGTCACTCCGCCGCAGCTCCTGCTCTCACCCCACTCGCCGGCAAGCGCCTGAGGCCCACCGGCCCCTCCTCCCGCTGTCCCGAGTGGTGACGGCCTCCTCCACCTCCCTGCTGTGGCGGAGTGACGCGGGGCGGCAAGGAGGGAGAGTGAGGGGTGGCGCGCTTACCTAAGGCGCGCTGCGGGAGGTGGTGGCAGAGGCCTCTTCCTTCTCAGGAGAAGGGTGGTGGAGGAGGCCATTGCCACTCGGGACAGTGGGAGGAGGTGGAGGAGGGGCCGGTCTCTGCGCTCCAAGTCTCTAGAGCGCGTGTTTCGGCTGCGGCCGCGGCAAGGCCGGATCGCAACCCCGGCGCTCGGCTATAGGAGAAGCCAGGGCCGTGGCCACCGCTTCATGCCGCGCCACCCGGAGAGACGGGCACAACGGGTGGCCAGACGGGAACAGAGGGGAAGCCCTGGGACCCTCGGCGCACATCCCCGCCGGTGGAGGCGGCTTCGTGTGACTGGCGGGAAGGAAGGACGACGTTCGCAGGGCGGGGGGAGTTGGGAGGCGGCTGAGGGGAAGATCGGTGGCTGCTGCTGCCTCATAACACACCGCCCGGAGAGGCGGGCACAACCGGCAGGTAGGTAAACCGTAGGCAGAGGGGTTGGGGGGGAGAGCGCACGCGTCCAATCCCTGTGTCCCTGGTTGTCTCTCCGTCCAATCCCTCTGTCCCTGGGGTACATGCGCAGTAACCCAGGGACACACGGAAAACTTGGACGCAGAGACACTTGCACTTTATTATATAGGATATATTGTGGGGGCCTCGGGCAAGGCATCTCGCAGGGTGAGCACTGCTACTGAAGAGGCCGTAGCACTGGTAATTTCTTAGCATGCCTGGACCAGTACCTCAAATGACTATTGTAGCATGTGGGGAGTCTCATATGGAAAAAGATGGTCCTCAAGGTGCCCAAGTGCCAAGCCTCAAAGATTAACACCAGCACCTTGAATTGATGCTGAAAACAAACCTGCAGCCTGTTCAAATCCTGATATGATAGACTAAAAATGCCTAACACCCATCAACATCCTTGCTGTAATATTTAACACCAGTTGCAGTTCCTGAATGCTTTTCAAAGGCTTACCCACCTAGAGTGTTTTGCAGTAACCTAATCTGTAGGTCACTGTGGCATGAATGACCATGGCAATATCCTACTCTGTCAGGAATGGAAAAGTCAGGTGCTACCTGAACATCTAATAATAGCACTGGGTTCAAGGAGTACCCTCCCCCAAACCGTGAGCCTGATTTTTCAAGGGGTGTGCGACCCCATTCAGAACAAGTTGCGAACCCAGGCTAAAAGTCGGGCGCTGTACCTACCAACAACATGTCTGTTTTGTGCGGATTATATTTCAGCATATTCTACCTCATCCAGTCTTTCACAGCTACCAAACAGCAGTTCAGCCATTCAACTGCCTCCCTAGGATCGTATTAAACTAAGAGGTAGGGTTGAGTGACACACCAGCATGCTGATGACTCCATGACTCACACCCCAACCAGCATTTTCATGTGCAGTGTATATTAAACAGGACGGGAGACAGAAGGGAACCTTCCAGGACCCCAGAGCCCGGAAGCGAAGGGAAAGAACAGCAGTCCCTTGACACCATCTTCTGGTTCCAAATTCTCATGAACCAATACTGTGCCCCTAATCCCCACCCTTTCAAGATGGTCCAGATGGGCACCACAATTGATGGACTTGACCACCACTAAGAAAACCAGGAGAACCAGCAGAGATGCACCCTCCCAGTCCATTTTCCATTGCAGGACGACTAGGGAATTTCCATGACACCAAGATGACGAAGGCAATTTCTATGACAAAACAGACAACATCGAGCAGATGCCATGGTGGTGGAAAATGAGGATTCCTTTGCCACCATCATTGTCACAAAACAGGCTCAATAACTAGTTCTAAGCTGTTTTGGTTGGGCTCACTATGAATCTTCCTGCACTTTCACTCTAGTGGTCTGCTCACTTGTTTCATTGCTCCTCAGTAAACCAAAGAGTTTTATGAGCTCCAGGGGAGAGCTAACCTCCACCAGGGGCTTAGAAGCAATAATCAATTCTTCTGTATTTCGCAGATTGACAGGACAGTGGCAGAACTGCAATCTATTTGAGTGGGAATTCTCCCACCCACACAGGGAACTATCAGGATTCTACCTGGATCCATCAGTCTCCAAGGATGGAGAATTTCAATAGCTCCCTCCTGCAGAGTTGGGCAGTT
This sequence comes from Zootoca vivipara, assembly GCF_965207765.1. Classification (NCBI taxonomy): domain Eukaryota; kingdom Metazoa; phylum Chordata; class Lepidosauria; order Squamata; family Lacertidae; genus Zootoca; species Zootoca vivipara. The sequence goes on from NC_142588.1 coordinate 16,872,729, forward strand.
GTCCCAGAGACTAAACCTAACCAGGCAGTGATTTGTCAATGACAAGGGAAGCACAAGGACTTCCTCCACCCTCAGACCATATTGTCCCAGCCCAGGACAAAGCAGCAAGTCAAGCACATGACCTGCAATTTGTGTGTGGAACCAGGTACCATTTGAGGCAGGCCCACAGTTGTCATGGCAGCCATGAAATCCTGAGCTACTCCAGTCAGGTATGAAACTCACCCAAGCTTGTAAATCCTGGACAATTCAGCATCACTGGATTATCATGGCCAACGTTGGTAAGCAGACTGTTAGATGGTGCACCAACAGAATTGCTATCATATCCTGTGTTTTCAACACCATATGCAGACAGACCTAGTGGGTTGCCTGGCAAGAATGATGGCATCATGGCAGACAGCAGCAATCCCTCCTCCCTGTCTACTGGGACTATGCTGCTGCATAGTGTAGTAATGATGACTACTTGACTTGTGGTGATATAATTGCTAAGTTATGAACCATTAAAAAATCCAGTTTCAAAATGTGTGGTGTTTAAGGTTGAATATATCCAACAGCAGGCTTTTAAACCATGCTGAGAATCTTGCTGCCTTCTATTGTAATTGCTTAGCTCCCCCTCACATACAGAAATCTAAAATGGCAACTCTGACATGCAGTGGGAAAGGGTAAGTCGTCAAAACATACAACAATTCCTTTCCTGTGTAAATATATATTCAAGGTGAGGACTACAACCCACAAGCAACTTTGCATTTATTTATTGAATTTATATACCCACCAGGTCTCATATCCTAAATCTTGTAAACAAGCCATTTATCAAAGTGTCTGGTAATGGCTATAGCCCTTTTGCTGAACCCCAATAATCTTGGAGAACAACACAAGGGATTTCTTTCACTCTGCTTCTGCTGTTGCTGCCAGCAAAGGAGGAGAGACTGTGCTTTGGAATGGATTCTAAATTTCTGGCATGGTGTCATCAGTCACACAGCCTCCAGTCTCATTTGTAATGGATCAGTTTTCATTTTGACCTACTTTAAATTAATCTGAAAGCTTTATCTGAGCACTGAAATATTTTCTGTGGCTAGGGGAGGTCTTTGCTCTGCTCTTCCAAATGACCTTTTCTTTGTACTTAATGTCATACGCCTCCTCCAACATTACCTCTTACAAATGAGACTCTTCCACCCTCCACCTTCCCAATTATACAAGCACAGATCCTTGTCGAGATTTAACAACTGCAATTGCATCAAGTATAACTCTCAAAGAGATTTGTAAATACATCCCACATTCTCTGCCCATGAAAGACACGAATATCATCATACTTTTTCAGTCACAGCATCCACACTGAGTTTGACTATCCTTAGGTAAAATGTCCCAATCTACTTTAGCAATGGAATTTCATACATGCAAATAATAATACATGTGAAAATGTATTGCAATGCTCTCCAGTCCCCACTGAAGGCAATGAATGTCTCTAATGGGATGGGCAGTCTAATTCTGCTCCATGCCTGTTTCCCATGTGCTCATTCATAATTTATTCCATCCCATTTTCATATCGATCTGTTTTGATTTATTTTTTTTAAGGAAAAACATGCATGGTAATTTGCATTATTTTCCAATGCATTTTACTATTTTCACAAAATGCAGAGTCGTGTACACATTTTACCAAAAGGACACATTTTTGGGACTGTATTATACCTAAAACACAAGTTTTTGAGACATTTTGGTATACTTCTTTAATCAAGAATTCGCAGAAGTGCAAAAACCAAAAGACAACTGTGTTCCTATGCATGCATTAATCCAGGAAATGTGAATCAGATTGATTCATTTTTTAAAATACTGTATGGAAAAAACAAAACCCTCCACCCTCCCTACTAATGGGAAATTCTCACCACCCCCATCCAGATTTTACATAAGAAAGCAAAAGCAGCAATTTACAATAAAAATGAGTTCACTTTTCATTAAAAAATAATAATAAATGGGGAAAGTGTGTGAATAAAATCTACTGTAGGAAACCCTATAACAGGCTTCCTCAAACTTGGCCCTCCAGATGTTTTGAGACTACATTCCCATCATCCTTGACCACTGGTCCTGCCAGCTAGGGATCTTGGGAGTTGTAGGCCAAAAACATCTGGAGAGCCGAGTTTGAGGAAGCCTGCCCTATAAGAATTAAGTTATTTTAGACCCCAATGTACTATAAAAAATAATCCCAAACATTTCTTATTCTTTGATAATTAATTAGGAGCAATGGTCAAATACATCTAATTGTTTTTTTAAACTAAACTATGATCTGGGCCCAATATCAGATAAGTGAAACAAGTATAAGGAGATTAAAAGGTTACTTAAATTCTTGACGGTTGTTTACAATTACTTTAGATATTCTCAATAAGAAGAAAATGTGTTTTGTTTGTTTGGAAAGTTTTGCTGCTGTTGGCTTTTTTAAAAATAAAAAAGTTTCGACATTGTTTCTAACATTCTTCATGTGCTTCCCATAATAAAATATGAACAAGTATTACTGGAATATACAATTTTCTGTAATCATGTAAGCACTCTTGCTCATAGTCTCTGTCTTGCAATGTCTCAGTCTACTGCATTAAAACTTACTTGACGTTCCACTTCTTCCAATGTATATGTTTAATTCAGGGGAGAGGAACCTTTTCTGTCCCTGGAAGGCCAAGTGTGACAGGTGGCTGGGGCTGCAAGAGCAGCGTGGGGAAGTTTGCCAAAACCCTCTTCAAACAGCCCATGCATGTTGTACTCTGTATATCGAGTTTTTGGAGGCTCACTTGAACCATATGGAGGAACACTGTAACAGCCCTACCTGCTTGTGAGGATACACATTGATGTGGCACTTGATACATTCTTGTCCCATGTTGGCCCAGGAGTTTCCACTCATCCATTTTCTCTTGCACTTGGGGCATTTGTATTCACCAAAGCAGCGTTTTTTCCCCTGGTACGGTGTTAGGCCTTCTCCTTTTGGACGTGCCTAAAATGTGAAGAGGAGAGAAATTAATATAATCATAACTGAAGTGCAGAACAGGAAGTGGGAATGGATTGCGCAGTGAGTTCTGTGTGCCCAAGGAGGCTTAGGCCCTCTCCCCTTCCTGCATAGCTCAGGTTCTCAGCTACTATGCTATACCAGTGTTTCCCAAACTTGGGTCTCCAGCTGTTCTTGGACTACAACTCCCATCATCCCTAGCTGGCAAGAACAGCAGGCAGGGATGATGCAAACTGTAGCCTGAAAACAGTTGGAAACTAAAGTTTGGGGAAATCTGTGCTATACCTTCTATTTCATAATCTAAATATAGTAATCTAAGGAACACTCAAATACCAAAAGACAATAGAACAAAAAAGAGCAGTGAGATTTTTAAGCATCTCTACTAATAAGAACTTCCCCCCAACATTCTGTCCCACTCTCCCAAAAAGTTACCCCATCCTAGCATAACCAAGACACAGAATCCAGGGCAGGACTACATAGATAGGGGCTGGGCTGGCTCTCAGTGGCTCTCACTGAGCTGTGTGGAATAATGCAAGTCGGCTATAGTAGGCAACACGACTCCCCCATGTCATTTTTTTCTACCCTGCCCCCACATCAGCTGGCATCTTTCTAGTTAATAAATAGCAGAGTAAATGCAATCTTAAAAATTCATTCCTTTATCCAATACCAAAGACCAGGTGACACTAAAACAGTGCAATCTACTTCCGAAGCATAGGGAGAAACAGAGAATGCTGGACTTCCTTGGGAGGGAATTCCAAATATATGGTGCCACTATGAAGATGTCGCTTTAGTTTGCAGCTGTTGAAGGAAATTCCAGTACTGAATGTTCCCCGATGGGATTATATGACCCAGACTGGGCTTTTAATGAAAGGTGGTAACCAGCGCCCTGAATGGTGCCCAAATTAGTGCATCCACAGAGAGCATTTCAGTAGGAATTGCTTGTCCCAGAGGTGCTCAGCACTTTTGATTCTGTGCTTGGCTTCCTCTGTAACTGCCCTCCCCTATGACTATGGTCTTGCTTGTGGATGCCTTCTCTCTGCTTTCATGGGTAGTAGTAAGCATGCAGGGAAATGCCTGCTCTCATGAGAACCCTGAGGCCCATATGGTTTTTGTTTCATGTGTTGTCATTCTATTATCCAACTCCTGGAAACTGTGAATCACGGCCCTTTGTGGGGCTGACTGTGCTATGATCCATTTATGTTGTTGTCTTCTGAGGTTGCTTAACATTCCCTGATGAAATCCTCAGTGTTTCTTAACTGTGTGGGGCGCAACTTTTCTTGGTCGGCAATATGCATGCACGATGATTTGTTTTTATTTGCGATACTTCAGCTGTTTTATACATACAGATGGCCTGTTAATGAGGACGTGAGTGATGCCTTTTCCCTCACTTAGACAAATCGTTGGGTTTTGCAAAGACACATAACTAAACAGAATATGGGATTGTTAATTATATGAGAAAATGCATTGCAGTTTTGTTGATAAAATGCATGAAGAAGATAATCCAGATTTGCATTAAAACTAGGGTTACTAATACAGACTTCTGAATAAGTAGGCTATACTAAGTACCATGATAGCACAACAATGTTTAGGTACTGAAACAAATGCCAGTTGGTGTCCATTTTTACAGGGTCTCCTGCTGTCTCCTCTTTCGCTCCCCTTCTCTTGTGCCCTGCTTCTTCCATACCTTTCCCATTCCATCTGTGTTTCATCAAGCAAATGCTACACTCACACTCTGGTCATAACAAGCTCCAGAGTATTTCATAATGATGTTTCTAAAATCTCCTGACACTAAATATCAGGGTTACTGAGCAAGTTGCTCCATGACTGCTGCAGAACGGGTCTTAAGGTCTCAGCAGGCGTGAGATGGTTAAATTACAGTTAAGGCCATTTGGTTGCTTGGCAGTCTGTCGGTTCAGCTGACAAGTCAGCTAGCACTGGGAATTGAAGCTAGTTTTTTAAAAGAAAGAAAGAAAGAAACCGTTGGCTCAGTTTCTTCGAACTGAGTCCAAATTACAAAATGATATTTTGACATAATATGCATGTAAAGGTGGAGTTCCTGGCTGCAGAACTGCTGGCAAATCTCCCATTCCCTGATAATGGCTGAGCCTGATTTCCAGATAAGATTTGTGCCTGAATTTAAATGTTTCTAAAATTATCACACACACACACACACACACACACACACACACACTTTTTTCAACTGGAAGCCTGTAGGGATTAAATGTCTTTCCTCAAAGGCTGTTGGTAACCCACTGTGACCTGAGCAGGCCAAAGGCCTCTTTGTTACCCATTCATGTAACTACACTTCTGTTCTGCTGGAAACATTTATAAGGCTCCCAGAATAAATTTAAGCTTTCCGAAAGCCAAGTGGGTCCTTAGCTTTAAGAAAATCTCTACTTTGCTCTGGGAACTTGTGCACGATATCTTGGTGTAGAGGTCCAAATAGCTCTTGGTTGTTAAAACTGTGTAGAAGGAAAAGCAGGTGTTTGGCACGAAAACCCGAACTTGGCAGGGATGGGAGATCCCATGGCCAATGGCGATAGCTCGTGCTGTGTTGTGTGTATGTGAGAACTTCAGAAAAGTACATTCAGCGTATCTGGCCCTGTTAAAGGAGGCAATGAAACAAGGTGGGTATTTCCCTTGTTTTACTGCATGGGGATAAGGAAGGACATAAATGCATAATTTCCACTTAAAGGAGCCAAAAAGCTTGCCAGAAGGGTAAGTTGGGCAACTGGGGTCAGGAGGGGCTGGGCCGCAATGGGGGTGTGAGCGAAGCCAGGCAGACAGGGATCAAGTGGAAATTCTGGAGTAACAGAATTCAAGACTACTAACTGACATGTGCCATGAGCTAAGCCAGTGTTTCCCAGTGGTCAGGGATGATGGGCATTGTAGTCCAAAAACAGCTGGAGACCCAAGTTTGGGAAACAATGCTAAGTGAAAGGATGGACAAGGCAAAAAGAAGGAGAAAACAGGAAGCACAAGCAGGAGGTTCAACAGGCATAGCCAGATTCGAGTTCCTGATTTGAAATGTTGCTCTTCCTTCCAGCAGCCACAGCCACTACACCTTCGTTTTATAGTAGCAGTAGGGAACCTTTCTCAGCTCAAGAGCCATATTATGTTCTGGGCAACATTCTAAGGGCCATATGCCAGCAAGGGGGGGGGGAGGGGAGAAAGGAAGGACCTACTGACAAGAGCACTTGCGGATCCACATTTGCACCCAGAATCTACCTTCCTTGGATGCCCGTGCAAGAATGCCACTTAGTAGTTTTTATTCACAATGAAGCGGTAATATAAAATTGTTGTGAAATAAAAGTAAATAAATAATGACTTCTCCTTTGGGCAAAAATAGAAACTGTTTGCAGAAAGTTGGTGACAGCACAAGAAACCCTGGACATTTCTTGTGAGTTAAAATGGGCATTTATTGGGAGCTAAAATGGGGTGTTTTCTACCCTTCTGGTGAACCAATTTCCAGATCTCCATGGCAGGCACCTGCTCCACATTGCCATGTTACTCTTACACCAGGAAGACCCAGTGTGTGAGGTGCTAATTTAAATCCAAGCTGAGGTGTACATGGAGAAGAGGAGCTCCTGTTCTTTATGCTGCATCTCTTTTACTTTGCTGAGAATCACCCTGCTTTATTTATTTATTATTATTTATTATTATTTATTATTTATACCCCGCCCATCTGGCTGGGTTTCCCCGGCCACTCTGGGCGGCTTCCAACAAATATAAAAATACATTAAAATATCACAGATTAAAAACTCCCCTAAACAGGGCTGCCTTTAGGTGTTTTCTAAATGTCAGGTAGTTGTGTTCATCTCCCTGACCTCCGATGGAAGGGCGTTCCACAGGGCGGGCGCCACTACCGAGAAGGCCCCCTGCCTGGTTCCCTGTAGCTTTGCTTCTCGCAGTGAGGGAACCGCCAGAAGGACCTCGGCGCTGGATCTCAGTGTCCGGGCTGAACAATGGGGGTGGAGATGCTCCTTCAGGTATATAGGACCGAGGCCGTTTAGGGCTTTAGCCAGAAAATACAGATGAACCACTATGGAGGCTTCTGGACCATGGTCCCCTCCTTTTCTTGACTGCAGCCAAGGAAGGGCTATTAAGATAAATAGTGATGTTTCTGCACAGGATGGACTGCAGGGTTTATATATATATAAATTTTCTGGCTCAACTCCTTCTTCCCTAGAGCAAGCTGGGAGTGTCATGGTGACCCTCACAGCTGTACAGGGTTCTCAGTGAGATGGGTTATCCCACACCGCTAGTAAATTTGTTGCATCATCACCCCTACTTGGGGAATTGCTCCTGCTCCCTCCTGCCAAGCAATAAACACTCGATGTAAATGTGGAAGGAAACACGCACATTAAAACTGCGCCTCCCTTCCATTTAATAACCAGCCTTTTATACAGTGCTTGAAGCCACACAGTATCTTGTAATCCTTGCAGGAACCAAGCATTATTATATGGTTGGTGTTATTCTGATATTGCAGAGGAAAGTTTGAGGCTGAGACAGAGTGGGGTGAACAAGGTGACTTCATGGCAAGAGACAAAATTTACACCAGGGATTTCCTGATTTGTACTGTAGTTTAGAAGTAACTGAATCTTACTTTAGCACTAGTGATAGGACCAGGGCTTTTTTTTCAGCCAGAACTCACCAGAACTCAGTTCTGGCACCTCTCAGGTGGGCTCCATTGCCATTCTAAGAGAATGAGGGAGGTGTTCATGGTGAGTTCTGGCACCTCTTTTTCTAGAAAAACAGCACTGGATAGGATAGTATCTTCCACCCTACCTGAGGGCAACAGGATAGGTTAGGAGGCACAAGGCAAGCCACATCACACACACACATCTTCAGGATGTTGATGTCATTCCTTACCTCCCACCTCATTATGCTTAATGGCAAGGTTGTCACTTCTCATGTTGTTTTCAAAAGTTGTGGGGCTGTGATTGGCTTTTAAACCATAGTTTAGTATGTCAAGAACCAGCCACAGTGAGCCTTTGGCACACATATTTCCACCTGCCTTCTCCTTCCCTGGCACAGGAAGATTTTGCTTCTGAATTCCCTTAACCGCAGTTTAGTGTGTCACCAAACCCACCCTGGTAGTTAATATGTGTGTCGCTCTCTAGGTTCATAGTGTGGCTATCCTTAAGTTCTCCACACTTCAGTTTCTCCAAGGATGTCTTGATCTATTTTATTACATTGTTTTTAATCCTGACATTCATCCAAGAGGGTCACAGTGACACACACACACACACACACACACACACACACACACCTCCCTTCTGCTACAAGCAGCACTTTAAAAAACAGTGAATAGAATGAATTTTGGACTGAACCTTCACTATAGCCATAAATTCAGTGGATGGACAAAGATAGGCCTCTCGTAATTCTTCATTCTAAGTTTCCCTGTGTTAAAGTTGGAATCACAACCCTTGACAGAGTTGTTGTGAGGATAGATAAGAAAAACACTGTGAAAAATATACTCCACAACCATCCTCAACTACACATTATGCAGACTTCCAAGATTCTTCCCTTCAGGTACGTGGACATGGCGGTGCTGGTGGTTGTTTTGCATTGTGAGCTCCAAGCAGATATACAGATGGTCTGGCTTTGGGACAAGGCAGCTTCCTTTGTTATTCTCCTATACCCCACCTACCTACCCTTTTCCTTGTCAAACCACAAATGGGCTATAATAAGATTTCTGAAGCATCTAATCTCCCCCTGCCACACCCCTTCCCCACTTTGGTGAGTGGCCAACTGGGGCCCAATTGGTCCGTGTATCTCATGGGACGGCTTTGCCAAGCATCGTGGCAGCATCGGGCATCATAAAGGTTATATTTGCTTCCCTTGGGACAATTCTCCAAAAGTATCCATTTTCAGAGTCTCAGTCATGCCTGGGTTTGATGCTGGACTTTTACAAATGCAATAACGTGCACGAGCTGGAATGCAAATTGACCATTGAGGGTGCATCTTCTTCTTCTGAATACCCCAGGGACAAAGCAGAGTATTGGAACGTATAAGCATGTAGCCAGCAAGATGCTGGACTCACTCCACACAGAGATTTGCGTTCCATGGGAATATTTAATTAGCAAATGCTTATCCCTCAAACACCAGGAAAAAATAAACGAGTGATTTGAATTGCTGGATGACAGCTGGATAAATCCCTGTGTACAAACACTGTATTGAAATGTGACCATTTGCCATAGTATGAAGTTCAGTTGTCAAAAGCTAGTAGGATAAATGATAAGCTCCCCAAATCATGGCAGATGTGTGGTCATCTCCAGAAGCAGTGGCACCATGTCTCCTCTTCCTTTCTCCCTCCCATAATGTTTTGTATTGGGATCGTGATGCATGATATCTCACCCACCTACCCACCTGCACCAACTATGCATTTTTTCACCCTACATGTTTTAATGATCCCTAGCTAGCAGGACCAGTGGTCAGGGATGATGGGAATTGTAGTCTCAAAACATCTGGAGGGCCGAGGTTGAGGAAGCCTGTTTTAGTGGAACATCATCTTCCATGGTTTCCTGGGTGCAAAAGATTCTATGTCATCCATGGAAAAGAACCCCTGCAGTCTTGAACTGAGAGGAGGAGACATTGGGGTGTTAAGCTTGGACCTCTGCCTATGCTGAAGCCGCATGTGTGTAAACATATACAAATATTAGAAGACACCAATAAGCCTTCTGTGACCTTATTCCGAAGGAGACCAAGCCCAAGAATGTGCTGTATCCCTGAAATGTCTCGAGGTGTGCACATAACAGCTTAGTAAGGCAAAAATGTGTGACACAACATTGTGTTGAGGGTTAGAACCCCTACACTACTTCACTGGCCGCACCATGAAAAATCTTAAGATGATGAGCTCGTAGCAAGCAATTTCTCCTGTGAAATGCTAAGGGGGAAAGTAGAGGAAGAGGTATTTTAACTGCTGTTGTGTGGTGGCTATAACTTGCAGATCCTGCCTTAGATTACCATATAAATAAGAACAAACTAGTCTATTAAAAGCAGCATTAACGTAACAAAAGAATATTAGTTTAAATTACTTGAAAACATTTGTTGGAAAAGCTATCACACTGCCACCTCAAATCTAGTACAATTATGGTCTTGCAGGAGTCCCTTAAGAGCAGGGGTCGGCAACCTAAGGCCCATGTGCCACAAGCGCCCCATGGGGGTTGTTTAACCAGCCCATGGACACCCACCGCCCTCTCAGTTGGCTTCCGTGCACCATGCTAAACCAATGCGGAGCAGAGTTGGGACCACCTTCCGCAATGCTGGCCGGCTTCCCATTGGCTGCAAGAAGCTCCTGTAGCCAATGGGAAGCTGCACACGCCTCCTCTACACTGGAAGAAGCACTGGAAATAGCGTTTGCACATGTGCGCGCGCACACACACTCTGGTCCACTCTGGTCTGTGGGACCGTGAACTGGTCCCTGCTTAAGAGGGTATTTCGAACCCTGCTTAAGAGGATATTCCACAGCCAGGGCACCATAACAGAGAGACTGCCTGGGCATCCAGTGATTTAAGTAGCTGAAAAGAAAGCACTGCAACAGAGATCCTTTGGGTGTTCTTAGACAGGAGAAAAGGTTCTCTTGAGTACTGCCTGCAGAAGTTTTAATCTATATGGGTGGCTTTCAATTCTGTTTTACTCAGATATGGTTGGCATCTGTCTATCTCGGGAGACAGTGGAATAGTGCACTTTCGGGGATAAAGTCACACTGTTGGTGAGTAGAGCCATTGAAATCAATGAATATTCAGTCCATATAGCTAAGTGGGTCTGCTCTGAGTAACACTCAGTTGAATACCACCCTTAGGATTTCAGTGGATTTTCCTGGTGGTGTTGATTGCATTAATTAAAAGTTATTTAGATACAAATATTTGATCATATTCCTTATGTGATTCACAAGAAAGAGTAAAACAACATAGTAACTACGAACAGAATATAATACAGCAGAAAGGCCACAAGTTCACAAAATGCACATAAAGCAGCAAATTTAAAATTGTATTTTAAAAGTGTTTGAAAATAAATGGTTTTGCCTGGCAACAAAAATATTAAAAAGTCACTGGGTGAACCTCTTTGGCAATAGTGTTTTGCTTATTGCTTATTGGGGAGTCACCAATAAGAAGCATAGCTACCAAGTTCTCCCTTTTTTTAAGGGAAATTCCCTTATGCTGAATAGGCTTCCTCGCGAGAAAAGGGAAAACTTGGCAGCTATGATAAGAAGGCCCTCTCTCTCATAGCCACTTGCCTCAACCCAGATGATAGGGGCACCTGAACGAGGCCCTTCTCTGAATATCTTAATATAATTTAGAAACATCATCCAAAAGTTGTTTCAGAAGGGGGGGGAATATACATCTCTCTTTTTCTACAATGATGACTGAATGGCACGATTTGGCAGCGCTAATCAGGAACTGCGTACACATGTTTCCAGATGCTAAATAAAGCTGCAAGAGATGAACTACTCAAGAGCCTATAAACCTAAAGTGCTGGCTTGGCAGATGCCTCAGTATTCAAATTAAGACCTGTGCTACAAATCTTGCAAACGTCTTGGCCACAATATTTTGGAAATAATCTAAGTAGTGTTTAATTGGGCTGATCATTAGGCACATTTGAGGGTGAAAGACATGAATGCCAAAGCTAGGATTCTATGCACTATGCCAGCAGAAATGTCAAGAGAGCTATTTCCTAATGCTTTAATCAACGTGAAATGTCAGGAAATAAGTTATTTTGACAGTACATAGGGAAATTTTTGACAGCACCCTGTTACATTACATCAGGGGTGGCTAACCCATTTCATGGCTTTATGCTAATGTGGGCATGGTCACAGCTAAACATTTGGTGTGATCAAGCTGGAAAGCGGATGTTGCCAAAACAGAAAATAAATACCACTTTACATGCCGAACCATAGAATCATAGAACTGTAGAGTTGGAAGGGACCACGGTGGTCATCTAGTCCAACCCCCGTGCAATGCAGGAATCTTTTCCTTACGTGGGGCTCGAACCCACAACCCTGAGATTAAGAGTCTCATGCTCTGCCAACTGAGCTATGTTTCAGAGCACATAGATAACACTGCATGGCTAGGAAGAACCAGTATGGACCCTCCCCCAATTTCATCAAGTTATGCTTTCCCTAAGACAAGCCCCTTGCAAATTGGTTTGTTCACCCTCACAAGGGAATCAATTCATGTGTGCTATAAAGTCCTCCTGCAGCATGCTTTTATTACTAAGTGGTGAAGTGCTGGCTGCAATGCTTGTCCCACTATGATGCCGTTGGTAGCACTCAGGACAAATTGCTGAAGATCATTGGCCTTCAGTTGCCGACAGCATCGCAGGCAACCACTAATATTATTAATAGCGCTACCTCTTTAACAACATGGACCTAAAAACTTGGGGGAAAGGAAGTGAGTTTTCTTGAGTTGTTCTACTGTTGTACAGAGAGGTCTTGAATATGTTATGGCAGCTTTTGGAAAGGTGAAAACGGCTGTGGAATAACCACCAAATAATAGGCGGCATAATTTTCCCAGCATAAGCCCCCACTTGAACAAATGAAGTGATGGCCCAGGAAATATATAGGCACCACATGTTCCTAGATGTGTGCCCCAGGATCTCTTGCAACCATGTGCATTGCTTTACTTTAGTCTTAGAAAGTAAAGCAATGCACATGGTTGCAAGAGATCCTGAGATTTAATGAATGCCTTTATCGATTGGTAAGTGGCCAGCCTCTCTTTTAGAGCAAAACAGAGATCTACATTATAACTGTACTTATTCAAGTAATGTTAATAATTGTACTTATCCAAAATACTTGGTTCCTATTTTAATCTTTCTGTTGACTGTATGCCCAAGGACTGCTTAGAGATGGAATCATTTTAGACTTCTTTGTGAAGTAGTTTATCTTTTTGGATCCATTCTTGAAAAGGAAAGGAAAACACTGCGATAAGAAGCACAGTTGTATTCAAAGGTAAAAAAAAAATACTGCTACAAGCTGACTTTCTTAAGATTTTTTCAAAGCAAAGTGTCCATCTGTTACCAGACAAATAACTTGTCACAGAGTGGCAGGGTAGATTTAGAGGCAATGTAATTCTGCATTTAATTTTGCAAGTTATTAAATTTAGACTTAAGTGGAATGGGTGGAAAATACTGTAATTTATACAACACGTACATTGAATCAGCTGGGTCTGCTTCTCATTCAGCTGTAGAAATTCAATTGGCTACAGTATAACCAAACAATCTCAGCAACAAACAAGATGGTGACAAAGCCCTCTGAAACACCCCAGCACACAAAAGCCAGCGTGGTGTAGTGGTTGGAGTGTTAGACTAGGACCTGGGAGCTCAAGGTCTAAATCCCACTACTAAACCACTACTCATTGGGTGGTCTTGGGCCAGTCGCAGTAGAGGACAGTGTGATATGGCAGCAATGTTCACCTGACCTCCTGACCACCATTGCTTACCATGAAGAAGAAGAGGGTGAAGTAGGGGTGGCAGGGAGGCCACTGTGGTGCAAACACACTGGCGGGAGCACTGCATTGGCTCCAATGATGTGTTTGCACTATGCTGAGCTCCCTGCAGCCTCATCCTCTCCTTCCCAGTAAGGAGAAGGAGGTTCACTGTCGTTTTGCCTAACCTACTTCGCAGTACCATTGTGATAATAAAATGGGAGAGAAAGATGTATGCCACCTTGATGTCCTTGAGGGAAAGTTGGCATATAAACTCAATAATAAAATTAAGTGTTTGAAGAGGCACCATACCAAAGTTTCTTGTCTAAGGCAGAAGTCTGGTCTTTTTGTGGATTTTTGGCTGGCCAGCCTGCCAAAAAAATATTAATCTGTAAACTCAAACAGGATCACCTGCATGCAAGTTCTCAGGTGTGTGTGAAGGAGAGATTGGGAGACAGAAATAGAGGGCATATTTAGGGCTTTTGCAGCCTTGTGTGTGTGTGTGTGTGTGTGTGTGTGTGTGTGTGTGTGTGTGTGTGAGAGAGAGAGAGAGAGAGAGAGAGAGAGAGAGAGAGAGAGGATTATCCAGAAACTGAATTTTGTACACAGTGCCATGTTCTAGCTGCACTTTTTCCATGCTGCAGCAGAATCATGGTGCATTGTTGGAAAACCAGTGAGTGCTGGGCTGCTTTGGTTGTAGATTTAAGCAGCAAAGCAGTGGGGTTACCCCTTCCAGCTGGATCTAGTCTTCGGGTTTCAGCTGCTAAGAAACAGAGAAAGGAAATGGAGACCAGATGAGCAATCTCCCCCATGCCTCCTTTTCTCTCTCTCCCTGAGATGATACATGAAAATACCAATTGAGTCGGTCAGCCTGCTTTAAATCATAGCAGGTTTTTTAAAAAAAAACACCTAAAAAACTAAAAAAGAAAATGCTTGCTGTGAACAGCTCAAGTATGAAAAATGATTTGGCCTGCCCCCAGCAGATTTAGAGGCAAAACATACACCAGCAGCAGCCTCATGTGATGTATCTGTTGCTGGGCTGTGTGACTTCAAGCTGCAAGTTTCTCTTTTGTGTGTGTGTGTGCGTATAAAATCTTCAAATGTTTTCCCATCTGAAAAAACTTCTTGCACATCCAAAATTCACATACCAGGGAGAATGCTAGCCTAGCCTATTATTTTCAAGCAACTGTCTTGTAGTTTGTGACTGCAACTCCCCTCCTGCACAGCAACAACAGACTTTTTGTGTTGGTGTGTGCATGCCCGTGTGTGGGGTGGTTACTAGAGGTGTGGGAAATCAGTCCCTTTATTTTTACAGATATTTCTGCCCTCCTGTATACTGGTTGGCATTGCAAAAAAAAAAAGGTGAATTTTAAGCATGTTGTGGGCGAATGTTATCTGGTCCTTTTTGCTGTGTTGCTGCATTGCGGCCAAGGTTTGTCTTAGCATGCTTTCAGGAGTCATGGAGAAGTTCTGCACCAGACAATAGGACCTGCATGTCTATGACATGCCTTTTTACCACATTCCCATACAGTAATGGGCACAACCACATTCTCAACAATCAATTCCTGTCTTGCTCTGAAATAGTTTCCAGTGCGGATAATGGAAGCATAAAGTCAAGGTTATCCTCACAATACTTTCTCTGTATCCATTTCCCCTCCAACTCACACATATTCTTCTCTAGACACTAGCTGAAGGACATTTGCATGCTCTCACACGCATATGACAACCACATGCAGACAGTCTAACAAGTGACTGTGCTTCTTTGATAATTTTGCTTGTGCTTTTCTCTGTCCCTAAGCCCAGGACACTGATTCTTTTTAACCTCTGAAGTTGGGGTGCTTATAGGCATTTCATAGTACCCCACAGGTTGGGCCAATGGCTAAAGAGGTATCCTTTCAAAAAAACTGAAACCGGAGCTCTTGCACTAGAGCAGGGCTATCCAACTTCCAAGACACTGTGACCTACAACCACTATTAAAAAAAAACTGGCAGTGATCTACTGATTGGATTGACCAGAGTTGTTGAGCTTTTGGGAGAAAGCTTCATCAAAGTTGTTGAGCTTTTTTTTTAGGGAAGCCAAAGTTGTTGGTCTTTTTTGTGGGGGGGGGGGAGGATCCCGCAATTGCCCAGGACATCGATCAGGTAGATCGCGATCGACCTGTTGGACAGCCTGGCACTAGAGGTTTTGAGCACTGTTCTGTGCTGTCTTCTTTCCACATCTCTCACCTGCAGTAGTGTAGATGCTCCCACCCTGGCTCTCAACCACAGGTACCTTATGTCTACTATTGTGGGCTCTCCCTCCACATGGAAGCCAGTAACCTTCCTTCCATACTCTCCAACCAGGCAACATACATACATCCAGGGTGAGGGCCACAAACAAAGTCTTGAGGGTAGCTTCCTTAGCCTCATGGAGATTCTCCAAAGATAAATTTATTTGTGCTTAAAGCCACATTGTAACTGCCACCGCTTCTTCTGCACCAACACTTCACATCAGCATAGTAATGCTACATTGTTGGCAAAACCCCAGTTAATGGCATGTCTCTTCGGTTCTCTTCCCAATTTACTGGAGTGAGCTAGGGTGTTTCTAGTTCATATCTCAGCTCAGCCACAATCTGGCTGGGAGTCCTAGGTGAAGCACTATTCCCTTAGCCTCAATTACCAATTCAAAATGGGAACAATGCAGTTCTGTTTGCAAATATTACTTGTGCTAATGCATGAGAAAACTATATGAAGCTGCTTTCTGATGAGTTGAACCATTGGTCCATTTCCCCCACCAATATCTATGCTGTCTGGCAGTGGCCCTCCAAGTTCTCAGGCACAAGATTTTCCCCAGCTCTACCTGACTCCACTGTCACAGGAAATACCAAGGATTCAACCTGGGGTGTTCTGCATGGAAAACATTTCATGGTCCTCCACTATGACATAGCCTTTCCACATTGTGTTTTGAACACTTGAAAAGTGTCACAGAAATGTTCTGTGTTATGTATGGAGAGGCACTCGCCACTCAACACAGGCAGTCCAAATCTCTAGATAAGGATAGATAGATGATAGATAGATAGATAGATAGATAGATAGATAGAGTGCATGCATTATCAAGTCAGCATCTGGCTTTAGAAGAAGATGCCATTCCCCCAGCATCATAAATGTGGTCACTTTCTATATTGGGTTGACCCTCGGCTTCAGGGAGTGGTTCTGCATAGTCCTGAAATGAAGAAATGTATATCAAATTGGGGATGGTCCCGCCAATTGGCTTGCTCTCAGACTTTTTGCTGCCAGCTACACTTTCTGTTTTGGATAAAGAGAGGGCTTTGTTTCCTAAGCTTGTCATATGTCTGCTTTATACAAGCACTGGATTCCGTTTACTGTGAATGATGTAGCAAAGTTCTAAAATGACAAAGAATGGTAACTTGGCCGCAGGTACCTTTCTGTCCCAAGGGAGCCTGCAAGGTTTACTCTTTGTTGGTGATCTTTCCTGGTTACACTGTTGCTATGGTTGTAATGGTACCACCCCAAACCAGCAAGGAAGATCTGCCCACACAATGAAGCAACTGATGCTGCAGGCCACTGATGCAGCTATGCATCTGGAATAATGTGCAGATTATATGCATTGACTCCCACAGAGATGGCTGAATGAATCTCATTATGAATTAGGCATCCTTCGCCAGGCAGTCAGGGCACTTGACTGAACACACGGAGTGCCTTATATTGAACCAAAGGCACTTTCCCACCTAACCCAGCAGCTCTTCAATATGTCAACAGTGATACTCAAAACCCTGGGACTGAACCTGAGCGTTTCTCCTTGCAGACCACTGAGCAGGGGTAGAAACATACAAATCTGCCTATTTTGGTTTGTCCCAGTTTCTCATTTTTCCACCCTTAAGTTCAGTTGTTTGTATCGTTGTTTGCATCACTGCCGCCCCCCCCCCGCCCCCCCGCAACAACAAGTCCTCATGAAAATCCAGCATAATTTTATTGCAAAGTTCTCCTGATATACATCTCTTCAAATGCAACTTGGCCCAATATGCACATTTTCTACAAAGGAATTTCACCTTATAGAATACATTTTATCAGTGCTTCTTTTTCCTATAAAAATAGGTGCTGTTACAGTAAGTGTCACACTTTCAAACAAACAAACAAAAGTGCCAGTACTGTGTACCCTTGAGTATGCACATGATATATGTATTTTTGGACACATTTTCTTTACTGGAAAACTGCATTGCAAAATTCAGAGGAGAGAGAATTTCAAAGTGTGTTGCTCTGTATGGGTCGACACCCTGTTTCACAAAGTGTGTAAGCTTAAGGGCATCAAAGAATTGTAGAGCTGGAAGAGATCCTGAGGGCCATCTGGTCTAACCCCCTGCAATGCAGGAATCTGAACTAAAAGGTAAAAAAGAAAGGTAAAGGACCCCCAGACTGTTAAGTCCAGTCAAAGGCGACTATGGGGTGAGGCACTCATCTCGCTTTCAGGCTGAGGGAGCTGGCGTTTGTCCACAGACAGTTTTCTGGGTCATGTAGCCAGCATGAATAAACTGCTTCTGGCGCAACGGAACACCCGTCGCGGGGATTTGAACCGCTGACCTTCTGATCGGCAAGCCCAAGAGGCTCAGTGGTTTACCCCACAATGGCACCTGCGTCCCTCAGGAATCTCAGCTAAAGCATCCATGACAGATGGCCATCCAACCTCTGCTTAAAAACCTCCAATGAAGGAATCCCAGGTACATCACCACCATGACAGACACATGTGAAGAACACTCCCTTTCCTCCATGGCAGCAACCAGGGCCAACTTCAAAAATCTATTTATCCCCCACTTAGCACAACAGATTATGTTAAACCTGTCCCAGTTGCATAGAAGAAAGAACAGCATATTCTAAGACATGATATTGGTTGTGACACCTACTAGCTAGTCAAGAACACGGTGAACTTTCTTGATAGGGCTGAGGAGGCCAGGAGGACAGCAGTTGGCTTTAGCCATCCAAGCTTTTACAGAGGTGTTTTTGTTTTTTTGTTTTTTTTAAAAAGGGGTTCTAGCTGTACTTTAAACTTAATCCACTTAAACTTTTTTCATGATAAGTGATTACAGCTCCCCTTCTGTTTCTCCTCCTCGAAACTTAAAAGCAACGGTCAAATGAATAAATAATTAGAATTCCAACCAATATTTGCAAGATGAAAATAGATGTCAGAGCCTTGATTCAGGAATGTCAGGGCCTAGAGCTGCAACTGAGCCAGAGACAGGGTGTGCTCAAGTCTCAAAACCCTCTTCCTGGCACAGTGTGGTGCAGTGCTTAGAGTCCTGGACTAGGACTGGGGGAAATTCTGGGTTCAAATTTCCACTCAGACTATGAAGCTCTCACTGGGTGACCTTGAGCCAGTCCCTGGGGCTGCATGTTTGGGCATGACCTGTGGCAGGGCCTTTTCAGGGGCCATTGTGGAATGCTGAACCCCACCCCTCATTACTGATATTCAGGAGGTATTTGAAAATGTTCCTATCTACTGAGGCATTTGATGGCTGAAGAACACTGTTCCTAGCAACCCTGAGATCACTGAATGAGATAACATTTTTAACTGCTTTCAGAAAGCTTTTTGAAAAATGGTTGTGGATGAGTTTGCTGCCCTGGGCTCCTTTGAGAGGAAGGGTGGTATATAAATTCAAAAATTAATAATAATGATTTTTGTACACATTACAGGACCGGGAAATGCCACTGCAAAAATTGGAAAAGTGCAAACTACAAAGGATGGGCCTGTTTCAGCTTGCGGATTGGAAAGTGTGAATTAGGTAGGTTTGGCTTTAAATGCGGATTGAATTGAATTACCCCACCTTCCCTAACAGGCTCCAGGGTCAGCAGGGGACCCTTGCTGGAGTGTGGAACTCAGGGGAAGCCCAGAAAATGCAAATCCCTGGGATAAGATCTGACTTCAGCTTGCCAAATTGAGTTTACAACAACGACAACACCCTATTTATATATCACAGATCAGTATGCTGAGAAATAAGCTGTCATACATATTTAATATGAAGGATCATGCTACCTTTTTATTTTGTCCGCTATCTTATTGTTGTTCGGTTGCCCGCCCAAGTGATAAGGGCCTCATGGCTGCAGTGATAAGAGTGAAAATATGACGGCAAAAATGTGAAAGACAATGCAAAGGAAACCCACATACCACCAGCTGCCAATGCAATCTCTTCCACTATTAGCTGACACCAGGCTATAGATGTGCACACCTCCTGCACAACTTTCCCTTTTGTTTACAATTGGGTGCTATGAGTTGAGTGCTGAAGAACCGCATGGACAGGCAACTCTGGCTCGTTTCCCAGTGACGCAAGCCAGAGACATTGTAAACAAGCGCTATCACGGGCACCTGTGCAGTGTCATCTGCAGTTGGCTCATGGCACTTGATTGCAAAACTCAAAAGGGAAAAATTAGGCTTTATCCACATCTACTGCCTGCACAACTTTCCTACACAATATGCCTTTTGGATATGAGCTGGGGTGGTGGCAAATCATACCATGCAAATTAATCTTTGGCAAATCATACCATATAAAATTTAGCTTTGGCAAATCATACCATGCAAATTTGCTCTGTCCCTGCATCTTCTTATTGTCAAATTCAAGAGGTCTTGAACTGGAGACCCAGATGACATCTCAATGGATTATTCTCCCATGGAAGCTTGCCCAAGGGTAGTTCATCAGGGGTTGGTTGATACAATAAAGTTCCACCTGGTCTTGTAAACATTTTAGGCTCCTCAGTCTGAGCTATTTATCACTTTGGTACTTCCCGTCCTTGTTTACCAGTATAGCTGCCTGCCTGGTTGATAACCACTTGCCTCCAAACTCCTACCGTGACAATAACCTACTAATGTGGTCCGCAGTGCCAAGACTCTGAGTTCCCAGTTCCTGCCTCTGAGTTACAATGAGGCCATTTATTCTAACTCGACGCTAGAAGCAGAAAACAAGCTAGTGAGCATGAAGGATCTTGGTCCCTCCAAGGGAAAAAAATCCAGCTCATACCTGACAGAGAACAGGCACTGGAAACTGTCATCATGAGATGCCATTTCTCTTTTAATATCTGCAGAAGTACCAGAGGCAGTCCTGTTGTTCATGAGAATGTTATGCAGAGTGCTGTTGAAAGACTCTGCAAAGCTCCCTGCAGCAATAGCAAATCAGAAAGATACCAGGGATGGGGGCAAAGGAGCAGACAGTGGGAGGGATGAAAGGTTACGTCTCCCTCCTGTTTTTTCTCTTCTTCCTATCCCACTTTCCCCTTTTTATTTTCCATATCCTGCTCTCCAAATCATAAACAAAGGCCAGGTGTTTGCCCTGTATTGCTCTGCCAGTCTTAATGGAGTCACACAGGGAGTTGATTTGCACCCCAAATATTAGTGCATCCCTTTCCCCCTTTGAAATCAATCCCCCATCTTCCACCAGCTGTCACATCAATAGAACTCTTATTCCACTGGAATGTTCTGGCCTCTCAGGGGTAGCTGCTGGTAATACAAGTGGTAATATGACTGTAGATAGGATCTCTGGCCTCAGATTGCATCAGGAGTGTGAAAGGCTCATTGGGAGCCACATTCCTACACTGGTAGCATTCTGGGCACTGCATTTTGGTTGTGGGTGGGGCCAGAGGCAAAAGTGAGGGGTGCAATGGGTGTGACTCATTCGAAAGCCAGAGGTTTGTCCCTCAAGCTGAAGGCCTCTACCTGCCCTCCCTTGGACTACATGCCTATCTGGAGGAAGGTAGAATGAGTCTCACCTTCAGAAATTCTTGAGAAAGAAAAATAGCAATTACGTCTTCTTTTTTCAGCCAGAGGTCTCTTTTTTCCTTTAAACTATAGAATCAAAGAGGTTCAGTGAGTTCGGAGCCTTGCCTCAAAACAAGATAACTTGTTCAGCATCAGAAATGCCTGAAGGCACATGATGCAGTTGGATCACAGCAACTCTTCAGGTTTGGCCTGATAGAACTGCCTGAATCCAAGCCCACCCAGGAATTCTGTGTAAGCTGCGTTGAGGCATTTGAAGGAGTAGTGGTGTGTGTGTGTGTGGTATAAACAAATATGAAATACATTTCCAATCTGTTGTAGCTCAATTTCATAAACTCAATGGTTTGATTTTGATTGGCATTAATACGCATATATTGAGAAAAGATTCAGTAGATTCACTAAGTGTAGCACAAGAATCATGTATATAATATGCAATAAATATAAATTGATTCTAATGGCAACATGATCCACTGTGACAGCAAAGACAGGAGTAAAGACAAGGGAAAGGAGATCTCCAAACATATGCTGCTTGCTCTCTCAGTTTTTCTTTGCACTTGAGGCCCAAGGAGAATTACACCTGAATCCAATTCGGTATCATACCCTATCATCTGCTGGATTATTTGCACAACAATACCCAATTTCTCTCAATGGATGGTCTGCAGTGTTGTGTAAGTGGACTATTCTCGCCACATGAACTTCCTCAGTCTGCTCCACAGGGTCTCGCAGCCCTCTGGAGAAGATTTTGGGGACTTCTAGGTGGCTGCAGCAGAGAGGAGAAGAGGTGAAATCTCACTGCACACATGTAAATTCACTGCATGAGCAGGTAGCTGACGCCATTGGATGCCACCCTCTGGCTGTGCAAGCCAATAGCAATGAACAGACCTAGCAGATTACTTTCCATCTACCCAGCTTTTGTCAGAGCACTGATATGGTCTTTAAAAGCATAACTGGCAAATGCCACCTGTAAAAACATTTTAAATGCTTCACTTTAAATTAGTGGCAGAATTTTCTGCTCCCTCAAGCAGTGTTTTTGTTGTTTGTTTTTTAAAAGAAATTTTAATTAGCCTTTTTTGCAAATATTGAGAAATGCATAAAATTGCCATCAATTTTCTGAGTGATATCTTGATATTATTACTTAAGAACTTATCTTGTGTTTCAGAAAAATCATATCCCCAATTCTTGAAATCACCCACTTGATCATTCCAATTAAACTTTTTATTATACAATATGGATATTAATGCATTTTAACATCTATTCAAGTACCTGACATACAAAAATATTTGGTTTCAGAACTCTTGGCTTACTTTCTTATTGCTCCGCAACAGCATTAGCAGCAGTCTATAAAATTATTTTACCTCATCTCATGTCAAGAGCTGGTGTTATTTGTCCATAGCACAACTAGATCTACTCTCTATTCTCTCTCTTACTACAATCCACCATAGGAACATAGCTAAATGAAAATATATTGTTCAAGTCAGTTGTAAACCAGATTTCTAAATATTTAATTGGGGTAGACAGTTGTGGCATTTGAAAAAGCTTTCTTGGATATTTTCTCCCAGGACTGGGATGCTTATTCTTAATAGTTTAGCTCTGGTTTCTGCTGTAATCTAAAATTGGAACAAACCATAAGAGAATGTCAAAGCTAGCAGCCGAAGATATAGCTGGATCCTGAATGTTAATGGTCACTTAGTCTACATATTAATATTACAGTTTACACACCTAAGTAATATGTATATTCAATCAGCCCAGTTTTCTTGGGAGTGATCAGCTCTGGGTAATTAAGAAATCATACCCTACCCACACTTGTCTAATAAGACGTATGACTTTAACCATTCTGGAACCTGGAAGAGTTTCATGTGAATATAGAAACTGGGACAACATCTTTGCAATGCAATCCGCACTTCTATGAATGAACCTGAGCATGGCTTTCATGTTCAGAGAGCAGGCCTACAGTTTCCAGGTCATCTCTAGCGCTGAGTTTATTCTTCCTGGCTTTGTGTTTTCAAGCACTGTGTCATTCCATGTCTCGCAGACCCAAGTCTAATCAACCCTGTTTCTTCGTGCAAAAAAAAAAAAAAAAGGAAGCAAACAAACACAAGCCCTGCTAGGCTTCCGGACACTCTTGCTGAGCCAGCATTCCGGATTTCTTGGGCTCGCACTACTCATTTGCAAGTGCAGCTGTCCCCTTTCTATAGGTTCCCACTGTTTAACAAAAATAACAATGATGAAAAGGCTTAGAAGGAAACTGTCAAAGTAACAGGTGTGCTCTGAAGTGAGAAACTTGGCTGCAGACAATGCACTGAGTGTTTGTGGGTGTGAGTGTGCACACCAGGTCTTGTGTTGAGCTCTCTCCAAGGCCTTCAAGGGCCTCCTTGTCAGAGCAGAGTCTCATCAGGCTGACTCCCTTTCTGCACTGTTTCTCATCCAGCTCTGGCCAGAATAATTCCTCATTCTACCCCCTCTCCCCAACTTTGACCCCCGTGCCACACAGAAATGTCATCCATTATTCTGTACCACTGGTGTTTGTCAAACTAACAGGAACAAAGAGAGCATTCATTTAACCAGGAGGCAGTGGGGGGTGTATGAGAGTGAGATAGCAAAAGAGAAAGAGACAGAAAATTATCAAATTTTGAACACTAAAAAAGATGTCATTTGTCTTAACTTGACTGGATTTATAAGACACCAAAGTGTGTGAGATGATGACGAGGCACTCTTAGATTTAGTTCTTTAGAGTATCAACCCAAATTACCTACCACCCATGGTTCTCAAGTTGCCACTTGGGTATCACCTTGAATTATTATTTGGCACATTCTCTCAAATTTTAGAGTGTTCAAACACATCATGCTCTATAACATGATCTCAAATATGCCTGCAAAACTCCTGTAAGATTAGCATGGGCTAAAAGTGACTTGTCTGAAGGCTGAACAAGACATCATGCTCAGTATGGGTCTGCTATTGAAAACCAAAGTGCTGTGCTGAGTTCTCACCACTATGGCCTTAACATATTTTATATAAACATGTACCTGGGCTGTGCTGCCACAAAATTGTGCATTTTCTTGTTAACTAACTACCACTGGTGGTAGGAGACGCACAAAGTGTGATGGTGTCATAATGTCAAGCGAGTACCTCCAAGCTGCACAGGAAAAGAGGGGAGTGTAACACGCAGCTCCTTTCTCACCTAGTGAGTTTTCTTGCCAACATGACATTTGAACCAGGGTCCCCCTAACTCTTAACACTTCTTCAGCAGCTTTTGACAAATCTTGGCCATGATTTCATTCCATGGCAAAGCTTTGCTAAGTATATGCACGCTTTTTAAAGCGAGAGGTTGTTTGAAACACAACATAAAATGAAATTTCCCTTTGCCACAGCTGCTCTAGCAAAGACTCCACTCTGCTGGCTGTCACCCCCCCCCCTTCCTGTCCTTTACACCCAGTATATGTGCAGTGACAAACTGGTGAGGTGGTCGGCTACATGGAAACACCAGCTGCAAGAAGTTCCACCTACCTCCTCCTCTGTCACTGTGCTATGGCACAAAGAGGCATGGCCTGGCAAATTTGAATCCCTCCAAGTGCTAAGGAGCAAAGAAATGGGCTCTTTTTTTAATCCTCAAAATGACCCACTGAGTGGCTTCAGGTGTCCAAGGTTGTCCAAGGTTGCCCAGTGAGCTTCATGGGTGAGTGAGGACTTATGCACAGGTTTCCCTAACCTAAGATGGAATGCTATACGCTGCTGCACTGGCTATCACCAACCAAGATAGAGAAGGTATGTTGTCAAGGTTCTAAACAACCAGGGCTGGCCAGCTTTCCACTTAAGAAGTGTAATATGTAGCTCAGTTCTATCTTTCCTAGAATCACAGAATTGTATAGTTGGAAGGGACCCTGAGGGTTTTCTAGTCCAACCCCCTCTTTGATACTATGTTGTCGATTTCATGACCACAGTGACATCCTAATGAGTTTCTCGGACAGTTGCATTCAGCTTTCTTTGGCAAGGAATTAAGGGTGGGAGAAAGCAAAGCTTAATTGGAATTACGAACAAACTACAACACGCATCTTAGATTAGCCATTAGTGGCTGCAGAGTAAATGGCTTGCGGCCGAGACTCCTGGAGGAAGTTTTCCCTCCAGCTAACCCTATTTATTGGTTCAGCCTAATATCTCTCTCTTCAAGAAAAAAAAACAAGCTGTAAAAATGTATACAAAATTCACATCACACTTCATTTTGAAAAGGAACATGCTCCAGCTGTTGTCAGATGTTAGCCAACAACACAGATGAAATCATGGCCTACCAATGTCAGTGGGAACGTTTCCATCAACTTAAGCAGAGCAAGAGCGTCATGCTCAGATTTGTATTGGAGCACCATGCAGATTTATACTGGAGGACTCATACTCTCTCCCCCATGACCTGTGCACCTGCAGGGGGGCAAGGGGGCTGTTGCTTCCTCTCCTGGATCAGCCTTAATCCTCAAATTCCCTTCTTTCTTTCTAGTATCACTTGTGGAGCTCAGGATATGAAGCAAAACAGGCAAGACTATTCTCATTTGTTTTGTGAGAAACTAGCCTGCTCCTGTCTTTTGGTGTTTTTAAGCCAATGAATGAAATCATAGCAGTGACTGACATTTAGGAAAGCAGATCTATTGAATTAGGGGGGGAAAGGCCAGAGGGAAAGAGAGACATTGTTTAGAATGTAGAGGTGGTCTTTCCCCAATGAGGAAAGGTTACGCCACTGAAGCTTTTTAGTCTAGAGAAAAGGTAAGTAAGAAGAGACATAATTAGAGGTGTTTAAAATTAAGAACAGAGTGGAGAAAGTAGAGGAAAGTTTTTCTCCCTCTCTCATAACATTAATGGACAGCAAATGAATCAGAATTTTGGAAGATGCAGGACAGATGAAAGAAAGTATTCTGCATGCAGTACGTAGCTAAACCAAATAAACTATGTTATTCGTTCCCACAAGAGGCAGTGACATGCACACACAGCTGTCTACTCCACACTTATTGATAACAGTGTTCTTTGTTAATTTAAAATTTCACATTAATCACCTTGAGGGGTCTGTTCGTTAGTTTTTAGAATCACCCATATTTTTTATTAGCAATGGACTTGCAATACACGTGCATGTTTCCATAGGATCATTATTTGCATATGTTTATGAAGAAAATAAGTGATTTCCTTTTTAAAAAAATAAGAATGGGCCACCTCTCTGCTTGATAGTATGTACGGTATTGTACATCATAACACGATACAATTAGTTTATGTTAAAATGCTAAAATCAATATTAAAAACCATACTATCAGATCAAAATAATGATGCAGAACTGTACAAAAATTGTGCCAAAATCCCTTGGCTGAATCCTTCTGGGCTTCTTTGTTCTAGTGACTCAGCCCCAGCCTTCATTTGATGACCTTTGATTGCCCAATTGCCTGTTGAGACTATCTGGCAAGTCTCCTTGGACTCGGGCAGGTTTCACACTAGAAGTACTAGGCTCTCAGGTAGTTGGGCTACTGGTAGAGACCACTAGGATGCTTATATTTGCTTGGCTCTACATTCTCCCTTGCTTCCAAAATCATCACAGATCTGAACGGGCTAAACAACTTATCTGCCTGTTGTTCTCAGTTGGGAACCATGTCCACTGGGCTGTTCTCTGGTCTTGGTTTGGTTGCATGGAGTTCCTGGAAAACCTTGCTACAAAGTCCATGGCCTTTGCACCCATGACTCTCCCTACCCCTGCAAACACTCTTAGGACAATTTTGAAAGAAAATATTTTCAGCATGCAAAAGGATGGGTGAACCTTTTAAAAAGAAAAGAAAAACTAGTTCCAGTGAAATGTTCTAGACCAGAAAGTTATTAGAAGTGAATATAGTTCATTTCTCCTTTTTCTTGAATGCTAGGAGAAGAAAGGCAATTAGGAAACCCTGTCAGGACTAGGTTGGGATTATTTAATTTAGGGGCAGATGCCACATTTAGAGTTGCAATGCTGAAGAAATGCTAAGAGTATGCAAGAGGTTAAAGACAAAAATGAATGACTGGCTTTTTCAAACAGCTGTGTTTCATTGTGAAAGGGTCAGATGGTGCCAAGCCAAATAGAAAATAGGAAGGCACACAGATTTGTTAGTTTGAAGTAATTGACCACATGGTGTCCAATGGTTTGTGTTCTCATGTTTTCTGGAGTGGACTCCCACGAGAGCTGAGGTAGGGGTTCCAATTCCTAACACTCTATTGTTTATACTGATGATTTCCAGATGCTGGAGACAACTACAGTGAAATCTCTGGCTAAATGCCAAAGAATGGGGGAGACGAAAGGAAAACTGAGAGCTCCCCCTCATTCTGTGTTTCAAAAGATTGCACAGTTCAATTAGGAAATAAACCTCCAAACCTTTCCATTTATAGAACTATGCACCCCTCTTTGCTCGTCCTAAGTTGCCAATGCCATTGCAGAGAGACGAGGAACATTGGAAAATGTCAGTGTAGTGGGCAAGATTCATCTAACCAACTCCATCTGCAGAAATCCCACAAAAGGACATCCGCCCACACAATGGGGCTTTCCTCCGTCTCCTCCCCTTATGTCCCCCAAATTGGTTTGGTTTGGTTTGGTTTGGATTGGATGGGATAGGATGGTTTTGGCTAGCAAACTGCAATGCTTGCCTAGCTGAAATGTTCATCATAGTGCAACATTGAACTCCACCCTATGTATTTTTATCAGCCCACAGGATAACATATTTCTTGTACATGCCTTGAAACTGTACATCAGACACAGGTGTCCAGAACAAATATCTTGCACATTCATAGCAAACTCTGTTTTCTGGAGCACAATCCTTATGTAGCCAAAATGGCTCCATCCATTTCAGCAGGCTTGGAAGAACTACAAGGTTTGCAGAAGTACCAAAAAAGGGGGTTAAAGAAAACACTTCAAGAGAGAAAGCCACTCCCAACAGCCCAATGATGACCGAGTATTCTCAGTGGCCACAGAATGATTAACAGGGGGGAGGGGGCACAGGAAACTGTGGGAAGGGAATATCCTGGAACATTCTGGAGAAGGGTCTGGGTGCTTGGCTGAAACCCTTAACAGGAGAATTCTACAGGGCAATATGTTGTTGCAAGTTCCACTTGCAAAATGTATTGTGTTTGGCTCTCAGGGCTTGGTGGTTTGTGTGAATAAAGAAAATTTCCCTTGAGCCTCAGATTATACACATTATACCATCAAGACATGTCCATTAGAGTCTGCTTATTATTATAATGTCTTTCTGGAGAGAAGAAAGTCCATGCCCTGAGGAGTTTACAATCTAAATGTTGGCAGCAACAGAGATAACAGATGAGGTGTAAGGAAGGATAGAAAGGGTTACAAACAGGGGGGAAGAGTTGGAGGGATAAGGGATGTAAGTCAGCAAATGCACCTGTCTGTGGTTGGGCTTTGTTTCAAGTTGGAGGATAAGGATTCAGAGGTTAACCCAAAGGTGTTGTTAAAAAGTGGGCAGTGGGAAGAGCCAAAACCCAGGTTTACTGAATTCATGCTGGACATTTCCTGGTGTTCATGTTCACCTACTGTGAAAGGTAGTGGAAAACCCATGTTAGGTTTGGCAATCTGGAAGCCAAGTGAGGGTGAGAGGAGTCTGAGAGCATCTCGGTCATCACTTAAAAGCAATGAGCTGCTCTGATTGAGGAACCAGGTCAGGGGGCAAGATGGAAGCCTGCTTGCCTCTTGTGTCGCTCAACAACTGCTAGAGTAGAAAGTGTTGTACTGCTCTTTCGCCAGCTGCACTGGTGGCCCCTAAGCAGGCCCGCGGGGTCCTCTCATTCTGGCAAGTTGTTACAATAATGGAGAGCATAAGACATCTGGGTCTGGTTGCCAGAGCTCCCACTTCAAGACCCCGATGCCTTGCAACCTACAAAACCACCACCATAGCTACTTTTGCTTCTTGACTAATTGGATCTGGTCTCAGCCAGCACATCCTTTCAAATCCAACCGTACCTTACACTTGGGGGGGGGAGTTAAAACTGTCCCTCCTCTGTGGGTAAATACAGGATTCCATACCCCCAGAGCTGTCAAAATGACACATCTCAGCAACAAGAAATTAAGTTTTACAGGAAAGGAAAACTTTTGCTTTGATCCTTCTGCTTAAACAAATGCTAGGCGCTCCTTTACCTTACGGGAAAATAAAGCCGGAAATCAGACCGTAACTGTTGCTTTAATTAACACACAGCTAAGTCTGTTTAAACATTTGACTTCTCTCATATGTAAACATGGCTACAGATGGACATATGGCCCCACAGGGATTTTGCGGGACGTTCAAAGTATCCAAAAGGCCTCCTCCCCCAATGTTTTCCCCAACGTCAAAAATTAACTCATTACAAAATTTCAGGTGGGCTTTGATGCTCAGTACAAGATAATAAAGCAGACAAGGTGCAGAACGTACAGTAAAAAGGAGGGTATATAAAGGGATCGAATTATAGAATCGTAGAGTTGGAAGGGACCTCGAGGGTCCTCTAGTCCAACCCTTGCAATGCAGGGATCTCAACTAAAGCATCCATGATAGATAGCCATCCAACCTCTGCTTAAAAACCTCCAGGGAAGGAAAGTCCACAACCTCCCAAGGGAGACTGTTCCACTGTCGAACAGCTCTTACTGTCAGAAAGTTTTTTCGTATGTTTAGTTAGAATCTCCTTTCCTGTAACTCAAACTTGGTTCGAGTCCTACGCTTCAGAGCAGGAGAAAACAAGCTTGTTCCCTCTTCCATGTGACAGGATATGTATTAGGGAGGTTT
This sequence comes from Zootoca vivipara, assembly GCF_965207765.1. Lineage (NCBI taxonomy): Eukaryota > Metazoa > Chordata > Lepidosauria > Squamata > Lacertidae > Zootoca > Zootoca vivipara. The sequence continues at coordinate 16,902,644 of NC_142588.1, forward strand.
ATTCAAAATGCTTCATGCACTGCCAGAACATGTCCATGAGCTATGAGAGATTGTGCTCCGTTGCTCGTCCCACCAGCAAAGAGGCCCGCAGCTCCCAAATGCATGGGTGGAGAAAGGGGGCAAAGCTACATGAAATGCCCCTCTTCATATGTACTTCCAACACATCAGAGGGTTCATGTGAACCTGTCCCAAAGTAAAATGCCAACAGGCTGTAAAAAAAATGATGAGATGGCGTAAGGTTAGTGAATTGTTGAAAATAGAGGATGAAGGCACGGAACAAAACTCCACAGTAAGGAAAGCCAACTTCTGCAATTACTTGGAGAATCACAGAGTTAATTACAACAATCAGATTACTGTAAATGTGCACTGCTTGTCCCTGTTCTGATTTTCCAATTAATCTGGAGTGGGGGACCTGGATTAATTACCCAGACATGAACTGGATCTTCCCCTCCTCACTGCTTCACACTAATTACAGGAGAAGGGAAAACCACATTGAGATCCCATCCATTTTCTGAGGGTCACAGGGTTGAGGGATGCCTTGGATGCTCCTGCTCATGTACAACATATTCAAGGTGCCTCTGCACTGTCCGTTTTGTGGTTGAGATGTATTTCAACATTTATTTTAGAGTCTTTTTCATTTCATTGCTGCTGCACCACCATAGGCTCCAAAATGCCCCAAAAACAGTTTTCGTAAAAATGCACACACATCAGTCTGAAGCTAGTTATTTTCATTGAGAGGAATCTCCCTTAGGTGCCAGGCCTGTGACAACTTCTAGTCACTTTATGCCATGATGAGCCAGCTATGTGGACACAGCTGGCATGTGCTGAGAGCCATCTACACTCCGTTCTTTGGCAAATTAAAACCCATCCAGGTTTAGTTTAATGCACTGATGCCAGCATAAACTTGGGTGCCTTGCCATAGCTTGAAGCATGGACTTTGGTTTCTCCATACCTGCATATATTAAAGAGGTTGTGCACATGGACTGGTTTTATTTTTTATTTTTGGTCATTGAGTGAAGGGTGTGTGTGTGCATGTAAGGAATTTCCTATATCGCTCACCTGCAAAAGTAATTTCAAGTCTGCTTCGAAATGGATGGCACAATTCAGACCTGCTAGCATTTTGCCACCTTTCATATGGATAATCTAAAATGAGTCACAGTCTAGTTTTAAGGAAAACCTGGCAAAATTTCAATTCTTTTATGCTTTCAACAGCTGCCAAAATACACAAGGTTTGAATTCAGAACTCTATTTTAGTTTTCTTTACTATGAAATGTGTCTGCAGTTTGGCAAATAGTTACATTCAATATTTCTCTTGCTTTCCTTTCTTTTCTGCTACTTGAAAGAGGATTAATCTCTCCACCCACCCTGTGCAGTGTAGAATAAACCCAAAGGTACTTGAAAGTGCTCCTTGTTTTCTCTTCCTGTTCTTGCTTACTATAGAAAGGGCTGGAATTTTAAATGAAAAGCTCCTTCAGTCATTCTTTTACATATTAAAATGGAATATTGGGGAAAGGGGGTGCTGAGCTAAATGCTTTTTAACTGACACAATACTGGGAATTATTCCAGATAAAAGGATGCTGAAACCCAAGGGATCCTCTACCCCAGCCATAACCAACCTGGTGCCCCTCAGAAGTTTCAGACTACAATTTGCCTCAGCCAGCACACCTGTAGTCAGTGCTTTTTTGAGTGGGTACTCAAGGGCACACAATACCCCTTCTATCTTTCCAAGATGTTAAGTACTTTAAAAAAAAAGCACTGCCTGTAGTCCTTGGTTTTGGGAGGGCCCCAGGTTGGTAAACCCTCTCTGGGAAATATGGTTTGCTTTTACAAATAATATTTTTGCCAAGCCAGAGTTCTTAATTTTTAACATTGGCCAGTGTTCAATACTGATAATTGGATCCTCTCTGATAAATTCTGCTATAAAAATCCTCCTGGCTGCTCTCAAAACCCTTTGCATGTTTCAGCCGATCAGGAGCTGCTGAATTCCAGGTTGAACTTGGTGGCTTTAGGTCTCAACAACTTCATGCGCTGCACAGAGAGATTTCTTAAGCAGCCCTGCAATTGGAACAGCAGGACGTCTGGTGCTGGTGACTGGAGAATGACATACATACGGTATAACTTAGCTTAACAATGGCATTCATCCCTATTGTGAAACTCTGGTAGGGTGTGCAAAGCCTCTCCCACAAATTCCATTAGTCTTATCAAAGTTATTGGCTACTTTCAAAATCCCCCCCCTTCTCCAAAACAGGTATCCCAGCAAAGCACCCTGAAACTTTGCTTTAGGCAAAACTTGGTGTCATCTCTACTTCTCTCCCTGACACCACCCACCACACCTGGAGTCTAAGTTAGAGGCAGAGTGGAATTCTCCTGCTGACAGTCTTGTCTAAGTTTAATTTTGCCATTTAAGGGAGGAGGGGGTCCTTTAATTTAGGAGGCGCCTTCTTTATTCTCACTTCATTTAAAACAGAACCCACATATTCTTGAGACCAACCATCCCTTTACAGGAGATTCTTGCCAGGTATGAAAAAGTTGCAAGCAGAAACTAGTCCGTTTCAGCTGCCTACTAGCCCACTTTTTCACAGGCAGACCATACCTGCTGTCCTGATTAGAGCACACAGAGTGTATTTTTTAAAAGGAGGGAAGGCGGCAGCATCCATAGTCATCCCTCTAGCAAGGCTCCTTGCCGATTCCAGGCTTGTACAGCTTGTGGTCTGCCCAGCCAAACAGAGCCCACCAGCCATGTTTGGCTGTTTGTGCTGCATGCACAAAAGAGAGGTTTTCATGAAACCTGGCTGGCTACTGGGTTGCATTTAGTTTTCTGGCCAGGAGTTGGGCAGGGTGTCTGTGGTAGGGGCACACTTTGAACTGACCTTGATAGGCTCCAGGCCAAGCACAAACACTCCAAAGAGCCAGGGACAGTTAACTTTGCTATTATACTGGCGCTCAGCTTAACACATCCCTCTGAGGCCCACCCCCACTGGCTGTAAATACCAGACAGGAAATGGTTCCCAGAGCTATATGGAGAGAGACAACATCTCATTTTTCTAAAGACAGCTGACAAGAGCAGGGTCAAGAAAACCTTAAGACTGCAGCTAACAAAACCCAGGATATAATTTCTTCTTGTTTTTCTGTTTGTTTTGTGTGTGGGGTTGGGTTTTTTTTAAGCAATGGACAGGATGCAGCAAAGAGAAGCATCCCCCTGTCTTCCTTTTCCTTCTGTGACTGTCTCTTTGGGAGTTTCTCTTTGAATCACCCTCAGAGAGCCAGAGTTTGTGGTTAGAAGCTTTCTCTTGCTTAGTGTTGGGTGTTGGAGCTAAGAGGAGGCAGCTGCTTGCAGTCAGGAACATCTCTAGCAGACTGGAGTCACAGGCCAAGGCTAAAGACAACCTATCCTATTCCTGTCCATACCAGGGATTATAAACTGTCTTCCTTCACAACAGCCCCTTGGAGTACCCTGCACGGCATACCTTCACAACTAGTGACCCACCACCCATTATTGGCTTATGAATTATGCACAGCTGCATGATGTCTCTAATTTTGCACAATTTGTTCTCCAACAAAATGTATGTTGCTTTGAATATATATTGATTCTGCTTCTGCTGACTATGGGGAGAGGCAATGTGTGATGCTAAACGGTGAAGTCCCCATCTTCTGACCACTGAGAATCTTATGTAGCTTCACCCCTTTCTGGCTTCTTGAGGCATTTGTCTCACAGCACTTGCAAGTGTATCTTCTCATCCCTAAGGACTAGAAAGTTGTTTCCTTTTATAATGAAATGAAGCAGCAGTTGTAATTCTGTACCTGGTTGCGTATTTCCTATTAAATTCAGGTTTAGCTGTTCATAACTTCCTGCTGTCTTTGTCCATGAAGAATTGATACTTTTGAATTATGGTGCTGGAGGAGACTCTTGAGAGTCCCATGGACTGCAAGAAGATCAAACCTATCCATTCTTAAGGAAATCAGCCCTGAGTGCTCCCTGGAAGGACAGATCGTGAAGCTGAGGCTCCAATACTTTGGCCACCTCATGAGAAGAGAAGAATCCTTGGAAAAGACCCTGATGTTGGGAAAGATTGAGGGCACTAGGAGAAGGGGACGACAGAGGACAAGATGGTTGGACAGTGTTCTCAAAGCTACGAACATGAGTTTGACCAAACTGCGGGAGGCAGTGGAAGACAGGAGTGCCTGGCGTACTATGGTCCATGGGGTCACGAAGAGTCGGACACGACTAAACGACTAAACAACAACAACAACTTCCTGCTACTCAAATGAAGTAGGAGGTCAGTTCAAGTAGTGAAAGGAATCGTGAGTTTGAACGAGTCCAGTCCATTTCCTTACTTGGATACTCTAAGATGGCAGGGGGAGCTATCCAGATTTAGAAAGTCACCTGTATAACTCGCTGTCATGAGCCTCCCAAGCTACTGATCTAGAACCATCTCTTTCCCTTGTTTTAAAGGACAGAGGCAAGTTTATTGTGTTCTGGGGATCTGCTAGCTAGCTTTAAATTAAAATTATTGTGAAAACATCTCCCCCGGACCTTGACCAGAAGTCATAACTCCAGTTTCTTGGGAGGGATCACTGAACTCCAATTGCATCCAATGTAGAATTACAATTACTTTTAACTGGTAGAAGGGGGGGAGACATAGAGTAGAATTGTGAGCAGTTGGGGTAAATAGTGGCTGGCTTAGGAAGCATGCTAGCTCCTGCCACACTGATTTTGGAGATGAATGGATGATTCTATTCTGCACCTTAACCCAGTTAGACCACATACAGTGGTACCTCGTTGAGCATCCGGGATCCGTTCCGTAGCCCCGGACGCTCGACGAAAGAGACGCTCGATAGAGCGTCGCTCTGCACGTGTGCGTGGAGCAGTATTGTGCTTCAGTGCATGCACGAAGCGGCAAACCCCTAAGTAACCCGTTCCAGTACTTCTGGGTTTGCCGTGGACGTCTGCCAAAATGGACTAGCAAGGGGGCGGATGTTCGCGGAGGTATGACTGTATGTGGAATCAGGCAGGAGGTTACATGTCCCCGTATTTTAAAAGGTGACTCCTTTCATGTAGAAAACTAGCAAATCAGGAAGAAGGTTTCTAGTCTAGCCAACTCCTTTGCATGCCCATTTTGCTTGCATAAGGGAGAGTTTAGAAATAACAATAATAAGAAGAAACATTGAAACACCCCCAGTTTACAATCCGAAATGATATAGCTGAGCAATATATAAACCTGATCATATGTTCTAGCTCTTAGCAAGTATTTACAGAGTGCTAGAATCCCTGGACAGCACAAACTACAGTTGCATTATTTTAGTTTTATTTTTTTTCACAGGGAAAGAGGGAAGTATTTCTTATCTGAGGTCTTCTTTTTCTTTCTTTCTTTCTTTCTTTTCCCTCCATTCTATCTGTGTGGGCTGGAAGTGATGGCGTGGTTTCTCTTTTTCTTTCCTCTTCTCCCCCCCCCTTTTAAACTTTTCTTGAACACTTGCTCTGTTTTTGATCAAACAAGAGAGAAAGGGGTCTGAGCTGAATAGAGCTCTGTTTCTGTCCTTCAAGATGGTTTCTCATCTTGCAGTACAAGTATGTGTGGAGGCATTAAAGAGAAGACAGCTGCACCAGAAAACCCCAGTAACCCTCAAAGCTTCCTGCCTCTTTCTTTCCTGAGCAAGCATGTAGGGAGGTGGGAGCTCCCCAGACAAACGGACATCTATGTTCCCATTTAGTCAAGAAGACAACACAGCTGCCAAGTTTCAAGAATGCCACAGAGAGGCTGAGATAAACAGTGCTGGGAACTTCACAGCGGATGATCCTGTTTCTTTTCCTATTCTATGGCTATGTCTTAAGGGACAAATGGATACTAAGAGCAGAGGAAAAAGTACCATGGGTTCAATGCTTCAGTTTTGAGGGAGATCCAGAAGCACACGCAAACTGAAGTCTAAGCACGAGTTGTTGGCATGAAATCTTATTTGTACCATCCAACCTTGGGCTTAAAATAAGGTAAATAGGCTGTTTAGAGCCTTGGTCAGATGTACTGGCAATTTCACTTGTTCCACCCCTCTCTTTTCAATATGGATATGGGTTACAGGTTAGGGAGATCTTCAGTACATGGACTAAACTGGTGGCTAGGAAGAAGAGAGAGGATGTGAATGAGCTCAAGGCTCACCATGGCACTGAGTTCACCAAGTTGCATCTGACCAAGCACTAAAATGCCCAGAGAATCAAGGACATCTGGATGACACATTGGGCTGATAATTCTTCTCTGGCCTTGAGAACTGCAGAACTGGAAAAGAAGGTTGCAAGCTATGCCATTAAAAAAGTGAACGTCCAGTACTGAGACACTGCTGTCATTTCTGACACATAGCTTCTCCTTCTTCCTGTAGAGGGAACCCCAGGTTGAATCAGAAGCCTCATGGTCTGAGGCTGGGACCTAGATTGTGTATCTGGATGCAGAGGGATCTGGGGGAAAGAGTAAAAGGGGCAACATTGTCTTCTGTGATTGGCAATATTGATTGCGGTCAAACTAAGATTGGCAAATCTATAGATCTCTGTTTCTTGTTCTTCCAATCTTAAATTCAGTTATCTGCATTTCAGCATCATAAAAACATAAGAAAAACCTGCTAGGTCAAGCCAATGGTCTGGATGGTCCAGCATCCTGCTCTCACAGTGGCCAACCATGCCTGTGGGAAACCTAATAAGCAGGACCTAAGCACAATAGCATTCTCCCTAACTGTGATTCTCAGCAGCTGGTATTCAAAGACATATTGTCTCCAACAGTGGAAATAAAACATAGCCATCAGGGTTAGTAGTCACTAATAGCCTTATTCTTGATGAATGTCTACTTTTTTAAAGCCACCTGAGCTGATTGTCATCACTACATTTTGCAGGAGAGAATGCTACAGTTTTAACTATGGACCGTGGGGGAAAGTGCATTTTTTCTTTTGGTCTGTCCTAAATCTTCCAGCATTCAGCTTCATTAGATGTCCCCAAATTCTGGTGTTATGAGAGAGGGAGAAAAACTTCAGGTTGCATGAACAAACAAACAAAGCTTCTCATGAAAAGTTTGGCCCATGAGCCAAAAAGGTTTCCCACCATTTTGCACATAGGGCTCCTCTACATCAGGAGGCGGGAGAATTCTGATTGTCCTTATTATGTGTTAAGTTTAGCCTCTGCTGCTAATTTATTGTGCTTGAGTGCAACACATTTGGCCTGTAATAAACCTTTTCACCTCCTGGTTTTTGAACGTCTGCAACTGCTAGGGGAGTTGAGTTAGGGAACTCTGCATGGATCTGCCAAACAAACACAGGATGTCAACTTTGCTTAATGACCTCTAATTGCTCCAGAGAGCCAGAATAGTGGCAGGAGGCTGACATGCTTAAAATGCATGCTTGCTAGAATACTTAAGATGCCATATAGGTATTCATCCATTAAGCTTCTCTATGAGAGATCCACAGAGTGTAAAATACATTGCACTGGGTTCTTTTTAATGTTGGCCCTCTTTCATTTCTTGGATAAGTTTAAGCTAAGGGTCTCAGAGCCTTTGCAAGAGTAAGGAATCTCTCTTCGCCACAGGAAAGGGAGTGCCTTATTTGAGGTTATACAAGTAGGAATAAAAGGAAACCAGCAATGCAGGGACTCCTCTGTCCAGCTTTAACCATAAAGGCAAGCATCCCAAGGTCTGCAGATGTGGGTTTTAGAAGAAAGCCTATGGGATTTTGTTTTAATATTTTTAATATTCCCTTAGTTCTGTGGAGGAAGGGTGTGATACAGATGTGGTTGATATAATAAAATCTGAGCAAAACACATGTGGAAGAGCAAATGCCCCGGTCCTGCAAGGGAATTCTGCGCATGGAGTCAGGCTCCCATGCGCCTGGCTGGCCACTGTGAGAATAAGATGCTGGATTAGATGGGTCTTATATTCTGATTTTATGGAAGAAATGGAAGAACTGTGATGACACAGGGGTGGTATATGAATATAAGCAATGTGTTAAGGTCATGAATGTGCAAAAAAGGGGGGGAACCACTCCTTTGAAATTCAACTAGGCTCAACCAATTTAGCTTTTCTTGGTGTGCTCCATATGTATTACCTCCAGATTCACCTAAAATGTTGCTTTTAGGCAAACGTCAGCTGCATCTGTAATAAATACTGATGTGAACTGGCAGCAAGGGTGGGGGAGAATCTTCATAAGCTGGTTTATCTGAAACAGTTGTGCCATTGCCCTACACACATGCTTCTATTTTCATCCATCTCCAGGAACTTGTGGTTATTTACTGGAAATCCAGCCTGGAAGGCCCTGCTTGTGCAATGAGGTCCATTAAGGACCTTAGGGGATAAGTATTGCCAAACAACGTGATGCTGAGGAATAGGAAGAGAACCCAAACAAAATAGGCCTCTCCAAAGTCTCTCTGGCTAAATATTTATATCAGAGTCAATTTTTAAAAACAGAACATTTGTCCCACAAAGAGCGTGCGGGTAATCCTATAGATTCAACCAGCCTCCACTTACTGGAGTGGGAATTTATATTTGAACAAACAGATGTGAGTGTTTTTTAAGCCTGTGGGGACAATAAAGCATGCTGGAAGGCCCTTAATGGTTCAGAAATTCCAACAGTTAAAAAAGGAAAGCTGGCCAACTTTTCATGGTAAGAAGCCAAGCAATGCCATATGGCTTTTGGTACCCAAAAACGGGCCGCACCAACAAAAATGCCAGAGAGCAGCCCTGTTTGGGGAAGATGTAGGAATGTGTATTTACCCAGGTGGCTGCCTAATGAAAATACTATTTAATTCCTCAATCAAATTCCAGCTGGCATTGCAGGGATCAGAATTCATTTTAGCTTAATTCAATTACCTTGCATAAACCTGAAGAGATCCCCCCACAGCCACCAATTGCACCAGCAACCCTTTCCCCAAGCGCTGCTGTTAGAGCTTTATTGTGCTTGACAATCTCTGACAGCTCTAGCAGTCGATCTTGCCCACCTTCTTTTCCTGAAAACTAAGAGGAAGTTTAGGGAGCCAGCGCCAATCCTCATCCCCACCCACCAAGAATTGCACAGGTAAATATAATTCATTTTCCCCCCGCAGCACTCAGTGGGGCAGCAAAGGCAAGGCAGTGTTGCGCCCCTGGCTTCCTGATGCTGAGTGTTGCTGCCTCTTGCCAAGAGAGGGAGGCATGAGGCATGAGGCATGGGGAGTTCTGCTGCAGCACCTGCACCGCGCTGAGCTCCAGGCACCTCATCACTTTCCTTCTTCGTAGGTTGCTGCAACACTTGGCGTCAGGAAGACAAGCATGCAATGCCAGCCTGTCCCGCCATCCGCTGCCCACTTCTATTTATATTCTAGCAACTAACGTATAACTCCTAATAGTGGAGTAGGAGAGCTGGGGAGGGGAATAGCATCTGGCAAACCAATGTGCCCCTTTGGCTTCAGATAGTACATGGGTAGATGAGTCTAAAAAGCTCGGGGCACAAATTTTCACAGCCCTCTAGTGGCTATGGTGGCTCATTTACCAGAAGTAACGCATTTCATCTCAACCCATAGAAATTTTGGTTCCCATAAGAAAATGATGGTGGATGAGTCTGGCTCTCAGTCCATCAGGTCAAGCATTTTAATACTTTTTGACATGTCGACACAAGCCTGGAGCCCAGATACTTCCTTAAATAATGAACTGCTACCATCTGCATCATCTGCAAATGGACCATTATAGCTTTTTAATAAAAGTATACGTATCTCAAGAGCAGTGTGCTTCAAGGATTTTCTTGTTTCCTGAATAACTCTCCCTTTTAAAGTTTGGCAAACTATTGTTGGTATCTTTATTTAATGAAGAAACATGGAACCAATTGTCTATGTATGTGTGTCTGTAAATTATTACAGAACAGCTGGTCTAGGAGCTTGCTGGCTTTGTAACAGACATATTTTAACTATTTCTTTTTTTCTATTAAAGAAAGGCTTACAGTCAACCCAATCATATGCAGAGCTAGATACTCCTAAGCTGTCTGAAATCGATGGGCTTAGGTACTCTTCACTCTTTATAGGAGCAGGCAGTAAGTTTTAGACTAGCTTGTACAAATGCTAAGCAAAATATCTTAAACAGCAGATATATAAAAGATAAAGGTAAAGGTACCCCTGACCGTTAGGTCGAGTCGCAGACGACTATGGCAGTGTTTCTCAACCTTTTTTGGGCCAAGGCACACTTGTTCCATGAAAAAAATCACGAGGCACACCACCATTAAAAAAGTTAAAAAAATTAACTCTGTGCCGCCCTATATTGACTATATAATTATGACTGTAAGAAACACTTGCCAATTGCTGTGTTGGTTGCAATCTCCTGTAATAAGGCTTCACAAGCCGCTGATTTCTCTGCCAGCACAATCCTTTGCTCAGCAAGTTTCAGGTTGAGCTCATCCAGCCAGCTTCTTTAAGTTTGTCTAAAACCACCCTCCCGTGGTGGTGGCTGTTGAGAGCTGTGCTCGCCCCGCGTCGTGACCCGGCCGGCTTCCTTTCTGGTGGGTCAGTGCTGTTTATTGGCGGCCGCCAGGCACGTGACAATGGAAATCGCCCTTCTCGTCGCCGCACGTCGCGGCACACCAGCCAGCGTCTCGCGGCACACTAGTGTGCCGCGGAACAGTGGTTGAGAAACGCTGGACTATGGAGTTGCACGCTCATCTTGCTCTATAGGCCGAGGGAGCCGGCGTTTGTCCGCAGACAGTTTCTGGGTCATGTAGCCAGCATGACTAAGCCACTTCTGGCAAACCAGAGCAGCACATGGAAACAGCGTTCACCTTCCCGCCAGAGCAGTACCTATTTATCTACTTGCACTTTGACGTGCTTTCAAACTGCTAGGTGGGCAGGAGCTGGGACTGAGCAACAGGAGCTCACCCCGTTGCGGGGATTCGAACCGCCAACCTTCAACCTTCTGATCGGCAAGCCCAAGAGGCTCGGTGGTTTAGACCACAGCGCCATGCTAAGCAAAATATCTTAAACAGCGGATCTAGATAGATAGATAGATAGATATAATTTGCTGGAAAGTCTGCAATTATAAACAGACAAATCTGCAGACAGTACGAAAAAAAATGCTAGCAACAAGTTTGGATGCCATGCATGTAGCTGATTCAATGATGGCATATTTCAAGCACCCAAAACATGTTCACAAAGCAGATCTTTTGGAAGATATTGGTTTACACTTCCTCTGCACCTCCGCATCACCAGCTGCTGCGTATCTTACTGTACTTCCAGTTGCCACTGCTGGAGGAAGGGGATGTGGTGGGTGTGGGTCCGCCCCGGGTGTCATCCCCAAGGGGGGTTGACATTGCCACACTGCCCCCCCGAACGCTCACCGCGCCCCTGCACGCACAGCATGTGCGCTACTCCGGGTGCTGGAGCAGCTAGCTCCGCCTCTGGCCACTGCCACACTGCATTACATTCAAAGTGCCATCATGGCAACTGTGGCAGCAGAGCAGTGGTAGAGGATAATGATAGGGGATTGGTCCAAAGCAACCCGGGACAAGAAGGGAACCAGTAGCCATATATCCAAAAGTGTCATAGGAGGGTTTCTTTTAGTTTAGTGACATAATACATCCCATTGCTCCTGCCCAACCCCTTTGAGGGGATTGTGACATTGCCCCTTCTTCTCTCGTTGGATTGTGATAAAGAGTTCACCATGCAATGCAATAGCTCTACCATAGCGGCCATCATGTATGAAACTAACATTGCTGCATACAATTGTGAAATAAACCATTTCTGAATCCTTGTAGGAAATCTACCCTTTCTTCACACCAAACTATGGATTGTGTTTAGGCAATGCTTTGGGAAATGTGAAAATGTCATTTATTCTATTTTTCCATATATTGGGCCACTGAATTATTTGTCATGAAGTAATTCCCTTTCTTTTCCTCTGCCCTCACCTCCACTCCCATGGAGTGATCTCAACTCCTTCTATACTGCTGGCTCATCCAGTTAAAACCAACAAGCTGGCAATATTTATTGAATATTGCACTTAGGAAATGCGCTAAGCATCAAGGAGCTTCTACACAGTGAAGACAAACCATTTATGTTTTATGTACTTAATTTGCACTACTTATATCCTGCACTTTTAACACGCTGGTATCGAGGACCACCACGCCTCAAAGACCACCTCTTCCCATATGAACCAAGTCGGATCCTGCAATCATCATCTGAGGCCCTTATTCGTGTGTCTCCTCCACAAGAGGTCTGGAAGGTGGCAACCTGAGAAAGGGCCTTCTCTGTGGTGGCTTTCGGTTTGCGGAACGCTCACCTTGCACCTTCATTACAAATCTTTAGGTATCAGGCAAAACCTTTCCTTTTCTCCCAGGGCTTTGGCTAGTTAAGTTATATATGGACTTCTAAACTGTGGAGCGTGTTGTTGTCTGCTACTCTGTTATATATTTTTATGTTTTTATATTATAAACTGCCCTGTGATCCATGGTTGAAGGGCAGTACAGAAATTTAATGTAAATACATAAATTTTAAAAATCATGTTCTCAGGGCAGCTAACAGAAAATTAATAAAAACAACGCATAATATAATAATTAACGGGGGAGGGAATTACACACACCCCGAAACAGCAACAACTATTTAATTTTCTATTTAGAAATCTTAAATGGCAGATATTTATTTATTCATAGGAATAATTATAAACCACCAGCTCCTAAAAATATCATGGTGGTTGGTGTACAATAAAATCATGAAAACATAAAATAATGAGCATGTATGTTAAAAAATGGATTGTTGTCCTTATTCCAGAGGGGGAGAGTAAAAGAGGGTAGTGACTGCAACAAATATATGTGATACGGCACTTACTGAGGAGTTATGGGATAAAGTAGGTAAAATTAATGCAGACACACAACAGGTGAGGACAAAATAGCCCTCTCCAGGTCTTTAAAGTACACACATGAACATCAGTGGAGGAGATCAGAGTTCCAGATCATGGTCAGAATTCTATACATGTTCATCTGAATGCATGAATGTCTCCCTTTGGACCTTCCTATTCAACAGAGGAAGGCTCAGGGTGGAGCTGGTGGGATGATGGGCTGGACCCTTCAACAGTTTATGCCCACACACATTCTTTAAATGTCTGAAGAGGGCTAGCATCAATGGAATTTCAGTGTTGGTTTCCAGAGTTCTCCATTTTTCAGTTCTAGATCCCACAGAGGTAGAGATAATAGTCTTAGTATGATAGCAGAAACGAATCAACAAAAACCAGATTAACCACACATTAGCTATTGTGAATTGTCACTCCATACATTTCTTTTGATGTGCATCCCATTTTTCTGCTCTCGTTAGAATTTATAATTATGCTTCTAGGGGAAGGACATCAACAGTCCTATGCACATCACACACAAACAAGTGTGCCAACTTCAACAATTGCATGCAGAAGGGTGTACACCTTGAAGACAAACATCCTGCCATTGTAGCCTCCATCCCAGCCTTTGCAATTGGAAGTTTCTGACCTCAAACTTCTATTCACAGTTCTGGAAATGCACAGTACAGCTATCAAGGCTTCTCAACGAATCTGGCTGGCTTCTTAACGTTATAGACAAAATGAGAGGGGAAACCACAAGGATGCATTCAACAAATCATTATAATAAATTGATTATGATGACTCCTTGTTATAAAAGTAACAACATGTAGCTTTTTAGTCAGACGCTGTAAACAAGCAAACAAAAACATCTCAACCCAATCTCCCCCAATCAGTTCCTCACTAGAGTTTGTGATTTCCATCAGTATAGAGTGGTCTTCCCAAATTAAGAACTGTGCCACATGCTATGATTACTCTGGGAAACATTAATGTTATAAAGGTGTGTACCACCATGAATACACTAAGTTTGGAACAAAACTGTTCATGTACATACATACTTAAAAACTTGTGTGCATGTTTCTAGGAAACCTATGCCAATCAAGCAGGTGTGTGTGTGTGTGTGTGTGTAATCTGTCTGTCTGTCTATCAATCTATCTCTTACTTGCTCGTTTTATGCTTTTCCAGAAAACACCAAAACATCACCAGAGTTTCTCATGACAATTGTAATATGTGAATCCGCACTAGTTATGGAAACTCAAGCAAATCCACCTAATGCAACATATGCAAAAAATCTGATTGTGCTGGACCTCCGTGGAGGCTCAGTGCTCAATAAGTTGCCCCTCTCACAGTAAGTGTGAATAACGGAAATCCTTCATGATTCCCCATCCTATCGTAAGGCTCAGAACGACCATGCTATATACGATGACTTAACTGCAAGGAAGAAAGCACCAAAGAGAGAACAATTCATGCACTACGGAAGAGACATTTATGCACAAGTGTGCTCCGAAAGTGCAGGGCTGAATAATCCCTTTCAGTTCTTCCTCCTGAGAGTATTAATATAGATTCCACTGTGTAAAACAATATGCCAGCTGTGAAACCTGAGGAAATGATGCAATAAGTTTAATCTTCAGCCTCATTTACTACTGCAGAGGGACTGTAAACAGTGTTTTGTAGCTAAGGGGGCAGGTTGAGATCCAGAAATAATATCATGACGGCGCACCACTCATCCCCTCCTCTCCCCTCCCTTCCCCCCACCACAAGAAAAAGAGAGAGAGAGACTGTGCAGAACATATATCCTTCCAGGACTTCTCAAGGGTCCTGTGTGTAGATGTGTTTACATGGAAACCACAACCCCCATGAGAAAAACAAAATTAGGGAAGGAATGTTTCTATCCACCTGCTACAGTATGATTTATAATCTCTTTCCCAAACAGCGTAACTCTTTGAGTGTCAAAGCGGAATGAAAGGGGAAGGTCATGCTTCATGACTAGTTAGAAGCACCAGCAAACATTTGCCGAAACTGAATTTCAAAACAAATTGAGGTTTCTTCTCAGGTGAGTCATCCGAAGGAGTTCCAATGAAGGCAAAGAAGTTTCAACAAAACCATCATCATTTCTCAGGGGTGTCCTGCAGGTCGCTAGATTTCGCCTACAAAAGGATGTGAAGCTTCCTCCTCAGGTAAAACATATAAGGAGTCTCAAGAGAAACCAAGAGAATATCAAAATCACTAGCACGATTTTTCAAGGTGTGCAACAATTTTGACACTTGCCAAGACCACCATCAGTTGTTTGCCCATCATTAATATTAGGACCCCTCCATCAGTTGGAAACTAAGGGGAAATAATAGATTGCTGTCATATAATTTGAAGTAATTCAACTTCCATCCATGCTAGGACTACCAACCATTCACAGTTCCAAAATAAGTGGAAAACCTGTGGGCAGAACTTGCCCTTATTTTTTGTGAAGGTGGTGAAACTGTATGATTATTTGAACCTTGCTCAATTCTACCTTGACTTTCAGAAATATGAAGCACATTGGTGGAGCAGGGGTGGACTTCTGGAGGCAGCAAGAAGCAACAGTAAGTCTGCATTAAAACTTTAAAATAAAACACGAATGCAAGCTGATATGTGGAAATAAAATACATACGGTACCAATTTTCTGCTTGTCACATCTGCTTGGAAAACTAAAATTTGCCATATATGCTAATTAGTGAATATACTGACCATTAGGCTTTAGTAACTTGTTTTCAAGCTCCCTTTTATTTAAATTGGGGGATACTCCAAGTGAGAGGTGAGGTGGTTTCTTTTTGGTGTTCTTCTTCATCTGTGTTTTACCACTGCAATTAGAGGCAGGTTGGCGGAATCATGTGTCTCTGCAAAGGAAAGGGGAAGAGGCGGGAGCGCTGCCATCCCTCTTGTGGTAGGTAGGGGGCAGTATGAAGCTGAACGAAGGCATATGGAGGGAGGAGGGCTAGTTACATCAAAGCCCCCCCCCCCCCGTTTCAAGCACTGTCCTGCTCTGATTTGATGACTGAGATGAAGTGTACATAGGATGTTCACGCAGGCAGGTGTTTTGCCTGTGCCTGCCATCACATTAGGTTGGGTTTTTTCACGTGAAAGTTGGAAAACCATTGTGGTTTAATAGTGGTTAGTGTGTCAGAGTGTGATGTGAAAATCTAGGTTCAAATACTCTGCCCCCCCCCCACAGCCATGAAGCTGAGTCACCATCTCTCAGCTAGGGATCAGCAAATCTCTCAATTTTGGTTTCTGCATGTTTTTCAGTTTCCCAATCTTAAATTCAGTTCTCTACATTTGCATATCAGGAAGCACTATTGTTTTCTATTTTGTTTATTTAAAAAAAGTTCTCCTAAAAATTAATCAGCATTTTAGTATGAATTCCTCCTAATATAAACATATTTGTATGCAATTTTGGCTAACGCGCATTTATTTATTTTTTGCAAAGCCATTTCCCCTAGCACAGCACATTTTTGAAATGTTATCTTCACTAATAGGGGCATTTCAATGCAAAATTTGCCATAACATATGTATTTTTGGTCACATTACTAGGCTGGAGAACTGCACTACAAAATTCAGAGAGGTGTGGATTTCAAAGGAATGGCTGTGTTTACGTCTTGGAAGGTGTGGATTAGGTAGGTTTACCTTTACATGTAAATTTATCCACCATGTAAAACTGCCATTGATTAAGCTGCAGGCTGATGGATAGAAAGAAAGAAAGAAAGAAAGAAAGAAAGAAAGAAAGAAAGAAAGAAAGAAAGAAAGAAAGAAAGAAAGAAAGCCAGCAAAAAATAGTCAGGGCCAGTTTAAAACATATAGAGAGCAATCAACACAACAGTCATGTGAACACAAAGGAAGAAAGGAGAAAGGTTAAAGCTAAGCAGGAGGCAGGTACTTGCTAGTAACATACATGAAGGGTCATTGATCTGATTTATAAGGGCTGAGGGGTCCATTGCCAAAAGTGTCTGTTCCAGGATGTAAACTTTTGGGGTGAGCCATCATTAGATATTTATTTCCTCAGCCACGAGCCCATAGCTGACACAGCTGCTCTGTGGAAGATGACAGAATATTTTTTAACAATTCAAAACCAGCATTTTTGTGAGCCCACCTGCAGGACAACCCCACCCCCATCCAGAGCTAATAAATCATTTCTCATTATGGGCCTAGTCCACTGGGACCCTCTCCTGGACAAGCAAGCTTAAATGAATTGTGCAAGGGCACATTAGCGTTTGAGCACGTTTTAAATGGGTCTGCAAAAGGGAAGTTCCCAGCTTTAGTCTCCGCCGTTGTGCTCCCCCCCCCCCATGGAAAATTTCAAGCTCATAGTGGGAAATTTACCAAACTGATTTTAATTATTGATTAGTGTACACTGGAGAGTGGGGGGAAATAAATTAGCTGCATTTGTACTTAATGCTATATCACAGAGAGGCTTGGAGGTTGCATTTGGCCCTGGGTCCCTGCCCTAAATGGCTTACAACTAGGTTACCTTCAGAATTGCCCAGGGATTAGGGGGACTTCAGAGACCTTGCAATGGGTGCTATCTCTGGATATCTGTCAAGTGAGCACAAAAGAATGGACCTTCTCTGGGGTGCCACACCCTCTTTCCCATCAGAAACAAGGACAGCATTGCTTTGACAGACTCTGATGTGGAACATTTCCATTTAATTGTTGGCTGCTTGTTGCTGTTTGTATTCTAGTGTCTTAAAGGCAGCCCAAATGGTTTGGTTTTCATTTTCATTTTGTATGCTATTATGGTTTTGCTGTCTGCTGCCCTAGCAGAAGTAAGAAGGATGATGATGATAATAATGATAATGATAAATTAAATTTATAGACTGCCTTTCATCTGAAGATCACTGCATTGCTTTGGTAGGGCTCACTCACTAACCCACAAATTATCTTTGCATAGCAATGGATCTGGGAGTTCTGTATTTTAATGGTTAAAATATTCTTAACCAGATCATTGTCTGTTCCAAGTCCCATGGGTCAACTTTGACAGGTCGCAGGACAACTCCCTGACATCACTGTGCCATCAGGTGGGTTGTCCCGCCCACCTGTCAATGTACTTTGTGGAGCACTTTGCTCCACAGCAGCCCAAGGAGCTTTGCCACCCCTACACTTGGTACTTGAGAAGCACTGAGCACAGGGCTTGCAAAGCACTTTCTGCAGTGCTTCTTGAACACCTGACAACCAGCCCAATGGCTGTGGTGTGTTTGGGGGGAAAGTGACAAAAAACGCTTTGCAAGCCCCATGCTTGCATCTAGCATAGGGCTTACAAAGCAGCTTTAAGCATCAATCATCTACGCAACTAAGTCTCAATCCAGCGGGTTCCCCACCCCTTTTTTAAACCTTTTCCTGGTCCTTGTGAGATATTTGTAGTAGAAGGGCAGAGTTCCTTATCAGCAGAGACTGTGGTGCTGGAAACTGTCGCTCAGGACTTCAGACGTCACCTTCCATGTCTGTCAGCTTTGGGGGAGAGACAAGAGCTCCACTTGCCAAGGAACAATTTGCCTGCCTCTCCCCCCCCCCCCGGCCCCAGCATTGTCAGTTGGGGACCCTTTAGCTCTCTTCTGTTGGTGTCAACGTCAGTGTGGTGAGCAGTTAATGTGCAGTGGCCCATTTGTTCATGGAGAAAATACCCTGAGCGAGACACTGCACAGCTTGCTATGTAGAGGCAGCTGCTATTGAGACACATTTAAAATGCCCTCTGCATGGAGACAGCTTTGTTTGCTTGGGATGCAAGTCTCTGGCTGCTAAATACATTATAATGAAGAAGTCGGAATGAATAAGGGCGAAAAGCCTTCTATTATGCAGGTGGGATCCAGCACAAAATCCTGCTTCTTGGAGCTGGCTTGGTCCCAGGGCTTTTTGTGTGAGTGGGTAAGGCTTGGAAGAATTCCTCCAAGCATGTCTTGCATTGCAAAGAGCCTGCAGTCTATAAACACACAGCTCCAGCTCCAAGCTTTGATTCACTTTTCTTTTGTGCCTCTGACTCACTTGAATTATGGGGAGAAATGTTTGGGGAAGGGGGTCCCTCTCCCCAGCTTCAGTTCTCCAGAAGCTCTGGATGAATCCAAGGAACAGGGGGGTGTCAGGCTCCAACGTACCACCCTGTAATTTGAGACTGCAATCAAAGCAAAATGCCCTTAAATGGAGGGATCATTTCTCCACCGTGTGAATGTCAGCTCTTTAAAAAAATACAAGACACACACCACAACCTTTGAAGCTAGAGACCAATGGCTGGGTTCCCCTGCCCCACCCCTGAGTGGTTAAAGTTGCCTGTTCATTTCACTAGAGTTTCTGGTTGCTATTCAGCCAACTTTTACTCAGAGTAGACCTCTTGAAATGAACGGGTCTAACTTAGTCCTGTTCATGAATTTCTGTTTCCTATGGGGAAAGTGTGCTTAACAGCAGGCTAACACCAGGGTTAATCTGCCTCTATCCAGAGTCCTTAGGGCTGCCTGCTGCTGCAGTTACAGGTAAAGCTTTTGGAAAGGACCACAGAAATGAAGGGTGGTCAAATACAGTGGTACCTTGGGTTAAGTACTAAATTAGTACTAGGGTGCCATTTGCACCCCGAAAATTACTTAATCCGAGCGGCGATAATGCGTGTGCGTGAAGCGCTGATAGAGCACTTCTGCACATGCGCAAAGCGCGCAGATTGCTTCTGTGCATGCGCACGCGGCGGAACCCGGAAGTAAACACTTCCGGGTCCGCGGAGTACTTAAACTGAAAGTACTCAAACTAAAGTGTATTTAACCCGAGGTATGACTGTACATGGCTTTGGGAAGGAGGTGGGAGGGAAGAGCTCTAGCACCCTGCCAGGGCCTCACGCCTCCTTCCCAAAGTGCAGTACCTTGCTTACCTGGCTTTGGGAAGGCAAGTGAGAGCTGGGTGTGTGTGTCAAATTTTGACCTTGCTCACTGATGCCCCCCCCCCCCGGTGACAAAAGGGATTCTGTGTAAAAGTACTCTTGCAGCCCACTTGGTATGAAAAGTTGAACCGCCCTGCTTCATAGCATTCCCAGTCCATTAGCAAGCTATCAGAACTCCTCCATTTTGCAAAGCTAAAAGTTGGTTTGTGTGAGCTGTTTACTTTTGGGAAAGGGTGAAGGGAGGATGGCAGGATGGGGAATAATCTCCTCATGCATTTGCACTGCCAGCTACTTAACACCCCAGCATGAGGGTGGGGTGGGGGGCTCGCTTACAAAAAAATATTATGCAGCTGCATACTGGGATTGAGTTTCAGGAGATGTGAACTGCAGGAGCAGGTGAGAGACCCCCTGGGCAAGGAATGCAGACTTTGGAACAAAAAGGGCATGAGTAATTCCATTTTTTTCCAAATTGGAAAAGAAGCTGACAAGACGGTGCTTTGTAGCTTAGTCTCTCTCTCTCTCTCTGGCACTAAGAATGGCTAGAAAGCCACCAGCTGCTGGGGGGTGTCCTGCATGGTAACATGAACCTTTAATAAAAATGGAAACTGTGCAGGCCCAAAATGCATGTTTTAAAAAACACCAACTAGTGAACTAAGCAGGCTGCATGGCCTTTTATCTACATGCTGCAGATCTGCTTAGAATCATAGGATCTGTGGGCCTCTCTGTTCAATGCTGGTTGGAATTTAACGTCTTTTTTAATGTCCTGAGAGAAAGAACTTTCCAGCATTATGTTTTGCCTGAGAATTCATTCCAGAGCTATATTCAGAAAGCCACCCACCCCAAGGTTGCCCAAGCAGTATCACATTGTGGATGGCCACAACCAGCTTCAAGGTCTTGCACTGGGCAAGATGACACAGTGTCATGCTGCTGGAAGTCCTTAATCTTCCTTTGGTGGCCGGTCTCTCCAAAATCAAGGAGTGTGGATATGAATTGACACAATGATTCTTGGTGGGTTGTTCAGAGAACTGCCCAAACTTGCTCAAGGCTACGGCCAACCATTGAGGAAACACTCCCCCAGCTTTAAATAAGAAGCATATATTTGGGGAGGGCTTTGAGTAGGCTGAAAATACCTTATAGAAACCCCCCTCAAATGCCTCTGATGTCTGCTAACCTTCTTGAAAAAGGTGTGGCCAAACACAGTGATTATACAAACAATTTGCATGTGTTTGAGAGCAATGGGAGCTTGACAGAGAAAGGCCAGATGGCACCACCTCCCATCCTAGTCCTGCATTCTTGCTGAATGTAAAGAGCTGCATATACATGTTAAATTCATCTGGACAGACCTTTGGCATCATGGATACAGTTTGAGAGAATGACACTTTTCACTGTTTCTTTTTGAAAAGTGTAGCCAAAGGAAGGCAGTGTGTTTTCTGCTTTGTGCAATAAAGTGCAGAATAGAGCAGTCAGTGACCCACAATCCCAGGGGTCCTTATTAGGCAGTCTAAAGAAAGATAAAGGGTTAGGGCAAAAGGAACATTTTCTAAGGTCTGCCACCCACACCCTATACAGTGGAACCTCTACTTACGAATTTAATCCGTTCCGAATGCACATTCGTAAGTAGAAACATTCGTAAGTCGAAACGATGTTTCCCATAGGAATGCATTGGGAATGGCTGCTGTGAGCAGCGGCGGGGCCTGATCCGGCCGTGGGCTGAACATTGGAGGCGGCGGGAGGCCGCTATTGGTGGTGGCGGGGCCCGATCCAGCCTTCGGATGTTGAAGAAATTCGTAAGCGCACCCCAATTTGTATCGTTCGTAAGTAGAATTTTTCATAAGTAGGGTTATTTGTAAGTCGAGGTACCACTGTATGTGTTTCTCCTAGGCTTGCCAACATACTTACCTACTCCTGCATCTGTAATATCTACCTGATCTGAATACATCAGTTCAGTTCAGTTCAATTTATTGCGTCTAGCAAACAGCCATTACACACAGATCTGAATACATCAGCAGGAGGCCATGCTTACTTCTAATGCTTGTTTCTGCAGACCAAGCAGCTATTACAGGCACATGAGTGGGCTGGTTCTGTGTCTGCTTTGGCCAGACTGAGGGAGACTTGCATGTTTAGGAAATTAACATTCTTTGGAAGGACCAAGTTCCCTGTGGCTGCGCCCCAAACCACCTTATTCTAATGCCCAATAGCTGGAAATTTTGGTCCTGAATTGAAAAGGAGTAATTGGGACTGTGCAAGGGCAGGAGGGGTTTTGCTAGCTTCTTCCGCCCTGGGAGGGTTGCAGCCTGACATGCAAAAATTAGCAGATGATTTTACCCTGTCAGGGAAAGTGTCAGCTTCTAAATTTCTGGGTGTTCAGGGTTCATCTTAAGTGAACATCCAACCCTTCTTGAGTTTTGCTGTTTAACCGGAAAAATCATGGGTGGAAGTGGGACTTAACTCTGTGTTGCCAATGGTGCAGATAAGCTTGGTCACTGAAGTTTCAAGCACCTAGCAGGGCACACTTGTGATGTGTGTGAACAAAGTGACAGTTCCCACACTATGAGTTTCAATGTGGAATTCCCACTCTTTGTCCTTCAAAAAGTGAATGGAAAAAACGTTGCTATGGAAGACAGGGGACCATACCTGCTTGCAGTGTTGAAAGTTTACAGAGCTTGTAAGTGGGGAAAGAGGAGGGGTGGTGCTAAAAACCCTCAGAGTGGGAGCACCCTAAAGTGTCATAATGATAGGGGTGACACATCTGCAGTGCCACTACTGGACTTCAGCACCCTCTGAAGTCATTAGCACAGAATTAACACAGAGCAACGAAAAGGAAATAGAGAGCAGCCGTTCTATCTGCAAAAAAAAGCAATCCCTGTCTCAGATAAATCTGCAAACTCATTGCAAACTACATGTGCATAGACTGCATCAGATGCTTATTAAGGTAATGGCTAATAATGACTAAAATCTTCATATATCCCACCAGACTTTTGGACGCAACAAAGACGTGAGACCCTGAACAGCCTAAATTTTACAAATCCAGTTCTCAACAGCTCTAGTATGATAACAAACAGAATCTGAGGCGAGGCAGGAAGGTACAGAGTTGAACAGACAGGACTAAAAGGAGCATGATAAGCAGCCACCAATGTCACCCCTAAACACATTTCCTTAGGACCTAATTAAAAGCCTGGCTCAGATCAGGACTTGCTTCTCTCTGCAGGGACTATTCTGAGGTCTAGTTCTCACAAAGGCCTGATGAGTTGGATATAGCATGAGTTGGATATAGAATGAGGCAGAAATCATTCTCCCTTATATGTACTGGGTTTTTGCAACTCATCATATAGACTTCCACCTGCATGCTGAAGTGGTACAGTCAAGATACAGATTTATCACCATATCTTCTGGGGACCTCAGAACCAGTTAACTAATCCAAAACAAACAAACAAACAAACCCTTACATCTGGGTAGCTTGCAGGCACATTCAAAGGTTGATGTTTCATCTGGCAAGAAACCTGTGGAACCACTAAAGTAGGCGCAGGAGCAGGCATTTGGGAATCTCTGCCCCACACTTCAAACTGGGCATGACTGGGTGGGTATGATACAAGACAATCTGTGGCATTTTGCATCAGATGGCCATGTATTCCCTTGTTACCAAGGTCCAGCACAGCATCAGCTGCTGACACATACAGACTTGTCTTAAAAGGCACCGCATCATGGAAGTGGTACAGCCAGGGTCGCCGGGTCAAAACTTCAACAACAAAATGTGTTATCGTTTCTTTGTTTCAGCCCTTGTGGGACAATCTGAGGGCCAGCAGTGATCGATAAATAAATTTAAAAGTGACTGAGGCCAGAAGGCATTCACCCAAGAGCTTTTAATGAATCCAAATGTGAAACTGTTGTTGAGCTAAAATATGTAACATCAATACAATCAGACACCTTAAAATCAACAGACATTTCAATAGTTGAAGAGTAACCTCTAAAATAATAATAAAAAGACCAAGAGAAGACTGAGAAGTTACAGATCCATTATCAGAATTTGTCTTCTAGTTAAATTGGTGGGAAGCAAAGTTAAGGCTAGCAGGTTAAAAATACAAAAGAAAAAGCCTTGTTGAGCAGGAATCAGCATGGCTTCTGAAAAGTGAAGTCTTTTCTCAATGTTCTTTTGTCAAAAAAACAAACAAACCATGTAGGGGTGAACCAATCAACAATGTGTATTTGGATTTGGACAAAATCCTTACCAAAGGCTGCTGAAGGAACTTAGCTATTGTAGTGATAAGTGGACAGATCTTCTTACGGATTGGTAGCAGGTTAAAAATAGGAAGCAGAAGGAAATAATAAGTTGATAATGGAGGGAAGGGTGAGATTCCTCAAGGATTTCTATTATCCCAGGCTTCCCAGAACCTGGCTATTTAACTATTTAATGAGCTTCCCAGGAGTATCTGGCTAGCTACTGTTGGAGATGGAGCGCTGAACTGCATGGATCTTTGTTTTACTTACTTGCTGATGTTCTCATGACCTTAGCTCAGCACTTGAGAAACAATGATCAGTTCTGAAACTTGTCCGCACTATTTGATCTCATATTGGGTTTCACAGCCAATTCTGGACCAAGTACTCAGTTTTGATAACTTTTTCCAAACTCAGTGAAAATGATGCCAAGGAGAAAGCAGGAGAGCCAGTTAATGCATCTCTTGAAAATGTTCAATTTAATTATTTTGGCAGGAGATAGGACCACTCATTCTGAATCACCAAATAAGATTGCTGTCGGACTGCACAGAGTTTTCAGTAAGGATTGCCACATCCAAAACAAATACAAGAAAGCAATTTCTGGCCAACTGTTACTAAGAGGAGTTTCTCTGTTTATTATCAAAATATTTGTTCTTTATTCTGCGCGCCTTGATTGAATTTATAAGAAAACAGACATTGGAATTGGTAATGGAATCGCGGCACGTTTATTACAAAAGGGTACACTTGTGTTTTATTTTACACTTCTCTATTAATGTTTTGATATATATATATATAAGAAACAACTCAACCTCCCTCTTGGGTCATGTCACCATTTGAGTTAAGCACTGAGTAATCTATTGAAATTTAGAAACAAATCAAGATTATGGGGAGGGGATGGAACTCCTACCAAGAACATTTGTAGACAATAGCCTTTTCCCTGTACAGTCATACCTCGGTTTAAGTACACCTCAGTTTGAGTATTTTCAGTTTAAGTACTCTGCGGACCCATCTGGAATGGATTAATCCACTTTCCATTACTTTCAATGGGAAAGTTCGCTTCAGGTTAATTACAGACTTCCGGAACCAATTGTGTTTGTAAACCGAGGTACCACTGTAACTGTCTTAGAAACTCAGATACATAAGCTAGGTGCCAAATGGCCCCTTAAACCAGGGTTACAGTCACCGTCTCAAAAGTCGTATTTTCCAATATGATTTTTTTGGTTCCTAAAATTCATTCTGATTGTGCACATAAAATATAATGGATAGAATTCTACAGGATGTGTTGTTAGTGTGTGAAAACAGGAAGAGCCAAGGATCTCCAGGCACGGCACCTCCAGGTAGTGAAGACATCGGGCACCATCCTGGTGCTTGGGTATTTTCATTTGGTTACAAGTGGCCAATAGCCAGGTTCAAAATGCGCCAACACAGATGAACTTGCTGCTTGTCTCCAACCGGAATCTGGTTGTTGAAATTTTCTAAGTAAGCACTAATAGGGAGATGCAACCCTCCACTTCATCTCTCCCTGTTAATGACCACTCCTCTTTCCAATCAGGTAGTGGGGATTAATCATGCTCAGTTCAGTGACCCAGCCACAGAAATTCTGGATTCCCAATGCGTATGGGAGGAGGAAACTTTGCCTTTGGTAATAGAACCAGCTACCGAAGGCCACAGAAGGCCACCAAAAGAAAAAATTCTACTGTGGGCTTCCTAAGACTTTTTATACAATCACTGTGCTGTACAAAGACGTGAAGACCTTGCACAGAGGAACTCTAAGTGAAAGGCACTGATTTGGACCTGCCTCCCAGTCAGGGTTTATGCCAGCCAACAGTGACTTGTGCTGAAATAACAGGGGTGGGCTCCTGTAAGGGTAAGTTGTTCTTAACACATTGTAAAAGTACGGTAAATATTTTCGACTGTAAAATATTAATATTACTATTGAATCTAAAATGACTTAACTGTCCAACTGACTTCCATGATCAGAACTGTTGGGAAACATCTAGCCGCCTTTGCACTCCAATTGGTTGTATGAGTTCTTTTAAACTCAGCTCCGCCTTCCCCCTGGTTGGTTTGTGTGCTTACAAAGCTCTTGTGCATGCATGTTTAATCTGCAAGCACAAGGTCCCCATTTTACCTCTATTTAGTAAAGTGAGAGATGCCAAGGCAGATTTAGCAGCAGCCTATTTTTACCAGCTGAGAAGCAGCTGCATGGAGCAAAGTAAAATAAATAAATTCCAGGCCAAATGAACATTTCAGTGGCATGAGATGCCTGGCTGTCACCTGCCTGCAGAGTGCATCCCATGAAGGAAAGACTAAGTCCAGCAACTCAAGCACTTTTGCGGCCCTACGTCAATCTAGTCAGACATGTGAGAGCAGGTATCTAACTGGGCCTACTTAGATCAGCTTAGGTGACGACAGCTCTCTGGGCTACTCCAAATGAGAGGCCAAAAGTTAGTGCAAAACAAGACAAATGAACAGAACAAAGTGTCTACCACCATTTTCAGCCCTGATCGAAAAATCATTAGAAGAGAAACTGTAAACGAAAACCTGATAAAAAGATTCCTTCCAGTAGCACCCTAGAGACCAACTAAGTTTGTTATTGGTATGAGCTTTCGTGTGCATGCACACTTCTTCAGATACCTTCTTATCTGAAGAAGTGTGTATGCACACAAAAGCTCATACCAATAACAAACTTAGTTGGTCTCTAAGGTGCTACTGGAAGGATTTTTTAAAATTTTGTTTCAACTACGGCAGACCAACACAGCTACCTACCTGTAACGAAAACCTGATAAACACACAGGCATGCTAGCATGAATTGTCAGTCACAACGCCGCTTCAAATAGCCATTGGCAAATTAGATATGATGCTCACCTTAACATTTTTAACAGAGCTGAAGCTGGTGTGACTTAGGTATTGTTGCCTGTGGCTTTCTCTATAGTTCCCAACTCTTGTTTTCAAAAGTACAGGACTCCCTGAAGAAAGCCTGGCAGCTGATGGATGGATACTGTAGGAATCTTGATTCTCCAGCTTATTGAATCCTAATGCACGTTACCTCACAGAACACTGCCTCACTTGTTGGCCCAGGAAAATGCTAGATGGTTGGCAGCCATCACATACATAGTCATGTTGCTGCCATAGCTGCTCAAACACCTGTTTTCCAGTTTCCAAGGCATGACAAAAGCCTGCAAACCCTGTTTGAGTAGAGATTGCACTGAGACAGAAAAAATAAACATTATGCACAGGTGAGGATAGCTCCGTCACATCACCTTTAGTTCTCTTGCTTGTTTTGAGCCTCATACCCTTACAATGCCTACAATGCCTACATGCATTTTTCAGGATTTCAAAATCTGTATTTCCAAGATAGTGAAACCAAGGTAAATGAAACCACACCAGCAGAATAGTTTACTTTGGTAGAAACCTCCTTCGCCAGATATAGTATCTGTGTACCGTGTTTCTCCGAAAATAAGACACCATCTTATATTTATTTTTCCTCCAAAAAACACACTATGGCTTATTTTCAGGGGATGTCTTATTTTTTCCTCCTCCTCCTCCTGCCGTGGCCGGCATTGCTGCTGCGCCTATCACTATGTCTTATTTTTGGGGTATGGCTTATATTCCTTGAATGCTTAAAAATCCTGCTAAGTCTTATTTTATGGCTACATCTTATTTTCGGAGAAACAGGGTACTTGAAGTAGTATGCATAGGTTCTGATGAAACACACTTCAGCCTATTAGGAGTAAACCTCAGGCTGTCAGGCTACACCCACTCACCTGGGGCAAAACCTTATTGGAATCAATGGGGTTTCCTTCCAGGTAGATACTTTACATATAGGATTGAGCTGTCACTCTCAGTATGTATGGATATCAGTTTTTTTAAAATTATCTAATGTCTTCATTAATTTTATTAGTATAAATTGAGTACCTGTTTTTGATAGGAAAATGATAGGCAACACAGACAAATGGGTGGGTGGGTGGATAGATAGATGCAACTACTTTTCCACTTCTAGGGGTAAATCCTAAAATGAGCAAGCCTCGACTGATGGACTATTTAACTGGCTCTTTCTTCTGCCTCTGCAGTAGCTGGCTGGGTTGAGTTGGGGATGCTTGGCCAGGGATATTCATTTCCACCCACACAGCTGACTCTCTTTAAGATTTAGAACTCTCCTTATGGTTCCAATGAGGTTTCCACATACCTCAATGAGGACAAATGATTTGCTAAAACCTAAGCATGTAAATAAGGGCTGGGAACGGGCAAAATAGTAACATAATCCCTACAGCCGACAACTGAAGATCAAAGAATTTGGTAGACGCTGCTATTTTCCACACGATTCGGTTCCTCCAGGTTGTAGGCAGAGCCAGAGAGCAGGGGGGGGGGTCCAAAATACCATGGGAAAGGCTTGCTCTCTTTTCCCTTTTTTGGGGGGAGTGGGGTGGGGAATGGCTGGCCCAGCCAGACACAGCAATACCTTGCTAAAGGGCCAGCTCTCCATTGCTTTCCAGTCCAGCTTGGCAGGCCCCAGGAGGTCAGATGAGGTTCAAAAGAGAAATTTGGAGTTTATGCTCCCTTTGAATATGCAGCAGTTCACGAACCTCTTCATCATTCACTGTAATAGCATCTTAACTATCATGTATGCGGCTCATCAAAAGGGGCAATCCCTCCCCATTGTCTCCAGCATATTCTTAGTAATGCATTGGAGACCACACAAGCACACAGCCTTCTTTGCCTTGATGTTGTTGCTGCACTAAATTCCAGATAAAACTATAAGTCTGTAGTCAAAGGTTTGGCTGGTTATATCATTTCGTTAACTTCAGCTTTCCTTACCTCTGCACTCTTGGCCATGTACACCCCTTAATCCCTCTGTCCCTCCTCTTTTTTTTTACAGTTCCCCTTCCCCTCTCCTTTTGGCCTCCTCTTTCTCAATCCAAACTTCCATTCTTTGGCCCACCTTCTTCTATCCCTCCTTCCCTGTGACCTGCTTCCTGTCCTGTCCTGTCCTGCTCTCTCTAGAGTCAAGGACAATCAGTAATGCTTAGGACCAGAGCAACTCGGTAAACAGTTCAGGGTTGATAAAAATCAATGATTTTTTTAAAAAAATCAAAAAAATCGGATTTTTTTTATTTAAATCGGATTTTTTTGATTTAAATCGATTTTTTTGATTTAAATAGGATTTTTTTAAATAAAATGCTTTTTGAGGGAAATATATTACCATCCAAAGGTTATTCCATCATGAAATAAAGATTAGTTTTTTATTTATGTAGAATAAGTTTGTATATGTTTAATTTTGGGGGTAAATAAATTCCATTAATCCATTCACAATGTCATGCTCTTCCAGAGGTTTTTGTAAGATTATTGGGCAGTTTCTCTGCCTACAAGATATTATCACAGGTGCTTGGTTTACTTTTGTAGTTCTCAAAACTGAATTTGACTCAACAGAGATCACATGCCTCTTCTTCACAGCAAAAATGTTATAACACGAACAGAGTTGAGAAAAATACCTTAATCCTATTGTTCTACAAACCTATGAATACAGAAACAACCCCTTCAGGGCTAAGTTTCAAGAAGTTCAGTGAACAGAATAGAAACAATATTTTTCTGATTGTTTGGAGTGGACAGTATTTAAGTTTTTCATGTGTAGGCTGGGCTGACAGTCTAAGTTTCTTAAAATATATATATTTTGTTTTTGTTTAGCCAAATTAGTTAACAAACATGGATGTTTGTTTAAGCATATAACATATGTTGTAATGTTATTGTTTCAGTTGAATAAATCTATTTAAATTGTTATTATTAAGGTAATGATTATTTTTCTCCTTCCTAAGTACAACAGTAAAGTTGTCCAAATATGAATGATTAACCTATTAAACTGGGGATAAAAAACTAATATGAAAAGTTGTTATTCTAAAAATCTTCATCTACTTGCATATTAAAGTTATACCAGCAAGAATTAGTCTTTATGTAGAAACTATGATTTAAATCAAGCCTTACTGACTAGTGATTTAAATCGTGATTTAAATCATGATTTAAATCAGTTTGATTTAAATCAAATCCACCCTGAAACAGTTCGCAGTGGAAAATTGCTGTGGGACTGCTTTTCATGGGCATCTTATGTGCATGCCTGTGTGTATGCCTAAATTTTGTGCAAACATGCAGAATGTTGTAGTATCAACGTTTTGCTTAAAGTTGGCTTCTAGCCCTTACGCCTTTGAATAAAAACTTTGGAGGTCAACTTCATGGTGAAACCTAATAAGCCTGAGGGGTTATGTCAGTGCAAGGAATTGTTTGTGCAATGGAGCTTGTGTGTCCGTCCGTCCCCCAAAGGCATGCCCTGAATCCTCCCCAAATCTGCTCCAGAGGGTTGAGAGGAAGCCTAGAACAGATTTAGGGGCACAAGGAAGGAAGGAGAGGAAAGTTCTCCTTCCTTCCTTGCCCTAACTGAACAGATATCCTTGCCCTAGCTGAACAAGTGACTTAGTGCTCCTTTGGATACCAGCTTCATGTTCCACAGGTATCATGCATTTATTAAGGAAAGGGTACACCTTTATAAAACATCTTGTGCTCCTCTGGGAGAATGTGTGGGAATCCTTCACCACTTCAGAGTATATGGTTATATTTTTGACTGCCCTGCAAAGATGACTTGTGCACAGTCTTGCTAATGAGACCACATACCCCATGATGGCAGAGTCAGGAGAAAGATGAAGAGCAAATGGAACTGGGGTGGAATCACAATGACACTGTGGTCCTATGTGCAACGGAATAGGCATGTGGGTTCCTGAAGCCCAGTGATCCCTGGCAGCCCTGACAGATGCTGAACCCCAGGCCTGGTTTCTCAAGGTGAGCAACCCTAGTTGAGAATCACTGAAAGGACACTGCACATGAGCCACTTTTATTGCACCTAAGGAAATGCCCCATGCAAACCAGAAACCTTCCACATTCTTGGAGTTACTAAATAATACTGCACCAATCTTCCACACAAATTTTCTGCGCAACGAGGCAACAACTGCTTGTAGTTTATCTGAAACTCCCTGCTACAGATAAGAGGTTCAATCTCAGCTGTTGAACTTGAGAAAACGGAAGTTGTGGGACTGCTGGATCAGCAAACTATACTGAAAGCAACATCCCCTTTATGTAATTTGCCACATCTGGCAGGAAACCCCTCTTTTTTATTTCCTTTTCGAAGAAAAGTGGACTCACTGTGTGGGTGTTGGTGCATCTTTTACACCAACCTCTTTTTGGCTTCCATCCCCACTCAGTAAACCAATTCCCCATCCCCAGTCTTTCCTAGGGTGTCACCTATTTTCTGAATTTACATTATAACCACTTAGGCTTTCACCAGACATATAAAGAGACCAGGACTGCAGAACTGTGCAGCTAAGGCTTGAATTGCTGGTGTGATGTGACCATGGTGCTTCTGTTTACTTTAGATATGACAGAGCTTACTCTTCCAAGCCATATAACCAAGTAAGATTTATAAAATTGCAAGCTGTGTTGTTAGGGAGCCATATTTTCCTCTCTTAAACACACTAAACCAGTATTATTTCCTCTTCAAGTTTTAATGTCCAGTGTAGCAAAGAATTAAAGCAGAAGGAACTGTGCCATTCAACATAAAATGCCAGGGCTAAACTGAACAACATACTGAAGATGTTATGGTGTATTTATCTAGGAGTTGCCAAAGCTGTAAAGGATTGGGGGGGGGTTCCTGTCCTGCTTCCTGTATCTCAAAGTAGTTTGATACCAGAGGAAGGATTGTCTGTGTTCCAGATGCTGATAAATTTAAAATCTATCTAGCATATCCAGGTTGCCATCAGGGATAGACAGTTCCTGCTCTGCATCAATTTCACATGAGTTTCTTCATTCTGTCCTTCTTCATCTGTGATAAAATTGCATTTGAATTTATGTTTGAATGTGTATTCTATCACATGACACTTACATAGATTTCTTGAGAAGAGCCATGGTGGTTTAACTGATATAAAACAAATCAAGTATATAGCATAGATATTCCTTAGGTGGTTTTTCATTGAGTTGGGATTGCTTATTTAGTACTTGCAAATTTCTGCATGAAATTTCATTTACAGAATTGGTAAGGAAAGAGTTTTAAGGGAGAAAAAAAGAACTCTCACAGGGAGCTGCATCACACTGTGGCACAAGAAATGTGGTCTCTAGTGCAGACTCTGAAATCTTGAGAACGTGTGACTTTATTATTGAGCCCTGAGTCCATTTCTAGTTGTTATTATTATTGTGCAAAGCATGTGTGTGGTTTCTGCTAAATAGTGCTACGACTCAAGCCTGCCATGGTCTTCAACCTGAAGATCCATGGCTTGAAGAATGTCAAGCAAGGAAGAGCTTTGCACCACCACTAGTTTCTGGCTAGGGGAGGAAACTATAGGATAATAATCAGCCAGACCAGCAAACAAATGATTACATAACAACTTCCTGTCCTTCACCTACACTCCAACCCACAGCCTACTGCACCTCAATTTCTGCTGAAGTCTAACCTTCCTTCTGGGACAAACATCAGAATACAGTACATCCCCCCCCCCCTCAAATGCCACATAAGATATATCTAGCAAGTTGTGAATCCAAATCAAAATATACACACTTGCATAACTGATTTAAGAACTGTTGATTTTCTGCAGAGTGTGGGATTCTGGATTGTTTCATGTGGTATTGAATGCATGTTATTATCAGACTATGTGAGGGTGGAGGAAGCCTTCGCTTGGCCCAGAGGAGGCTAGTTTAAGGAATTGTTCTGAAGCAAGGGCAGGTCTCTGACCTTACAAAAGCATCTAAGATTTTGTATTCTATGGAGGAGGGAAAACATGGTTTTAAGGGTCTCATCTGAACAATCACCACAAAGGAGAAGTTACATAATACTTGGATTATTTACTTAGCAAAATTGAAGGGCACAATCACCCCAGCTACGATTTAAACTAATTACAAAGGGGTCCAAAAAAACAGAGCATTTGGACCTCTCAGTTGAAACCGCTGCCAATCAACCCTGCCTCTGAGTGTGCAGCTCCAAACCCTGAATGTTATCTCATGTGAAACATCTAGGAACAAAGGAAGCTGCTGTATACTAAATTAAGACTATTGGTTCATCCAGCTGATTTTTGTCTGCACAGACTGTCAACAGCTTTCCAGTGTTTCAGACAACCCTACCTGAAGATGCCACCAAGTGAAGCCAGGTCCTTTTGCATGTGTTCCTCCACTGAGCTACAGTACAGACCTTCCCAGCAGTACTTCTACAGGCGCAAACAGGCAACAGAACTTTGTCAGGTTATTGGCTTAGCCCAGCGTGAGATGCTTAATCTCAGGGTCATGGGCTCGAACCCCACATTGGGCAAAAGATTCCTGCATTGCAGGGGGTTGGACTAAATAACCCTTGCGGTCCCTTCCAATACCATGATTCTATTCTCCAAGTCAGCCAGGGAGATCTGCAGGTGAAAGCAAAGATCCACATGCACAACTTGTTTGCTGGGCCAGGAACTATGTCCACAGATCAACTGTAGACATAAATGTTTGAACACACATCCTTACTGTGATACACATCTGAATGGAAGGTGCACAGAAAGATTTCCAGTCACACTGCAGTGGGTGAGTAGGGGTGGCTTTCTATGTGTCTTGCAATGCTTAGAGCAGTGCACATCCACATTCCATTGCAACACACAACTGTAAACAGCCCCTGTTCCTTACCAGTGCTGTCTACTCAATGCAGAAACAAATGGCATGTACCAAGATGAAGACCAAGGCACTAGAACAGTTTAATTAAGATTCCTGCCTAAGCAGCTTTCATGGAGAGACATGAATTAAACATATGGCTGAAAAGCTGCTGCTGGTTTTGTAAAGTAAAAAACCCCGAAATACATTGGGTTATGTGCTGCTCCGCCACCAAAAAGAATTGTCAAGGGAGGTGAGGTGTACGAAGGCCTTCCTGAAACAGCAATCAAGTACAACTATAAGTATCAATGAATGGGTGCTTCCAGACTGTTACTGTTTCTGGATGAGATTCAATCCCATACTGGCAAATTCAGGCTGCAATATTAAAACAGATTCAGAGGTCTCATGCAATAAATCCACTTCTCCCAACTATCAGACTTTTTGCAATAAGGGAAATGATGGGGGAGGGGGGGACGGGACAAGCCATGGATGGAAAGGAGAAGAACCTGGTGGAAGGAAAGAGGCAGGGAGTCTAGGAGAATGAAGAACTGCAAGAGAATGTTAAGCAAGGAGAGGTATTGCAGGAGCAGGAGCTGGAGGGCTAGGGAAAGCTAAAGATGACACAGAGATCTGAAATAATTGATAGACATGCTCACCACCTCTTCTGGTAGCAAATCCTGTAAGTCAACTATGTATGTCTCAAGTACTTCCCTTTGTCAGTCCTGAACCAGCTGCCAGTCAGCTTAATTTGTAATACAAACATACTAACACTAAGGAATATGGAAGGAAATGTCCCTCTCTCACGGTCTTCTTTTTCTTACTGAAACCTTTCATGGCTTCTCCTTGAGTCTGTAATCTATCCTACTGCACACCACTTAGGTAGCTTTCGGTTGTGAAGTTTATAAATCTGCAAATAAATAATTGTGGTTTTTTTCATAAGCCTCTATTATAATCAATCATTGACCATTGGAAAATATTTTGAAGATGGGCAATACTTAGAACATGTCTAGAACTGAATGCCCCCCCCCATGTTTAAATTAATATTATGTTAGCAGGTAATGGATCTCACAGATTTACATCTCCTTAAGTCAAGATTTACATCTCCTTAACATATCCATTCTGAAGGAAATCAACCCCGAGTGCTCACTGGAAGGACAGATCCTAAAGCTGAGGCTACAGTACTTTGGCCACCTCATGAGAAGACTCCCTGGAAAAGACCCTGATGTTGGAAAAGATGGAGGGCACAAGGAGAAGGGGACGACAGAGGACGAGATGGCTAGACAGTGTTCTTGAAGCTACAAACATGAGTTTGACCAAACTGTGGGAGGCAGTGGAAGACAGGAGTGCCTGGCGTGCTCTGGTCCATGGGGTCACAAAGAGTCGGACATGACTAAACGACTAAACAACAACAACAAAGTCAAAGAAGCTTTGAGTTGAACATTGCTCCTGGATGTCCACGTTCAAACCCAGCCATTTGTTCCAGATTGATTTATTATTATTTGTTTATTAAATCTGTGTACTGCCCTTCGTCCATAGGGGAGGTTCACAACATTAAAAATATAAGATAAAAACCCAAAATACATAATAAAAACAAGAACAAAAAAATCCTCACATACCAATTAACAGACACACACACCCTCACCCAAAGTACTCATCTTTGCTCTAGGGGTGGAGGGATCAAAAAAAGCCCATCCCTGTTATGAATAAATCTGATGAGAGGACCTGTAACACTTGGGATATTAAATCTAATAAACAACCAATGGACCTGCTAGTCCAAGTATTAATAGTAATAAGAATGGCAGGACTTGCCTTTTTTCTTTTCAGGAAATTCAAGGCGAGATGTTGGGAAGATTCGTACTTATAGCCTCTTTTAAAAATTCAAATTTATATTTAAACAATAAATTAGATTGGGGCAGCTAATGTGGTGCTTTTGAGGTGTTGTTGGGAATGAAACACCCATCACCCTTGATCATTGGCCATTCTGGGTGGGGCTGATGGGAGTGGACTCCAACAGCTTCTGGAGGGCATCATGTGAGCGACTCCTGGACGAGAGAGACATATAAGATAGATAGATGGAGGGAGGGAGGGAGGGAGTGATAAATACATGGTGCCCCCAACCCAACATTGCACATTGCATGAGCCAGAATTGTATTTCTACCTCTGAAATAACCTGCAATCATGTACATCCATGGGTGCATGATGAGAGGGGAGAGAAAAGAAGTACCGGTACTGAATTCAGCCTTCAGCTTTCTCTCCTGATTGGCACTTCTGTACCAGCTGCTGGATCAGGGTGGAGAATTGCACACAATTGTCGCCAGTTGTGCCTCAGCCCTGCCCTGTCTTGGAATGCATGTTGACCAGACACCTTCCCTGCCTTCTGTGGCTCCCACAGCCCCTCTAAAGGAAGCAAGAAGGGGCTGCTGGCAGGCTGGTCAACTGCTCCTTAGCCGTGCCTTCAGCCTTACAGTGGTACCTCGGTTTACAAACACAATTGGTTCTGGAAGTCTGTACTTAACCTGAAGCGTACTTAACCTGAAGCGAACTTTCCCATTGAAAGTAATGGAAAGTGGATTAATCTGTTCCAGGCGGGTCTGCGGAGTACTCAACCCGAAGCGTACTTAACCTGAGGTATGAGTGTAATTGGTTCCGGAAGTCCGTACTTAACCTGAAGTGAAGTTTCCCATTGAAAGTAATGGAAAGTGGATTAATCCGTTCCAGACAGGTCCGCGGAGTACTTAAACTGAAAATACTCAAACCGAGGTGTTCTTAAACCGAGGTATGACTGTATTTGCACTGCCTGCTGTTTTTGCTTTCACTTTGCTCTGCCCTCCCTGAATCCCACTTGGGCCTTTTTGCCTCTTCCCTGTCTCTTTGTTCTCAGCTTTTGTCATCCTGACCTCAGTTTTGGAGCCTGCGTCCCAGCATGGCCCTCAACAAGGCATCATGGTTTTTTGTTTTTTTTGTCTCCGGCAAATTTGTTCCTGGCAATTGAAAATAAAGGCAAATTTGCTTTTCCAGCTGTGGAATTTGTTTGGCTGGAATGAAAAGCATGGCCCACAGGTTTTGACTCTTATTTTGAATGGGAGTTCCAGATTTTGCAAATCTGTCAGAGAGTGAGATTCGTGCTTTAGCCATTTATACTGTATGTATGCTGTATGCAGGCCCAGGAGTACCGGTAGCTCCCAGAACTGCGGAAGAAGGGTCTGAATGGGACATTAAGAGTAGTGGTAGGCAGACTGAAAGGGAAATGGTTAAGAAAGAAAAATAACTTACATCACTAACAGGATTGTGAGAGCAAAGTCTGCTGATAAGACAATATCCTGGGGATGGGATTAAAGCTATCAACACACACACAAAAAACCAGATCATATGATAAAACTACTTCAGACTGCAAGTGGGTGATCTTATGACTGAATGCTGCCCAATATAAAAGCTTACACCAGGCATCCCCAAACTTCGGCCCTCCAGATGTTTTGGACTACAATTCCCATCATCCCTGACCACTGGTCCTCTTAGCTAGGAATCGTGGGAGTTGTAGGCCAAAACATCTGGAGGGCCGCAGTTTGGGGATGCCTGGCTTACACATAGAAAATTAGCACATTTGGGTGAAAGTAACCTAGAACGCTTTAACCAACAAGCTCTGGAAGAGGAGGACATTTGGGAACAGGTTTTCCTAGTGAGAGAGGGAGAACCTGTCCCAAACAGACACTATGATGCTTGGGCAAATGAGTTAGAAGGGGCATGGAGATGCGCTCCTCTGGCGGGAGAAGGGGAGCACCATCCATGCAATGGACAAGTTGTGGGAATGGAAGGTGCAAAAAATGAGAGGCGCAGGAGATGTGTTAAAGAATTTGTACAACAGAATGGGAAGGCGGGAGAGCAGCAGGGGTTGGAGTGGACAAGAGTTGGTGTGGGATGAAAGATCTATTGGTTTTTAATTGATGGACGGATTAAACAGGTCTGAAATTGGATTGTATTAAGGGACCTGTCGGGACACCCAGGGAAATGTTTTTCGGGGAAGGGTGGGGCTCCGGGATCGGAGTGAAGTAGCAGTGGAAGAAGATTGGAAGAAATTTAAATTTTATTTAAAGAATAAACTTATAATAGATTAGAATTAGTGGAAGTGAGGGAGATAAAATAGAGTTTGTAGATAATACAATGGTGCGAAATAAGTATTGATAGAAGTTAAGGACAATTAAATTAAGAAGTAAGATCTAGATAGAATATAAAAGGATAAGATATAAAAGATTAAAGAATTAAGGTATAGTTAAAGTAATAATTAGAATTTATGTAAGATTTAGAGTTTACTACGGAGGACATGTAAAGAATCACAGAAGGAGGTGGAATGAGGAAGTCAATAGATTGGAAATAAGGGTTATAGTTAGAATTTTTGTTTTTGCATTTTTGTATTCTTTTTGTATTCTTGTTTTTTTCTTTTTTTTGTTTTGTAATTTTCTTTGTGTGTTCGGTATTTTTGTATGTTTTGTTGTTTGAGAAAATCTTTAATAAATACATTATTTTTTTAAAAAAGAAAGTAACCTAGAACGCTTCTCTCTAACACACAAGTTTTCTATTGACACAGTTGTTATTTTAAACTGAGGGAGCATTCAATCACGCAGCCTCCCAAATGGCAATCTGAAATTATACTCTCAGGGATTAGTTTTTCTTTAGATTTAACGAATGAAGATTTGCACCCTCATTTATGTATTGCTATACCACAGGGAAATTGTCCTTTGGGTACATGCCGCTTTTCCTTCAAAGGAAATTTATAAACAAGGAATTCTGGAGGCTGGGTAAGTTGTCATAAAAGGCAATGTCTCCTTGATGTGGAAAATCCTGACAACAAAAGAAAGAAAAAGGGAGAAGAGAGAGGGATTTTGGAATTTGATGGTTAACCACATGGGGTGTTCTTGCCCTTTTAGAAAGAAAATTGTGTATATGCATTTATTTTCTAAAGATGTAAATAAACAGAACTGAGATTGAAGACAGGCAAATTGAGAAGATTGGGTGGTGTATTTTTGCAGCAAATTGTTAGTTTTCTTCCTAGCCAAATATCTTTACAATGCCAGCAGGTAGAAATAAATGAGATGTCAATGTCCACTACAAGGAAAGTCACTGCCATCCCCCCCCCACTGGTCTAAATGGGAGCTGGATACACCGCATGTTGAGGTAACATTTGGGGAATGCAAAGGCATAGCTCCTCATTGGCTGGCTGGCTTTAGCTCTCATATCACTTACACCAGATGGGAGATGTCAAACAGGCGGCTGCATTCTCTCACCAACACCATCTCTCATTCGCCCCCACCTCTCTTCTCAAACACTTCAGACTTTTATTCACAGTGGTTGCTAAACTTAGCTCATCCTAAATATCAAATGCAATAGGGATGGACATGGAAAAAAATATAAGGGTGTGTAATGAGAAGATCCTATATATGAATGAGTGGTGGCGGGGGGGGGGGGGAGCCTGACGACACAAAGAGCTAAGAAAAAATAAGTTATAAGCATTCAAAACCTGCCCAGATGTTCTTCGCTAATTTCTCTAGAAGTTGCAGTGCTGTCCCAGCTCTGTGGCAGGTTAAACCCAGTCTCCTCAAATGAAAGGGATACACAGCAACAGACAAAGAAGTGTGGCTCAGATAGTGTGACCTACATTACAGAACAGTCCTCAATTAGAAGGGCTATTAGAGGACAGTCTCTTCGGAAGAGTCCTCTGTTTGAAGGGCTGCCCAGTCCAAGTCTGGTTTAAATATAAATGAAGCATAAAAAGAGGGGGGTGGACCTTGAAGTAGCTGATCAGCTGTTATGAGAGGCATACTCTTGGTCACAGCCTTTCGTCCTATGAGATGTGTTGTATTTTGCACACATAATTATCATAGGCAATTTTATGCAAATCACTACTCTTTTTTCTTTAACCTTCCTTTTTGATGATGTAGTTCCTCTTTCATGGCAATGCACAAGTGACCACCATAGTCTCACTGCACACTGATCTGCCTAGAGTTGTTAGGACTACACAGAAATCACACTTAAATTCAAATAAATTATAATGGAGCAGATTCTGGAACTCAACAGAATTGGACAGGTCTTCTTGGATGGACACAAAACAAATAGGCCAGATATTAGATTTACCTCAAGTTTTTGCTTAGAAGCTGACCAGACATTTCCTATCTTTGATTTTGAGATCCCAACTCATTATTTCCTTAGGATGGAAATTTCTCCTGAAAATAATACTGTGCACATAACCACTTTTCTTCAGTGCTGAATATACTTGTGGGAAACAGGGAGGTGCTTTTGCTTGGCCCTAATTTTGCTATATTTTTTACTCCAAATCACCATCCAGGTTTAGAGCTTTTGCAGCTTATAGTACCCACAACTCTATCCCTGGTAATCTTAACAACAACAAAAAGGAAATCACTCTGAGGACTGGAACACAAAGAGCAACCTCACACAGGCCATTACCTCTCTCCCTTGGGGAATTATGTGGCTGGAAAAGCCTCCATTTGCTATCACTGTTTACCTCCTCCACCTCCCTTAGAAACAGTCTTGCAGTTTCAGTTTCAGCTGTTCTAGGAATCTCTCCTGGTCTCCTCTCCCTCCTCCTTTCTAAATCGCCAAGAAATCTGATGCACCAAATGGGTGGGAGTGCATATTGAGTTTTTGAGGGTGGGGGTCTGACATCTGGTTCCCATTAGCACTCTCATGCATGCTGAATCAGGAATGGGAGCTCAGAGTGGAGCAGATGAGAGTTTTAAAGTTTATTTCAGCACCAGAAAGAAAATCTTTGCCTCCCTGGTAGCCCGCCCATGAAATGTTTAGACCCAATGAGCCAGTTTCACTCAAACATCTACTCCCAGACTCAGACTGAAATTAGCCCTGCTTCACATTTTTAAAGGTGCATCGCCAGGTATTATGAGGAGAAGGGCATGCCCTCTGAAGATCTTTGTTGAACTCACAAAAAGATTTGGTGCACAGGCAGGAGGAGCTATGTTGTTCATTAGAGGTGTCAACTGCTGGTCAATATGGCAACTGACACACCATATTGCAGGAGGAACAACTGGGGGTTTTTTTAAGTCACAAAGGGTGACTAAAAATGAACAGATGACTTCTGCTTGTACAATGGAACTTCCCCAACTCTGCACCCCATGTGCCCTTGCACCCCCACATCTACTCTGAAAGTTCCCCTGACCCTGTGGATAATATGGAGGATTTGCAGGGGCTTCCCCTACCACTGCACCCCTTGAGCCCTTCACAGCTACCTCATCTGCAACAGGGGTTTATGGGTACCCATAGAGCAGATTTGGGGAGGGGTGCAGAGGAGAAAGAAGGAAGGAAAGTTTTGTTGTGCAAGCAAGAAATAATTTCACTTATACAATAACTTGGTTGGATGCAGGCCAAGTAGGTATAACTACACCACATTATGCCAGTTTTATATCACATTTAATATCGTGGAGTTCCCCAATCAATTCTGGATATTAGAATTTGGTGGGAGTACTAAAACTTCTTGCAGATCCCCAGGGAGACAAAATGTAAACTAGTAAACCTTTTGATGTGACATGTGCCCAGGATGACTGCAGTTTCACTATTCGAAAAATGAATACTACCACAACAGAATCCATGGCTTGAGAGCAGACAAGTGAATGTCTCCAAAGCTACTTAGAAAGAACTGTTCAATTCATTGCGGTAGTGTAAACTTTTGTTAGTGTTATACCACTTTAACTGCCATGACATCCCCAAAAGTGGCTTCAGATTTGTAGCTCGGAAAAGTGCTGACATTTCTCTTTTAGAGGCCCCCTTGCAGAATGATGTATTCTAGGATTTTCTGAAAAGACAGCCTGACTATTAAACCAGGTATACGGTAGATATGCCTGAATTCAGCCTTCCCCAACTTGGTGCCCTCTAGAATGTTTTGGGCCATCCAATGGCCACAGGTGATGGGAGCTAATAGTTCAAAACATCTTGAGGGCACCAGGTTCAATAAGGCTTCCCCAAATCATTTCCATGATTGGAATTAAATTATCTTACTGGTAAACCCAGAGAAGTGACTTTTTTTCCTCCTTCCTTCCAATATAACATTTACATGGCTGCAAATTAACTGAAAGCAATGGAATTCTCTTGTGACTATTATATTAAGGATAGAGGTGTCAATGCTAGAATGGCTCCCTTAAACAATTTGGCCCAGACTGAGGGTGGAGGGGAGGCAACAAGCCCTTAAAACTGAGCCCTTAAAACCATCTGCCCATGTTTGGCTTGTAGGATTTGAATGACAAGCCTTGCATATGTTCTCTCTTTACGGGGAAAAAAAAGTCTTAAGGTGTATGGAGAAGGGTTAGAAAGCCATGAGACAGAGGGAGAGCCTGAAAGCAGACTTTGGCAGAAGCTGGAGACAAATGCTTTGGCAAGGATATTTGCTCTTTTGCTGGAGGTTTTCCCTCTCTGTCAACAACCCTGCTGCTACCTTCAGTATGGATCCATCTTTGCTCAGGGCAATGAGAAGAGCTAATCTTATTGGAGCGAAAAACAACAACACAAGAGTCCCTATAGAGCTGAATTTTTAAAACTTAGCATTTCCAGAGAGCATTTAAGGTTCTTTCATCCATGTTGCAAATGGAGGCCTGGGGCTGGAAGACAGTTACTGCATATTTACAATCACCCAAGGCTTCAGGAATCATGCTTTATGAAGATGTGGGCACGTGCTACCGCCCCAATCTTTTCCCTTGCCCACTCCGACCCCCTGTCATGCACTGGCTCCACCACAATCTCCTAGCTTCCATTAAACCAGAATTTCCCATTTCATCCAAAACAGGGAACCCTAGTGGTTGACAAATCTGAAAGGTAAGCCAGGTTTGTAAACCATGGTCCAAATTGTTTCTTACTGCATCTGTGTCCTGGCTCACATACATATTAATGTTCAGGTCATTATTTCCCCTCTCTGTTAATTTTTCGAAGGGAAGGGAAAAAGAAGAAGACCCATTCATTCCCTTCCTGCCACCTGGTAAAATGGAGAAAGTTGTGTGGTGGTGTAGGGGAGGCCTAGGGCTTCCTCAAACCTTGCAGTTGATATTTCAGACCAGGAACTAATTCCCAAGAACCAAATGTGTTATTGATGCATTTTCTGCTCTGTGGTTTGTTTGTTTTTTGCTTGGAGTGTACATTACTTAGTTGTTCTAAATGAAGGGTCCCATCCAATAACTGTGGCTGAACAATCATGGAAATGCATTTAGCAAAGAGGGCGGAAATATATCTGATGTATTCTTCAAAACGGATAAAGCACACAGAGGCAGATTTAAATTTTTTCAAAGATCTCTCAGCTGGGGTAAGAGAGAGAAACTCTTTTTGGCGGGGGAGTAGGATAAGTAAAATACCAGCATGTTTTCTTTTCTGGCATTATCAGTCCAGAGATTGCTAAAGCTAGCAAATAATCAGAGAGAAGATTATTGTTAGATATCACATTAGCTTACGTTCTCAAGGAAGGTAACAATCCACCTCTTTCTTAGTGGGTGGCACAGCCAAACATTGTGATTAGACTTTTATTGTCCTTACCTGTGGGCAGTCCTTGATGTAGTGTCCCTTGTTGAAGCAAAGATGGCACAGGTAGTTGGGTG
Source organism: Zootoca vivipara (assembly GCF_965207765.1). Lineage (NCBI taxonomy): Eukaryota > Metazoa > Chordata > Lepidosauria > Squamata > Lacertidae > Zootoca > Zootoca vivipara. The sequence continues at coordinate 16,945,786 of NC_142588.1, forward strand.
GTGGTCTCTTGCTGGGCTTTCTGGCTTCTGAGGAGAGGGATATGTCGGAGAAATGTTCGGTGAGGGAGCTCAAGCCATCTACTATGTTATTAAGGGAGCCATAGGGAGAGGCACTCTTGTAGAGGCTGCTGCTCAGTGCCTGCCAAAGGGGAATAAAGAGAGATGGAATAGGGTTATTTTCAGTGGGAATAGAAGCAAGATCCACATCTGAAACTGCACTGCCTTTTCTGGTGACCATATGACCGGACTGAACAACAATGCTAATAAAAAAAATAAAATTGAGAAGGGGTGGAAAGCAGTATCAGTCTATGCTTCCCTTCACAAAAACCGTTTCTCTGACTTGCTGCAAAAGTTAATGACAGGAAACCAAGGTTCATAATTAGAGGTCTAGCTGGGATTTAAGCAGCCAGACAACACACAGGGTTGTAGCCCTGACCAAGAGAAAGTTAACGGAGTATATTTTACAGATCCCTTTCTCCCTGATCTCAGCACCACATGGATTATTTGAATAAGCACACTTTCCCCACCTTTTGTTGGACTATGAATAAAGTTGTCTGCAGTCAGTAAATGGTGCCTAACACCCCACAGCCTCTCAATGGTAAACAAAATTACTAATGGGTCTATTTTTAAAAACAGATCGGCATCACACAATAGCCCAAGACCCCATGGTGTATATATTCCACATGCAATGTTTGTTTCCTAAGATAGTAACTGTGGGGAAGCAAAGAATCATTGATCACAAATTCCAATACCAACTAGATCCTGTTGTCGGACTGCTCTATGTTCCACTGAAAGATTGCTTTATATCAGGCATCCCCAAACTGCGGCCCTCCAGATGTTTTGGCCTGCAACTCCCATGATCCCTAGCTAAGAGGACCAGTGGTCAGGGATGATGGGAATTGTAGTCCAAAACATCTGGAGGGCCGAAGTTTGGGGATGACTGCTTTATATAGAAGGTTTACCACCCTAGACACTGTGCTCCCATCAGCACTATACTTTAAACCGTCATGGCTTCCATAAAAAAATGTTGGGAAGTGTAGTTTGTTATGAGTGCTGAGAGTTGTAGGAGACTGCTGCCCCCCTATTCACCTCACAGAGTTGAAAATTCCCAGAGTTCCCTGGGAAGAGGGATTGATGGTTAAACCACACTGGAAATTGTAGCTCTTTGAGGGGGAATAGGGGGTCAACTAATAACACTCAGCACTCTTAAGAAACTATAGTTCCCAGGACTCTTTTCGGGAAGGAATTATTGTTTGAAGTTGCATACTGTACTACTGCTTTAGATATATAGTGCAGGTGGGATTTGTGCCTTTGGAATGCAAGACATACAACTTTTCTTGGCATGTTCATATGTCAATAGGAATTGCCATACCTGTGGCCTTTTTGCCTGCCTTAGAGCTTTAGAGCTGTTAAAGGCATAGAGCTGGCATCAAATAAAAAGTAGCAGCCCTCTCATGTGCTGCTTTTAATGTCCTGCTTTTGCTTCCCCATAGCATTTGCCACACGTTTATCCTCTGAAGTATTGCAGCACATGCCTCCCACACTTTTTATTTACAAAAATATCCTTTTTAAGGTTAGCTCCACCTCCTTCTATGTAGGGATGGGCATATTGCTAAAATGGCCAGTGTCAGTAGCAGTGCTAACCATCTGTGACATTGCCATCAATCTGGGAAAACCAATTGTTATGTCATCATCTCCTAAATTTGGAGAGGCTGAAACAGTTGTTTCCTTAACAAATGAAAACATCTTATGGCCTTTGTTTGTGAGACCTAATCAAACTGAGCAAATCACCCCCTCAGTTCAAGAAACAAAAACTAACCCTATTTCGTTCAACATACACTCAAAGACACTAAGGGTTTGTTTTTGGACGCTATAGCTTCCCACAATCATTGTGTGGTATAACTTTGAAGGAAAATTTCAAAGAGTCCACACACACAAATGTAAGAGAAAATATTTGGCATCCAAGGCTATCCAAGAGGGAAAATTTAAAAGAACAATTTAAAAAAAAATCAAAAGTAATTGTTCATTTGTGACTGGTTAAAGAGGCCTTAAACACAGTGTTCTGGATTTTATAGTCAAATGGTAACAAGGAGAACTCAGGCCTACATCTGCCTTAGATTTTTGTGTGGGAAACCTACAGCTGTTTTAACTGTTCCCTGGAAAATGGCCCCTTGGTGTCTCTCACCTCCTTGGGATGGCCACTCTTTCTAGAGCGAAGGTCATATCCAGCAAACACAAGGGGCTTGCTATTCCAAAGCCTCAAACCAGCAGGAAGCACATAATCACCAGGATGGAATCAATATTCTTAATAGTGGGAGAGAGTCTGTATTCCTTCAGATGCCCTTAGATGTTAATAAATGGGTGGACCACCCTTATTTAAAATTCTGTGGGATAAAATGCTATGGAGAACATTCCCCAGAGGATAAGGTGGAATTCCTCTGGCAGAGAATTTTTTGGAAAAAATCATTCTCAGATGACTAAGAAAGAGTTCCTTCAACTTTTCACAGGCACCATCCATAATGTATGTTACACAAAACTGGAGCAACGAGTGGGAAGGATACTCCCTTCTCTTCCTTTTCCTGACTTCCTTTTCTCTCTCTTACAATTCATGATGCATCCAAGCTCTGCCCCTGACTCAGGAGGTTCTGATAGGCCCTGTCTCCTGCGCCCACCAAAGAGGATAGTAGTTTTTTTATAAAAAAAAACACTGAAATTTAATTCAAAATCCATAGCTTTCAAATGTGGCGGCCTCCATTGCTAGGCAGACAACAGCAGGGTCTAGGCAAGAGGCTGACCCAAGAGGCTTTGTCCCAAAACAGTTCATGTTAGAGCTGCAGTCCATTCTCAAATATCACAAACTAACCATCTCCTTCCGTTTTGTCTAACTTTATTTTTGGAGAGTGTTTAGAAACAGGTTTCCTTTTTTATTTGCAAAGTTTGCTACATTATTTTTTTAAACAAATGTATACAATATAAAAACTGACAGAATTCGTGAATGTCTACTACAAGGTTGTAACAAAGCTCTCTCTCTCTCTCTCTCTCTCTCTCTCTCTCTCTCACACACACACACACACACACACACATTCATATAGACAACAAGGTCTCTCAGGGTGAAACTTATTGTACAGGCCAGAAACAGTAACACTGTTAAAAGCAGAAGTAGCTGAAATGAAACAAGTTTTTGCAAAGAACCTTTAAGTTGTACAAATCCTAGAGAACTGGTTGAGGCTTTGTGCATTGCTGAGACAATAGGAACAAGTAATGTAGAGTCACTGGCAGAGGAGGAAGAGGAATGCGGTGGGAGCACACCGCCCCCGGCAGCACGATCCTGGTGGGGTGCTATCACGGCTGCCCCCCGCCCATGCTGGGCACCACGCCCCCAGGATGCACGCCACACCCCTGTGGGCAGCACGTCACACCCCTGGGACGCACGTCAGCCCCGTCCCTGCCTGCTCTCCGCCCCCCAGTGCTGGAGCATGAAGCTCCGCCACTGTGTAAAGGTACTTGTGGAACATGAGGGGTGCCCCCACGCTGGTATCTGAATTGGTAATGGCTCGGAATTGGTCTGGCTCTAGGTAGTTTTACATCGCATATGAAATATTAAAATAAAATGTTTACTTGCTGACACACATTCTTTATTCCTTCACCTGGTGTCATCCAGTTGGCCCATGTTGTTGGAGGACTTAGGTGACTGCCACTTCCGTTCCACACTCGCAACTGAGACATGAACCACAACTTGTGAAAGGTGAGGTGTCCATGCCGCACAACTTGCTCCAGGCTCACTGGATGCCACTCTCCACTGCCACAATTCAAGTCCACAACTGGAGTCCACATTATTTTCCTCTGATGACATAGTTCTCACTAAACTCTTTCCAACTACTGCAGTCTTGGAACAGTCTCCAGTTGGCTTGAGAGGAAATCACAACCCTCCCTATATTCCTGCAGCCTGAAATCATAAGAGGAAAAACTTTTTCCACTTTGTAGAATCATAGAGTTGGAAGGGTCCTCAGAGTCACCTAGTCCAAAGCCCTGCAATACAGGAATCCTGCCCACAGCTGTCCCTGGGTGGTCTTGAACCACCAACCTTCTGGTTAACAGCAAGATGCACTGACCCTCTGCGCCACTGGCAGATGTAGAATCATAGAATCATAGAGTTGGAAGAGACCACAAGGGCCATCCAGTCCAACCCCCTGCCAAACAGGAAACACCATCAAAGCATTTTTGACATGTGCCTGTCAAGCCTCTGCTTAAAGACCTCCAAAGAAGGAGACTCCACCACACTCCTTGGTAGCAAATTCCACTGCTGAACAGCTCTTGCTGTCAGGAAGTTCTTCCTAATGTTTAGGTGGAATCTCCTTTCTTGTAGTTTGAATCCATTGCTCCATGTCCGCTTCTCTGGAGCAGCAGAAAACAACCTTTCTCCCTCCTCTATATGACATCCTTTTATATATTTGAACATGGCTATCATATCACCCCTTAACCTTCTCTTCTCCAGGCTAAACATACCCAGCTTCCTAAGCCGTTCCTCATAAGGCATCGTTTCCAGGCCTTTGACCATTTTGGTTGCCCTCTTCTGGACACGTTCCAGCTTGTCAGTATCCTTCTTGAACTGTGGTGCCCAGAACTGGACACAGTACTCCAGGTGAGGTCTGACCAGAGCAGAATACAGTGGTACTATTACTTCCCTTGATCTAGATGCTATACTCCTATTGATGCAGCCAAGAATTGCATTGGCTTTTTTAGCTGCTGCATCACACTGCTGACTCATGTCAAGTTTGTGGTCTACCAAGACTCCTAGATCCTTTTCACATGTACTGCTCTCAAGCCAGGTGTCACCCATCCTGTATTTGTGCCTTTCATTTTTTTGCCCAAGTGTAGTACTTTACATTTCTCCTTGTTAAAATTCATCTTGTTTGCTTTGGCCCAGTTGTCTAATCTGTTAAGGTCATTTTGAAGTGTGATCCTGTCCTCTGGGGTATTAGCCACCCCTCCCGATTTGGTGTCATCTGCAAACTTGCTCAGGGTGCCCTCAAGCCAAGTCATTGATAAAGATGTTGAATAAGACTGGGCCCAAGACAGAACCCTGTGGCACCCCACTAGTCACTACTCTCCAGGATGAGAAGGAGCCATTGATGAGCACCCTTTGGGTTCGGTCAGTCAGCCAGTTACAAATCCACTGAATGGTAGCATCATCTAGCCCGCATTTTACCAGCTTCTTTACAAGAATATCATGGGGCACCTTGTCAAAGGCCTTGCTGAAATCAAGATAGGCTACACTACATCCACAGCGTTCCCTTCATCTACCAGGCTTGTAATTTTGTCAAAAAATGAGATCAGATTAGTCTGACATGACTTATTTTTCAGAAACCCACGCTGACTTTTAGTGATCACAGCATTTCTTTCTAGGTGCTCACAGACCGTTTGCTTAATGATCTGCTCTAGAATCTTTCCTGGTATTGATGTCAGGCTGACTGGGCGGTAATTGTTTGGGTCCTCTCTTTTCGCCTTTTTGAAAATAGGGACAACATTTGCCCTCCTCCAGTCTGCTGGAACTTCGCCTGTTCTCCAGGAATTTTCAAAGAATTTTCAAAGCTGTTCTCACTTGAACCTGCTGACTGTAAAGGAGCACCAAGATACTCACGGCGCACCTTTGCATCTAACGCGTGAGCATTAAAGAAAGAAATGCAAATAGTACCAATTCTCTGTGCGTGGTGATAATGATCTAGCTCACAGCAGACAGGAAGGGAAAATTGAGCCCTTTTCTCCTCTCACACTTTCTCAGAAGCTGGTATTTGCCAGTTGCTGTGGAAGCATCTGAAGCAAGCTCGCCTGCTCTTCTGTTACTGTTCCCCTTCAGTCCTACTCTCTCCCTATCACAGTCTGCATCCTTGGCAATTTCCCCATCGCCCTCCAGATGAACCTAACTCCTAGCCCTTCCTGCTGCTCGCCTGGCTTCGCCTACTTCCTTCCCCCTTCCCGACAAAACCGCTCTCCTGGATTTTGGATTCTGACCTGTGCAATGGAAAATATAACCATGGACTCAAGCTTCTTCCTCTGGCCCAGGTTAGGCCTTCCTGATCAAAAGATAAAACAAACAAAACATAATTTTAAAAAAACAAACAAACTCCAACCAGTCTGACTACACTTTCGACCAGCCTATAAGCAGATCTGGATAGGCATTCAGATTCTATTTTTACTTATAAGTTCTAGTGGAACTGAAGGGACACACTCACAAGGATAGAACATCAGGATCGCACCCTTGCTGACTGAAGTAACCTGAGTCATCTGGTTGTTTCATATGATTCAGGAGGATTCCATTGGGATGAACATTCCTGAAGGCCCATTACCGAGGGGAAATAATCCTGGCAACAAGTTGCTAAGAGGAAGTGCTACGAATGTCAAACTAACTTTCCAGCCTTCCAAAAAAACCTTTCCCCACATCTGGAAACTGCTTTCATCTACACACTCTTAGTCTTGCATGTTTCTGTATGCACACACACAAAACAGAAACATTTGCATTACCGTGCTATATTTCAGCAGAGGAAGCTCAGCATCAAACAGCTGGTGACTGGAAGAAGCACTTTTTTTTTAAATTCATGTGTGTGAGTTGCCACATCTCTTTGTTTACCAAAAAGAAAGCCGGGTGGGGGGTTGATTCAGATCTGGATTGTGGCCATGGCATGCAGAGGCTGTTAACCCTTTCCCCACCAACATTTCCCCAATGTTTTCTCATTCAAAAGCAAATCTATCAAATTTGCACTTTTCAGAACGATGTAAGAACTGAAACACAGCCATCTTTTGAAAATTCAACACTTAGTTGAATTTTGCAGTGGAGTTCTCCAAGCAAATGATGTTTGTTAAAAATCATCTATTTTAGGCGGAAGCGTGCTTTGATATTAATACAACAGTGAAAATAGCATACAAAATGCATTATGTTGGGGAAAATTGCTTGCAAAAATGAGCACACTCGTCAAAACTGCACACAAAACTTGGAAGTATGAGAAACTGAGAGAACCAAAATTGGCAGTTCCTTCCACCCCTACCTGAGAGCAAGCTCCATTGGACTCAGTGGGGCTTACTTTTGAGTAGAATGGCATAGGCTTAAGTTGTAGGTGCCCACAGCCATGCTAAGCCATAAGAGTAGATTCCACATATAGCAGCGCCCTATAAATGCCTGGGCACATGGCGGCATATCTGGAACAAAGCAGCACAAACACAGACAGAGCCGAGCTAGCAGCAGAGAGGAGAGTTCTAATGTTGGGATGTCTCCATGGTCTTTGTCCCCCCCCCCACTACAAAATAAGAACCATTCCTTAAGATCCCTTGTTTACTGTTGCCATGTTTGTTTCTTGATAGTTGTTTTTTTAAGGAAGATAGTAAACATGTTCTTGCTGATGTGACGAATTGCCTCAAAGTACTTTATCTTGGGGGACCCAGGTGGCGCTGTGGGTTAAACCACAGAGTCTAGGGCTTGCTGATCAGAAGGTCGGCGGTTCGAATCCCTGCAACGGGGTGAGCTCCCGTTGCTCGGTCCCAGCTCCTGCCCACCTAGCAGTTCGAAAGCACATCAAAGTGCAAGTAGATAAATAGGGACCGCTCCGACGGGAAGGTAAACGGCGTTTCCGTGCGCTGCTCTGGTTCGCCAGACGCAGCTTTGTCATGCTGGCCACATGACCCGGAAGCTGTCTGTGGACAAACGCCGGCTCCCATAGAGCGAGGTGAGCGCCGCAACCCCAGAGTTGGACACAACTGGACCTGATGGTCAGGGGCCCCTTTACCTTTACCTTACTTTATCTTGGCACACAAAAGCATGTATTACTTTTATTCCAAAGGCATATCAAGTGGGACATGTTTGTAAGCCAGAAAAATGGCATTTATTTTTGGGAGGGGCAGTTCTAAAGGGTGGAGGGATAGGGATAAATAGAACTTGATACCCTGCATCTACATGTTTATAAAAATGGTCAGATAGCTTCGTCTTTCGGTGCCAATTTTCAGCACAGTGAACATTTTTTTATGGCCAAAGTTATAAGCCCCTCTGAAACTAAGGGGTTTCGGTGGAAATTATGACATCACCTGGACTACAAAACCAGAATAATGAAAATAGGGCATGTTAACTTCTGCGGCCAAAAAAATGCTCCTTTGGGAAGGGAGGAGGTGAGGATTCCAGTTTCAACCAACGCTGCAAATATAGTAGTATAAAATCTACAAGGAATTGGGTAAGAGGTCATCTAATTGCCCAGAGCTGCATCAGCACATTAGCATTTAAGACAGGATGAAGCAACTGCTACACTGGGGTTATATCCCCATCCGCTGTATTTCATTAGGGTAGCAAGCTGATGTGGAAAATGTATCACGGTAGGTTGCTGCAACTGTTGCAAAAAAATGGCAGAGGCATTATTACACAGAATCATAGAATCACAGAGTTAAAAGGTACCTCAAAGGTCATCTAGTCCAACCCTCTACAATGCAGGAATCTGAACTAAAGTACCCATGACAGATGGCCACCCAACTTCTGCTTTAAAACCCCCAAGGAAGGAATTTGTTGAGCTAGGGTGACAGTGTGCTTTATTCAACTTCAATTGTGCAAACCTAAAGTTCTGGTATGAGACTGAATCCCTTGTGCAAAATACTGAGACTCAGAATCTGGGCTTTTAGGTGGCTTGAATTGAATTTTAGGCTGTCAAAGGTGACACAGTGACAAACTTTGAGAGTCCCTTGTGCGAGGTGCACATAGCTTAAAATAAAATAAAAATCCCAGGGAAGTTGAGAGTTCAGTTAATGAGACGCAGTCTTAGAGGAACTTTCTAATTCTCATCCAAAGCTCTGCAGGGAGCCTTTTCATCCTCTGAATGCTAAACAACCGGCTACTTATACTAAAGAGAAGCCCTACACACATGAGCACTATATTAGGGACAAGGGTGGCCATTCACTCTGCAAATAACATTTCACGCATGCGCACACACAGCCTTCCCATTTCTTGTCAGTGAATAGCCTCCAGCCGAAATGTCCCTGCAGTTTCAGTCTGCTAACCTCCCTGACCTTCCCCACCCCCCCGCAAAGGGGAGGTGCACAAGTTAAAATTTGGTTGGCTGACCAGCCAACCCAACACTTGCTTTTGTTTTTGAGTTTAAAAATAGGCACATAATTTTATGGGTGTTAGCCGGGATCGCCAATGATGGAAGGGTGGATGAAAGGTATATACAGTATAGGGAAGCGGGAAATGAGCAAGGACTTTGTAACTCCAGCCCATCAATAGTTGTTGTCGGATTCTGCTTCAAGTCTCTGCTTCCTGCAGGAAACGTCATGTCAATCTGACCTATGGCTTGAAGCAGGGGGAAGCAGGGGCCAGCTTTCGTTCTGCTGGGCCTTTAAATGCTCCAAATGGGAGGGAAATAGCAATGTGGAGAAATACTTCTTTTTAAAGAGCGGCACACTTAAGAATTAGGTTTTGCCTCCTGCAGAGCTCCTTGGGGATTAAATGTTTGGCTAAGAAACTTTTATTGCAATTCCATTTTAAGCTGCAGACCTGAAACCATTTTGTTTGTGTGTGTGTATATATATACATATATTGTTCCAATGCAGTCCAGCACACTTGGCAGAGCAACGGACATAACTGCCAGAATTTGAAAGAGATCAATCTTGAGGTCACTGTCGGAAGTAGAAGGAATGCTGAATCTACCAAGCATATGGTGTAGTCGCCCTGATAGAGTATCTCTGAAGTAAATATATCCATATGCAGGAAAACAGAAAAGGGCCAAAAAAAGTTCAGTTTTCTTTTCAAGATTGTGATCCAGAATGTTAATTTTTCAAATGATGCTTTCCCAGATGAATTTGTCGTAACTGTGGTAAACAGCAGCGGTATCATCTGAATGACACTGATTGCTTGAACCATCACTGCAACTTATTTTAAAATGAACAGAACAAATAAATAAATGAGGTTTAGTTTTCAAGTGAGGCTTACAAATTCTTGGAAGCCGGGTTTATTTTCCACCATAATATATGTCAAGAGGAACAGGCTTATTGCTCAATAAAAATGGAAATTAATTGGCCTTTAGAAAGAAACATGTCCTCATACTTCATAACTTCTAGACTGGGGATTATTGGAACAAACAAAACAGGCTTCTGCAAAGCCATAGCTCCATGTAAGAGATGTAAATCTGCTCCACATGTGGATAGGCCCTTTCATTTGGAACACCATGAAAGCAGAATTGCCAGCCAACTAGTTTTCTTTCCTGGTTCAGACCATCAAACCGAGAGATGAACATTTTTCAAATAAAAAGCTGGGAACAATAAGTGACAGTTGCTGTCAATAATATACAAGACTGGAGTCAGGCTTCTTCATGTGCTGTTGCAATTCTTACACTCACAGTGCAATCCCCCCAGCAACAAGGTTTCCTTAGCAACAGACTTCTTTATTAGACGTGTTCTGAAGAGAAGCTGTTGCTCTGTCCAGATGACTGAAGAAAGCAGGGAGGAGGCATGATTCTCTGTACATACTTTATTTTCCTTAGACCAGTAGTTGTATAAGTTGTAATGTTAATTGTTCAATTAATACTTTAAGCAGAACTGGGATGGGTGAGGTGTTTATTCCCAAATGTGAAATCACCTATAGATGAGCTGAACTGAGAAAGAAGATTCTGGAAGGTTTTCTGGGTGAGTCTGCTGACTGAAAAAAGGATCCCCAAATGATTGGCATAGTGCACTGACAGTCTATGCCAGGCACCCCCAAACTTCGGCCCTTCAGATGTTTTGGACTACAATTCCCATCTTCCCTGACCACAGGTCCTGTTAGCTAGGGATCATGGGAGTTCTGGGCCAAAACATCTGGAGGGCCGCAGATTGGGGGTGCCTGGTCTATGCTTTCTGGGACTGATGGAACATGGTGCCCAACAGCATCTAGAGGGGACCAAGTTGGGAAATGCTGCTCCTGTCCATGAGACGCCACCAGCATGACGAAGAAATGGAAATGAAGGTGTTGGATAATTGGATGTATCCTGGATTTCAAGTATGTGCCATAGACAGTCTATGCGGCAAAATAAATGAGGTATCACTTGGGGCAGGGGCAGAGCTTCATGCTCCGGTACCGGGGGGGGGGGGGACGGAGAGCAGGCAGGGACGGGGCTGGCATGCCCTGGGGGCAGAGTGCACCTTCTGCGGGGGCGTGGCACCCAGCGTGGGCAAGGAAGCAGCCGCGATGGCTCCCCTGCACTCCTCTTCCTCCACCAGTGCTGGGGCATAGCTGATGGAGGAGTAACATCAACCCCCTCTCCAGACACCAGGGGTGAATTTAGCCTACTCTCCAGTCTGTCCCTTGGCAAACCTTATTTCTATCTCTCGCTTTAGTGAAGGGTTGCCATTCACCTACATGCCATTCATTCCTATGCAATATACTTGGGGACAGGTGTTGGGTGGTCCACCAACAGGAATCTCATGGGAGAATGCAATGCACATTTTGCTACTGTTCTAGAACATCCCTCAGTGTTAAAGTAGGCAAAAAGCTAAGCTAGAATTCTACTTCCCACCTCAGCATTCTACCACTTCATTGCCATCTCATGCTGTTGCATATGTAGACCCAGCCTGAATCTCCCACCTACTTTGATTTTTCAGTCTTGCTAGGCTTATTTAGGAATATATTATTTATCTCTGTGTGCTGTCAGAATTTTCTTGGATATTGAACTGCAATGGAAAAGCTTTCCTGCTGTTCTCTTTAGGAGTGGGAGTTGATTAATGCAACAGAAGTTCTTTGGTTTTGCTGTAATATAACGGTGCAGTGTTTTTGCCTCACTAAAGGAATTTTTTCTAAATTATCAGCATTGTACCGCAGGCCTACATAACTCAACACAGTCAGTGCAAATTAAGTGCCTTTATTGTACAGTGAAAGGAGGCATTAATCGCTTGACTTTGGATATGCAACCTAACGCTTATTTTTCATCGCTGAAAAGACCTCTTAAAAACCAACTGCTCAGCTTTGCCACTATGGTAAGGCCCAAATACTATGTGTACAGAACGGAGACGTTTGGCTTTTCTACATTGGCATACAACCCAACTCTTTAAATCTAAAGCATGTGAATAATTTAAAATTCCTTCCTTGCACAGTAAGGCAAAAAATTGCTGCAGCCTGACAGACAAGGCTAAAAATTTACAAAGGATGTGATGAAGAACAGGCGAGGGGGCTTATGCCAGAACTAGTCACACATGGCTTGATAATGCCAAACTTAGTTTTATGGCTTACCTTTACACTGAAGCAGGGGCATTAATGTCTCATTGCTGCTGAAGCCTTTGCTTTTTTTCCTTAAGGGCTAGTAAAATTCCTGTTACATCAGGAGAGGAAGGTCTAGACACTGTGCACACAAACACACACACACACCTGAGAGACCCAGTGGTTGTGGTGGACAACAATGGCAACATACCGGCGACATTTATTCTAGAATCAAGGGAGGCAGATTACTTGCTTTTTCACTGTAGCCTACACAGCCTAGATCTGATGCTCTTTCCCCCGCCTCCTTTTTTTTTGAAAAGCACTTCTTGAGAAACAGGATTCATTTGAAAATAAAAGCAACTGTGTCATAAGCTGCTCTTACTCAGCTGTGATATATAAAGTTTTTTTTTAAGAGAAAGAAATCACACAAAATAATCCCTCAGTTAGTAAGAACATGAATCTACGCTTACTGCAACTTTTTGTGCATGTGTGATGGGGCACAGACATTCAAAGGCTCTAAACACATATACACACACACAAAATCCTGACCTTCTTCATTATTTTCAATGGGTAACTCTCACTTCTGCTCAGGGGTTGGGGTAGGGAATAACTTCAGAAAGAACCAGGAAGTTGCATTCCCAGACAATTAATCTGTGACTCTAATTTTCCTATCTCTACTCATATCACTTTCCTTACATGCCAGTCACAGCCATGCAAGAGGTCCCAGATTCAACCCCTGACGTCTCCAAATACGGGTGGGAAGGACTCCTGCCAGGAACCCTGTAGAGCCACTATCAGTTTACTTCAATGAAAGCTGAGTTAGATGGGCCAATGGTATCGCCTTTGAATAAGGCAACGGCTTATGTTCCTGTGTGACTTCACTTGTCCGCTACAATAATACGGGTGGGGGTCCCATACAAAATGATTCTGCAGAATGCTGCCTGCATGGTTCAACTTGCACCTCTGCTTCTGTAAGAGCTGGAGACTTGCGTTTTCTTACTTTTATTTCAATGAAAACTGGGGATCTGAAAAAAGCTCCTGAGCCAAAGGGGCACCAGGGACACGGCCAGAATCCTGGCAAAACCTGGCCAACTGGGACATATGTCAACCCTAATAAGAGTCTAATAATCTGTAAGCCCTTTCAGTCACTGGCTTCAGCGATCACAAACCCAAAGCATTAGTTAATTGGCTTGATTCAAGAACATTAAATCCTTTCTAAAACGTCAAGCTCTAAAAGCAGTGGCTTAATAAGAGTTGGGGATATTAATGAACTTCAAGCACCAGTTTAATATATCTTGATGTCCTAGAATCCATTCTATTTTCTAGGTATTAAGCATTGCCATGTTAACAATAAACCCACTGCAGCTAAAATTGCTATTAGTAGTAGTAGCAGAAGCATTCTGAAAAGGGCACTTTAAAAATAAAGTAGAACAAAATATGAACTCATTTTATGTTTGCTATCATTCTACCTCTTTGACGGCACAATTGGCTTTTATGCATCAAGCCACTATAGCCATCAGGGTTTTATTCAGAAGGCAGCTACTGTGATGTGAAAAGCTAGTGGGGCAAAAATATTGGTTAAACACAAAAGCATTTTGTGGGTGGTGGTGCTTTTTTATTTTTTCCTGTCCAGTTTCTTTGGTCAGCATGCTGGTCACATCCACAGGCACCACCATGCAGCCTTGCAAGCCCTCTCTAATAACAACACTTCAGAGGCTGTCTGTTCCCCCCCTCCCGCAGACAGATCCCTCCTTTGCCATTTCTTTTAAGCCACGCAGCAACACATTTCCAGCTTGCTTATTTTGCTCCCTTAACCTGTTGCTATTTTTGCTCCTTGTTCAGTCACTTTCCAAATATTATACCTAGCTATGTGTCAGTCGTCGTCACTGCTTGGACTTGGGCAATGCCAAGATAGGACAAAACTGGAAGGCAAAAGGAATCCGCAAGCGAAGCAAGCAACCCTCCTCCTTTTTTCCTCTCTTTTTTTTTTAAGTCCACAGATGAACAGGGAGAATCTCTCTGAATTGCAAAGGCATGCTGAGCTTGAAAAACGCACAGCACCCCGCTCTAGACTGTCCTGGAGGGGGAAGGGGGAATTGTATCCACATATACACACACCATCCCTTGTTTCAGACTAGGGGAGGGGGGGGGTGTCACAGCTCAGTGGAAGAGGGAATGCTTTGCATACAGGAGTTCCTAGGTTCCATCCAGTTAAAAAGGATCTCTACCTGAAAAGGGATGCCCACCTGAAAAGTATGATGAAAGCCCACCCCACAAGCATGCTAAAGGCACAAATCATACTGCAGAGGTTAGGATGCCAAGAAATAGAAATATACAATACCACAAGCCACTTTCCTTGGGTGGGGTAAGGCGATTGGGCATCCCTGATGGCTGAACCAAGGGTGTTTATTATTTTTTTAAAAAAAATGTGTATTTATAAAATGAATACAATGAGAGGAGTCCAAAATTAAGCATTTTAAAATTTGTTCCCTTCCATGCACCTATATTATACCCTCTGAAATCACTGGGATGTAATAGTGTGTAAACTTGGATGGATCATGCCCTATATAGTTTCCTTGTTTTCCAACTCCCCTTTATTCTTTTCCCCCATCCTGAATGCTTACACACAATTCAACAGAACATTAGTAGTAGTAGTAGTAGTAGTACGGTAGTATTAGAGGCTGCAATGCTGGTGGTCAAACCCTCTGTGCTTTAAAGAACCCCTTCTTTTGTTGATTTGTCTGCTGAGCAATGTTTGCATGTCTGCCACAAACCTCCTGCATGTTACGGAGAGTTCAGGAATGTATAGTTAGATGTGCACGATTGGTTCAAAAGGAACCTGACCAGACCTGAGGGGTCTCACCCTTGCTACAGGCAATCAATCCCAGAACATATTCAACATCAAACCTCTGATAAGCTTCTAAGGAGCCACAGGGTACCTGGGAACAAGAGTTAGGCTGGATCTGCACTGACCTGTTTAACATTATTTCCCCCTATTAGAACGATATTAGATATTCTGTTCTAAAATATCACAGGGCATACTTGTTAATTAAAACATTTTTACCTTGGTTTTTTTCATCAAATGTAAGTAATACTCAGCCACACCATTTTTCAAAATCCTGTTTCTTTCTGTGGGTCGCTGGTTGCTTTCTCCATCCTCTGGTGTCACATTATAATTTTTCCTTCCTCCCTCTGTGTCCTTTACTATATGCACATGTCAGTATTTCAAAATTATTTATTCATGAATTTATTTGGAGAAGCAAAGTTAGCATTTTAATCAAGGCATCCAAGGGGGTGTGACAGCTAATTAGGAAAAAGGAAAGCAACTAGGATTTAGTCCTTGTGGCCTGACCTTCTTCGTTGGTAAGTAGGCTTTAAATTAAAATAAAGGGATAAAAATGACAAGGTAATAAAGAATTATGAATGTAGGATGTTATGTGTCCATCTATGTTATCAAAACCCTTAAAGGTAAAGGGGCCCCTGACCATTAGGTCCAGTCGTGACCAACTCTGGGGTTGCGACGCTCATCTCACTCTATTGGCCGAGGGAGCCGGTGTACAACTTCCAGGTCATGTGGCCAGCATGACTAAGCCGCTTCTGGCGAACCAGAGCAGCATACGGAAATGCCGTTTACCTTCCCACTGTAGTGGTACCTATTTATCTACTTGCACTTTGACGTGCTTTCAAACTGCTAGGTTGGCAGGAGCAGGGACCAAGCAACAGGAGCTCACCCCGTCGTGGGGATTCGAACTGCCGACCTTCTGATCGGCAAGCCCTAGGCTCTGTGGTTTAACCCACAGTGCCACCCTAACCCTTACTTAACATTAAAAACCATGAGTGTAGATCTGCCCTTGAAAATAACTCCATGACTTCAAAGCCTTTTGAAGCCATGAATGAAAGCATACCATTGAAATATTCCAGCTGACCACCCTTCCTTAGTCCAAATATGGCGACCTGGCCCAAGGAGTTCCTTAGCTGCTCACTTGGCCTGCTTTGGGAACCAGGATGCACCCAACTAATAAGCAAAGTGACATCACCACACAGCATTGGTAAGATGTTTCCCCAACAAGCGTTCCTTATTCCATCTAGTGTCATCATCACATTCCACATGTGGGCAGGCAGTGTGCTAAAAATGGATGGGGTCAACTGCTAAAGAACACCTTGGGCCAGAACAGACACCTGTTTTGGGGGTGGGGGGGAAGGGATGCCTCTTGTGAGTCAGCTCTGGACAAGGCTTCACTTCCTTGCTTGTTTTCAAGGTTTCCTGGGGCAGGTGATGAAATTCATGGCCAAGTTCAATCAGCAGCATATTTGCAGAATTCTTCATGGGCCAGTATTATTCCCACAGAGTCAAACAACTGCCCTGCTCCAACCTTCACATTTGCTATAGATCTGACCCACCCAACTGATGTCATTTTAAATGCATCGTGAAGAGGTAATGGGAATAAAGCAATGTTAGATCCACACACCCAACGCCAAGGAAATGCGCTTTATTTCCTCTTCCACTGCACAAGGACGTTATTCATGTTTTCAACTTCCAGCTAAAAGCAGAGGTTGTGATTATTCCTAGTACAATGGTACCTCAGGTTAAGAACTTAATTCGTTCTGGAGGTCCGTTCTTAACCTGAAACTGTTCTTAACCTGAGGTACCACTTTAGCTAATGGGGCTTCCCGCTGCCGCCGCACCGCTACCACAGGAGTTCTGTTCTCATCCTGAAGTAAAGTTCTTAACCCGAGGTACTATTTCTGGGTTAGCGGAGTCTGTAACCTGAAGCATCTGTAACCTGAGGTACTACTGTATTTATGTGGCACTTTCTGAATACAGTGGTACCTCGGTTTAAGAACAATCCAGTTTAAGAACAATTTGGTTTACAAACCCCAGAAGACCAGAAATAGTGTCTTGGTTTGAGAACTTTACCTCAGTCTAAGAATGGGATCCAAACAGTGGAAGAGCACCGGTGATGGGAGGCCTCATTAGGGAAAGCGTCCCTCAGTTTAAGAACGGTTTTGGTTTGAGAACGGACTTCCAGAACGGATTAAGTTCGTAAGCCGAGGTACCACTGTACTCATAGCATGTCACATACATGATCGCCATTATAGCCCCCCTATTGCAGCTGGGGGTGGAGGTGTCTGAGGCTGGCAGAATGGAGGCTTAGTTTCCCACTGAATGGCAAATTTTGAACCAGAGACCCCCTATTTCATGTTTTTATAGTCCAATCCCAGGCATTAAATCCTGCAGTGTCAATGGGGCATTCTTCAGAGAATGCTGGCACACATTTGCAGCCTTTGCCACACCAGCATTTAAAACGATTTTACCTCATTTGAGGATGGGCAGATCAGTCCATTTCCAGTCTATGTCAAGTGCGCATGTATTCATAAGTCTGCAATTCTTTTCAGCCACATGAAAATTCATATTTAAGCTTGTGTTTCAGTACATCACCAGCTATGTAAATATGTGTTTTATGTACACATTTCTAAATAATACATTTATCTTAAAATAACTTTTGGGTCATTTTGAGCTGAGGACTATATCACAAAACTCTGGTATTTATGTCCCCATCCACACATCAATCAATCAATCAATCAAATTAGTCCAGGAGGCTCAGAATGGGTCAGTTCACATTGGAATTCACAGAGATCTAATGCCTCAAGAATCTCTAGACTCATTACTCAGATAGACACACACACACTTAAATGCAGCAGCAGTTATTTGGCCTTCAAGCACTTACAATCTAACGGCTAAACATCATTACAAATGAGACTTGTTTCACATACATCTGTATACTGACAAATTGAGACTGGTTTTGTACATGAACGCAAAGAGGGGGGAAGTACAGCTGACAATTACAAATGTGGCAGAAATTTGTTTTGTTTTTTGTTTTGTTTTTTGTTCATGGGAACTTGCCTGAAAAGCCCAAAAACATAACCTTGTCAAAAAGTGCGAGTAGGGAGGTCCCCCAATTCATACCTGACCTTTGGTGAAAATGCTGGTAAAGTCATAACCCCTACCTCAATTTTGTCCCATTAATATTTATCAGTAGCTGCTTAAGAGGTTCGAATGCCTAAGTTTTCCAACAGAAGAGGGTTGGGTTAAAAGTGTTAAAGGAAACAGCACACAATATTGCAACTAACAGTGTGAATACAGGAAGGATAGTGATAGCAAAATATCCCACACAAACAATGGTTGAATTAGAACATCCTGCCTTAGTTTAATATGACAAGAATAAGTCTCAGTGAGGTTCACCTTCTCCCCCAGTGTAGCTATAAGGAAGAGTTTGGAGCCTTTTACTTGTAATTAATTAAACAAGGCTGCTTCTTAAACCATGGGGTGAAGTTGACTTGATTTAAACAAACCATTGCTAAGATTTACCACAGAGTGTCAGGTCTAGATGACACAGAAAGCTGCATTTAAAAAAAAAATTTGACTGGCTGACGAAAATAAGAGACAGGTTTATTGCTTTTATTTCCCCAACAATAAATGAAACAGGTTATAATTCCAATTAGACTGAGATGGTTTCCCAATGAAGTCAATGTTCAGTTTAGCGGTCCTACCAATGGAGGCATAGGGTCAACAAGGATCAAGATGGGCATCAACAGAATAAATTCTACATATTGACTGGAACTATTCACTGCAGATTTCTAATAGATACTATTGCACTGACCATTTATTATATATTCCCTATCACTATGCATGGCTCCCCTTCATGGATCACTGCTTCTGAAGACCACTGCTTCTTGGGAGAAAAGCAATGACAAACCTAGACAGCATCTTAAAAAGCAGAGACATCACCTTGCCAACAAAGGTCCGTATAGTTAAAGCTATTGTTTTCCCAGTAGTGATGTATGGAAGTGAGAGCTGGACCATAAAGAAGGCTGATCGCCGAAGAATTGATGCTTTTGAATTATGGTGCTGGAGGAGACTCTTGAGAGTCCCATGGACTGCTAGAAGATCAAACCTATCCATTCTTAAGGAAATCAGCCCTGAGTGCTCCCTGGAAGGACAGATCGTGAAGCTGAGGCTCCAATACTTGGGCCACCTCATGAGAAGTGAAGACTCCCTGGAAAAGACCCTGATGTTGGTAAAGATGGAGGGCACTAGGAGAAAGGGACGACAGAGGACGAGATGGTTGGACAGTGTTCTCGAAGCTACGAACATGAGTTTGACCAAACTGCGGGAGGCAGTGGAAGACAGGAGTGCCTGGCATGCTATGGTTCATGGGGTCACGAAGAGTCGGACACGACTAAACAACAACAACAAATGCATGGCTACATATTGGATGAAGAACATAGCTGGTGATCTCTCAGTTATCTCTCTCCATGATGTCACTGTTTGTCCCACTGATAGACTTTCAACCAGATTTGTGATATTGTAGAAGGGCTAAATTGCTGCTAGTTAATCCATCGCATCTCCATCTCTCCCATTCTCCCATTTTGGTCTTCCTGTACTGGCCCCCGTTAGCTCCTGAAATGTGCCCTACTGTATAAAGCCCTGGTGTAAAAGGGTAAAGGTAAAGGACCCCTGACCATTAGGTCCAGTCGTGTCCGACTCTGGGGTTGCGGCGCTCATCTTGCTCTATAGGCCGAGGGAGCCGGCGTATAGCTTCCAGGTCATGTGGCCAGCATGACAAAGCCGCTTCTGGCGAACCAGAGTAGCACATGGAAACACCGTTTACCTTCCCGCTGTAGCGGTTCCTATTTATCTACTTGCATTTTGATGTGCTTTCGAACTGCTAGGTTGGCAGGAGCTGGGACCGAGCAACGGGAGCTCACCCCGTCACAGGGATTCGAACCGCCGACCTTCTGATCAGCAAGCCCTAGGCTCAGTGGTTTAACCACAGCGCCACCTGGGTCCCTATAAAGCCCTGGTGTACAGATACACAAAAACTGAGGATCAGTGCTGCTGGAAGTAGAAAAAGAACTCTGAGTAGCCAGGTTGATAATGATTGATGTGTATGAGAAAGTATTTAGCCCAAAATAGCCAAAAAAAAAAATCCTTCTGAAAGCAAGTAAGTTGAACGTAGCCAGAACAACCAAGTCATTTCAGAACTGTGTTGCAATTAGCTGTTGGTAGAACGAGTCCCTGTGGTATCAAGAGAGCTGGTGTAGCATAGTGTCTAAGAGACAGGTCTGGGAATCAGGCAGTTTCTGGTTAATGTATCATCTCTGCTATGAACCTGTTCACAATAGTGGATGGGGCAGAGGCACTTACCTGTCCTCCCAGTACATGAGTCGCCACTGCTTACCAGGAGGGGTGAGATGGTGGGGAGGTTAGCCTGGTATAAATGCACTAGCAGGAATGTCAGATTGGCTCTGCTGGTGCATTGCATTCGCATCACACTGACTCAACTGCTATTCATCACACAGCCCTGCTATTCAACTGCTATTCATCACACTATTCATCACACAGCCCTGTGAGGTTGGTTATGCTAAGAGAGAACCATTGACCCAAGGTCACTCAAAAAGTTTTGTGACTTGAGTGGAGATCTCAGCCACAGTCTCCCTTGGAGAGCCAGTGTTGTGTAGTGGTTAAGAGCAGTAGACTTGTAATCTGGTGAACGGGGTTCGCGTCTCCGCTCCTCCACATGCAGCTGCTGGGTGACCTTGGGCTAGTCACACTTCTCTGAAGTCTCTCAGCCCCACTCACCTCACAGAGTGTTTGTTGTGGGGGAGGAAGGGAATGTTAGCCGCCTTGAGACTCCTTCGGGTAGTGATAAAGCGGGATATCAAATCCAAACTCCTCCTCCTCTTCTTGCAGACAACACTCTAACCACTAAACCACAATGGCTCACCAACTAGCCTTAGTCCACTAGCGATGGTATCTTTCAGCCTCAGTTTGCCATCTGCAACAAGGATAGTAAAATTGATGAACCATACGAGATTGCGAGGATTACAAGAAAACAATGCATCATAATGGCTTGGAACACTTGAAAGCTAAGTAGCATCGTTAAGACCTGTCCTATCACTTAAGTAGGGTGTTCAGGGGAGCAGAGCATAATGGCATCTAAGCAAGAAGGGGCAAATATTCAAATAATTTCTGGTATACCTTTCCATGTATGTGTTGAAGGCAATTCAGGAAAAAAAAAGAAGTATAAGTGACAATAACTAAACTCAGTAAAGCAAAGCAAAGTGTAAATAAAGCCGCATCAGAAAACAGCAGCAGAAATTTCAAAGACATCAGTTTCATAAAACGTCTTCAGTAGAATATCCACGCAAAGAAAAGCTTTCCTCTGACACCTAAAAGAAAGCGTCAAGCAGACTTCTCTGGGGAAAGTTCCATAATCATTGTTCCAAAACAGAAAAGGCCTTGTCTCCAGTAGTCACCCACCAAAGCTCAGGCTGAAGACATCTAGGGCTGGTTTTCTGATGATCTAATGGGCAGATTCATAAGCGAGAGGGTGGTCCTTCAGACTGCCAGATCCCTTGGCACACTTACAGTTCAATGGAGACCAATAGGATTCACTTCCAAATAAACATGTTCAGACTGAGTTGTTAAAGACAGCAAGGAATCAACAGAAACACAAACTCATCAGAAATCTTTCCTGGGATGAAGTAAAAAAACAATGGGAAAGGAAACAGGAAGAAAGCCCCTAAAAGACTGCAAAATGCTAAGGCTTCAGTTTAGGGAAGGTACTGCAGAAGACAACTTTCATAGATTGCATACAAGGATTGGATTAGTTTTTTATTCACAATGCAGAGGAAAACATACTGTCAGTGTACTTTGCACTGGATCTGTTTTAAAATAACAGTTTGCCTTCATAGTAACTTGATCTCAGGGGGGGGGGGGGGTTGGATAGGAAGAACCTCAAACTTAATAAGCAGTTGAAGGATGCATGACTTAAAAGAGGAAAACAACGAAAGAGCCTAGTTGGGATCAACAGACATGCAGCTCTGTGTTCTTTGGAAAGTAGCAGACCCAAAACCTGTGAGCTGACATTCTTCAAAGAAGTTGCAGAATCATGAAAAAGAAAATTTCTGTCACATTCCTGCATTGATAAGACTAACAAGCTAAGCAATTCCCAAATAAGTAGCCATGTTAGGCTACTGGAGCCCACAAAGAATCCTATGGTACTTTAAATAATAACCTATTTATTGTGGCATAAGCTTTCATAGACTAATCAAAAGCTTTTGATCTGGCAAATAGCTTTTTAAGATGGGTGGTGTGGGAGGGTAACATATAGCTCTGTTCCACTGAACTGGTATTGCAGCCTGGACCGAAACTTCATTTCTCTTTCAAAGCAGCTCCCAGGAATGCTTTGATAAGTCCACAAAAGATGCTAGACTACACAAAAAGATTTACTAGTCTGCCTGCTCATACATGCCTGCACTGAGGACCTAAAGTTTTAAAAGAACCAACTTTCATAAAGTTTCTTACCTGCTTAGCTGGGGACCATTCTTACTCTAGACAAGCAGCTATTACAAACCACACCACTAATTGGCACTGGTATGCCAGTGAATGCTACTATAAGCTGATGTCAAATAGTAATATCAAGCACAAAAGTCCAAGACATGGCCACATTTAACAGATGGGACGGCATGGCAGGGGTATCACAGGGTGATGTCATTGCAGCATCACTAAAGCATTGGGTTACATTGGGAAAGGTACCACTAGGGGGTGGGCTAGGGAGAACGATCTGACTGTGGCAGGGTGCAGATTCACAGCAAAGGTTGGCCCAAGATTCAACAAATTTTTTTTTAAAGCAGTGTAACTTGAGAGCATGTTCTGGGTATTTCCATATCTCATAATCACAGAAATATTATTTATTTGTGTGTATCCCATCTTATTCCATCAAGTTCAGAAAGTGTATCATGCACCATCACAGTTCCACATCAGAGGACAACAGATATGCAGCTATTGTACTATGTTTTAAGTTATTTGCACCACGAGAATATTTACAAATGGGTCTGAAGTCACTTGTTTTTGAAAGCAATCGATATGATTGCCTGGTGTTCACAACAGACTCTGCCAGGTTCTAACCCCTTCTTCCTTTGATTATTCTGCAAACTGCATCACACATAAAATGACCTGACACAGAATGATACTGGGATAAGTAATGGCAGATTTATTAACAAGAGACTCCCTAAACTTGTTTTCTAAATAAGACCCATTATACACATGCCACTTAAAGATCCTTGGGACCGCTCTTCTGCTGTTAGCATGCATATTTGAAATGCAGAAATGAAGTTCTTATTGGGTTTTTAATAACTGCTGTCCTGGTAGGAACTTAGATGTACAATTTAATTTCAACCCTTCGGCAGATGCTTGTGTCACCTATGTGAACTGAAATAAAGTACACGAAGCACATTTTAAACCCTCCATCTGACACTGTCCCCCATAGCTATATACATTTGGTGGGAAGTGTAGCAGTTTATTTCCAAGTTCTGAAGCAGGAAAAGAGGTCACAGTACCTGTGGCAGAAGTCAGCATGCTCTGGCACTGGTTTTGCCCCCCGCGCTTAAACACACCCTACATGCAGATACACATCCTAACTGAAACACACATGCAACAAAGCCAAATGAGTGCCCCGTTTTCTTCCATGCCCATGATCACTTAATGACATCTATTAACTCTCCTTTCCCTTCATATCCCTGGATCAATTTTTTTTAAAAGGGTGAAAAGACCACATGTTTTTAAAAGAAAAGATAAGGCACTCCATAAAGGTGAAACTGCCAGCCTTGCCTTGCTGGGGCAGAGAGACTGCTGGACAGATAATTTAGGCAGGTACAGTTATACACCATACAGTGGGATTGCATCCAAGTTTGGTCCCAGGCCCAACGCACTATAGACCAGCATCCTGGCTAGCTAAGTAGGGGAGTGTCTTCCTCTTGCAGTACAGTGACATTTGAAGAAAGTACAACCACGGACAGTGACAATGCCCACTAACTGAAACAGAGGAAGATGGAAGATTCCCCCATCTGATAAAGTATTTTAACATGCATGTGTGACTTTGCTCCAAGTCTGGAAAACCAGTCTGGGGCTTTTCTGTTTGTTAATAACATAATACTGTATGTGGCGATTCACAGAGGTACGGTACTTAAGAAGAGACAGTCCCCTTCTCCCGGGAAACTTACCATCTAAATGTAGGAAACAACAGAGATAATGAAAATGCAAGAACACTTTTTAGAAACTTTCCAGGGCTAGAAAAGCCCAGTTGTCTTTTGAAGTTAATAATAGCACAATGCTGGTCAGCTTAACTCTCTCTCTTTTTAAAGCGATGGTGCTAAAAGTGACTGCTGGCTTGCTGAAGATCACAGAATCATAAATCTATAGAGCTGGAAGGGATCCCAAGGGTCATCTAGTTCAATGCCCTGAAAGGCAGGAATCTTTTACCCAACCAACGTGGGGCTCAACCCTAGGACTCTGAGATTGAGTCTACCCAGATATCTCCGTCTTCCTTCCCCACCTCCAGCCCCAGCGACACTATCAGTATTTATATCACCGAAGTTTAGGATATAGGTAGGCAATTCAATCGGCCTTACTCTGATCAGCCCATGTAATCATTGACCACAATGTCAACAGGAACTAAACCCACGAGCACGCGCGCACCTTCCCGCACACTCCCAAACGCGTGGGCAAGGGAGGGAAGGTAGTTTCCAACTGCAGAATTTTCACTGGACTGCAAATCCAAAATAAACCCCCCACAAACACCAGAGAGAGAGAGAGAGAGAGAGAGAGAGAGAGAGAGAGAGAGAGAGAGAGAGAGAGAGAGAGAGAACTCTAGATGGGAAACTGAAATCAACTTTGTTCCAACTCAAAGCGCATTCCAATATGACCACCCTGCTCGGAATGCTTCGTTTGTAACAGCCTAAGAACCATCAAGCAAGCAGTAAGCAACGCGTAAAAACCAGTTGTTTTCCCAACGTTTCTGTAGGACAAAATTCTGAACCGTTGCAGCGAAGAGTGCGCCTGGGTTCTTTAGATCTCCTGCATCTCTGACGCGGAAGAGAAACGTCTCTCCAGAGCCGCCTACCTACCCCCTTCTGCATAAATCTGCTAACTCGATTACCAAGCGCTCCACGTTTCAAAGGAGCAAGCGGTTAAAAAAAGAGGAGAAGGAATTTTAAAAAGCGCATTAGAGAGAGTCAAAGGGCGCCGAGGACGGGGGGAGAAAATACTTGCAAAGCATCATGGCGGTGCAAAAGTTTTCAGAGGGAGAAACTTTCCGCAAACTTTTCCCAGTTCCCTCCGCCGCCCCCCGTCCAAGCAAAGTCCAGCCCTTTCCAGCTCCATTTCAGAGGCCAAAACCACAACCAACCAGCTTATTTCCAAGTGGGGGTCAAAAATCGGTATTTATCATCATCATCATCATTTTTTAAGCGCTCCTTTCAGCTGGGGCTGAGTTGCAGAGGAAGGGATCGTGTTACCTCGTTCCTTTGGAGCTGGAAGAAGCTGTTAAGATAGCTGGAGCTGAGGGAGGAGCCCAGCTCGGCGCTGCTCTTGCTGGGGTAGCTCAGCTCCGGGTGCTGAGACGACGAAGGCTCCGGTCGGAAGGCATCGAAGGCGCTGGCCTGGTGCGTGTCTTGCAGGGATAGATAAACCCAGTTGAGCAGCTGCGCGGGCTGGTAGACGGAGGCAGCGCTGGTGTCGATGGCTGACAACAGGCTCATCCTTGCCCACCCGAAGCTGCCCTCTCGGAGATGGTCTTTCCCCCCTCCCCTCCCCTCTCTCGCTGGATCAACTTTCCTCCTCCTCCCTGTGGGGGATTTTTGCTACCCTGCACGGCTTCCTCGTGGGCCCCTACCAGAGGGGGTGGGGGAGAAGGGAGGGAGGGGGGCTCCTCTCCGTTTTCCTTGCGCCCTAAATCTTTCCAGCTCCCTTTCCCCCCCTTCCTGCCTTTCCTAAGGCGATCTGAGCCCTCCAAGCTCCAGCACGCCGTCCACCCCCAGCATAGCTGCTGATCTACGGTGGCAGCAGCAATAGCAAAGTTAGGCAGAAACTTTCTTTGGCTTTCCGTCCCCCCCTCCCTCCTTCCCTCCTTCCTCTCCTTCCCCGTGGCTCGATCCGCTATCTGTCTTTATTCTCACTCCCTTAGTCTCCCTGCTGGAGGGGAAGGGCGCCTTGAGTTATTCAGCAAACTCGTCGGGGCTGCCTGTAGGAACCCGACCATTGGGGAGCGGGGATGGAGGGGGGGACGGGCGGGGAGCGAAAAGGGCATTGGCTCGCGACAGTTCCGTGCAGGACCAAATTTAAATACGGGGGTTGCTGCGGGCCAATCAAAAGAGGGACCGCGCCTCCTTCCCTCTATTTCACCCCGCCCCCCTCGCTCCCGCCCCCGTAAGAACACAGCGGAATCCACTCTCTGCCTGCGCAGAGGAAGGCCGGCTTCGTACGTGACTGGAACTATAGCATCATAGTATCGCAGAGCGGGAAGGGACCCCAGCTGTCATCTAGCTGTTTGCAAGAGCTTTCTGAAGAATCCACCTCGTCCAGTGTCCTGACTCCAGCAGGGCCAGCCCAGGAGATGTCCAAAGGCATGCAAAATATTCCTGCATGAAAACGGGTTGGACTAGATGACTCTCATGGTCCCTTCTAACTCTGCCATTCTGTGCCTGCTTGCCAAGCCAGGAGCTGCCATTGGCCTCCCTTTGCTTCCCGACCTTCCAGTAACAGGCTTCCTTTGTGGTCTCCTTCCAATGCTTCTAAGTTTGCCGCCAGTGTGGGGAAGTCCATCCACTGGAACAGTTGTGGTGCAATGGGTGCAAGCCGTGGCACAGAATCAGGTCTATTACACCAGGACCACAGCCTTAACTCATACCAAACTTGCTGAAAAGGCTGGCCTACAATGCTGTTTTTTCATTCACCATTAATACAAAGCAAGAGAATGTTTTGTCTATAGCCTCTCTCAAACCTGGGCTCCTTGAGGGGAACTTGGCTCATCTGCAAATTAACCGTGTGAACTTTACAAAAGTTCAGATGCAAGAATTGCAACAAAAAACAGGAATACACACACAAGGCAAAATAAAGAGTTGCTCTCTTTAGCCTTAAACTGACACCATTCCCCTCGCTAGATTTGCTTTCATATTGCTGTAAGGTACATCAGCTGGAGCTCTGGAGCTGAAAGGTTCACTATACGTGAAGTTAATCAATAAACTAAATAAATAAATTGTGTCACAAGGCCAGTGGGCATGCAAAGCCATGCAGCTTTCTCCTGCCTTACCTCTGAAGTTTTAATCACAACACACACTTTGTCTGCAATTGTTAGCTAATTTAAAATTGTTTCAATCCTGCAATGCAGCCAAAGCTCCATCTCATTTCTGCTCCATACCCTAAGACCAAAGTGGGCAGCCAGATGTTGTTGGATTCTAATGCCCATCAGTTTCATCCAGTATGGAGAGCAACCATGAATTGTGGGAGCTGTACATTTCTCACACCACACCATTTTTTTATTGGTAAGAAATACATTGGGAATCAAAATGAAACAACTCCCAGCAGTACATTTATAATGTAGAATAAAAAGTAAAGGGGCCCCTGACCATCAGGCCCAGTCGTGTCCGACTCTGGGGTTGCGGTGCTCATCTCGCTCTATAGGCCGAGGGAGCCAGCGATTTGTCCGCAGACAGCTTCCGGGTCATGTGGCCAGCATGACAAAGCCGCTTCTGGCGAACCAGAGCAGTGCACGGAAATGCTGTGTACCTTCCCGCCGGAGCGGTCCCTATTTATCTACTTGCACTTTGATGTGCTTTCGAACTGCTAGGTGGGCAGGAGCTAGGACCGAGCAACAGGAGCTCACCCCATTGCAGGGATTCGAACCGCCAAACTTCTGATCAGCAAGCCCTAGGCTCAGTGGTTTAACCCACAGCGCCACCTGGGTCCCTAATGTAGAACACAACTGCTTTATAATATGATCATGGCACATCCAGAAAGTATAAAACAATGCAGCTACATAAGAACATGAAACATTCCCAAAATCTAATTATAAACGAGCCTCTTACAGATGTACCTTAAATGTGTATACAAACTCAATGAGCGGTGTGAGCTTGCGTTTGCAGAGTAATCTCATATATGTTGGGTCCAATTTGAGACAAACAAACTCATCTCCTCATCAACACAAAGAAGGCCTTCTCTTCTGTGATCTTTCATATTCTTCAGGGCTGAAAATCTCTGTTCACAACAGTATGTCATGAAGAACTGTAGAAGAATAGCTAACACTCTTGAAGAGAGGTATGGATACTGTTTCTGGTTGTATATCCCACCCAGGTTATTTGGATACTATACTACTGTATCCTATCCTATCCTATACTACCGTACACTATACCTAAACGTTTAAATGTTTTTTTCATTGTCCTTGAATCTTCTTGCCACACTTGCCATCCTCTCATGCCACACCAGTTTGGCATGCTACATCCTTTGAGAACCACTGGCATAAGACCTCCCCAGAATCAGTTTAGCCCAAGAAGCAAAGCACAGAATTGTACCAGTGCTAGGAGCCTTCTGCTCAGTTGTGCTCTGTTGTCACTGTGCAGCAGAGTATTGGATCAGGCTGAGTGTGATGATATCACCTGGATGAATGCACTTTGTCCAGTGTCCGAGTTCACTTTCAGCAAGGGCCACACATTACATTATTTTGGAGTAGGCTTAACCTTTTTGTTAGCATGAAGGAAATGGACTGTCCCCCAAAAAAGGGTAAAATTCCTGCATGTGTTTGGTTTGGGGATTATGGAATAACTTGCTAAACCTGACCTGTCCAGGAATCAAACTGAAAGTGGGTAAAATAACTGAGAAAGGTGCCGATCACATGCCTTTTGTTAAAAAAATAAAGAATTTAGCTTCCTTGAGTTTGTGGATTAGGTGTCATGTAACCAGAGGGAATCTGATGAAGGGGTGAACATATCGAGGTGTGATCTCAGGATATGAAGGAAGCACGCACTAGGATGGAGTGTTTAAGAAACTGGAATTCTGTATTGCATTTAAATCTCTGTTTATTTGTCTGTGCCTTTGCTTCATTAGGAGGAATACTTTTGTGTGCATGCAACCATTCTTACGTTCAATTTTTTTTAAAAATCCTTTTAGTAAACTTTTAAACTTGTTTCATAAAACCTTTTGTGGTTGCCTTTAATGTACTGCCCCTACGTCTATTGCCAAGTTCTACACATGTTCTTCAAGTGTTCTTGAGGAGACACAGGGGAATTTTAGGCTGGTTGGTGAAAGGCAGCCTTGTAGAAAAATGAACTCTTTCACCTGGTGGCAGCGAGAGTCCAATGGGGAGGGTGAGCAAGCAGAGTGGAATGCTCTGGTTTGGCCAGATCTCCTTTTCCGTCATGATACAGGGCCCAGGGTGCAGCTGCAGAGCTGCAAGAGATAGGGTATGTCTAAAACCACAAAATACAAATGCATCAAACAAGTCTGCAAACATGCATATCCTACGGGTACACTTGTCAGAGAGCAGGGATTGGCTATAACTCAACCAAGGTATTCACTGTGGCAAAGGTGGGTTTAATACAGTACATAATGTGTGAAATGGCCTGATTCTGTGTCGGGGGAGGGACATTGGACCAGAGGATGGAGGTTTCTGTATATGATGTGTCCTATTTATCACTCCACCTGTCTGGATCTGTTCCTGCAGCTCCCCCTTTTGAATTTCAAACAGCTTTCTTGGTTTCATTTTGAGAGGAAGCTTTTCACAGGCTCATATAAAGAAGAGCACTTCTTTTTTTAAGCCTTTTAGGTTTACTTGTGTTAGAAAACTCTTTGCAGAGATAATGTGTTCACCGTGATTTGGCACATACACAAAGAGATGCAAATTTGGGTTCTGTTCCTGGCCTTACCAGAGCTCAGGTTCGTAACCTAAGGCTTGTTAAAACCTTTGAGAGCAGCACAGATTTGCAAGAGTCTGTGCCAAGGCCTTGCATTATTAAGGCCCACAAAGGGCAAGAAAGGAGTGCATATATGATAAGATTTTATATCCCTTTTAGAAACCCTTGTGCATGGATTGCAACAGGATTTTTCAGAGGCAGAATGTGGCAGTGGAGGTGGTGGTGAGTTTGTTTAGAATCAGTATCTGGTTGAGCTGTACTTAATAGGGTTAGGAAACTGAAGGTTGGGGCAGTGACATAGCATGGGATGCCAGCGCCCAGGGCTGTGTGGAGGCAGTGGGAGGGAGGGATGGAAACATCTCTCACAACCACAGAGATAAGAAGAGTAATTCTGTTGTCTGGAGAGGTCACTTCCTGGTTCGCATGGAGAAGCTGTTTTCAACGGAGCCCATGAAAGTGCACAGCTGTACTGAGGCAGCACCAGAAGTTAAAAAGAGGTGCCAGAATGCCTCCCTTGTTCTCTTATAATGGCAATGGCGTCTACCTGAGAGGTGCCGGAACTGAGATTGTGTTTCTCTTTGCATCATAAGCAAAAATGTAGAACATTTTTCCTGTTTCAAAATAAGGCATTATTATTCCAAAGCATTTTTTTCCCTTAAAGACTGGGGTTCTTTTTTGCTTGGCTTACTGGATAAGTTTGAGACTTTCTCAACAGTATGTGAGATGCATTCAATGGCATAGATGGGAAAAGTGTGAAGAAAACTACTTTCTAAGGAAGTAAAGCCATGCACACACACACACACACACACACACACACACACACACGAAAAAGAAAGAAAGAAAGAAAGAAAGAAAGAAAGAAAGAAAGAAAGAAAGAAAGAAAGAGAAAACCCGAGAATACCCTGTAGGAAATATTATTAAGCCATCCCCTATAAATCTGGAAGATGGATGGGTGTGTTTCTCATATGTGAACAGGTTGTTAACTGCTTGCCTATCTGGTTACAGGATTTTAGAAACTGAGATTGTAATGAGGGTTGGAGAAAAACATGGTGGGGCTTGTAATAATAGTTTGCTGCCCAATGCCATACTACAAAGCTTGCAATACTTTCGAGATCCCACAAATATGCTTATTGTGAAGTGAAAAAGGTTGTGCTGGTAAGGATTTGAAAGAAGCAGCTTCTGCTCTAACAATAGTACCTTTTCATACGGTAATAGTCAGAAACTGTTAGAATTTCATAAGCTGTGGGGAAACATGAAGGAAGTGGGGTTGTTGATCTGCTTCATTATCCTCTCTGTTCATTTAAATTTACTTTCATATATAAACCAGTTCATGTTTCGGAAGTATGAGGGTAGGTGACAGCCGTATAAATGTACCGCATATAGTGTGTGGCTACATTTAGAAATCTGTTGTTGTGTACAATTCTGGCCACTATAAGAATAGTGAAACTGTATAGGTGCAAAAGAAAAAATAATTAAAAATGATCTGTGGGTTGCAGAACCTCCCAAACGTGAAAAGGCTAAAGAATTGTTAGTAAAAATAATAAGGGGGGGGAGTAAAAAAAAATATTACAGGCTTGTTTAAAAGGACTTCTAACTTTTTCATTTTGAACATTTTATAACCCACCTTTTTCCATCATAAAACTCAAGGTGACATCCACGGAATTTCCTTGTGGTCTCCCATGAAAACACTAACCAGGCCCAAACCTGCTTAGTTTCAACAAGGTCTTTGCATTATGGACCATACCCTGAAACTTTATTTTATGCCCCAGCCCTACCCATTTTTAAAACACTTTTTATTTTGTAATACTGACAACACTAACATATATGCACATATATAGCTCCTAATACTATCCATGTCAAGGGACCCAGGTGGCGCTGTGGGTTAAACCACAGAGTCTAGGGCTTGCTGATCAGAACGTTGGCGGTTCGAATCCCTGCAACGGGGTGAGCTCCCATTGCTCGGTCCCAGCTCCTGCCCACCTAGCAGTTCGAAAGCACATCAAAGTACAAGTAGATAAATAGGGACCGCTCCGGTGGAAAGGTAAACGGTGTTTCCGTGTGCTGCTCTGGTTCGCCAGAAGCAGCTTTGTCATGCTGGCCACATGACCCGGAAGCTGTACGCCGGCTCCCTCGGCCTATAGAGCAGGATGAGCGCCGCAACCCCAGAGTCGGACACGACTGGACCTGAGAGTCAGGGGGCCCTTTACCTTTACCTTACTATCCATGTCACCACTCCCATGCTGTGGAACACTTTACCAGCAGACAGGGCCGTCTTAAACATGGCCGCCTCCCCACCCCCCGATTCCCAGCGCAGCGGGCGGGTGCCATGCGCAGGGGGGATGCCGCGGGCGCAACTGCACTGTGCCACCCAGCCTGCCGTAGGGCCAGCCCTGAGCCAGGGGGGCGCTGCCCGCCCCCTGTTGCAATGCCCCTGCACACGGCGGAGGCGGCCCCAGGCCCGCGCACCTCCAGAGAGCGGCCTGAAGCCACTGAACAGCGGAGGCGCACCTGGGGCAGCCTCAGTCGCGCCTCTCAGCGGGCGCAGCGGCACCCCTGGTGCCCTGGTGCCCTGGTGCCCCGCACCACCAGGAGCAGGCCTAGAGCTGGCCCTGCCAGCAGAGGTTCAGTAAGGCATCCTCCCTTGAGGTTCAGTAAGGCATCCCTCTCTTGAATATTTGTGCCTGTTTCTTTGTGTGTGCTGACGGGCTTTTGCAGCTGTCCAGATTTGTCCAGATTTTAATCAGTCAGTCCCCCTGAATTATCATCTGTATTTTTTATTATTTTAAAAGCTAGCAAGCAAACAAACAAGCAAACAAACAAATAGGGACACTTTATGTTTTATAGTGTACACACCGCCTTGCTAAATTTTACGACATGGTGCTATAGAAATACTTTTATAAATAAAAATAGTAGCGTCTGTGCAGAAGAAGGTTCTATTGAGTTAAAGAGGCTTTCTACAGGGTAGGTATGTACAGGATTGTACCACTTTAAAATACTTGGGCTAACCTACATAAAACATACACACGTGTATAACGAAGTCTGGACAAGCATTTGTTACAGTGTTTAAAATGAAAAGCTGTTGCTTTCTCAGGCTGCTATTCTGAGCAAAGGAGTCATGGGAGGATGGTGTGCTTAAAC
This sequence comes from Zootoca vivipara, assembly GCF_965207765.1. Classification (NCBI taxonomy): domain Eukaryota; kingdom Metazoa; phylum Chordata; class Lepidosauria; order Squamata; family Lacertidae; genus Zootoca; species Zootoca vivipara. The sequence goes on from NC_142588.1 coordinate 16,978,874, forward strand.
CTTTCCCCACTCTCTATTTTTCTGCTCAAAATCTCTTAAAACCTGCTTTTCCCTTTAATGCTCCCTATGTGCCAACAAGTGCCCTTTTCACTACAGTTGCATTTGTCAAATTCCCCACTATGCACTGAACAATCTCTAGAAATCAGGCCTAACATATAGCCCTGTGCCAAGTATCCTATTATCTGAATTATATGTTTCCTGTCTGGCGTTTATATATTACTTGATATTGGCTGCAGTTAGTTGGTATGCTCTTCTCCGTTGTAGAGATGGGCGGAGAGAACTGGAGGGAGTGGCTTTTCGCTCTCCATGAGTTCAGCGTGTCTTTCTTTCTTTTTTTTGCCAGCATAATATAATACCTCTGGTGGGTCAAGAGAACACAAGATACAATGGAAATCATAGAACCACAAACCACAGAATGGTAACATTGGAAGGAACCCTGAGGGTCATCTGGTCCAAAACACTGCAATGCAGGAATCTCAACTAAAGCATCCATGACAGATGACCATCCAACCTCTGCTTTAAAACCTCTGTTCCTGCCCTGCTGCACCCCTGATGTTTCCCATTTCTGGTTCCTTTCACAGGGATAGTTGTAACAGTGGTGTTATTACACTATTGTAAAGTTACACAGACACAACTATGGCCTTACATAGATGTCGATCCCCAATGCAGGTGTAATCTTTAGGATCCATTAATACAACGGTAATTGCTTGATATCTCCTTTATGCTTCCAGTATATGTAAGTGAAGCATAGGACTGTATGGTCAGAAACATAATCACATTTGAGGGGAAGGGGGAGATGCTATAAGCAAACATGAAGAGTATTGTTTCCAGAATATATAACTACCTAGCCGTTATCATTGCAAAAGGCCACAACTATACGACAGGCTGGTTGCAAGATCTTGGTGCCGCCTCTCCATTTCCATACATATGAAAACAAGGCAACCATTTCCTTTGTGCACTGACATAAGAAAATTGTTTGAATATTACTCCAAAGGATTGACATAAACCAACAAGTACATAAAAGAGATGGCAGTTGTTTCCTTATGTTCTCTACTTGCCCACTAGCAAAGAAATTAAGAAGGCACTTAAGGGGATAGCCACAGACTCTCCAAGTATCCCTATTTTCTAGGGACAGTCCTGGATTTACTAATGCAAAGGCCATGCAGACTATTATTTATATAACAGCTGCCAGAGTAAGTTATGCAAGGTCAGTGGCAAAACACATGTTTTCCATGTGGACGTTCCCAGGTTTAATCTCAGGATTTTCAAGCAGGGTTAGAAACAGGGCTTGCCTCTTAAAACATTATGAATAATACTCTGAAAGAGGGTGTAATGCCCGAGTCATGGAAAGAAAGTTTTATCACGGTGATTCCGAAACAGGGAACAGACCAGCAAGCAATTACCAACTTTAGGCCTATATCGCTTCTGAATAATGATTATACACTATATGCGTATATTTAAGCTGAAAGAACAAAATAAATCATTCAGAAGATTATCCACAGAGATCAAGCAGGCTTTCTCCCCGGCAGACAGATTCAGGGTAACATTACAAATATTATAAATCTGCTGGAATATTTGGATTTAAGAATAGACAAACAGGCCGTTCTAATGGCAGTGGACAAGGAGAAAGCCTTTGACAACGTTTCCTGGAGATTCATGAAAGGTATGCCGCAACAGATGGACTTTGGAGAGTAATATCGTAACGGTATTCAAGTGATATATACTAAACAAAAAGCTAAAATTATAATAAATGGGAACATAACTCAGGAATGCAAAATTAATAAGAGGACAAGACAGGGCTGTCCGCTCTCTCCACTAATATTTATCTTAACAATGGAAATTTTAAATAAATTAGAGAGGTGAAAAACATTAAAGGGATAACGCTGGGGAGTAGTAAATATAAACTGAGGGTGTTTGTGGACGAACTTATAACAACTGAAGACCCGAAAGAGAATCTTACCAAAGTGTTGCAAATTATTCAAGAATATGGAAAGGTTTCTGGGTTTAAATTGAACATTAACAAAACCAAACTATTAGCAAAAAATCTATCACCAATGGAAAAGGACGAAATTGAGAATTTAACACAGTATACTCCAAAATCAAGTATTTGGGAATCCAGCTGACACCGAAAAACATCAACCTCTATGAAGATAACTACATTAAGTGCTGAGCAGGAATTAAAAGAGACATGGAGATGTGGAGCAAATTAAAAAATATCATTTTGGGGCCGTATATCGGCAGTCAAATTAAACATCTTGCCAAAGATGCTTTTCTTGTTTCAGACCATTCCGGTTATAGGGAAAACTGGCTGTATTGATAACTGGTAGAAAGAAATATCTAAATTCATTTGGTCAGGGAGAAGACCAAGAATAAAACAAAAGATCTTAATAGATATTAAGGAAAGGGGAGGCTTTGGATTCCCCAACCTAAAATTATACTATGAGCCTGCTTGCTTCTCATGGATGAGGGACTGGTACCTTCTAAGCAATACTGACGTAGTAGACATAGAAGGGCATGACATCCCATATGGGTGGCATGCGTACATAAACTATGGAAAATATAAAGTACATAAGAGTTTTACAAATCATATAGTAAGAAATGCTCTCTTCAAAGTCTGGGGAAAATACAGAAGACTCTTAGAACCAAAGACCCCAAGATATATATCGCCAGTGGAGGCAAGCGCGGTAAAAAAGAAGAACATGAAATGAAATTGGTTGACGTATAATAAGAAGATGGCCAAATTAAACTTAGGAAATATGAGGAAATAAAGGACCGGCTCTCTGGTTGTTTGGAGTACCATCAAATATACGAAATATTTAAACAGGATAAAAAGATTGGATTTGACAAAGAGCCCTCAAAACTTGAAACAGAATTAATAAACAATAAAACCAGGATAATTTCGAGAATGTACTGAATCCTCCTTGACTGGGAAGTCAAGGAGGAGGAGGTTAAAGCAACAATGATTAGATGGGCACAGGATATTGGCCGCCCAATAATGATGGCCGAATGGGAAAATCTTTGGAGAATAAATATGAAATTTACTGCATGTTATAATATTAAGGAGCTCCTCAAGACCCCCTCAAGACTATCTAAGATGTACAAAAATCTAGCGAATATTTGTTGGAGGTGTGGTGGGAGCAATGGTGACATGTACCATATGTGGTGGATGTGTAGGAAGATCAAAGTGTTTTGGGTTTTAATTTATGATGAGCTGAGAAAAATGCTTGGAATAACCTTTTTAAAAAGACCAGAGGCATCCCTATTAAGTATTGTCGGTAAGGATATCCCAATTAGATTGAGAGAGATATTCTTATATGCAATGGCTGTAGCCCGGATTTTGGTGGCAGAGGGGTGGAAGGAAGAAGAAGCTCCGATGATCACGGCAGAACATGCTACAAGAATTTGCTGAAATGGTTCAATTGACAAATAATCTGAGAGGCAACTCAAAACAAAAATTCATGGAAAAGTGGGATAGATATAAGGGATATGTTCGAAGATATAGTAAGGGTTCAGTATCTATGTTGGAGGGACCCAGGTGGCGCTGTGGTTAAACCACTGAGCCTAGGGCTTGCTGATCAGAAGGTCAGCGGTTCGAATCCCTGTGACGGGGTGAGCTCCCGTTGCTTGGTCCCAGCTCCTGCCAACCTAGCAGTTCGAAAGCACGTCAAAATGCAAGTAGATAAATAGGAACCGCTACAGCGGGAAGGTAAACGGCGTTCCATGTGCTGCTCTGGTTTGCCAGAAGCGGCTTTGTCATGCTGGCCACATGACCTGGAAGCTATACGCCGGCTCCCTCGGCCAATAATGCGAGATGAGCGCGCAACCCCAGAGTCGGTCACGACTGGACCTAATGGTCAGGGGTCCCTTTACCTTTACCTTTACCTATCTATGTTAGCGTTCAATTGACTTTGAAGACAGAATGAGTTGAGTAACATGATCATGGATACATATTGATATAGGAATGTACCGCTATTAGACAAAATGTAAAGAACTATATAATAATAAGAGTACTGTACATTCATTTGTAACATAAGAACATACAACAGGGATTGACAGGAAGTCTAAAATGTTGGTATATGAGTTGGGAATATTTTTTATTTCTCTGGGTTTTGGGGTTTCCCCCCCCTTTTCCCCCTTTCCTTTTTTATTTTGTATATTACCTTTGTGTATACATTGAAAATCATAGTACAATAAGTCTTGCAATGTAACGTAACAATGCTTATTAATGTAACATAAGAACTGTAATAAATTTAGATCATTTTTTTATCAAAAAGAAAGAAAGAAAGAAAGAAAGAAAGAAAGAGGGCTTGCCTGAAGCAAGATGAGGCAGTCCCCTCAGGCAGAAGTTCTGGGCCAACTGCTCACTGCCTCCTCTGCACTGCACCCCTGCCATGACTCCTCTGCACCGCAGGCACATCCCCTTGCTTTTGCAAGCATCCTCCTGCCATGGGCATCCACCCTGAGTGCTCTCTGCTGACACCACACTCTCGCCTCCTCTGCCATGGGTGCACTCATGCTACTATGGACATGCCCCCTCACAGCAGTGGCAGAGTGCACCTGCGGTGGTGGTGGTGGAGGTGGCAGGGCATTCCGCCTCAAGCAGCAAAGCATCACGGGTCGGCCCTGCTTGGAAAGACCTCTGTTTGAAATCCTAGAGAGCTGCTGCCAATATGGAGCGCATGGTTGAACTCCAACTCCCATCAACCCCTGTCAGCAGGGCCAATGAACAGGGAACATGGGAGTTGGAGTTGAACAGCATCAAAGGGGCACCATGTTATGCTACCCAGGTGAGCCAAATGGAGCAAACAACTGACTAGCTATATGGCAGTTTCCTACGTTCCTTCGTAACACTGGTTCTGTCAACGGTTGAATGGGAGACTAAATTTAATCAATATGCCATGATGTCAAAATTTACAAAGGATGGAAAGAAAGCACAAATATCACAATTTTGTTCTGAAATTGACATCTTTGTTTATTATTGGGAAAATACAACATAAGCCTTACTACAAGGAGGACTTGGGTATTTGATTTACTGCAGTGTCATCGAATTACATTGTAAAAAGATATATAAGGGTGCACTTTGCATATAAAGCTTATATATTTTATTTAAAAAATCAACAGCCTGTGAATGATGCTGTTTATAAACTACTACTATACTTTGAATGCATTCCTATAAAGCAACCCGATTGGGATTCCACAGTTCTAGCAAAATTCCTGAGCATCAAGCTGTGAGGAAGGGTTGTACCCAATCACTCGGGAAACTCTGCACAAATCCTGCTACCTCTTGCATTCCGGACAGTCTCACAAAATTGCTTCGACATCTGACATCAAACCGTACAGAAACTATAGAGTATCAAGTTCCAGGACTGCTCCACATGCTTGTCATAAATATGCCTGTGTATTCACTTTACAACTGCCACGAGAGGCTAAAACAGGGAATATAAATAGCTCTTTACAAGCCCCCCTCCTAGTTCTGGGCACATGCAGACTTTGCAGACCTTGTGGCAGCTCTTGAGCCTCCTTCAGCTGACCCTCCAGCTGCAGCGATTTGCCTTGCTTGGTAGGCAAACTTCTGCTTATAACTCTCTGGGCATTAAATATTACAAGCTGCAAAGTGCCACTGGGGTTTATCTCAGGGATTAGGAGCCACAAGAATGGCTCTCTGGGCCTGTCTCTGTGTGGCCCTCATGATTTTCCAGTGGTTTCTTCAGGCTGGCAAGCTTCCTTCAACTGTAATAATGTGTCTTGCTTACCTGGGGTGGATCTATACCCGGGGGGGGGGGGACGCTATAAATAAGTCAGAAATTAAATTGTTAAAACAAAATAAATAAATAAACTATGTAAAAATCACATAGAATTTTTTTTGCTCTCCAGCACCATCTGGTGTTGCATATTTATGCTGAGTCCCTGGATGGAGAGATGTACATGTAGAAACCTTTAACTTATATAGCCTTCTGTGCAAAGGTAACAGCCACACCCAGTCCATACCCTCCAATATTTCTCCAGTGAAAACAGGGACATCCTCTTTAACAACAACAACACTCTGCCCATCTGTTGCCCCGGCCACTCTGGGCAGCTTCCAACATATATAAAAACATTTTTTAAAAAACTTCTCTGTACAGGGATGCCTTTATATGCCTTCTAAAAGTTGTATAGTTATTTATTTCCTTGGCTCATGGGTTGCATAACTCCATACCCTCCAACATTTCTCTGATGAAAATAGGGACACCCTAAGGAAAAACGGTACGTTCCAGGATCAAATCAGAAACTGATGTGGCTTCTGTAAATTCGGGGCTGTGCCTGGAAAACAGGGACACGGAGAGCTTACCAGTCTGATGAGCTATGTGTGGTTCAGAAAATTCACTGGGATATCTTATTCAGGGTATAGGTAAAACAGCAAGTGACCTATGCATGCTTTAGATCTCACAAACCTGCCATTTTGACCCAAAACGTGAAGCAACCAGTTGCTTAACATTTCAAATTTCAGTATACACTCACACTTCATTAGTGTTCTGCAAATTACAGTCAGCCCCAGAACAATGTATTGGGCCTCACCATAAGAGTTTTGGGTATCAGCCTGTCTAAAGAGACAATGGAAGAGTCCACCATTGGAGGTAAAGTCAAACCAATTGAGAGTTACAGCGCCTGCTGTGGCTGTAGTGACCAATATGGGAGAGAGGTGTTTTATTGCGGCTGGGGCAGATGAAAGAGCAACCCCGGTGGAGGCTTGTGTTTAGAGCCTATCCTGTTGTCCCAAGCATATTTTATTCAGCGTACCTGGTGTTTAGTATCAGAACTGTACATAACCCTGTTAATAATCCTATTACTGAGAGGTGGGTACTGATAAAAACATAATAAATTGATTCTGAAAACAAGTGGGAAGGTGAACAGTCATCTTTCAGTGGTGCTCATGGAAGAGACTTGCATTTTAAAAATTCCCATGCTGCTGTGTTGCACCTACTGCACCAACAGGTGGCATCCTCAAACTCCCAAAAACTCAAGTCTGAGCTTTAGAAGATCTGGCAACCCTCATGCCAGGATATGGGACAGCTGCATATCCCTGCATTGCAGGGGGTTGGACTAGATGATCCTCAGGATCCCTTCCAACTCTACAATTCGAGGATGTCTGGTGCCAGAGTTACCAATTTTACTTTCAAGTATATTGGTGGAGTAAAGACAGAATCTGGAGATCCCTGGCATTTCAGATCTGATTACCTGAATGTGGTTTCACTGGTTCGAACAATAAAAGACTGGCTGATTGGCAAAGATCACTGGGTTGTCATTCCTAACTGACACCTTGTTTCTTTCATTGAAATATATACATTTTTTTCACCTCCCCCGGTATCCTGCTCTTTTTTGTGCTGGAATGATGTGTCTCCAAGTTTATCCAGTCTTGGAACTGGACCATTTGGAATGACTGGCTGTGTTACCAGAATCATGAAGGATTCTACACAAGCTTGTGATTTGTTTTCTCACACTTGCTTTTAAAAATAAAACAAAATGCTTATGAGAATGAAACTTTAAACTTGGTTGCCTTTTGGACCTCACCCAGTTGCCTCTATTTGTAAGTTTATTCTTTCCATGTTTATACATTGGATGTTCGAAGAGAACAAAAATAATGTTTGCTCCCTTTCCAGCGGATGGAGTGAATTGTGGCGGTTAAAGTAAAAATCTCTCTATAGTGTGCCAAGATGTTCGGAATGAACGTCGTTAAGCTTAAGGTAATGAAAACCAAAACTTTAAACAGCGGCCAGAGAGCTTTAAGATCTTTTGGGTTTGCTTTTGGTTTTTAAGTGTCTGTCCAAGCCTTGAAGTTCCCGGCCTGTTCAAGCCTTGAAGTTCCAATTTACCACTAGCTTAAGTTTCGAAACATATTTTCAATGAAAAACACTGCACAGAGTCCACTTTTTTTGTTTTGTTTTTTTGTCCCGTACCCCCCATGTTGATTCAGGATGGATTTCAACTATTACCGGTAGGATTATTAGCTCTGTGAAATGCTGAGATTTATAAACTTCTGCAGTTTTTCGCTGCTCTAGAATTCAGCTCATTTGTATATTTACTGTTGATGGTACAAATGCACATAAATTAGAATCATAGAATTGTGGAGTTGAAAGGGACCCCGAGGGTAATTTAGTCCAACCCCCTGCAATGCAGGAAATTGATAGGGGTGTTTCTGTGCGTGTTGATAATAGATCCTTTTTGTCTAATCCGGGGAACTTTCTGGTAGAAAGTGCTTCTGGAGTGCTAAGAAGTATTATTTATTAAATGTGTTAGTCACCATATTGTGAAGCCTCTGGGCAATTTAGAATCTCTAGCAATTTACAACTGTGGTCCTTAACCCCTTTATTTACTAAGTAGCAGAGCTAGGCATTTTTCGGTTTGACTGCAAAAACTCCCACACCCATTGCACTTGGTAGGATTTGTTTCTCCAAGGAGGCATGTGTAGGGGTTTGACAGCAAGTCTGATCATCATCCTAATCCCCCTGAAGACTCTCCTCATGTGCAGGCACCAATATCTCCACTTTCCCTTACTGGTTTCTAATTCTTGCAGTTTGGTGCTCAACAACAGAGAGGGGACCTGTCTGATTGATCATCATCATGCTGCAAAAGGTGTGATTGCCTCTACACATGATGCTCTCATCTTTCAAAAGTGGGAAGCAAATGGCTTTGTTTGTTTACTCCCTGCCTAACCAAGATAACATGCTCATCCCTCTCTCACCAGTTTGTTCTCCAACAACCACTCTCTGCCCTGGTTCTTCTGTAGACAGTTGGAACTTGCTCCTTAAATTATTTCCATCACTCTTTGTGCAAGGAGGCCTTTCTTCATTCGACAGCAGCTGGAGAATTTGCCCAGTTTTCAAATTCAGGGATAATCACTTATGATAATCATTGCATTAGTTTAAAAACAAACATTTATTTTCAATATTCTCCCCTCCCCCACCAACCCCCCCCCCCTTAGGATAGGGTGATATACACATTACCCAAACTGATACTGCTGAAAATGGCAGTCCTTCCACTGTACAATGTTTTCTTCAGTTTCTCCACGTCATGTCCTGATGCAGTTGAGATGTGCCTATCACCCCAGCAAGAGCCAATGATGTGGAGTGAGGGGGAAAGAAACACACACTGTAATGTTCGTACTGAGGGGAAGAAGGAACTTGACACATTGCAGTCGATGTATGTTCTTTGTAATCTATAGTTCCACATGAGGTTGGTTATCACACTTTATCCTCACACAATAAACTTGTAGGTTTGGTTGAGGGACAATGACTTGCCCAAGGCCAAACAGTGATTTTCATAGCTAAGCTTTGGACAGTGGTGAAGGAGGATGGATGAGTGTCTCACATACAGAAGGGGGAAGGCATATCTATCCCCTACAAGGAGATTGCAGTCTCCCAATGCACACACATCTCCCATGGGGTATATAGTCATCTTTCTTCTTCAGACATGACCCAGACGTGTGCAAGAAAAGTGGCTATTTTGAAGCAAGGGAAGGTCTGCCGGTTGGTGCATGAATCGTGGCAAAATTAAGTACTGATGTGATCTGTTCTCGTTAACAAAACCCCTGGGTCCTGATACCACTTGTGTATGCTCAACAGTTCAATAGGGGAACCAGGCTGTAAGCTCTACCGCTGAGCTGTGGCCCTCCCCTCTGCAAAAATTATGTTACAAGGACTCCCACAAAACTCATCCTGCATTTTATTTTCTTCCCAGTCTATTTTGGCTTCCACTCCTGTTCCTGCCACTCTTTCTCTCTCCCAGAGCATTTGGTGCATGTACACCAAGCAATTTGAAATATTTCGCTAGCTGGAGTGTCTTGATTGAAATGAAACCATGAAAAGCATGTTTCTGCTGGGATGAAGAAGGGCTGCCTTGTTTCCTGGAGAGATCCGATAAATCTTGTGTCACACCATCTCGGAGCACAATGAATTACAGGGAAGGCATGGAACAATGACCCATTGACAGCCACCACACTTCTGAAGTTTCTATGCCTTTTCAGTCCCCAGATACAGGACAAAGAATGATGACGACAATCGTCATTCGCAAGGCATGGCTTAGCAGACTGGGTAACAGAAATGAGTTAAAGGAAAGTCTGTGCCTTCTCTTCCACTAACTTTCTGTGTGACCCTGGTCGTGTCACTTTGCTTCATGTTGCTTTATTTATGTACATGCAATCTTAATGCACTGGGAAAGATTAATTTAGGAACCAACAAAAACCAAATGTTTCACAAGGCCCTTTTGTTGGGAGAATGTGCGCCAAGCAAATAAGCAAAATAAGTGATCACATGGAATCAATTAAGAATGTAAGAATGTGTTTGTCGCAATTATCCTAAAAGGTTATTTTATTCTCTTACTGTAAGGAACAATATGAAATGGAGAACATCAAATGCTAACATTCTAAGACAGGCAATAGACAGCTTTTAATGCTCTTTTAATTTTTTTGTTTTTAAATACAAGCTATTTCCCCCCCCCAAAAAAAATACTGCCAGGAATAACAATATTATTTTGCTATAACACTGCCTCAGATGACAAAAATACAAACATACATCTTTAAAAATATAAGGGCATTACTTGAAGAAACCCTTAAAATTAAATAATGCCAATATAACAGCAACACTTGTCGAATTATGTCATCTCTGAATTTATTTCTAAAAAAGGAAAGTTACTTAATGCCAGTCTATTCTGTCTTGCCTTTACATTTTCAAAACAACACTGATGTGTCAGTTTCCCCAAATCTCTTTCATACCCATTCTTTCACAATGATACAATATTGCCTTTCTAAGACTAGCTGGGTCTGTGCCACTTCAGAATAGAGGTGAAGTTCAAACATTCCCCACCTATATGTTTCTTAGAGGTAATAATGAGGTGCTCACCTCATCATTTGCCATCCCCATTGTCCCTTAAAGCTCTGACAGTTTCTCTGAGACAGTTTCTCCTACATACGGTACATTCCTTGCCCTCAAGTCCAAAGCTTGATTCACACATGCAGCCGGCACTCAATGTAGGATGGTCCATCAAGTTAAGATTTACATATGTGGATGCGACACCACAAATTAAACACCAGAGACACAGCTTTTGTTTCACCCAATGTTGCTTCATTCAGCCGAGATTTACCAAGTGTTAAGTAATCAAATAACGAAAGATCAAGCAATCTACAAGCGTATGTAAATGAGTCCTTCACCCAAGCCTATTTTTATACTTTGGCTTACATTTCCAAATGGTACATTTCACAAGAAATCCAATGAGATAGCATGCCTTTTTTCCCCCCAAACCCTTGGGATTTAGGATTGCCTTCTGCATATATTGTAAAGTGGCAAGGAAGAGACTGTGGAGAATGCGTTAGTTGAAGAAATCTGTAACAGAGCAGAAAAAGCTCATTCTGGAGTAGATGAACTCTGCACCCTTTGACCTCTTCCCTCTTGTTTTCATTTCCATATCTCTCTTTTACACACACCCCTTCTCAGCATGGTTACCCCCCCCCCCAAGCTATTAATCATGCCAGCCCAGAGCCAAACATTAGCTATCGGTTATACGTTTGCCAGAGATCAGAAAGATGAGTGATGCTGATTTAAATAAAATGTGAGTGTTGACTTTCGAAACAGCCATGTTTAGGATCAGGGGATTTCTTCCAGCTGAAATCAATCAACATTTGTGAGGTCAGGACGGAGAGCTCTCCATTTCTGGTTCAAAGCCAGTTGTTGGAAAGCAATAAAATGGAGTGAGATTAGGTGTGACATTTTGCACCTTAAATGAATGTGCAGCCAGTGAGGATTTCCCCACCTGTCTATGTCCTACTCATACTTTCCACTGTGTCCTTTCTTTGCACTGCTCCTGGCATCCTCTGAGCTCCCCTTCCTGTCATCTCTATTTGGCTGCGTTTTCTGATCCTTGGGGGTTGCTGCTGCCACCCTGAGTAGAGGAGATACCGTGAGGTGTGAGCAGTGTGGGGTGCTTGTGTGATTTTCTGTCTCGGGGGAGCCAAAATAACTTTGCCAACCTTGGTGCTACATACCTTGACTGGTGGGGGTGCCATTTTCTGTTCCATCCCAGGGAGTCAATTCTCTTGGACTGGCCCTATGCACAACCACACCCCTCACCCTTTTAGAAAAGAATCAAGATGCCTCATCCAGCATAATCTTGCTTGAAAACTGAGCCAAGTGGTTCCAAAGAGGAAGGCTTTGGATTGCACTGTCAATTTATGCAGGGTATAAAATAACTTTTTCTATATATAATCCCAGTTCTTCAGATGAGGAATTTCACGCTGGTGCTAACCTGGGAAGTGGAATAAGGGTCTCTCTTTAACCTTATGTCTGTATCTCTCTCCCACCATTTTTTGTTTGCTAAAACAGCTTGGAATTCAGTCACTGTTCTGATTTCAATTCACTTGCGAACTGAAATAAATAAACTTGGAATTTATCAAGCTTATACCACAATAAACTTTACTTCCCTGGCTGCATATCATGTTTCCAAACAAGACTTCTTGTGAAAGGGTAATCTCTGGAGGAGATCTTACTGTCTGAGCAGGCTAGATTGATGCAATAAGGTTAAGCACATTTTAAAAGATATATCCTATTAAGGCTCAAACCATATGCCCACTTCCATGGGAGTATCGTAAGCACCGTTGCTCTCACTGAGGCATATTTCTGAGGAAATATGCACAGGAATGGGCATTATTTCTCCCTTTATTTTGACAGTTCCTGAAACCTCAATTTCTCCCACTTCAGACAAAGCATGTTCTACTACATTGCTCTGAAGGATTATTACTATAAAATGTTATTATGGTAATAATGCCTCCCATTATGCTAGTGTGATCTGAAAATGCCCCACTCAATTGCCATTTTCTCTTTCAGAGAATTCTGGTTCTAAGAAGACTAAGATCAGAGCTCCTTGATTCTCTCGTTTCATTTAATTACGAGCGAGACTTTTAATTTGACACAGATGGGAAGGGAATGCCTCTTCGAGCTGCCATTACTTGGATTGCATTGGTTCAGCGATAAGCTTCAAAAAGCTGCAAAGGAAAACAAAATGCCGCAAGAGAAAGTCTAATCTTTGCCTTTACAATAATAGATTCAAACGGCAAGGAACACTGAGAGATAACAAATGGAAAACATTTCCCTTTAGCGCCAATACCACACAAAGATAAGCTTTGGTTGAGAAGCAAAGGGAGGTAAAATACAGTTACTCTCTCTTGTAAAGGAAACAGGAGCAGATCATAGTAGGATTCTGGGGTAGGGAGGGCTTGCAGATGTCACTGCAGAGCGTGATAAATGCGCCAAAGAGATAAAGTGAAATTAAGGGTGTGCCCATGCCAGGTATTTTCCCCATGTTTCATTTCAGTATTTCCCCTCATTGTCCTGGAAAAGTGGAGTGCCGGAAGCCAGTCTCTTGACCTCCTTTGGTGGTATGTACGTTCACTGTTAGGAGCGCCAACTGACAGGCACCTATCAGTCTGTTTACCAGGGACTGAGCATTTAGCACACGAAAGCTCATACCAAGAACAAACTTAGTTGGCCACTAAGGTGCTACTGGACAATTTTATTTTTATATATATTTCTGTCATGGATGCTTTAGCTGAGATTCCTGCATTGCTGGGGGCTGGACTAGATTGTCATTGGGAGCCCTTCCAACTCTACAATTCTATGATTCTACGATTTTATGTTCCAGGTGCTTTTACCAACATTGTCATTTTTCCTCTGTTGTAGTCTGCAGTCCTTTTATTTCCTATGAACATGCAGCTTTTATGAACATATAAACACATGAAATGATTGGTGTGGTCATGTTAATTCTTACTTTCAGCTCCCTCCAACCTCTAGTACAGTTAGGATCAATAATTCTGGCCTACCTTACAATGTGTCCCAGTTGAAGCAATGCGACAGTTCTCTCCACACAGAGTTCCTCCATGGAGCTGCATTGAGGAAATCATAAGGCACTGCTTCCAGGTGGGGGGTTGTGCAAAAGATCTCTACCAGGAAGATCAATGTGGCAGTATTATCTTTCTGAATCAGGTACTACTGCCCCCCCCCCCCAATGAGGCCGTCTTCAAGAGACACTCCATGCAGAAATGTTTTAGAGCACTGGTTTTCAGCTGGTGGGTCGAGACCCCTAGTGGGTCACGGCCTGATCCAAGGTGGGTTGCAAATGCAGCACTACCACTATGCAAATATATGGTTGTTGGCATCTGTCTGTTTCGAGAGTCAATGGAGTGTGCCTTCCGGGGGTGAAGTCGAACTGCTGGAGAATCATGGTGCCTGCTGTGGCTGCAGAAACTCATAACTGCTGCCTCCTGCATTGTTTTTGCTTTGTTAGCAGCACCAATGTGACCTCCCTGGGGCACAAGCCTGGAGAATGTGTATGGAGGTCCTGGGCTGCCAGGTCAACAGGGCCTCGCTCTCAGCAATACATTTGGCACCAGCTTAACTGCAGGAGTTGCTGGAAGGAGGTGCACAGCACACCATCTAACCATCATAGGGATTCCACTCTGGATTTCTGTAGTGTATACCCCTTTAGCCTTTTCTTCTCAAAAAGATGTCCTTCAAAGCACCAGGTACAGATTTTTCCTCAGGATTTGCTCCCAAAGCCTTTCTCATGAATGAGTACAGCTGCAAGGCAGCGGAGGTTTAAATTCAGAGTTGACAAGCCCCATCTGTCTGTCCCCTGTTTCCCTCGACAGTACGTGCAAACCACATTGTTGACCGCTAGAACCAATATCAGCCTTGTCCTCTCAATCCGCAGGAGCCTGTCTTTGCATGCAAGGGAAGGCCCTGATTCACTGATGGTTTGAGGGTAGCCACCCTCCCCTGGTTTAAGTAGCCAGTCAAAGCCATGGGGGGGTGTGGCCACTGTGGCTTCTAGGATTAAGAACTGGGTTCGTAATTTGCATGTTTAAGTTAAGAGTGGGTCCTGGGTCTTGAAAAGGTTTGAGAGTACTAGTTTAGATGATAATATGGGCGAAGTGTTTTGAGAACTTAGGAAAAGCCAGAAGCTTGTTCAGCTGAGGCGAGGTGAGCATTCTGTAGTTTAACAAGCCTCACGTGAGCCAGACCAGCTGGTGGCTTTCTCAGCTGAGGCGTCGCTTTCCCATGCATCTGCTGTTTTCTGGGGGGCTGAAGAGCCTCAGCAAAGCTCCGCTGCGCCTCCGGCTTGCGAGGAGACCCTCTCCAGAGCCCATAGAGAATGTCGCCTTTGGGTTCTCCTTGTGACCTGGAGGCGCAACAGGGCTTTGCTGAAGCTGGTCAGGTCTCTTCCTCCACTTCTGGGGGCCAGCTGAGAGGTGCTGTTCCGGGACATTCCGGCTGGAAAAATGCCCTGTCGGTAGCCTATACATAATAACTGTCATTGTCTTCCTCAGGAGACAGGCAGATGGAGTGGCATGGCATGCACATCTTTTCTTGAGATGGAAAAGGTGTGTTTCGGGTGAGATGGAAACACAGAGAACAAATTGCTTGCCTTCCAGATCCCTCTCCATTGTCGCTCTCCACTCTGTGAGAGCGACGAAGCATCAGGCTGCCTCCATGTGCCAAGGAACTATCTAGCTCCCAAAGTCTCACAAAACAGTTGTTGATCCAGAGAGAAATAAAATTCATGTAAGATGCAGGAGTGTGGGAAGAAACGGATGATACAAGGAAACCGTACTATCAGTAACATGGGACAAAGGCTATATATCTGGGGTCGCTCAAAGCAGGCCCCGGAGGAAATAGAGTTTGCTCCCAATTTACAATGCAGCAAAGATGTACACACAGGATACCTTTTGCCCAACTTGGCTGTGGAAATCAGAGAATCCACAGCTGCCTGCCAAATATCCATTCCCCTCCAAGTTGTCTGCAAAAGATTGAGAAACTTTTCTCCCCCTGCTGGCCTTTCTTTGGTTGTGCTGTGTTTCCATTAACGATAAAGGGCTTTTGTCAGATGGTTTCAATTAGATCCATAAGGATTTCACTAAGAGAAACGCTCCAGTATTATTATTTTTATTTTTTGTAGATTCACACTTCATGAATTCCTGGTCAGGCTTGCCTTATGTAACACTGATGTTGCTTTGGATTGCGACGTTGCGTCACTGTGCCTGAAATGCGTTGGGGACACACTATCTTACTCTCCAATGCTACACAGGTGAAACTGAGGACACATATCCTTGTCACAATTTAAGGTTGGGGTGCCCTGCGAATATCTGCTTTAAGGGCAGGGCTGAAATGTCAGTGACATCTGCAGTCACATTAAAAATAACTATCTTAACCTGCATCTCTGCTACACATTGCCAAAAGTTCTTCTGAGCCGATTGTATTGAGAATTGTAGTCCAAACATCTGGAGGGTCACAGGTTCCATGCCGCTGATGTAAAGGATTGCAGTGTAAGGAACAATATCCTCTCTGTGGTCCCATGAGTTTAGACTGCTCGGCTGCCTAATGGCTGTGGCCATGCTGGCTATGGATTTCCATCAAACAGATAAACTATCTTTTGGAACAACGTACAAACAGGAAAGTAACGATCCAGATTTCTCTCTCTCTCAGCTCTGATAGGTTCCTCCTTATCTTCAACAAATGTGGTAGGGACTGTATCCAATATTCCTTAAAAGGCAGTTGCCAAAAGAACCCACTAGGAATTCCACCACCAATACATTTCTGCCACACATACAATTTTTATTGACAATAAGGAATATAGATTGAAAAAAGCTATACTGTAGCACTAAACATACGCACAAAATGCTCAACAGGGGGAGGTCAAATCATGAATCGGAAGAAAGGGAGAACAGGAAAAGGAACCACAAGACATAATTTGATGGAGCTTCCTTGAGAGTTGGAGACTAGGTGCTCCCTTCCTCTTGGCTATCAGAATTATTTGGCACCAGCTGTCCAGTGGAAGGGAGTTCCATCTGATCTAGTCCAATTCCTGTGGAACCTTGACAGAACTTTGGGTTGACACCATCATACCCTTCCAGTTCTTGGGAAGCTGTCTCTCCATCCTCCATCCCCTCCACCAAGGTGATGTAGAACTTGCTCTCATTCTTTTCAGACACGTCCTCCTGAAGTTAGCCACAGGAGTAAGGTGCACAATAAAGCCCTCTCCGTGTTGCAAAGGTATCTTACTCAGGGGCCAAGTTTCAGAAATGTCTTTTTTCCAGCACCCTGCACTATGAAGGGAGAATCCGCCATTCAGGAGCGCATCAGAAATAGTTTTCTATCAAAGCTAGGAAATAAATTACTTCACTGAGGAGACAGTGGGCACGGAAAAAGGAGCAGCAGAATGTGACAATTGATCCACCCACCCCAAAACACTGAAACAAATTGCGGGTGAACCTGAGTGCAACATTTGGAGCCTGATTTCCTCCCACTTATTGAATTATTCCCATACCTGGGTAAAGCCACATTTTTCAGGGGGAAGCATCAACTGATTGACTGGAGCTCCCTGTCCATCATATATTTACAGGCACACACATTTCCTTTGCATGTAGGGTGTGCACAAAAAAGTGTGCATAGTTCCTTTATCATTCACATAATGACAGTGGTTATTTCAGGGGTCATAATGTCCATTCAAGAAATTAATGATATTTCTTTTGCCTGCTTCAGAATGCCTGAGTAGCCACTCTGTGTTCTTTCATTCCACAAACGCCCCCCCTTTTTTAGTCATTGCCGAACTGCAGTCATTCACAGGTGAAAGAAAAGGTTTGGGATTTCTCCTATCTGACCAACACTATTGTCTGTAAACTCTTGATGAAGAGCTCCCTCTGTTGGGAAACTGGAGCAAACTAAATATGAGCTCTTTTTGTTCATCATGCTGTACTTCCAGGTTGATAACAGTTGTAAAACAGTAGACTGGCCAGTCCGTAGTTACATAATTTTAGATGATCTTAATCATTCTCTTTGGTGGTTGGGACAACAATATGCCCATCAAGTACCGGTATATTACACATGAAGGATAGCAAAGATATAGATAAATTCCTTCCAGTAGCACCTTAGAGACCAACTAAGTTTGTCATTGGTATGAGCACACAAAAGCTCATAACAATGACAAACTTAGTTGGTCTCCAAGGTGCTACTGGAAGGATTTTTTTTTTATTTTGTTTCGACTATACCAGACCAACACGGCTACTTACCTGTAACTAAAGATATAGAAGTTTAGGTTTGGATTTAGATGGGGGTGTGTGTATCTATATATACCCTGCTTCTCCTATTTTAAGACGTAGTCATAAAATAAGCCATAGCAGGATTTTAAAGCATTCAAGGAATATAAGCCATACCCCGAAAATAAGACATACTGATAGGCACAGCAGCAATGCTGGCCATGGCAGGAGGAAAAAAATAAGACATCCCCTGAAAATAAGCCATTGTGGTGTTTGTTTGTTTTTAGGAAAAATAAATATAAGACGGTGTCTTATTTTCGGAGAAACACGGTATATAATGTAATCTGGGTATGTTCCTTCGTCTCCAATGTTCAACAAAACCGCTTGACCGATTGAGGTGAAATTTTGTCACAACATCACATGCGGATGTCCAAAGGCTATAGGAAAGTTTGCTAAGACAAACCTGTCAAGGTAAAACCCCCAAAACTCCGTGTTTCAAAACACACCACTCAGACGAAAATGCATGCTGGGAACAGAACCAGGTTGCAAACCAGCACCCTCTAGTGGCAGCTACACTGGTACTACACCTATAAAACCTTCCCTGTTTACATACTAGGCCGAAGCCTTTACTAGGCCAAAGCCTTTACAGACTAGGCCAAATGGAGATACTGACTAGCCTGGGTTGGGGTTGGGGGGGGATGGGATAGGTCAGGACATGGTGGGGCCAGTCACAGGGATGGGTCGGGACAGGGTGGGGGAATCACAGGGATAAGCTGGGGGTGGGGGGAGGAGGGGGCGGGATACGTCATGGATCTGCACAGGGTGGGGGGAATCACGCAGATGAGCCACAGCAACACATGGCAGGGCCAGCTAATAGATAGATATATGCTGCGTACACACCATACATTTAAAGCACCCGCAAGGAATCCTGGGAACTGTAGTTTGTTAAGAATGCTGGGAACCGTAGGTATGGGAGGGCAAACTACAGTTCCCAGGATACTTTAGTGTGGAAACGTGCTTGTAATGCTCTCTAGTCCCCTAGACTAATTAACCAACAGGCAAGTCTCCACATGATGGCAGCAGAGTATTGAATGAGTCATCCTACCCAGTGGTATGTTACAGACACAGCTATATGCTGTTTCATTCGAATCCTATTTGGGACCGCAGAACCTATTGTCACACCTGGATGATGTTCCATAAATGAGCAGAGGAAGCAGGGCTAACGCCTCCTCCAACAAGTCCTGATCTTGCAACCTAAGGGATATTACATGAGGATTCATTCTGTGGCACAACCCAGCTGTGACTTAAGAGAGGACGACTGCACAGAGGTCTGCCCGACACACAAGGAAGCTGGAGATTCCCCATGCAATCTCTGTGGCTGCCGACACTGGTATGAAGATGTTATACTCGTTTGGTAAGTGGGTTACAATTATTCTATCTGCATAAAACAGTTCTTACTGTGCTGAATGCTGTTTGTGACTAGTGTTCTTGTTTTGCATCCGTTGCATTTTCAGGATGTTTTGTGGTTTTAAATTGATACTGATTTGATTCTGTGAATTTGTATGGTAAATCACAAACTTTTAAAACAAATGGATCAAAAATTGATAGTCATCAATAATAAAAAGAGATTAAAGCGGGAAAAGTTATTAGCTACAAAAAACGTATACTGTCCAACTTGCCCAAACATACATATATAGATAATTTTTGGTTCTTTGCAGAAAGAGAGAAAGAAAGGAATCACTTTGTGTTCCAATATACAAAGTCTTTCCTGTCGTGGCTAGTCATGGCAACTAGGAAATGAGTAAACCTCTTCCCTTTCATTTAGAACACAAATCTAGAAAACAGAGTATAGCCCAGGCAAATATTTATTTTGTATTTTCTTCCATATTGCACTTTTCTCCATTTAAGATGCATACCTTTTTTTATCCCCACCCCACTGAATTTGGGACCATGATATAGCAGTGAATGCTTGCAGAGAGAATCATAGAATCGTGGAGTTGGAAGGGACCGTGAGGATCATCTAGTCCAACCCATCTTCAAGAGGGGGGAGGAACTAGGAAAAATTATTAAAAAAGAAACTGTTCCTAAATTATGTAGAATGTACAGGCAAAAATATTTGTGATAGCCAACTCTGCTTCAGAAGTTTCTAGGTGTTTTTTAGTATGCTGAAATAACTCCTACATGTCCGCAAGAAGACTGTGTATATATTGGTTTAGCTTTCAAACTGTATTTCTGCAGTAAGTTCTATACACAAAGAAACAAATATAAAATATATAAAACAATACATTTCTTACCCACCTTTCACCACCAGTTCCCAGGGCAGGATACAATAATTAAAAATTTAGAATTAAAAGCAGTTACAACAGACTTCAGTCACTGAAACAGGGTGGGCATAGCTGCCAAGTTTTCCCTTTTCTCACGAGGAAGCCTATTCAGCATAAAGGAATTTCTCTTAAAAAAAGGGATAACTTGGCAGCTATGAGGGTGGGTCTTGAGAACATACAAAATACCAGGGTAAAAAGTGCATCCTTAGCAACCACCCAAAAACTGTATAGTGGACCAGCACCCAGACCTCTGAAGGAGGTAGAACTTCCCCCTTTTCTGACCTTAGCACCTCAGTGGATCTGTAGGGAAGGTGACAGTCTTTCAGATATTTGGGGCTGAAGTAATTGAGGGATTTAAACACCAGTGTGAGCCCTTTATATTGGGCCCAGAAACAAACTGGCAGCCAATGCAGCTGTTTTAGAACAGAGGTTATAGGAGGCAACACAAGCCAATAATTTGGCTGCTGCATTTCGACTGGTTGAAATTTCTGAGTCGTTTTCAGTGGCAGTTCCACACAGAGCTCACTGCGACAATCCAATCTAGAAGCTGCCACAACTTCATCTCCATCTAAAAGTTTGCTGCAAACCAGCCATAGATGGCAATAGCCACCGAGGCCACCTGGGCCTCAGGAAACAACACTGGATCCATGAGTACCACCCCCCAAGCTACAGAACTGCTCCTTCTAAAGGAGGGCAACCCCACCCAAAAGAGGCTGCCTTCCCACCTCCTGGATTTGAGAACTTGGAACACAGAAGACCTGTCTTTTCGGGATTCAGCTTGAATGTGTTTGCCTACATCCAGTCCATCAGGGCCTGTAAACACCTGCTCAGCACTCGCACGTTTGTTGTAAACAGCTTTGTTTGCTTTTATAAAGAAAGGATATGCCATTAAAGTAAATAATTAAATAATCAGGACCAACCAGAAGCACCTGGTGATGACAGGAAATTACCATTGATATTGTTGGTGGGCTTAAAGTGTCATCTTTTGAGAAACAGCAACTGTTTGGGCTGAGCAAAAAAACCCCAAACCCTTCAGTCTTGTTTCGATTGCCAGCTACTTGGAATGTAGCTGGAATGCAAAGGCTTTTCTCTGTAAGTCACACCCACCTTGCAAAAGCAGATTGGAGACCTTAAAAATATGTGCATCGTTCTTGCTCAGTTGGTAAATGTGAGGCTCAAGGCAGCAGTCAGGATTGTCTTTACAGCTGCAATAGACATTCCCATACTCTCTTCTTCCAAGGAAGGTAAAAAGTAAAGGGACTCCTGACCATTAGGTCCAGTCGTGACTGAGTCTGGGGTTGCGGCGCTCATCTCGCATTATTGGCTGAGGGAGCCGGCGTACAGCTTCCAGGTCATGTGGCCAGCATGACTAAGCCGCTTCTGGCGAACCAGAGCAGCACACGGAAACCTTCCCGCTGTAACGGTACCTATTTATCTACTTGCACTTTGACGTGCTTTCGAACTGCTAGGTTGGCAGGAGCTGGAACCGAGCAACGGGAGCTCACCCTGTCGCGGGGATTCGAACCGCCGACCTTCTGATCGGCAAGCCCTAGGCTCTGTGGTTCAACCCACAGCGCCACCCGTGTCCCCATCTTCCAAGGAAACTGACCCTGAATTCCATATGGCTATGGGAGGGGCTGCAATGAAGCAGGCAAACACATCTTTTGTATTGTCAACAGAAGGCATCATTTGAAATGATCAGGAAACAGGTGATGGGCAAAGCTTCTGTCTGATCCCATGGAGAGCTGCTAACAGTCAGAGAGGACAGTCCTGGGTTAGATGGCCTGAGCTGATATGAGGAAGCTTCTAAGCAGTGCTGTTTTTCTAGAAAAACCGGTGCCGGAACTCACCATGAATGCCTCCCTTCTTCTCTTATGATGACAATGGTGATCACCTGAGAGGTGCCGGAACTGAGTCTGGCAAGTTCTGGATGGGAAAAGCCCTGCTTCTAAGTGATTCTGTGAAAGGGAATTGGAGGTGCCTCTATAATTGGAGAAGGATCATATGCAGGTCCACACTATTCCCATTTCCTTCACTGGATCCGGGGTGTTAAAATAAAACTGCCTGAAGTAAACCCTTCACAAATCCAGAGTGGAGTCCCTAAGATAGTGGGATGGAGTCTTCTTGTACGCCTCCTTCCAGCAACTACTGCAGCCAAGCTGGTGCCAAATGTGTTGTTGTTGTTTAGTCGTTTAGTCGTGTCCGACTCTTCGTGACCCCATGGACCAGGCTGTGCTTTCCTTTGGACCAGATCAGCAGGGCAAAGAGGGGGCTTTTGTTGCCTGGGCAGCCCAGGACCTCCATAGAGGGCCTGGGTCCAGGAGTTTCATTTTAAGCCTCTTCTCATGCCTTTCTGTCGCTTACTGCTTTGCCCACAATTTCCCCACAATTTCCCCACCTAATCATATAAAGTCCCTGGTTCCTGCTACTAGACACCCACTTCTCCCATGGACACCTCTCTCCTGTGCCCCCCCAGTCCAACTAAAGAAACAAATTTTCCCACAGACACTCGCGACTCGAGCTTACATAGAGCTCCTGCTGTAATCGCGAACAGAAATGAATTAGGGACACCTAACATCGCCGGGCCTGTATCATCAGAACCACCAGCCCCACGCACCAAGAATGGCTGGAATCTGGTTCTAAATCCAAATAAGATCGTATTTGTGAACTACCCTAAACCACCGAGCCCCTGCATAGGGATAGATCGTGTGAAACATCTGCTGACTGTCATAAATGGCATTCTACCGGGGGTAGTGAAAGCAGCCGACCTTGCTGATATAGAATATCTATACCAAGACGGACAATCATTACGAGCCCTGATCACATTTACTGATCACAAATTGGTCAACTTTATCCTGAGAACAAGGAATCTATTCAAAACGAAAAGAATAGATTTATTAAGATTATTCGAAAACAGAGCCCCACCAACCTCCTTATTGGCAGCTAAGACAGAAAGGAGGACAGGAGCAGAGGAACAAAAAGGAAGAGCACACAAGCAACATACCAGGAGCCAAGTGCAAAAGCGGGAGCATGCTGAACATGATGCACCAAAATCAAAGAAGGAAGTCATTGCCTCTCCGGAGAGCCTAGTACATCCGTGTGACGGAGAAGACTCCGTCTCTGCTGAAGAGGACGCTCTAATAAATCGATTTTGGACACTACAGCTGCCAGCCCAAACTGAAATCCTGAGAAGACTGGACACGCTGAGAACAAGGCTGGCTAGAAAAGAGGACCATGGAGAGATGACGGAGGGCCTACATATATGGCCCATTTCCCCTAAGTGCTTAGTGGACAAGAGGACGACGGGAGGCTCCTTTAAATGTGTAGACGCGGAACACCAAGATCAGCCCCCGCTAGCCTATGGAAAGGCAGAAGTAAACCAGGCGGCAACATCCCCGAGTGCATGGATTGACTATCTCAAGCTCTCCACCAATGAAATGGCTACTCCCGTAACTGCAAACTCCACATTAAGAGCAAAGGCATACCACTCTCCCTTGAAGCAGATGCCTACTAATAGATCCAATGGGAGCGTTTTTTTAGACAAAAAAGGACTGTTGGACAGTGTGGAATCGGCGATCTGATATCACGGAGACGTCGGGACTTAAAGCTGATGTCCTGGAACATCGCAGGATGGCAAGCAAAGAAAAATAACCAACATTTCATAACACTTCTCAAGCAATACGACATCATCCTTTTGCAGGAGACCTGGTACATTGATCCCATCCTGCTCAATGGATATTCCTGCCATTCTCTGCCCGCCACGCCATCCCTAAGGGGAGGCAGGCCAAGTGGAGGCTTAGCCAGTCTTGTTTCCACAGAGCTAGAACACTCTTTAACAGTCCTACCAAGCTGCAACTCACTAGCGACGGCTCTCTTACTTAATCTCAGGAAAGAAGCACTATTGCTGGTAAATGTTTATCTGCCCCCCTGTAATAAAAAATCCATAGTTAAAGCTAATTGGGAAGAGCTGGAAGCATTTCTAGAGCCCCTTGAATCCTCCTATCCATCCACCCCAATCATAATCGGTGGGGACTTTAACGCACGCATGGGAACAGATGATTACAACCTATACAGACAATACAATCAGATTCAGGACCCTGGAAGTACAACAGTCATAGGCCCCACACGACTCTCCAGAGACAGCAGATGCAACTATTCGGGGTTATGCTTAGCCCAGGCTGCAAAAAGAAGGGAATTGACAATACTAAACGGCAACCAAGCCGGGGACCGCCCAGGGGAATATACCCACTTTGCAAAGGTGGGCGGAAGTGTTATTGATTATATATTGATATCAAGTTTTGTCTACAACCTTGTGTCGAAGTTCCAGGTGGAGCATAATACCGAGAGTGACCACCTACCACTAACCCTAGTATTAGATGGCCTATCTCCAAACAAAGCCAAGGCTAACCCATTTTTCATCCCCATCACCAATTTGGATCAACCTGCACCTAGAAGAATAAAATGGACCCCCATTCTCAATTTTGAGTTAACCCACCTTCTTCTCTCGGAAGAAGTGAAGACTATCTATTCGGCCATCGCATCAGCTAATGCAGCGAGTTTGGCCATGGACCTATTTAAAGAGCTTTTAGAGAGGCTGAAAAGCTTTCTAACATCAGAAATCCTTAAAATTGCGACAAAGCGGGTAAAAGACTCAGAGAGGTGGTTTGACGCAGAGTGTAGAAAAGCAAGGAAACTCCTGAGACTAACATACCGCAAATACAGAAACACCGGAGCACCCTCTCTATTTACAGCATACATCACCTTAAGACGAAATTACAAACAAACATTAAAGAGAAAAAAGCAAGAAGCCGAGAGAACTGCATGGGGTTGTTTATTAAAGGCTTCGAACGAGAGAGATTCAGGCTGTTTCTGGCGTACCATCTCGGGCCTCCTGGATCAGGAGCGCTATGGGCCTTTATGTACGGTCGAACCACAGGAGTGGCTCAGATACTTTCAAACTCTGTTTCAAGATGACGAACTCCAACATAAAGAGATAGGTGCCCACCCAGGGGAGTTACCACCTTGGCCCCCAGTCTCTGCAGAGGAGGTAGGGAAACTAATTGGGCAACTTAAGAACAACAAAGCCCCGGGATCAGACTATATACCCGCAGAACTTCTGAAGGCAAATCTGGGCTGGTGGGCCCCCCTATTGGCAACCATGTTTTCTCACATCGATTCTACAGGCACAATCCCTGACTGCTGGGCAGAGGCAATAATTATCCCCATCTACAAGAAAGGACCTATGTCAGACCCGGCAAGTTACAGGCCTATTAGTCTCCTCCCAATACCCAGCAAGCTATATGCCAAACACCTATATACTAAACTAACCAGCTGGATGGAATCAGAGGCAATTTTGGCGGAGGAGCAAGCCGGGTTTAGACAGGGCAGATCGACTACAGATCACTGCTTTGTACTATCACATCTCATTGATAAGTATGCTAAAGAAACACGCGGGGTGCTATATGCAGCCTTTATAGACCTGAAGGCGGCTTTCGACTCAATTTCTCGAGCCAGACTTTGGACCAAACTGAATACAACCAACATTGATAGAAGACTATTGTTCTTGATAAGCTGTCTTTACAAGGACACCAAGCTTTTTGTAAGAACCTCACTCAATGGGCAACTTATTGGTCCCATTTCATCCACCAAAGGGGTCAAACAAGGCTGCATCCTAGCCCCAGCCCTATTTAATTTATACATCAATGACATGATTAACTGTCTAACAGGCCCGGAGTTCCACGCCCCCAAATTGGCTGAAAAACCAATTTCGGCACTACTGTACGCGGACGACGCGGTCCTTCTCTCACGAACCAAAATTGGCCTTAAAAGATTGATGAGGGAATTCTCGGCTTATTGTAGGAGAGAACAATTGGTGGTGAACTGCCAGAAAACTAAGGTTATGGTGTTCGCCAGGAGACACAGACAACATAGATGGGTAATGGATGGCCAGATAATAGACCAGGTTAAGACCTTCAAATATCTAGGAATAGTCTTTCAGTCAACAGGCTCATGGGTGGCACACCATAAGTACGCCAGTGAAAAAGCATCCCAAAGCTCTAAGGTTTTGTCGCGATTCTTTTACACTAAGGGTGGCAGGTACATCCCAGCAGCTCTTGAGGTATTCCAAGCAAAACCTCTGACGCAACTACTTTATGGGGCTCCAATATGGACGGGGAATCAGTGTAGTACTCTTGAAACAGTCCAGTCAAAATTTCTAAGACAGATTTTCGCTGTTCCATCATGCGCACCAAATGCGGCTTTACGCCTCGAAGCCAACCTTCTATCTGTCGAAACACGGACTTGGCAAAGAACACTTAAATACTGGCTCCGTCTAAATCTAAATCCACCTGGGCTATTGCCTCTAGTCACACGGGATGTACACAAAGGCGCATGGGCAAAGGCTGTGCACCAAAAACTCCTCTCATGTGGCCTGCACGCACAGCATTTACTCATAATGGGCCCATCCAAGGCAAACAGCCTCATATACCAGCGCCTGAAGAACATTGAACAACAGAATAATATGGCCATTATTAAGAAATTTAGTGCATGGTATATCCGTCTTCCACCTTCCCACATGGACTTCCGGTCACCATACCTGTCCAACCTAACCATCCCAAAATACAGACGAGCCTTCACACTGGCCAGACTGGACATGCTACCCTCCGCCGTCCTTGAAGGTCGATTCTCAAAAACACCATACCAGAATCGACTATGTCCCTGCGGAGTTGGCAGCGTGGAGACTGTATCACATGTACTCCTGTCCTGTCCCCTATATAAAGACCTCAGGGATGAGATCATCACACCTCTGATATCCGCCATTTCGGGCCGCCCATCCGAGGATATACTGTTTTTCCTCCTGGCAGACCAGACTGCCCAGACAACAGAGAAGGTAGCCAGATTTACTGAGAGGGCCATGAGACTGAGGGCCGCCAGCTGAAGGACAATAGCGCCGCCTGTGTGAACATATAATTAAGATCTCATCTGTTCCATTTTAATTGTGTTATGCTGAATCCCGAGACAGCACATTTTATTGTTTTATATAGCATTTTTCTTTTTTCTTTCCTTTTTACCAGGTTATGTAATATGAATCCTTTGTTGCAATGGCCTGTAGGCCACGCAAATAAATAAAGTTTTACTTACTTACTCACCCACTTGTGGGCAAAGGGTCTCTGCCAGCAGGGCTCGGGAACTTTACTCCATGGCAGAATTGGCAGAAGCCCTTCTTTCCCCATGTGCTGGAACTGCCTTTGAAGACAATTTGAACATCACCTGACTCATAATGCAGCAGCCAGAATTTTAACAGGTGCTGCCTGCTAAGACCACGTAAAAGAACCACACTGTCTGTCTGCTTGTTTCTGGACTCAGAAGTGCTGTTTTTGACCTTTAAACCCCTACATGGTTTTGCTGATCCAAATAAATATCTCCTCCCATATATTCCACATACAACCCTTTGCATGCTATTAGTAGTATAAGGTAAAGGTAAAGGACCCTTGACCATTAGGTCCAGTCGTGACCGACTCTGGGGTTGCGCGCTCATCTCGCATTATTGGCCGAGGGAGCTGGCGTATAGCTTCCAGGTCATGTGGCCAGCATGACAAAGCCGCTTCTGGCGAACCAGAGCAGCACATGGAAACGCCGTTTACCTTTCCGCTGTAGCGGTTCCTATTTATCTACTTGCATTTTGACTTGCTTTCGAACTGCTAGGTTGGCAGGAGCTGGGACCAAGCAACGGGAGCTCACCCCGTCACAGGGATTCGAACCGCTGACCTTCTGATCAGCAAGCCCTAGGCTCAGTGGTTTAACCCACAGCGCCACCTGGGTCCCTATTATAGTGGGTGGCAGTTACAAGGTGCAGAGCCTTCTGAGGAAAGGCACCCCTGTTTGGAACCTGTTAATAAGGCAAATTCATCTATGGTCCTTTAGGAAGTAAGTAAAAAAAATTATCGTTTTAGCAAGACTTTGGATTTAAGATGGTGTACCAATATTTTTAATCCTTGTCATATTGGTTTTTTGAGTCTTATGGTGGATTTTATCTTTATTTATTTCAGTGTTTGTATGAACACTTTTTTTGTTTTTTAACTGAATGTGAGAACCACTCAAAACTATGGTTATAGTGTGGTATAATATTATGTAATAACTGAAGTAATGACTGTAGAAACAAAAGATTTTTATTTATTTTTAACTATGTAAAAAAGTGAGTCCAATGAAAGGGCGCGTGTGTCGTACCAGTTTCCTTGGAGTGTGATTTGCTTTGGAAATAAGCTCCAACGTCTGGATGACACAACTTCTGTTGTGACACAGAGACACATGAACATTAACACAACGTACTTGCTCTGAGCTAATAATAGATGTCACTACTTTTGGTACCTTTTGTCTTTTTATGAACAGAATTGGTTTAAGGAAGGTGCTGTTTATATTTCAGCACTGTTGCATCGTTAATTAGAAAGAGATGTTATTGTGCTGAAGGACTCTAATGGAGACGCCTTGGTCGTGTCCCCCCCCCCCCCCCGGGAATGTGCAGCACACTTTTAAAGTTCCCAGTTAACTGCCTGGTGGGGGTGTGAATGGGTGTCTTCTCTGGGACAGATCCATACAATTGGTTCTGGCGAAGGAATTCCCAAATTGCTGAGTGTTATATTTAAACTTAGTTTTGGTCATTCTATAAGTGTGCAAAATATTAAGAAAACGATGTCACGAGGATTTTAAAAAATGGATCACTTGATATGGAAAGACCCGTTGGTAACAGAAGCGGACTTAAGAACCGCCTGAGCTAAATATTCCGAAGCGAGCGCGGGCGTGGCGGGGCTTTAGCAAGAGAAGGTGCACGTGTGTATGAGAGATTTCTTTCATGGGCAGAGTGGTTACTCAGCAGACCTGTCATTTGTTCCACCCGAAAATGTTTGCAGCGTGAAACCCGAAACTGTTACTGCAGCTGCTGCCAGGTGGGAGGGCCCAGGAGGAGGCGGAAGAAGGAGAAAGTTCAGCTCCTCCTCCTCTTCTGGGCTCTTCAGTTATTTTTTTTCCTTCTCGGAAAAGTCAAGCGAGCAGAACACGGCTGAGAAAGCAACGGGAGGACACGCAGCGCTTGGGCGTTCCCTGGACCTTCCTTGACAGCCTTCCTGGGGGCTTACCTGCCAGGTGAGAGGGTTGCACCAGCGGGAGGCCGCAGCTGCGCCTTCGTGCCCGGCTGCTGCGGGCGCTGGCGGGCATCGGGCGCGTCTCTGCTGGAAACGGAGCCCCGGGCGAGGCGGGCCTTGCTCCGCCTGAAGCCAGCGAGGCGGGGGACTCCCTGCCACACACCTTTAGCAGGTTGTGAAGCGGCCCCTCTTAATTCAAGGGGGGCTGAATCTCGGGGAAGCTGGTGCCCTCTTCCTCTCTTGGGTCGCCCCGACCTAAACTGGGTTTTGGGGAAGGGCTCCTTCCTTGCTGCCCTCCCTTCTCAAGCGCAAACATGGCTTGCAGTCTTCCTTCTCTGCCCGCCAAGGGCGGAGGTGCTGGGTTGGGTCGAGGAAGCCTCGGGCTGCTGCTCCTGGTTGGGTCAAACAGCCTTGGCTCGGTGCGGGCCTTGCTCTGCAACAGGGCGGGGTGACTTTTTCAACTGACAACTTCCAAAACTTGAAGGGCGCTCAAAAGTTGTAACGTGACTTGGGAATTCAAAAGATTTGATAAGATGTTTGGTGGGTAAAATCACATAGAAATCGTTTAAAGGGATGACCAAGTGCTTGTAGTTGTGTAATATATTAATATTTATTATTTAGTGTTACCTGATGTTTTCAGAAGGTAGAATTAAAATTACTTGGTTTCTGAAAGCAGTTCACCTGCTTCTTCATCAGACTTAGACTAACCAAGCTAAATGTTGTCCAAGCACAAAAATAACAGCAGATTTGAATTCCTCAGACATATTTTCAAGACCCCTAACTGAAGAAAGTGGCAAAAATTAAGCTTCACTCCCTAAAATGGCACACTCTGCTCATGTAAGCTTTCCTGCTTCACAGCATAAAATAATAGAATCATGGAGCTGGGGGGGGGACTATGAGGATCATCTAGTCCAACCCCCTGCAATGCAGGAATCTCGACTGACAAGGCGTATTGTCATCCAACTTCTGCTAAAAAAACCTCCAAGGAAGGAGAGCCCACCATTATTATTATTCCTTAAATGTATACTTGATGTCTTCTCTGAATGATTTTTTAACAGCATTCCTTCCCTCTGCCTTTACTTGTTTCCTTTTTTAAAAAAAACCTGGGAAATTTTAAATTAGAAGCTCCTTGGGGCAGGGACTTCTCTTTCTGATGTTATGTGTTGTTGCCTTGTAAGGTGCCTTGGCATTGTGAAAGTAAATAATTTCTACTGGGCCTTTATAATAGCTGCATTTGTGTTGTTTATTTCTGGCCTTTGAAGTGCTTCAAGTACATGA
Organism: Zootoca vivipara; assembly: GCF_965207765.1. Taxonomy (NCBI): domain Eukaryota; kingdom Metazoa; phylum Chordata; class Lepidosauria; order Squamata; family Lacertidae; genus Zootoca; species Zootoca vivipara. The sequence goes on from NC_142588.1 coordinate 17,009,668, forward strand.
TCTCAGTAATCCTGTAATTAACATCTGCATTACTTGCCCCCTGTAACCTGTCCCATCACAGCAGCTCTCAAGTGCAGGACAGAAGATATATTTTATTCTGTTATTTATACTTCTTCCATCCTCCAAAGCAACATACATGGTTCATCTCTTTCCTCCATTGTATCTTAACAACAACCCTGTGAGGCAGATGATGACTTGCTCAAAACTTCCTTGCGAGTTCTATGCCTGAATGGAGATTTGAATCTGAGTCTCCGCAGTCCTAGAATGACACTTGAATTGCTTCTCTACACCACTTGTACAAAGGGGTAGGCCTGCCCTTGTCAGACTACGTACATCCAATGGGCTTAAGGTTAAGCTCGAAGACCTCGAGAACAAATACCTGCAAGCAGATGGGCAGTGACTGGTGAAATCTCAAACCTGGGATGTGGGGAGGAATTCAGTGCTCTACATAGCATCTTCCCTATGATTAACAGAGGCAGACCAAATTATGTTAGATAAGCAGCTCTATGAAAATTTGCTTATTTGTGCATAATATATACAGGGTGTGGAATCATGAGTTGTCTCAGAGATCTTTTTAAATTTTACATGAAGTTGTACACCTTGCATTCTGTGGATTGTAAAATCCTTTGCACAGTTGAAGTGCTATAATATTTTTATGAAGTAAAAAATAGGTACTACACTACACTAGGTACTACACTAATTTATAGACATGTGTGGTGCAGATTTTTAAGGCCTACCTTATTTCTGTAATTTTAAGTTGCTTAAAACTGAATTCTATATTATGTTGTCATTGTTACCTGCCCTGAGACCTTAGGATGAAGTATGAGCAATAAATAGTTTTAGTAGTAGTAATTAATAATAATAAATAATAGAAATGCATAGGTGTGAATATGTGGTCTGCGAAACTTGCCCTTGTTCCCCAAATGTGGCAGTATTGTTTTCTTTCACTTCCTGTGTCTGAACTGACAACAAAGAATGTTCTGTCTCTTTATCTTCTATAGTTGTTCCTAATAACATTGCTGATTCTGGGATCCTGTTTCTGGTTGTTTGTTGCAGAGGATTCTGGTTTAGGGGCTGCTTCAAGATGTGTTAGGTTGCCTCCTGCACATCCAATGGCTGCTGCTCCACCCAGGATTATTTTGGGATGTGTGTCTTGTTGGTAGACCTGAAAGCTATTGTAGTGACTGAAATGCTTATGTTCCTGGTCTATCATATCCTATAATGCTATTGTAATATGCTAGTGGATAGGGGTGGGGTGCTTAACCCTCCTCCCTGCCAATGACTCTAAGCAGCTTTCAGTTTATTCGTAGGCTCTTAAACCAGAGCAAGGCCAGTTGAGATCAGCCTTCAAAGAACATTTGTAGGGGAGAACTGGCAACAGGTACAAGAGGGATTAGTCTCTCATTTCAGCCTGCTGACCCCCCTGCCCCACAAGTCCCAACCCCAACCCCAACCCCCAATTCCTGGTCGGGAATGGGGATAAGTTAGGAATGTTCTTATGCCCAAATCATATGTGGCTCTGCCCAGAGAGTAAGATGCGGGAATTCCATGGTTCAAATTACACATGATAGCTCCAAGCCACGGTCTTTCGATTTCTTCCCTTCCCCATCTGCAATGTAGGGGATAATTATGCCGGCTCACTTTGCAGATCTCTCAAGTCTAGAATGATGGGGTGAATATCTGCAATGACCGTTCATTCTCATTTAGATTTCAGCCTGCGCAGATCAACAGAATTGGCAGAACCAGCCGGTATAACATCAAATCCTTTCCCCCCCGTGCACCGTTTTAACTTTTTATGTACTGCCACCCAACCCTTTTGAGCTGTGGTGTGAACTTGCCGTGGCAGTGGGTGACCATTTGTGTTCATTGCACGTCTCCCCTGATCAAGTGGGCATAAAGTGGGGAAATTTGTGTGTTGGCAACTGAACCCTGTTCCCCCCACCCTGCCTTACCTCGCCATACTCCGTTGCTACGGGTGCTTCTATCCCAGCTGGAGTAGTGATTAAAAATGGGATTAAGAATGAGGAATGTACCAGGGGAGAGGCAGGGTTCAGCTGCCTTCGCCCATACGCAACATTTGTGGTAAGAGTTGCCACCTTCTCCCCCTGGGTGTTATGCGTGAAATGGGCAGAGAGGCCAGGAAGTGCGTCTGGCCCCTTCATGTCCGGTTTAGACCTTGATTTCAGCATGTGGATGTCTGGAAAAAGGAATCGGCGTGGCCTCAGTTTGGGCCTTGGAGCTGTAAGTCAGTCCCTTGCTCAGTTTCGGACAAATTCCAGTCTCTTGGCTTCCATCCCTCAGCTACTGGGCAGGGGAATGCAAATGCGGAACAGGGTGGTAACGAGACCAAACTAAAAATAGAAATGTACATTTTGTAGTATTGAATATCCAGTAGGTTGTATTAATTATGACCACTATGTTGCATATAAAAATATATGCAGAAACATACTGTAACTCTGCTCTAGTAAAACAGGCCAGAGAATGAATTTTTTTTGGAGGGGAGGGTTTCATGCAGTGGTGGTGGGCAGCTATCCTGTATTATCCTGAGCCTACCCTGCCTCATAGGGTGGTTGTGAGAGAGAAGGAGCGGCCCAAGGTTGTTTGGGGATTTTTATGGACCCAAAATCCACATACACACAAATGAATAAACACTGGCTACAGTCTAGCAGGAGTTTGAACTACAAACAGCCCATTGAAATGACTGTGTTCGTGCAACTCCTCTTCATTTCTGTGGGACCTGTACAAGAAAACCTCTTGAGTTGCACCTAGGGTAAATGCATTAAATTCTGTACATCAAATCAATGATCAGGCAGAGAATTTTTTGATTGTGAACTCCAGCACACTGGACAGGTTTTATTGTTGTAGACCTCCGAACTTGAGGAAAAGGGATGTGGGAACCAAGGACTCATTAACCAAGGGCTGCTTGGTTTCATTGCCCTTTCTTCCTCATTAACTCCCATATGTTTCTTTGTGCATTACAGCTTTAATTGCTCAGTAGCAGTTTCTTCTTTCACTTCTCGGCCTTTTGCCTAAGATCAAGTGCAGTATCCTTCTAGAACAGGCATGTCCAACAGGTAGATCGTGATCTACCGGTAGATCACTGGACGTCTGTGGTAGATCACTGGTAGATCATTGGCTCCCCCCAAAGAAGCTGAACAACTGTGGTAGATCACTGCCAGTTTTTAACTGTGAGTAGATCACAGTCTCTTGGGAGTTGGCCACCCCTGTTCTAGAATAATTGACTTGTGACATAATTGCTGGCTGTCATGGAAACCATAACAGCCCAGCACAGTGTGTGGCAACCTTCCCCCACTGGGTGCCCTGCATTTTTTGGGGGGATCACATCTCCCATGAAGCCCAGCCAGCACAGTGCAGCTTCTTAAAATGGGACAAGCACTGCAGGAACTGGCCAGGAACTCCACTGCTGATGGGAACTCTTCTCATGAACTTTCTTAGCACCCCAGTTCAAGAAGGATGTAAATACAGTGGATAGGATTTGAAGGAGGACGTGGGAGGTATGGAAGAGGTTTGTTAAAGTAATGGGGAAAGGCTTCAAGTGTTGAAGATCAGTGTAGTTGGCCAACTAGTGATCCTTGGGCTGGAACAAGTTTTTGAAATAATTGTCCCTGGAAATTCTAACAAAATCAAGATGTGGCAGAAAGTTTGCTTGTGCTTTTGGCTTGTAAGAAAATGGTTCCCAAAAGAGCGAATCCAACGCTTTAGTTTAAATCTAGATTGTAAATCTAATTCTGTAGAGTTTTGAAGCCCTTAGGATGGCACCAACGTCCTTGCCATCTGTGCAGAAAGGTCAGTTTGTATGGCAAAATATACTCTGGCTCCCAAGTGAAGTTACTATAGTGCAGACCCTGAAAATATAGATTTGCCATTCCTGGGATACAGTTTAAATTAATGGTTTTCAAATTTCATACCTTCTGGAAACCTTTTTGGATGGATTCATCTACTGAGGAACCTTCCCCTATAGAGAAAATTCTGGAAAGCTTTAGAGGGGCACTCTGGTTTGGTTCGTACATAACAGCCAAACTATGGTTTGGTGACTGAGACTTTGCTTGTGCTTATAGTTTGCTTGATTTGAACCCAGTGGCAATCTAAGGAAGTACAATAGAGAATTCATGTGATCTGGCAGCATGGTATGCATGATCATGTGCGATTCCAATCTTTCGAAACCAAGTTGAGAGAGAGCTGCTACTCTAAATATAGCATTTGCCTATAAAAAGATTAGCCTTAAGGTACCAGTGTGGTTTTAAAAGGAAAGTAGTAATAGAAGCTTGCCTTTTTAGCTGTATCATAATATATTCTATATCTTAAAAAGTAAGCTTAGTTCCCTGAGTGTCAGTCCTTAGATGGAACTCAAATGGGGAAGGCAGCAGAATTAAGAAACCCCTCCTCCCTGGGCTTTTTTAGCCGGAAATCACCGTAACTTAGTGCCGACACCTCTCAGGTGGGCGCCATTGCCATTCTTAGAGAACGAGGAAGGCGTTCATGGTGTGCTCCAGCACCTCTCTTTTTTATAAGAATAGCACTGGGAACCCCAATATTTACGGTAGTATTTTAAAAACCTTGAGCAAAAAAATGGGGGGGGGGGACGGCGACCTGAAACAGATTAATTCTCATTGACTGCATAATGCTGACTGATAGAGAGGAAAAGGAAAACAAGTGGGAAGCTGGGAATGGTATGGAGTATCCTTGAAACTAGCATGGCTGGGGCTCGGAGCAGTCTGTGCTGCATCATATAGGGAGCCACCATGACTAGTTGCCATTGACACCCTTATCCTCCGTGACTTTGCCTGCGTTAAAATGCAGGCTTTGCTCTCACAGAAGGCAGTGATGGCCATGAACAAGGAGCAGGGGCGGTTGCCCCAGGTGCAAAAGTTCAGCACCCGGTGCTTCCTCAATACTGCTGCATGCTTCTATCGCTGGGCTCCATTGAAAACGGCTTCTCCAGGCGAACCAGACAATGGAATGACTCTTATCTCTGTGGCTGCAATCTCCTTGGTGACACGGACGCTGTTAGGCAGTTGAATGCACATACGTACTCCATCCGTTTCCCTCCTTCCCACCCACCCCTGCCCCTCTGCACGGCCCCGGGCGCTGGCTACCCATGCTATGCCACTGCTAGATGGGCATTGACCTGATCCAGCAGGTTAAGCTCCTTTGAGAGCTGTGTAACGTGGTAGCCATCACAGCTTCTTGCGGTAACTAATTTCTTAAGTTCTGCATCCTACATATTGAAAAAGTCTCATCCTGCCCTCAGCCAGCCTTCACCTGCCTGCTGTTGTACTTTCATCAGATCCAGAGCTGACTCTGGCTCTATCCATTTCTTGTCTCCCTTGGCTTCTGCCCTACTGGTTCCATGGAGCACCACTCCATCCCCTGACCCCAAAGTATCTTTATATTGGTGGACATGGCATGAAATCCTACAGTTATCTGTACAAAAACTAAACGAGAACTCTGCAGTATAGAAACAGTGGCTTTATTAATGCTGCTAGGTAAAAAAATAAAAACCAAAAAACCAAGGTTGTAAAAACTGTAGGCCTCTATTTACACTGCAGGCTTTGAGGGAAAGACTTTATTTATCCTTCAGCAAGAGAGTTCTCACATATAAATTGAGAAACTTTGTGCTTCTTTGGGGTATATAAATATGCCTTGCCTGTCCAATTTAAAGAAGTTCATTCAGCCGTGTATTTGCCAGAGTCCTGTGATTCACTCTTTAATTGTTTTCTGATGTAAATTTATAACTCCTACTCCTGACCTACTTTCCTTTTGGGGAGAAGTATTCTCTTTTATTATTTATTTGTTAAAAAATGAAACTGCTAAAGTAATGAAAAATTAATCTGGTGCCTTAAAAAAAAACCCAGCATGCTAACTGCTGCAATACTTTTTTAAAAACAGGTAAAAGTAGTTATGTTGACTCACATGAAAAAAATCATATTGGGCCAGTACCTGCATTAAAGCAACCAGTTAAGCCACATCATTCATTATTATAGTTACAGGTAGGTAGCCATGTTGGTCTGCCAAAGTCGAAACAAAATAAAAAAATTCCTTCCAGTAGCACCTTAGAGACCAACTAAGTTTGTCATTGGTATGAGCTTTCGTGTGCATGCACACTTCTTCAGTATCTGAAAAAGTGTGCATGCACACGAAAGCTCATACCAATGACAAACTTAGTTGGTCTCTAAGGTGCTACTGGAAGGAATTTTTTTATTTTGATTCATTATTATGCAAGCTTTTGAGCTAAGCACCACTAGATGACTAGATGGTATAAAATAATGCAGGGGAATGGGATGAGGAACAGGGTTTTATTTTACTTTATTGGCTACTGTTCAAGCCACCCACAGCTGGATCTAGTAAGAGTCTTATGATGGAGTGTGGCAGCAGGAGCGCAGAATACTTTCAAAAGAACAGCAAACATAATATAATCTGCCTTGCTCTTGAATACTGTGGGAGGGTCTGCCTTGTAAACTTTAGATATTTCATTGGGAAAGGTATGGTTTAAAAAGCTTTTGGGGGATGATCATCTTGCCGTTGGTACCCTGGTCACTATTAAATCCAATAGGAATATGCAGTGGCAAATGGTTCCGGGTAATTCTTTGTTACTGTTTATATAATTGAATATAATTTGGTGTGGTAATACTTATTAGTGAGGCCCATAGCATCCTTCTGTAGTTGTGAGGAAGTTTTACTTTGAGGAAGACTCCTTGGGTTTTCCCCAGAGTTTCAAAAGACTGGTTTCCTCTGGATAATTAAGATGCCTCAGAACATTTCAGTTCCCCACAGCATGCAAGTCTCCATGTTCTCTTCAGTTGATCAAAGTACTTCAAGTTCAGCCAAATTATGGCACACTTTGGGTTTGGTTATATATACAGTGGAATAGCTGTAGGGATGTGGCTCCCTTGGTGATATTTTTGTCGACATCTCTCATCTTTCAGCGCAGGAAAATGAATTGGTGAGATGGAAATGGATTACCGTAAAATTTCCAAACGCCACTGAACATTGAGAAGTATCTGATCAGACAAGGTTTCACCTGGGGTACCTGTGAATTGAGAGTAGAAGTGCAGGTGGTGTTCTATTCCAGTGATAGAAATGCTAAAATGTACAACACTTTAATTTTTTAAAAAACCCAAAAAGCGCCCTGCAACTTCTAGATTAGTAATTCATGGGCAACACTTCAGAATATCATTTGCAATCTAGCAACAACTTTCTGGTGATAGCTATGAGGTTTCAATCTGATAGAGAGTTCTTAAACCATTGAAACGGTACACATGGAACTCCAACCCATTTCTTGATTCAGTCAGTTTGTAAAAGCCACATAAACAGGAGTGTTCATTTACAAATGTTTCACCCGTTTTCTTTTGTCCATGATTGACAGCAACTTGCAGGAACAGCGCAAGTGTCTCACATATGAAAACCTCTCTGTATTAGCTGGACTGGGTCCGTTTAAATAGTTGCATCTTGGAAAGGTCAAATGCACCTAAAGGAAATGCTGATAAAAAGAATTGTTGCCTTATCACTCATACCAGGCATGTCATAAAGCAGAGTTCGAGGCTGCAGGAGACAGTGCTTCCTTAGATTAGTCAAGAGTTCACAAACTAATATATAATATGTTACAAAGGCATCTCATGTGGCTTTTAAGGTTTCTGTGTGATACAGTTGGATCTTTCTCAAGCTGAAAGGCAGGGCTTTTTTTCAGCCAGGACTCTTCGGAACTCAGTTCTGACACCTTTCAGGTGAGCACCATTGCCATGATAAGAGGACAAGAGGCGTTCACGGCGAGTTCCAGCACCTCTTTTCCACTAGAAAAATAGCTCTACTTTTAATGTGTGGCCATCTTCGTGTGCATCATTATTGGGCGCTAAAATTTGTAGCTCAAGAACAGGATATGATGGATTAGAAAAGTTGTGGTGTGTGAGCCTCTGGCTGCCTGAGAAAACCCATTGTTTTCAAATGGAGAACATGAAAGAGGCAGGTTCAGCTTCATTCAGAAACTAAGCAAAAGCACTTCAGTTTTATGTCGCCTGTCACATTCTTTCAATTTGAACTTCACTTTTGTGACCTAGGCCCACATTTACAGCTGCAAAGTCAAAATATTACATTAGGCTGTGCTATGGATAGCTTTCGACAGGGTGATCCCACATGTTGGGTTTCTTCCTTGTTTAGCTGGCAATGTGGGTGGCTCCTATCCAAAGTTGCTTGCCTGGCTCTGCAACTCCTAAATATAATTTCCCCCTTTGGGTGGGCCTGAATATTTCTGAGCTGACAGCTAAATGCAGAGTTGGCTGGCTGGCTGGCTGCAGGGGCTTGCCTTGTTTGAAACCGTGTGGAAAAGGAGGAAAGCTGTAGAGTGTGTATGAACAGACCACGCCAAATGCAACATGTTCTAATAGTTCTTCCTATATTTGGGTAGTTTGTCCTCCTGCTCTGTGTATTTGTACTTGCCCTTTGTCAATATTGTGTCATCTGCGGTTATATTTTTAATGGAGCAAGCAGAACACATGCTCTAGGGATTGCTTTAAAATAATGGCAGTAGGTAAAAGGTAAAGGGACCCCTGACCATTAGGTCCAGTCGTGACTGACTCTGAGGTTGCGCGCTCATCTCGCATTATTGGCCGAGGGAGCCGGTGTACAGCTTCCAGGTCATGTGGCCAGCATGACAAAGCCGCTTCTGGCAAACCAGAGCAGCGCATGGAAACGCTGTTTACCTTCCCGCTGTAGCGGTTCCTATTTATCTACTTGCATTTTGACGTGCTTTCGAACTGCTAGGTTGGCAGGAATGGCAGTAGGAGCTGAGAGTAAATTTCTCTAGGAAAACCACTATCTATTTTTCAGGTTTGTTTCATCTACTGCAAAATCTAATCAGTTATCAGGTTAGCTTAAAAGCACACCAGTGATCGACTGAAAGTAGTTCCAATTAAGTGGGCAGCGTTTTCCCAGAATTGTAAGGCAGGAAAAGCACATTCCATCTGCAAATTATCTTAACAAACACTTCCCTCTTCTCTCTTTGCTTTCAGAGGATGTTTGAGTTACTGCCATGCTGAGACGTTGATGGTTTTTTTTTTTTAAAAAAAAGTGTGTCCCCCACCCAATATTCTTTGCAAATTGATATTTTCTGCCTTTGTAATACCTTTGTAATGAAAGTTGTTTACTCTTTCCAAATTCTGATGCTGGTGGTGTAAGCCTGCTAGCTGGGATTGCAAAATACCACCAGAGTCCCATCTGCTACGGTTTTCCGGAGTTTGTTCCGGGCGCCCTTTGGTGAGTTTGGGGTTGTTTGTTTAAGATACCTTGATAACATATTACCCAATGCAGGTACGTTACCAGAGAGAGAGAGAGAGAGAGCTCCACAACCTGTGCATGCTTGCAAACCAGGAAACAACATGATGTAACCTCTTGCCTTGTCATTCAGAATTTCCCTTGGGCCTGTACGTGGAAGGCTGTGGGATTTGCATGAGGAGGAAAGAGGATGCTAGTCAGGTTTGGCATATTGGTGGCTCTAACTGTCAAGACTGTTGTAGCACTTAAGTGTTTCTGTTATGGTGCGCTGGCTGGATTGATAACAACCATCTATCTCCTAAACTTGTGTCTCCCCCCCCCCCAATTGATCATGCTGCTTTTAGTCTGTTCAGAGGTCATTTTCACCCTAGGGTGTGTGTTGATTTGATTATGATGAAGCGTCTTCTCCCCTTTCAGTCTGTTTTCCTTTTGAAGAGGCACACCATCGCTTATTACCAGTGTTAGAAATTAGCCAGGCACGTTTTGTTACTGGCACAGGTCCAATGCAACCACGTGGAGATCTCTGGACGCCAGGTTGGCGACTGACATTTCCATCTCACTGGGCCCTCCTGCTTCCTTAAGCAGGTAAGCAGAAGAGCTCATTTATTGCATTTGTATCCCACCTTTTTCTGCAATGGGTACATGGTTCGCCCCCCCCCCCCAGTTAATCCCTACAGTTACCCTGTTAGCTAGGTTAAGAGGCTAGCTATGACTGGCCAAAGGTCACCCAGTGACCTTCATAACTGAATGGGAATTTGAACCCTGAACTCCCTAACCTTAGTCCGACACCCTAATTGCTACACCCCACTGGCTTCCAATAGTTCTTCTGCTATGGGGCAGCTCTATAGATTGAGTAGCTAAATAAATACAGTCATACCTCAGGTTACAGACACTTCAGGTTGTGTGTTTTTGGGTTGCACACCGTGCCAAACCCGGAAGTACCGGAATGGGTTACTTCCGTGTTTCGGTGCTCGTGCATGTGCAGAAGCACCAAATCGCAACCCGCGTGTGCACAGACGCAGCACTGCAGGTTGCAAACGTGCCTCCCGCACAGATCACGTTCGCAACCCGAGCGTCCACTGTACAGGGAAAGCAAAATGTCACTTAGAGAAGGATCTGAAATATTTTCCTTGTGGCTTGGATTTGTTTTATTTGATGTTTTAATGTGTTGTGAATCGCTCTGTGATTTTTTTCCCTTTAAAATATAAAGCGGTATAAAAGTGGATGATGATGATAATAATAATAATAAATAATATAACAACAACAACAACAACAAAATGCGACAGGGGAGAAAGGCACCTACACATTCCGTTGTGGCGACCGTAACCTGGGTTTAAGGTCCATTTGGCGATTGGCTCATATATCTGAGTTTCTAACCCTGCTTATTGCATCATGCACCTGGTGGGAGCGTACTTGCAGTTGAGGCAGGTGACAGGGTGCAAGGATCACCTTCTACGTTTGCCTCTTTTGTGACAGCCGGAATGAACTATGGAGTGGACTTTGTTCGCAACCTCAGTTTGAATGCGGAATCCAGGCAACACAGAATTCCATCGCATCTCAGGGATCTCCACGGTGTTCCCCATATCGTTCTTGTTGCGCAGTTGCGGTAATAACAGTGACGGCAAACACGTAACAAGCCATTGGTAGGATTTACTCAGGCTGCAGATAAGAACAACTCCCCTGCAGGGTTGATGGTGACTGGGAGATAACCAGGAAATTGCAAATTGTAGGGCTCTCGCAGCAGAGCGAAGTCGGAGTCATTTAAAAATACATCAAATAAGGAAGGAGGAAGGGCCTGGTTTTAATAGGGGCTAATAGAAGGGAGAAGCAGGAAAGGAGTTGCTTCTGCTTTCCCTTAGGGAAGGGCATTGTGCAATATTATGGGGATTATAGCGACACGTTAAACACTTGGTGGTACCAGCGAATTGTGTAGGAGCAATGCCCCAGCTGCACTCAAAGGTCCGAGTGTAGAAACAAGTGCTCATCTCTATAAACTGAGAGCCAGGGCATTTTTTAAAAAAATTAAAAGCCACAGTTTCGTGGTGTCAGGTTCCCTGGTTTGCATTTACGGCAGCCTTGGTAGCTTTGCTGATAAGCCCACAACTGCTGCTGGCAACAGAGTTGACTAGTCTGTCAGCACTTATGCCTAGATCAGCTGTGTGTGCTGTGCCTATTTCCTTGTCTTGTCTCCTGGAACCAGTTACTTGTTACTGGCAAGTGCCTATTTATGCACCTGATTGAATGAACAACTGCCATTCCTTCCTTTCCATTCTCCACTTTTTGTTTTTGTTTTTTTAATTCTAAGTCAGGCATAGGCAAACTCCAGCCCTCCAAATGTTTGGAACTACAATTCCAATCAACCCTAGCTAACAGGACCAGTGGTCAGGGATGATGGGAATTGTAGTCCCAAACATCTGGAGGACCGGAGTTTGCCTAGGCCTGTTCTAAGTCATTTCCCCTCTGCAACAGTTTATTGTAACTTTAAAAATCAAAACGAATTAAGATGGGAAGAACCTCCAAATGGTTTTTTAGAATGTCACAGTATAAGAACTTTGGTTTTAAACTGTGCTCATAGACTTGGAAGAGTTGGAGGGGACCCCCAAGGGTCATCTAGTCCCACCATCCCAGCTTTAAAGGCAACAGTTATTGTGGCGTAAGTTTTAGTAGGCTAGAGCTCACCTGATCAAGTGAGTCGCACTTTCAGATGCAGGACGTCCGGGGGGTGGGGTGGGGGGTTGAAAGGCCATGAAATCTAAGATGCAGCAGAATGAGTCTGTTACCCTAAGGCATTTCTCCCTAAGGAGCTTTCAGATTGTTAAGTAGGAAACTTGAGAAATCTAGAAGCAAAACCAAAGCAATTTCAGTTCCTGGTGCTTTAATGGTGGGAATCCGACCGTTAACTACAGGCCTGCGCAACTACTGACTAGCCAAGCCTCACGCAGCCCACCGTCCCTGCATCATGATCTGCCAGGGGCTTCATGGCTCTCTTCTTTAAAGTTCTGCCCTGGCAGCAACAACAGGAGCTTTGTCCAGCTATTTGGTGGACCATCATCCATGGACAGTCAGTAGGGTGTGTTGAGGTTATTGAGCCTTGAGTTGTGCTGGCCTGTAGTAGTAATAAGTTGTATCTAGCATCCTTAGTTTGTGTTCCAGTGGCTCACTCCATTTCGTTCAGTCTTGGGGAAACGTGAAGGAAGAGGGCAATTGAGTGGTTCAGCTCCCCATTTCTCTTAACTCCCTCTAACTTGCTGTGGGTGGAATCTTCCCTTGGAAACTGCATGAGGCTTAAAAATTCCAGTACAACATCCTGTTGTTGAGGACTGGCTATTTTCCTCTTGCTTTTGTTCCCAGTGTTTCCTCCCACACTGATGGTAGACTGCAAATTATCTGGTTTCAGTTTACAGAGATTGATCTGTGTAGCTTGCCCCCCACCAAGTCAAATTCAACCTGCTGGTTCTGAATGGCAGCCCAGTGAGGACTCAATGAAGACTCATGGTTTTCCTACCTCCCTAGAACTGCAAAAACGTGAAGGGGGGGTGTTAAGTACCTGGCAGTTCTTTATTGGTTGCTCGTGGGCTACATTTGACTTGTCACAATGGATTCTGGATTGATGCTACTGAATCTGTGATCCGTTGAATTACTCTGGAGGAGGAGGGAGGAGGCATGTTCACACTACTTTTTTCCCATTTGGTCTGTGCTACGTGCAATGTGCTACAAGAGATATGGGCAATCCTTTTCAGTATTAACCATGGTTGGTGCCAGTGCATTTGTAACAGTGCACCTTGGTTAAATAAAACCATGCAGTTCAGATGAAAGGGTCCCAGATGTTTTCTGCTTATAGAATCATAGAATGCTAGAGTTGGAAGGGACCCTGAGGATCATCTAATTCAACCCCCTGCGATGCAGGAATATGCAGCTGTCCCATATGGGGATCGAACCTGCAACATTCACATTATCAGCTCTATCCAACTGAGCTATCCAGGCTTGTCTTGTGCTTCCTGGGCGCGAGTCCAAGTAGTTTTGCCTTTGTCCCACAGTCCCCCCCCCCCCAAAAAAAATACCCCACTCTTCAGCAGTGAATTGGAGCAAACATCAATCCGGAGAAAACTCAATTGACGTTGGCTCTGATTCAGCGGTAAAGATATTCCTGGGGGCAAGCAGCAGAAAACTATACTTGTCATGGGCAGGGGCATTGCTGAATATTATAGTTGCAGAAAGTGCTGTGTGAAACAGCCATTTTGATTCCATTTCCAGTTAATTGCAAAAAAAAGCAATTCTAAAGGAATTTCAAACCTTGGGAAAGACCTTGTGGTGCACCACCATTTCCCTCTCAAATCTCTTTCATCTTCCATCTGTGTGTAAAATAGGAATAACATAAATGTTTTACCAGTTTCACTAGTTCATAACGCCTCTGAAATTATCCATGTGCAGCTTCCGGTTAGCACAGTTCTAACTGGAATGTGGTTCTACAGTATCGCCATAGTTCCTGCAGGTAACGCTGGGTGGGTAAGTTGGCATAGCAACGCGGCAGGGAGGCAGCTAAATCAACAAGCTTCTCTGCCTGCCGACTTGTGTTGCCTCCTAGCACAGTTCTTCGCTTGTGCCCCTTGTTCCCTCTTTACTTGCTGGCATTTGGTGGCTGGTAGGAATGAATGAGCCTATTATGGCTGTATTTTTTAAAAAGAGCTTTACAGTTCCAGAAGCAGAGGGATCTAAGTATAACATCAAAAACTTGCTCTCCTGGATTTGAAACAAAATAAAAAAAATTCCTTCCAGTAGCACCTTAGAGACCAACTACGTTTGTTACTAGTATGAGCTTTCGTGTGCACGCACACTTCTTCAGATGTCTCCTGGATTTGTTCGTAATGGGGCAGATGTTTGTGTGCCACATCTGGAGAAGGCTCCCCTCTTTTTACTGGTTGTTACTAAAAAGTAATACTAGGTTCCATTGATGTATTTTCAGTTAGCTATGTTTCACACCAAAGTAATGTGTTTGAGTTCTTGTTAGCTCTCATTTGAAACCTTTACTTTGAAAAGTAAAAGTTACAAATGTGGCTTAAAATAAAGGAAGAAATAAAAGAACTGCTTGTGCACAGGAGAGCTTGTCTAACACCCTGATTCTGGGGGAACAACCCTGGGAGTATTATTTAAGTAGGGGGATGGAGGGCAGGGAAGCTGAAGACAAACAAAGCAGGACCTGCTTTAGAAATTTAATCTGCAACATGAATATTTAAGGCATTTTATATGTGCAGGTAAGGAAAAAATGTGCTTACAGCATACACATGCAGCATACCACTTGCATTTGATTGGCTGCCGGTTCCCCACTATGTGAACATGATGCTTGAGTGAACATTGCATGTTCACTGTGTGCATGCATTGCAGGGGGTTAGACTAGATGACCCTTGGTGTCCCTTCCAACTCTACAGTTCTCTGATTCTGAGATTAATAAGTACACATCTGCAGCTGTGTCATTAAAAAGGTGCACCAGTTTCAAACCTGAGGATGAAAAATCACTAAAGGCTCCTTATTTTACCTGTGATTGCAATCATATGAAAAAGTCCCATAGCTACAGTGCTTTGCGGTTTCCTTAATCTAGATCTCATACAGTTCTGGATTGCTGGATCTCTTGAGATTGCCAGGATCATGAGGTTACAATTCATTTCGGTGATAGTGGCATCAAAACTATAAAAATGCACAACACAATGTAACAAGAAATAGTTGCGTAGTGGCTAGAATTTGACAAAAAGACCCTTCATTTGGCCACAAATCCTACTTTGAGCCACTTGCCCATCTCTCAGTGTAACCTACCACAAAGAATGACTTTGAGGATAATGGGTGAGGATGGGCAGAGCTTCATGGACGAAAGGCAAAAACAAAGCTAAATTTGATAGTCAAATCCCAAAAGTTCAAAACAATCCCAGCTGCTTTAGTTTTAAGCTGCTGTGTGTTGTGTATGTAAGAATGTACGGAGAGCCTGCAGGATCAGGCCAATGACTCATATAGGCCAGCATCCTGTTCTCAAAGTGGCCAACCAGGTGCCTCTTTGGAAACCGCAAGCAGGATCTGAGCACAACTGCCTTCTTTCCAGCGACTGGCATCCAGAATATAGAAACATAGAATTGTAGAGATGGAAGAGACCATGGGAGTCATCTAGTCCAACAATTCCTGCAATACAGGAATATTTTGCCCAATGTGGGGCTTGAACCTATGACCCTAAGATTAAGAGCCTCATGCTCTAACTGATATAAATAAAATACATACAGTCATACCTCGACATCCGAACGACTCAACTTCCGAAGGTTTCGACTTCAGAAGTCGACAACCCCGGAAGTCCTTTCGCCGTGCGCATGTTCTGCACCTGCGCAGAAGCAGCATGCACAGAAACGCGAAATCGCGCCTCACGCATGCACAAAACGGGCGCTTTGACAACCGAAGACTTCTACTTACGAAGACGGCCGCGAAACGGATCGTCTTCGTAAGTCGAGGTACTACTGTACTGTAATTAACACTTTGCAGTGTATTAAATCCTTTTTCTTCTTCTTTTCGCAGTCCTGCAGAATGAGTTATCCCGGGTATCCTCCTGCCGGTGGTTATCCACCTGCTGCTCCAGGTAAGCTTGCTGTATTTCATTTAAGAATCATAGCAACCTGGCAGGAATTGGATAATAGAAGGGTGCAAACCAGAGGAGTAGTGCGAATAACCTTGGAATCAGTCACCAGCATATTCAGTTGAAGGGATCTCTGGTTTGTAGAGCACAAGAGGCCTGGGAGAACTGTTGCATATAGCTTCTTATGAAGAAGCAGTTTACATTCCCTGCTATTATCACCTGTTCTCTCTTACATTGTTAGAAGGAAGGAGGAGACCCTTCCTCTTGCCATATACTTTGCTCTAGTGTTTGTTATTTATATGCTGCATGTTTTGCAAACAGATGAATATCTATTTGACGGCTGTTCATCAGCCTTTGAAATGCATGCATGGTTTTAGTGTGGCTTTCAGAGAACCTGCTGCTTTATGTTGCAACATCTGTTGGTCCAGGGATGGAGAACTGAGCAAAGTGGAACTGCATCAAAGCGTGCCTGCTTTTGCCAGTAGCCATTACAGTGAAAATTCTGCCATGGAAATCCATATGCTAACAAATAGATATACAACTGTTCTGTAGCTCTTGTGTCTTTTTTTAAAAAAATATTTCAGGTGGCAACCCCTGGGGGGCTCCCAGCTATCCTCCTGCAAACCCTCCTCCAATTGGGCTAGAAAATGTTGGAAGCTATGCCAGCCAGTTTAATCAGGACTATATGTCAGGCATGGTGAGTAATTTCAGTTGGAATTTGGTAGATGTTCCTGTTTCCGCTAAAGCCAGCTGCAAAATTCTGCTGCCTGAATTTTTGTCGTCTTTTAATATATTTAGATACTGATTTTGAAGGAAGGGCCTCGTGGTGTACAACAGTTATAAAGTTACATTCAACTTCTCTTCTTCCCCTTGTCTTCTTTCCATATCTGTCCTTCTTTATTTCCAGTTGTTCTTCCTTTCCCATTTTTGGGGAAAGGCCGTAGATCAGTGAAAAGCTGTAAAAACAGATTGTGTTCCCAACAGTATTCTCTGAAGCTCCTCCTGGTGGTTGCAGCAACAATACTGTTAGCAATACTGTTAGTGTATAACAGGGTGCTCCACATCCCCAATTCTGTTTAGCATGGCAAATGAGATATTTGCATAAGCCCATATCTCAAGCAGGCAAATGATACAGAATGGTAAAACCCTGTTTATGCCAATAAAAACCCCATATTATTGAGGAGGAAATTAATATTTTGCATGTGCAAAGTATTGGACATTAGCATATGCTTAGATAAATGAACTGCAGAACATAAAATATAAAGGTAGAAAATATAAAATAAAAATGCTATGCCATGGTTCAGTGTTGTACGAACGAGCCTACCTTCCCTATCATAAGCTTTTTCTGATTAATTGCAGTGCAGCTTCTTGTTCAAATTCTAAACTGTGGTTAGTTTTAACTGTCGGTAGAGAAAACAAGACAGATTCGTAAACTATGGTGTCAAGTTACCTTGTTTCCACTAAGCATAGTTAAGACTAATCACAGTTGGATTAACTGTGGTTAATAATCAAAACCAGAAGCGAAAGATTCCAAATTCATCTCTGCCACTGTGCTGGTGGAGGAGCAGGGAGTACACAAGCTCAGTCTAGACTCTGGGACCTAGGGAGCTCTCCTAGCCTGTTCAAAAAGATGACCCTGTTAATAGTTTTGATTGATGTGGAACATCACACAGACAATAATAGCACAGTGGACAAGTAGCTGGGCGGTCTTGCCAAGAAGTCCCAAGCTCAAATCCAGTGAACCCCAGAGGTCTTAAGCAATCTTCTATCTCATGGCTTCTTATCTGTAATAATACTGTCCTATTTAAATGGTTGTTGCAAAGATTACTGACGTACATAGAGTGCTCTCAACACTCGAAAAGTGTTACACAGAAATGTTACGTGCTATTTGAGACACACGTGCTAACTGTGTGCATTTGATTTTTCAGGCTTCCAACATGTCGGGAACATTTGGTGGTGCCAACGCGCCACAGAGCATGTACCCTCAAGCCCCCGGTGGCTACCCCCCAGTTCCCCCAGGGGGCTTTGGACAAGCTCCTGGAGGCTATGGACAACCTCCTCAAGGACAGCAGCCATCCTACGGAATGTACCCACCAGTGCCAGGAGGAAACCCGCCAACAGGAATGCCATCTTATCCAGGGTACCCAGGTGGCCCCATGCCACCAGCAGGACAGCAGCCCCAGCCGTATCCTGGGCAACAGCCATATCCTGGGCAGCAGCCAATGCCGCCATCAGGGCACCAGCAGCCTATGCCAAGTTACCCTCCTGGCCCAGCTGTTAATCCTTCTATGCCATCTTACCCAGGACCAACAGTGCCCACCATTACTCCCGGAGCAGTAAGAGAACATCTGGTTAAATTATTGAGCTTCCTTTTCTTCCAGTGTAAAATAGGAAAAGTGCAAAAACAAGGTGTTTGATGGCACATGTTGCATCTGCTGTCGAACTGCTAAAAAGTGACGGGAGGGAGTTCAGTTGGTGGTTGACAGGTGATTCATGGGGGAGGATGCTTGACCCTTACCCCACCACTTTCCACCAGCCATGGTTTCTGGGTATATGTTTGCCACGTTGAGTGGTGGGGGAAGGACGGGTATTGATGTGTCGTAAGGAAAAGTGGCAGGCAGGCGAAGGAATTTGTAAACATTTGGTTGATAGCTTTTTCCCCATTCTTCTTTAGACAATGCAGTCGGGAAACCGAGGCACAATCCGTGATGCTCCGTCCTTTGACCCTCTGAGGGACGCAGAGGTGTTGAGGAAAGCCATGAAAGGGTTTGGTAAGTAGCGTTTGCACCCAAAAGTTGGGTGCTCTTTCTTCGTGTAATGATGTGCGATGTCCTCTTTGTCCCACCCTTTTTCTTCTTGCACGTTCAGGGATAGTTTGGGTACTGCTTTGCAAAACGTTGCAGGTTACGTCTGTGTTCTGGGTAACGTGAAAGCGATTCTGAGTGTTGCATCTTCTTCCCTTGGAACACAGCCTGTGACACTGGCCGTGGGACTGTGTTCTCTGTACCAGGGATTCGGAAATTCTGTGAGCCCAACAGTTGCATTCCCAAGTACACATAGAATCATAGAATTGTCAAAATGAAAGAGGGTCGTCTAGTCCAACACCCTGCAGTGCAATGTGTGTGTGTTGTGGAATAAACAATTGGGCCATCCATGCAGATCTTGCTTCCCATCTTTGCTTTGCAAAGTCAGTCACTCAAATATGCCTTTAGAAGCCGGCAGGAACAAGTTTAATGCCCACCTCCATGTGGCTTGCTGGGGAAAGATGTGTGGACAAGATCCTCTTCCAGCTAGAAAACATAAGAGTGATTTTGTGGAGCTTGCTTGCTAGCCTTGAGGGCAGGGCTGGGGACCGCCCCCCCCAGCACTCTCCCCAAGCCGCCACCCCCTACTTTCCTGTCCTGCTATGTGGCTGGAGGGAATGTGATCCTGCCGGGATAGAGAGGGCTGTGTGTAGACATCAAACTTTTGCATGGCTGGAACGGAGCCTACTGTGCAAAGGTAGAAGGGACATCTGTTGCTGCACTCAAGTTTTCCGTAGTTGCTTATTCTGATCGCAGATTTCCATAGCATTTTAACTTTTCCTCAAGGTTACAAGACCTCAAAAGTTTCTTGTAGCTTCTTAGCTTTTTGTGAAGCATTTTTCAGCGTTCTACAATATTTCTCTTTCCTTTCCCACTGAATTCTGTCCTGCTTTTTTCCTCCCAACTTAAATCTCTTCATTCCTAGTCTATGCTAAACGTGTGTGACTCTTCAATCCAAACCAAATGCACAACTGCCCCTTCCCTCAGAAATCTAAATATTTGGATTTTTTAAAAAATATATTTTTAGTAATTGGAATGTGTGCGAATATCCCGTAAATTCATACAAATTTAGCTCATCTGTCAGGCTTTGCTGCCACAAGTACAACAGAATATAGAATCATAGAGGTGGAAGGGACTATGAGAATCATCTTTTTCCCAGTGTGGCACTCAAACCCACAACCCTGAGATTAAGAGTCTTGTGCTCTACAAACTGCGCCATCCCATAGAGTTACTCATGACTGCTGCAGATTTAAATATACATTGCATGGCATCGCTTGTTCAAATGCTTATATAAGGTGGCAGGAGAGAATACACTTGGTTTTAAAAGTTGACCTTTTCCTATTATCAAATGCTGGGTTAGATTCTGCCGAAGTGGATTGATCAGAAAGTACTATGACGGTGGAAGAGGCTGCACTAAACACTTGATTCTGTATATTTTCAGGAACCGACGAGCAGGCAATCATTGATTGTCTGGGAAGTCGCTCGAACAAGCAACGCCAGCAGATTCTGCTCTCTTTCAAAACTGCTTATGGAAAGGTAAGTTCCCCCTCCCCACTATGAAATTGTTCTTTGATTATTGCAACAGAGGAAGGAATTGGAGGCAGAGCTAAACATGGAAGTAATGTACAGTCGTTCTAGTTTGTATGTTCTTTGGCTTAGCTTCATGCTGAAGTCACCAGAGGGCTAGGATTTTGTGACTAGGGTTAAACAGAAAAGGCAGGGTTTGAGGATGGATTTAAAGGGAGGGTGGCATTTGTGCATGTGTTATGGGAGGCCGTTTTAGGCCTGTGGCACAGTTAAGGGAGAAGGAGTCTTTTGAGGGAGGTCTTCACATAGATATGGATGGTAGAGCTGGACAAACAAACGTCACAGGCAGGGATGCAGAGGGATAAGGGGACAAGGCCATGGAGGGGGTTTGTAGGAACAAGGCTGCTGGATCTGGGAATGGACAAGAAGCCATTGGAGGGATTTAAGGGCAAGGGGTTGTCACATTATCGGAATGATGATGGTGAATGCTTTTGGCAACAAAATAATGAAAGAGACTTTAATTATCTTGACACCCCAACAAATGAGAGGTACAAAATAAGTTTGGTAATATCTTGCAGTTTTCAGCAGGGTGACACTTGTATTCAGCAGGGTGACATACGCTTTTCATATCATCAGCTTTTACTGGTCAGCCACTCTTAAAAACCTTTGCATCAGAGTTCTGCATTTTTTGCTAATGATCATACAATTATTATTTATTAATATCATCATCATCTTACGAAGTGTAAAAGCACAAAATATGTAACATAGTAACAATACACATTCTTCTATACAATTACTTTTGCCAGCTTTGTGCTTGCTTAATTTTTAAACGGCACTATGACCATTTTGAGCAAATTATTTATTTTATAAATAAAATAAGTATTAAGTTCCTGGGTTGCTGTTTTTTAGTTCATGACAGTGTTTTTAATATGTTCCTTTGCTTTTTTCCCCATATTTCTTACTCTGTGAAGTTGCTCTGAGCATATTTTGGACAGAAGAGCGGGGTTTAAATTATGTTAATGATCTTTCTACTATGGTTCATTGCCATGTTCGGCTGAAATAAAACCTAAAATTTGTGTGGCTGCAAATATTCACACTGTTTCATTTGTCCTCTGCTCTGGTAGAAATTTAGTTTGTAAACTCCTTTGGGCAGAAATCTTGCCTTTACACACTTCCTTATGTTACTCAATAAAGCGCCGTCCACTGATGGTGCTATATTAATAATAAGGTCTGTGACATTGCAAGAAAAGATATTCAGATCATTAGTATGCCTTGAATAGGAAGCTTTGCCATAAACCTCCTTTTGTTTCTCATCCTTTTAAAAACTCACTAAATATTACTTTACAAGGGAAACGTGGTGTTGTTTTTTATTATATTTATTTTTTATTAAGGATTTTCTTGGGTTACAAAGGTAGTGCAATGTCTCATATACAGTATGTATGTATGTATGTATATATATATATATATATATATATATATATATATATATATATACACACACACACACACACACACACACATACATATATATATATATTCTCCCATGTATCATTTTTACACATCAGTTTTACTTGTTGAGACATTATGAGGAAGGGGGGAAAGAGGTGGGTGGGAAGGGGAGTTGGGTGTGGTGGATTGCCGATGTTTCTGTTTTTCTTGATATGTGTAGGGGTTCGGCGTCAGCATCGTTTGTGCAGGTTCTCTGTTGTTTGTTCGTGCTTCTTTGTTGGCGAGAGAGGTCGGGATTTTTTTTAGGATGTGATTGTTCATTTGTGGTTGGCTGTGATGATCCTTAGTTTCTTGTGTGAGTGGGGAGGGAGGGTGTTTTGATTAGGTTAGCCATATTGATTTGTATGCTGACAGTAAGTTTTTGTCATTGTCTTGTTGGGCTGTATAAGTGATGAACGTGGTGTTGTTTTTTCACTTAAAAAAACCCAGGATTTGATCAAGGACCTAAAGTCTGAGCTTTCCGGCAACTTCGAGAGGGCAATCTTGGCAATGATGAAGACTCCTATCCAGTTTGATGTTTATGAAATAAAAGAAGCCATCAAGGTGCGTATGATTTAAATGAAAGCTATAGTTGTTGTTACAGAATAAGTCTTGCATCCCAAATTCTTTACTTGATGCATCATCTTTCTCTCTCCCACTTCAAGTCTGTCTTCAAAACCCACCATTTCTGGATTTGCTTGCTTGAATACCTCTCCTGTGTCCCCCTCCACCCCACCCTTGCAGTATCAGTTATGCTACTGAACGTTCAGTGTGATGGAACTACGGTATACCGGTATCAAAGCAACTCTCCTCTCCCTTTGTATTGGAAGAAGGTGACTGCACAGCACTTCCAGTTTAGTCTAACTGAAGAAACTGAGAGCTCTGTTGCAATGTTTGCAGTTCCTGCCCTGTACACCTGTGCATTGCTCAGCCTGTGCTGGCATACAACAGTCCACTGAAGTGTGCATATGAAAAAAATGCAATAATAGTAATAATCCTTTTTGTGATGCACTCCTGTCACATGTGAGAGGACACCTCTTTTTAGGTGGTCTTTGTCATCTGTCATTCTTAAAAGCACATTCAATAATAACACTTTATCTGTAGACCAGTTAAGTCTATCAGAAAATAGAGAAATCAAACTGAGCAATGGATTAAACATAGGAGTCACGCCAATAAGCCTGGCACTCTCTTAGCCTTAAAAGAGGGCAAAGCCCAAGAGACAAATGCTTCTGCGTAGTAGTGAGCTTGAGTGTCTTTACCTTTTCTTAGGGCGCTGGCACGGATGAAGCCTGCCTGATAGAAATCCTGGCATCTCGCAGCAATGAGCACATTCGGGAAATCAGTCGGGCATACAAAGCGGGTGAGTTTTCCTCTCAACTCCTCAACTTCTGCTGTTCTGATATAAGAAAGGCCATCCCCAATACCTTTAAAGATGACGGGGTTAAGTTGAGCATAAACATTTGGAGGAGGAATTGCATTTTGGACCTTGAGGTTGAATGCATAAGCTGCTGCTTTGTTTACAAATTTGAGCTTTGTTGGTTTGTTGGGTGGGACTGTCAAATTTAGAACGAAGAAGAAAATTTACTCTCATGCAAGGGCAAACGGGAGTTCATGAAGGTTCACCCTTTTGCAGGCAGTTGCTTGATCTAGTGGTTTGTGCAGAAAGAGACACTTACTGCAATAGTGCATTGCTCACTGTTCCTAGAGCTGAACAAGGGGTGTCTCTTTTTGTTCTCCTTCCCTGCCTCTATTTTGTGTGATTGCAAAGTGCTCTGTAGACTTGATGCACCACAAAGACTGCAGTCTGTACCTGCTTTTTCTGGGATTAGTTCAACGGTACATGCTTCTAAGTGGACACATAAGGCAGCAATCCTGCACACTGTTGCTTAGGAATAAACCTCAGTAAAGTTGTTGAGACTTCATCTCTAAGAGAGCATCTGCTGGATCAGCTTGCAAATTTATAAAGGACTAGCATCAGCTGGCATGGTCAATTGTTTGGGATGTTGGAAATTATAAGCCAGCAACTTCTGAAGCACACTACATTATCTAGGGTTTCATTTGTTTAAAACACATGATTTAAAGGGTTTTCTTGAGAGTTCTTGGTTCCTTTTTTTGTGCTGTATAGAATCCTATCATGTGTTTGATCTGCCAGCTGAGTTTACAGTATCCAAAGTTTGCCCTGATTTAGATGTCCTAGTTTTACTTTCCAGGAATAAAACCGAGAGCTCCCTCTCCCTGCCCCACTAACAGTGCTCTATAAATCTGCTTGCCCCTGGTGTGCTTATTCCCGTTCCCCCATGCCCCCCCCCAATTTTGAAGGGGGCAGAGACATCATCAAAGCACTGCTGAATTATCTTGCAAAGTCCCAGTGTGAGAGACAGAAAAAGCACCAATCACCCCTTTTCCGCCCATGGCAAATTCAAAGGAAGAAGTGGATTGTGACAGGCATCCCCAAACTCGGCCCTCCAGTGGTCAGGGATGATGGGAATTGTAGTCCCAAAAGAGCTGGAGGGGCGAGTCTGGGGATGCCTGGATTATGGTTTCTCAAAGTAGGATTTGTGGGAGACAACAGCACAAGGTTGTTAGTATCTTTGGAAGCCCAGCTTGAGGGATGAAAGGTATCTTGTGAGGAGGAACTAGTGGGCTGCCATAAATATTCCCTTTGGCTAGTAGGTCAAACCGAAATATTTACACGAACTACTTTTAGTGTAAAATTTCCCTTTTCATCTCCGCCCCCCCTCCTTTGATATTTTGGCAGGAGTATAAAAGAGTGGAATGTGAATCCTCTCCCCAAAGCAGATGTACTTGCAGTGTGTTATTAAAAAATAGATAAGAATTATCTCTTCCTCTCCTCCCTTCTCTCTTTCCTCCCTTCTCTCTTTCTTCCCATCCCTGGTGATCCTTACAAGGAAATAAACATGGACCATTTATAAAAACAAGTTTCCTTTTGTATTTCTCACAGAGTATAAGAAAACTTTGGAAGAAGCCATCAGAAGCGACACATCTGGACACTTCCAGAGGCTTTTAATCTCACTGTCTCAGGTATGCGCAAGATCCTTGCACCCGATTGTCCTGTGTTGGTGTTGCTGTAGTTTATACGTAACCCAGGTTCTCCTAAGATTTACATTCATCCATTGAAGTAAAATTCACAGAAGTATTGGAGTGATAATCTGTTGTCAGGCATATTTTGAGTCCATTCCTTTCAGTGGTTCTACTCGTGAGTATGACTAAGACTGGAGATCACCTTTATGTTTTTAAGCCAGTTTTGATGGAACAAAACATAGTTTAAACCAGTGCTCCCCAACCTTTTTATTGCCACGGACCAGTCAACGTTTGATAATTTTACTGCGGCTGGCTGAGGGGGGGGGACGTTGATTGTTTATATTTTATTTAGATTGTTTTGATTTAATAATTTTAATTGTATTTAATGTTCCTTGGGCGGCCCAGTACCAATTGATCCATAGACCGGTACCGGTCCGTGGCCAGGGGGTTGAGGACCACTGGTTTAAACTGTTCAGCTTGTTTTTTTGCTGGACTAACAACCTCATTAGACTAACATCAGTTACAGTGTTTTGAAAGCTGTGTTTCATCTTTTGACTGACTTGGTAATTATTTCAGGGAAACAGAGATGAAAGTACCAGTGTCAACATGGCGGCTGTCCAAAGCGATGCTCAGGTTAGTATGAGGAGTCTTGTCTAGTGTATGTTCCACAGTGATTTCTTTTTAAAGGCCCAGCCAGGTGGTTGCTGGATTGAGCAGACTCTTGTTCAAAGTTGTTTCCTTTAAACATCTATTTTAACAAAATCTAAAACTTGAGACTGTGTGTACTCCCCCACAACCTGGCATGTTTCTCCTCTGGCCTAATTTCTAGCGAGGAAGTTACCCTGGAAACAGTTTGCTTTAAAGAATATTCCTCCTGCCCCCACAGCCTGTTTTTGAAAAAAGGGAGGGGGGAGCTGGGGCTTCCCCCAGCTCTACATTGAGCAGTTTGCAGTTTCCCTTTTTCAAGTTACTACAGATAAATGATCCCAAGACAACAGCAACAAGAAGATTGCAATCAAATATATTTATTTAAAACCCTTCTCAAATTTACCTGCACCTATTCCATTTTTGGAACTATCTATAAAATGAATTGGTACTGCAGTAATTTCCCTGAAATGTGCAACTTTCTCTTTTTGGTTCATCACGTGGTGATTATTATTTTTTGTTTATTTCAAATTTGTATGGAAGGAGGAACCATGCATCTTTCTCAAGGTTGCATAGACTTGTGACTTACAAACATGTTTTTCTGAGAGAAAGCATGGAGGGGGAGAGAGTTGGAATACACTTGTGGAATTTTTCATTCACCCCCATTTCACACCGAAAATGTTCGCTCTGTCGCATTTTGGCTCAGCCCTAGTTACAAGGAATACGCCACTGCCATTTTCAGTGGCATCCCTTTGTCCCAATATCATTTTGCAAGCATTTTCGTGCCAGTAACTTTGAGTCAGTAGTATGCAAGGTGGGATGCAAGGGGAAGTTGTGCTGTGTGCAAGGGGAAGAAAGAAAAATTCAACATGAGCCTGTAGTATTTTGGCTGCAGCCCCAGGTTGCTTGCATTGTAGTTGAATGGTTAGATGGTTAGGGAGGTTAGCAAAGGTTAGCTATGTGAACAAAGGTGTTGGAGAGAAACAGGACCAGTCCAGAAATATCAAGATAATTAAAAAATGAGCAGTAAGGGATAAGAAGCCTTCGAAAGCAGAGTGAAATTCGGAAAGCAGCTGAGCTTGAGTAATGACCTGTGATTCTTTTCCTTTAAGGCGCTGTATGCAGCAGGAGAAAATCGACTTGGAACTGATGAGTCCAAATTCAATGCAATTCTCTGTGCCAGAAGTAGAGCTCACCTAATAGCAGGTAATTTCTGTCTATACTTTGCATCGAAAGTATGTTTGGTGATTATAAAATTAGGCTGCAACAGTGCAAGAGACTACACATGCTATCTCTTTTTAAATATGGTGGGTTTTTTTTCCCTTTTAAGGCGACTTTCTTTTTATTGACAAGTGGTAACTAATATTTTGCATTTTTGATGGTGCCTAAGATCAGCCAACTCTGATCAGCTACAAAGAAGGGCTGAGTTCTTCGACCCTTTTAAATAGTTATGTAGAAAAGGCCAGGTGAGACAAACTGCACCACCTGAAATTCCTTCTTCTACATAACAAAAGGCATTCGTCCTCCTGTTGGGTCCACAGTTAATAATGGGGGGGGGGCGTGTCTGTCTGTGTCATCCAGCCATCAGATGTCAACTTAGATCAGTGGTGGCCAAACCTGGCCCTCCAGCTGTTTTGGGACTACAATTCCCATCATTCCTGACCACTGGTCCTGTTAGCTAGGGATGATGGGAGTTGTAGTCCAAAAACAACTAGAGGGACAAGTCTGGCCACCACTAACTTAGATAAATGATTGAGTTAGGGCCATACCAGACAAAACAACTGAAGGCCTGTGATGGGTCAGTGCAACTGACTAAAGACTTAGCAACATCCTTCAAGAGCTGGTTGTCAGACTTCACTCTTCACACTAACTTGGCTTAAATGACTGGTGATCCCTTTTCTCTCTCTCGACAGTTTTCAGTGAATATCAGCGAATGTGTAACCGTGACATTGAGAAGAGCATAATCAGAGAGATGTCTGGAGACCTTGAATCTGGGATGCTGGCAGTAGGTGGGTGAGGTCTCTTTAAGAGTAAAGATAATAGAATCATAGAATTGCAGAGTCTGGCTCCATGCAGTGCAGGAATCCAGCACACAGGCATCCCTCGGTGGGCTCAAACCACCAGCTTTCTGGTTAACAGCCAGATGCACTTGAGCCATTGCACCACTATGAATCTAACTTTTCAAATTGTGGTTTGAATGTTCCTTTGCTGCCCTAAACACACACACACTTTTCTGTCCTGGAGTGCACTCTTTAAAATATATAATTTTTGTAAAAGATCCAGAAGTTGGGGGAATAGCAGGCTGTGCATTGCACCTATTGGCTAGCACCTGCAATATCACCAACCTCTTCTCCCGCAAATTCTCAGAGTAGCTTTTAAAATATTCGTGTCTTGGCAAGGTAAAATGTGACATGTATGTTACTTAAGATGTATTTCAAAGCACATGAGGGGCAAAGCTAAGAGATGATACCATATCTGAGTCATGTATATGTGTGGAAAGCAAGTCATAAAGCTCGGTTCAACGTGTAGGTGAAGAACTTTGCCGTTCAGAATATTTTATCATATATATCATATATGCCGCTTTCTATACAATAGTTCTCTTGAGAATATTTGGCTTTGGCTGTGATTTTCAGTTTGGAGCTACTTTTACTTCCCCCAGAGAACTTGGTTATAAATTGCATTTACCATTCATTTGGTTTGTCTCGTTAAACCTGGTTCCCATTTAACAAATCACAGTTCATGTGATTGGGGAAATGGCTAGGATTCCACTGAGGATGCCCTTTGAACTTGATACTTCACCTTCCATGCTAGGCACAGCAACCTTTGTCTGTATCCTCTCATCTTTCATTCCTCTTGTTTTGAGGATAAGTCACATCCAACAACACCGTGTTTACATTCTAAGTGTGTTTCTTGGATAGGGGCGAGTAGCTTTTGTCATCGCAAAGTTCTTCAATAATGTTAAATAACTTCTAGGATCACTTACCCTGTCAAAAGTGGCCAACTATCAACTAGTGTCATATTGGCCACAAATTCATTGGGTGACCTTAGGCAAGCTCCTATACTGACCAACCCTGCAACACTGTCGTAAGGATTTACAAGGCAATATATATGAAGCTGCTGGAATATTTTAAAAAGTGTTCTATAAACACTCAGTGTTTTATTTGTTGTATAAAATGGCTTTTACTCTTTGCACCGGATCTAACTGGAAATATGTACTTTTTTTTTTTGCTCTGTTATAGCTTTCAGGATTATATGCTTGGTAACTGTATGCAATACTCCCATAGTGTGTGACTAACTTCACTGCCTTCCATTTTCCGGTCTTGAAGTGTAATGTGTGCCTTGTTCATCTACATGAGAAATCTTAACATTGATATCAAAAAGGAACATACCTTGTATTAGGTTACAAATGAACATCACCATTGGTTCTTTCCACCCCCACAAAATGCTCAAGTAAAAAGGTAGATCCTGTTTGGATTGCATGACTGTGTGCTTTTTTTTTTAATCGGATTTTGTGTGATTGTCCGCTTTGTTCCTCCCAATGACATTTACTGAGTCATCTCAACTTCCAGGTTAACCTAAGAAAGCAGATTTCATCAAAAACAGTATGGCATTGATTATTATTTTTTTAAAAAATGGTTAGCAAATGGTTAACAGTCAGTAACTGGTGATCTCAATTTCTTTTGCAGTTAAGTGTGTAAGAAATACACCTGCTTTCTTTGCTGAGAGGCTACACAAGGCCATGAAGGTGAGTTGAAATCATCTGGGCCTCTGCACGTCCGTGTGGTCAGATATTCAAATGAGCTCACCCTTTTCAGAAGCTGTTAGGAGCTGACTCTGTTGGGATGTAGATCTGAGCCCAGGATATCAGATTTTAGGGCTGGTAGACATGTTTCACACAAGCCTGTGTAACTGTAGCTTGAGAAACCTCTGGAGGCAATGATCGAGCAAGAAACGGCTGTAGATGTGTGCACGTAACCCATTGCCATTTTCTTCATTCCAATCCACCCCCCAATCTCCTCTCCAGGGTTCCACAGCCCTGATCTTAAATGACGGGGTATTGGTGTTGGGGTGTTGGTGAACTGAAGTGGGGTGACAGCAGAGAGGGAAAGGGTTTTGTGCCCCCTTTTCTCCCCTCTCCTATTCTCCCTTCTCAGTTGTCCCTCCCCTCTCCTCCCTCAACTTTTCAGGCTAAAAAGGATATGTCACCCTGTTAACAAATGGGCATGTGTAAGGTTTGGACTTTGAATTACCAATTAAGCAGCTGTCCCCAGTTGTGTTTTCCATGTTTTGGACTACCACTCAAATCAGCCTCAACCGTTGCGACCAATGGAAAGGGGTGACAGGAGTTGTACAGTCCAAAACATATTGAGGGCACCACGTTAGGGGAGGCCTGCCATAAAGCCTCGAGCTGCCATTTTGAGTAACAGCCAATGCTCGCATGTTCAGAGGGAGCATTGCAGTCTGGTAACAATTCACATTCTGGCCCTTTCCGCCATGTTCTTTGCAGGGAGCTGGAACCAAAGACCGGACTCTCATTCGCATCATGGTGTCACGCAGTGAGGTTGACCTGCTAGACATAAGGCAGGAATACAAGAGGATGTATGGCAAATCTCTCTACACAGACATTACGGTAAGGGGCTTGTCTCGCTTTCCATGCATGCCAACTCACCGAAACCTTGAACTTGGCCCAGTACCATTTTGGGGAGCTGGTGCCATGTTCATTCATCTCCACAGTCGTGCTTTCTCCACCTGTACTCTAGCCATCATCTGGCCCAGTGTTTCCCAAACCTGGGTCCCCAGCTCATTTTGGACTACAACTCCCATCATCTTTAGCTATCCACACCAGTGGTCAGGGTTGATGGGAACTGTAGTCCAAAAACAGCTGGAGACCCAAGTTTGGGAAACGCTGATCTAGCCTGTTTCATAGGCTGTAGCTCCACAGTATATCAGGGGGCTGAATTTGCTCCACACCGCTGTTGTTTTAACAGAAAGCAAAACAAAAAAACCATATTAAATAAGGTGTTGCTATGGAAGTGTTGGGGAGGGAGAGAATAAATCAGGTGGCTGCTGTCTCCCCAGGTATAAACGTCTTGTCTGTGGGTTCAGATGAGCAAGGTGTATGCCTTGTGTAACTGGGAGGTTCACCTGTTGGCTTCTGACACAAAGATGATTGCTCTCTCTTTAACCTTTGGCGCAAGATCACTTTTTCCCCTTTTGGTGTTTCTTACCAGGGTGACACTTCTGGAGACTACAGGAAGATCCTGCTGAAATTGTGTGGTGGAAATGACTAAGTTGAGTCACCTGGATTTAAAAAAAAAAAGCTGGTTTTATGCTATCATTTCACACATGCTGTCAAAACTTCAAATATCCAGAAGATTCTTTCTCTAAAGTGCCACGTTATTCCTTTCTTTGAATAATATACTATGAGTACAGAAATAAATCCTGCTATAGAGAGGAAGGCTGCTCCACCAGATAACTGTAGTTCACAAACAGGTTTTTGCTTTCTTATTGGGGGGGGGGACCACACCCCACTGTATGGAAGTGGCTTGTGTTGCGTGAATAGCTTTTGTTTGGAATCACCTTTATTTGTGCGAGCCAAATGATTCTATACAGCTTTGCGTCTTATACAAAAAATGTTTTGTACTTTTTGTGTGTGGTGCATGGTGCATTTAATATTTACATGCTTGTTGCCTAATATATTTTTTAAAAAATCCTGTTCTGAACAGTGATTGGGTAGACTTTCAGACCCTGTTCACTCATTGCTGTCCAAGGAGAAATGTAAAAGTCTGGCTAGAATCTTTATGCTGCCTTATGATGTTTTGAATGCTGGATCTCCCTGAAGTCTGTGATATTGCCCCTAAATTGAAGGAGAGGGGATGTGTGGTGCGTTGGCAGAATTCAGGACCAAGATGTTAGGAAGTCTGCCAGGGTGTTTGTCATTAGGGTCCCTGTTTCTTGTGCATTCTTGCAGATTTATGCTCCTGCTGATAACCTGGTGGTTATGCATGACCCCGCTTTCAAGAGTGCACCTGCAAAAATGTGGTACAGCTTTGTTTTCTATCAGTGCAGGTTCCATAACTTCCTGCTGGAACCTTGTAATGTTTTCTACTAGAAACGTTCCAGTTTATTTTTTTGTCCCATTTTCACGTGCTAAGAGAGCAAGGCTGCTGTTGTTGAAGCATCACAGAACAACTGAGACAGCGGGATAGTGTAAGGTTGAGCCTCCCACTGTTCCTAATGCACTGTTGTGCCAATGGCGTGTTACAAAGCACACCCACAAAAACCTAACTCTGCTAAGGCTTAGACTTGCCAATGAGAGCTTTCCTCTCCAAGCAGTAATAGCAGCATGAAATGGAGCAGTTACTTTCTGTTCAGAGTTGCGATAGGAGAGGAAAGGGCTTAATCTCTCTGTTCATGCAGAATCCCAACACTTCAAACACACACAGCCATTTTTAAAACTTAAAAATCTATTGGCTCTCTGTTGATGTCTTCAGCATCATATCTAGTTTAGCTCTCAGGGACAGCCTACAATCAAACATTTCCACTCATTCATTTTTCAATATGCGGAGGATCAGCTTTTTCTCTTGAAAGCAACATATGAACAAGCCTTCATTGTTAGAAAAGGCTGCTTTACAAGCTCCAAACTTTTTATTGGAATATAAACAGGAACACAGAAGGCAATGGAGATTCCACAGAAAATGCTCCTCTTTTACAAAAATAAGCACAAAGGAAACCCCCATTGATTTAAGCATTCAGCACATGTATCACTTTCCCCATTCAGTTTCCTGATTCTTAGATGGACTTGCCGCTAGCATGATCCAGCCAAAGTTGTCTTTTGGGGGGCAGCTCGAAATGCCTTCAATCTGAGTGTATGCCAAAGCTTTTTCTCTTTGTGTGTTTTTGTAGAATTCTTCCTTAAAAATCAAATATATAATTTTTTTAAAAGAAGATTTGTACAAATAAACCAAATTAGTATCCAAGCCTCCTGCATCAGTGTTCTTATTTCTGCCATGTTGACAACATCATTCCTTTGGGATATTCAGCTTCAACCATGGATGGCTCCCCTCAGGGAATCGGTCGTGTCTCAGGCAAATCAGACTAGTGAGCTTAAGCACCATCAGGCAGTTTCTTGAGCAAATGTTGCAGAGGGGTTCTAGCTTCTACATAAAACATGAAATCATTCCACTTAGGCTGCTCACTGTGGCTCCTTGGTTATCTGTCCCTTCATAAGAAAGGCTTGAGCAAAGACACAAGGACAGAGTGTTACAGTACAAACAAACCCATCCCTCGGCCACTGAGCTCTGCATCCTGTTTCCAACATTGGACAAACCTGGATATTTCAAGAAGTTTGGAAGCAGTTTTTGGCAAGTGTGCCACAAGTCCAGGAGTTATGCGCTTTCACAAGGTGTTTCAGCTGGGGAGTACTGCCAGATCGGAAGTCTTGCTGGACCACACCAAAACTCCCACCCTGGTACTTCCAGCAATGATCAGCATTAGGTGCCTCTAGAAAGCTTGCGAGCAAGACTGTGCTGCAGCCAGGCTCACATGCTTTCCTGCCCCTACTCTCCAGGAGCGCCATAACCACCTGTTGCTTATTTTCCCTTGTGGCACCAGTGCTGCAGGTTACCTAGCTAACAGGTTAACCATCCTAAAATTTGACCAATTAACAAGAACAAAAATTTCTTCATGACCAGAGATGGCAACCCAATTTTGGAGACTACCAGGTACCCCGTGAAAACTTCCAACAGTACCTCTTCTAATTTCTGCTCCTTTTTCTTTACCGCCAGACGGCTGGACCTTCCGGGACATTTAACTTCTCCGCAGGGGTCATTGCAGTGAGGATATTTTTAAAACAATTTTAGGACTCTCTAAATCTTCAGGATAGATGGGAAGAAAACTTCTCTTTTGGTATTACGCGTCAGTACGATTAGATCATAACACAGAGGAACTTGTAGTGGAATACTGTACTCCCCATCCCAAGTCTCAAGACATCTGTCTGGTCTGGAAGCTTATAAAAGAGTGCAATGTGGGTTGATTATGCAGGTGGGAGATATAGGTATATAGATATTACAGTCTGTTCCTTTGGTCCGTCTTCTTGAAGCTCAACTGGTATCTATTGAATGAGAGAGAGAGGAAGGGAGATTGTAGTGACAATCCACCAAGCCATCGGTTTCTAGAGAAGGCAGCATTTGTTAAAAAGCAGGTGAAGGGTCACATCCCAGTGTTAGCCTTCCACTAACAGAAGCAGGCGGTGCAGTTTTCACTTGATCCTCTCTCCTACCCAAAAATAAATAAATTCCAGAGGTAACCAAATTTTCCAGAGCAGATTTCGGGGAGGCACAGGGTCCTGCAGAGGGGGAACTTCCTCTCTCCCCACCCCACTAGTGAAGGTTTTGCTAGATTAAAGCCCTTCTGTGAACAGGATTACTTCATTTACAGAAGGTCAACAATTAATAGTAGCTGATGAACTTGAAACAGATATTTCAGTAGTGTTACGCATCTCGGGAGTTTTAAGGCTACAGCAACCGACCATATTATTCCCCAAGTGAAGTGATCTTCAGGGTACAACTGCATTCTGTGCGCTGAATTGCAACATTTACAAGCGGTTGTGGACACTTGGATAATAGATGTGCTACATTTCTCTGGGATTCATACCTTCAAAGATATCCATCAAGGGAGTTCCAGGAGCAAGAGGAACATTCCATGCAGTTTCACTTATGGTGTTGAGCAGGGACTTGACTTCAGAGTCAAGAAGATCAGCCGTCTTTTCCACCTGCTAATGAAGAAAAGCGAAATTTAGGGTAATCCACTTCTATCAGCATCTCCTGAATTAGCCTGGTTCTATGGCTTAGTATTTGCGCGAACTCTGCCAAACAGCTTAACTTTGGTTGGTTGGTTGGTTTCCTTTATATCCCAACTTTTCCTTCAATGAGCTGGTGTACAAGGTTCTCCCCTCCCCATTTTCTCCTCTCCACAACCCTGTGAGGTAGGATGGTAGGCTGAGAGATGCTGACTGCCCCTAGGTCACCCAGTGAGTTTCATCGCTAAGTGCCAGCAAGCCACTATCAATCCAAAGGCATTGTCTGTTGTTGGCTTATGAATCTTGTCTTGGGCTATGACTTGACGTTGCATGTGAACCATACATAGCTGCCAAGTCTCCCGCTGAAAAATGCGGGATCAGCAGCGGCACGGCACTGGAAGTCGCTTCTACGCAACTTCCGGACATGTGTAGAAGCAACTTCCAGTGCCGCTCTGCCTGATTTTCGGTGCCCAGGCATGGGCGGAGCGGCATCTGAAGTCACTTCTACGCATTTCCAGACATTTGTAGAAGTGACTTCCGGTGCCGCACTACCCATGTCTGGGCACCAGAAATCGGGCAGCGCCAGCACCCAAAATGGAGCCTCCCTGGCAGGTAGGAATTCTGGGGGATTTCCGGGATTTTTTTCAATTCGGGAAACCAGCAGGAAACAGATTAAAATCTGGGGGTTTCCCGCGAAAAACGGGAGACTTTGCAGCTATGAAACCATAAGGCTTGTTTGACCACCCCATCGCAGATGTCCAGTCTACAAAGGTCACTCTAAGGCAAGAGCAAGGCTGGAAGAAACATCCAAGTTTTTCGGGGGAAAAGCCATGGTTTGTCTAGTCAACTGGGGGAACAATTTGTGGTCACCACAAGAACATTCTCTGCTTTACTGAATGGGCTCTGGGAGGCTCTTGTGTGGGTTTTGGAGGCTTTCGCAAGAGCCTCCCAGAACCCAGTAAGCAAATCGGAGAGCTTAAAGGTTCTTCCCACGATGGGCTTTTAAGCTCTCCGCCTTGCATGATTTCAGCTGTCTGGATGGCTGCCACGCACATAACACTGCAGCTGCACAAATTAAATGTGCGTAAGTTGCAAGACCATTGTGCCCCTTTCCTATTAGGTATGGTCAAACAAGAAGTGAAAAAAAGGATGAGAAGATATTTTTGTATTGAGTGGTGGCAGCAAGAATTTCAATCGCTAAATTATGGAAAACCCAGGAAGTCCCTACGATTAGAGATTGGCAAGAGAAATTAGTTATATTGATCTGGCCAAATTGACAAATTCGATAAGGGGTGGTTCAAATAAAAAGTTTAATAACAATTGGGAAAAATTCGGAATATATCTGCAAGAACTTGGTTTTAAAAACGAATATTTTGTAGAATTCCCAAGAGGAAAGTAAATGGATGCAGTGGGAAAGTTAAAAACTTTGAAGCCAGGGAGGAAGAGAAGGGGAAGTCAATCGGGATAAGATGATATGAATATGGATATTGAAATGAAGATGTAGAAGCTAGACCAATAAATATGGCAGAAGATAGGATAAGTTTTATTTGAATGTTTATGATTGTTTATTTGTATATATTTTTTGGTTGTTGTGTATTTTTTGTTGGAATTCTAGTTGACTGTTTTGTTTTATAATTATTTTAAATTCAATAAAGGTTATTTTAATCTTTTTTTTAAAAAAAGACCATTGTGCCCCTTGCCCATTTGGATTCATCACTCCCACAGTAAATGCAGATGCAGGTGGAAGTTCATCCTTTGCAAGCTATATCCGCTGTATACCAACCCTACGCCAAGGAGGGAGAGATAATCTGTAGAGAGCAGGATTAGCATTTCTGGTCTTGTGCTGCCCTCTAGTGGAGAAGGGTGTTGATTTATTTCTTAATTGAGATTAACCGGGGACTGACCTGGTTTGCATGTACATGTAATGTTAAATCGCCTTCCTCTGGTGTGGTTGATAGGAGGAGTGTTTTTTGTCTGTTGAGTGTATAAATTTATATTATTTTTATTGTAACAGAACAAAATAAAGCAAATAGAGCTGCAAAGAAAACAAAAACAGGAACACACAAACGCCAAAAAAGAAAAGAAAATGGATATTGTGAGCTAGAAACAAATGAATTTCTTTACCAAAATCATATAGAGCACATTAAAGTCCTAAAGTACCAAGTAATACAAACAGGTTTACCTAATCTTGAAATGCAAGCCCCTCATTTTATGATTAACTGTAGTTTGGGGTTCAGATGCAATAGTAAACTATAGTTAAAATGGAAGGAGAAGCTTCTGCTTTCTTCAAAGTATGTGAGCCTGAGGCTAATTCTCATACCTCTGAATGTTCCATGCAAATACAGCCAGTGAGAGGTTCTTATACGTTGCTGTAAACACAAACCGAGGTAAAATAAAAGTGCTCTGTGCAAAACGTGGATGAAGAATCGAGGCAAGAATCCATTTCACAATCAGATTTCTGCCTAGACAAAGTTTCATGCACAGTCGTACCTTGGTTGTCAAATGCCTTGGTGCTCCTACATTTCGGCTCCTGAACGATCGAAACCCAGAAGTGAGTGTTCCGGTTTCCGAACTTTTTTTGGAAGCCGAATCTCCGACGGGGCTTCCACGGCTTTTGATTGGCTGCAGGAGGTTCCTGCAGCCAATCAGAAGCCGCGCTTTGGTTTCCAAATGTTTTGGAAGTCGAACAGACTTCTGGAACGGATTCTGTTCGACTTCCAAGATACAATTGTACTCCCCAAAGTGATCATGGGTGATTTGCATTTAACCTGTCCTTACTAGCTCAAGGCAACGTACATGGATTTTCCCTGCACAAACATGTTATCAACATATAACAAACCACGTGGGGTAGGTTAAGATGAAAGATGGTGACTAAGCCAAAACTGATAATCATGCCTAAACAGGGATTTAATCCTAGATGTGGTGCTCCATCCACTTCATCACCCTGGCTTTAACATCTGCATGGGGAAACCACTGTACAGTAATTAGCTATTGGTTACATAACCTAGTTTTGTTTATTCCAGCTCTCCAGGACTTAAGGCAGAGCAGGAAATTCACAGCCTTTTAAAAAGCTAAAGACAGCAAGGATTGAACCTGAGACAGTCCATCCACAATGTATGAGCTGTAATAATGAATCCATAGCCCTGCTTGCTGGTATACTGCCACATCTAATTGCCCCTGAACCTTCCCAGCACAGTAGTTCAGATATTATTTGTAAGTGTCTAAAGCAGGCATCCCCAAACTGCAGCCCTCCAGATGTTTTGGCCTACAATTCCCATGATCCCTAGCTAACAGGACCAGTGGTCAGGGAAGATGGGAATTGTAGTCCAAAACATCTGGAGGGCCGAAGTTTGGAGATGCCTGGTCTAAAGCAAGATTCATGAAAAGAAAAATGTTGTATTCCCCACCCCACCTCAGTGTGACACAATTACAGATCTCTTGCCCCTTTGACTGCGACCCATATTTTGTGTGTGAGAGCCATTTTGGAAAGGTACCAAGGAACAGACTGGAAGAGTAACTGTGCCTGTAACATTGCTCTGCTAGATCGCCTTACCTCTTGGATAGTATCTAAGCGCTTATGAATTGTATTGTGGTCATCACACCAGTCATTCTGCTCCAAACTCCCTGTGAGATCAGTGACAGGATCAGCAGCAACTGCAAGAGCGGGGAAAGCAAGCAATATTAAAACTTTGCCTAGGCTTTGTTTTGTTTTTTATTCCACGCTATATTTAGGTTTTGAAAAATACTCAGAATCCCCCATGTGTGGGAACATCCACTGAAGAGTTGAACTCTTAAGGGTTCCACAATTCAGCAGAACTGGGACCTCCTATAGCAGGCTTCCTCAAACTTAGCCCTCCAGATGTTTTGAGACTACAATTCCCATCATCCCTGACCACTGGTCCTGCTAGCTTGGGATCATGGGAGTTGTAGGCCAAAAACATCTGTAGGGCCGAGTTTGAGGAAGCCTGCCCTATAGCATCAAAGCTCATCAGGGGTGACACACCACTGAGATGATCTCTTCTTTCTAAAGTTTACTAGTTTGTGGAGGGAAATATGCCAAAGATCACAACCATGTGGTATTTCAATATAATACCAAAAGAACAGAACAGGCAACTGAACTCTATTAGGGTAAGTGACATTATTTATTTGTTGATGGATCATCTCAGTCGCCCTCCTCTGCACACGGTTCCAGCTTGTCAATATCCTTCTTAAATTGTGGTGCCCAGAATTGGGCATGGTTTTCCATTTGACCAAGGCAGAATAGAGTGGTGGTATTACTTCTCTTGATGCAGCCTGAAATCGCATTAGCTTTTTTTGCTGCTGCATCACACTGTTGACTCATGTTAAGCTTGTGGTCTAGATTTTTAATAAATAGTAATATTGTTCGTTATATTTACAGTATATAGTTTACATCAATAATATGTTGTTGTTGTTGTTGTTGTTGTTAAAAAACGTAAGAACAGAAACTGGAGCACTGTGAGATTAGGTGCATCAGTCCACATAGCGCTAGATCGGGCATCCCCAAACTTTGGCCCTCCAGATGTTTTGGCCTACAATTCCCATGATCCCTAGCTAACAGGACCAGTGGTCGGGGAAGATGGGAATTGTAGTCCAAAACAGCTGGAGGGCCGAAGTTTGGGGATGCCTTCGCTAGAATGTTTACTCTGGCCAACTGAATTCAAGATGATTTATCCGACAGTAAATTAGTATTAGTGCTAATTATTTACACTGGTTTCTTTATTTTGCCTTTAGCATTGTTTTTATATGAGGGAAGCTGTCTCCTCATAATGGCAACACAACAATCTCTTTTTAAATCTTTATGGAAAGAAAAACAACATGTCATTAAAGAGTAGGGAAAGGCCCTCCTCAAATATTTGGCCAACCATCAAACCTTAAAAGGTTTGTAGTGGAGGCCCCACCCATTTCAGAATGATGAGTGCAGCCAAAACTATGTTTGCCTCAAAGTCAGGAAAGTTGGTTAAAAGTGTGTGTAACGCTAAACCACCACTGAGCTTTGGAAAATGTTTTTCAGGGGGGAACAGCAAATGTCAACAATGTATTCCCTGACTTAATATGAAAGAGGCCACTTTACACGGGAAACTCCCAAGATGTTACTATAAAATAAGTACAAATGCTGCCAGTTTAAGAAAATGTAGGCTGTCAGCAGGTTTTTAACTTGGCATGGTAACTCTGGCCTGTGGCTGGTATGTATAATCACCTCAATGAGAAATAATGGAATTTCCAAAAAGAATTTATTTCCCTTAATTTACTTCCAGAGAGCATATCCCACAGATCCGTCGTATACTTTGTCCCTGCACAGCACTGAAAATTTTCAGCTTTAAAACTCATCTAAAAACTTCATGCCACCACAACCTTTTCCTTCCTGCCTGGTTATTCCTTTGTTGCAAAACATCACCTGTCTGCTGCCCAAAATGTTCACCTCTTCAATCACTCAGGCATATGACGCCTCCTCAAATTCCTACCCTGGTTTCCTACATCCAGTGAAATCTCTTCACCTCTCTAGTGCTTTTTTCCTCTGGGGAACGCAGGGGTACGCATACCCCTAAACATTTTGTGAATCTTTGTACTTTTGTCCATTTGCTGTATTTATTTTTCCCGGTTTGAACTATAAAATGGTGGTTTTCTTGAGTCAAAACGAGAGTACCACTAAACATTTTTAAAGAAAAAAAGCACTGCCTCTCTCAGAACAAGCTTAGCGTCCATAGGTAGGTTAGGCTGAAACCTGATTAACTGGCCCAAGGTCACTGGGTGAGTTTCTGGGCTGAGTGGCGATTGGAACATGGGTCTCTCAAGTCCTAATCCAACACAAAGGGCTAAGAACAATACCATGCCAACTATTGCTTTGCTCAGCAATATAAACAGATGAGGAAAAAAGTCTGACAGCATTTTTATTTTGGAATTAACTTTCAAACCACATAATTAATGTATGTTATTCTAATTAAAGAGGCAACGTTCCTAGCCGTAGGACACAAAGCCACACACAGCACGATGCAACCAGAATAACTGTTTCCACATGTGATATCAACATCTGCTTGGAATTTCTTGGGCCACTGAGTAAGAAGCATGGCAGCTTCGAGGTTTTTTTTTTTTTGCTGAATGCTTTCCTGGACTCATTGTGACTTATTCCTGATTAAAATGTTTCTGTTTTCACTTATGCTGGGGAAACCTCAGTAAGTTAAAAATCCTGTTTTTTCATGCATCGTGCACAGCAGATAAGAGAAGCACAATTCCAAGATAAAACATCAGCCAGCATGGAGGGGGGGGGACAGAGTTTTGAGTGAAGTAGTCACATGAGCAAAACCAATGGTGTGTAGAAAATGGTCTTTTCAAAATAAAAGCTACCCAAAGGCTGGTTCAGCTGTGACATTCATGTTCTACCAAGCTGAAAATGAGCATCGGGCATGGCAGCTCCTCCCTTGTCCATCTTTCCTTCACTAACAAACCAGGATCTCTGCATCAAAGCTGGGACACAGGGAAAGCCTAGTTCACAAGCCCAACACTCATTTCTGGCTTCATCTCTTCACAAAGATAAGAACGTTTTGCCTGACTCCAAACTGGGACAAAACGTCTAAATTTTTATATGTTGTGTCCAAGCTTAGTAGTGGACTGCATATTGCTTAAAACTCATTTAACAAGCAGGCAGAAATAGGGCTTCGGAGGTATACGGTTTATCCAAGTAGATCTGAAATAGAGTCCTTGGGCTGCTTCTGTTTCCCTGCCCATCCATTCCAGATAGCCTTTCTTGCTAAAGTTTGCGGATATCACTACTTTGCCGGGGGGGGGGGGCTGAACTGGACTAATTGCTCTTTAAATGTAAATTTGAGCTGGTCTGCATTTGTCCCACCTTCAGAAAATGCACCTATTCCAAGATGAGGCAGTACACACACCTTCAAAGATAGGGAAATGTTGAGCTCTTTTTTTTTAGTTTTGCCCAAAACTGTTGAGCTTTTTTGGCAAATTCACCAAAACAAAATGAAGTTTTTGAGCTGTTTTTAAGGAAAACAGTCAAAAACGACACTGCCAACATGAGTTGGATTTTCCTGGACATTTTTAGCCATTTTTGCCCAGGCACAGATATGTCCAGGAAGTTCTAGACACATGGCAACCCTACTAGACACCAAACCACCTCATCTCACCTGGAGACCCTGCCACAAGCTCTCCTCCAATGCCTTTGTCAGCAGCCTAATGCCAAAATTTAGGAGGAGGTCCAACCACCAACTTGCCAGAGGAAATGCTTTGCTTGCTATTTGTTTGTGTGTGTGTGTGTGTGTGTGTGATGCTGTTGCTAAAATAAAGACATGGTGGGGCAGAACCAGTGAAAATGGTGACAAGCCAAAGAGGCGAAGTTTCCTCATAAGCCTGAATAATTTGGTTCAGGCTGTTCTTGTTGTTGCTATCTTCTGTACTCTAGCGTGCGGTAGCCTCATAAAGCAGCAGGGTGGAATGTAAGTTCTGATAGAATAAAGCAAAGATTCTTAACAGTGGATTGCAGCCAAGGGTGAGAGTTGATTTCTAAAAAGAAATCTGGGAGCGGAATATACTGAGGTCATTCTCTCCAGCAGAGACAATTTCTTATGCACAGCCTATTTTGATTAATGCAAAAAAAACCCACCATTTCTTTTCTTAGATATGTAGCCTGAAAGCAGCCATTGTCAAATTGTTCTTGGTGCATTCTCCGTTAACACAGTATGACTGTCAGACCCAATGGGTCTGGCTCATTCCCATGTGAACTGAGTCAACCATCTCCCTGGGATCCTCTCCAACGCACAAAGATTCCTCCTCTAGCAAAGCAATGTGAAACAGGTTCCTTGGAAAATATAGGCACCTGAATGCATGTCTCTCTTATATCGTGAGGTCAAACAAAAGATCCACAGAGCCGAGGTGATTTTTGTCTGGGTGTTTTTGTCCCACTCGGTTTCGTTTACTTGACAACGTCCCCTCTGTCCAAAATATTACGTCAGGGTAATAAGAACTCGCTTGGCTTAATTCTGTGCTTGCTTTGGCTATCCTTCCTTGCGCTCGGGAAGAAGATAAATATTTCTGAGAGGACTAAGAGCACTTTCGATTGCTCTTCAGCGGTAGATGGAGTTATGTGTCTGTGTGATTGTGGTGATACTTAGCACCGACAGAGTTCTTCAGAGTGTTCAAAGTACTTTACAAAGTATATTACTTTGGAGTTATAATTCCGACAAGCCTGGAAGATCTGAGCTCCCTGGAATAGTCCATACCCTCCAAGTGTCCCGATTTTCCAGGGATAGTCCCGGAATTGGAAAACTC
Source organism: Zootoca vivipara (assembly GCF_965207765.1). NCBI lineage: Eukaryota > Metazoa > Chordata > Lepidosauria > Squamata > Lacertidae > Zootoca > Zootoca vivipara. The sequence goes on from NC_142588.1 coordinate 17,052,167, forward strand.
ATCTTGGCTTCTGATTGGATCCTGGAATGTCCCTATTTACCCCGTCAGTGCTGCCGTAGCCGAGCCTGGAGAGGAGGATGAGCCAGGGCTTGTACCGAGCAGTGACAGTGGCTGGCAGGAGCATCCCATGGCCTCTCCATGGCCAATGATGCCAGCCTCCTCCCTTGGGGAGCTTGTAGAGCTGCTGGAGAGGGCAAGGAGCAGGAGGAGAGGCTGCCGCTGCCAAGGCCCAGCCTTGTGTGACGTATCAGCTCTGAAGGGCAGGGCTGCCCTGGGAGGGAAGAAAGTCTTGATTTAAAAAATAACAATACTTTGTGTGTTTGCATCTAAGCTTGCCCCTTTCCAAAATTTACTTATTGGTGTGTTTTTCTTTGTATAAATCTACCCAAGAACAAAATAAAATCGGGTCAAGGGGTTTTCTCAGGACGGTCAAGAGCACGTGTGCCGTGTCCTGGTGACATAGTTGTGTTGGCACCTGCCTTTCTTCTGATAGGAAATGCTCTGCTGTGGGGGGTGGGGAACACAAAAATGGGGGTGTCTAGTGGGAACAGTCCCTATTTTCATTTGAGGAATGTTGGAGGGTATTCATTTGTACTCTGCCTTTGGGATCCAAAGTTTCTCCCCCAGCTGGCTACACTTTTCAGTTGCTAACCCATAAAACCTCCCAATTAACCACAAAAAACAGCGAAAGAAATGGCAACCACTGAAAAAGCTGTTTTAGGCACATCTGAGAGTTTGCATGTGCACTGATGTGATTTGAGGTTGGTTGGGGTTTTTTTTAATCTGCAGAGCCCATCACAAAATGCTTTGGAGATTCCCCTCAGGACAAAACTAGAGGTGATGGTGACAAACCTGTTCACTTGAACCCAGGTATATCCCAAACATGCATATAATGGGGGGCAGATGACAGCTGTTGTTTTTTAGAGTGAAAGGAGAGCACAGATGTTGGGCAGGAAATCCTCTGTACCTGCCCATGGCCTCCCCTCTCTCACACTCCACTGTCCTCCCAGCTTGGCATCTAAACCCTATGAAGGTAAAAAGTGCTTGTGGGAACAAGTTGAAGGGACATAAACCATAAAGATGGGGAGGGTTTACCATCTGCCCCCCACCTCCAGAACACATACGGAGTGGCGGGGGGGGGGGGTCCCAACCAGATGGGTGGGGTATAAATAATAAAAAATGTATTATCATCATCAACCTCATCATCATTATTATACAGTTGCCTGCTCCTTTTGCTCTAAACAACAGGACACATGCATACCGTTCACATAGGACTGTCACAGACCTCGATTTAAATTAGTGGGCTTCCTGCCACATAGTTTATTTATCCCTTGATGTCTAGTACTGAGCTACTTAAGAAGAAGAACAAATTACAATAAATAATTTGCTGTGTAATTATGGGGGTTTGCTGTCTGAAAAACGCAAGTCCTCTAAAACCTTGGGCATGTTGAACAGCTTGCATAGTTAGAATCATAGAATCATAGAGTTGGAAGAGACCACAAGGGCCATCCAGTCCAACCCCTCGCCAAGCAGGAAACACCATCAAAGCATTCCTGACAGGTGGCTGTCAAACCTCCGCTTAAAGACTTCCAAAGGAGACTCCACCACACTCCTTGGCAGCAAATTCCACTGTCGAACAGCTCTTACTGTCAGACAGTTCTTCCTAATGTTTAGGTGGAATCTTCTTTCTTGTAGTTTGAATCCATTGCTCCGTGTCCGCTTCTCTGGAGCAGCAGAAAACAACCTTTCTCCCTCCTCTATATGACATCCTTTTATATATTTGAACATGGCTATCATATCTCCCCTTAACCTTCTCTTCTCCAGGCTAAACATACCTAGCTCCCTAAGCCATTCCTCATAAGGCAGGGCCGGCTCTAGGTAGACCTCTGGTGGTGCAGTGCGCCAGGGCGCTGGGCCGATAGGCCGGGCGGCACGCAGCAAAGCCACGCGGAAACCATGCTGCGCCCTGCGAGGGCGGGGGCGCCGGAGCGATCTCCGCCCTTCAGCACCAGGGCACCCGACCTCCTCGAGACTGCCCTGGCATAAGGCATCGTTTCCAGGCCTTTGGCCATTTGGGTTGCATCCTGGCCATTATCTGTGGGTGCCACTTCAATAATACTTACTGTAGTTTTCAAAGGTGTGTGTGCAGGAGCTGGTATCTATGTGTGCATATTTCTTGCTGAATGGGGAATTGTGTGTGCAATTCCACAGCACACTCCCACTGCTGGTTTGGGAAACTGTGTACAAGGAGTGTTAGCTGCCATCCATATGTATCCTGCAGCTATGCTGTTATTTGTTACAAAATACTGTGTTATGATGCATTTCCCCACAAAACAGTTTTGAGCCAAACTGAGAAAGAAAAACCGCCTGGCTGCGTTTTGAGCCAGTAATGTCTACACATCCTCAAGGCACAAAGCAACTCAAGAAGGTAGTACAACTAAAGCAGATCCGAAAGAGGAAAGTGGGGGTGGGAGCCAAATCAACAAGAAAAGTCCCAACTTGAATGTATTTCAAGTGAAAGGTATTATTTTGCAACTGCGTCTGCATTTAGTGCTGCTTGCCAATCAACTGATCTGCCTGCAAGTTGGATTAGTTCCATGGCATTTGCCACAAGTGCTCAAAGGTTTGCCTCAGTAATTCTTATAACAGTCCTGTAAGGTAGTTCTACATTTATTATTATTATTATTATTATTATTATTATTATTATTATTATTCCCAGACTGCAGATTTGAGGCCAAGGTTGAGAGACAGTGGCTTGATCTGGCAATTGAGAACAGAGGCGGGAATTGTCCTGACTTACAGCTTATTACTCACTGCTTCTACATACCTAATAACTAAAGCAAACTCACAAGAGGGAACAAAATAAAAAATTCCTTCCAGCAGCACCTTAGAGACCAACTATGCATGCACACAAAAGCTCATACCAATGGCAAACTTACTTGGTCTCTAAGGTGCTGCTGGAAGGAATTCTTTTATTTTGTTTCGACTACGTCAGACCAACACGGCTACCTACCTATAACTTCACAAGAGGGAAGTGAGGATCTACAAGTGGGATTTGCAGCCTATGTTTACTGTGATATAGGCTGGCAGGCAGCATCCATATACCTGGATAAAATTAATTAATGCTTGAAGAAATGCCACAAAAACAACCTGTCTACACAGCCCTTTAGCATTTCTATGCAATGCCGAAAGAACAGCAAGTATAAGGGGTGAGGAAAATGTACCCAATGGAGACTGTAAGAGAAGCATGAAAGCCTACCCCAGTACCCCATGGCAAAACCAAAAATCTTTGCAGATTTAAAGCAATGTCTAGCAAGGATTTTTTATACCCTGTTCATTTCAGTGAGAAAGTTAAACACTGCCAAAGTTTTCTTCTACTGAAATAAATTTTAGCCAAATCCTATGCAAATTAATTCAGAAGTGGGACCCCATAAATTCAATTACTGTATACTCCAAAGAGCTGCACCCTTTATATTGTTTGCCTTCACTAGATTGCACCCTTATTCAAGAATGGCAGTGTGTGACACAAAGGTATCTTTAAAATACTTCTACACGCTAAGAGTCTAAGATCCAGCATCATGCAAACGGTTTGTATTTTCCCTACTACAATATGCAGTCCAATAAAACAACTTATAGTGGCAAACACAGCACTATTAACCAAGGAAAAACTTTAGAAATAGGCTACCAAGCATCTTCATTCCTAGCTTCTTGAAACACTGATGTTCTCGCAGCAATATAATTCTTTCTTAAGCTCTCCCAAACTGAACGCTGTTAAGAAGGCCATATGATTGACTGACAAAAGTGAATTGCACTTGAACCTGCATACCATTTTGGTGAAGCCTGACAAGTGCTGCATATTTTTGAAACCCTGTAAAAGTTTATAGTTTGCGTCTATAAAACATGATCTCCAATTGCACAGAGGTCATGCTTATTATGTAGGGCTTTCCTTATGTGAACTTCAGAAGTTAAAACATCCCGCTGGCTGTTTTGAACCAAGAATGAGCACGTTATATTTCTATCCATCTCTAACAATTTGCTTCCGATGGCTGCTCTTCCCTCGAGCAGATATTGCTTCTACAAGCTGCCAGTTTTGAAAGACTTACCCAATCCTTGTCCGTTCAGCATTAGAATAAAAAGCAGAGGCCAAATGCAAAGCATAGTTTCAGAGGCTCCGTCCGGAGGAATCTCTCCTGGTCCAGCAGATGAAGAGAAATAAGCAGCCTCTCTCCCCAGTATGCACTGGCCCTCTGCAGAAGAGTTTGGATTGGCAGCCGGAGAATTGGGAGGAAATAGTCTCTGGCTGCTGAGCCAAGTTTCTTAGGCGGTCCTCGCCTTCCTTTCTCCCCACCCCCATCCAAGCCACCCTTTAAACTCCACATAGGGACCAGTCACCCTGGGAAACGCATTCTAGGCCAAATCTGCTGAAGCGAAAGGTGGGCTGTGTGAGAGTTTGTTATTTATTTATATGGAGCAAGATTGGAATGTGCCAAAAAAAAAAAAGAGCTCCGCTGAATACAACGAATTGGATCAAGCACAGAGCAGCTGCCTTGGATTTCTGTGTGCAGAGTTTTTAATCACTCTGCAGGAGAGAACAACGTGGGGTTCACCAGTCTGGCCTATTATTACTTGTTTGGTTAGATTTCTTTAAGAATCCCACTCTGTCTTGAAAGCTCAGCGCAGGCTACCATAGTTCCAGTATCTTACATGTACTCACAAACTTAAGATTCCTCGCAGAAACATAAATCAGAGGCATAGGAAATAGGCTTTATACCACGTCAGACAAATAATTTATCACACCCAGCATTGTCTACAACAGGGATGGGGAACCTTCTGGGCTTCAGATGAGGCCAGTTTCCACACAAGGGATTTTGAAAGCTAGCTGGCTATCAGGTGCAGCACAAGGGGAATTGCCTGCCTTACGCCTCCCGCTTTGGAAAGCCCAAAGCATAGTACTGGCAAAACATGAGCGTATCCAGGATTTATGGGGGGGGGGCAGGACACCCACCTGTCACCATCCTCTGTCTGGCTCCATCTAGCAGATTTGGAATGACAGCAACTGTTTTAAATTACTTCCTTTTGACCCCAGCTGCTCAGAAAAATCTCTCAAAACCTTTCTACAATTTCTACTTTTAGTTGAGTATTCTCATTTATTTATTTACTTGATTTAATGGGCAGCTGCCCCCCTGTTCCACCCCCCCCCAAATACGACCATGTGGCAGAGCACTTCCTCCCCTCCCCATTGACTGTTTGGGGGTGGGGGGAGTGAAAGAATGCTGCATTTTTCAAGTATTGGCTGTGCAAGGGAGAAGTCCTTCTCACAGCCAACGCCTGCAATGGGTATTTAGGACCCCCACACATCAGCTGACAAGCGGGGAGGGGGGGAGGTCAAATCCTGATGATTTGGCTGAATGGGCCTGTTCCCTGCTGTGAACAGGCATGCACAGTGAACACAAAATAAAGTGAATTGTGCTCTGTTGTCTTGCCCATCAGCTGATGCCATGAGTTGCACAAGCTGATTGGCAAGTGGGCATAGTTTGGGGAAAATAGTACCATGGAACAAGACTGACCTGCAGACTGGGTCTACTCTGGTCTACACTGACTGGAAGCAAATCTGTTATGTCTCGAGCTTGGATCCCAGAACAATAGGCAGGTAGGATTCTAGAATGCAGTAACTTGATTGGCTCGTAGGAGCTGTCCAATCCGGTTCCAGTAGGGGACTTTGAATCAGCCTATCAGAGGTGACTGATGGTGTAAAAGTATATATAGCCAGGGTCTGGGCAGGGCAAAGACACGGGATGACTGGCTGTTTTTACTATGAGCTGAAATAAACACATGGAAACCGATGATGGCTCTACACTGAATAAAATCTCAAGTGTTTCCGGGTGGCATCTTTCCCTACCTAGAAATGCTGGGGACGGAACCTGGGACCTCTTGCATATGAAAGAATCTCTTGGCCACTACACTTCACTAAAATGGTTAATCAACTGCTGTATCAATTTATTGCTGTTGTACTTTTACCCCACCCTTTCTCCAAGGAGATCTCAGGGCAGCATCCATAGGCTATCATCAATGGCTATGCTGCCTGGGGCTGGTGGGAGATGGAGCCCAACAACAAAAACAACATGTAAAAAAATAGGGACTTAAAAAAAACCCTACAATTTTAAATACAGCTGCTATTTTGCCATACAGTCTTCTTCAGTGGCAGAGATTGTTTACTGCTTCAGAATGGATCCAGAATACACAATAGCGCAGGCATCTTTAAACAGGGATGTAAACAAAACTGAGATACCGTATGTCCCATGCCACTATGTTCAAAATGCATTTGGCAACAGAAAGTGTTGTTAATTTGCAATATACAGTATTTTGGAAAATCGTTTGTTCACTACACATTCAGACACTTAAGGTATCATAACCCAATTTTGCATGGTGGTCCCCAGGAGCATGAGCTCCTGGGATCGAGCCCTTTTTGGGGTGGGCCCAATGTCCAAAAACAGTGGAGTCCCTTCCATTTAACCCCAATACCAGTTATGTATCAGCAGAGCTACCTCAAAAAGTGTGTGTTATTTTCCATTTGAGCAGCAGCATTAGTCAAAAGCTATGCCACAAACAGGCTGACATTTTTGAATAGTCTTCAACAGCAGTCTCAGGTAAAGCACATTAAAATAGAAATCACTATGGCAGGGGTTTTCAATCTTTTTGGGGCCACATTTAGAAAAACTGTTGTTGGCACTACCATAAAATGGTTGTCACTGGAGGGCTGCGGCGGGTGCACAGTAACAAATTGGGTCCTCCCTAACAAGTGGGCACATGTTGCGGTGTGACCTGGCAACCAGACCCTGTGTTGTGGGTGGGAACGTTTGGATGGCCACAACACCCTATTGGAGATCCCTCAATGCTAGGTGCAATTTGACCAATGGGATGCCAGCGAAATTGTATTGAGGGACCTCTATTTAAGCCCATGCACGTGTCCCTGAGCTTCCTTTTTGGTGCATCGGAACACCCGCCCACCTCTCCCTATATTTAGGGCTTGCACGCATGACCTTGCTATGCCGTCGTGTGTCGTCTGGCATTGGGACAAGGGCACAGCAAGAATTTCCCCCACTTGGCTGATTGGCTGGTGCCATTTGGGTTTTGCCTACCACATAGCAAATTGTCACAACTTGTAAGGTTGTAGATAGGCTCTGGTTCAAGAGATAGGGATGGGGGAATGCTCTCCCCATCCCTATGTGAAGGGTATTCCGTTAAAGGAATCCAGGGACTCAATGGTTTGGTCAAGCCTGCGAGGGGTTGTGCCCATGCCTGAGTCCAGGGAGACATCTGGCTGGTGGATTGGTAATGACCCCGCCTTCTACTGTCCCGGGTGTTCACCCAAGGCTCACCTATGGTGTGCCCTAGGTCAGCCCTGGGGTGCAGGGAGCTAGTCGAACCAGAGTCTATGCAACCACTCACTTGATTGTAATCAATAAAGTTGTGGCCTAAATTCTGCCAAAAACCAAACCAAAAATTTGAGTCTTGTCTGAATTTATTTGGGGAAGGTTAAAGGGACCCAGGTGGTGCTGTGGTTAAACCACTGAGCCTAGGGCTTGCTGATCAGAAGGTCAGCGGTTCGAATCCCTGTGACGGGGTGAGCTCCCGTTGCTTGGTCCCAGCTCCTGCCTACCTAGCAGTTTGAAAGCACATCAAAATGCAAGTAGATGAATAGGAACCGCGGCGTTTCCATGTGCTGCTCTGGTTCACCAGAAACGGCTTTGTCATGCTGGCCACATGACCTGGAAGCTATACGCCAGCTCCCTCGGCCAATAATGTGAGATGAGCGCGCAACCCCAGAGTCGGTCACGACTGGACCTAATGGTCAGGGGTCCCTTTACCTTTACCTTTAAAGGGTCTACACATGCAAAATGGCTTCTGATCTGACCTGCCTTTTCATAAAGGAGAAATCACTCCCCAGGCAAATGAGTGCAAGACAGAGATTGAGGCTGAGCCCCAGATTCAAAACCACATGCTTGCCTTTACAAAGCACAACAGAACAACCCATTTCACCAGAGGAGACTTTGCTTACTATACCAAAAAGTGTTCACGTGTCTTCAATAGTCAAATGGCAGAGTTTGTTCTGCAGCACATTTTAAGGCCATTTTCATCCTTTTTGTACCCTCTCTTAGTTTTATGAGTGTCTGTTTAAATAAGCATTATCTTCCCACACATGAGTCCAAGTATAATAATAGCAGTAAAGCACACTGGTGTTTTTAAAGAGCAACTCAAGAAAAGTATTCAATTCAAAATAACACCACAGATTTTTGGCACAATAAAAGCCTGGAAAGCAAAAGCATTCCTTCGTATCTTTAGTCCTAATATGGACTATTCTGAGAAACTAGTGAAATCATGTGAATAAGAGGTTTGAGCAAAATCTGAGATTCAGTAATACCTTCCAGACGACAGCAGGTGAAGGGACTATCACCCTAACACGATAGCCAGTATTTTTATGCTACCTGGTTAAGTGTTGAAAGAGTGGGGACATGGTTGCTAAGCAACTGCCACCCCAACCCCTCAATTCTACTGGATATCAGTAACAGCAAATTCATATTTTGTTTGCAAAGATCATAAAATGGCAAAAAGTGTACATACCCTTCAGTTGCAAAAGAGAGAAAATGGAAGGGTTTCTTTACCTTCAAGAGCTGAGTAGAAAAGAGAATCTTGGCAGTTGCTGCTCTTATTATGGTGCAGCTGGGGGCCAGAAAAATGGCAGGTTGCTGTTAAAGGTACAGAAGCAGGACCTGAGAAAAGGGGTTGGCAGCCCCAGCTCCTTTATAGGATGCTGAGTGAAAGGGAAGCAGGTGTGCCACAGCTGCTTACCTTATTCTTCTTATTTACATATACCTGCAAGGCAGATATATGGTTCTCTCTGCGCCCATTTTATCCTGCAACACTATACCCTGTGCCGAGATGTATTATGATGAAGGGCAGGCTATAAATACGCCTAATCAACAAACAACCCTGCGAGGTAGGTCAGGCTGGCAGCGTCTGGCTCAAGAGTCACTCCCTGTTCCACTTCTGTCGGAAGGGTGCCTGCGAGGAGAAGGGGAGATCGTGGGGAGCAGCTGCATGTAGGAAAAGTGCCGAGCAACCAGGCCCTAGCAGCCAGCCACTGCTGGGGGAGCAGCACCTGTAGTCCTCTGGATGCTATTGGACTCTAACTCTCATAATTTCTGACTGCTGCCTGAGTTAGCCAATGGGAGTTTGGAAAGCCAGAGTTTCCTCCGGTCTAGAAGCTGGTGTTTGGCATTGATGGTGACCAGCTGCAAAGGAAGGCAGGGCTTCTTTCTCTTTAATGGTTGTGTAGGAAAGAGATTTTCAGCAGGTACAGTTTTCTCACCCTGTAATGACAAGCTAGGATTCGCACTTTACACATGCTGGGGCACAAGAGCCCTGTCTTCCTCTACAAACATCTGTTCATGCTATGGGCTGTGCATAGACAAAAAAAGTGTGTTAGCGGTCCCTGAGTTCAGCTTTACATAGATAGCCGACACTGATAATCAGAAATCGGGAAGACACCCTAATACATACACACACACGATTGGATATGTACCATATATACTCGAGTATAAGCCTACATTTTCAGCACCAAAAATGTGCTGAAAAAGCCACCCTCGGCTTATATTCGAGTGAGGCGGGCGGTGGTGGAGAAAGGCACAGGACCGGGGGTTCAGAGAAGCGCTGCGCTACGACTCTCAGAACCCCCATCCTATGCCTGCTCTGTGTGAGGCAGCGGGGAGGGAGAAGCGGCAAGGATGGGATCCTTCCTCACCGCTTCTCCCCCACCCTGCCGCTGACACCTGGGAAAGGCATAGGATGTTATTTATTTTTATTTTTGAAATTTACCAGTAGCTGCTGCATTTCCAACCCTCAGCTTATACTCGAGTCAATAAGTTTTCGCATGTTTTTTTGAGATAAAATTAGGTGCCTCGGCTTATATTTGGGTCGGCTTATACGTGTGTGTGTGTGTGTGTGTGTGTGTGTGTGTGTGTGTGTGTGTGTGTACTGTATTTTTCCATATATAACATGCCCTTATGTATAAGATGACCCCTATTTTGGGGGACTCCAAATTAAGAAAATGAGGGGAGATGGGCCAGAGTTGTTGAGCTTTTCTTGGGAGGGAATGCTGAAAATAACTCGCCAGACTGACAAACGCTCGTCACAGAAGCCACAAAGTGTCTGCCCACTCGCCACCAGCAGCGGGCAAGTGCACACCCAACTGCCGCCACCGCAGCCAATCCACAGCAGCCCTTGCCGCAGCCACCCATCACCCACCCAATTGCCTCTGGCAAGCTCATGCTCACGGCTGCAACCTATCGCCCGCCCCCCTCTGCACTATCCGTGTATAAGATGACCCCCTGATTTTGAACATTATTTTAGGGGTTTTTTTTTAAAAAAAAAGTACGGAAAAGTATGGTACACACACACACACACACACACACACACACACACAAGATTGGGTACAACCCTGTTTCCCCCCAAAAGAAGACATACCCATAAAATAAGCCATAGCAGGATTTTTACGCATTTGCGGAATATAAGCCATACCCGGAAAATGAGACATAGTGATAGGGACAGTTCTGGAGGGCGCCAAGGAAGAGGCAAGGCTGGACACGTAATTAAAAAATAAGACATCCCCTGAAAATAAGCCATAGTGTTTCTTCTTGAGGAAAAATAAATATAAAACAGTGTCTTATTTTCAGGGAAACACAGTAGTAGAAAAATACTGCCTTTTCATGTCAGCTTATTCATCGCCATCTTTATCATGTTTGCATAGTAATCCTAAAGCCATGATTGGTCAAGCTCACCTTATCATTCTATCTCAGCCAAATGTCCAACTTCTGCTGATAACATTGTGTGCTAGACATTCATTGATTACTGTGGAAGACCCCTTGGGGGTCAAAATGTGCTTGGTCTTTAGCATGAATCTAATCATTGCACAGCACATCAGTTCAGCATTAACACATCATTCTCTATTGTTGAGAACATAATTTCTTGGTTTTAGGAATTTCATTCATATTCTGAGTTGGGGCGGGGTGTCTGCCTGGATGATATCTATGGATCCCTTCCAGGCCTGTGATCCTTTATCCAGTAAATCCAATCAGAAAGGCTGTGCAGCCCACCCGCCCAGTCCCTTTGTCAAGGTAATGGCTTTGGCTGGCTAGGTATGTACCACAATTTAGCATAAACAAAGAAATTGCCCTGTGCCAAAAAACAAATGGGTTGACCTTTTCCCCTCAGGCCTTCACCCCACCCCTCACCTAACTGCTATGTAGGAAAATTATCTGTGTATGTGTGTGAGAGAGATACCCTCCAACATTTCTCCGGTGGAATTAGGGACGTCCTATTCAATACTAACAATAATAATAATTTTATATGCTGCCCATCTGACTGGGTTTCCCCAGCCACTCTGAGCAGCTGCCAACATATATAAAAACATAGTAAAAGTATACAGGGCTGCCTTCAGATATCTTCTAAAGGTTGTATAGTTACTTATCTCCTTGGCTCGAGGGTCGCATAACTCCACACCCTCCGACACTTCTCCAATGAAAATAGGGACGTCCTAAGGAAAAGTGGGACATTCCAGAATCAAATCAGAAACCAGGATGGGCTCTGTAAATCTGGGACTGTCCATGGAAAATATGGACACTTGGGGGCTCTGGTGTTTGTGTGTGAGAGAGAGGGGGACGGGGGAGGGAAGCTGGCTAGAATCTGTAGAGAGACATGCCTTGTCTTGTTCTGTGCTGGACCTTTGGCTCCCCTGAAAACCTAAAAGGGAAGCAAGGTCTAGGGTGGGTAGTGTTGTAATACTACCCATCTTACACGCAGGTTGTATATATGTGTAAATAAAACCATATATCCTGAAAACACAATAGTCTCTGCTGACTTGCATTCCAAGGAAACGGGACTTCTGGGACCCCTGGAGTCTGTCACTGCCCGGAGACTGAGGTGGCATTTAACAATATGTCTAATGTACATACAGCTTGGCTAATGGTTGGGGATGACGGGAGTTTGGAAGGCCACAAGTTTTCCTAACCCTGAACGAGCCCAATGGCACAGACACTGCAAAACAACTCGCTGTATTATAGTCACATGTCCAGGAACAACTGGCCTGCATAACGATGCCTATAACTACCTAATGAGAACCATGTGTCATGAAGGGAAGGGGCACTGGGAAGCCAAGTACAATACGGCTTGTACTACGCCGAGACATCCTGCCAGCAGCGAGCGAGTCAGCCTTCTGAAACAATGTCCTTGGGGGTTTTCAGTGCCAATATCTGGTGCTAAGTATTGTTTGCCGAAACTGAGGAAAAGCTTCACTGGTTCCAGGCCTGCCTTTCAGGACTGCTTGAAGAAAGGTAGGGCTTTGTGGTGACTAAGTGTGGGCTGTTTTCTGTTTTTAAAAGAGAAGTTGGTTAAATTTCCCAAACTGAGCCCAAAGTTGCAGGCTGTGCAACACACATGCTTCCTTTCTGCTGTGACAAATACTGTAGTTTAGAGGTGGATCCCCTAGATCTGGCTTTCCCAAACTTGGGTCTCCAGCTGTCTTTGGACTACAACTCCCATCATCTCTAGCTAGCAGGACCAGTAGCCAGGGATAATGGGAATTGTACTCCAGAACCTGCTGGAGACCCAAGTTTGGGAAACCCTGTCCTAGATGATGGGCAGTGCCCAACATTTGCTTCCTGGGAAGGCACCTGAATCACATTGGCGATGTAACACTTGAAAAATGGTTTCTCTGGAAGGTCCAGCCACAGCAGAGAAGGGTGGGCATGCATTTGCAACATATCTGATGTGCATAACATGGATGGGGTACGTTTTATAGGTTCCAAGATCAGGAAGTGCCCATGGTCAATATGTGCTTGCATTTTTGTGGTACTTTTCATTGACATTTGGGCAACAGTTAGGCATAGAAACAGAGGTGCAATGAGAATACCTGGGTTGGTCCAAAGTCAGCTAGCAGCAGACTGTGCATCAAATACACGTCAACTCTTCCTCTTACTATTTCAAAGAAGCCAGCAGCGGCTAATGTTGTGAGTGGAGCTGCCCTCCTAACCCCGCCATCATTGCTGCTTACCTGGACTTGGCTGGGGCAGAGCAGTGGCAAAGTTGGAGCTGTGCAAGTAAATTGGTGGGACCACTGCCACTAATTTGGAATTCCCACAAAGCCCTGATCTTGACGCTGCCCCACCCTAGACCCATCCAGGTACCCTGTTTCTCCGAAAATAAGACGTAGCCATAAAATAAGCCGTAGCAGGATTGTTAAGCATTCAAGGAATATAAGCCATACCCCGAAAATAAGGCATAGTGATAGGCACAGCAGCAATGCCAGCCGCGGCAGGAGGAGGAGGAAAAAAATAAGACATCCCCTGAAAATAAGCCATAGTGGTTTTTTTTTTAAGGAAAAATAAATATAATACAGTGTCTTATTTTTGGAGAAACACAGTAAGTAGCAGCAACACTGGTATCAGGAGGGCAGTTCCACCCCATTGCAGTCACCACTGCTACATTTCAAGCTTCTTGGAACTTACTTGGGAGTAAATCGAGTACTGTATTGGCCCAAATATAAGCTGCACCTGCAAATAAGCCACACCTTTAAAATTCAAGACTTATTTACTGGTGTCGCCTTCCTCCTGGCACTACCGCCCAGAATGAGGGGCAGCCAGTGCCGGCACTCTGTTCTGAGTGTGCTACGCACCTGCCTCCCATCTCTACCCCCCAAGCCTGCATCGGGGGAGGCTTTGGAGCTGCGGGCGGGCTGTGCACCATTGTCCCACACCCCCGATGGCCCTCCCGGGCAGCTGTTTCAGCAGTGAGGCCCTAAGGATAAGCCACACTTAACTTTTCACAATTGGAATTTGGGGGGGGGGGAAGCGTGCCATATATATGGGCCAATACAGTGTAAGATTGAGTTGGAGACACTGGCCAGCTGCTCTGAGCAGCTCTGGGGGCAGAGCTTGCCCAAAAAGTTACCAAGCTGTACAACTAAAGAAAATAACCTGGGGGAAAGACAACAGCTTTGCCTCCTTGCTTTCTGGGAAATGACCTATAAGTAAACCCCAAAACAAAACAGCCAAACAGTTGATTCCCTGGCTGACAGGCTGCTGAAAGACTTAATCCATATTTAATTTCCCTTTTCTCTTGGTTCAGTCCATCCAGAGTAAGAGTTCTGGAATGGCACTAAGCTGGTCGTGAAGCTTGCTTTTAAACCCAGAGTGAACTGTGATTCAAAGTTAAGTCGGTCTAATTGGACACAGCTGGAAGAAGGGGAAAGGGATTTAGATCAATGGGAGTCTAGAACGGCCTAAGCGACTTTGAATGTTTAAGCTTGCAGCTACTTACACTGATTGGAAAGGAAAGAAGTTTAGGTATTCCATTTTGACAGCCCTGATGGATTGTGTAAGGCAGAGGTTTTCAACCTTTTTGAGTCCACGGCTCCCTTGACCAACTACATTATTTCTGTGACACCCCTGTGCAGCTCAGAAATCTCTCACTCTTTTTCGAACACCCTCCCTTGGGGAGTATTCCCTCAGCCTCCTCTCCAATCCCACCCCTAATCTCTGAGCTGCCTCTCCTATGCCAAAGAGAGGTGCCCTCTTCAGTTATTTGTGAAATATACTCTTTATTTCATAGCCATGAGCTTTAAGCCCACAGTTCAGTGACACCCTTGGCTCCAGGTTAAACCAAGAGGGTTTGCAGCTTGGGTTGGTCAGGAAAAGGGACTGTCCCAGATGTATTTTTCCTCTGAAAAGATAGGTACCCTAAGATGCTTGTAACAATGAGCTACATTCCTTGATTTTTGTCTTTTTCCTGCCCTGCTACTACCGTAGTCCCTGTCCTGATCTTAGCTACCTGGAACAACACAGGATTTTTAAAAAATGTGTTTTTAAGTGCCCTGTACCAATTATAAACCTTCTCCCATCATGTTTTGTGCTTGAACAGTGTGGCAGTACTGGCAGGGGAAATAGGGACATTCCAAGATCAAACAGAAGCTGTCCCTGGAAAATTGGGATGTGTGCAAGTGGTAGTATTTAGTCCCATGCTGTGAAAAGATTCAGAGGCTGATTTGTACTTGTGTAGATCAAGTTAAAGAGCTAGACTGCATTTCCCCCCCTGAATGGCTGGCAGCCATATCTGGACCTCCTACAAGGCTTTCTGTTCCTGCCTAAAGTTGATCATTATCTCCAGAGACCACCACATCTGGATTTGAATGTTGTCCCGGATTGCGGGCAAAATGCCTTTCCCCTTTGGGGAGTCATCTCAGCCTGGCCTGCTCCTTCAGACATGAATCCTGGCCTACACTGACCCTGCATTTGGCTTCACCTTTCGGTGCCTGTTCAATCTCTCTGCCCCCTGATCTTGTCGACCCTGATCCTCTCAAGGCCACTTATACACTTACTCTTAGCAGCCCGCAGAGATTCACAGATCAGAAAGCAAGCTGGCCCGGTTATCTTTCTCAACTGGTGCTGTAAGCATTTAAGTGGAGGAGGGCATTCTGAGAACTCTTCTACATGCCTTTATCCCGTTGGAAAATCACGGTGTTTGATGAAGTGGAATCATCTTTTGCTGTGTTGAAGGCTTTGGTAATAACTGGCCACAGGGGTCATTCATTGTCAAAGGAACAGACAGCAGAGTCACATGGGAAAGCTTAGCAGGATCAGGCTTTAAATAGCCAGCATCCTCTCAGTGTGTCTGCGAACACACCCTTTCCTTGTGAAATGTAGAAGCAAAGAGAAGAACCAGCTATACTATGAGGAGATGGTCCATATGGCACCTGAACTGACTAATATATGTGCAAGCAATTTACTGAAATGTGCAGTGAAACATCCAAGAAGGGGAAAGCTAATGTGGGTTATAGCGATTAGAATACCAAGGTAGGACAAGGGAGAGTTGGGTTCAAATCCCTGCCCAGTCACAAAGCTCACTGATACTGTAATCTTTTACATCGGGGTTGGGGAACTTTAAGCTCTGTGGCCCAATGGGTGCTCCAGCTCACTTGTGATCCTCTCCATGCCACACCCATTCCCCCAGCCACACTTTTAATATGGCTGGAATGTTTCCTTGAATTTTGATAACTAGTTTGAGAATGTTTTTCTTAGCTACCTGGGGCAGACAGACGGGAAACATCGGAGAGAATAGGAATGTGTTCTAACTTGAGGGTTACTCCCAGTACCGTAAGTTGATCTGGTTCTCAAAAACTTTTGCAATTATAAGATATTAAACCCGAGAGAGCATATAGCTCATATGTTGTCCAACCATTTATCTATCCCTAGACTGCTGTGATCTCTTAGTGGGGCAAGGTACAAATTGTGAGTCTGCTGTGTAATATTATTGGTTGTGCAGAATGGGCTTCTTTCTCTTTAGCTTGGCACTTAATGAAGGTCCTCATTAGAGCTGGGCAATATATCAACATTGTGATATACCACCAGCTAAACATCACAATATAGCGATATATCACAATGTCTGAAATAAGGATGGAGCTATGTAGAGGCATTGGCTGGCTTCATGTTTTCCCCACATCATAGTTTTTGCATAGCATACACAGACAGACAGACACACACACACACATGATTCACGATATATTGTCAGGTCAAAGATTATGAAATTAATATCATGGTGTGGACTTCAAGCTGGCTTTGGTCAATATATCAATATATCGCCCAGCCGTAGTCCTCATTAATGATATCTGAGACCAGTGACTACTCCAAGCCACTGAAGCTTGTATCCAACCCCAACTGGCTGTAATCTTGGAAATATAGTTTGAATGAATGCAGGCAGAACTTAGAATTTGTGAGTTGAGATCTTGCAGAAGCTGTTGCCAAAAGATTTCCGGGTGGCAGAAGTAGCTTGCCAAGATCTTGGGGTGCTTCACTGCTTTTGGTACAGGATTACTACTGCTTGCATGCATGTATGCATGCTTCCTTCCCATCTGTTGTGCACCTGTATGTTTTGTAAACAAACGGCTTATTCCAAAAAGCACCATAAGACTCCAGTACCTTTGCCATACAAAGGAGGTCAATGCTATAAAGCTGAAACTGTCTATCAGTAATGGGAGTGTGAATGGATATACTATAGTCTTAGCTGAATCAGTGGGCAATATGTACAAGCAATTGCCTGGCAGAAGTTCATTTGGGATGGATGGAGAAGGAGGCCAGACTGAAGTTCGTTTTTTGGACATCAATAGAAAGTGCACCAGGATAATCTGACACCAACCAATAATAGTATTAGTAGCAAAGGAAGGATGCTGAATTTCCTAAGAAGGCATATAAAGGAAAAGGGCAGTGAGAAAGTCCAGATTAATTCTTTAGCAAAGACTGTCCTGGTTGTGGAGAGGATTTGAGCAGGATTACAGTGCAGAGAGAGCAGGGTCAGCATTAGGGAAATATTCTGAAAGTCTGTTGTCTGTTTTCCAACTGTCCCACAAGATTAAAAAGAAAAATAGTTTGTTACTAGACATACTGAAACGAAGACTTATATTGTTTATATATAATGGTGGTGTAACACTGTCTCTTGAAAGAATTACAAAAGGCAAGTCTGGTCAGTTAAAGGCATGAAGAACAGGATAAGAGGATTTCCCAGCAGCAATAGAGTATGACAGGTGAGAATGAAAGGAAGGCCGGTACAATAATAGCTCCTTTACCCTTTATCTACCATTAAGAAGATGAACAGCTCCGACTATGGCTATAGTTGATTTTAAACCAAGGATGGCAACTCAGCACCTTCCAGATTCAGCTCAGTCACTATCACCATATTAGTGAAACAATGTTTGTAAAAAAAAAAAGACCTAAAACTGTCTTGGGGGGGGTCTTTGCATTTTTCTCTAGAAAAATGAAGACTTGAAGGAAACTTGGGTCAAGACAGACACAGTATAGCAGCACCTACCAATCTACCCAGATGTTGAAAGGGGCTGAGCAATTTTGTCTCCTCCTCGATCTCTGTGTCCTCTTCTCGTGCTTTTTTTCTGCTTTTTTTTGCAGAGCAGAGCTGCAAAACAAGAGCTGCAGTGCAGAGATATGGCCTAAGTAAGATTTCATAGTTTGCTGCATGAATATGACAGTGTTAGCTCTCTGTGTCCTTACATTCTCTGAGATCTATAGGCCGATTTGTGTGCACTCTGTTCCCAAATTATAACCCTGTTCCAAGAACGGCTGAACTTTGTGACTTTTTGTGAATTTAAGAATGACTTCTCTTATTTTGCAGATAACCGTGACTGGGCTGTTTTCTCCAACTCTCAGTTCTTCATGGTAGCGTGGGAAGCTGTTGTCCCGACATTCCTTAAATTTGCTCCGCAAAATCACTGGTAAGCACACACTGGAAGTGCAATGTTTGAACCCTTCTGCTCATTTCATTTCCTAGAAAGAGACACTTTGCAGCTTTGCAACAAACCACAATATCGTTCTTCAGCTCAGCAGTGAACATCTAAAGCTTTAAACATTCAGCTAACTGAATGCCAGCGAAGTGTAATCCAGGGCCTGACTCAAATTGACAGGGACAGGTTGGCCTGTGAAATAATCTCTTTAAATAGTAGCAGCCAATCCTCAAAGTCGTTTCTTTGTCCCATCTTGAGTGGGAGGACGTCTTTCAGCAGCCTGTTCGCCAGGCAGACTGCTTTGCTGCCCTTCCTGACAGTATTTGGAAAGGCAAGTTTTGCTCATTGGCTGGGACTCCTACCTTTCAATAACAACCAAGGCATTGCTATGAATTTTGCTGCACAATTTCTCTACTCCAGGGTTTTTAAGAACCGAACTCCCAGGGAACGCTTCAGAGAAGAAGAAGAATATGACCCTTTCTGGCAAAGGTTGGAGAATGTTGCCATGTGACGTAGACCTAGAGTGTTGATTTCTCCCCCTTAGGAATTATGGAAAGTCCTAGGTTTGTGTCTGGGGCCAAGCCACTGGCCGTCGCCTCTTCTGGATCCTTCCTGCCTCCTTATGGTGCAGTAGTTGGAGTATTGCTTCACTTCTTTGTTTATTTCATTGCCATGCTTTATAGGTAATGATGACGATAATATGTTCTTCTACTTTATCTGCTCCTCATTCCCAAGTAACTGCAGTCTGTGTTTATTTTCAGTGGGCAAAAACCATTAACTCTTGAATAAATTGCTAGAATTCAAGGCGCCATCAGAAATTAGATGTGTTTTATTGTGCCTACAAACTAGTTCTTGTGAATTTACATCTCTGGATCTATTGACCTCTTGTTGTAAAGGTTCTGCCAAAAATGAGCTGCAAGAGCCCAATAGAAATATCAGTAAACGGTACTTGTCTCATGGGTTGTATTCAGTTTTATATGTATTCCTTTAACTGTTGTCATGATCACATTAGAAGTACGGCATATTTTGACGGGAATTTATGGATCTGCTTAAAGCTAATTGTATTACAGCAGTGTCCAGAGTCTTCAGTTGAGCTTAAGAAGCCTTCTGGAATGTTCAATACATTTATTTGTCTCCCAGACTTCAGGTCCAAAGGCTTGAGCCAACAAAAAGTTAGGACAATGCATAAACATTTGAAAGATCAAACCCCAACTTTCCTTGTAATGTGCATGGAGCTAGAAGTAGTGGAATTGAAGATGCTCTCGTGTAAGCCATTCAAATTGCCATTATATAACGGATGCTTCCACACCAGAACCATTTAGCACTGCTGAGGCATTAGCTGGAAGAACTGAAACTGGATGCACATAGCATTTAATACAGTACCAAATTATCTAGCAAAGCCCATACCCATTGCCAAAATCCTTCCTTCCATAATGTCTATTCACAAGTAAATTGCATCCAGCTAAGATCCCCCTGGTAACTTCAACTGACGTTTATAATTTTTAGGATCAGTTGGTTGTATTACTGCATATTATTATTATTATTTAGTAGTATTATATTGATACCCCACTATTTTGCTAGTATATCACTCAGAGCACCTCACATTCATTAAGACTGCACAGTGTGATAATTACAAGAGTAAAATGATAGACATTATTTTAATATCAATAAAAAGAGCAAAATTAGCTGAAAAACAGCAGGGATGACAAAAGTCTGTTGAAATAAAATATAGCGTCATTTCAGTATTTAAAATAAGAACATAAGAAGAGTCAGCTGGATCTGGCCAATGGCCCATTTAGTCCAGCATCCTGTTCTCACAGGACGCGAGTAGCGCTGTGGGTTAAACCACTGAGCCTAGGGCTTGCCAATCAGAAGGTCGGCGGTTCGAATCCCCGCGACAGGGTGAGCTCCCATTGCTTGGTCCCAGCTCCTGCCAACCTAGCTGTTCGAAAGCATGTCAAAGTGCAAGTAGATAAATAGGTACCGCTTCAAGCGGGAAGGTAAACGGTGTTTCCGTGCGCTGCTCTGGTTCGCCAGAAGCAGCTTTGTCATGCTGGCCACATGACCCGGAAGCAGGGGCATAGGAAGATAGGGGCAGTGGGGGCGGTGTGCCCTGAGTGACGCGATCCCAGTGGCACCATCACCGCTGCCTGCCCCGTCCCTGCGCACGGCGTGCCCCACCCCAAAACGCGCCGCTACATCACTGCGCACGACACGACACGCCCCAAGAACACACGCCACATTACTGGGAGCAGCGCGCCTGCTCTCCACCCCCAGTGGCGGAGCATGAAGCTCCGCTGCTGCCTGGAAGCTGTACGCCGGCTCCCTCGGCCAATAATGCGAGATGAGCGCCACAACCCCAGAGTCGGTCACGACTGGAACTAATGGTCAGGGGTCCCTTTAGCTTTAGCTTTACCTGCTCTCACAGAGGCCAAGCAGATTCCTGTGGGAAGCTTACAAGCAGGACCCGACTACAACAGCACTCTCCCCTCCTGCCGCTTCCAGCAACTGGTATTCAAAACCATATTGCCTCAGTGAACATGGATCACGGTCATCGTGGCTAGTGGCCACTGATAACTTCATCCTCTATAAATTTGTCTAATCTTCTTTTAAAGCCACCATCACTGTCTCCTGTGGGAGCAAATCTCAGTTTTAAGTATGCACTGTGGGAAGAAGACTTTGGGGGTGGGGTGTCTGTCCTGAATCTTCCAATGTACACCTTCATTGGATGACCCTGAGTTCTAGTGCTATGAAAAGGAAAAGCTTTTCTCTGTCCACATTCTTCACACAATGTATAATTTTATACACTTCTATCATGTTTCCTCTTTCTCACTTAATGATGATGATGATGAATCAGTAATTAAACCATAGCTGCCAAGTTCTCCCTTTTTTAAGGGAAATTCCCTTATGCTGAATAGGCTTCCTCGCGAGAAAAGGGAAAACTTGGCAGCTATGAATTAAACATCCCGACTGACACACAGTTGGACAATTCTCAGGAACAGAAACTGACATTGGGGAGAGGTTATTCAATGGGAAATTGATCATTAATCCCTCAGTTTGGAGAGGAAGCACTAAAATAGTCTAGATTTGCAATGGGGAACTGTGTTATTTAAAGGCACAGGAGCCAATAGTACTACCGGGTAGTGATGAATAACAAAGTGCCTGTTAATTGTTCTTTTCACATACACACAAAAAAGGCACACACAAAATGGGGGAATAGCCTCAATATCAGGTCTGCTCCAAGAGGACTGCTGGCCTCCCCATCCCTTCTCACATGTAAGTGCAAAATATCACTTTTTCCTATTAAAAAGGAAAATAAAAATGGTAGGAAACAAGTAATTACAGTCCAAAATAGAACCTGAATGAGTATATATAAAACTAGAATCTTCCTTGCTTCATATCTTATTGATCAGAGCTCAGAGATTACTAGCATTGTCATTGGCATCAGTCTTGTCTCGAGAGACAATGGATTGCGCCTCCGGAGGTAAAGTAAAACCATTGGAGAATCACACTGCCTGCTGTGGCTGCAGAGACCGGTAATTCGTAACTGCCTCCTGCATTGTTTTTGCTGCATTAGCAGTACCAGAGAGAACTTTCCAGGGCGCAAGCATGGGCAGTGTGTATTGGGGTCCAGGGCTGCCCAATCTATAAGACCCTCTCTCAGCCTTGCTGATGTGGTCCAAAGGAAAGCAGAGCAATACATTTGGAACCAGCTTGGCTGCAGGAGTAGCCAGGAGGAGGACTACAAGGCACCACCCAACCATCTTAGGGACTCCACTCTGGATTTGTGTAGGGTTTGCTCCTTAGCCTTTTCTTCTCCCAAAGATACCCTACAAGGCAGTGGGTAGATTACTAATGAATAGCCTGTTAATTGCCCCTCAAATAACCTCTTGTAAGTGCAGTGCTCCTGAGTACACATTATAAGAGGATCTTGCTGGATATGATAGTGCTATATTAAATGCTTATATGAAATCTTCATTTTAATTTAACTTTCAACTAATTATTAAAAAGCAGTGCCCCTCAACAGTACTAAAGGGGGCTCTGGTATGGAAGCAAACTTGGTCTCTGACAAGCTGTTATAGGACTTTAGCGTCTCTCCTGTTCTGCCAGGAGCAGGAGGGCTGGCTGCTAATGTGCTGATTTATTTCACTCCTTTATTGCCTTTTGTACCCATGTGGCTTTTCTGTGTTTTCTTCCTCAGCTTTGCAAAGAAGCTATTTGCAAAAAAGTAGGTTTTAAAATCACATTGCATGTTTTACTAATCCCACTAAAACTGAAATGGAAAAAATACAGGCATGTCTCCAAGTCTCACGGTTCTATTATGCATGCATATTTAACAAACAAACAAACAAATCCCCTCAAACATAGTCCCGTGCACTGGAAACAGTGAGACTTACTTCTGAAATAAACACATAACATTTTGTTTTAGTGTACTGGGATTATACATAAACTCAATTACTGATTAATAAAGTTGACGACTATCCAATATACTTTCAGTTTGTTCATCTAAAACCTTTCACCAGAATTATGCATCTACAAACAAGGCCTTTAGCAATAACCTCAGAGTGACAAGATCCTCAGTGGACTCTTGAGTTGCTTTCATCTGGGCCTTCTGAAAAAGCGGAACAGGGTGGTTTCACTCTGTGACGTTGCTCTAGGCAGAGCTTTGTCTAGAGCAGGAGTGGGCAGGCTTGTGGGATCTACTTTGGGTTTTTTTTACTAGAACCTTACTCCCTGGAAAAGACCCTGATGTTGGGAAAGATTGAGGACACTAGGAGAAGGGGACGACAGAGGCCGAGATGGTTGGACAGTGTTCTCGAAGCTATGAACATGAGTTTGACCGAACTGCAGGAGGCAGTGGAAGACAGGAGTGCCTGGCGTGCTAAGGTCCATGGGGTCACGAAGAGTCGGACACGACTAAACAACAACAACTAGAACCTTGAGATCCACCAAGCAGAATCATATACAAGAGACCATGCCACATCCCGAAACTTTGAACAAATCATTTTGAAATCCCAACATATTAAAAAAAAAAAACACCCATGACCCAATATTCTACTTTGTATTCTGCATAGAACTATATGACACATTTACTGCTGCCTCTTGAGTTTCCTTGCTGTTTGGTCCCACTGGAGTAGTTTATTAATGTAGCCATGTGTGCTGTGTATATGTATTTGTATGATATAACACTGAATTTTACTACATTAGACTAACATGGCTATCCTTCTGGAATCCATCATGTTTGTGGAAATGTGACTAGAGTGGTACCCACTCAAGGCCTTCTCCTGAGCTGACAGCAGCAGTTAGAAGACTCAGATAGGGCTCACCAGAAGCATCACGGCTGCTTTTTTTATTGGGTTCACTGTATTTCATATTTCCTTTCATTACTGATTTTAAAGATACCATTGAAATTTGGAACTACTGTTCCTTGGCCCCACATGACTTGCAGAGGAGTAGTAAGTGTGACAAGAATGCTCAACCTTTCCCTACCACCCATTTTCTGCATGCAACATCCTCCCACCACATCTCAAATATGGGTTTGGAAACAGAGGCTGGGGAGAAGCGACTGTGGTGTGTCTGCAGGTTGCACCCATCTGGCACTAACTTGCATGGGAGGAGAAGTAGCAAGGCTTTCAAGATACAACGACCAAGCAAAACACACAAGTCAGAATATGAGGTTCCTGGAGCATCTGATGCAGAGGAAGCTGATCCACAAACTGGCAAGCTGATCTACAACTCATATTTAAAATGAACGGGGCCTCTCTTGCTACTGCTTGTAAAATGTGTGTTTAACTTGCAGCTTGTGACGATGGTTGACATCACCATTGCTACTCCAGCCCCGGAACACAGTCATTCATTTGATCATGAGCATGCATGGTTGTCTGTCATCTTGCAATCAAACTGATTCACTGCATGGATGTGCTGTGACATATGTAGTACAGGGACAGTGTAAAAGACGGAACCTGCAGGAATAGGCTCTTTATTATAAATGAGCCATAGAGAGTGTGATGTATTAGAGGCACTTGAGACAAATATTGTAGAACACAAGCCATTCCAATATTGTACTTTACCCTGGCCTTTGATACCTGAGATGTATGTTTTGGGACTCACCCTATTTTTACATCTGTGGTTTGTTTTAGACTGTTGCAATGCTGTAGTTTAAATTATTGTAACCTGTCCTCAGATGTCATGTTCACACAAGAGTCATGGAATGGCCCACAAGTGCAACTTTTAAGCTAGCCAAACCGAGAAAATAGTGACTAGATGGGATTGATGCAGGAAGCCACAACATGTGCACAGAGACAACTATTGGATACTGTTTCCAGACAATAAACTGCTGGCAGTGTCAACTTCTGAGCTACCCAAACCAACAAATTCACCATGTACAGATTACTAGGTTAGATTCATGGAGTAAGCAAAAAAACAAACAAACAAAAACAGTCCACAGAAACTACATTCTAACATCCATTCTGAGCTATAAATGATTTCCCAGAACACTTTCCAAGCTAGTCAAAGCAACCAGATTCACTATTTAAACATGACTAGATTGGCTTCATGTAGTAAGCCACAAACTGTTCACAGAAACCATATTCACATGTTGGTTACAGGTCATAAACAATGCTCTAGAAAAATGGCCCAGAACACCAGCTTCTAGCCCAGGCATCCCCAAACGTCCGCCCTCCAGATGTTTTGGACTACAATTCCCATCTTCTCCAACCACTGGTCCTGTTAGCTAGGGATCATGGGAGTTGTAGGCCGAAACATCTGGAGGGCTGCAGTTTGGGGGTGCCTGTTCTAGCCAAACCAACTAATTCCCCAGTTACACACAGATAGATCAGCTTATATAGTAAAACACAGAATGTCCACAGAAACCATGTTCCAATTCCCATTTTTGGCAATAAAAGGTATTCTGGGGAAATGGTCCAGAACATCGTCATCAATTAATTAAATTTCTATAATACCTTTCATCGGACGATCACAGGGCTGATTTCTATAGCTAGAGCTATAGATATAAAACATACCATTACAACAAACATAAACAATACCCTCCCAGAGTTTAAAAGTTTAATTAGTCGGAGAGAAGAGGACTCTTTCTGCCTGCCACATATGTAACAAAGGAGCCAGGCGAGCCTCCCTGGGGAGAGCATTCCACAAGCAGGGAGCCACCACAGAAAAGGTCTGTTCTCGTGTTGCTGCCCTTCAGGCCCCTAGTGAAGGAGGCACTTGAAGAGGGGCCTCAGATGATGATTGCAGGGTCCAGGTCGGTTCATTTGGATATTATCAGTTATTAGGATGTTTTGTGGCTTACTATATTACCCCCATCTGGCTCAATGTGACTTTTGACCTGGGTATATTTGGATAGCTCAGAAGTGGACTATTTTTCTGGGACACCATTAATCCAAATTTGGTTTCTGCGGAAGTTTTGTGGCTTATTCAATTCACAGTGTCATCACACAACTATACTTCTCCATAACATCTGACTCGGGGGAGGTTGTATATGACCTGGAACATTGTCTGGGCGCAGTGGTGGACCAGATGAGGGCTAGTAAACTGAGCTTGAACACTGGGAAGACAGAGACTTGGTTACGATTTCTGGTTGTGAATAGGTGTGTGTCAATCTGATCTTTTTCTATGGTTTATTACTGTGGATCACGGCATGAGTAAAAAGGTTAGCATAACTTAATATGACAGGAGATCCCCATTATGAACTTTCTTGACCCTGGTCCCAGACTGATCTCAAACGTGTCCTGGAAGGCATCGAGGAGACATATTGAGCTCCTAATACCTTGTATAAAGATCAGCCCATGTAATCTAGTTACCAGTGAAATCTAATCAACATCTCCTGCTAAAGAATGGTTGCTACACTGACAAAATGGTGTGGTAACCTTAAGGCAGGATGCAAACAAGGATGACCAGTGTAGCTATTGCTCAGTAGGATTATACCGGTAATCTTTCACCTTTCAATTAAGCAAAATAAACAAAATAGGAAATAGGCAGGAAACTATGGGAAGAAACAATAGATTAGAAATATTGGAATTATTAGAATTAGCCCCCCGACCTCCTCCATTAGAATGCATTGGCTAAAATTAGTACAAAACCCCTAAATTTTCAATGGTTGGTTAGCTCTCAAAGTTCCAACAGGGAACTTAGCACTCTTAAGGAACCAACACACACCCTTTCTCTGGAATGAGTCACAGAATGTGATTTCTAAGCAAGTTTTGTGATTTCCTACATCAGTCTGTCTCATTATACAGTGCTACCTCGGGTTACAGACGCTTCAGGTTACAGATGCTTCAGGTTACAGACTCCGCTAACCCAGAAATAGTACCTCGGGTTAAGAATTTTGCTTCAGGATGAGAACAGAAATCGCGTGGCGGCAGCAGGAGGCCCCATTAGCTAAAGTGGTACCTCAGGTTAAGAACAGTTTCAGGTTAAAAACAGACCTCCAGAACGAATTAAGTTCCGAGGTACCACTGTATCTGGTGAATTTGGCTGGTTTCAACAGCTCAGAAATTGGTTTCTGGACTGTTGTTCTAGATTTAAAACACCATTTATGCTCTGAAACAGATACCAGAATATGGTTTCTGTGGATATTTTGTGACTATAAAAATTCCAGGCCATTTCCCTGGAAAACCATTTAGTGCCTTGACCAGGTATTGGAGTGTGGTTTTAATTGATGTTTTGTGGTTTTCTGCTTCAACCTTTCAAGTAGGTTTGCTAAGCTTAGAAGCCGGTGTTCCAAGCAGTTCATGGTCATCCTGTTCTGAAATGGATGGGATCTGGGTGTGAATGGGTTAATTAAAAGTACACTGTTTGGATTCTTTGAGTTCTAAAATATTATTCTCCACAGTCTCACATCCCATAGTGCCCAGAATGGGCACCAGAACATGGCTTCTGTGGGCATTTTGAGGCTTAATACACCATTCCTATTGGGTCCTATTGGATGAGTTAAAAGTTGGCTTTCTGGGCAATTTTTCTGGAATATTGTTTATTGCCTGGAATGAGTATCAGAACATGGCTGCTCTGGATTTTTTGCAGCTTATTCAACCAATCCCATATAATCATGGTTGACCTGTGGATTTGATTGGTTTGGATAGCTTGGAAGTTGATGTCTGAGGTCATTTTTCTGGGATACCATTTAATGCTTGGAATGGGTATCAGGGTGTGGCTTTTGTGGATATTTTGTGGCTATTTTAGTTGGTTGAACTAGCTGGTTGGTTTGATGAGAGCCACCCAGTCAGATGGGCGGGGTACAATTTTGTTGTTGTTGTTTTCAAAGCGTGCCTTCAGGGCTGTTCCAAGCAGGTTTAGGGCATGAAGGGGCTAATAAAAAGGATTCTTTGTGTTCTGAAATATTGTTCTCAACTGTTGCTGACACTTCCTACTGTGCCCAGAATAGTAGAGTGTGTTTTATGTGGACATTTTGTGGCTTTGTGTTTGATTTGCATTTGGCTTGATATGACTGGTGAATTTGGTTGGTTTGCCTAGCTCAAGAGTTGGCGTTTCCAACTATTTTTCCAACTATTTTTCCACCATACAATATATTTCTTGGAATGGAATGGCAATCTCTCCACTTGATTTCAGTGGAAGTTTTGTGGTTTACTGCATCAATTTCATCAAGTCACTACGTGGCTAATTTGGTTAGCTCAGAAGTTGGCATTCTGAGATGTCCAGGGCAATTCCATTCTGCTCCAGGTGGGTCTTGGGTGTGAAGGGGTTAAATAAAAGTTTACTGTTGCAGTGGTTTCAGTTCTAAAATGTTGCTCTCAGGCTTCTGTAACATATATCTTTGTACCCAAAATGGGTATCTGAATGTCTTTTCTGTGGACATTTTGTTGCTTTTTTGGATCAGTCCCAAGAAATCTCATTGGACTGGGAGATTTGGTCAGCTTGACATTCCTGGCGCTTTTGCCAGAATTTGTTTTTCACCTAGCAGGTATAGGAATGTGAAGGAGTAAATGAAAAAATATATTGGAATAGTTTTTGTTCGGAAAAAAATATTGTTCTCAATTGTCTTTAACACATTCCTCTGCTTTTTCCTGTGTAAAGGGTTTTTCCACCCTGTTCCAGTTTTTACACTGTCCTTGTACAATGCAAGTACAGGCATCTGAAATGTGTCCCTTTCAAACCTCAGGTGTGGTTTTTAACTCTGCTTGTTTCATAAGGCAGTTGTTTCTCTTTCCCTTTTCTCCATAGAGATGAATGTATAGTGAGAAAATTGGATACCTCTGCACACTGTGAACTTCGGTGCTGTACGGAGGGGCCAGTAAGAAATGGCCTCATTGGGCAGCGGGCCCCCTCCATCAATCCCGAGAGACTGAAAGATTTTGGTGAAGAGGATTACCTAAATGGGGGAGTGAAGACCTGGGAAATGAAGATAATCAGCCATAACGAGGAACTGCTAAGAGATCCAGTTGTTCGCCCAGAAAGAAGTAGTGTGCCAGCCTACAACAAGTTTATCCGATTTGAAGATATCAGTGCAGCAGCGTTCAAAATTCAGTGTGGGGTCCAGAAAACGCCCTGTACGGTACGATAAGCGACTTGTTTCACAACGCTAGTTAAAATGCAACGCATCCTAGAAGTTATTTACTTTATCAGTGCCTCACTGACTTTAGTATAGCGTTCGGATTGTGGCCTTGCTTTAAACTTCTGCGCACAAGGCAAAGATGAAGGCAACTTAGCCCAAACAAAGTGCCTTATACAGGTTGGGCACCTGTTAGCAATGTTTCTCATTATCTCACATGGGTCTCTGCTCAGTATGGGACCCTCCAGACTGTCAGTATTTTGCAGGAGGAATTCGGGCGCATACTGGAACCTTAAATTTGCACAATTAAAGTGAATTAATGCAGTCTTTCACCCTAGCACAACAAATTCACTTTAAAAAAAACAACCCATAGACTTTTGTGGTTTGGAAAGGGGCAGAGATCAAATTAACTCCAGAATGTTCCATTGTTTTCAGTATTCCAGGCTTTCAAAGCAGTATGGACTGGACATATATCTAAAGAAAGAGTTCCTTCAGTACACAGGATCTGTGAAGGAGCGGGGTGTGCTTTACCTTCTGATGTCTTTGCAACAGGTAGGAAAACCAGTGGAGCAAAATCTGAGCATCAGAGTGAAGTGGCTCTTCACTCAATTTATAAACAACCCTGTGAGGTAAGTTGGCCTGAAAGAGAACACTTCTCTCCCCGTCCCTTAAAAAAAAAACCCCCACCACCTCTGTATTTGTCACCTTTGGACAAAATCAGCCAAGCTAAGAGGGACTTTCCCAACGTCTTCCAAAATAAGATTCGTAGTTAAATGGGGATGTGAACCATGGTTTGCAATGTGTAAGCACGCACTGTCATGTTCTAGTCTGATGCCAGATCCCGTAGGCTTTTTAGGGACACACAGTCAACTTGCTCCAGCAGTGGTTGAGAGCAGATTGAGGGCTTGTAAGCTTCTTCCACCAGACTGCCTCTTCTAGGCTCCATCTCCTTGTAGAGAACTTCAGATTCTTACAGGGTCAACCCTCTGGCTTGAAGATGGGCACTCCGCCTCTGTTCTGTAGTCTTCTGTCAGTTGCCTGTGCTGCCAAACCAGAGAGGTACTGTGAGAAGCATTATGGTCCTCTGATAGGAACCAGCAACTGACAACCTTTAGGCCAGAAGCGGCCAACCTTTTTTTGGCTTGTAGATTGTGCTGCCACCTCTCCAGGGGTTGCATGCCAGCAGTAGCCATAGCCAAAAAGTGGGCAACTGCACACTCCCTGGCCCACCACTTTCCAAGTGCTCTTCAAAGTGACCTCCCCATAAAACTACTTGCTAACCAGTGCCCTATGATTTGATGCTTTGTGTTCTGCAGGATCAGCAAAGGAAAGGTGTGATCGTTGCCTCGGACACTAACTTCTCCATGGCAGTAGCATATCATGCCTCAGAGCACCAAATCCCGGTGTTTGTCATCATGTCCACCAGCACCTTGCCAGCCAGAGTTAAAATGTGCCGTGAATACGGTGCCATGGTCATTTCCTATGGCTCTACAGCGAGAGATGCTCAGATGCATGCCAAGAGGCTGGCACAAGAGAACGGCTACTTGTATCTTGAAGAGTAAGTGGGTATTTAACAGATAATAACCACAACACTCAGGATGACCTTTTATAACAACATCACTATGAAGATCTTGTCGGAAACACAACTTGAGCCTTACCATATGTGGTGATGGGGAAAAGATGGGCTATATTTTGTGCATCATCATCACGACAAGAACACTGCAGATAAATCCTCCCTAGGTAGGAATACCAGTAATGGAACATTTCCAGTGTTGCACATTATTTTCTTGGCTAAAAGTAGAAAAGTCCATTTGTTTTTGTAATTCTCTGAGCGGAAAATGTAACACATGTATTGGCCGCAGCGTCACAATAACTGTTGAGATACCTTGGAACTGGAATATTTTCTTTCTTGCTAGCCATAAGCGTCAAGCAATAAGTATTCTGGATCTCTGCTTGCTGCATCCACTGATGAGGCCAATGGAACAAACAGCTTCCAAAAGCTATTTGGTACAACATTCCCATTAATTTGTCATCCTGCAGGTTAACAAATCAAATAAAAACAACTCTTATAATTAGCTCTCCCCACTTCTTCCTGATCTGGTATTGCTGCCCCCACTTTAAACTTTGTTTCCTCCGGTTTACTCATAACTTGTTCGCTAACTGAAGGAGTTTTTAGTTAGGATTTGGGCTGCCTTAAAATTTCTTTGTAGCCTTCAGGTAGGTCCTCCAAGTTAGAAGTTAAGGTATCAGATGTTGGCTTTGGGTCATGGAAAGACTTATTCAATGTTGGTCTGCTCTGCATTTCTGCAAAGAGCTAAACTGAAAAGCTGTAGTTTCCTGTAAATTCCTTGCTGCCCAGAACGCTAAACTGACTTTGCACTTATAGCAGATTAAGAAAGAGATCCGATGCCATTTCTTACATTTTGAATGAGAGCAGAAAGCACAAGAGAAAGGAGAGAAATAGCAGAATAACCCAGAGGTTCCTGCCAAACCATAGCTGGTAAAACAACAACTAGAATAGCCCTCTCAGCTCTCTGAGAGGAAAAATGTACATTACAGACTTAGATCTGATTTAATAGTTATGTCCTTTCCTTAGAATATCCTGGGGACTTTTTGGACTACAAGGCGTCAAAGGGATCTCTAATGTTGATTCTCAGACGACTCATCAAAAACAACTTCCCCCTTTTGGGGGGGGGCAGGGGAACATGACAGCTACACTTTTAAAGAACATATGCCAGTTTGGAGTACAGATGTGCCCTCTGTAACCCTTCTGTTAACGTAGTCTTGTCTGCCTCCTAGCTAGTTCCAAGACATTTGCAGCAAGTGATGCATATGTTAGTTTTAAGAGTTTAAGAGTGTACTTTTGTCACATGAAATGAAGTCAATTTGTCTGATGCAGTAACACCCATCCATGCATTTAAGGCAGTAAGCAAAAAAGGAGGTGGGGTGGTGGAGAGTAATCCTAAAATGGGGCTATGAAGCAGCTGCGTTGTACCACCAAGTTAGAGCAGGCAGGTATCTTCTTGAGTCTAGGTGATTAAACCCACACCAAGACCATATGATCTGCTATGGCTGCTGTTTAAAAGAAATGCATTTGCCTTCACCATTAACGATGGCATGTGCTTTGTTAAATTATCTTAAATTTACTAAACGTCTAAAATACGTAGGACACTCACTTTCCCTGAATGATGGTGCAGAGGCCTGTTTCTTTCATCTCCCTGATCTGGGTATGTCTGGAAGCCTCATCAAGAGATTTCAGCGACTCAGAAGCCTGTGTGAACCTCCCAAATCCCATCCAGTCCTTACTCCTATCTGAGTTACTCTAGATCTAGAAATGGGGGGGGGGAGGGAGAGGGAGGAAACTTCACACTGTTGAATACTTCAAGAGACCCAGCTGCACTTGGGTGCTGCACCTTCACTTTAGGATTTGCGTTCCTAAAAAATTAGTCTTCAAGGTGTCACCCAACCATTTGTTGTATTATGGGGGGGGGAGAAAAATTTTCAGTGTGCTCAGCGCCTTATATCCTTGTACAGCTTATTCATTCATGAACAAAATATTCAAAAATAAAAGCAAAATCCTCTTTCCTTGGAGGATTTTAAGTAGAGGTTGGATGGTGATCAGTAATGTATGATATAGCTGAGATTCCTACATTGCAGGGGTTGGACTAGATGAGCCTTGGGGTACCTTCCAACTCTACAATTCTATGATTCTGTGAACAGAAGCCATAAATTATACATGCAAACTAAATATATAAGCAATGAGAGGTAATTTTTGCATTCCAACAGAATCTGCAGCTGCTTTAGCAACATGTGCATGAAGGTTAACCCTAGTTATTTTATCACAGCAAAGAATCAAGGTATTGTTCACTGCTGATGAGCATATATTTTCCCTCTGCTTGCTTTTGCAGAGAAGACAGTTCTGTCTATCTATCAGGGCTGGGGACCATGGGACTGGAGATCTACGAACAGGTGCCAAAACTGGATGCAGTGATATTCCCGGCAGGAGCCCACTGTGGACTGCTAGCAGGCTCAGCTGCTGCACTGAAACACCTGAACCCACATATTTCTGTGATTGTAAGCATCTGTATAGATTTAGCTCCTGCACGCATGCATTTTGAAAGGTGTACTTGGCTGTATTTTGACTCTGGTAGCGTTAAACCAGCTTGTTGAAACTAACAATAACTAAACAGAAAGACGTTGGGCTTTGATAGAAGAGTTACCGTAAGTAGAAAAGCACACCCAAGGAGGTTCCTGGCAAATGGCACTGACAGCTTCAGCTTTTGCTCTTCAGGTCACATGAGCCGATCTACCTTTAGCCATGCTTCAGAAAAGGTATTTATGCGTGATGCATTGAGTCAGAAAGGGTGGAGGGTGGTGCATGGGGCAAATGTGAATCTCACTGAAAACAATGTAGTGAGGAGAGACAGGAATGGAGAGTTCAAAACGCATTCCAAGACACACATTATTATTATTATTATTATTATTATTATTATTATTATTATGTGTGTGTGTGTCTATATATCACATTTTTATCAGTCTGGGATTCGGTTCCGGGACTCAATTGGATATGCATCCAATTTATGCTTGTGATTTCCGGTCCAACAAGTGAAATGTGCACGTTCGCAATATTTTAAAAAAATAATCTACAAATATTTTCCAGTCCTCCTTAAATTCTGCCTCATCTTGATTTCTAATTTTACTAGTTGCCAATGCGGCAGATTCCGTCAACTTCAGCTGCCAATCCTCTTTAGTAGGTTTCGTAATTTATTACCCCATCAAAGGAGATCTCACGGCAGTTTACAAGATTAAAAGTGATTTAAAGCTCCAATTCACAGCTAGATCAATGGAACTTGAAAGTGCTTACCTTTGATGGATCATAGCCTAGATTTACACAGGTACAAAGATTCGGTTTCACAATGATTTGGTGAGAGTATGGCTTGGGTGCAGTTTTTCAGGGTAAGAGTTGTATCAGTCCTCTTACTTATGAGAAGAGAAATGTCTGTAGCCCTGCCTCTCTGTATAATTCACACTGGCTACGTGGGCTGCCTAGTTGCAGATGAAAAACAGGGCCTGTGTGGTCGGAACGGCAACCCTATCTGAACTCCTGCAAGAATGTTACTGCTCCTGTCATAAAGGATAGGACCATCAATGGAAATTGTGTCATTCCATCTAAATGGAGCTTAAGATCTTCAGAGGCAGCTTGTGCCCTGCTATATATTTTTATCTTGGAGAACTTTTTATATGAAAAAAGCACCCAGACTTTCCATGTCCCCACCTCCAGGCTGAAACGGTACAGTCCAAATATAAGAAGAGTTTGGATTTGATATCCCGCTTTATCACTACCCGAAGGCGTCTCAAAGCGGCTAACATTCTCCTTTCCCTCCCTCCCTCCACAACAAACACTCTGTGAGGTGAGTGGGGCTGAGAGACTTCAGAGAAGTGTGACTAGCCCAAGGTCACCCAGCAACTGCATGTTGAGGAGCGGAGACACGAACCTGGTTCCCCAGATTACGAGTCTACCACTCTTAACCACTACACCACACTGGTTCTCATAATGTAACGTAATGACACATAATGTAAGTTGATCACATTGCTCAGCTCAGGATTCTTAGATTTCGATGGCATGAAAGAGGCAAGGATGAACTTCATTGCCCATGACCACCTAACAAGTCCTTTCTGATAGGATGCTTTTGCAGTTTGTGTTTGTTAGGTTAAGTCTCCTGGGTTATTCTGGCTTAGTTCTCACTGAGGTGATAAAGGTGACTGTATTGTACTACTTTGAACTTGGGAGTTCACATGACTGAATCCTCTTTCCCATGCAACTATTCCTCTTCATCTAAAAAACTGGGTGCTGGTGGTATGGGTTCTTGACACATTTGTTCTCTGTATGCATGGAATTGTTCCACATCTGAATCTTCCACCGGCAATATGAAGTGGTGAAAGACAGTCACAGGTTTGCTGCCTTTGTGAAAACTAGGTCTTGTACGAGGATCTGAATTTCTGTGTCACTTTGCCTGGTCATACACACTGCCAGAGTAACTCAAGACTGGACCTAGAACATGGTTGAGAGCAGTTGACTGAGACATGGAATGTTAGGATGCATGTTTGAAAACTAAACTGAAAT
The DNA here is from genome assembly GCF_965207765.1 of Zootoca vivipara. Classification (NCBI taxonomy): domain Eukaryota; kingdom Metazoa; phylum Chordata; class Lepidosauria; order Squamata; family Lacertidae; genus Zootoca; species Zootoca vivipara. Next base: position 17,087,156 of record NC_142588.1, read on the forward strand.
GCTAAACCATCATTTAAATTGGGCTTGTCTTTCTCAGGGTGTAGAATCGGAGAGTTTCCCTGTGTTGCAGCAATCGTTAAAGATTGGTCACCCGGTAGAAGATCAAAACCATCAGTTTTACAGAGGTAAAAGACGTTGGCATCTTTTCTACTTTACATATGTTCCCATTCCATTGAAAAGGAGACACTAAGTTACCCTGTTTTGTTTTTCTGCTGTTACCTGTGCAGGTAAGGTAGCTGTTCAGATGTTCTTTGCCGTGTTATAAGCTGCAAAATGGCCAAGTATTTTTTTAAAAAAATATTTCACTTACAATTAGCAGGAAAAATAATTTACTACCTGCCCTTTCTTTTTTAAAAATGTGTTGCTTCAACCTACAGATGTGAGCGGACCTTGTTTTGGCACCAACTCATTGCAGCTGACTGGGAAATTTGTAGATAAAGTTGTAACAGTGAGGTGAGTACAGCAAAGGACAAATCAAGGACAACTATTGTCTGGTATGGTCACTTCCTAGAGCACTTCCAAGTGATTCCAAGAGGCATTTAACTTAAAACAACAACCACAACAACAACAAAAAACCCTGAACACAAAATGTACTTAATATGATATGAAGAGTGAAAGATTCATTTGGGTTGGAAAGGCATCGTAAATCACTATGTAATAAGAAAGGGGCCGGGAATCCCTCAGTGACGCTGGCTCCTACAGTCACTTTTTGCAGCAGAGGCAGAGGTGTTGTGGCCTTTTTTGGCATCCAGGGCGCCACAGCATTTGGGTTTACGGTCATTTGGAGACATCAATGACAGTCATGTGTGTTGCCACAGCCAACAGAATTAAGTGGTAGCATGGACAAATGGGGACCAGGATGGGTAAGGTAAAACAGCATTTGTGCAACAGAAAATTGATGGATATGCTTTTTGACATAAACATAGACACGCACACACAGTGACTAGTTGCCTTGTTGTGCTGCCACTTGCTGTCACACCCCGTGAAATGCTTTGGGGGGAAAGAAATGTGAGGAATCAAGTGATGTGTGCATAAGCAGCCCTCTGTTTGACCCTGCTCCTCTCACTCTTCAGAGAAGAGGACATTCTGATTGCCATGCTGAGGTTGCTGGAATACGAACGCGCCACAGTCGATGCAGAAGGATCCATTGGCCTTGCAGCTCTGGTCACTGGGAAGTTGCCAGAGTTAAAGGGTAAAAGGTACGGAAATATGAGGAAGGAAAAGAGAACTGTGTTTCTTAGATGGAATGGAAAGAGGGTTGTTTAGCCTCTCTCATTGCGCGTCCCAGATTATCCACTCCTTTTGGGTGGAACACATCCACAACCAAAGGACCCCGTTTTGAAGATATTAGAAGTGACTTCAGCTGTTCTTTGTTGTTTCTTTTCTTAGCTTCAGTGAAGCAATACTGGATGAAGGCAGGGGCTAAGCTTGCCAGAAATAATACTTCGGTTTCAGTAAAATCAAGCCCATGCCACAGTTAAAGCACTTTAGCTTATACATTACGGAGACTCCCACCACTCAGTAAAAATGGTTTTCTACTTGAGCCAATGGCCAAGCACAGCTAAAAGGAAGTTTTAGCTGTAACTCTGCCATCTCACTGCCCTTTCTTAGCATACCTTATTTAAAAGCGCCTTCCTGCCACCAAGTTCCTTTCTGGAAGGAGAGACAAGTGATCTCTTCTTGTCCCCTCATTGGCTTGTGACAGTTTGATCCTGCCAATTGCTGGACTGCAATAAGTTTACTCCACAAAGCGCAACATGCAAGCTACTAGTGAGCCAGCCTAATTCTGAACATGAACAGATGCTCTACTGGGGAAGATCCAAACCTGCTGTTTGAAACAGTTTTCCTGGGGTGTAAATGGCTGGTGCGATAGTACTCTTGGTTGATTTTGTTCACGGATGTCCGTTCTAAAAATGGCATATAGACAATAGGCTATATCTCACAATCCTTTGCACATACAAGAGATGGTGAGGTTGCCCAGGGATGTTGCCCCATCCCAACTGTATCCTAGATTGCAGCCTGTTTGTATTTTCCTGCAGAACTTGCTAGGAACCATTTAGAACTGAGTCTGTCCTACCTATAAAGCCCTTTCCTTTCATTTACAGAACTCCACCCTGGGATTCATTTCAGAGACCTGGCTTGAATTGACAGATATCAAACGAATATCATTTGCTTTGTAATCTATGCAAAAGACAGCTGTAATGGATGGGGGAAAGCAATAACATACTGTACGTTTTAGCAGATGTTATCACGCTGATATAAAATATGATGGACTTCTTTTGTATAGTAATGAATTTCTGGTGATCTTACTCGTTTTTCAGAGTGGCTGTTGCAGTGTGTAGTGGTAACCTGGAGCTCTCACTGATGAGGCAGTGCATAGATCGTGCCCTTACCCTGGACAACAGGGTCTGCAAATTCTCCATTCTGATCTCTGACTGTCCAGGCGATATTTCAAAGCTACTGGCGATCTTGGCTCGGGAGGAAACAAGGTAGCCTAGAATGATAACCAGAAAGAGTACTCAAAAAACAACTAATTGGACTGCTGACATTTATTTTATGTTTCATATTTGGGGGAGGGGGGTGTCACATTGAAAGATACAAGAATGGGTTTATTGTTTTCTTTTGAGCTATATTTCACTGAAAGAATAAAGGAGGTAGGAATACACAATTCCAAATCTCTTCATTGCTCATTCATGTAACACCCAACCATGATTTGGTGTTACATCTGAATTGCATCTGGACTCAGGCGTCTCTTTTGAGATTCTTGGAACTTTTTCAGGTGTTATTTTGTCCCTGGGGTGAGTGGGCCTCAGGCTTGCAAACCCTGCTCTACACACTTTCTAGATACCACTACTAGAATATAAGCCAAGTGCACTAAAAGGCAGGTGTAATCCCTGCAGTATATACAGTCATACCTTGGTTTAAGTACGCCTCGGTTTGAGTACTTTCAGTTTAAGTACTCCGCAGACCCATCTGGAACGGATTAATCCACTTTCCATTACTTTCAACGGGAAAGTTCGCTTCAGGTTAAGTACGGACTTCCAGAACCAATTACACTCATACTTCAGGTTAAGTACGCTTCAGTTTAAGTACTCCGCGGACCGTCTGGAACGGATTAATCCACTTTCCATTACTTTCAGTGGGAAAGTTCGCTTCAGGTTAAGTACGCTTCAGTTTAAGTACAGACTTCCGGAACCAATTGTGTACTTAAACCGAGGTACCACTGTAATGCAAATGAATGAAGAAGTACAATAACAAGTGAAATATGAAAGAGATCAGCAGCAGTAAAGATCTTCAGCCTGTCAGCCATATCCTTCCCTTCCAGCAATGATTTCTTTTCTCTCTCTCTCTCTCTCTCTCTCTCCCCACACACACACACACACACACACAGAGAGAGAGAGAGAGAGAGAGAGAGAGAGAGAGAGAGAGAGAGAGAGAGAGCCCCAGCTGCTTGGCCAGAAAGTATCTGTGCATTCAAGCTGAAGACCTTGGCAGGCAACCATTTCAGCACAAGCTGGAAGAATCAAAGTTTATGGTATCTCTCTGTGCAATGCTGGAAGGGTGCTGCTGGTTCAAGTTTTCATGAGTACAGGCAGAGAGAGTCAGTGTGGCCCTACCTGAGAGAGATGGGAGAGAAAATTAAGAAAACGACCTGTGACTCTTAAGACTTTGATGCTTTCCTTGATTTTGCCCTCCTTTCCACTAATTGGGAGATGCTTAAAAAAATAAAATTACTTTCTGCACAAAGAGCATACAACTATGACTAGATCTGCTGTGATCTCACATACAATCTCTTTGTTCCAGAGTATTGGACATAAAACAAGAACACATGTACGTGGCGTCTGATCTGTTCACCAGCGAGGTAAGGAAAAGCCTTTCTCTATGGCAATCCTGCACAGACTTAGTTGTGACTGTGTAAGAATCTGCCACATACAGTCAGACCACTGGTCAAATGGCATCTGTTTTGACAGGCAGTAGCTTCTCGGGGTCTTCAGTAGAGTTCTTCCCTAACCCCTGATATTTGAGAATCTTTTAAGTGAGCAGCTAATCTAACCCTTAGGAGTGGGTTAGAATAACACTAGAACTGGAGATCCAGTGAAATTAGTTTGCAGTAGATTCAGGAAAAATAAAAGAAAATACCTCTTTTTCATAGTACATCATTAGCTTATCCCTATCACAAGATGATGACCAAGGGCTTAGATGGATTTTGACAAAGGGACAGCACTATGAATGCATGTGTCAGGGAGCATTGACCAAGTAGGACTTCCTGGAGCGACTCCCTAAGTTTTTAGTAACGTGTGTCCCTTTAGCTCACTTTATACAATTTCTGTGGAACACGGATACAGCCACGACAAAGATGATAGCTGCATAAAGTGCAATGTTTCACGAGTGAACGGTTCCATCCACCAAGAACTGCTGTGAATCCAATGTAGTCATTTAAATGAATGGAGATTGAGTATCAACAGTGCTTGGTGGTTTATACTGGCTCCAAGCTTTGCTAGGCAGCGCAGTAAATCGGAACTCGTTAGCCAACTTTTGCTTGAACATTACACATTCACTCATGGAGAGCTGAGCATTTCCTGGCTCACGTGGTTGCTTAGTGAAATACCGATGGGATGGTTTTGCTTTCTTTTACGTATAGCATTTATTCAGCTACTTTGGCCAGCTCTGGACAATTTTAATAATCCCCAGTGCTCCAATTATGTTTCGCTGGTAAAACGCAATACAGGAATATTTATAGCTGAAGCTCCCAATTGATTCCAGATTTTTGGAACTTTCATAGCCAGCAGAGATACATAGAATACATTAAAACATACATTGGAAATTCACTCGGCTTGCTAGAGAACAGATTATCTTTACAGTAAAGTACCCGGTTTCAAGAAAAACAGACTTTTGCCTCCCAGCTGCCACATGCTTTCATTTTAAAATATATAATTTTGTTGGGAAAGGGGGTGGGGGGCATAGGTTAAATGGGACTATACAATGTATATGAATAGTTGAAATAAAAATCCTTACAATACAGTTTAACAAGATTTTGTGCACACCACTCTAGAAAAATGGTTGTTCTGGGCACTTCTGGACTGTCACTCTTTTCGGGGGGACAGAGAACAGACCTGCACATAGTAAGGAGCTGTGACAGTGAGGAAGGTGTGGAATCTTTCAAAACTGGTCGGTAACAGAACCAGATAGATCTTTGGCTGGAGGCGACTGACACGTCTGTCACACACTTTGTGAATCCTGCATTTGATTCCACATCTCATGCTTTTTAAAGAGTTGCAGGATATACACAGCCCTGATCACCAATTCCCCATTTCAAGTCATATGTAGTTCCAGGGATTAATATTTCTATATCCCTTTCTCCATGCCCTGGCCTTGCCTGTCCTCGGATTATTGCCCCCTCCACAGCCTTACCCCTCCTCAGTCTCCCTTTCATATGACACCCTGCCTCTGGATACTACCATACTTTGCATTCAGCTGAAAAGCGCTCTCTCTTTCTGACTCCACATCCCAATCACTCTATCTTCATGTTAACAGCTTGCAGCTACCCCTGTTCTTGGGTTCTGTGAAGGTTTCTTCTGCATTTTTACTTCTGCATCTTGTCAGCATTGTTTCCTTGACAACTTCCCTCTTGAGTGTTCATGAAATTCTATGAGGTCACAATAACATGTCCAGTGTTTACAGGGGGCTCACAGGCAACAGGCTGGCAGCAGTGTTTAGCCTATTATATGTTTTGCAAGCCAGCCAAACCATACACTGTGTCTCACTTGCCAACTAGTGTGTTGTAGCGCTGCCAAAATACATTCAGTCTAAACCAGGTAAGGGTTAAGATAATTTGTAAATTCAGTTGAGCTGTTACGCCTGTTTAGAAGTGAGTCTCTTTACTGTATCAGTTTTCCAGCTGGAATTTCCTTGATGGTCTCATATACAGCTTGCGTGTCTTCATAGGTGAAAGACATATGATATACTTTATCAAATAAAAGAATTGGATGAATTACAGGTGCTGCATCAAAACCATTCTCCAGAGATGTTGTTTCCCATGTAATGATGGGAAGAATGTGAACACAATGTGGTCCTAATCTCCCTGCTGTATACAGTGATCTCAGATGATGGTCCTAGGATGCTCCTGGATGGGTAGGCAGCAGTGAGTTATGAAGAAGTTGCCCCAGTTTTAGTGGCGGCAGCAGGGGAAGGTATAGTAGGAGTGGGGGAGCTGACCACCATCTGGAGTGGAGACCTATACCTTTGGTTCCTCTCCTGATTCTCAAGTAGTCACTGTTCCAATACATCAGTATGGAGATTGAAGGCATGGGAGCAGCAATGAACTCCTTTGCCGTGGCTGGACTATGCCACGTGGTTAACTCTGGAACTGTAGCAGCGCTTTCTCCCTGTAAATCTAGTGGGTGTTCAGATCGCCTGTCTTTGGACACTTGTGGAACCTGAAGCATTCCTGAATGCTCTTGGGGGAATCTTCCAGGGGAGATGCAGACGATCATGCTGAAACCCTGGCTTTGCTATGGCCTGGCAAGATGAAACGGGCAGTTGGCACAATCACTCCCCAGCATCCTCTCTAGCCCCGTGGAGCCTGAGTGGCTCCTTGATATCCCGGGGAGCTTCTGGCTATAATGCAAGCTGCATGAAGACTAGAGCCCCAATGGTGCAAAACATGCTCCAAAGCCTACTGAATGCTGGCTAGCGCACATAATCATGCTTACCATGTGGTGATGTGGGCTGCGAAGAAGGCTCATTTTGTAGCTTGCATGGCATCCTCTAGTACGGTAACTAGTGGCGAAGCAACCTCTGAAGTATGCAGAGACCCACTGTGACCAACTGGCTATGCATTGGAAGGGATAAGTCTAACTTCGGAGTGACCTTGATTCCACAGTTCCAGATGAAGTATCCAACGCCAAGGATGTGTTGTGGGATGTTTCAGCTTATGCAGTCCCCTGGGGTACACAAGGTGCTGGCGGCCATATGCCCAGCCATTGCCCCTCTTGGCTTATTAAAAATAGCAGGGGTGATTTGACTGCTTGGGGCCAGAATGTGGGTACCGCTTCATTGCATGAGAGGGGGGTGCATTCTTTCAGGCCTCAGTTCTTGCCCAGGCATCCTTTGCCACTTGCTTTCTTTAGCTGAGTAACAAAAAGTGGGGTTTTTCCCAAACACACATTTGCTAGGTGTAGTAGGAGCATTTGTGGGGAGAGTCACTGAGGATGGGAGTGGGAGAGTTAAGTCTTCCTTGCCTGCTGATTCCTCCAGCATTCCCTCCTGTCAGGTCTCCCCAAGCTAGAAGAAAAATGGGACAAATGGGTGAAGGCAGGGGAGGAGTTGTGAGTGGACAGCCTCCCGTTTGCCTTGCAACACGGAGCTCTCAACAGAATGATTTGAATGCATGTGTGAGCTGCGTCACATCGTTGTCTTGAATGCCTTGAAAGCTGCACGCAGTCGGAATATTGCAGATGCCAGATGGGGACTTTTTTAGGCAACAGCAAACACATGTGCTCCATGTGGACGATGGCGTCTTGCCAAATGGCTGGGTGGGGTGCTCCAAAGCGCTCCGCACGAGTTGTTTCCCAGCCCTCATTTATTGTTTTTATAAGGGGAGCTTGCCAGCTCTGCAACTCTCTTAATCTGCACCCCTTTGTTTAGCCTGACATTCCTCAGTGCAGGTGTGTGATAGCTATTTTTTAAATGTCTTTTTTTTCCAGCAACAAAAAAAAATCAGCCGGCCTGGCTTTTGAATTTAAAAATATCCTCTAAAACAGGTGAAGTCCTTTCACCTCCTATATGTTGGCCATTTTAACCCCAAGGAAACCTGCCCTCTGGGCACACGGCAGGGCTTAAAGCAGGGATAAGGTTTCCTGTAAGGCAAGGCAGGGCTCACCAAGACTTAGCCCTAGTCTGTGTGCCAAGATAAAAAGTATTGTGTTATGTAGAAGACACTGAGCACATTTGAGCACAAAGTGCTTTTTGGTCACAGATGAGGAACCAGAGCCCTTGTGTACCTCAGAGAAACAAGAGGAATGACTTCCAGCTCAGAAAGTGCGTCTTCCTAATAACCCTGAGCATTGGCACCACTCATTAGAGACACAGCATTTGCCAGGAGTCAGACGTAGAACTGAACAATCACCTATGATCCCAAGATCATCTGTGGGGCAAAATACAGAACAATCACACCAGTCACTGCAGACTTGCCTGGCATTTTTGCTGAAAGAGAAACCATCAACCACGCCATTTGCCTTCAATCGGTTGGCAACAGCGGCACACAGATCAAAATAAAAACCCAATTTCTGGTCATGGGAACTGGCCCTTAAGAATAGAGTCTTATGCCTAGTTCACACATAAACTTCCTTTCTACTTGATGGCTCCTGCTTGTCTGTGCTGTCAATACTTTATTCATAACAACGAACATATATACCTGATCTGACGTTTCCTAAGAGAACTGGAGGAGAATGAAAGCGGGCCTTAGAAGCAAGGCTTTAATGGAGTCTTTGGGTATTTACTGAAGAATCAGCAACTCACGATGCTTTCAGAAGACAACTGTTATCTTCCAGCTGCTCTGTCTAGGAGCGTTGCACTCCGGAGGAGCAGTTGTTATAGCCAAAGGCAGGGGTAGGGTGCCTCAGTCTTGGGGGCCAAATGTGCCCCCCCAAGTCTGTCCATCCAACCCTCCTGACCAGGCATCCCCAAACTGCAGCCCTCCAGATGTTTTGGCCTACAACTCCCATGATCCCTAGCTAGCAGGACCAGTGGTTGGAGAAGATGGGAATTGTAGTCCAAAACATCTGGAGGGCTGAAGTTTGGGGGTGCCTGCTCCAGACTCTCCCTGGGCCATGCCTCCTCCCTCAAGCAACATTCCTCACCAGCCCTGCCCTGTGCTTTTGCCTGGACAGAATGTCCTCTGGAACTGCGATGGCTCCCACTCACCTGAGTGGAGGGGTGTGGGTGTGTGCACGCATGCCCACCCAGACACCTCTGATTTTTCATGGTTGAAATGTAGCCAGCTGCACAAAGGAAAGATTCACATCCATTCCTCCATCAGTTTTCCTCCAGCACTGCCCAGCAATGGTGTGTGACCCCTAGAATGCTGCTCATGATAGAATGTGGTATTTGGGGAGGAAAAGGTTTCCTAGAGCGGTATCACTGAATGTGGGTGCTTCACACATGGTGGACTGAACCAAAGTCCAACCATTTTATAGTGGCAAAGTCTCTGCGGACGAAAAACCTGGGAATAATCCCACTGGTGTAAATGATGTTTGTTGCTGTTGTTTTCCAGGTCACGTGCATTGTAGAGACCAGAGACAAAATCCACACTGCCCAGTTAAGGAACGCCCTGCTAGACTGCTACCCAATGATGAGATGGATGGAGCGGTGATGAGCCAGCCAATTTGAAAAGCTCCACGATCATCTTCTTATGTCTCAGTTTCAGGAAAGTTGAAGACATTATTGTTGCTTATTTCTATAGAGCCATCACACTGTACATGGTGCTTTACAAAGAACCGGGATCGACAGGCTCCGACTACCCTAAGAGGTTTACAGTCTAAAACGGCATTGCAATCAAAAATACAATTGCGACAGCACTGGTATGTTTAAATCTTGCAAAATGAGAGTTAGGAAATAGCAGTAGGGTTTCTCTTCTGCATATTCTCTCAAATCAGAATGAAACACCTGCCCTGTATCATGAAGTTTAATAACTTATATCTTTAACTTAAGTGCTTCATAGCAGCTGCAGTTTCAACTGTAATATTTATATTAGTTATGTATTTCCCACCCCTACCCCCTCCCCATGTGACACCACCCCCAAATTGCCTTCAGGATGATATAACTGAGAAACTGCTGAGGTCCTATATCCATTGTATAGACTCTTGTAAAATATAGCAAGTAAATTCCCTGTTTCTCATATTTTAAGACATACCCATAAAATAAGCCATAGCAGGATTTTTAAGCATTCAAGGAATATAAGCCATACCCCGAAAATAAGACATAGTGATAGGCGCAGCAGCAATGCCGGATGCGGCAGGAGGAGGAGGAAAAAAATAAGACACCCCTTGAAAATAAGTCATAGTGTGTTTTTTTGAGGAAAAAATAAATATAAGACATGTCTTATAATATGAGAAACACGGTTCCAGAAAGGGACTTCTTCAATCTCTTCTTCTGTGTAGGCAATTGCTGCTCCTGATGAATGATACTCATTGCTTCCTCATTGCTTTGCTTATTCCACATCTTCCAAGCCAGAAAACATTACTTCGGCCTTGCAATAAGTCCCAAAAATTACAAGTCCACAGAAATGTTTACAAGCCTGCCTACTCTATGCTAGTTATTTGTACCACCCTGACAATCCGAAAGAGGGGAGGTGAGAGAGTCCAGGATATCCCAATTTGCAAAAGCTTCTCTGGCTCAGTACCTGGAGGCAATACTTGCTCACCTTAGGTGATTAGGCATGTGGGGGTTTACAAGTCTGAATTACCTGAAAGTTGGGTTTTGTTTTGTTGACTCCCCGCTCCCACCAGCCTGTAGATCTCTGCCTTGCACATATTAAACTGTTAGAGAAAACTGCTTAAGGATGTTGTAGTACTACATGTTATCATGCTAATTTTTAAAAAATAAAGAAGAGAATCAAAACCTTTCTAATTATCACAATTTAAGCAAAGTGTTTTTCCCCGATTGAATACTTCCAGTCCACTTTTTTGGCATTTCATGAATTTAGTAATGGGAACCATGCTTAAGTGAATAAGTGTGTTGCAGTAAATAAACTTTTTATATAAAAAATGGGGGTCATATAGAATTTTCTTCTTCTTATGCCTGCTCAGGGGAATTCCCCAACCACAGCAGCTATGTCATAACCACTGATGTGGATAGAACCAAGTGGGATAAGCATACAGGAAAAGTGCAATACCTCTGGGCAGGGTGGAAAGTCAATTGCTGTTATGCTTGTAGCTTACAGGGGAAGAGCTATGATTTATTAGCACTAGGAACCATCTGTCTGGAAGCAGCCCAAGACTGTAAATCAGATCAGCTGATTAATAGCCATTCAACCTACAAGTCACAGCTATAATCTATGCAAACTATTTCCCCTCCTGTTCAATCCAAATAGTTACAAAAGGTGAGGTGGAGTATAGAAGCTTGAATACATAGCAATTGTTCGTGATACTTTGGGGAGGCCTCATACTTTAACCTGGGACGTGGGTGGCGCTGTGGGTTAAACCACAGAGCCTAGGGCTTGTCGATCAGAAGGTCAGCGGTTCGAATCCCCGCGACGGGGTGAGCTGCCGTTGCTCAGTCCCAGCTCCTGCCAATTTACCGTAGCAGTTCAAAAGCACGTCAAAGTGAAGTAGATTAATAGGTACCGCTACAGCGGGAAGGTAAACGGCGTTCCTGTGTGCTGCTCTGGTTCGCCAGAAGCGGCTTTGTCATGCTGGCCACATGACCTGGAAGCTGTACGCTGGCTCCCTTGGCCAATAACACAAGATGAGCGCCGCAACCCCAGAGTCGGTCACGACTGGACCTAATGATCAGGGGTCCCCTTTACCTTTACCATAACCATACTTTAACCTAGGTTAAATAATAAAAATGGCACCTACTGAGTTCATAATTCATTTCTGTATCACTTGAGATTGTTTACATTATTTCTTGCTCTCCTGTAGGTCAATAGTATTTCCATTTTACAGATGGTGAACTGAGGCTGGTTGATTGGGATTTGATGAATGCCATCCAGAGAATCTATGAGCAAGCTAATAGATTTGGACCCCAGTAATCCATGGATTATTTTTAAAAACAGACTACATCTTAATTGCTAAGCATTCCAATTGCTAAAGTTGGTCCCTCCTTTAGACACCAAGGAAATGTGCTAAAGGAGGAAAATGTGACTGTAGGGAAGCTAAAGGAATTATAGGGAAGCTAAAGGAATTAGTTGTTTCTGTCCTTACCATGGGGAATGCAAAGCAGATCCCTATGCCTGAACCTTCTGTGGGACTGAGGCAAACAGTTTCGACAAGAGATTAAATTCTAGATTACTAGGCACAGATAGTATCCACTGAAGAAGCTTCTGTAAAATAAGTCCCGTCTCACGTTTCAAGAGGTCTTAGAGAGTGCCAGTAACATAGCTGCCAAGTTTTCCCTTTTCTCGCGAGGAAGCCTATTCAGCATAATGGAATTTCCCTTTAAAAAAGGGATAACTTGGCAGCTATGGTCAGTAAGCATGTGTATAGGGGTGATCAGTGTGTACACAGCATTGTGTACATGGACTTTGAAAAAAACCGTTGATATAGGGTAAATCCAGCACTTCATGCAACAGGTTCCACTTGCAGAACAGACTTCCTCTCCTCTTCTCCACCTCCTCTTATAATAGTAGCATCTGGTGTATTCCAGTGAAGCTGATGTGTGAGAGAGGGCTCTTGCCCCATGTCCTGGTTGCAGGATTCCCAAAGGCATGTGGCTGGCCATGGATGGGACAGTATGCTGGACTAGACAGGCCTTTGGTCTGATCCATTGGGACTGTTATGTTTGCATGCTGCCGCCGCCACCCCATCACCAACTTTAAGCATTCTATTAATTAAGGAGCTCGATTTTATTAATGGGAAGTGGGACCACAAGGCTGGATCTTTTCCTGTACGCATTTCTGGCCCTGCCCTTCGGCCACATGTTGAACGTAGACTCTTGTAGGAATCCCAATTGTGCACAGTATCTCCGCACATTCACCTGCTCATGCAAAGGTGTTCGAATTCTAGCCACTGAGGGCTGATGGCCCGCAGCACAAGCCTGCGGGGATAGCTCAGTCAACAGAGCATGAGACTCTGAAACTCAAGGCTGTGGGTTTGAGCCCCACGTTGGGCAAATGATTCCTGCTACTGCAGGGGGTTGGACTTCCAAACACTACAATTCTATGTATATGTACCCTTATCACTTGGGAGTCGATGGGGCTTGTGATGAGAGAATATGGGAAGCCAAACGGAATGTTGTTTGATGAAGAACACAAGAACCTGACTTTCTTTCTTTCTTTCTTTCGATGGAGGGAAGTTCTCACTATAATAAGGCTGGCAAACATGGATCCAAACAACTGCAAAAAGTTTAGAACTTTGCTTACTTGGCATTGCTAAGAGCTCCTCCTTCTGGCCTTTCTGTGAACATGATCACGGTGATGAGGGTTGTAGATTAAGGCTGTTATGCTTCTAGTCTACCAGTTCAGACTTAGTTCTCTGATTATTATTTTTTTACTTTTTTCTTACACTGTTAGGTGTTGTTGCTGCAGTTGCTTCCAGTTACTAATTGTATTTCAATATAACAACACCTGCTGTAGCATGCTAGCTAAGAGAGCAAGCTAAAAATCAGAAAGCCCCAGCTTTGACTGTCTCCTCTCTCATGCATTCACTGAGTGACCTTTGACAATCCACTCTCTGCACCCCTCACACCTGCAGTAGGGGGGGGGGATAATAATACTGATCCCCATTACAGGGCTGTTAAAGTTTACAACAATATAACACACATTTGAACACTTGAAAGTGCTATACAAATGTTAAGGATTATTCCATTGTTTTTCAAATGGTTATGAGATGCCCTTAAATACTGTAAAATGAATGGTAACGTTACAGGATTCAAGCATGTCCAGGCTTCTTGCACACAGTGTCTATGTGCAATACTTGGTGAGCAAGATAAAGGTGGGGAAATACAGGAAGAGGGTTGAAAACAATGATGAAATGTCTTTATTGGAAAGAAAGCTGCAACACTCCCCCAGCCACCAATTTAACCAACTAAATTGTATTGGAAATCTTCTGGGTGTTTCAGTAACATTATCTTCTTGCACTAATCTCCATCAATTAATCTTCATCATCACACTGCAACACCCTTAGTCAATCAATCAATCAATCAATCAAAACCTTTATTGACATCATCCAGAAACATTCAAAACAAATTGGCCAGTACACGTCGCCATATCATCAGTACACCACCTTAGTCTTGTATCTGGCTTAATGCAAGCAGACTAGAGCCAAGAAGTCCAGGATTTGGCTAAATGCAGTGGAACCTCGGGTTACGTACCGTCCTGCTTACAAATGCTTTGGGTAATGAGCTCTGCTAACCCGGAAGTAGGTGCTCCTGGTAGCAAACTTTGCCCTGGGATACGAGTGGAAGTCGCACACCGGCGGCAGTGGGACACCCCATTAGCGAAAGCACGCCTCAGGTTAAGAATGGTTTTGGGTTAAGAACAGACCTCTGGAACGAATCAAGATCATAACCAGAGGTACCACTGTGTATGGGTAGGGAGCCTATATTTGCCTACAGTCCCTCACGCCTCATGGAATGCAAGTCTAGAATTACCGTATTGGTCTGAATATAAGCCTCACTCCCCCCCCCCCCCCAATTCTGACCATGAAAAGTTAAAGTGCAGCTTATATTCACAACCTTATGGTATGCAGCTAGGAGCAAACAGCACCAGGAGTAAGGCAAAGCGGCGCCCGCCCCACGCATAGTCCCCCATCCTCTCCCCCAGGGCCAGGAAGGGAGAGCGCCCCCAGTATGCAGCCAGGAATGCAGCGGTTTATATTCGGGTATTTTTCCTTTTTTCTTTTCTTTCCCTCCTCCAATTTTAAAGGTGCGGCTTATATTCGAGACAATATGGTATCCTCTGGCATTCCTGAATGGCCTTTGAATCTATCTGCCATTGGAGGGAGAAAAGGCCCTATGTGCACTTGGCCTCTACAATTTTCGGCTTAATGTGCATCCATGTCTACATGGGAATTTTGTGCCAATTAGAACAGGTACAGTGGGAAGTTCTCCTGACACTTGCCTCCTCAACTGGCGTGAGTTTCGGGGTGGGGCACGGTGAAAGATAAGAGGAGCAAATGGATGGGAACAGTTGCCAATGCCTTGTCTTCTACAGTATTGAGAAATGACAAGATCTCCTTCCTAGTGGGCAAAGTGAGAGGGGGCACCTCCACAGGCGAGTCCCTTCAGCTCATTATCCTGTGGAAGGCCCTGGGAGAAGAAACTGGCATCCCAGGAGCTGCTGGGGGGTTCCATGTTCTCCCTCCAAAAAGGACGCACATTCCCCTAGTTACCATCCCTCATCCCATCGTCATCCCTTCCCTCTCTGGACTGAATGGTACACTGGAAGCTCATCAAGGCTTAGGTTTGTCAGAACATTAGAAACTACTATAAACTGCCTGCTCCCAGGGTTTCCTACCCTTCTGTGAGGCAGCTGCCTCAGGTGACAAATTCTGAGGGGCAGAAAGAGGCCCAAAAGGCCTGCCATGTTTTCTGCCCTGCACTCCCTATGCTATTCTGCTGCCCTGGTGTGCAGTGGAGGACTCTGCCCCATCACCAGTGCTGAAAATTCAGTTACCAGCCTAATCAGATTTTGCGCACAAAATCGGGAAATGCACCATCATGTCCTTTGCCTCAGCTAGCGAAATGGCTTGCGCTGCTCCTGATATCTACCCAAGTATCATCCTGCATATAACATTAAACAACCATTTAATATGCACATTCCAAAATGTCCTTGTATGCAATGAATTCCTGCAGGCAGCTGAAAAAGATGACGGCTTTTCTGTGCTGGTGCCGAGAGACAATGACATTATGTTCCCAGAAGTTTACCTTGACCTCTTCCCTCCCACTTTTTCACAGGCAAGTCAAGCCACATTTTTTCAGAGCACTTTCAAATCTTTCTTTAGTCTGGTTTCCAAACATATCTACTGCTATTTTTAATGTCTGGTGTGTTGTGTTGTTAATCTTTTTTTTCTTTTTTTTACGCTTAATGTTGGCTTGAGGAGAGATTGTCCTTTACAGGGCTACTGTTAAACTCCATATATAAACTGACTGGGCATTCCGTTGTGGACAATATGTTCTCAGGCCAGTTAGAAGCAAAGACTGATTCCTGCATATTCTCCAGCAAGGGCAATGCACAATTTTGTCGCATCACCCTTTGTCAACCTCTGGGGGTAACATGCCAGTGGCGGGTTATGGACAAAAGTGGATATGACCACCTTATACTGTCACACATGCACTCACACAAACAGTTCCCCCCCCCTTCCCTAGTCAAAATCAATGCAGTCTTAGGAGAAGGGAGAGATTTGCTTCAGAGATCAGGGCAGGCCTGTCTATACTCACTCTATAGGACAGGGATGGGAATGTCCAATTCCCAATTTGGCAAATGGGCAAGAGTTACATTCTGCCGCAAGTCAGACACTACAATGAAAGTAATCCAAAATGGTTGCACCTGCTTTGGGAAGTCGTTTGCTCTTAACAAATTGTAGTATGATTGCAAGAACAACATGTTTGTGTATGTATACACATGCACACTTGTACACATTATCTGGCTGTGTTCCTGGGATGCCCAAGTGCATTTCCTCACCAACTCCTTAGGATTCCTGCTGCAGACTGAGAGGAAATTGAGGAAAGAACTCGATACGATGACACACAAAAGCAGGCATTGTTGAGTCAACCCCTTTCATCCTATTAAGGCCTGATTACTGTTCAAAATTTCCTAGAAGGTGGTTGCGGAAACCCGTGCTCCATTAGGAATCCTTAGGGAGCCCTATACTTTGTGTTTTGGCACCCCTGCTTTAAGGATGTGAAACTACCACCCCATCCTTTGTAACAATTTCAGGATATGTGTGATATTTTAGAGAGTATTATTAGCTTTATTCAAGGCCAGCAGTGAGACAGGTCTCGGACATTATCAACTCAAAATGCAGCATTATACCAATTAAGCACCCTATCTTAGGTCACATTTTTACCACAAGATGCAACAGTCAAACAGCTTGCCATGTTTCCCTTCAAGCATTAACAGTAAAAAGAACAGCAAAAGCTACCTTTAAACATCCAGACAAAACCCAGGTAAAATGGAATATGTTAAAGAGGTGATTCTCAATACAAAAAGCATGTGGGAATATGCAGGGTTCTCAAGCACTAAGGCAAAATGCTCAGCTAAAACTATGTGGAGCAGTGTTCTTAAGAGCTGCCTGGAAATAAATCCAAATGAGACACAGAGTTTGAAAGACATTATAGGGCATTTCAGCAGAAATCAACAAAAGAATTAAAAGCCCAAACCAAAGGCAAGACCTATGGTCTAATGTGGCAGAGAGTCCTAACCTTTATATATTTGCTCAGGCACAGAATCAGTGGACCTGCCTCCTGCACCAACATGACAATGGCATGTACTACAGTAAAAATGCACTGCACTAATACAAAATGCTAAAAAGTTGGTGGGGTGGAGGTGTTTATTCAAGCTCCGTGCTGGTGCCCTTTGCTTCTCACCCTCGTTCTGCTCCCGAGCTTACACTAGTGAAAAGTCTCTCTAGAGAGGGTAAAATCTTGTAAAACACTTCACCTTGCCAAGCAATGCCATGCCAGGGAAAAACTGCACCAGTAAATTTTCTTTCTCAGATCTGGGTGGTGGCATTGCATAACATGTAGGCTTCTAAAGAGATGCTAAACAGATACTACAGATACTAAACAGATTGGCCAACACGTCTATGAATTAAGACACCCACTCATCTGATAACTACTTCCTCCAAATGTGGTTTCTAAACCTTCCCCACAGCTTGGATGAGGAACACCTAATGAAAGCTCTATCAAAGCCTTCTCCCAGATTGAAACTAGTAGAGCTGCTTTGATGTATTTCTGGGGGGGGGGAGGGCATCTTCACCTAAAGAATTTAAGGCATGTAATATAAAACTACCTTTTAACAGCAAGTTGGATCTCTGAGAAATAAAACTGCCCCAGTGGGGTTTCTTGGTCTTGACTGCAGTTCTTATGTGATCACAGCTTTCTCTCTCGTAGCCTTTTGTACGTCAATAAAAGCTTGCACCATGCCCAAGAGTTTGGTGCCACGGTTATTAACTAAAGTGCTTTGCAATGCATGCAGGTTGTTAAGAGAGCACCAAGAAAACGTAAGAGCAAAACCTGCTGGTAGACCATTATAAATCAGAGGGGTGGTGGCAGAGTTTGTGGAGAAAGATTGCAAGATGCTCAGGATGCAATGCTGACCATATCTACTTGTGGATAAACCCTGTTGAAACTCTGGG
Source organism: Zootoca vivipara (assembly GCF_965207765.1). NCBI lineage: Eukaryota > Metazoa > Chordata > Lepidosauria > Squamata > Lacertidae > Zootoca > Zootoca vivipara. The sequence continues at coordinate 17,105,173 of NC_142588.1, forward strand.
TGGGAAGGTGGGTGAGGAACAGAAGAGGTTTATTTCTCAATAAAGGGGAAGAAATGTTAGCCAAGCCACCTGCTAAAACTGGATGCCCAACAAGGATAATCTGCACTGCTGCACATTATTTTTTAATAGTATTTATTATTATTATTATTATTATTATTATGAAGCACTGAAAGTACTAATGAAGTAGCATTAGCCCTATTGGTCTATGGTGCAAATGAAAATGCCACCTTGCCTCCCAGTCACAGCTACACCCTGGACATAGTGCAGCTGCATGTAGAGGTCAGTGCTCACAGACCTGCTTAATCTGCAATCCTTACTTGTAAAAGGGTGGCAGGGGAGAGGAGAAAGAGGCTCATAAATGAAGGGGACTATCCATACAATCACAGAGGACAATCCAGCCATGGATGCAGGCAAAACCAGGGAGCAACAGACAGGCACAGGTTGGGCCCAGAGGAAGATGCTTCACCACACTTCTATACAGCTCAGTTTATGAATAAGGCTACTGTCAGACCAGAGAAGCAGAGACTACAGTATAGGTTGTTCTGTGCTACAAACAAGAAACTTGCTCTGTTTGTCACCCGTATTTTAAACTGGTCCTATGCAGATATCTTGTGAGTGTTGGCCTTTTGGTCCTGACCATTAAGAACTGGCTTTATTTCCTTGATCTAAAAAGAAAGGCTCCATCCCCCATTGTCACAAGCTAGTTTCATCGCTTTGCCCACAGCTGCAAAACCTTCAGGGGAGACGTCTGAAAGAAATTTCTCTTTCAATTTCTCCAAGTGAAAGAGATTGCCATACTTTTGAACGCACAAAAAATATTTAGGAATACATCCATCCCTCTAGCTGAAAAATATACCCCAAAGCTAGAATGTGTTGAAACCTTCTCTTCCGGCTGAATCCTTCACCAGCTTTTCTTCCGGGGGTTGTAGGCCAACAAATAGTAGAGAGATCCCATTCCAAAGAGAAATGTTTGAAGCAACCACCTATGCTGAGTTGAAGGGTCTGTGATGCCTTTCAACCTGCAATGAAGAGACAGGCAGATAAAGCCTGACATTTCTGCATGTATTATTTAAAATCCAAGTTAAGTAGATAGATGTCTATTTTGCCTTCAGCTGCTTGGAGGATGGGGGGAATCTGAAGGTGGGCTGTCATCCACACCCCTGCTCCCTCACCAGAAACCTTCAGGGAACTTTCCAGGCTGGCATGTGATACAGCAATGAAGGAAAGATCTCAGCAATGCACTCACTAGTTCCAGGTAACCTCCAAACAGGGTTTTGAATCAAAGTGCATATATTTGGGATTTAGAACTTGCAGAACCATCATGTTGTTACTCCTCTGCTGGCACTCACACAGACCAGCCTACTTACACAGTCACTGGTTCCTTCTTGTGCTTTTATGTTTTTTTTTACAGTGGAACCTCGGTTTACGAACACAATTGGTTCCAGAAGTCTGTTCATAAACCGAAGTGTTCATAAACCGAAGCGAACTTTCCCACTGAAAGTAATGGGAAGTTGATTAATCCGTTCTAGACGGGGGAAAAACACCCCCTAGAACGGATTAACTGCTTCGCTCCGATGCCTTTGCGGAGGCTGGGGGCCTCCGCAAAGGCATCGTAGCGAAGCCCCAGCCTCCGGAAGGCATCGGAGCCGGGACTTCGCTCCGATGCCTTTGCGGAGGCCAGTGTCGCGAAAGCGGTCCCCGGCCTCCGCAAAGGCATCGGAGCGAAGTCCCGGCTCTGATGCCTTCCGGAGGCCGGGGAGCGTTTCCGCGACTGGGCTGTGCAGCCGCGAAAGCGGTCCCCGGCCTCCGCAAAGGCATCAGAGCGAAGTCCCGGCTCCGATACCTTCCGGAGGCCGGGGACCACTTTCGCGGCTGCACAGCCCAGTCACGGAAACGCTCCCTGGCCTCCGGAAGGCATTGGAGCGAAGTCCCAGCTCCGATGCCTTCCGGAGGCTGGGGCATCGCGCCGATGCCTTTGCTGTGAAGAGCCGAGTCGTGCCGCGGTGCTTGCTGTACACCCGCTTCTTCTGCCGGATCGGCTGCAAGGGGATGTTGTCGGTGGCACGGCCCCGACAACATCCCCTTGCAGCCGGTCCGGCAGAAGAAGCGGATTGACAGCAAGCACCGCGGCGCGCCTTTGCTGTGAGGAGCCGAGTCGTGCCGCGGTGCTTGCTGTACACCCGCTTCTTCTGCCGGATCGGCTGCAAGGGGATGTTGTCGGTGGCACGGCCCCGACAACATCCCCTTGCAGCCGGTCCGTCAGAAGAAGCGGATTGACAGCAAGCACTGCGGTGCGCCTTTGCTGTGAGGAGCCGAGTCGTGCCGCGGTGCTTGCTGTACACCCGCTTCTTCTGCCGGATCGGCTGCAAGGGGATGTTGTCGGTGGCACGGCCCCGACAACATCCCCTTGCAGCCGGTCCGTCAGAAGAAGCGGATTGACAGCAAGCACTGCGGTGCGCCTTTGCTGTGAGGAGCCGAGTCGTGCCGCGGTGCTTGCTGTACACCCGCTTCTTCTGCCGGATCGGCTGCAAGGGGATGTTGTCGGTGGCACGGCCCCGACAACATCCCCTTGCAGCCGGTCCGGCAGAAGAAGCGGATTGACAGCAAGCACCGCGCCGATGCCTTTGCTGTGAAGAGCCGAGTCGTGCCGCGGTGCTTGCTGTACACCCGCTTCTTCTGCCGGATCGGCTGCAAGGGGATGTTGTCGGTGGCACGGCCCCGACAACATCCCCTTGCAGCCGGTCCGGCAGAAGAAGCGGATTGACAGCAAGCACCGCGGCGCGCCTTTGCTGTGAGGAGCCGAGTCGTGCCGCGGTGCTTGCTGTACACCCGCTTCTTCTGCCGGATCGGCTGCAAGGGGATGTTGTCGGTGGCACGGCCCCGACAACATCCCCTTGCAGCCGGTCCGTCAGAAGAAGCGGATTGACAGCAAGCACTGCGGTGCGCCTTTGCTGTGAGGAGCCGAGTCGTGCCGCGGTGCTTGCTGTACACCCGCTTCTTCTGCCGGATCGGCTGCAAGGGGATGTTGTCGGTGGCACGGCCCCGACAACATCCCCTTGCAGCCGGTCCGTCAGAAGAAGCGGATTGACAGCAAGCAGCCGAGGCGCGCCACGGTGCTTGCTTCCCATTCGCTTCTTCTGCCGGACCGGCTGCAAGGGGATGTTGTCGGCATTCGACAACATCCCCTTGCAGCCGATCCGGCTGCAAGGGGATGTCGGCGTTCGACAATATCCCCTTCCAGCCGATCCAGCAGATGAAGCGAATGGGAAGCAAGCACCGCGACGTGCCTCGGCTCCTCGCAGCCGACGGGCCGAGGCTTCGCCACAGCCAGCGCGCCTTCCTGGGCTCTCCTGCCCGGCTTGGGTGGTCGCCGGGGCGGCCGCCTTTCTCTTGCTGTCTTTGTGCTGTGGCTCTCTCGGCGAGGCCGGCGGCGGCTGCTGCGCCTTGGCCCTGCCTTCGTCGCCGCCGACCCCCCAGCCTGCCCGGTCGTCCTCGGCAACACCTCCGCTGCAATCAGAGTGCGGAGGGGCTGGGCTGCGCCTGGCGAGGCTGGTACAGTAGTCCGAAGGGAGATCCTCCCCGCCGGCGCTCTTCCTCGGCCGCTGCGGCCATGACGGACAATATCAGAAGAAGCGGGTGGGCAGCAAGCAGCATGGCAGGTAAGGCAGCGCCGGGCCCGGCTCCCCTTGGCGCGCCTCGGCTCCTTGCAGCCAGCGCGCCTTCCTGGGCTCTCCTGCCCGGCTTGGATGGACACCCGGGGAAGCCTCCTTTCTCTCCCTGTCTCAGAAACCTTGGAAACCTCGGGTTACTTACTTCCGGGTTAGGATGGTTCGTAAACCGAAAGATTGTAACCCGAGGTGTTCGTAAACCGAGGTTCCACTGTATTTTGCTTACTTCGTTTATGCATCCCGAAGCAATTAACAATACAAAATCATCAACAATACAGGCATATATAAACACAATGCAGATAAGGGCCGGGATAAAATTATGATTAAAAAGGCTTCTTAGAAGAGGAAGGTCTTTAAGAGGTGCCTAAAAGACAATAGACACAATTCCTGCATTATACGGAGCAGGTCTCCTGATGAGATGGTATCTGCAAGAGGCCTTCTACTGCAGAATGCAACCATAAGTTGTATATATAAGGTGCAAGACAGCACTGGTTTCGTTTTAAAAAGCAAATTCAACGACAGCTCCGAAGTCGGTCCTTGGCAGAATTTACTTTAGGCCCAATTCTTGCAAATGGGATGTGAAGATTATTAAAACCTGTATGTCACTTCTATACCACTTCAGGCAGCGAGAGGGAGTGCTCATGCATTTCCCACAGCACCCCATATCCGTACCCAAGAAACCAGCTCACAAGCCCAGATGCAGCTCTGCTGTTTAGGAGAAGGTGGAGGGAGGCGGAGGTAGAAGAGAGACCCAAAATAAAATAAAAATAGCTTACTTGCATAGCTTGAGGGCATATAATGCTTCCCCGATGTGGACTAGCCAGGCCACGAAATATCTGAAAGGAAGGATAATATGGTAACACCTTTTGTAACTGGCATAAATTAAAGCAAGATAATCACCAGCTAATTAAGAAGGGACACAAACCTGTTATTTCTCACGCAAGCCCTTGTGAAATGGACAGAAGGTGTTCCCGGAAGCAACACAAATATGCTTTGTGCAATGCCTGTTCATTTCGGTAAGCATGGCTTGTGCAAGAGAAACACACAGCAGGCTCTGCCTTAGGAGCTATCTGCCACTGCCTCTGAAGGGTGCCAAAGATCAGCCTGCCTTATTGTATGGCTCCCTCTGTACTACTTGCATGCTGAATAAAGTTCAGGTGCAGGAATGGGGTTTTCAAAAAGCAGGCAAACATTTTGTCCTGCCCTTTATATTAATGTGCATATTTCTAATAACAGAAGTTATGCATAGCCTAAACAGGACCAGAAACACTACACAGTCGTAGTGGAGTAAGGCATGTATGGAGCTGCTCTTTAACCCAGGTAACAAAAGTGCTCAGGGGAGATAATTATGGGCTGGAAAACTACTAGAGGAAGAGGTTAGACAGCCTGTCCCAATCCACCCTTCAGACATGTGTGGGACTGGTTTCTACAAGTTAAAAGGAAGGAAAAATAAAGAATGAGGCCCTGGGTCCATTGTTAGAAATTCTACAATTCTATGACTCTATAATCTCACCACTGAGCCTAGGGCTTGCTGACCAGAAGGTCGGCGGTTCGAATCCCTGTGACGGGGTGAGCACCCGTTGCTTGGTCCCAGCTCCTGCCAACCTAGCAATTCGAAAGCATATCAAAATGCAAGTAGATAAATAGGAACCGCTACAGCGGGAAGGTAAACGGTGTTTCCATGTGCTGCTCTGGTTTGCCAGACACGGCTTTGTCATGCTGGCCACATGACCTGGAAGCTGTACGCCGGCTCCCTCGGCCAATAATGCGAGATGAGCGCGCAACCCCAGAGTCGGTCACGACTGGACCTAATGGTCAGGGGTCCCTTTATAATCTCAAATACATTGCTTGACTCTTACTTGTCCCTCCCAATATGCAAGGAGAAACACATACATATGGCTGCATATTATATTTCACCACCCACCCATCTGGGAATGGTGGTACAGGCCTCGGGATCCAACAAACTTGTTGGGTGAGCAGTAGCAGTGTGAATAAGAAGAAGATGAGAATTCAGCTTACCCCGTATTTAAAAGAGTTTTATGGTTCTCCACCAAATATTTAGTGAAGGTGCCTAATGGTCCCAGATAGCCGTAGGGGATTGTTGAGGGTGACAAGACTGTCCACTGAGGTGTGCAGGGGGGGGGAGAGAAAAAGAGAAAGATATACATTTAAGTAAGCATACAGTAGATATTTGCTTTATTTACGTCAGCTATACCACTTAATATTCCAAATTCCTAAGTGGCATATAAACATGTCAACATAACCCATCATCCGGCAACATCAGAATTCACAACATTTGTTTTTATCCCCCAGTATCCATATGTAATATATGAAATTCGGGGACATCAATACAATGTGGCACAACCCAGAAATTAGCAGCCATTTGACAATGCAGGGTGTGGAGGACACTGAAACACTGAACTTAGGCAAGAGAGACCGCAGCTGATAAGATCTTGGTCTAGATCCCCCTAAAAAAAAAATCACAATTATCATATAATGTACTTCCAGAATAAACCTCACCAGTACAGTGTGTGCTATGCATTAAAGCTAAGAGTGCACTACGACAGAAAACATAGAAAACATACCAGTACATTTATACAGTCATACTTCGGTTTAAATACGCTTCATGTGCATGCACACGAAAGCTCATACCAAAATAAAAAGTTAGTTGGTCTTTAAGGTGCTGCTGGAAGGAATTTTTTTTATTTTGTTTCAAGATTCTGGGGTGCATTTAGTTTTTGTTTTTCAGCTCATTCATTTCAGTGGAAGAGTTTCAACACCTGCTTTAGGCATCTATCTACCCTGTGCCCAGTTGCAGTGGAGTAAAGTGCCCACTGAACTCAATGGGACGCCCTTCTGAATACTGTAAATTCTCCCCGTGAAATAAATTTGACTTTTTTAAAAAAAAAACACGCTTGATTTTGGCGGGCTCTTCCCTAACATCTTCAAAGCTACGGTACGTACATAGGGATCCCCTCCAGGGGTCCCCTCCAAGCCTTCCCATCTCTAGCTCCCACGGCAAAAGAGACATACTGTAACTCAGCCCGTGGAGCACGAGGACTTTAACATCCAGGTCGCGGGTTAAAGTCTCGTCAGGCGAAATGTTCCGGGTTGGACTATGATCCCCCCCCCCGAGGGTGCCCTTTGGATCCGTGGCGCCCCGCGCTCTCCCGCACCGGGTGCCCCGGGAGCCTCCAGGGAGGCTGCGCTCACCCCGTAGTAGATCATGCCGGCCAGGATCGCCACCATCCAGAACGGCTTGGTGCGTCGGAAGTAATCGGCGCGGTGCCCTGCCTGGGAGTCCATCGAGCCCGCTACTCTCCTCATCTCTTCGGCGACCGAGGCTGTTCCTGCCGGCTCTTGTGAGCGGAGGGGCGTGGCGACAGCGCTGTATTTGCATACGCCGCCTGCGTCACAAAGAGGGAATTGTTGTTACGCTCAGAGCAGGCGCGGGAAGGAGGAGGGGAGGAGGGGGGTTGGATTAGGAGGGATCGGCGGGACGCTCTGCTGCAGGATCAGCGCTGCTACCTGCTGCTACCGCTTTCCTCCTCTCGCGTATCTCCGGCAACCGCTTGGGCCGTAAAGTAAAGTGCGAGTCTTTGTGGCAAACTGCTGGCGGCAATTCGTACAATTGGAGAGTTGGAAGGGGGTCCCGCAAGGGTGGGTCATCTAGTCCAACCCCGCCTGCAGTGCAGGAATCCCACCGAAAGCCATCCCTGGGTCATAGCTGTCAAGTCCCCCCCCCCTTTTAAGGGAAATTCCCCTATGCTGAATAGGCTTCCTCACGAGAAAAGGGAAAACTTGACAGCTGTGCCCTGGGTGGGCTCGGACCCACGACCCTGAGATTAAGAGTCCCATGCGCTACCAGCTGAGCTGCCCGTGGTGGTGCAGTACTGCCATGCACACCTCATTCATACAAAATCACCACCCACTCATTCCCTTTCTGGAGTTTGCACACTCACTGAGTCCCTATCCATAATGTGCTTATTCCCTGTTCTTTCCTTTTCCAGTGCCCAGTGCTTGACCCCCCTCTTGCTTCCTTCTCTTCTTTAATAAAACAAAAACTGTGCCAGGTTTCGTGTGACAAAAAGGTTGGTTTTGCTGGACAGGTGGGATCAACAAGTGTTTCTCTTTTTTTCCTGCCAGCAAATGGTTAATGAATGGTAGCCTCTGATTGGTCGTGGTTCCAGGAGGGGGAGTTTAAAAGGAGAGGTTTTGGAGGGGCAGTTTGTTTGAGAGGGTTGGTTGAAGTGGGTTGGGATTGTGGTTGGAGAGATTGGGAGATAGGTAGGGAAGCAGGTTGAGGTATAAAGAAGTGAATGGGAGAAAGAGTTGGTTCTGGAAAAACAACTTCCACTCTGAGCATATTCTGAAGGACAGAGTGTGGTGTCCTGGAGAATTTTACTGGGAGGCAGAGGTTGAGCCAGGAGAGGTAGGAGCAGGAAAGGAACAGCCTATTTGGGACTCAAATCTAGTCTGGAGGGGAGAGATTCTTCTAAGGAAAAGAAGAAACTCCCAAACCCAGTGAAGGGAGGGGGTGTTGGGAATCTTTGGTTTACTTAAAAACGGACCTCCGGAACAAATTAAGTTGTAACCAGAGGTACCACTGTATTTCATAAAGTACCTCAGGAGCAGGCTTGTTAAAGGGGGTGGATAACTGAAAGAAAGTATCACCAGAAAAAGGAACCAAACCTATAATGCAAAAACAACTGAGGACAAATTAAAAGTGAAATCGCACAGTATTCCTGAAGTAACCTAAGTTGAATCCATTTGTGTTATATGCAATCTTGCCTTTAATAAATCTTTATTGTTCATTTAAAGAAAACCTGTCTGAGACTCCAACTTACCAGTTATCCCCTCACAAATGTTCCCCCGCAGGATACTCTGGGCTAGAATATTAAGAGGAAAGGAAAAAAAACTTTTGAGTAAAGGATTGTTCAGTGAGGTGGGGCAGGCCCAACGCCATGGGAGGAAAAATGCGTCACATTTTGTCCTCAGCATTTCTAGCACACGAAAGGGGTTAAAAGTGCTGGCTTCCTGCATGTCACGTTTTCCAGAGAAGCCAGGAAAAGGGCTGCAGTGATGGAGAAGAGTGGGAGGGACCTGGTGCCAGAATATCACAAGTGCCAGGCTGTGCTTATCTCACAGCTGCCTCCCTCTGAAAAGCAGGGGTAAGCACATTGTCTCTGCCAAAGGATGCTAGAAACAGCTGTTTACCACCTCACGGAGCTACAATTCCTTGTTTTAAAGGACCATTAAATGTATGGTTTTTGTGTGCAGTCCAGAAGTGTAGGTGGATGGGGCTTGCAAGCTTGGGCCATCTAGTTTTGTTTCTCATAATGGTAAGCAATGCTCTGCACATTTTAAGTATATTGCTATTACTGCAATTTAAAGCACAGGGGAAATTTCAATTTAAATAAATTACTCACAACTGTTTCCCCATGCATATATTTTCAGAACATATGTAAAGGTAAAGGGACCCCTGACCATTAGGTCCAGTCATGACCGACTCTGGGGTTGCGCGCTCACCTCGCGTTATTGGCCGAGGGAGCCGGTGCGACGAAAGTCCTTTACTTTCTGACTTATAACTTTGACCTCTCAATTATTAAAAGCACTAACGGATTTCTGAGGTAAATCAAATCTCCCACTTATCCCTCTAGCCTTTCTTTAAACCCTCTAGCACTCATGGGTTTCCAAAAATAAAAGAGAGTCCTCTTCCAGCCTAAACGTGGCCAGGTACCTATATAGACTTGGGGCTATAAGTAAGACTGTTCCTATGTGTACTCAGATAAGGGTTTCACTTCACTAGAAACTCCCTTACTGTAAAGCTAGCCTCCTTCCTGAGGTAACTTTATTATCATCCAGAACCTGTCTCCTCCTTTAGCCCCCCCCCCTTTTCTTGGTGCACTCTCAGCCACAAACCTTTCTCCTCTAAAAGGCAGTTTTGACAGTTTAAAAGAGCTCCCCACCAACTGGGTTCCTGGATACCTTAGCTGGAAATTGAAATAGACAATTACTGGTATGACACTTTAAAGATGGATATTTATTGACTTAAATCTTAATGGTTGCTTTCTGGTATCATTGGTACAGACTTAATTTCACAGGTAACGTTCTTGGTAATCAAATAACAGAATACCTATCAACTACTTCATCTAAGTCTACCTTCTCCATGACCACCCAAGCTCCCACACAAAAAACCCTCAACAACCACTTAACGGCTGCACATCATATTTAAAACCTCTGCAGTCCCTCCTCCAGCGGAATGTTGCTGCCAGTCACCAGGGAGACTGGGTTAACCCTTCAATTGGTCTGCTTGGAGAAGCAAAATACAACAGAACATTTCTTTAAAAAAACAAAAACAAAACACGTCACAGCCGGCGTATAGCTTCCAGGTCATGTGGCCAGCATGACTAAGCCACTTCTGGCGAATCAGAGCAACACACGAAAACACCGTTTAACTTCCGGCTGTAGCGGTTCCTATTTATCTACTTGCATTTTGACGTGCTTTCGAACTGCTAGGTTGGCAGGAGCTGGGACCGAGCAACGGGAGCTCACCCCGTCACAGGGATTCGAACCGCTGACCTTCTGATCAGCAAGCCCTAGGCTCTGTGGTTTAACCCACAGCGCCACCTGGGTTGCCCCATGCATATATTTTCAGAACATATGTACATGAATGTAAATTACATATTCCCTGGGAGTACATGCATAGTAATTAATTGCTACTTGACATTCTATGAGAAGGGTTGCCCAACCAACCTCAACTTCATTCTATGCTTTAGTGGTAGCAGAGGGAAACATGCAGCCTTTGTAAAAAATAAGAAGGATGTGTGCTTTAGCCTAATGTGACTTGGTTGGTTATTTAATTAATATTAATGATTACTAAATCTATTTCAGCTGCCTACAGGAATTAATGACGTACAATGAAATTTTGGAATAAACATATTAAGTGGTTATTTACTCATGTGCGGGGTGTGTGGAGTATTAAAGGAGGGTCGTACCTCTGGTGGAGGGCACATCGTGCTCCTTCTGGGATAGATTGCCCACCTTTGGTCCCCATCCTGCACTCAGCTCTCACCTGTGGCTCCTAGAAGCTGTCAGCATGCGGCAGCAGCCACACCCTGGGAATGGCTGTTGCTAGGGGAGGGTAGCTGATGGTCTCAAACCCTTGATGAGTTAGGGACTTCCTTGCATGTGGAGACAGTCTCCAGCTGACTGAGGTCTTGAAGTTTTGCAAGAGCTGCCTGTTGAAATGTTGCATCTGTGTGGGCGTTTTCACTACCTGAGCAGCATGTTGCAGAGAGGAGCAATCTGCTGGAGCTATCTGAATTTGTTAACAGAAGATCTGTGTTTAACTATGAGGAAATGAAAGGATAAAGAAATGAGATATTAGAATTATCATTGCATCAGAATATGAATATGTAATTTTGAGAGGCGATAAAACTTTGCATGAGCATGGACCTTGTGCCTTCAAAGTTGCTACACGCAGTGACCTAATTCTTAGAGGGTTTTTTTTACATTCATCAGAGCGAAAAGATTTAAATGTCTTTAGCTGTTGATGCAATGGGACATGCTGTTGATGCAATGCGACACCCACAAAACATTTCCTCCTTGACTGTTCATTGTTGTTTTTAAGTATACATGGGTGCAATTGAAGACACAGTCATGCAAAAGACTAGTTCTCTAGTCGGAATAAGAGAGGAATGATATATGAGGGAGATCAGCTGAAGCAGGAGGACAGGAGATGTTATCATTTCTCAAATATTTCTCAATACACTATAAGACAGGGCATTTGCAACTGTTCACATCCATTTGCTCCTCTACCTTGTCTTTCACCTGCGTCACCTGAGGAATGCTATGGACTGGGAGCTGCAAGGAGTGTCCAAACATTAAGGGTGCCCAACACCTCACTAAAAATATTGTGGGGAGCTCAAAGCGGTCCAGCCCCTAGGAGTCAGCACTCCCTGAGGGAAGACAAGCCATGTGGGGAACTACTTATCCTTATCCCCCCACCCTCTTCTCTCAAATATCATGCCAATAACTATGTTCAGAATTTGGGCTTCTGGGCTACACAGACACAAAACTGCTTGTTTCTAGAGACCTTTTGCTCTCAGGAGGATGGGGCCTGGTGCTCCCAGGCTGCAGCTCTGCCGATGACTTTAACCCATCCAAAGCTGCAGGGAACTGGAAGCATGACATGAAAGCCTTGCCCTGGTTTGCTTCTCCTCAGGGGCGGGATGAGGGGGGGGAGCAAGGAATAAAAAAGGAAATAAATGGGCAGTGGTTTCTGCAGCCAAGTATTTTGATACTATACTATGCGGAATATTTAAATGTTTCTTTGATTGTCCTTATTGTCCTTGAATCTTCCTGCTGCTCTTGCCATCCCCTCCTGCAACAGCAGTGTGGCGTGCCACACCTTTTGAGAACCCCTGTATTAAGCCTGAAATGGAGGGCACCATGTCCGTGTAGGGGCTTTTCAGTCTCCTCCCTTCAGTGGCAAATCAGCCCACAGGCTATTCAGGAAAGTCAGAGAATCTTCTAGACTTGCATTCCATGATGTGTGAGGAGCTTCTGCCAAATGTGGGCAATCCTTCCCACTTCCCTTCCTCCCCACTCCCACATTTAGCATAATCCTGGACTTGTTTGCATCCCCATCTGCTTGGCATTGACCCAGAGGCAAGATTAAGGGTGGTGGTGGAGTATGGAAACGGTGTATGGAGTATGAATTTTAGGATAGGAAGAAATAATTTTGAAACATCCCAAAGCTTTCTGGTCAAAAAGCTGATAAAAGAGGAAACAATGGAAGTGTATGTTGAGTTTCCAATAAATAAATTACGTCCTTGGTTACGACTTCTGCATTCCTGAATATGTTCCCCACACATGATTTGGAATCCACATGTTTCCACATCCAAAATTGCTACTACCGGTAGGGGTGCAGGTGAGAAGAGAAGTGGGCATTCAAAATGACCGCTGCCTTATCCACAAAATTGGCAAGGCCTCCCTCATTTATGATGGTACAGCAATAATTCATTACTCTAATTCACCATAATTCTTACTCCACGGCTATGCAATAAGTTTGGATTGATAAGAACAGTTAAGATGCTACATGCAGCAAATAAATGTATGGGGTGTGAAACTGCCTTTTAATAACACCACAGCAATGGTCTCAATCAAAATTTGGCTATCACTAGTGTATCCCTCTGTAGGAGCTCTGAAGGGAAGGGGTTTTTATCTCTATAGAAGCTTCTCTGAGAAGTGGGAGAGGATTTTGGGTTTTTTGCTGAAGTGATTACATTTATTGCAGAAATTGGGTGCTTTAGTTGAAATTCTTGAATTGCAGGAGGTTGGCCTAGATGACCCTCAGGGTCCCTTCCAACACTGCAATTCTATTTTTAAAAGCATCTCCAAAACTATTTCCTCCATGGATATAATCTAATCAAAATGTACATTATAAAAACAATTATTTACTTATATAACATGGTGTTACGGATAATCAGCTCTGGGTTGCCATGGTTTAAAATGAGCCACAGAAAAAACTTCCAAGACCGGGTATTGAATGTACACTATTATTTTATCAATTTATGCATTGCCTTTCACATAATTCTCAAGTCCCAATAGCTTCATATGGATTTTAAGCAACACTGGAGACATATTGTGCCCTGCAGCACCCCACAGCTGAAGAGACAGAGGGTTGAGAAATACTCATCCAATTCTGTCTTCTGGAATTGGCCATTATCTCAAGACCGGAACCAATGCAGATCATTGCTCCGGGTACCCATCTTCTGTAGACAGACCAGGAGGATACCATGGATGATGGTATCAAAAGCCAATGTGAGAGGCTGCTGAAGCAGCAGTGTTGCATCTCATCACTCTCCCAACAAAGCTCATTTAATCGGACGGCCAAGGCAAATTTAGTCCAAACTTAGTAACCCCCTCTTGGACTCACTGATGTGGTCCAATGTGTTTTGGCAGCATCCGACTGGGCTAACTCAGCAATACATTGCAGCCAGCACACAACTGTGTAGATGCACTATGGAAATGCCGATTGACAGACAACAATTGCCGTGTCATGAGGCTCTGCTATATGAGACTCAGAATCAGTCATTGGCAACTTCTGCAAGACAGATTGCTCTTCTTACAAACTGATACAGCTTCCTTAACTTTTTATGTTGGAAGAGATTGTCTTAATATCTGCAGCTCCAGAATCTGGGTTTCCAGAAAACTTATTTATCTGCCAAATAATATTTATTAGTTTTCCATTTTTTTTTAACAAACCAATGCCAGATTACATCAAATTCATTATTTATTTATTTATTTATTACACTTGCATCCTACAAATCCTCAGAATGGTTTTCATGATGTCCCTCATCCCTATTTATCTTCACAACAACTTTCTGAGGTAGGTTAGGCTGAGCTATAAGTGGCTTTAGTCTACCCAATGATCTTCGTGGCTCAATCAACGCTTGAACCCATGTCTCCATGCTTGTAGTCCAGCATTCTAACCACTACACACTGTTCTGTCATAGATAATAACTACGAGAAGAATGTTTCTGTGCATGTGCAGATTGTCCTCTTACCCTCAAGCAGTCGCAACCTATCCATATTTATTGAAGACTGAATAAGTCAGGTGGCATGGTCCCCGAGCAAACATGACCTTTCTTTTCTAGAAAGGAAGCATTGTTGCAAGCAACACCATGGGCGTAGCCTGGATTTTTGTTTGTGTGGGGCAGGACTTTTGTTAGGGGGTGCAGAGCCGACATGATTGGTTAGTTAGTTAAGTATTTCTATTGTTTTGCTTGATTGGGGGAGGCAGCTGCCCCCCTTGCTTGCACCCAAAGGAATGAGAGGGAAAAGTGCCGTTGTGCCCATTGCAACCTCCTCTTGCACCTTTTGTTGTGCTTTACAACAACTACCATCTGCTTGCAAATACCCCCTTCTTGGGCAACATGGTGAAGAGAGTAGTGGAGGAGCTGTTACAAGAGTTTCTGGAGGATACAGCCCATCTGATCCATTTCACCCCAGCTTCAAGCATGATTTGGGGACTGACTCAGCATTGGTCACCCTGATGGTCGTAATGAGTAAGGTGTAATGAGTAATGAGAATGCCCCTGGCTTCTTGATCTGTTTTGGGGTTTTGATACCATTTATCATGATAGCCTTCTGGACAAGCTCTGTGGGGTGGGTAATAGTGACACTGTTTTACAGTGGTTTCATTCCTAGCTGCAGAACTGTGCTCAGAGAATAGCATGGTGAATATGGCCAGCATATTCCAGTCCAAATAATGGCCAAAGTCATTCATGCACTGGTAACTTCAAGACTTAATTATTACAAATTAATGCACTTTATGCAGGGCTATCCTTGAGCCCGGTCCAGAAGCTCTCGCTAGTGCAGAATGCTGTGGCTAGACTATTGAGAGGGACATGCTATCACCAGAACAAATCATCAATGCTTAAAAGCTTGCACTGGCTGCTCCAAGGCAGGTTCAAGGTTGTTGCATTAATTTAACAGGCCCTTAACAGCTTGTGATCAAAGTACCTTTAGACCCGACTGATCCCTTATATCACAGTTTGATGACTGAGGTTTTCAGGGAAGACGTTGGTGGTGGTCCCCCATGGTTCAGATGAACAGCTTGTAATTTACAGCTTCTATGCATTCAATATTATTCAATATTGCTCACCTTGTTACAATTCTGTGGCTGGCAAGACAAGAGGAACTCATTTTCAATGCAACCATCATACTTTCCAAAGTACATAGTCAAATTCTTGCAGCAGTGAAGGTCTCCAAGATCAATGCAGGAATGGGATTGTTGATCATACATATTTCAAAAGGAGATTCTTTTAAAATGCACTGCAAGAATCAGAATGTGATAGATTTACAGGCAAGGGATATTGGACATAATATACAATTGGCATCATGGGAAAAATTATGGAGGGAAGATTTAAAATTTACAGCAAGCTGTATGTTGAAAGAGAATTATATGAAAGTGATGTATTGCTGGTACCTAACTCCTACCAAGTTAGCAAAAACGTATAGAATGGCTACAGATATATGTTGGAAATGTAAAGAGAAAGAAGGCACATTTTACCACTTGTGGTGGACATGCAAGAAGACAAAAGCATATTGGGAAATGATTTATAATGAGTTGAAAAAATGTTTAAAATTACTTTTGTGAAAAAAAACTGAAGCTTTCTTACTAGGAATTTTAGATCCAGAAATACCTAAGGACCAGAACAGACAATTTGTGTATGCTACAACAACTGCTATTTGCCCAAAGATGGAAAGAGGGTTGATCAGAATGGCTGATAAAGATGATGGACTATGGCAAAAATGACTGGGAAAATCAGAGATCAAGAGGACAATAAATTTAATAAAGAATGGGGAAACATTGGCAGGATTCCAAACAGCTCTTACAATGTAGCGAGAACTATGGTAAAAATTGAGTTTTAAGAAAATATGGAGAATATTATATGATGCAGTTTGAAAAGAAGATATTGGGAAACCATGGAAAGGTGGAGGGAAGTCTCGGGATTCAGAGAATCCTATGTGTAGAATGACTATGATTTATGTGAGATGATAATTGTTAAAAGCAAAAATGAATAAAAAAGAATGTAGTAGATTTACAATGCATTCTAATTCTTACCATGCTTCTTTTAAAAACAAAACAAAACAAAACTCCTTACTTCTTTACTGAGTAGAGATAAACAACCAATGGCCTGAGAACTCAATCCATGTATTGGGAGTCATTCAAATCTATCATCCTGATGCAAATTCTATAGCCCACACCTCCATACATTTACTCCATGCACTATGGGAAATGTACAGTACTTCCTACACTAAAAATTGTTTGCCTATGTTACACAAAAAATGACTTGGAACCAAGCCAGACCTAATTTTGGAAGATCTGTAATAAACTCATGTCCTGCTATTTTTAGAAATGGCAAACACAAAATTGGGAGGGGGGCAGGTGGTAGTTACGGATTCAGATCTGTTTGTGGTGCTAAGGAATGGGTTTAAAACACCATGCCATTTCACCCAAGTTGCCCCCTCAGAACTAGTATTTGCCCAACAGGAAGGGTGGAGGTTGCAAGTACCATGCAGCAAATTTCTCTCTCCCCCCCCCATTTTATTTTATTTTTTGCTGTATAGAACCTAATATTCTTAATTTAGATGGGGGAATTACTTTGTTGCTGTTATTGCTAAACATGGGGAAGTCAGAAATCCTTTCTGATCTACTTAAAATCACCCGGAGCTCATCTACCTTCTGGCCATCCCTGCCGTGTGAAGGAAATAGAAGCTTGGGAAGCAATTCAGATTGGTGGGGAGAAAACAAAGCAGAAAGGGTTAAAAAATCCCCTTTCAAGCTCTTTCTGACTCCACCCACCCCCTCAGCTGCAAGCATGTGATGCCTTATCACTGATCTCCAGACGTCGAGTCTGGATTGATATCGGGTGTCTAGAGCCTTTGTTCACATTGGAGGGAGGAGTCAAACTGCCGTGAGTCAAAAGGCTTTGTTAGTATTGTGAAGAACACAAAATGTTGTCGTGGAGAAAACTGGAGCACTCTAGTCTCCCAGCACTCTAGAAATGGCAGTGGCAATGGTAATGGATATCTATACACATTATGTGAACCCAGAAAACAGGTCCAGTCTCCACAATGTACTGCAGGTTAGAATGTGGTTGCTCTATTCTGCGGATCATCCAGGCACCTAGGTACATGGTATCTCTTTTGTGGGAATAATCATCTACCTCCTTCTTTTAAAGGCAGTAGTTTTGATGAAGGAGCCTAGAATACAGAAACAGACATTTTCTGCTCTTCTGGGGTGAAAGACCCTACAAGGAAAGTCGCCCCCCCCCCGCCTATACACACATCCCCACACTGTGGTCTAGTCAGGGAAGAAAGTAGGCTTGAACCCAACATCTTGGCATTGCAGTTTTCCATGTGGAATATTTTGTTTTTATTGAGGAGTGTTTCATCTCGTGAGCCCCATGATCCATAGCCTGTGGCTGTATAGCCCAGAAACAGGTTTATGGCCTTATCTCTGGTTTGTGAGAACTAAGTTGAAGTGGCAATGGTTTGTTTAAGACCATTTAATGAGATGACAAGTAAGACTGGCAGCAACCACACCAGATTTCTGCAAGGGCATAGAACAATTTCTCAAGACACATGTTTTGATCATATAAAGAATTCAGGACACTTTAACATAATATGGCATGCTTGAAGCACAAAGGCATTGTGCCATTGAGCAAACAATAAAGATAGGACTAGTATTGATTTTAAATGTATTCTGAGTAATTTAGACAACATTTACTATTACTGACCACCAGAAGGGAACTAGTTTATAAATTCTTATTGAAGCTACTGATCAGATCTTAGAACATTTCATTGGCCTGGTTGTATGTAGCACTAACCCATTATTAACATTAACCATAGTCAATAAACCATGGTTACAACTGAGGCATCAGGCAGGTAATGAGTTAAACCTTGATTCAATGCATCATAGAATCATTAAAAGCAGAGCGGGAGCAGTTGTATCTTGAGAGCAGTTTGAATTTTTTCACTTCATTGACAACACTGCAACTTTGGGGCGATGGCACTTTAACCATAGTTAAGGAGGAGATGCAGGTTCACATGTAACACTAAGCTATTATTAACATTAACTAAGATTTCTAAACTAGTTAAAACCTTCAACAACATTTAACCATAGTAAATAAACAATAGTTAAGATCCTGGGCTGGGTTCCAGGAATTCTGTATTTAATTCTGAGATGGATTTGATTCTGAGATGGATTCTGAGATGGATTTAAAAGAATTAATTTTGAGTTTGAAAAGCAAAATAGGAGATAAGGATGAGATCTTGCAGATTTATTATAATGATTCAGGATCTCATAACCCAATATTGACCTCAAGGCCTTTTGCCTTTATGTGGTTGAATTAAGCTTTGATGAACATATAGCTGTCTGTATTTGACATAGGAGACATGAAAAAAGATGGCTTGATGAAACAGTTCATGAAGGCATTAAATACTCCAGGTAAATGTTGTCAACATATAGAGGCATCTACTAGGCTATCACTATAAAAACCCTTACTCTCAGCTAAGGGAATCGGAGCTGTTAGATCGTTTACTCCCAGGCATGTGCAGAGTGCTTACGCCTCATTATTTGGCAACCGCCCAGGGAATGCTAGTGTGAGGGCTGTCAGGGCTTTCTTTACAGAGGAGGGAGAAAAACGCAACCCGAATTCTCAGAGGGCAGGCTCAGGAAAGAAGGAGGCAAATATGGAAAAGTGGGCACAGGCTCGATGGTGGAATCCTCCCTGGGTTGCATTTGCCTGAGCTGAAGTCCCAGCCACATTGGCCAGACTTATTCCTGGAGGGGAGTCCGCAGGGCCAGCCAAAGACATTTTAATACCTGAGACACAAAACAGTGTCCCCACCAGGGAAGAAGGGGCGAATGGAGGTCTACATCAGGAACAAGGGACAGATTCTCCAAGAGTCCCTACTTTCCGGGAACAGTTCCGGATTTACAGAAGGTGCCGTGGTTTCTGATCTGTTCCTGGAACGGCCCACTTTTCCTTGGGACACCCCTACTTTTATTGGAAAAACGCTGGAGATAGTTGGGGGATAAAGATCAAATGGCGAACAGAGGCAGGAAGAGACCTCTTTGCTCAGAGGCTGCTCTAGAGGCAGATTTGGAGGGAGTTAGTGGAAGCTGAGGACGATCCAGCTTCCAAGCAGAGGCGGATTCAGGGCAGCACAACTATGAAGTAATGAAAGGAGCAGAATGGAAGGCGAAGGTGGGGGAGGGGCACCCGATTTGGGGCGTCTGAAATTCGAAAGATCAAAGGCCAGATATGCTGGTGCGGTTATCTCCCCTCATGGGTGGATCACCCCTGCGGGGGCGGGGTGGAGTGGGTGGGAGGGAGGGAGGGAAAGAAGCGGGGAGACCTTCGCCAGGCCTAATGCGGGAGGAGGGGGGCAGCCGGTGTGACGCCGCAGGGGAAACCGTTGCAAAAGGGCGCGAGGGCAGGAGAGGCGGGAAACGGCGCGCGGCGCCAACCTTGGTTCTATGAGGCGAAGCGAGAGGGAGTGGGGGATGGGCGGCCGTTGGGACCAGAAAGAGGAGCGTTCGTTATCCCGCTGCTGCTGTAATAAGGGAACACAATGGCGAGAGGGAACCCGGTAAGAGTTATCTAGTAGTCGGTCCCGAGGCGCCACAATAGGGCGAGGCTGCGCTATCTTCCCTCAGGTATATATATATATTTGTCGGCATATTAGCCTGAGGCCAGGCAGGCTTCAAATCCCTACACACACACACACACACACACACACACACACACACACACACACACACCAAAATCACTGCACACCCACACCCACAACACAATCCCTACATACACACACAGATCCCAAAATTCCTGCGCACATACACAACCCTGAAGCCGACTCGGGTGCCTCTGCGCCAGTCGCCGCCTCTCAGGCTGGTCTACCTCGCGGGGTTTCGGGGGCTGAGAGGGCGCAGGGGGAAGGACGAGGTCCGACGGGGAAAAGTGGGGTCCTAGGAGGAAACTCTGGGGGATCCAGGTCCCTCGCCCCCCCCCAAAAAAGTTCCAATGACAGGGCTTACCTGGCCTCCTCCCCCCCCCAATATTTTATTCAAGTGGGAGAAATAAGCACGTGGAATTTTTTAAAAAACTTTATTTTATTTCAAGTTAAAATATACAAACCATAACGTAACACGACACAACTTAAACATAACATAACGAAACATAACATAACATAAGCATAACATAATCAAATCCAATTAAACATACAAGGTAAAGAAGAAAAAAGGGAAAAAAGAAAGAAAGGAAAAATAGAAAAAAATAGACAAGAAAAATACCAATAAAAAAATTAAAAAATAACTTCCAAACATTTACATTTGGTTGACTCCTGTATACAATTTTACTAGGCTTTCCCTAATCTTATAGATTCTAACCCAAATATTATATGACAGGTTTTTATATTTTCCACTCACTTAGTCAGCTTGTGCATTTTACTCTAAATATATCACCCATTTTGAATTCATTCCCTGCTTATAAAAATAATCTTCAACATATTTCCACTCTTCCCTAATCTTCTGCTTAGGGGTCCTCCTAATTATTGCTGTTAACTTACCTAGGTGCACATATTCTGTCAATCTAATACGCCATTCCTCTATGGATGGGATTTTTTCCTTTTTCCAATTTTGGGCTATCAGGGTTCTACCTGCCGCACATGCGTATAATAAGATGTTCCTCCTATCCCTCGGTAAGCTATCTGGGAGCAAGCTTAGTAACATAATTTCGGGTTTTTTCTCAAACGTGTATCTTAGCATCTTTTTCATCTCATCGTACACTTCGGACCAGAATTTACACACCTTTCCACAGCTCCACCAACTAAGTAGGTTGTCTCCCGTTTTCTCCCTACACTTCCAACACTTATCTTGGTTATTTTTGTATATTTTCGCTAATTTTCCTGGCGTAAGGTGCCATCTATAGACTATCTTCCACATGTTCTCTCTAATCCCCATGCATGCTGTGAAGTTTATGTTTTCTTCCCATAATTTTTCCCATTGGTTGCTATATATCACCCTGCCAAGATCCTGCGCCCATTTTATCATCACATGTTTAACTTGTTCGTCTTTCATTTCCCATTCTAATAGGTATTTATAGATTTTGGCCAATGGTTTTACAGAATTATTGATTAGTAGTTCTTGCAGTTTTGACCTATTGTCTGTAAATCCTATTGCTCTATGCTTCTTAAAAATACTTTGCAACTGGAGATAATGTAGCCAACTTTGGCAATACTCTTTAATTTGGTCATACGGTTTTAAGACATACTCATCATTGATTTTTAAGGGACCCAGGTGGCGCTGTGGTTAAGCCACTGAGCCTAGGGCTTGCTGATCAGAAGGTCGGCGGTTCGAATCCCTGTGACGGGGTGAGCTCCCGTTGCTTCGTCCCAGCTCCTGCCAACCTAGCAGTTCGAAAGCATGTCAAAAATGCAAGTAGATAAATAGGTACCGCTACAGCGGCAGGTAAACGGTGTTTCCATGTGCTGCTCCGGTTCTCCAGAAGCAGCTTTGTCATGCTGGCCACATGACCTGGAAGCTATACGCCGGCTCCCTCGGCCAATAATGCGAGATGAGCGCGCAACCCCAGAGTCGGTCACGACTGGACCTAATGGTCAGGGGTCCTTTACCCTTTACATCATTGATTTTAATTACCAGTTCTTTATATGTAAGCCATTTCCCTCCTTTGGGTTCGTTGCCCTAGGTTCCAATAGATATCTAAATTCCTCCCAGATATTAATTAATGATTTTTTAAATACATGATTTGAAAATGATATATACTCCCCTTTTTTCCTCTCTTAACAGGTAAGCGTGCCAGCCTCCGATGTTCCTGAATCCTTCCAATCTTAGCAGTTCCAGATCATCCAGTAGCATAATATAGCTTTAGGTTGGGAGCTCCCCACCCTCCCCTTTCCTTGATATCTGTTAATATTCTGTATTGTACCCTCGCTCTTTTACCTTGCCAAATAAAATTATTCAAATCCTTCCTCCATGCCTCGAATGTTTTTTTTTTTAATTTTTATGGGTATCATTTGAAACAAAAATATCATTTTTGGAAGCACCATCATTTTTATTGCAGCTATTCTCCCCGCGAAGGTCAGATTCAGTCCTTTCCATTTGTCCTCTTTTATAATTTTCCATGTGTTGGCATAATTATTTTCAAATAGATCTGCATTGTTATTTGTTATTATGATTCCTAAATATTTGACATTTTTCACCACTTCCCAATCAATAATTAATTTTAATTTCTCTAATTCTTCCTTGCGCATATTTTTAACCATTATTTTTGTCTTCCCGTTATTTACCTTTAATCCCGCTACTTCTCCATATATTGCTAATTTTACCTTCAAAATGGTTAATGTTTCCACTGGATCTTCTGTCATTATTATGAGATCATCGGCAAAGGCCCTTACTTTAAGGTTGTTCTTCCCTACCGCGATACCTTTAAATTCTTTATTGTTTTGGATATCCTTTATCAAAAATTCCAATGACCAGATAAATAACAATGGGGATAACGGGCAACCATGTCGGGTTCCCTTTGATATTTCAAATTCCTTTGTAATATTCCCATTAATAATTAACCTTGCTTTTTGTTTATCATATATAGCCTTAACTCCCTTCATAAACTGCCCCCTTATCCCTAATCTTTTTAGTGCCTCTAACATAAACTCCCAAGCCAAATTATCAAAGGCCTTTTCGGCGTCGTGGAATTAAAACCCGGTTTCAGAACCATTTGCCTGGAAAGCAGATGGGAAGCAAACCCTGAACCGCATAAGCAGAATTGGTCCCTTGTCTGGTTGTCAGAAATTAGGTACAGGAGGAAATATTGAATGATGAAGTGATAATGTGTAGCCTTATGGACAGATTGGAATCTTGTAAGGCATTCCCAATACTCTCAAATAGCATGCTTTAGCTAAATGTCTGAGTCACATCATCATTCTACTGTGGATTTTGGTTTGGGGAACTCTTCCTTCCTGGAAGCTGCACTTAAAAGCAGAGAGGGGATCCGGCAGACCCAACCCCTTTCTGTATTCAGGCAACTTTTCAAAAAGTGAGTGCATTATGTAGCATGGCAGGCAGGTGGGGCTCAGAAAAATCCAGCCCAATAAAATCAGATGCACAAATAGACACGTATATATTTATATACATATATGCTTTATTGTTTTCTGCAAAAAGTAAAAAATACATTGTGCTACCGGTAACAATGCATCAAACATTAAAAAAAGAAAACCAATAAATAGCAAACAAAGAAACCAATAGTAATAATAATAGCAATAATGAACAGTTTATACCTAAACTCTAATTAAAATAACCGCCAACCCCAACTAAACATTTACCCCACATCAACCCGACAAAAACAAAAGCAAAATTGGAACATTTTGAAATCTTTACCCAATTTTCCCAACCCCAGATTTTTACTGTGGCCCTTATTTTAACAAGTGGCCAATTGTTCAGCTTTATTTTTGATTTCAGTATACAAGTGCTTTTAGCTTGCTTGAGCAAAGGGAAGTGAATGCTTCAGTAAATAGAAAGCCAGGTGATGATCCCAGACAAAGGCATTAAACAAACTTTATTGTAAAACTTTAAAATATACAAAATTTAAAAGTTAGGGAGGATTTATATGGATGGTTAACGAAACGGGTTCAATCCCTGGGAGTTCTGGTACTGCGAGGCATAGAGGTGCTCTCCTGGTTGCGGGATGCTAAGAGGTGGCTGCCAGAATCCTGCTCCTCCATAACTTTCGGGATAATGGAAGCTGCGTGGCTGGCAATATTGCTGCGTCGGACTGCTTGCGCTGCTGCCCAGGCTGCTTAATGGACTTCTCTTTCTTTCACAGCGGCTATAAGGAGTTGTAGCTCGGTTCCTGATCATTGTTTTGGAATCAGTCACCTTTGTTCTGGCTCTTCAGTTCTGAAACCAAGTCTGAACAAAAGAAAGGAAGGAAAAGGAAGCCTTAATCAGGGGAACCATGATATATGAACAAGTATGGGCACCATTTGTTCCTAAATTTGAAAAGGAGGGAGCACAACCCACCCACCCTTTACAAAAAGCCTTTACACTCACGATACAACACTCCCCCCCCCACAATAACCAAGAAAGAGAAAGTTGGCTCTTGAACAAGGCACCTTTCCCGATTTGGTCGGCGGCACCAGGGTGAACTAAGGCATTCGAATAACTACGCAAGGATTATTCTGAACCTTTTAAATTTATCCAGTATTTGAGGTTTAGGGAAGTCCTAGGAGCCCGCACTAGCCCCCTTCTTACGTGCACACGATCTTCTCCAGTTTTGGCGCAGCTTCCTCCTGGGAAAAGACATAGAGGCAAATATGAGGGAAACGCTCGGCTGAAATCGAAACAACGCTTGCAGATCTTACTCCCAACAGGGAAGCTCAGGGCTGGATCGCGTACACTGGACCCCGGGAGTAAGTTCCACTGAATCGGACTCTCTCTGAGGTTACACTGTGTAAAACGACCACCGGTTTCAAACGCTTCAGTGGCATTTCTTACAACCGCCTGGCTGAACACCCACACGGCTGAGCGCAGAAGGCAAAGCCTTTGCTTTTTGCAGGAAGGCTTTTGTACCTGACCTTAAAATGCACGCACATTGTTTCCTTTAAATAAACCTCCGGTTGCTCTGAACAAGGCTTGAATGAAAACAAGCCAAATAAGTTTACGTAAGAATTTTGCGCTCTTTCTATGCCTACCATCGTTTTTCGCAGCCAATCCTAACCACGTTAATTGGGAAATTAAATCGCCGTTTATTTGAAAAGGATTTAACAATTAGGAAAGTGTGCATAGAATCGCACTTTACACACAGTAAATGCTTCGTGCTTACGAATAAAGGTGTGCAACCCAGTCTTGCCTGTGCTTCTTGCAAGGATATATGTCGAAAAAAAGACTTGTTTAATCCCTCCGCGGCTACCACAACGGAGTCTTTGACTCCAGACCCAAATGAAACAGAAATCATCTTCCTTCCCACCCACTATACCCTATAAATCATTAGAGCAATGTTGTCCTTGTTTATAAAGACAGTGAATAAATGATCATTTTTTTAAAAATATTTCTCTTACCTTCGTTGTTGGATGTCATCATGCAAAAACTCTCGCTCGCTCTCTCCTAAATTGGTTTTGCCTTGAAAATGGATTCTTTCTCCTTCAGGTTCACTCTGCTATTCTGCTGGGGGCTCGGTCAGGGCATTTATCTCTGGTGGGCGAACCCCACCCTTACTTCTCAGCCAATAAGAGGGAGTCACCCTACCATTGAAAATTTGGTGAGAAGTGATCAAGTAATGATTATGAAGATTCTAATTTAATGCATTTGAGCAAAAAATACCTTTCTATAATCCATAAATAACCTTGCAAGGTAGATCAGCGTTATCTCAGTTGCAAAGGTCAGGGGGGCAGGGGGTCTTGCTCAAGGCCACCTACAACTTACATCCCAGACTTATCTTTGGCTGTGTACACATTACCATTTACTATGGCTCCAGAGCATTCCCACCGCTACCCTGTTTCTCCAAAAATAAGACGTAGCCATAAAATAAGACGTAGCAGGATTTTTAAGCATTCAAGGAATATAAGCCATACCCTGAAAATAAGACATAGTGATAGGCGCAGCAGCAATGCCGGCTGCGGCAGGAGGAGGAGGAGGAGTCCTGCCGGCTCCTTGCCCGGAACCGACTGCTGCTGCAGAGCCGACAAAGCGCCCAGCAGCGCCACGGTGAGCCAGCAGGACCCAGCAGCAGCAGCTGGTTTCTTCACCTATTATCAGTCCCAGTAGTGAAGTGGGTATCTTCTCCCCCCCCCATGGCTAAACGGTTTTTAATTTCTGTATTTTATATTCTTTCACCACTTTGACACAACACTTTGGACAGGGGACTTGCTAGGCTGTTCACCAGGCTCCAGAGGGACCCTATCCTTGTAGGTTAAACTATTTGATTGGAACAAATTACCCCCCCCCCCAAAAAAATACTTGCCATTGCATTTGGATTTCCTTTGTGTTTAATAAGACATCCCCTGAAAATAAGCCATAGTGTGGTTTTTTTGAGGAAAAATAAATATAAGAAGGTGTCTTATTTTCGGAGAAACACGATAGTGTACGCATGACACTTCCCACGATCCATATCTATTCTAAAGTTTATTGAGAAATGCTGCTGTTTGATACATTTGCCCTGAAACCAGCTTCCCACCATGTTGAAAACATGGGCAAGGGGAAACCAAACAGGTAATTCACATCAGATGAAGACATCCCAAACCCTTATCTGGTGTGTACAGCAATGTGCTAAGATGATGTGAAACACAGCAAGGGGGATGAGCTCAATGTGTTTTAATCCACTAATGTCTACATAGCCTGTGTCTTATGGGGTTTACTCTGAAGGTAGTGTGTGCATAGGACTGTGACATTAGTGAGCTTTTAGCAGACATGAGAATTGAACCATGAACTTCCTTGTATCATAGCTGTTTTAAATAAGAACTTTGAAACAAAGGTAATTATTGATTAATGGTCATAACACCATGATATTCTTCACAGCAATTTACTTTTTCTTATTAAAACAATTTTATTGGAAAAAAAACCTTTTAAACAATACAAATTACCAACAACATTTTAGTATCTTTTTAAATTCATTATATATGATGTCCCAAAACTCTCTTGTACTCTTAAATTCCCACCACATATGCATATACGAACCTTTACCTTTTACCTTTTTTGCATCTCCAGCACATTTCTGATTTCTTAAATACATTTTGGCCAATTTGGCCGGGGTAAGGTGCCATCTGTACAGTATATCATTTTCATGATGTTTTCTCTAATACAGGGGTCAGCAAACTTTTTCAGCAGGGGGCAGGTACACTGTCCCTCAGACCTTGTGGGGGGCCGAACTATATTTTTTAAAAAAATAGGAACAAATTCCTATGCCCCACAAATAACCCAGAGATGCATTTTAAGGACACATTCTACTCATGTAAAAACTAGCTGATTCCCAGACCGTCCGCAGGCCAGATTTAGAAGGCGATTGGGCCGCATCCGACCCCCGGGCCTTAGTTTGGGAGCCCTGCTCTAATATTATAGCAGGCTGTAAACTTAATGTCCACCTTCCATAATTTTTCCCACTGGTTCATGTGAATATTATATCCAAGGTCTTGGGCCCAGCGCACCATCACCCCTTTCACTTCTTCTTTTACCTCCCACTCAAGAAGTAGATTATACATTTTTAAAATATATTTTCCTTTGGATTGGATTAGATCTTTTTCCAAATCGGATGTCTTATTTTCAAGTCCTTTTTAGGAATAAGGAATAGGAATAATAAATTATTGGGCAAGTTCTGACATACTTGGAATTTTGCTTCGGCTACATTGCAATGGAAATGTACCTTATACAAACACTGTTCCACACACAATCTATACTTAATATTTCTTTTAATTGAAAATATTGTAACCAATCCATCAGGTACAACCCAATTTCTTCAAACTTCTTCAGTGTCAATTTGTTATTGTTTTATTCTAATATCATTCTATCCGTTGGCCAGTCTCCTTTCATATTTTTCTTTTTTACTGCTATGGCTTCTGTCGGTGAGGTCTTAGGTTCTAGTATTCCTTTATATTTTCTCCCCTATTTTATAAAGGGATTTTCTCACTACCTGTATATGGTTTTTAAAAACCCTGTGTACCTTCACCTTCTCATAGACTAAATATGTGTGCCACAGAAATAAAATACTCCATAGTGTGTTTAGGATTGTGGTCTTAGTTTTAAAATTTTAATAAAAAATAAGCTTTCCTTGCAGTTGTGGCTGCGAATGCCTATTTTATTCAGTTGTATTTTATCCTTTTCTGATACTCTCCAAAGAGCTCTGAGACTTTGGTAATCATCCAATTTTAGTTAACCTTTTCAGAGGAGAGGATTGATCACATCAGGTCAATTACCTACTTAGTTCACTCTGTTATAAAACAAGAGTGACTACAGAACTGAAAGCCTCTCTTCTATCTGAGATACATTGGTGACACTTTCCTCTCACAGGCCTTGGGTGGCAGGCCTGTGCTTTTATTTCGGACAGCCCATTAACCTAGAAACACCTATTCTTGAGTAACAGGCCATATAACAGATATGCGGACAAGAGGGACCAGGCGCTGTGGCAGAGCCAGATACCAACTTTATTCCCATATCTAGTTTAACAGTATTATTACAGGAGCTAATGATGTCAATACAACCTGAGAGGCTAATTCACCTGCTCATCTTCCAAAGTAATATATGTATGCCATCGGTTGCCAACAGCGACCTTCTAGCGGCCGGTCTATGCAAAAGAATGAATGGGCACAAATCTGAAATGGCAGTATAGAAAAGCCAATGAGGGAACATTTCAGCTTCTCAGGATGCTCTGTCACTGACCTTAAGGTGTTCATTATTGAATGAAGTGACCTCAAATCATGAGACCATTGTATTACAATGCACCAGTGCTATTATCTGCAGATGGAATCCATACAATAGGTGTTGGGTTTACATTTTTTAAAATCACACTAGATGTGCTAAAAACTGGCTTAGCAGTGCAAGAATGTCTGTGTTATCTACTGTTTTTGGTGAATCATTACAGTTAAAAAGGTCATTATCCTCAACTGTATATTTCAGCATTTAGTTTCCCTCTGATCTCTTTTTACAAGCTCCTCACCAATTATGTCCCTGCAACTCAGGCTAATACTTTATGCATCCAATGAAGTGAATTATATTGTATGTGTCATAATAAAATTGTTAATCTTTCAGGTGCTACAAGACTCTTCTGTTAGGTTTTGCAGAATTGAAAAGATTGGTACTAACTTTTGTGGTAGATTCTACTGCCTCAAATGAATGGCATCTCATGACTACAACATCTTCTTGTGCTTAAATAAGAAAGAAACCCTGATCTCCCTCACCCCCTGCTTTGTGAAACACCTTGTCTGGTGAAGAGTTCTGGAGAGCTTGCCATACTTTTGTGGCATTCTTGTTGGTTTCAACAAACACATTACCCTATTGTGGATTGTGGAGTAGTTGTTGTTTTCTAATGGCCCAGCATGGCTACTTTTGCATTTAATGAGCTTATTTACAATGGATAGAGTACTCTTCACCTCCAAGAGAGAAAGCACCTTCTTTCTTTTTTTAATGGGATGAGGGACATACAGAATCAGTAAAGACTGAGTGCATCTTCTGAAGGCAAGGTATGGTTTGTTTGTTTTTTAATTGTATGCATTAAATGCTTGTTTTTATTTCTTTAACTGCAAATGATTCTGGAAGAGGATCTGGTCAGTTGGCAACTAAAGAACTACTTGTAGCTATTTTATTCATAGATCTCTCGTATCACATCTAATCTCTGCATATGTAACCACTTTTCTGTGTATAAGGTCACACAGTAGCCAACCATATCACTATGCAATACCAAAACCAGGACACAGGTCAGGTGAGTAGCCTTTCCCCTGTTCTTTCCCAGCAATTGATATGCCTCTGATAGCATATATCCATAACGATTAGTAGCCACTGATAGTCTTAGCATTCATGAATTTGCCTAATCTCTTGAGAAAGCGATCTAGGTTGACAGCCATAATCACATCTTGTGACAATAATTCCATGGCTGGTCTTGCACACACACACAAAGATGTTGACCCAGCTCAGCCCTATCCCAACCTAGATCACAACCAACCCAGATCTGGTCCTATATCAGGGTAGGACTAGGACAAATCCACTAGATTCAGTTTGATCTGCCAAATCTAGTGCCCAGCCCTATTAAATTCCATAGTGTAGTGTTAAGAAATGTAGTGGACTGGGCAAGTGAGGTTTTATGACATGGATTTATAATATATTCCAACCCTAAAGCCCATATCTCAGTGAATGGAATAAATTTTGACTCATGCAGACTTATGTAGAGGAACTGAACAGAGATGCCCTCTATCTCCACTGCTGTTCGCACTTTCCACTGACCCATTAGCAGAACCATTTTGATCTGAATATATAATCAAATGAACAGGGAACATAACCATATGCCAATAATGTAGCATTATTTTGAAAAACCCTGAAAAAACCATTTGGAGATGTCTTAGGCTTGGATAGATTTATATTCTTGGGCTCAGTTGTTTTCAGGCTTTTTGCTGGGCGGCAGGAAGGGAGCATGTGGCTGCTGTTGTTGCTTTTGCTTTTGTTTTTTGTATTTTTATTTTAGATCTTGCAATTGATGTGGAAATTGCTCAGTTTGGTTGCGTATTAGTAAGTTAGTGGAACTTACTTCTAAATTAGTTGTCCTAAGAGGGTCCAATTTAGAATCTAAAATTAACTGACTTATTTTATTATGATTAAACCTTGTTAAATCAAGGCTGAACGGCAAAGAAAGCAAACTGTATTAGGCATAATCTAGTTCACAGGCCACCCTCCTAAAGTGTTCAAAATATCCCCCCCCATAAAGTTTTAATAGATATAAATACCCATGTTGCAGGCTAAAGCACATACAAGTTAAACTTGTATGTCTTTAAAGCTTTGGAGAGCAACTTACTGGTAGAAAAAGCAATTAAACCTTATATCCCCATCTCCATTTAAAAAATGGAAGACTCATTAATGGAAACCAAACTTATTAACACAGGAAAGTGTTACTAAATCTACTTATACCAGGAACTACAAATATACTTTTGTATACAAAGAAAATACAGCAACTTTCCACCACATTTATTGCCACCTACTCTAGCCTCAGAAACAAACTTAAAAAGGAAAGAAAAGGGACAGAAAGTCATTGGTGCATTAAAATGTGTCTCAGAAATATTCAGTCATTAGTACACCTGAGCTTTTATCTCTAGAACCATATGTACAGCACAACTGACTTTTTTCTATGGAAAATTTAAGCCCATGTTTATATGCTTCCACACAGGGAAGTGAATGCTTCAGTAAATGGAAAGTTAAATGACGACTCCAGACAAGCTATTAAAAAGAGCAAACTTTATTCAAAACATTAAAGTAATACATTAAAATGCATTAAAAGAGGGAGCTTGTAAAATATGTACAGGATAGCAAGGAAGGAGTTGGGATGCTAATCTGGAAAATGACTTCTTTGATGTCTGTTTTTGGTATTTTTCAAGCAGCATTTGCATAGGATGAAGAAAGACTCCTGGGCAGTTTGTGTTGTTGCATAACTTTAACGCTACAGGTTCTCATCCTAAATGATTGCCCTGAAACCAATTCTCTTTGGCAGTCTGGCTCCTTTGTTCTGAAACCTGACTTAAAGAGATTAACTGAGAGTCCGGAACACTTCCATCAACATCCAGCATTTGTGCATGATTTGCAACTGGATAATTCCCCATTGCAGACCAAGGAGTGTAACTGTTTGATGCAATGCAGAAGTTGGCAGCCGGTGGTGGAGGCTGCCTCACCATCTCTGCACCATAATAGGGAACTGGATAGTTGGTTGCCTGAGATGTCTGACAAAGCCCAGTTCCACCAATCGCAACTTGCTGGTTCAATTC
This sequence comes from Zootoca vivipara, assembly GCF_965207765.1. Taxonomy (NCBI): domain Eukaryota; kingdom Metazoa; phylum Chordata; class Lepidosauria; order Squamata; family Lacertidae; genus Zootoca; species Zootoca vivipara. Next base: position 17,136,887 of record NC_142588.1, read on the forward strand.
CAGGGAGGTCTGCTGTTGCGGCGAATAGAGGCGCTCTTCTGGTTGTGTGTTGTTGAGAGGTGGCTGCCAGAATCCTGCTCCTCTATGGTTTTCAGCATAATGAAAGTTGTGGGGCTGGTAATATTGTTGTGTGTGAATATTTTGGCTGCTTCCTGGGCTGCTGTCTTGGCTGCTTCTTGGACTGGTTGTCTCACTGTGGCTATAAGGAGCTGTCGCACGGTTTCCAATCCGTATCCTGGAACCAATCCTCTTTGGTGTTCTGGCTCTTCTGTTTTGAAACCAGACCTGAACAGAAGAAAGGAGAGAACCAAATGCCCATTATTTCCAAATGGGTAGGTCATAATTTCACTTTCAGGTACAACAACCAAGCAAAGATTAATAAAAAAATTCCTTCAGTAGCACCTTAAAGACCAACTAAGTTTTTATTTTGGTATGAGCTTTCGTGTGCATGCACACTTCTTCAGATACCAAGCAAAGATTAGTGTATGATAGTGGGAGAACCTACGTTAACTTGTTTTGTGTTGTGTGAAGAGCCTATAGGTATTATGTTCAGTGAATGTCCTAGGGGTCCTAGGAGGAAACTCTGGGGGTCCAGGTCCCTCGTCCCCCCAAAAAAAATGTTCCAATGGCAGGGTTTACCTGGCCTCCTCCCCCCCTAATCTTTTATTCAAGTGGGATATAGAGAAATAAGCATGTGGAATTAAAACTCCGTTTCAGAACCATTTGCCTGGAAACCAGATGGAAAGCAAACCCTGAACCGCATAAGCAGAATTGGTCCCTTGTCTGGTTGTCAGAAACTCAGCAAGGATTAGCTTGGTTTAAGATTAAGTACAGGAGGAAATACTGAATGATGAAGTGATAATGTGTAGCCTTATAAACAGATTGGAATCTTGTAAAGCATTCCCAATACTCTCAAATAGCAACCTCATTTAACGTTTTGATTTCCATGCTTTAGCTAAATATCTGAGTCACATCATCAATCTACTGTGGATTTTGGTTTGGGAAACTCTTCCTTCCTGGAAGCTGCACTTAAAAGCAGAGAAGGGATCCGGCAGACCCAACCCCTTTCTGTATTCAGGCAACTTTTGAAAAAGTGAGTGCATTATGTAGCATGGCAGGCGGGTGGGGCTCAGAAAAATCCAGCCCCATACAATCACATGCACAAATAGACACGTATATATATCTATATACATATATGCTTTATTGTTTTCTGCAAAAAGTACAAAAATACATTGTGCTAACAACACAACAATGCATCAAACGGTAAAAAACAAAACCAAGCAAACCAAGAAACCAATAGTAATAATAAATATTTATAATAATAGCAATAATGAACAGTTTATACTTAAACTCAAAATAAAATAACCGCCAACCCCAACTAAACATTTAACCCACATCAACCCGACAAAAACAAAAGCAAAATTGGAACCATTTAGAAACCTTTTACCCAATATCCCAACCCCAGATTTTTACTGTGGCCCAAAAACACTTCCATCAGCATTCAGCATGGGATATGCAGCTGGATAATTCCCCATTTCATGACTGTTCCCCATTGCAGACCAGGGGGCATTACTGCTAGATGGAGAGTAGAAGTTCCCAGCCGATGGTGGAGGCTGCCTCACCATCTCTGCGCCATAATATGGAACGGGGCAGTTGCTTGCCTGGAAAGTCTCACAAAGCCCAGTTCCACCAGCTGGCTCGTAATGAACCAGGTTCAAATCCTGGGAGTTCTGCTGCTGTGCGGCATAAAGGTGCTCTCCTGGTTGAGTGTTGCTGAAAGGTGGCTGCCAGGACCCTGCTCTGCCGTAGTTTTCGGGATAATAGAAGATGTCTCGCTGGTGATTTTGCTGCCGAGTACTCGGGCTGCTTCTTGGGCTGTTGTTGCCCAGGCTGCTTAATGGACTTCTGTCACAGAGGCTATAAGGAGCTGTAGAGCGGTTCCGGATCTTTATTTTGGAACCAGCCACCTTTGTTCTGGCTCTTCTGTTTTGAAACCAGACCTGAACAGAAGAAAGGAGAGAACCAAATGCCCATTATTTCCAAATGGGTAGGTCATAATTTCACTTTCAGCTACAACAACCAAGCAAAGATTAGTGTATGATAGTGGGAGAACCTACGTTAACTTGTTTTGTGTTGTGTGAAGAGCCTATAGGTATTATGTTCAGTGAATATAGAAGACATTGTTACCATGAATATGTCTTTTTGATCCAACAAACAGAATTGCATTTAATAAATTATGCTTATTCCTCTGGGGTTTCTCTTTAGTTCTCTGCAGCAATCTTTCTGCTATCTTCACCTCCACATTCATATATCCCATGTTCATAATCTCCAATTACTGTTAAATATAAAGCTTCTAAATTGGAATGACTAAATACTGCTATTTGGCTTTATTTTGTTCTGCAGTATCACAAAAAGCCACCTTTAAAAGCTGCACAATTGTATAGTTCAACAAGACTCGCTTTATTGAAGTATATTAACTGTGGGTGTGAGCTTCATCTGTAAGAAATGGTCAAGCATTTGTTAATGCCAAGTGGATGGCTGCATACAAGACTTAACATCTCTGTGTGCATTTGTCCTGGAAGGCAACACTTTATGCCTGGCAACTGTTTTAAAAATTCAATAAACTTAGTAATAGTAATTTTAAATGGCTCACTCAGAGGACCTACCCATTGTGGTGCCCTGTTTGGGGTCTTTTGCCTCAGTCTCCCAAGTGTCCTGGGGGTAATAGACTAGGCAGGGAATTCTTTATATATGTGGGAGAGAACTAAGGACTTGCTCAACTTTTGCCAGAAAAAGCAATGCAGCTTAACTCATTTTAGTCTCCCCAGTGTAAGCTGCTTATGGCTGCAGTCCTCTGCACATTACCTTGGGAGTTAGTGTTAACTGGATCAGGCTGCAAAGGCAGCCTATAAAACCAGATTTAATGTACATCCATTACAGAATTTTGATTTCTAAGCTGGGTCTCTGAAGATTTTTTAAAAAATGATTTAAACCCAGAATCTGTATCAAATGTGTCAAATGAATGTGTGCTGTGCATAAATTTACTGGGAAGGAAAATGAAGCCTTAATCAGGAACCATGATTTCTGAACAAGTATGGGCACAATTTCTTCCTAAATTTGAAAAAGAGGGAGGACAACCCACCCACCCTTTACAAAAAGCCTTTACATCCACGATACACCCCCCTCAAAAAAAAGCCAAGAAAGAGGAAGTTAGCTCTTGAGATAAGCTTGGAGGCACAGGATGAGGCCTTCGACTACGCAAGGATTATTCTGAGCGTTTTAAATTGTTCCAGTATATGCGGTTTAGGGAAGTTCTAGGAGCCCCCACCATCCCGATTCTTACGTGTACACGATCTTCTTCGATTCCGATGCGCCTTGCCAGCGCCTCCCTAGTCTCATATCCGGGATACGCGTTTTCTTCAAACTCCTTTTTTAGAAGCTCGACGTGAGACGGGTTAAAAACAGTCCTTTTTCTCCTTTCTCCGACTTTGGGGTAGCTTCCTCCTGGGAAAAGACATAGACGCAAATCTGAAGGAAGCGCTCGGCTGAAACTGAAGCTACGCTTCCAGATCTTCCTCCCGACATGGGAAGCTCAGGGCTGCAACCCCTGCACTGGACCTCGGGAGTAAGTCCCGCTCAATCGGGCGATCTCTGAGGTTACACTGCGTAAAACGACCACCCGTTTCAAACGCTTGAGTGGCAATTCTTAAAACCGCCTTCGCTTTTTACAGGGCGGCTTTTTTTACCTGGCATTGAAATCCACGCACTTTGTGGCCTTCAAATAAACCTCCTGTTGCTCGGAACAAGGCTTGAATGAAAACAAGCCAAAGCGTAAGAATTTAACTCTTCTTTCTACGCCTGCCATCCTTTGTCGCAAGCAACTGATCCTAACCACGTTTATTGGGAAATTTAATCCCGTTTATGTGAAAGGGATTTAACATTCAGAAAGTGTGCATGTAAATGCTTCATGCAGTAAAATGCAGTAAATGCTTCAAGCTTAAGTAAAGATGTGCAAACCCATCTCGCGAAATGTTTCGAACCGAAGACATATTTTGAGCGCCTGTGTAATCCCGCCCCGGCTACCACAAATGGGTCTTTGAAAGCCTTCCCTACATCCTGATCCTGACCCAGAAACAGAAACAACCTTCATTTATTGAAAAAACCCGTCGTTTATATCAATCATTTGAGCATTTTTTAAAAGACAAGTGAACTAAAAATCTTTTAAACAATATTTTATTCTTACCTCGGCTGGTAGTTTTCATCTTGCAAAAGCGCTGCCTCGCTCTCTTCCAACAAAACTGCTTTTCGCTTGCAAGAAATAATACCCTTGCTCCTCAAGGTCAGCTCCAGGTATTCTGGATTTCGGCACCTTTATATGGTAGCCCCTCCTGGCTGCGAATTGGCCGGCCCGTTTTCCTTTGATAGAAGCGCTCCAATGGGGATGCGGCTTTTGGGGAGGAGGGATTTTCAAGTTCACTTTTCAAACGCTGCTTGACCAATCTATATCGCTTGTAACTGCAACGGGGTTGCATTCTGGGTGAAAGTGAGCTTTCCGTTTCCTAGGTTTGCTTCAAACGTTGCTGGTGCTTCTTTTCTTTCTCACTTCAACTATTTCTCTTTCTGTCTTTCTATCCCCACAACTTTCACGTTGCCATATTTCCTCTGCCTTTCAAATCTCTGCAAATCCCGTGTAAATGGTGGATACTGATGCAAGTGATTTTGGCTCTCATTTCTTCTCTTTAAGTCCAGTTTCAGAGCCAGACTGCCAATGGGGATTATCAAACTGCAAAAACCATACAAATGTTGCCTGAAAATTACCAAAATTTGCAGCATAGCAATATCTTCCCTTCTCCCGACGCCTTCTAGGGTTAATCATCCATATAAATCCCCCCCATACTTTTAATTTTTTATATTTTAAAGTTTTACAATAAAAAAATAAAAGCTGAACAATTGACCACTTAAGGGTCACAGTAAATATCTGTAAATATTGCTTTTGTTGGGTTGATGTGGGTTAAATGCCAAGGATTCACATCAGGAGGCTGATTATGATTGATGTTGATGTTGAGGTCTTTAAAAATTCTCGTAGGGAAAATGCCCCTTTGGGCTAGGGGCCCGTTCCATCCGAGGAGTAAGGATGGAATTTTTGATGACTGGAAAGATAGAAGTATTTTCATGCACCTGGAGGTGTGGCATAGAAGAGTCACAGAAGTAAGGTCTATTTGTGATTGAGTAATCCGTAAGAGCGCACAAAGGAGTCCTGTGGCCATTTTCTGGTTAATCCGTCTTCTGGTTAGTCCAGGGCTCCCTTGGCATATGGTTAAGCATATTTTGTTGGGTAGTAGGAGAAGTGATTGGTTTCCTGACATAATTGATGAAGAGTGTCCGCAGGGTCTGTTGCTGGGTTGTTTTGCCTGGTTTAGATGAGGCTGAGGACCCTTTAAGATCTCAGTTGGCAAGGAGTGGCTCTGGTGAATGTTAGGCAGGTCAGGCAGGAGAGGTAATTGAGCTGTGAGTGTTTTAAGGATCTTGTCCATCTGCATGTCTAACCCGTTGATGCTCTTAAAGATACGATGAAGAGTCATGATTATTAGTTCAAACTGGTCTAGGCTTGGGCCAGAGGCGGTCCCTGCCTCTCTTAACCCCCGTTTCGCCAGACTTAGGCAGCAAGGTAGGCGGCTCTGGGTTAGCCTTTGGGGCTGCAGAGGAGGGTGGACCCACCGCAAGAAGGAAACTTCGCTTTGCCTGTGTCCTCCTCATAAAACCCCTCAATGTGGTTGTCAATAAGTGGAGTGAAACGATTTGAAGTTTTCACTGTACAGTGGTACCTCGGTTTACGAACACCTCGGGTTACGAACTTTCGGTTTACGAACCATCGAAACCCGGAAGTAAGTAACCCGAGGTTTCCGAGGCCTATGGAGGCCTCCACGGAGGCATCGGAGCGTCCGCGACTGGGACGCAGCCACAGAAGCGCTCCGATGCCTTCACGGAGGCTAACTGTGTGGAAAGGAGCCCTGCGGCTGCGGCCGCGTCTCTTTCAAAGCGGGTGGGGGGTCCCTTTGGAAGCGCTTACCTTGCGCATAGAAAACAGCGGTGAGAGGCTTGGCTGCGCGGCGGTGGCGCTCGCAGCTCTCCTTCGCTCTCTACGTGGTGCCAGCCGGGCGACCTTTCTCCTCCTCAGAGCAGCCGCTACCACCACCAGGCGCCAGGACTGGCTGGGGTGGCTCGAGGTGCGCCTGGTTGTGCTTGGAGCGGCGGCGGCGGTAGCAGCGGCGGCTTCTCTCAAGCCCGAGCCTCTCCACTCTGCAGGGGCGCAACGGTGAAGGCCCGGCCTCGCTTCTCTTGACCCCTCCGCGAGGCCGGGCCTTCACCGTTGCGCTCCTGCGACGTCTCTCCACCTTCGCCGTCGCGCTAATGTGAAGAGGCGACGCAGGAGCGCGACGGCGAAGGCCCGCTTCTCTTGAGCCCTCCGCGAGGCTGGCTCAAGAGAAGCGGACCTTCGCCGTCGCGCTCCTGCGACACCTCTCCACATTAGCGCGACGGCGAAGGTGGAGAGACGTCGCAGGAGCGCGACGCTGAAGGCCCGCTTCTCTTGAGCCCTCCGCGAGGCCGGCTCAAGAGAAGCGGACTTTCGCCGTCGCGCTCCTGCGACACCTCTCCACATTAGCGCGACGGCGAAGGTGGAGAGACGTCGCAGGAGCGCGACGCTGAAGGCCCGCTTCTCTTGAGCCCTCCGCGAGGCCGGCTCAAGAGAAGCGGACCTTCGCCGTCGCGCTCCTGCGATGCCTCTCCACATTAGCGCGACGGCGAAGGTGGAGAGACGTCGCAGGAGCGCGACGCTGAAGGCCCGCTTCTCTTGAGCCCTCCGCGAGGCCGGCTCAAGAGAAGCGGGCCTTCAGCGTCGCGCTCCTGCGACATCTCTCCACCTTCGCCGTCGCGCTAATGTGGAGAGGTGTCGCAGGAGCGCGACGGCGAAGGTCCGCTTCTCTTGAGCCAGCCTCGCGGAGGGTTCAAGAGAAGCGGGCCTTCGCCGTCGCGCTCCTGCGTCGCCTCTTCACATTAGCGCGACGGCGAAGGTGGAGAGACGTCGCAGGAGCGCAACGGTGAAGGCCCGGCCTCGCGGAGGGGTCAAGAGAAGCGAGGCCGGGCCTACACTGTTGCGCCCCTGCAGAGTGGAGAGGCTCGGGCTTGAGAGAAGCCGCCGCTGCTGCCGCCGCCGCCACTCCAACCAAAGCCAGGCGCACCGCGAGCCACCCCAGCCAGTCCTGGCGCCTGGTGGTGGTGGTGGCTGCTCTGAGGAGGAGAAAGGTCGCCCGGCTGGCACCACGTAGAGAGGGAAGGAGAGCTGCGAGCGCCACCGCCGCTCAGCCAAGCCTCTCACCGCTGTTTTCTATGCGCGAGGTAAGCGCTTCCAAAGGGACCCCCCCACCCGCTTTGAAAGAGACGCAGTTAGCCTCTGTGAAGGCATCGGAGCGCTTCTGTGGCTGCGTCCCAGTCGCGGACGCTCCGATGCCTCCGTGGAGGCCTCCATAGGCCTCGGAAACCTCTTGGCAGACAGTGAAATTCATGTTAAATTGAAGCTTTAGGGGGTGTTTTTCATCGTCTGGAACGGATTAATCCACTTTCCATTATTTTTAATGGGAATGTTTGCTTCGGTTTATGAACACTTCGGTTTATGAACAGACTTCTGGAACCAATTGTGTTCATAAACCGAGGTACCACTGTATAGGTGGACGCCTCGTTTTTTTTGTGTGGGTCGTTTGGAGGAAGGAGTCGATCTTGGTCTGTCTTGCCATTACCCATTACATTCGAGTAGTTAACCTGCACTCCGGGGTTAAGAAATCTTTTGAAAGTACTAAAAGGAGGGGAAGGGGGAAGGCTTTTATAAGGTGCCAAGCTTTGCTAAAAGGTGCCAAGCTTTGTTAAAGTTGTTGTAAGTAGTTGTTAAAAGTTCCAGCGGGCTGATAGAATGACTGGCCACTTATCTTATCTTGTTGGTTTTCTGTCTGTCAGCAGTCTTCCTCCTCAGTGTCCTTCTTAACAGATTAGTTGTCTAATCTGTTGAGGTCATTTTGAAGTGCGATCCTGTCCTCTGGGGTATTAGCCACCCCTCCCATCATCCAAGTAATTGATGAAGATGTTGAATAAGACTGGGCCCAAGACAGAACCCTGTGGCATTCCACTAGTCACTACTCTCCAGGATCGGGGACACCCTCTCTTTCAAAAAAATCAGTTGCTTTGCTAAACTAAGTCAAGCCCGCCACCCCTTTGGCAATTGGCTCTTCGGCCGCCAGTAATAACCAATTGACTTTGACCTAATTTAGTCTGTGATTTCGTCCTTAGCCCTTGGTTTTAAGCAGTGGTTCCAGCTTTAAACTGCTGTTGATTCCAAGAAACTACAGACTAGCTGATGTCTCAACCAATACGAAAGAGTCACCCCACCCTTACTTCTCAACCAAGACGAGGTTCCCCGGTCGCGGAATGCCCTCTCTAGTGAGCTGCCCCGTCTTCCTCATTTTTGCGTTTCCTTAGGAATTTGAAAATATTCCTGTTTGCTCAGGTTTTTGGTGGCTGCTGCTGAATTCCTGACAACCCCGAGATCTGCGGGTAGAAGAATAGTTTAAAAAACCAACCAACAAACCTCCTGTAATTTCTTTTAGGATTCTTTTTAACCGAAATGGCTTTTAGATGTTTGCAATTGTTGTTGTTTAACGTTCGAAAGATTTTAGAATGTTTTTGCTTTGTTTTTGGTTTTAAAGTGTGTGCTGCCGATCTAGGCTCCGAAGGGCAGCGTATAAATTCAGTAAATCAAAGCCATAAGAACATAGCAACCCGGAACATTGAATTGGGTTTATTTATAGGAGGACGAGGAAAGGAAAACCAGCAAGCAAAGCTGAGGTTTCAAATACATAGCTGCGTTTCAACATATTACTAGTTCGTTTATACATTATGTCCCTTCCTCCTCCAAGGTTCGAAGATCACAATGTTTCGCCACGTAAATTGTAACATGGCAACTTTCCAAGCACAATGTACCAGAAAGAAACTTCCTAATATGAACAGTAGCAATGTCAAATTGAGATTAGCAGTGCGCTGGTGGTTGTTTTAAGGACAACTAAAACTTCTTGGCTACTGAAACACACGCATCAGGAGGTAAAGTTTCTGCTCGGAAATACGTGTTGAATTAAGACTGCACGCAAACTGTGTTTTGACGCCTCAAAGGCTACCAAATATATTGTGGCATATGCTTTCGTGAACGACGGTCTACTTTATCCGATAAAGTTCTCAGTTCATGACGTAGCGGGCAGTGAGCAGGGGAGATGTGTGTCTCGGATGCCCCCCCCCCAATTTTTTAAAATTAGTTTTATATGAGCACTTACAAAAACAGAAATAACACAATACAACAAAATAACCACAACAACACAACAAAGAAAAGAAAAACAATACAAATAAACTCTTATTTATCCATCTATTTGTATGTGTCAGGTGAAGACATTTAGATCGACTTTCAGCTTTGTATCTTGTTCTTATTGCAGGCTTTATCCTCCAATCTTAGCTTTTTGATCTCAATTGGGAGTTGTTCTAATCATGCCTTTTATGCATTGTCAAATCAAATTTATTAAACGGTCACAGACCAATTCGACTGATGCAACGAGTCAGCAGAGCATAACAAAGAAAGATACAGGGGACAATTTCAATACAAATAAAACAACAATGATGCTTTAAAGTTAAAACATAAATAAAATTAAGTGTTAGCATTCCCCTGCGAATTGCCATTGAGAAGCTCTTGTTTCCTACGTCTAATAGCAGATACACAAAATTTGGCAACATTGGTCATAATTTTGGGGCCTTTATCTTCTACCAAGGCTCTCAGATGTTGGGGTTCTGGTTGGTTCTTAAGGTTTTGTACATCTGGAGTAATAAAGGTCAAACGTAAATCCTCGTAGAAACTACAGTATAACAATACATGTAAATTTGTTTCTACTTCTGATGAGCCACATGGGCAAACACGTGTCTCATACGCTTTACCCTCATACCTGCCTTGCAACAGGGCAGAGGGGAGCACATTAAATCTGGCCATGGTGAAGGAATGTCTGTACTTGGGTGTTTGTAATTTTGTTTTTATGCATTGTATTACGTTTATCTATCTCTCTAGAGCTGTTCTAGCATCTAGATTCTGGCATTTTGCTTATGTTATACACAGAGCAGCTTGGAATCAGAGGCGCATCTCCTATTAAACCAATAAATCTTAAGATTCTAGGCGCCAAATCTCACAGGGGCCCCAGACGCGAATTTAGTCCACAAGCTTAAACATCTTTATTCACACCAGTGACTTTGACACGTGTGACAACCCAGAACAGAAATTCTAATCAAAATCTGATTTTTTAAATTGTGGTGATCTGTCATGGAACAACCCCATTGAAGACAACAATAGTGGTTACCCAGAACTCATTGCTAATTGTGAAGGGCCCCCCAGAACAGCTCAATCTTCAGGGCCCCCAAAATGTAGGTCTATCACTGCATGGGACTGATGTTAGGACAACTGTAATAGAGTCATCTGCTGTTGGGTTTTAAAATAGCAGGGGAGGGGAGGGGTGGGGAGAAGATATTCAGAACTATTTGTGGTGCTGGGGAAGAAGTGTAAATACCACACAATTTAACCCATCCAAGTTGCCCACTCAGAACTACCATAGTATTTGCCCAGTAAGGGGCTTGGAAGTCACAGGCATCATGCAGCAAGAGATTTGCTTCCCTCACTTTAACTTGAACCAAGGATACAGCAATAAAGAGCGTAGTACAAAAGCCATGCACTTATAATACAAGAATTATGAGCCCAGGAATTTGTTTTGAGAATCAGAATTAATGGGCGCTCACTGGCTTTCCACACATAAATCCATTCCTGGTTAATTCAAGTATTCTTCATCTCAGCAGTACAATGTAGAGGGGGGGGAAATTATTTTGCTGTTCTTTATAAACACGGGGAGGAGAGGTCAGCAATCCTTTCTGATCTTCTGCAAAACACCCAGCGTTCACCTACCTTCCTCCCACCACTGCCACGCAAAGGAAATAGTAATTTAGAAAGCAATAAGTACTGGAGTGGGGGAGTGAGAAAGGGATTAGTTTCGCCCCCATTCCACCCTATGCATAAAAGCATGTGGTGCGTTATCAGAGATCTCCAGTTCAGATAACTCAGAAAAGGGCACCCACAGTGATCAAGTGGATGGAACAATGAGGAAAGGTTGGAGCATTGGGGACTTTTTGGTTTAGATAAAAGTTGAATAAGAGGTGGCATGAAATAAATTTATAAAATTTTGCATTGCATGGAGAAAATGGATAGAGAAAAATTTCTCCCCCACTAAACTACACTTTTAAAAGCTACAATCCTAAAATCATTGAGCTTTTCCCCCTTGCAGTTTGCCTTTGCTGTTTTATTGAAGTTTTAATGGATGCTTATTGTTTTGATATATTGATGTAAACCACTTTGTGAGGTTCGTTTCAAAAGCAGTACATAAGTAAATGAAATGGTAGGGATTGAGAGGGACATATTTCTGACTAAATGGATCTGTGTTGATTTATAATAATTAAAAATCATGATCAACCAAAAATAAAACAGAACAAAAAACTTCTTTTGCAACTTATATTGAGCTCTCTCTTCCTGAGCGACACCTACTTCATCTCATTTCAGTTTCAAATATTAAAATTATTATATTACTCAAATATTTCCACTTTGACTGTGGACAATGTTTTATGCCCGCAGATAGCAGAAAAACTGTAGTTTTGTCTTCACATTTCCTTCAAAAGCTCAATTTATATTTTGAAAGAGCAATCTTTAAATAACCATCTAAGGTCTTTAAATATCTTCCATGCATTCAATTCTTTTCACCATAAGTTATTTTACCAGAAATCATCCTTCAATGTGGGTGCTCTTTGGAACTATCTGTAATTAATGTGTGTGTGTGTGTGTTCATGTGCAGGTTGTTATACAGTAACTTTGTGGTTTCTGAAGCCCATTCTGAATAGGTTGTTTTTCAGAAAGTGTAGGCATGCTGAATAGTGGTTATTTGATTATACAAAAGAGTGCTGGAACAGAGACATAGCAGACACACCATTCTTTGATGGACTTTATAGTCTAGCTGCAGTTTTAAAATAAATGCCCATCAACAGTCAGCATTTGGGCAGCAGACTAAGCAGGCATGCAGGTCAACTAAGTATGTTGAGAAGTATTCTATTTCTATTTAAATTACAGTAGTTGTTTTTAAAGTTGCCTTTAGACCATTTATTTATTTAATAAAATGTATGCAACGCTTGATTGTAAAACAAAAAACCTCACGGTGATTTACTAAGAGATAAAATAATAAAATTGAGGGGGGAAGCACAACCATACTTTAAAACATACAGATTAATATTACCTTAAATTAGCACAGACACATTGAATGATATCTGTGTCCTCGTTTTCGACAGTGCTCATCATTTACTCTTCCTCCAACGAGTTCTGGGAGGCATCTACCGGTACTAGGCTATCACTAGAAAAACCCTTCCTCTCAGCTAAGGGAATGTAACAGGAGCTGGTAGATCGTTTACTCCCAGGCATGTGCAGAGTGCTTATCCCTCAGCATTTGGCAACTGCTTTCTTTAGGTTGTCAGTGCTTTCTTTAGAGAGGAGAAAAACACAAGCCGAATTCTCAGAGAGCAGGCTCAGGAAAGGAGGAGGCAAAGGTGAAAAAGCGGGCACAGGCTCAAGGGTGGAATAGTCCCTGGGTTGCATTTGCCTGAGCTGAAGTCCCAGCCACCTTGGCCAGACTTATTCCTGGAGGGGGGTCAACAGGGCCACCCAAAGACATTTTAATACCTGAGACGAGTCACAAAACAGTGTCCCCACCAGGGAAGAAGGGGCGAATGGAGGTCTACATCAGGAGCAAGGGACAGACTCTCCAAGAGTCCCTACTTTCCGGGAACAGTTCCGGATTTACAGAAGGTGCCCTGGTTTCTGATCTGTTCCTGGAAAGACCTACTTTTCCTTGGGACACCCCTACTTTTATTGGAAAAACGCTGGAGATAGTTGGGGGATAAAGATCAAATGGCGAACAGAGGCGGGAAGAGACCTCTTTGCTCAGAGGCTGCTCTAGAGGCAGATTTGGAGTGGGTTAGTGGAAGCTGAGGACGATCCAGCTTCCAAGCAGAGGCGGATTCAGGGCAGCACAACTATGAAGTAATGAAAGGAGCAGAATGGAAGGTGAGAGTGGGGGGGCGGGGCACCCAATTTGGGGCATCAGAGATTCGAAAGATCAAAGCCCGCAGCGCAGCCATTGTGTGGCAGCATTCCTCAAAGGCCAGATATGCTGATGCATATCTGGCCTCATGGGTGGGTCACCCTCGCGGGGGGGCGATGCTTGTGTTCACGGGGAGTGAAGAAGAGGAGACTGAGGGGACGGGTGGGGTGGGAGGGAAAGAAGCGGGGAGAGCTTCGCCAGGCCTAATGCGCGAGTGGGGGGGAGGTCCCACTCTTTTATTGGAAAAACGCTGGAGATAGTTGGGGGATAAAGATCAAATGGCGAACAAAGGCGGGAAGAGACAGCGGCAGGCGCCCCCCCCCAGTTGATGGGCATTGCCATTCAAATGGTGTGAATGTGCCATGCCACGTGATAAATTATGTAGGGTGGGGCTTGCCTGGCACATGGAGTGGGAAATGGACCGCACCCCATTCCACCCTATGCATACATGCATGCGATGCGTTATCACAGATCTCCAGTTCAGATAATTCAAAAAAGGGCAAGCAGAGTGATCAAGCGGATGGAACAATGAAGAAAGGTTGGAGGATTGGGAAATTTTTGGTTTAGAGAAAAGGTGAATAAGAGGTACAGACTGCTCCAGAAGAATCCACATCTCTAGGAGTTGCGGTTGAGCGGCGGAGAAAAGGAGACAGAATGACTGCAGACTCTTGGGGAAGAGATAGCAAAATCTGAATAAAAAGAGGCGAGGTTGTCTGGAGCCTACCTTTGCAGCTTTGAAAGACGTGATGTCCCAAATATATTACAAATCCATGTCATAAAACCTCAGTTGCCCAATCCGCTACATTTCTTAACACTGTACTATGGAATTTAATGGGGCTGGGCAGTAGATTTGGCAGATCAAACTGAATTTAGTGAAAGGCTTATATTATTATTATTTTAAATAAACCACAGATCTTTTTGGTTCACTCGCTCCCCAACCCGTCCTCTCAAGGAGGACCAGCAAGCAAAGTTGAGGTATCAAAGACATAGCTGCGTTTCAACATATTACTAGTTCGTTTATACATTATATCCCTTTCTCTTGCATGGTTCGAAGATCACAATGTTTCGCCACGTAAATTGTAACATGGCAACTTTCCAAGCACAATGTACCAGAAAGAAACTTCCTAATATGAACAGTAGCAATGTCAAATTGAGATTAGCAGTGCGCTGGTGGTTGTTTTAAGGACCACTAAAACTTCATGGCTACTGAAACACACGCATCAGGAGGTAAAGTTTCTGCTCGGAAATACGTGTTGAATTAAGACTGCACGCAAACTGTGTTTTGACGCCTCAAAGGCTACCAAATATATTGTGGCATATGCTTTCGTGAACGACGGTCTACTTTATCCGATAAAGTTCTCAGTTCATGACGTAGCGGGCAGTGAGCAGGGGAGATGTGTGCCTCGGATGTCCCCCCCCAAAAAAAATTTTTTAAATTAGTTTTATATGAGCACTTACAAAAACAGAAATAACACAATACAACAAAATAACCACAACAACTCAACAAAGAAAAGAAAAATACAAATAAACTATTATTTATCCATCTATTTGTATGTGCCAGTATTTTGGTATAAACTTAGTTGGTCTTTAAGGTGCTACTGAAGGAATTTTTTTATTTTGCTTCGACTCAGACCAACACGGCTACCTACCTGTAAGCTTTTATTTTTGATTTCAGTATACAAGTGCTTTGAGCTTGCTTGAGCAAAGGGAAGCGAATGCTTCAGTAAATAGAAAGCCAGGTGATGATCCCAGACAAAGGCATTAAATTAACAAACTTTATTGTAAAACTTTAAAATATACAAAATTTAAAAGTATGGGGGGATTTATATGGATGGTTAACCCTAGAAGGCGTTGGGAGAAGGGAAGATATTGCTATGCTGCAATTTTTGGTATTTTTCGGGCAACATTTGTACAGTGGAACCTCGTTTTACGAACACAATTGGTTCCAGATGTCTGTTCATAAACCGAAGTGTTCGTAAACCGAAGTGAACTTTCCCATTGAAAGTAATGGGAAGTTGATTAATCCGTTCTAGAGGAGGAAAAACACCCCCTAGAACGGATTAACCGCTTTGCTCCGATGCCTTCGCGGAGGCTGGGGAGCGTTTCCGCGACTGGGCTGCAGCCGCGAAAGCGGTCCCCGGCCTCCGCAAAGATATCGGAGCAAAGCCCCAGCCTCCGGAAGGCATCGGAGCTGGGACTTCGCTCCGATGCCTTTGCGGAGGCGGTCCCCGGCCTCCGCAAAGGCATCTGAGCGAAGTCCCGGCTCCGATGCCTTCCGGAGGCCGGGGAGCGTTTCCGCGACTGGGCTGTGCAGCCGCGAAAGCAGTCCCTGGCTACCGGGAGCCGGGGACCGCTTTCGCGGCTGCACAGCCCAGTCGCGGAAACGCTCCCCGGCCTCTGGAAGGCATCGGAGCGAAGTCCCGGCTCCGATGCCTTCCGGAGGCTGGGGAGCGTCGCGAAAGTGCTCCCCGGCCTCCGCAAAGACATCGGAGCGAAGTCGCTCTGATGCCTTTGCGGAGGCCGGGGAGCACTTTCGCGACTGGGCTGTGCAGCTGCGAAAGCGGTCCCTGGCTTCCGGTTGCCGGGGACAGCTTTCGCGGCTGCACAGCCCAGTCGCGGAAACGCTCCCCGGCCTCCGGAAGGCATCGGAGCCGGGACTTCGCTCTGATGCCTTTGCGGAGGCCGGGGAGAGTCGCGAAAGTGCTCCCCGGCCTCCGCAAAGGCATCGTAGCGAAGCCGCTCCGATGCCTTCCGGAGGCCGGGGAGCGTTTCCGCGACTGGGCTGTGCAGCCGCGAAAGCGGTCCCCGGCTTCCGGTAGCCGGGGACTGCTTTCGCGGCTGCACAGCCCAGTCGCGGAAACGCTCCTCGGCCTCCGGAAGGCATCGGAGCCGGGACTTCACTCTGATGCCTTTGCGGAGGCTTGGGACCCGCAAAGCAGTCCCCGGCCTCTGCAAAGGCATCGGAGCGAAGTCCCGGCTCCGATGCCTTCCGGTGGCTGGGGCTTTGTTCTGATGCCTTTGCGGAGGCCGGGGACCGCTTTCGCGGCTCCCCAGCCTCCGCAAAGGCATCGGAGCGAAGCCCAGCCTCCCCGAAGGTAACCGATACTCCGATGCCTTTGGGGAGGTTTGGCCTTTGCTCCGATGCCTTCGGGGAGGCCGGGCCTTCGCTGCGGGCCTCCAGGAGGCATTGGAGCGAAGGCCCGGCCTCCCCGAAGGCATCGGACACTCAGTAGACCTCCGGCACCTCGGTTTACTAACTTCCGGGTTAGGATAGTTCGTAAACCGAAAGTTCGTAAACCGAGGTGTTCGTAAACCGAGGTACCACTGTACGGGTTTTGCAGTTTGATAATCCCCATTGGCAGTCTGGCTCTCTTGCTCTGAAACTGGACTTAAAGAGAAGAACTGAGAGCCAAAATCACTTGCATCAGCATCCACCATTTGCACGGGATTTGCAGAGATTTGAAAGGCAGAGGAAATATGGCAACGTGAAAGTTGTGGGGATAGAAAGACAGAAAGAGAAATAGTCGAAGTGAAAAAGAAAAGAAGCATCAGCAACGTTTGAAGCAAACCTAGGAAACGGAAAGCTCACTTTCAATCAGAATGCAACCCCGTTGCAGTTACAAGCGATAGTGTAGATTCAGGATTTGGTTGCGACGTCTATCCGGGGCTGAAACTTTCCGAGCATCTAACATCAACTGCTTTGGCTTGAAAGACCTACTGACTTATTGGCAAGAGGAGTTTGCCTTCCCTTTATTTCAATGGTGTTACTCAGATTCTTCCCTTAACAAAGTTTTTGCACCACCTAACCGTCACGAAAACCTCTAAGCGGCTTACGAAAGCATGAACATTATCGATAAAAGTCAAAGTGAAAAACATGCAAAATGCAATTACAGTTAAGCTAAAACCACAGATTAAAAGGCACAGCGACTTTTTGCAGGTAGATTTGCCTAAAGGAAACAAAGTTTATAGCAGGCGCCGAAAAGGCTTCATCTCAAAAGGGAGGGGGTTTCAGAGTGTACTTGCTGCATCTACGTTTCTTGGGCAAAGTCTTTCAACATGCCTGAGTTGCCGCATCTCTGTATGTAAAATGAAAGCCTTATAATACTATTTTTTAAAAAATAAACCACAGTTCTGTTTGGCTCACTCGCTCCCCAACCCGTCCTCTCAATTCGCTTCTCTTCAACTGTGCGCACTAATTCTCCAAGCCTATGGGTCTACTTTCAAATTTTGCTAAGGGGTTGGTAAGGCGCTCCAGCCAATGTAGATTGCTCAAGCAGCATTTGAAAAGTGAACTTGAAAATCCCTCCTCCCCAAAAGCCGCATCCCCATTGGAGCGCTTCTATCAAAGGAAAACGCACCGGCCAATTCGCAGCCAGGAGGGGCTACCATATAAAGGTGCCGAAATCCAGAATACCTGGAGCTGACCTTGAGGAGCAAGGGTATTATTTCTTGCAAGCGAAAAGCAGTTTTGTTGGAAGAGAGCGAGGCAGCGCTTTTGCAAGATGAAAACTACCAGCCAAGGTAAGAATAAAATATTGTTTAAAAGATTTTTAGTTCACTAGTATTTAAAAAAAATTCTCAAATGATTGATATAAACGACGGGTTTTTTTTATATAAATGAAGGTTGTTTTTGTTTCTGGGTCAGGATCAGGATGTAGGGAAGGCTTTCAAAGACCCATTTGTGGTAGCCGGGGCGGGATTACACAGGCGCTCAAAATATGTCTTCGGTTCGAAACATTTCGCGAGATGGGTTTGCACATCTTTACTTAAGCTTGAAGCATTTACTGCATTTTACTGCATGAAGCATTTACATGCAAACTTTCTGAATGTTAAATCCCTTTCACATAAACGGGATTAAATTTCCCAATAAACGTGGTTAGGATCAGTTGCTTGCGACAAAGGATGGCAGGCATAGAAAGAAGAGTTAAATTCTTACGCTTTGGCTTGTTTTCATTCAAGCCTTGTTCCGAGCAACAGGAGGTTTATTTGAAGGCCACAAAGTGCGTGGATTTCAATGCCAGGTAAAAAAAGCCGCCCTGTAAAAAGCGAAGGCGGTTTTAAGAATTGCCACTCAAGCGTTTGAAACGGGCTGTCGTTTTACGCAGTGTAACCTCAGAGATCGCCCGATTGAGCGGGACTTACTCCCGGGGTCCAGTGCAGGCGTTGCAGCCCTGAGCTTTCCATGTCGGGAGGAAGATCTGGAAGCGTAGCTTCAGTTTCAGCCGAGCGCTTCCTTCAGATTTGCGTCTATGTCTTTTTCCAGGAGGAAGCTACCCCAAAGTCGGAGAAAGGAGAAAAAGGACTGTTTTTAACCCGTCTCACGTCGAGCTTCTAAAAAAGGAGTTTGAAGAAAACCCATATCCCGGATATGAGACTAGGGAGGCGCTAGCAAGGCGCATCGGAATCGAAGAAGATCGTGTACACGTAAGAATCGGGATGGTGGGGGCTCCTAGAACTTCCCTAAACCGCATATACTGGAACAATTTAAAACGCTCAGAATAATCCTTGCGTAATCTAAGGCCTCATCCTGTGCCTCCGAGCTTATCTCGAAAGGCGCCTTGTTCAAGAGCTAACTTCCTCTTTCTTGGCTTTTTTTTGAGGGGGGTGTATCGTGGATGTAAAGGCTTTTTGTAAAGGGTGGGTGGGTTGTCCTCCCTCTTTTTCAAATTTAGGAAGAAATTGTGCCCATACTTGTTCAGAAATCATGGTTCCTGATTAAGGCTTCATTTTCCTTCCCAGTAAATTTATGCACAGCACACATTCATTTGACACATTTGATACAGATTCTGGGTTTAAATCATTTTTTAAAAAATCTTCAGAGACCCAGCTTAGAAATCAAAATTCTGTAATGGATGTACATTAAATCTGGTTTTATAGGCTGCCTTTGCAGCCTGATCCAGTTAACACTAACTCCCAAGGTAATGTGCAGAGGACTGCAGCCATAAGCAGCTTACACTGGGGAGACTAAAATGAGTTAAGCTGCATTGCTTTTTCTGGCAAAAGTTGAGCAAGTCCTTAGTTCTCTCCCACATATATAAAGAATTCCCTGCCTAGTCTATTACCCCCAGGACACTTGGGAGACTGAGGCAAAAGACCCCAAACAGGGCACCACAATGGGTAGGTCCTCTGAGTGAGCCATTTAAAATTACTATTACTAAGTTTATTGAATTTTTAAAACAGTTGCCAGGCATAAAGTGTTGCCTTCCAGGACAAATGCACACAGAGATGTTAAGTCTTGTATGCAGCCATCCACTTGGCATTAACAAATGCTTGACCATTTCTTACAGATGAAGCTCACATCCACAGTTAATATACTTCAATAAAGCGAGTCTTGTTGAACTGTACAATTGTGCAGCTTTTAAAGGTGGCTTTTTGTGATACTGCAGAACAAAATAAAGCCAAATAGCAGTATTTAGTCATTCCAATTTAGAAGCTTTATATTTAACAATAATTGGAGATTATGAACATGGGATATATGAATGTGGAGGTGAAGATAGCAGAAAGATTGCTGCAGAGAACTAAAGAGAAACCCCAGAGGAATAAGCATAATTTATTAAATGCAATTCTGTTTGTTGGATCAAAAAGACATATTCATGGTAACAATGTCTTCTATATTCACTGAACATAATACCTATAGGCTCTTCACACAACACAAAACAAGTTAACATAGGTTCTCCCACTATCATACACTAATCTTTGCTTGGTTGTTGTACCTGAAAGTGAAATTATGACCTACCCATTTGGAAATAATGGGCATTTGGTTCTCTCCTTTCTTCTGTTCAGGTCTGGTTTCAAAACAGAAGAGCCAGAACAAAGGTGGCTGGTTCCAAAATAAAGATCCGGAACCGCTCTACAGCTCCTTATAGCCTCTGTGACAGAAGTCCATTAAGCAGCCTGGGCAACAACAGCCCAAGAAGCAGCCCGAGTACTCGGCAGCAAAATCACCAGCGAGACATCTTCTATTATCCCGAAAACTACGGCAGAGCAGGGTCCTGGCAGCCACCTTTCAGCAACACTCAACCAGGAGAGCACCTTTATGCCGCACAGCAGCAGAACTCGCAGGATTTGAACCTGGTTCATTACGAGCCAGCTGGTGGAACTGGGCTTTGTGAGACTTTCCAGGCAAGCAACTGCCCCGTTCCATATTATGGCGCAGAGATGGTGAGGCAGCCTCCACCATCGGCTGGGAACTTCTACTCTCCATCTAGCAGTAATGCCCCCTGCTCTGCAATGGGGAACAGTCATGCAATGGGGAATTATCCAGCTGCATATCCCATGCTGAATGCTGATGGAAGTGTTTTTGGGCCACAGTAAAAATCTGGGGTTGGGATATTGGGTAAAAGGTTTCTAAATGGTTCCAATTTTGCTTTTGTTTTTGTCGGGTTGATGTGGGTTAAATGTTTAGTTGGGGTTGGCGGTTATTTTATTTTGAGTTTAAGTATAAACTGTTCATTATTGCTATTATTATAAATATTTATTATTACTATTGGTTTCTTGGTTTGCTTGGTTTTGTTTTTTACCCTTTGATGCATTGTTGTGTTGTTAGCACAATGTATTTTTGTACTTTTTGCAGAAAACAATAAAGCATATATGTATATAGATATATATACGTGTCTATTTGTGCATGTGATTGTATGGGGCTGGATTTTTCTGAGCCCCACCCGCCTGCCATGCTACATAATGCACTCACTTTTTAAAAAGTTGCCCGAATACAGAAAGGGGTTGGGTCTGCCGGATCCCCTCTCTGCTTTTAAGTGCAGCTTCCAGGAAGGAAGAGTTTCCCAAACCAAAATCCACAGTAGATTGATGATGTGACTCAGATATTTAGCTAAAGCATGGAAATCAAAACGTTAAATGAGGTTGCTATTTGAGAGTATTGGGAATCATTCAGTATTTCCTCCTGTACTTAATCTTAAACCAAGCTAATCCTTGCTGAGTTTCTGACAACCAGACAAGGGACCAATTCTGCTTATGCGGTTCAGGGTTTGCTTTCGATCTGCTTTCCAGGCAAATGGTTCTGAAACGGAGTTTTAATTCCACATGCTTATTTCTCTATATCCCACTTGAATAAAAGATTAGGGGGGGGGAGGAGGCCAGGTAAACCATTTTTTTGGGGGGGGCCGAGGGACCTGGACCCCCAGAGTTTCCTCCTGGGACCCCTTGGACATTCACTGAACATAATACCTATAGGCTCTTCACACAACACAAAACAAGTTAACGTAGGTTCTCCCACTATCATACACTAATCTTTGCTTGGTTGTTGTACCTGAAAGTGAAATTATGACCTACCCATTTGGAAATAATGGGCATTTGGTTCTCTCCTTTCTTCTGTTCAGGTCTGGTTTCAAAACAGAAGAGCCAGAACACCAAAGAGGATTGGTTCCAGGATACGGATTGGAAACCGTGCGACAGCTCCTTATAGCCACAGTGAGTGCACTAGATTTGGCAGATCAAACTGAATCTAGTGGATTTGTCCTGGTCCTACCCTGATATAGGACCAGATCTGAGTTGGTTGTGATCTAGGTTGGGATAGGGCTGGGCTGGGTCAACATCTTTGTGTGTGTGTGCAAGACCAGCCATGGAATTATTGTCACAAGATGTGATTATGGCTGTCAACTTAGATCGCTTTCTCAAGAGATTAGGCAAATTCATGAATGCTAAGACTATCAGTGGCCACTAATCGTTATGGACATATGCAATCAGAGGCATATCAATTGCTGGGAAAGAACAGGGGGAAAGGCTACTCACCTGACCTGTGTCCTGGTTTTGGTATTGCATAGTGATATGGTTGGCTACTGTGTGACCTTATACACAGAAAAGTGGTTACATATGCAGAGATTAGATGTGATACGAGAGATCTATGAATAAAATAGCTACAAGTAGTTCTTTAGTTGCCAACTGACCAGATCTTCTTCCAGAATCATTTGCAGTTAAAGAAATATAAACAAGCATTTAATGCATACGGTTAAAAAACAAACAAACCATACCTTGCCTTCAGAAGATGCACTCAGTCTTTACTGATTCTGTATGTCCCTCATCCCTTTTTTTTTAAAAAGAAGGTGCTTTCTCTCTTGGAGGTGAAGAGTACTCTATCCATTGTAAATAAGCTCATTAAATGCAAAAGTAGCCATGCTGGGCCATTAGAAAACAACAACTCCACAATCCACAATAGGGTAATGTGTTTGTTGAAACCAACAAGAATGCCACAAAAGTATGGCAAACTCTCCAGAACTCTTCACCAGACAAGGTGTTACACAAAGCAGGAGGTAAGGGAGATCAGGGTTTCTTTCTTATTTAAGCACAAGAAGATGTTGTAGTCATGAGATGCCATTCATTTGAGGCAGTAGAATCTACCACAAAAGTTAGTACCCAATTCACAATGACTTTTTCAGATTACCATTTCAATCTGTAAGCAATCATTGTAAAATTGGTGCAGGGGGAATCTTTTCAATTCTGCAAAACCAACAGAAGAGTCTTGTAGCACCAGAAAGATTAACAATTTTATTATGACACATACAATATAATTCACTTCTTTGGATGCATAAAGTATTAGCCTGAGTTGCAGGGACATAATTGGTGAGGAGCTTGTAAAAAGAGTTCAGAGGGAAACTAAATGCTGAAATATACAGTTGAGGATAATGACCTTTTTAACTGTTATGATTCACCAAAAACAGTAGATAACACAGACATTCTTGCACTGCTAAGCCAATTTTTAGCACATCTAGTGTGATTTTAAAAAATGTAAACCCAACACCTATTGTATGGATTCCATCTGCAGATAATAGCACTGGTGCATTGTAATACAATGGTCTCATGATTTGAGGTCACTTCATTCAATAATGAACACCTTAAGGTCAGTGACAGAGCATCCTGAGAAGCTGAAATGTTCCCTCATTGGCTTTTCTATACTGCCATTTCAGATTTGTGCCCATTCATTCTTTTGCATAGACCGGCCGCTAGAAGGTCGCTGTTGGCAACCGATGGCATACATATATTACTTTGGAAGATGAGCAGGTGAATTAGCCTCTCAGGTTGTATTGACATCATTAGCTCCTGTAATAATAATAATGTTAAACTAGATATGGGAATAAAGTTGGTATCTGGCTCTGCCACAGCGCCTGGTCCCTCTTGTCCGCATATCTGTTATATGGCCTGTTACTCAAGAATAGGTGTTTCTAGGTTAATGGGCTGTCCAAAATAAAAGCACAGGCCTGCCACCCAAGGCCTGTGAGAGGAAAGTGTCACCAGTATATCTCAGGCTTTCAGTTCTGTAGTCACTCTTGTTTTATAATAGAGTGAACTAAGTAGGTAATTGACCTGATGTGATCAATCCTCTCCTCTGAAAAGGTTAACTAAAATTGGATGATTACCAAAGTCTCAGAGCTCTTTGGAGAGTATCAGAAAAGGATAAAATACAACTGAATAAAATAGGCATTCGCAGCCACAACTGCAAGGAAAGCTTATTTTTTATTAAAATTTTAAAACCAAGACCACAATCCTAAACACACTATGGAGTATTTTATTTCTGTGACACGCATATTTAGTCTATGAGAATGTGAAGGTACACAGGGTTTTTAAAAACCATATACAGGTAGTGAGAAAATCGCTTTATAAAATATGGGAGAAAATATAAAGGAATACTAGAACCTAAGACCTCACCGACAGAAGCCATAGCAGTAAAAAAGAAAAATATGAAAGGAGACTGGCCAACGTATAGAATGATATTAGAAGAAAACAATAACAAATTGACACTGAAGAAGTTTGAAGAAATTAGGTTGTACCTGATGGATTGGTTACAATATTTTCAATTAAAAGGAATATTAAGTATAGATTGTGTGTGGAACAGTGTTTGTATAAGGTACATTTACATTGCAATGTAGCCGAAGCAAAATTCCAAGTATGTCGGAACTTGCCCAATAATTTATTATTCCTATTCCTTATTCCTAAAAAGGACTTGAAAATAAGACATCCGATTTGGAAAAAGAACTAATCCAATCCAAAGGAAAACATATTTTAAAAATGTATAATCTATTTCTTGAGAGGGAGGTAAAAGAGAAGTGAAAGGCTGATGGTGCGCTGGGCCCAAGACCTTGGATATAATATTCACATGAACCAGTGGGAAAAATTATGGAAGGTGGACATTAAGTTTACAGGCTGCTATAATATTAGAGCAGGGCCCCCAAACTAAGGCCCGGGGGCCGGATGCAGCCCAATCGCCTTCTAAATCTGGCCCACGGACGGTCCGGGAATCAGCTAGTTTTTACATGAGTAGAATGTGTCCTTTTATTTAAAATGCATCTCTGGGTTATTTGTGGGGCATAGGAATTTGTTCATATTTCTTTAAAAAAAAATAGTTCGGCCCCCCACAAGGTCTGAAGGACAGCCCCCTGCTGAAAAAGTTTGCTGTCCCCTGTATTAGAGAAAACATCATGAAAAAGATATAATGTACAGATAGCACCTTACCCCGGCCAAATTGCCCAAAATGTATTAATAAAATCAGAAGTGTGCTGGAGATGCAAAAAAGGTAAAAGGTAAAGGTTCGTATATGCATATGTGGTGGGAATATAAGAATACAAGAGAGTTTTGGGACATCATATATAATGAATTTTAAAAGATACTAAAATGTTGTTGGTAATTTGTATTGTTTAAAAGATGTTTTTTTCAATAAAATTGTTTTAATAAGAAAAAGTAAATTGCTGTGAAGAATATCATGGTGTTATGACCATTAATCAATAATTACCTTTGTTTCAAAGTTCTTATTTAAAACAGCTATGATACAAGGAAGTTCATGGTTCAATTCTCATGTCTGCTAAAAGCTCACTAATGTCACAGTCCTATGCAAACACTACCTTCAGAGTAAACCCCATAAGACACAGGCTATGTAGACATTAGTGCATTAAAACACATTGAGGTCAGGTCATCCCCCTTGCTGTGTTTCACATCATCTTAGCACATTGCTGTACACACCAGATAAGGGTTTGGGATGTCTTCATCTGATATGAATTACCTGTTTGGTTTCCCCTTGCCTGCAACTCCTGTCCACAAAGCTGTCATCTGCTCAAGTGCAACAACCGTC
Organism: Zootoca vivipara; assembly: GCF_965207765.1. Classification (NCBI taxonomy): domain Eukaryota; kingdom Metazoa; phylum Chordata; class Lepidosauria; order Squamata; family Lacertidae; genus Zootoca; species Zootoca vivipara. The sequence goes on from NC_142588.1 coordinate 17,162,228, forward strand.
TCAAATGTACACACCTCAGCTTAACTGAAAAATGAATGTGGATTATGTTTTCAACATGGTGGGAAGCTGGTTTCAGGACAAATGTATCAAACAGCAGCATTTCTCAATAAACTTTAGAATAGATATGGATTGTGGGAAGTGTCATGTGTACACTAGCGGTGGGAATGCTCTGGAGCCATAGTAAATGGTAATGTGTACACAGCCAAAGATAAGTCTGGGATGTAAGCTGTAGGTGGCCTTGAGCAAGACCCCCTGCCCCCCTGACCTTTGCAACTGAGATAACGCTGATCTACCTTGCAGGGTTGTTTAAGGATTACAGAAAGGTATTTTTGCTCAAATGCATTAAATTAGAATCTTCATAATCGTAACGTGATCATAATCAGCCTCCTGATGTGAATCCTTGGCATGTCCACAACTTGTCAAGGTTAAAAAGTGACAACTTTACCTTTTAGAACAGCGTGTACATCAGATTTTAAAACAAAAACCAACTTCTTATAATTGCAACAGTAGAAGTTGGCCTTCTCCCAAGCTGGTGCCCTTCAGATGGACTACAACAGGTTTGCGGGCTGCGGCTGATGTGAACTGCAGTCCAAAACATCTGGAGGGCACCAGCTTGGGAAAGACTGAGACGAGTAGTGACTGGTAACAGAAAGTTGTGGTGTTCCTGTTCAGGGCTCCAGTGAGCCTTAATTAGGAACCACATAGTGGTCTTTCACAGGAGTACAGGGTGGCAGCAGGGTTCATCCTTACCCTCCACTCTTTGAAATTACTATTATTATTTATTGCACCCACCGGTATATTCCACCAAAGCATTGTCCCACAAGTGTCAGTTCCTAGTTTTCAAGGCTTCACCACACTGCATCTCCAGTCAATGCCCTTTGCCATAGTTGAAGAACACTCTTGCGGAATCCCCTATGAGCAGAGGGGGGCACTCCTCTACAATGCCGGCTCACCCATGAGGTGAGGCGACTGCCAGGCGACAGGATCCACCGCCTTATTCCTGATGTAAATCTTCCTGGGGTGGGGGGGAAGGTGCCCGCCTCAGGTGCCAAAGGGTCTTGAGCTGGCCCCACCCCACTCCTTGCTGGTTTGCCCAATCTATTTGAGGATTCGAGCAGCCTTGTTCAATTAGTTAAAACTCCCAGCGGGGAGATCGATTGGGTATTCCATTAACTTTTTATTATGGGACAGCCCTCCCAGACACCTCCGAAAAATTGGCCTGTTTTGCCAAAGAGCAGCAACTTTGAGGAGAAATGACTGTGGAGACGGCAGGTTACATTCTCCTGGGAAGCAAACTCTCCGTCTGACAGAACGTCTGGTTTCAATGATTATTTTATGTATTTTATTCTGCCTTGATTTTCTCTTCTGCATTTTCTCTTTTGTAATGGCTTTGGGCTGACAAATAAGTGATGAATAAAAATAATAATAGTAACAACAACAACAACAATATAGTCTTTTGTCCCTGTTGTGACAGGGCAAAGCGGTGTTGGAGGGGGTCACCCTCTGGGTCAGATTTAGGTTTGATGAGGCCCTAACCTACTGAAGGTAATGGGGCCCTCTGTATGTCCAGCTGCCCTTTGTCAACAATAAATTGTCGCTGTTTTTTGTGTTGAATATATGCTACTAGCTGGCCCTGCCATGCGTTGCCGTGGCTAATCCCTGTGACTGCCACCACCTTGTGTCTATCCATGACATATCCCGCCCCCTCCTCGCCCCACCTCCGGGTCTCCCCTGTGATTCCCCCATCCCATGTCCCATCCCATGACGTATCCCGTCCCCTCTTCCCCCCACCCCCTGGGTCATCCCTGTGACTGGTCCCACCGTGTCCTGACCTATCCCGTCCCCTCCTCCCCCCAACCCCTACCTAGGCGAGTCAGTACCTCCATTCGGCCTAGTCTGTAAAGGCTTCGGCCTAGTATGTAAACGGCAGCTGAGGTGCTGTTGAGTTGACGTGTTTTGGGACATGGGTGGCTAGGGGAAGGATCCCAGTGTGGCCCAGTATTTTGATACTATACTATGCGGAATATTTAAATGTTTCTTTGATTGTCCACCTTGAATCTTCCTGCTGCTCTTGCCATCCCCTCCTGCAACAGCAGTGTGGCGTGCCACACCTTTTGAGAACCCCTGTATTAAGCCTGAAATGGAGGGCACCATGTCCGTGTAGGGGCTTTTCAGTCTCCTCCCTTCAGTGGCAAATCAGCCCACAGGCTATTCAGGAAAGTCAGAGAATCTTCTAGACTTGCATTCCATGATGTGTGAGGAGCTTCTGCCAAATGTGGGCAATCCTTCCCACTTCCCTTCCTCCCCACTCCCACATTTAGCATAATCCTGGACTTGTTTGTATCCCCATCTGCTTGGCATTGACCCAGAGGCAAGATTAAGGGTGGTGGTGGAGTACCCATCTTCTGTAGACAGACCAGGAGGATACCATGGATGATGGTATCAAAAGCCAATGTGAGAGGCTGCTGAAGCAGCAGTGTTGCATCTCATCACTCTCCCAACAAAGCTCATTTAATCGGACGGCCAAGGCAAATTTAGTCCAAACTTAGTAACCCCCTCTTGGACTCACTGATGTGGTCCAATGTGTTTTGGCAGCATCCGACTGGGCTAACTCAGCAATACATTGCAGCCAGCACAAGACTGTGTAGATGCACTATGGAAATGCCGATTGACAGACAGCAATTGCCGTGTCATGAGGCTCTGCTATATGAGACTCGGAATCAGTCATTGGCAACTTCTGCAAGATAGATTGCTCTTCTTACAACTGATACAGCTTCCTTAACTTTTTATGTTGGAAGAAAGAGTTTGTCTTAATATCTGCAGCTCCAGAATCTGGGTTTCCAGAACACTTATCTGCCAAATAATATTTATTAGTTTTCCAATTTTTTTAACAAACCAATGCTAGATTACATCAAATTCATTATTTATTTATTTATTACACTTGCATCCTACAAATCCTCAGAATGGTTTTCATGATGTCCCTCATCCCTATTTATCTTCACAACAACTTTCTGAGGTAGGTTAGGCTGAGCTATAAGTGGCTTTAGTCACCCAATGATCTTCGTGGCTCAATCAACGCTTGAACCCATGTCTCCATGCTTGTAGTCCACCATTCTAACCACTACACACTGTTCTGTCATAGATATTAACTACGAGAAGTGTGTTTCTGTGCATGTGCAGATTGTCCTCTTACCCTCAAGCAGTCGCAACCTATCCGTATTTATTGAAGACTGAATAAGTCAGGTGGCATGGTCCCCGAGGAAACATGACCTCTCTTTTCTAGAAATGAAGCATTGTTGCAAGCAACACCATGGGCGTAGCCTGGATTTTTGTTTGTGTGGGGCAGGACTTTTGTTAGGGGGTGCAGAGCCGACATGATTGGTTAGTTAGTTAAGTATTTCTATTGTTTTGCTTGATTGGGGGAGGCAGCTGCCCCCCTTGCTTGCACCCATGAGCAGCACACTTATCTTTGGGACTGGGAATGAGGTAACCCATCATCTAGGCAAACACAAAAAAATCCTGCAGGGAATAAGGATAATCTGTTGGGCACTGAATAACTTCTGTAGAAACAAATTCAGATAGCTCAAGGAAACAAGAGAAAGCAGATAAACAGCACCTTAACTTCACAAACAAGCACTAGGGGGCAGTATTTCCCATCTAGATCAGATTTTAAAAGAACAGTCATTTCAGAAATTATCAAAATTAGGCATACGTATAGCCCAATATCAGATGTATAAAGTATTATCCTGAGTTGCAGGGGATTGTAAGTGAGGTCAAAGGGAAAGGAAATGCCCCCAAACCTTCTTAATAATGGACTGACAATAACCTAATTATCACCATCTGAACTTATCTTCCTGGCCTCTGCCGTTTACAGTTCCTCCTGTGGCTTTGCTGCAAGGAGCTAACTTAACAAACTCTCTGGGTCATTTATAGCCTCAGCCCCTTTCAGGATGAACTGATATAAATTATTGGGGCTGGGGGAGGCCAGTTTGAATAACTGATATAAAGCAAGCTTCCTATTGATTTAGCTCCATATACATTGCAACAGTGTTGATTTACAAGAAAAGATAGTATTGTTTATATTGTTATTTCATTCTTACAAACAAGCTTCACATACCTTTGTGGAAGAAAAACCGCAAATGGTAGGAGGTTGAATTGGGGGGGCTTTGTTTGAGATTATTGCAAGTGACACTGTCCTAAATTGTTGGTCTGCCACTTAAATCCTGCAATGAAAAGTGCACCTAGGATTGATTTCAACCTCATTTTTGTGGAGGGAGTTTAATATCCCCCCGGTCAGTATGATCAATAATCAAAAATTATTAGAGTTGTAGTCCATCTACTACATTTTCCTGCATTGGAGAGGGCTGGACTAGATGACCCTCGGGGTCCCTGCCAACTCCACAATTCGATGATTCTACTTCAGCACTGTGGAGCAGCTCTCTATGGTTTCAGGCGGGAGTCTTATCAAGCCCTACTACCTGGGAGACACAAGGAGCTGGAGCTGGGACCTTCTGCATGCAAGCAACATGGTCTACCACTAAGTTACAGTGTTTCCCATCACTGCAATATGGTTTTCCCAGTGGCCAGCAATCTGTAGCAGACCTGTTGGCTCTTGCATCAACTCATTTCCAGCTTCCATCTCTTTGGTTATGCTTGTATCCAATCTGGAATTCATGAATGGGCAGTAAACTTTTCTATCCCACCAAGCCTATGCAGGCAATTTAAAGCACATTGTCCACAATGATCTGCTGGTGTTTGTTTTTAATTATTTTGCTTTTAATTTTTCATTATATGTATATATGCACATGTAAACCACTGTGATATATTATGTCCATCTAATATTGCTTGCTAATTTTTCTGGCACCGCTTCATGCCTTTAATTCCATGTCTTGCTGTCATGAAGATGCAAGTGATGGGAAACACTTCGCTGGCTACATTTCTGCTAATTGAACAGCCGTGAATACAACTGAGCCACAAGAGAAGTAAGAGGAAGCTATTCTGGGAAGTGCAGCACCTTCCCACATTTGGTGGGATAAATTTCTGTTTCTGTGGTCTGCCGATGAGAACAGGACCCTTGCAATGTTGCAAGCATCTTCTTGTTCTCTTGATCTCTGTCCATCCCAGCTGACAAGTGTATCCAGGGGCCTGCTCCCTTTGGTCAAGCAGTAGTACATAAATCCCTGGAGAAACCTCTGTGACGAAAAAGTTGGTTTTGCTGGACCAATTGGATCAACAAGTATTTGTTTTTTTTTCCCTGCCTGCAAATTATTAGTGAATGGCAGCCTCTGATTGGTCTGATTGCAGGAGGGAGAGTTTAAAAGGAGAGGTTTGGGGGAGAGAGTTAGTTTGAGAGGGTTGGTTGGAATTGTGGTTGGAGAGGTTGGGAAATAGGTAGGGAAACAGGTTGAGGTATAAAGAGTGAATGGGAGAAAGAGTTGGTTCTGGAAAAACAACTTCCACTCTGAGCATATTGTGAAGAACAGAGTGTGGTGTCCTGTAGGAGGAATAGACCAGAATTTTACTGGGAGGCGGAGGTTGAGGTGGGAGAAGTAGGAGCTGGAAAGGAACGGCCTACTTGGGACTCAAATCTAGTCTGGAGGGGAGAGATTCTTCTAAGGAAAGGAAGAAACTCCCAAACCCAGTGAAGGGAGGGGGGGTTGGGAATCTTTGGTTTACTTAAAAACGGACCTCCGGAACAAATTAAGTTGTAACCAGAGGTACCACTGTATTTCATAAAGTACCTCAGGAGCAGGATTGTTAAAGGGGGTGGATAACTGAAAGAAAGTATCACCATATAAAGGAACCAAACCAATAATGCAAAAACAACTGAGGACAAATTTAAAGTGAAATTGCACTGTATTTCTGAAGTAAACTAAGTTGGTTCCATTTGCCTTAAATAAGTCTATTGTTTATTTAAAGAAAACCTGTCTGAGATCCAACCTACTAGTTACCCCTTCACAAAAGTCCACCGCAGGATACTCTGGGGCTAGAATTTTTAAGGGGAAAGGGGAAAAAACCTTCGGATAAAGGGTTGTTCAGTGAGGTGGCTCAGGTGGGGGTAATTTATCTAAGTGAAAGTGGGCCCAAAGGAATGAGAGGGAAAAGTGTTGTTGTGCCCATTGCAACCTCCTCTTGCACCTTTTGTTGTGCTTTACAACAACTACCATCTGCTTGCAAATACCCCCTTCTTGGGCAACATGGTGAAGAGAGTAGTGGAGGAGCTGTTACAGGAATTTCTGGAGGATACAGCCCATCTGATCCATTTCACCCCAGCTTCAAGCATGATTTGGGGACTGACTCAGCACTGGTCACCCTGATGGTCGTAATGAGTAAGGTGTAATGAGTAATGAGAATGCCCCTGGCTTCTTGATCTGTTTTTGGGTTTTGATACCATTTATCATGGTAGCCTTCTGGACAAACTCTGTGGGGTGGGTAATAGTGTCACTGTTTTACAGTGGTTTCATTCCTAGCTGCAGAACTGTGCTCAGAGAATAGCATGGTGAGTATGGCCAGCATATTCCAGTCCAAATAATGGCCAAAGTCATTCATGCACTGGTAACTTCGAGACTTAATTATTACAAATTAATGCACTTTATGCAGGGCTATCCTTGAGCCCGGTCCAGAAGCTCTCGCTAGTGCAGAATGCTGTGGCTAGACTATTGAGAGGGACATGCTATCACCAGAACAAATCATCAATGCTTAAAAGCTTGCACTGGCTGCTGCTATTTTACCAAGGCAGGTTCAAGGTTGTTGCATTAATTTAACAGACCCTTAACAGCTTGTGATCAAAGTACCTTTAGACCCGACTGATCCCTTATATCACAGTTTGATGACTGAGGTTTTCAGGGAAGACGTTGGTGGTGGTCCCCCATGGTTCAGATGAACAGCTTGTAATTTACAGCTTCTATGCATTCAATATTATTCAATATTGCTCACCTTGTTACAATTCTGTGGCTGGCAAGACAAGAGGAACTCATTTTCAATGCCACCATCATACTTTCCAAAGTACATAGTCAAATTCTTGCAGCAGTGAAGGTCTCCAAGATGAATAAAAAGGAAGAATGTAATAGATTTACAATACATTCTAATTCTTACCATGCTTCTATTAAAAACAAAACAAAACTCTTTACTTCTTTACTGAGTAGAGATAAACAACTAATGGCCTGGGAAATCAATCCATGTATTGGGGGTCATTCAAATTATGGAGGGAAGATTTAAAATTTACAGCAAGCTGTATGTGGAAAGCGAATTATATGAAAGTGATGTATTGCTGGTACCTAACTCCTACCAAGTTAGCAAAAACGTATAGAATGGCTACAGATATATGTTGGAAATGTAAAGAGAAAGAAGGCACATTTTACCACATGTGGTGGACATGCAAGAAGACAAAAGCATATTGGGAAATGCTTTATAATGAGTTGAAAAAACATTTAAAATTACTTTTGTGAAAAAAACCCTGAAGCTTTCTTACTAGGAATTTTAGATCCAGAAATACCTAAGGATCAGAATAGACAATTTATGTATGCTACAACAATTGCTATTTGCCCAAAGATGGAAAGAGAACTGATTAGAAGGGCTGATAAAGATGATGGACTATGCCGAAATGGCAAAATTGACTGGGAAAATCAGAGATCAAGAGGACAATAAATTTAATAAAGAATGGGGAAACTTTATAAGTTACTTAAAAGAACACTGCAAACAATTAACAACATTGGCAGATTTCCAAACAGCTCTTGCAATGTAGCGAGAACTATGGTAAAAATTGAGTTTTAAGAAAATATGGAGAATATTATATGATGCAGTTGGAAAAGAAGATCTTGGGAAACCATGGAAGGGTGGAGGGAAGTCTTGGGATTCAGAGAATCCTATGTGTAGAATGACTATGATTTATGTGAGATGATAATTGTTAAAAGCAAAAATGAATAAAAAAGAAGAATGTAGTAGATTTACAATACATTCTAATTCTTACCATGCTTCTTTTAAAAACAAAACAAAACTCCTTACTTCTTTACTGAGTAGAGATAAACAACTAATGGCCTGAGAACTCAATCCATGTATTGGGAGTCATTCAAATCTATCATCCTGATGCAAATTCTATAGCCCACACCTCCATACATTTACTCCATGTACTATGTGAAATGTACAGTACTTCCTACACTAAACATTGTTTGCCTATGTTACACAAAAAATTACTTGGAACCAAGCCAGACCTAATTTTGGAAGATCTGTAATAAACTCATGTCCTGCTATTTTTAGAAATGGCAAACACAAAATTGGGAGAGGGGGCAGGTGGTAGTTACGGATTCAGATCTGTTTGTGGTGCTAAGGAATGGATTTAAAACACCATGCCATTTCACCCAAGTTGCCCCCTCAGAACTAGTATTTGTCCAACAGGAAGGGTGGAGGTTGCAGGTACCATGCAGCAAATTTGGCGCTCCCCCCCCCCATTTTATTTTTTGCTGTATATAACCTAAGATTCTGAATTTAGAGGGGGGAATTACTTTGTTGCTGTTATTGCTAAACATGGGGAAGTCAGAAATCCTTTCTGATCTACTTAAAATCACCCAGAGCTCATCTACCTTCTGGCCATCCCTGCCATGTGAAGGAAATAGAAGCTTGGGAAGCAATTCAGATTGGTGGGGAGAAAACAAAGCAGAAAGGGTTAAAAAATCCCCTTTCAAGCTCTTTCTGACTCCACCCACCCCCTCAGCTGCAAGCATGTGATGCCTTATCACTGATCTCCAGACGTCGAGTCTGGAGTGATATCGGGTGTCTAGAGCCTTTGTTCACATTGGAGGGAGGAGTCAAACTGCCAAGGCTTTGTTAGTATTGTGAAGAACACAAAATGTTGTCGCGGAGAAAACTGGAGCACTCTAGTCTCCCAGCACTCTAGAAATGGCAGTGGCAATGGTAATGGATATCTATACACATTATGTGAACCCAGAAAGCAGGTCCAGTCTCCACAATGTACTGCATGTTAGAATGTGGTTGCTCTATTCTGCGGATCATCCAGGCACCTAGGCACATGGTATCTCTTTTGTGGGAATAATCATCTACCTCCTTCTTTTAAAGGCAGTAGTTTTGATGAAGGAGCCTAGAATACAGAAACAGACATTTTCTGCTCTTCTGGGGTGAAAGACCCTACAAGGAAAGTCCCCTCCCCCCCTGCAGCCGCAGCCTATACACACATCCCCACACTGTGGTCTAGTCAGGGAAGAAAGTAGGCTTGAACCCAACATCTTGGCATTGCAGTTTTCCATGTGGAATATTTTGTTTTTATTGAGGAGTGTTTCATCTTGTGAGCCCCATGATCCATAGCCTGTGGCTGTATAGCCCAGAAACAGGTTTATGGCCTTATCTCTGGTTTGTGAGAACTAAGATTAAGTGGCAGTGGTTTGTTTAAGACCATTTAATGAGATGACAAGTAAGACTGGCAGCAACCACACCAGATCTCTGCCACAGAACATTGCTCTAGCTAGAAGCATGAATGTTATTATTAGCAACATCTCTGCTGGCTATTTTTAATCAAATCTGAGCAGGGCATAGAACAATTTCTCAAGACACATGTTTTGATCATATAAAGAATTCAGGACACTTTAACATAATATGGCATGCTTGAAGCACAAAGGCATTGTGCCATTGAGCAAACAATAAAGATAGGACTAGTATTGATTTTAAATGTATTCTGAGTAATTTAGACAACATTTACTATTACTGACCACCAGAAGGGAACTAGTTTATAAATTCTTATTGAAGCTACTGATCAGATCTTAGAACATTTCATTGGTCTGGTTGTATGTAGCACTAACCCATTATTAACATTAACCATAGTCAATAAACCATGGTTACAACTGAGGCATCAGGCAGGTAATGAGTTAAACTTTGATTCAATGCATCATAGAATCATTAAAAGCAGAGCGGGAGCAGTTGTATCTTGAGAGCAGTTTGAATTTTTTCACTTCATTGACAACACTGCAACTTTGGGGCGATGGCACTTTAACCATAGTTAAGGAGGAGATCCAGGTTCACATGTAACACTAAGCTATTATTAACATTAACTAAGATTTCTAAACGAGTTAAAACCTTCAACAACATTTAACCATAGTAAATAAACAATAGTTAAGATCCTGGGCTGGGTTCCAGGAATTCTGTATTTAATTCTGAGATGGATTTGATTCTGAGATGGATTCTGAGATGGATTTAAAAGAATTAATTTTGAGTTTGAAAAGCAACATAGGCGATAAGGATGAGATCTTGCAGATTTATTATAATGATTCAGGATCTCATAACCCAATATTGACCTCAAGGCCTTTTGCCTTTATGTGGTTGAATTAAGCTTTGCTGAACATATAGATATCTGTATTTGACATAGGAGACATGAAAAAAGATGGCTTGATGAAACAGTTCATGAAGGCATTAAATACTCCAGGTAAATGTTGTCAACATATAGAGGCATCTACTAGGCTATCACTATAAAAACCCTTACTCTCAGCTAAGGGAATCGGAGCTGTTAGATCGTTTACTCCCAGGCATGTGCAGAGTGCTTACGCCTCATTATTTGGCAACCGCCCAGGGAATGCTAGTGTGAGGGCTGTCAGGGCTTTCTTTACAGAGGAGGGAGAAAAACACAACCCGAATTCTCAGAGGGCAGGCTCAGGAAAGAAGGAGGCAAATATGGAAAAGTGGGCACAGTCTCGATGGTGGAATCCTCCCTGGGTTGCATTTGCCTGAGCTGAAGTCCCAGCCACATTGGCCAGACTTATTCCTGGAGGCAGGGGCGTACCCAGGAACAAAACTAAGGGGGGGGCAAGGGGCGGGGCCAAGGCACGGGAGGGGAGGGGCCACAAAGTGGGAATGTGGGCGGGGCTACAGAGCCCAGGTGAAATCAAAATAAACCTGAAGCGACGGCGGCGAAGGGGAGAAAACCAGCGGCCGCCTAGAGGAGAAGAGGGAAGTCTGGGGGTGGGCGGGGGGGGGAGAGAAGGGAACCAGGCTTGGATCGGGGCCTCCGCGGAGGTCTGGAGCAAAGCCCCGGCCTCCGCGAAGCTATCCGAGGCTCCGTTGCTGCAGCGGTCTGGCAGGCGCTGAACGACTCCCGACGTTCGGGAGACCTTTGAGCACAGCCGCGCTGTGCGCATGCGCCCTGCACGGCGGCCGCCGGAGTCCACAGCCGCGCTGTGCGCATGCGCCCCGCTTTGCGCATGCGCAAAGGTCTCCCGAACGTCGGGAGCGTCAGCCCTTGCCCCCTCCCACACAGCGCGGCTGTGTGGACTCCGCACGGCTCGGGCGCAAGAGACTGCTGCGGGCGCCGAACTCGCGCTCCGCTGGGCTGTCCTCCGCCTCTGCCCACCAGCCCCGCCGGCAGCGCCACTCTTGCCCGCAGCTGCCCGACCGGCCCTGCCTCTAGAGTAGGGCAGCGGCCCCTCCCTGCCCCGCGGTGGGTACGCCCTTGCCTGGAGGGGAGTCCGCAGGGCCAGCCAAAGACATTTTAATACCTGAGACACAAAACAGTGTCCCCACCAGGGAAGAAGGGGCGAATGGAGGTCTACATCAGGAACAAGGGACAGATTCTCCAAGAGTCCCTACTTTCCGGGAACAGTTCCGGATTTACAGAAGGTGCCCTGGTTTCTGATCTGTTCCTGGAACGACCCACTTTTCCTTGGGACACCCCTACTTTTATTGGAAAAACGCTGGAGATAGTTGGGGGATAAAGATCAAATGGCGAACAGAGGCAGGAAGAGACCTCTTTGCTCAGAGGCTGCTCTAGAGGCAGATTTGGAGGGAGTTAGTGGAAGCTGAGGACGATCCAGCTTCCAAGCAGAGGCGGATTCAGGGCAGCACAACTATGAAGTAATGAAAGGAGCAGAATGGAAGGCGAAGGTGGGGGAGGGGCACCCGATTTGGGGCGTCTGAAATTCGAAAGATCAAAGGCCAGATATGCTGGTGCGGTTATCTCCCCTCATGGGTGGATCACCCCTGCGGGGGCGGGGTGGAGTGGGTGGGAGGGAGGGAGGGAAAGAAGCGGGGAGACCTTCGCCAGGCCTAATGCGGGAGGAGGGGGGCAGCCGGTGTGACGCCGCAGGGGAAACCGTTGCAAAAGGGCGCGAGGGCAGGAGAGGCGGGAAACGGCGTGCGGCGCCAACCTTGGTTCTATGAGGCGAAGCGTGAGGGAGTGGGGGATGGGCGGCCGTTGGGACCAGAAAGAGGAGCGTTCGTTATCCCGCTGCTGCTGTAATAAGGGAACACAATGGCGAGAGGGAACCCGGTAAGAGTTATCTAGTAGTCGGTCCCGAGGCGCCACAATAGGGCGAGGCTGCGCTATCTTCCCTCAGGTATATATATATATTTGTCGGCATATCAGCCTGAGGCCAGGCAGGCTTCAAATCCCTACACACACACACACACACACACACACACACACACACACACACACCAAAATCACTGCACACCCACACCCACAACACAATCCCTACATACACCCACAGATCCCAAAATTCCTGCGCACATACACAACCCTGAAGCCGACTCGGGTGCCTCTGCGCCAGTCGCCGCCTCTCAGGCTGGTCTACCTCGCGGGGTTTCGGGGGCTGAGAGGGCGGAGGGGGAAGGACGAGGTCCGACGGGGAAAAGTGGGGTCCTAGGAGGAAACTCTGGGGGATCCAGGTCCCTCGCCCCCCAAAAAAAGTTCCAATGAAAGGGCTTACCTGGCCTCCTCCCCCCCCCCCAATATTTTATTCAAGTGGGAGAAATAAGCACGTGGAATTTTTTAATAAACTTTATTTTATTTCAAGTTAAAATATACAAACCATAACGTAACACGACACAACTTAAACATAACATAACGAAACATAACATAACATAAGCATAACATAATCAAATCCAATTAAACATACAAGGTAAAGAAGAAAAAAGGGAAAAAAGAAAGAAAGGAAAAATAGAAAAAAATAGACAAGAAAAATACCAATAAAAAATTTAAAAAATAACTTCCAAACATTTACATTTGGTTGTGTCCTGTATAAAATTTTACTAGGCTTTCCCTAATCTTATAGATTCTAACCCAAATATTATATGACAGGTTTTTATATTTTCCACTCACTTAGTCAGCTTGTGCATTTTACTCTAAATATATCACCCATTTTGAATTCATTCCCTGCTTATAAAAATAATCTTCAACATATTTCCACTCTTCCCTAATCTTCTGCTTAGGGGTCCTCCTAATTATTGCTGTTAACTTACCTAGGTGCACATATTCTGTCAATCTAATACGCCATTCCTCTATGGATGGGATTTTTTCCTTTTTCCAATTTTGGGCTATCAGGGTTCTACCTGCCGCACATGCGTATAATAAGATGTTCCTCCTATCCCTCGGTAAGCTATCTGGGAGCAAGCTTAGTAACATAATTTCGGGTTTTTTCTCAAACGTGTATCTTAGCATCTTTTTCATCTCATCGTACACTTCGGACCAGAATTTACATACCTTTCCACAGCTCCACCAACTAAGTAGGTTGTCTCCCGTTTTCTCCCTACACTTCCAACACTTATCTTGGTTATTTTTGTATATTTTCGCTAATTTTCCTGGCGTAAGGTGCCATCTATAGACCATCTTCCACATGTTCTCTCTAATCCCCATGCATGCTGTGAAGTTTATGTTTTCTTCCCATAATTTTTCCCATTGGTTGCTATATATCACCCTGCCAAGATCCTGCGCCCATTTTATCATCACATGTTTAACTTGTTCGTCTTTCATTTCCCATTCTAATAGGTATTTATAGATTTTGGCCAATGGTTTTACAGAATTATTGATTAGTAGTTCTTGCAGTTTTGACCTATTGTCTGTAAATCCTATTGCTCTATGCTTCTTAAAAATACTTTGCAACTGGAGAGAATGTAGCCAACTTTGGCAATACTCTTTAATTTGGTCATACGGTTTTAAGACATACTCATCATTGATTTTAATTACCAGTTCTTTATATGTAAGCCATTTCCCTCCTTTGGGTTCGTTGCCCTAGGTTCCAATAGATATCTAAATTCCTCCCAGATATTAATTAATGATTTTTTAAATACATGATTTGAAAATGATATATACTCCCCTTTTTTCCTCTCTTAACAGGTAAGCGTGCCAGCCTCCGATGTTCCTGAATCCTTCCAATCTTAGCAGTTCCAGATCATCCAGTAGCATAATATAGCTTTAGGTTGGGAGCTCCCCACCCTCCCCTTTCCTTGATATCTGTTAATATTCTGTATTGTACCCTTGCTCTTTTACCTTGCCAAATAAAATTATTCAAATCCTTCCTCCATGCCTCGAATGTTGTTTTTTTTTTAATTTTTATGGGTATCATTTGAAACAAAAATATCATTTTTGGAAGCACCATCATTTTTATTGCAGCTATTCTCCCCGCGAAGGTCAGATTCAGTCCTTTCCATTTGTCCTCTTTTATAATTTTCCATGTTTTGGCATAATTATTTTCAAATAGATCTGCATTGTTATTTGTTATTATGATTCCTAAATATTTGACAGTTTTCACCACTTCCCAATCAATAATTAATTTTAATTTCTCTAATTCTTCCTTGCGCATATTTTTAACCATTATTTTTGTCTTCCCGTTATTTACCTTTAATCCCGCTACTTCTCCATATATTGCTAATTTTACCTTCAAATTGGTTAATGTTTCCACTGGATCTTCTGTCATTATTATGAGATCATCGGCAAAGGCCCTTACTTTAAGGTTGTTCTTCCCTACCGCGATACCTTTAAATTCTTTATCGTTTTGGATATCCTTTATCAAAAATTCCAATGTCCAGATAAATAACAATGGGGATAACGGGCAACCATGTCGGGTTCCCTTTGATATTTCAAATTCCTTTGTAATATTCCCATTAATAATTAACCTTGCTTTTTGTTTATCATATATAGCCTTAACTCCCTTCATAAACTGCCCCCTTATCCCTAATCTTTTTAGTGCCTCTAACATAAACTCCCAAGCCAAATTATCAAAGGCCTTTTCGGCGTCGTGGAATTAAAACCCGGTTTCAGAACCATTTGCCTGGAAAGCAGATGGGAAGCAAACCCTGAACCGCATAAGCAGAATTGGTCCCTTGTCTGGTTGTCAGAAATTAGGTACAGGAGGAAATATTGAATGATGAAGTGATAATGTGTAGCCTTATGAACAGATTGGAATCTTGTAAGGCATTCCCAATACTCTCAAATAGCATGCTTTAGCTAAATATCTGAGTCACATCATCAATCTACTGTGGATTTTGGTTTGGGGAACTTTTCCTTCCTGGAAGCTGCACTTAAAAGCAAAGAGGGGATCCGGCAGACCCAACCCCTTTCTGGATTCAGGCAACTTTTCAAAAAGTGAGTGCATTATGTAGCATGGCAGGCAGGTGGGGCTCAGAAAAATGCAGCCCAATAAAATCAGATGCACAAATAGACACGTATATATTTATATACATATATGCTTTATTGTTTTCTGCAAAAAGTAAAAAATACATTGTGCTACCGGTAACAATGCATCAAACATTAAAAAAAGAAAACCAAAAAATAGCAAACAAAGAAACCAATAGTAATAATAATAGCAATAATGAACAGTTTATACCTAAACTCTAATTAAAATAACCGCCAACCCCAACTAAACATTTACCCCACATCAACCCGACAAAAACAAAAGCAAAATTGGAACATTTTGAAATCTTTACCCAATTTTCCCAACCCCAGATTTTTACTGTGGCCCTTATTTTAACAAGTGGCCAATTGTTCAGCTTTATTTTTGATTTCAGTATACAAGTGCTTTTAGCTTGCTTGAGCAAAGGGAAGTGAATGCTTCAGTAAATAGAAAGCCAGGTGATGATCCCAGACAAAGGCATTAAACAAACTTTATTGTAAAACTTTAAAATATACAAAATTTAAAATTTAGGGAGGATTTATATGGATGGTTAACCCTAGAAGGCGTCGGGAGAAGGGAAGATATTGCTTTGTTGCCAATTTTGGTCATTTTCATGCCACATTTGTAGGGGGTTTGCAGTTTGAAAATTCCCATTGGCAGTCTGGCTCTCTTGCTCTGAAACTGGACTCAAAGAGAAGAACTGAGAGCCAAAACCACTTGCATCAGCACCCAGCATTTGCAGCTCGATAATTCCCCATTGCATGACTGTTCTCCATTGCAGACCACGGAGTATAACTGCTTGACGGAGTGCAGAAGTTACCAACCGATGGTGGAGGCTGCCTCTCCACCTCTGCACCATAATATGGAACTGGGCTTGCCTGAGAAGTCTCGCAAAGCCCAGTTCCAACAGCAGCTGGCTGGTAACGAAACGGGTTCAATCCCTGGGAGTTCTGGTACTGCGAGGCATAGAGGTGCTCTCCTGGTTGCGGGATGCTAAGAGGTGGCTGCCAGAATCCTGCTCCTCCATAACGTTCGGGATAATGGAAGCTGCGTGGCTGGCAATATTGCTGCGTCGGACTGCTTGCGCTGCTGCTCAGGCTGCTTAATGGACTTCTCTTTCTTTCACAGCGGCTATAAGGAGTTGTAGCTCGGTTCCTGATCATTGTTTTGGAATCAGTCATCTTTGTTCTGGCTCTTCAGTTCTGAAACCAAGTCTGAACAAAAGAAAGGAAGGAAAAGGAAGCCTTAATCAGGGGAACCATGATATATGAACAAGTATGGGCACCATTTGTTCCTAAATTTGAAAAGGAGGGAGCACAACCCACCCACCCTTTACAAAAAGCCTTTACACTCACGATACAACACTCCCCCCCCCACAATAACCAAGAAAGAGAAAGTTGGCTCTTGAACAAGGCACCGTTCCCGATTTGGTCGGCGGCACCAGGGTGAACTAAGGCATTCGAATAACTACGCAAGGATTATTCTGAACCTTTTAAATTTATCCAGTATTTGAGGTTTAGGGAAGTCCTAGGAGCCCTCACTAGCCCCCTTCTTACGTGCACACGATCTTCTCCAGTTTTGGCGCAGCTTCCTCCTGGGAAAAGACATAGAGGCAAATATGAGGGAAACGCTCGGCTGAAATCGAAACAACGCTTGCAGATCTTACTCCCAACAGGGAAGCTCAGGGCTGGATCGCGTACACTGGACCCCGGGAGTAAGTTCCACTGAATCGGACTCTCTCTGAGGTTACACTGCGTAAAACGACCACCGGTTTCAAACGCTTCAGTGGCATTTCTTACAACCGCCTGGCTGAACACCCACACGGCTGAGCGCAGAAGGCAAAGCCTTTGCTTTTTGCAGGAAGGCTTTTGTACCTGACCTTAAAATGCAGTGTCATGGATATGGCATGGGAGTTATAGTATGAACAACTCTGAATCCTTGGTCAAGAGCAATGGATGCTGGGAGAGACAGCAAGAGCAGGCTGGGCCTTTAACAAAACTTGCTAAGTCCCTCTCTGCTAGCCCCAATTAGCTGCCTGCAAAGGAATGTGGTAATTGCCTTTGGCTGAAGAAGAAACACCGGTGTTCCCTATTTCCTTATGGTACGGATGGGAGGGGGTTTAATCACTCTATCCTGTCCACCTGGGGTCGGCTTGACCCTGATAAGTTGGGAGGGAATGAGAGAACTGTCTTACTATCTGCTAGTATTAGATCAGAGTGTGAAGTAAGACAGGTGAAGACAAATGGGCTACACCTGAAATCATTGGTAAACTGCTAATTGGAGCCTCATTTCCATTGGTGGGAAAACGGAACCCCACCTGACCCTTTCCCCATAACTTGGGAGTTCTAGCATTAGAACTTTGCATTTTGCCACTTGCAATTTTGCCAGAGCTTCTGCGAGTATGAAGCTGTGAGAGGAGAAGGGGGGCCTGCGGGCTGCGCCTCCTGAAAGCTTTGCAACAAGTTATATCTGCATAACCGTATGTATCCTTTAGTTAGAGCAATTTGTATGCTTACGTTTATTATTTGCGATCTCTGTAACCTCACAAGAAATGTGCACTGCTATTTTTTAAGTTGTATGTTTTACACTTTTTAATAAAGCCTTGAAAAGGTATATTTTGGTTTGGACCTTGAGTATTGTTCAGGGTGGGGCAACTAGTCCGGTCCCTTGACCATTTGGTCGCATACTGAGTGTTGGGCTGCACAAGTGAGTGTGCCTGGGTTTGAGTAAAGAAACCAAACCAGTTGAATTTCTGCCTGCTTTATTAAGAGTAGTCAGAGGCTTGCAACCTTGTAACAAGGCGGAGAACTTTCCCTTTTGGGCTCTCTGGCCAGGTGCAAGTGAGAAAGGGTGGTGGCAGCGAACTACCGGGAAATTGTTTTGACTACGGCTCACAAGAGAAGTGCCGAGTTGTGTGTTTCCCACAAGCTGCTCAAGCCAGGAGATTGGCTGGGTCAGGCAAGTGAGAGCCACCGACCATTACATGCACGCACATTGTTTCCTTTAAATAAACAGCCGGTTGCTCTGAACAAGGCTTGAATGAAAACAAGCCAAAGAAGTTTACGTAAGAATTTTGCGCTCTTTCTATGCCTACCATCGTTTTTCGCAGCCGATCCTAACCACGTTAATTGGGAAATTAAATCGCCGTTTATTTGAAAAGGATTTAACAATTAGGAAAGTGTGCATAGAATCGCACTTTCCACACAGTAAATGCTTCGTGCTTACGAATAAAGGTGTGCAACCCAGTCTTGCCTGTGCTTCTTGCAAGGATATATGTCGAAAAAAAGACTTGTTTAATCCCTCCGCGGCTACCACAACGGAGTCTTTGACTCGAGACCCAAATGAAACAGAAATCATCTTCCTTCCCACCCACTATACCCTATAAATCATTAGAGCAATGTTGTCCTTGTTTATAAAGACAGTGAATAAATGATCATTTTTTTAAAAAATATTTCTCTTACCTTCGTTGTTGGATGTCATCATGCAAAAACTCTCGCTCGCTCTCTCCTAAATTGGTTTTGCCTTGAAAATGGATTCTTTCTCCTTCAGGTTCACTCTGCTATTCTGCTGGGGGCTCGGTCAGGGCATTCATCTCTGGTGGGCGAACCCCACCCTTACTTCTCAGCCAATAAGAGGGAGTCACCCTACCATTGAAAATTTGGTGAGAAGTGATCAAGTAATGATTATGAAGATTCTAATTTAATGCATTTGAGCAAAAAATACCTTTCTATAATCCATAAATAACCTTGCAAGGTAGATCAGCGTTATCTCAGTTGCAAAGGTCAGGGGGCAGGGGGTCTTGCTAAAGGCCACCTACAACTTACATCCCAGACTTACCGGTATCTTTGGCTGTGTACACATTACCATTTACTATGGCTCCAGAGTATTCCCACCGCTACCGGTAGTGTACGCATGACACTTCCCACTATCCATATCTATTCTAAAGTTTATTGAGAAATGCTGCTGTTTGATACATTTGCCCTGAAACCAGCTTCCCATCATGTTGAAAACATGGGCAAGGGGAAACCAAACAGGTAATTCACATCAGATGAAGACATCCCAAACCCTTATCTGGTGTGTACAGCAATGTGCTAAGATGATGTGAAACACAGCAAGGGGGGTGACCTCAATGTGTTTTAATCCACATTGACCTCAATGTGTTTTAATGCATTTTAAATAAAAGGACACATTCTACTCATGTAAAAACTAGCTGATTCCCGGACCGTCCGCAGGCCAGATTTAGAAGGCGATTGGGCCGCATCCGGCCCCCGGGCCTGAGTTTGGGGTCCCTGCTCTAATATTATAGCAGCCTGTAAACTTAATGTCCACCTTCCATAATTTTTCCCACTGGTTCATGTGAATATTATATCCAAGGTCTTGGGCCCAGCGCACCATCACCCCTTTCACTTCTTCTTTTACCTCCCACTCAAGAAGTAGATTATACATTTTTAAAATATATTTTCCTTTGGATTGGATTAGTTCTTTTTCCAAATCGGATGTCTTATTTTCAAGTCCTTTTTAGGAATAAGGAATAGGAATAATAAATTATTGGGCAAGTTCTGACATACTTGGAATTTTGCTTCGGCTACATTGCAATGTAAATGTACCTTATACAAACACTGTTCCACACACAATCTATACTTAATATTTCTTTTAATTGAAAATATTGTAACCAATCCATCAGGTACAACCTAATTTCTTCAAACTTCTTCAGTGTCAATTTGTTATTGTTTTCCTCTAATATCATTCTATACGTTGGCCAGTCTCCTTTCATATTTTTCTTTTTTACTGCTATGGCTTCTGTCGGTGAGGTCTTAGGTTCTAGTATTCCTTCATATTTTCTCCCATATTTTATAAAGGGATTTTCTCACTACCTGTATATGGATTTTTAAAAAACCCTGTGTACCTTCACCTTCTCATAGACTAAAGATGTGTGCCACAGAAATAAAATACTCCATAGTGTGTTTAGGATTGTGGTCTTAGTTTTAAAATTTTAATAAAAAATAAGCTTTCCTTGCAGTTGTGGCTGCAAATGCCTATTTTATTCAGTTGTATTTTATCCTTTTCTGATACTCTCCAAAGAGCTCTGAGACTTTGGTAATCACCCAATTTTAGTTAACCTTTTCAGAGGAGAGGATTGATCACATCAGGTCAATTACCTACTTAGTTCACTCTGTTATAAAACAAGAGTGACTACAGAACTGAAAGCCTCTCTTCTATCTGAGATACATTGGTGACACTTTCCTCTCACAGGCCTTGGGTGGCAGGCCTGTGCTTTTATTTTGGACAGCCCATTAACCTAGAAACACCTATTCTTGAGTAACAGGCCATATAACAGATATGCGGACAAGAGGGACCAGGCGCTGTGGCAGAGCCAGATACCAACTTTATTCCCATATCTAGTTTAACATTATTATTACAGGAGCTAATAATGTCAATACAACCTGAGGGGCTAATTCACCTGCTCATCTTCCAAAGTAATATATGTATGCCATCGGTTGCCAACAGCGACCTTCTAGCCGCCGGTCTATGCAAAAGAATGAATGGGCACAAATCTGAAATGGCAGTATAGAAAAGCCAATGAGGGAACATTTCAGCTTCTCAGGATGCTCTGTCACTGACCTTAAGGTGTTCATTATTGAATGAAGTGACCTCAAATCATGAGACCATTGTATTACAATGCACCAGTGCTATTATCTGCAGATGGAATCCATACAATAGGTGTTGGGTTTGTTGTTGTTGTTGTTTAGTCGTTTAGTCGTGTCCGACTCTTCGTGACCCCATGGACCATAGCACGCCAGGCACTCCTGTCTTGCACTGCCTCCCGCAGTTTGGTCAAACTCATGTTCGTAGCTTCGAGAACACTGTCCAACCATCTTGTCCTCTGTCGTCCCCTTCTCCTAGTGCCCTCAATCTTTCCCAACATCAGGGTCTTTTCCAAGGATTCTTCTCTTCTCATGAGGTGGCCAAAGTATTGGAGCCTCAGCTTCACGATCTGTCCTTCCAGGGAGCACTCAGGGCTGATTTCCTTAAGAATGGATAGGTTTGATCTTCTTGCAGTCCATGGGACTCTCAAGAGTCTCCTCCAGCACCATAATTCAAAAGCATCAATTCTTCGGCGATCAGCCTTCTTTATGGTCCAGCTCTCACTTCCATACATCACTACTGGGAAAACCATAGCTTTAACTATACGGACCTTTGTCGGCAAAGTGATGTCTCTGCTTTTTAAGATGCTGTCTAGGTTTGTCATTGCTTTTCTCCCAAGAAGCAGGCGTCTTTTAATTTCGTGACTGCTGTCACCATCTGCAGTGATCAAGGAGCCCAAGAAAGTAAAATCTCTCACTGCCTCCATTTCTTCCCCTTCTATTTGCCAGGAGGTGATGGGACCAGTGGCCATGATCTTGGTTTTTTTGATGTTGAGCTTCAGACCATATTTTGCGCTCTCCTCTTTCACCCTCATTAAAAGGTTCTTTAATTCCTCCTCGCTTTCTGCCATCAAGGTTGTGTCATCTGCATATCTGAGGTTGTTGATATTTCTTCCGGCAATCTTAATTCCGGCTTGGGATTCATCTAGTCCAGCCTTTCGCATGATGAATTCTGCATATAAGTTAAATAAGCAGGGAGACAATATACAACCTTGTCGTACTCCTTTCCCAATTTTGAACCAATCAGTTGTTCCATATCCAGTTCTAACTGTAGCTTCTTGTCCCACATAGAGATTTCTCAGGAGACAGATGAGGTGATCAGGCACTCCCATTTCTTTAAGAACTTGCCATAGTTTGCTGTGGTCGACACAGTCAAAGGCTTTTGCATAGTCAATGAAGCAGAAGTAGACGTTTTTCTGGAACTCTCTAGCTTTCTCCATAATCCAGCGCATGTTTGCTATTTGGTCTCTGGTTCCTCTGCCCTTTCGAAATCCAGCTTGCACTTCTGGGAGTTCTCGGTCCACATACTGCCTAAGCCTGCCTTGTAGAATTTTAAGCATAACCTTGCTAGCGTGTGAAATGAGCGCAATTGTGCGGTAGTTGGAGCATTCTTTGGCACTGCCCTTCTTTGGAATTGGGATGTAGACTGATCTTCTCCAATCCTCTGGCCATTGCTGAGTTTTCCAAACTTGCTGGCATATTGGGTGTAGCACCTTAACAGCATCATCTTTTCAAATTTTAAATAGTTCAGCTGGAATATCATCACTTCCACTGGCCTTGTTATTAGCAATGCTTTCTAAGGCCCATTTGACTTCACTCTCCAAGATGTCTGGCTCAAGGTCAGCAACCACACTATCTGGGGTGTATGAGACCTCCATATCTTTCTGGTATAATTCCTCTGTGTATTCTTGCCACCTCTTCTTGATGTCTTCTGCTTCTGTTAGGTCCTTACCACTTTTGTCCTTGATTATGGTAATCTTTGTACAAAATGTTCCTTTCATATCTCCAATTTTCTTGAACAGATCTCTGGTTTTCCCCATTCTATTGTTTTCCTCTATTTCTTTGCATTGCTCATTTAAGAAGACCCTCTTGTCTCTCCTTGCTGTTTTTTGGAAATCTACATTCAGTTTCCTGTATCTTTCCCTATCTCCCTTGCATTTTGCTTGCCTCCTCTCCTCCGCTATTTGTAAGGCCTCGTTGGATAGCCATTTTGCTTTCTTGCATTTCCTTTTCCTTGGGATGGTTTTCGTTGCTGCCTCCTGTATAATGTTACGAGCCTCCATCCATAGTTCTTCAGGCACTCTGTCCACCAAATCTAAATCCTTAAACCTGTTCCTCACTTCCACTGTGTATTCATAAGGGATTTGATTCAGATTGTATCTTACTGGCCCAGTGGTTTTTCCTACTTTCTTCAGTTTAAGCTGGAATTTTGCTATAAGAAGCTGATGATCTGAGTTACAGTCAGCTCCAGGTCTTGTTTTTGCTGACTGTATAGAGCTTCTCCATCTTTGGCTGCAGAGAATATAATCAATCTGATTTCGATGCTGCCCATTTGGTGATATCCATGTGTAGAGTCGTCTCTTGTGTTGTTGGAAGAGAGTGTTTGTGATGACCAGCTTGTTCTCTTGACAGAACTCTATTAGCCTTTGCCCTGCTTCATTTTGAACTCCAAGGCCAAACTTGCCAGTTGTTCCTTTTATCTCTTGATTCCCTACTTTAGCATTCCAATCCCCTGTAATGAGAAGAACATCCTTCTTTGGTGTCATTTCTAGAAGTTGTTGTAGGTCTTCATAGAATTGGTCAATTTCACTTTCTTCAGCACCGGTAGTTGGTGCATAAACTTGGATTACTGTGATGTTAAAAGGTCTGCCTTGGATTCGTATCGAGATCATTCTGTCATTTTTGAGATTGCATCCCATTACAGCTTTTGCCACTCTTTTGTTGACTATGAGGGCCACTCCATTTCTGCTACAGGATTCTTGCCCACAGTAGTAGATATGATAGTCACCCGAACTGAATTCGCCCATTCCCTTCCATTTTAGTTCACTGATGCCCAGGATGTCGATATTTATTCTTGTCATCTCATTTTTGACCACATCCAGCTTACCTCCACTCATGGTTCTTACATTCCAGGTTCCTATGCAATATTTTTCTTTACAGCATCGGACTTTCCTTTCGCTTCCAGGCATATCCGCAACTGAGTGTCCTTTCGGCTTTGGCCCAGCCGCTTCATCAGCTCTGAATCTACTTGTACTTGTCCTCCGCTCTTCCTCAGTAGCATGTTGGACGCCTTCCGACCTGAGGGGCTCATCTTCCAGCGTCATAACTTTTATATGCCTGTTGTCTTTGTCCATGGAGTTTTCTTGGCAGGGATACTGGAGTGGCTTGCCAGTTCCTTCTCCAGGTGGATCACGTTTAGTCAAAACTCTCCACTATGACCTGTCCAACTTGGGTGGCCCTGCATGGCATAGCTCATAGCTTCTCTGAGTTATTCAAGCCCCTTCGCCACGACAAGGCATTGATCCATGAAGGGGAGGTGTTGGGTTTACAGTTTTAAAAATCACACTAGATGTGCTAAAAACTGGCTTAGCAGTGCAAGGATGTCTGTGTTATCTACTGTTTTTGGTGAATCATAACAGTTAAAAAGGTCATTATCCTCAACTGTATATTTCAGCATTTAGTTTTCCTCTTATCTCTTTTTACAAGCTCCCCACCAATTGTGTCCCTGCAACTCAGGCTAATACTTTATGCATCCAATGAAGTGAATTATATTGTGTGTGTCATAATAAAATTGTTAATCTTTCAGGTGCTACAAGACTCTTCTGTTGGTTTTGCAGAATTGAAAAGATTCCCCCTGCACCAATTTTACAATGATTGCTTACAGATTGAAATGGTAATCTGAAAAAGTCATTGTGAATTGGGTACTAACTTTTGTGGTAGATTCTACTGCCTCAAATGAATGGCATCTCATGACTACAACATCTTCTTGTGCTTAAATACCTTAAGAAAGAAACCCTGATCTCCCTCACCCCCTGCTTTGTGAAACACCTTGTCTGGTGAAGAGTTCTGGAGAGCTTGCCATACTTTTGTGGCATTCTTGTTGGTTTCAACAAACACATTACCCTATTGTGGATTGTGGAGTTGCTGTTTTCTAATGGCCCAGCATGGCTACTTTTGCATTTAATGAGCTTATTTACAATGGATAGAGTACTCTTCACCTCCAAGAGAGAAAGCACCTTCTTTTCTTTTTTTTTAAAGGGATGAGGGACATACAGAATCAGTAAAGACTGAGTGCATCTTCTGAAGGCAAGGTATGGTTTGTTTGTTTTTTAATTGTATGCATTAAATGCTTGTTTATATTTCTTTAACTGCAAATGATTCTGGAAGAAGATCTGGTCAGTTGGCAACTAAAGAACTACTTGTAGCTATTTTATTCATAGATCTCTCGTATCACATCTAATCTCTGCATATGTAACCACTTTTCTGTGTATAAGGTCACACAGTAGCCAACCATATCACTATGCAATACCAAAACCAGGACACAGGTCAGGTGAGTAGCCTTTCCCCCTGTTCTTTCCCAGCAATTGATATGCCTCTGATAGCATATATCCATAACGATTAGTAGCCACTGATAGTCTTAGCATTCATGAATTTGCCTAATCTCGAGAAATTTGCCTAATCTCTTGAATTGTCATCTTGTGACAATAATTCCATGGCTGGTCTTGCACACACACACAAAGATGTTGACCCAGCCCAGCCCTATCCCAACCTAGATCACAACCAACCCAGATCTGGTCCTATATCAGGGTAGGACTAGGTCAAATCCACTAGATTCAGTTTGATCTGCCAAATCTAGTGCCCAGCCCCATTAAATTCCATAGTGTAGTGTTAAGAAATGTAGTGGACTGGGCAAGTGAGGTTTTATGACATGGATTTGTAATGTATTCCAACCCTAAAGCCCATATCTCAGTGAATGGAATAAATTTTGACTCATGCAGACTTATGTAGAGGAACTGAACAGAGATGCCCTCTATCTCCACTGCTGTTCGCACTTTCCACTGACCCATTAGCAGAACCATTTTGATCTGAATATATAATCAAATGAACAGGGAACATAACCATATGCCAATAATGTAGCATTATTTTGAAAAACCCTGAAAAAACCATTTGGAGATGTCTTAGGCTTGGATAGATTTATATTCTTGGGCTCAGTTGTTTTCAGGATTTTTGCTGGGCGGCAGGAAGGGAGCATGTGGCTGCTGTTGTTGCTTTTGCTTTTGTTTTTTGTATTTTTATTTTAGATCTTGCAATTGATGTGGAAATTGCTCAGTTTGGTTGCGTATTAGTAAGTTAGTGGAACTTACTTCTAAATTAGTTGTCCTAAGAGGGTCCAATTTAGAATCTAAAATTAACTGACTTATTTTATTATGATTAAACCTTGTTAAATCAAGGCTGAACGGCAAAGAAAGCAAACTGTATTAGGCATAATCTAGTTCACAGGCCACCCTCCTAAAGTGTTCAAAATATCCCCCCCCCATAAAGTTTTAATAGATATAAATACCCATGTTGCAGGCTAAAGCACATACAAGTTAAACTTGTATGTCTTTAAAGCTTTGGAGAACAACTTACTGGTAGAAAAAGCAATTAAACCTTATATCCCCATCTCCATTTAAAAAATGGAAGACTCATTAATGGAAACCAAACTTATTAACACAGGAAAGTGTTACTAAATCTACTTATACCAGGAACTACAAATATACTTTTGTATACAAAGAAAATACAGCAACTTTCCACCACATTTATTGCCACCTACTCTAGCCTCAGAAACAAACTTAAAAAGGAAAGAAAAGGGACAGAAAGTCATTGGTGCATTAAAATGTGTCTCAGAAATATTCAGTCATTAGTACACCTGAGCTTTTATCTCTAGAACCATATGTACAGCACAACTGACTTTTTTCTATGGAAAATTTAAGCCCATGTTTATATGCTTCCACACAGGAAAGTGAATGCTTCAGTAAATGGAAAGTTAAATGACGACTCCAGACAAGCTATTAAAAAGAGCAAACTTTATTCAAAACATTAAAGTAATACATTAAAATGCATTAAAAGAGGGAGCTTGTAAAATATGTACAGGATAGCAAGGAAGGAGTTGGGATGCTAATCTGGAAAAGGACTTCTTTGATGTCTGTTTTTGGTATTTTTCAAGCAGCATTTGCATAGGATGAAGAAAGACTCCTGGGCAGCTTGTGTTGTTGCATAACTTTAACGCTACAGGTTCTCATCCTAAATGATTGCCCTGAAACCAATTCTCTTTGGTACTCTGGCTCTTTTGTTCTGAAACCTGACTTAAAGAGAATAACTGAGAGTCCGGAACACTTCCATCAACATCCAGCATTTGTGCATGATTTGCAACTGGATAATTCCCCATTGCAGACCAAGGAGTGTAACTGTTTGTTGCAATGCAGAAGTTGGCAGCCGGTGGAGGCTGCCTCACCATCTCTGCACCATAATAGGGAACTGGATAGTTGGTTGCCTGAGATGTCTGACAAAGCCCAGTTCCACCAATCGCAACTTGCTGGTTCAATTCCAGGGAGGTCTGCTGTTGCGGCGAATAGAGGCGCTCTTCTGGTTGTGTGTTGTTGAGAGGTGGCTGCCAGAATCCTGCTCCTCTATGGTTTTCAGCATAATGAAAGTTGTGGGGCTGGTAATATTGTTGTGTGTGAATATTTTGGCTGCTTCCTGGGCTGCTGTCTTGGCTGCTTCTTGGACTGGTTGTCTCACTGTGGCTATAAGGAGCTGTCGCACCGTTTCCAATCCGTATCCTGGAACCAATCCTCTTTGGTGTTCTGGCTCTTCTGTTTTGAAACCAGACCTGAACAGAAGAAAGGAGAGAACCAAATGCCCATTATTTCCAAATGGGTAGGTCATAATTTCACTTTCAGGTACAACAACCAAGCAAAGATTAGTGTATGATAGTGGGAGAACCTATGTTAACTTGTTTTGTGTTGTGTGAAGAGCCTATAGGTATTATGTTCAGTGAATATAGAAGACATTGTTACCATGAATATGTCTTTTTGATCCAACAAACAGAATTGCATTTAATAAATTATGCTTATTCCTCTGGGGTTTCTCTTTAGTTCTCTGCAGCAATCTTTCTGCTATCTTCACCTCCACATTCATATATCCCATGTTCATAATCTCCAATTACTGTTAAATATAAAGCTTCTAAATTGGAATGACTAAATACTGCTATTTGGCTTTATTTTGTTCTGCAGTATCACAAAAAGCCACCTTTAAAAGCTGCACAATTGTATAATTCAACAAGACTCGCTGTATTAAAGTATATTAACTGTGGGTGTGAGCTTCATCTGTAAGAAATGGTCAAGCATTTGTTAATGCCAAGTGGATGGCTGCATACAAGACTTAACATCTCTGTGTGCATTTGTCCTGGAAGGCAACACTTTATGCCTGGCAACTGTTTTAAAAATTCAATAAACTTAGTAATAGTAATTTTAAATGGCTCACTCAGAGGACCTACCCATTGTGGTGCCCTGTTTGGGGTCTTTTGCCTCAGTCTCCCAAGTGTCCTGGGGGTAATAGACTAGGCAGGGAATTCTTTATATATGTGGGAGAGAACTAAGGACTTGCTCAACTTTTGCCAGAAAAAGCAATGCAGCTTAACTCATTTTAGTCTCCCCAGTGTAAGCTGCTTATGGCTGCAGTCCTCTGCACATTACCTTGGGAGTTAGTGTTAACTGGATCAGGCTGCAAAGGCAGCCTATAAAACCAGATTTAATGTACATCCATTACAGAATTTTGATTTCTAAGCTGCGTCTCTGAAGATTTTTTAAAAAATGATTTAAACCCAGAATCTGTATCAAATGTGTCAAATGAATGTGTGCTGTGCATAAATTTACTGGGAAGGAAAATGAAGCCTTAATAAGGAACCATGCTTTCTGAACAAGTATGGGCACAATTTCTTCCTAAATTTGAAAAGGAGGGAGCACAACCCACCCACCCTTTACAAAAAGCCTTTACATCCACGATACATCCCCCCCCCTCAAAAAAAAAGCCAAGAAAGAGGAAGTTAGCTCTTGAACAAGGGGCCTTTCGAGATAAGCTCGGAGGCACAGGATGAGCTAAGGCCTTCGATTACGCAAGGATTATTCCGAGCGTTTTAAATTGTTCCAGTATGTGCAGTTTAGGGAAGTTCTAGGAGCCCCCACCATCCCGATTCTTACGTGTACACGATCTTCTTCGATTCCGATGCGCCTTGCCAGCGCCTCCCTAGTCTCATATCCGGGATACGGGTTTTCTTCAAACGCCTTTTTTAGAAGCTCGACGTGAGATGTGCTAAAAACAGTCCTTTTTCTCCTTTCTCCGACTTTGGGGTAGCTTCCTCCTGGGAAAAGACATAGACGCAAATCTGAAGGAAGCGCTCGGCTGAAACTGAAGTGAAGCTTGCAGATCTTCCTCCCGACATGGAAAGCTCAGGGCTGCAACGCCTGCACTGGACCCCGGGAGTAAGGCCCGCTCAATCGGGCGTTCTCTGAGGTTACACTGCGTAAAACGACCACCGGTTTCAAACGCTTGAGTGGCAATTCTTAAAACCGCCTTCGCTTTTTACAGGGCGGCTTTTTTTACCTGGCATTGAAATCCACGCACTTTGTGGCCTTCAAATAAACCTCCTGTTGCTCGGAACAAGGCTTGAATGAAAACAAGCCAAAGCGTAAGAATTTAACTCTTATTTCTACGCCTGCCATCCTTTGTCGCAAGCAACTGATCCTAACCACATTTATTGGGAAATTTAATCCCGTTTATGTGAAAGGTATTTAACATTCAGAAAGTTTGCATGTAAATGCTTCATGCAGTAAAATGCAGTAAATGCTTCAAGCTTAAGTAAAGATGTGCAAACCCATCTTGCGAAATGTTTCGAACCGAAGACATATTTTGAGCGCCTGTGTGATCCCGCCCCGGCTACCACAAATGGGTCTTTGAAAGCCTTCCCTACATCCTGATCCTGACCCAGAAACAGAAACAACCTTCATGTATAAAAAAAAACCCGTTGTTTATATCAATTATTTGAGCATTTTTAAAAAGACAAGTGAACTAAAAATCTTTTAAACAATATTTTATTCTTACCTCCATTGGTAGTTTTCATCTTGCAAAAGCGCTGCCTCCCTCTCTTCCAACAAAGCTGCTTTTCGCTTGCAAGAAATAATACCCTTGCTCCTCAAGGTCAGCTCCAGGTATTCTGGATTTCAGCGCCTTTATATGGTAGCCCCTCCTGGCTGCGAATTGGCCGGTGCGTTTTCCTTTGATAGAAGCGCTCCAATGGGGATGCGGCTTTTGGGGAGGAGGGATTTTCAAGTTCACTTTTCAAACGCTGCTTGAGCAATCTACATTGGCTGGAGTGCCTTACCAACCCCTTAGCAAAATTTGAAAGTAGACCCATAGGCTTGGAGAATTAGTGCGCACAGTTGAAGAGAAGCGAATTGAGAGGACGGGTTGGGGAGCGAGTGAGCCAAAGAGAACTGTGGTTTATTTTTTTAAAAATAGTATTATAAGGCTTTCATTTTACATACAGAGATGCGGCAACTTAGGCATGTTGAGTCCAAGAAACGTAGATGCAGCAAGTACACTCTGAAACCCCCTCCCTTTTGAGATGAAGCCTTTTCGGCGCCTGCTATAAACTTTGTTTCCTTTAGGCAAATCTACCTGCAAAAAGTTGCTGTGCCTTTTAATCTGTGGTTTTAGCTTAACTGTAATTGCATTTTGCATGTTTTTCACTTTGACTTTTATCGATAATGTTCATGCTTTCGTAAGCTGCTTAGAGGTTTTCGTTATGGTTAGGCGGTGCAAAAACTTTGTTAAGGGAAGAATCTGAGTAACACCATTGAAATAAAGGGAAGGCAAACTCCTCTTGCCAATAAGTCAGTAGGTCTTTCAAGCCAAAGCAGTTGATGTTAGATGCTCAGAAAATTTCAGCCCCGGATAGACGTCGCAACCAAATCCTGAATCTACACTATAGCTTATAACTGCAACGGGGTTGCATTCTGGGTGAAAGTGAGCTTTCCGTTTCCTAGGTTTGCTTCAAACGTTGCTGATGCTTCTTTTCTTTATCAAACTGCAAAACCCCTACAAATGTTGCCCGAAAATTACCAAAATTTGCAGCGTAGCAATATCTTCCCTTCTCCCGACGCCTTCTAGGGTTAACCATCCATATAAATCCCCCCATACTTTTAATTTTTTATATTTTAAAGTTTTACAATAAAAAATAAAAGCTGAACAATTGACCACTTGTTAAGGGTCACAGTAAATATCTGTAAATATCTGTAAATATTGCTTTTGTTGGGTTGATGTGGGTTAAATGCCAAGGATTCACATCAGGAGGCTGATTATGATTGATGTTGATGTTGAGGTCTTTAAAAATTCTCGTAGGGAAAATGCCCCTTTGGGCTAGGGGCCCGTTCCATCGAGGAGTAAGGATGGAATTTTTGATGACTGGAAAGATAGAAGTATTTTCATGCACCTGGAGGTGTGGCATAGAAGAGTCACAGAAGTAAGGTCTATTTGTGATTGAGTAATCCGTAAGAGCGCACAAAGGAGTCCTGTGGCCATTTTCTGGTTAATACGTCTTCTGGTTAGTCCAGGGCTCCCTTGGCATATGGTTAAGCATATTTTGTTGGGTAGTAGGAGAAGTGATTGGTTTCCTGATATAATTGATGAAGAGTGTCCGCAGGGTCTGTTGCTGGGTTGTTTTGCCTGGTTTAGATGAGGCTGAGGACCCTTTAAGATCTCAGTTGGCAAGGAGTGGCTCTGGTGAATGTTAGGCAGGTCAGGCAGGAGAGGTAATTGAGCTGTGAGTGTTTTAAGGATCTTGTCCATCTGCATGTCTAACCCGTTGATGCTCTTAAAGATACGATGAAGAGTCATGATTATTAGTTCAAACTGGTCTAGGCTTGGGCCAGAGGCGGTCCCTGCCTCTCTTAACCCCCGTTTCGCCAGACTTAGGCAGCAAGGTAGGCGGCTCTGGGTTAGCCTTTGGGGCTGCAGAGGAGGGTGGACCCACCGCAAGAAGGAAACTTCGCTTTGCCTGTGTCCTCCTCATAAAACCCCTCAATGTGGTTGTCAATAAGTGGAGTGAAACGATTTGAAGTTTTCACTGTATAGGTGGACGCCTCATTTTTTTGTGTGGGTCGTTTGGAGGAAGGAGTCGATCTTGGTCTGTTTTGTTCTGGGGGGGGGGGAGGATCTCCACCTCCGGGTCTCTTGGGCACTTGCCATTACCCATTACATTCGAGTAGTTAACCTGCACTCCGGGGTTAAGAAATCTTTTGAAAGTACTAAAAGGAGGGGGGGGAGGCTTTTATAAGGTGCCAAGCTTTGCTAAAAGGTGCCAAGCTTTGTTAAAGTTGTTGTAAGAAGTTGTTAAAAGTTCCATCGGGCTGATAGAATGACTGGCCACTTATCTTATCTTGTTGGTTTTCTGTCTGTCAGCAGTCTTCCTCCTCAGTGTCCTTCTTAACAGATTAGTTGTCTAATCTGTTAAGGTCATTTTGAAGTGCGATCCTGTCCTCTGGGGTATTAGCCACCCCTCCCATCATCCAAGTAATTGATGAAGATGTTGAATAAGACTGGGCCCAAGACAGAACCCTGTGGCATTCCACTAGTCACTACTCTCCAGGATCGGGGACACCCTCTCTTTCAAAAAAATCAGTTGCTTTGCTAAACTAAGTCAAGCCCGCCACCCCTTTGGCAAATGGCTCTTCGGCCGCCAGTAATAACCAATTGACTTTGACCTAATTTAGTCTGTGATTTCGTCCTTAGCCCTTGGTTTTAAGCAGTGGTTCCAGCTTTAAACTGCTGTTGATTCCAAGAAACTACAGACTAGCTGATGTCTCAACCAATACGAAAGAGTCACCCCACCCTTACTTCTCAACCAAGACAAGGTTCCCCGGTCGCGGAATGCCCTCTCTAGTGAGCTGCCCCGTCTTCCTCATTTTTGCGTTTCCTTAGGAATTTGAAAATATTCCTGTTTGCTCAGGTTTTTGGTGGCTGCTGCTGAATTCCTGACAACCCCGAGATCTGCGGGTAGAAGAATAGTTTAAAAAACCAACCAACAAACCTCCTGTAATTTCTTTTAGGATTCTTTTTAACTGAAATGGCTTTTAGATGTTTGCAATTGTTGTTGTTTAACGTTCGAAAGATTTTAGAATGTTTTTGCTTTGTTTTTGGTTTTAAAGTGTGTACTGCCGATCTAGGCTCCGAAGGGCAGCGTATAAATTCAGTAAATCAAAACCATAAGAACATAGCAACCCGGAACATTGAATTGGGTTTATTTATAGGAGGACGAGGAAAGGAAAACCAGCAAGCAAAGCTGAGGTATCAAATACATAGCTGCGTTTCAACATACAGTCGTACCTCGGGTTACGACCACCTCGGTTTGCGAACAGTTCGGGTTACGAACTGCGCAAACCCGGAAGTGTTTTCGCCGCGCGCGATCGCGCGATTTGCGCATGCGCAAAGCGCGAAAATCGCGAAAATCGCGCTTTGCGCATGCGCAAAATGGCGGCGCCCATCGCACTCGGTTTGCGAACTATTCGGGTTACGAACTGCGATCCGGAACGGATCGCGTTCGTAACCCGAGGTATTACTGTATTACTAGTTCTTTAATACATTATGTCCCTTCCTCCTCCAAGGTTCGAAGATCACAATGTTTCGCCACGTAAATTGTAACATGGCAACTTTCCAAGCACAATGTACCAGAAAGAAACTTCCTAATATGAACAGTAGCAATGTCAAATTGAGATTAGCAGTGCGCTGGTGGTTGTTTTAAGGACCACTAAAACTTCATGGCTACTGAAACACACGCATCAGGAGGTAAAGTTTCTGCTCGGAAATACGTGTTGAATTAAGACTGCACGCAAACTGTGTTTTGACGCCTCAAAGGCTACCAAATTTATTGTGGCATATGCTTTCGTGAAGACGGTCTACTTTATCCGATAAAGTTCTCAGTTCATGACGTAGCGGGCAGTAAGCAGGGGAGATGTGTGCCTCGGATGTCCCCCCCCCCAAATTTTTAAATTAGTTTTATATGAGCACTTACAAAAACAGAAATAACACAATACAACAAAATAACCACAACAACACAACAAAGAAAAGAAAAACAATACAAATAAACTCTTATTTATCCATCTATTTGTATGTGTCAGGTGAAGACATTTAGATCTACTTTCAGCTTTGTATCTTGTTGTTCTTATTGCAGGCTTTATCCTCCAATATTAGCTTTTTGATCTCAATTGGGAGTTGTTCTAATCCTGCCTTTTATGCATTGTCAAATCAAATTTATTAAACGGTCACAGACCAATTCGACTGATGCAACGAGTCAGCAGAGCATAACAAAGAAAGATACAGGGGACAATTTCAATACAAATAAAACCACAACAACGCTTTAAAGTTAAAACATAAATAAAATTAAGTGTTAGTATTCCCCTGCGAATTGCCATTGAGAAGCTCTTGTTTCCTACGTCTAATAGCAGATACACAAAATTTGGCAACATTGGTCATAATTTTGGGGCCTTTATCTTCTACCAAGGCTCTCAGATGTTGGGGTTCTGGTTCGTTCTTAAGGTTTTGTACATCTGGAGTAATAAAGGTCAAACGTAAATCCTCGTAGAAACTACAGTATAACAATACATGTAAATTTGTTTCTACTTCTGATGAGCCACATGGGCAAACACGTGTCTCATACGCTTTACCCTCATACCTGCCTTGCAACAGGGCAGAGGGGAGCACATTAAATCTGGCCATGGTGAAGGAATGTCTGTACTTGGGTGTTTGTAATTTTGTTTTTATGCATTGTATTACGTTTATCTATCTCTCTAGAGCTGTTCTAGCATCTAGATTCTGGCATTTTGCTTATGTTACACACAGAGCAGCTTGGAATCAGAGGCGCATCTCCTATGAAACCAATGAATCTTAATATTCTAGGCGCCAAATCTCACAGGGGCCCCAGACGCGAATTTAGTCCACAAGCTTAAATATCTTTATTCACACCAGTGACTTTGACACGTGTGACAACCCAGAACAGAAATTCTAATCAAAATCTGATTTTTTAAAATGTGGTGATCTGTCATGGAACAACCCCATTGAAGACAACAATAGTGGTTACCCAGAACTCATTGCTAATTGTGAAGGGGCCCCCAGAACAGCTCAATCTTCAGGGCCCCCAAAATGTAGGTCTATCACTGCATGGGACTGATGTTAGGAGAACTGTAATAGAGTCATCTGCTGTTGGGTTTTAAAATAGCAGGGGAGGGGAGGGGTGGGGAGAAGATATTCAGAACTATTTGTGGTGTTGGGGAAGAAGTGTAAATACCACACAATTTAACCCATCCAAGTTGCCCACTCAGAACTACCATAGTATTTGCCCAGTAAGGGGCTTGGAAGTCACAGGCATCATGCAGCAAGAGATTTGCTTCCCTCACTTTAACTTGAACCAAGGATACAGCAATAAAGAGCGTAGTACAAAAGCCATGCACTTATAATACAAGAATTATGAGCCCAGGAATTTGTTTTGAGAATCAGAATTAATGGGCGCTCACTGGCTTTCCACACATAAATCCATTCCTGGTTAATTCAAGTATTCTTCATCTCAGCAGTACAATGTAGAGGGGGGGGGGAGAATTATTTTGCTGTTCTTTATAAACACGGGGAGGAGAGGTCAGCAATCCTTTCTGATCTTCTGCAAAACACCCAGCGTTCACCTACCTTCCTCCCACCACTGCCACGCAAAGGAAATAGTAATTTAGAAAGCAATAAGTACTGGAGTGGGGGAGTGAGAAAGGGATTAGTTTCGCCCCCATTCCACCCTATGCATAAAAGCATGTGGTGCGTTATCAGAGATCTCCAGTTCAGATAACTCAGAAAAGGGCACCCACAGTGATCAAGTGGATG
This sequence comes from Zootoca vivipara, assembly GCF_965207765.1. Taxonomy (NCBI): domain Eukaryota; kingdom Metazoa; phylum Chordata; class Lepidosauria; order Squamata; family Lacertidae; genus Zootoca; species Zootoca vivipara. Next base: position 17,197,998 of record NC_142588.1, read on the forward strand.
GAACAATGAGGAAAGGTTGGAGCATTGGGGACTTTTTGGTTTAGATAAAAGTTGAATAAGAGGTGGCATGAAATAAATTTATAAAATTTTGCATTGCATGGAGAAAATGGATAGAGAAAAATTTCTCCCCCACTAAACTACACTTTTAAAAGCTACAATCCTAAAATCATTGAGCTTTTCCCCCTTGCAGTTTGCCTTTGCTGTTTTATTGAAGTTTTAATGGATGCTTATTGTTTTGATATATTGATGTAAACCACTTTGTGAGGTTCGTTTCAAAAGCAGTACATAAGTAAATGAAATGGTAGGGATTGAGAGGGACATATTTCTGACTAAATGGATCTGTGTTGATTTATAATAATTAAAAATCATGATCAACCAAAAATAAAACAGAACAAAAAACTTCTTTTGCAACTTATATTGAGCTCTCTCTTCCTGAGCGACACCTACTTCATCTCATTTCAGTTTCAAATATTAAAATTATTATATTACTCAAATATTTCCACTTTGACTGTGGACAATGTTTTATGCCCGCAGATAGCAGAAAAACTGTAGTTTTGTCTTCACATTTCCTTCAAAAGCTCAATTTATATTTTGAAAGAGCAATCTTTAAATAACCATCTAAGGTCTTTAAATATCTTCCATGCATTCAATTCTTTTCACCATAAGTTATTTTACCAGAAATCATCCTTCAATGTGGGTGCTCTTTGGAACTATCTGTAATTAATATGTGTGTGTGTGTTCATGTGCAGGTTGTTATACAGTAACTTTGTGGTTTCTGAAGCCCATTCTGAATAGGTTGTTTTTCAGAAAGTGTAGGCATGGTGAATAGTGGTTATTTAATTATACAAAAGAGTGCTGGAACAGAGACATAGCAGACACACCATTCTTTGATGGACTTTATAGTCTAGCTGCAGTTTTAAAATAAATGCCTATCAACAGTCAGCATTTGGGCAGCAGACTAAGCAGGCATGCAGGTCAACTAAGTATGTTGAGAAGTATTCTATTTCTATTTAAATTACAGTAGTTGTTTTTAAAGTTGCCTTTAGACCATTTATTTATTTAATAAAATGTATGCAACGCTTGATTGTAAAACAAAAAACCTCACGGTGATTTACTAAGAGATAAAATAATAAAATTGAGGGGGGAAGCACAACCATACTTTAAAACATACAGATTAATATTACCTTAAATTAGCACAGACACATTGAATGATATCTGTGTCCTCGTTTTCGACAGTGCTCATCATTTACTCTTCCTCCAACAAGTTCTGGGAGGCATCTACCGGTACTAGGCTATCACTAGAAAAAACCCTTCCTCTCAGCTAAGGGAATGTAACAGGAGCTGGTAGATCGTTTACTCCCAGGCATGTGCAGAGTGCTTACCCCTCAGCATTTGGCAACTGCTTTCTTTAGGTTGTCAGTGCTTTCTTTAGAGAGGAGAAAAACACAAGCCGAATTCTCAGAGAGCAGGCTCAGGAAAGGAGGAGGCAAAGGTGAAAAAGCGGGCACAGGCTCAAGGGTGGAATCCTCCCTGGGTTGCATTTGCCTGAGCTGAAGTCCCAGCCACCTTGGCCAGACTTATTCCTGGAGGGGGGTCAACAGGGCCACCCAAAGACATTTTAATACCTGAGACGAGTCACAAAACAGTGTCCCCACCAGGGAAGAAGGGGCGAATGGAGGTCTACATCAGGAGCAAGGGACAGACTCTCCAAGAGTCCCTACTTTCCGGGAACAGTTCCGGATTTACAGAAGGTGCCCTGGTTTCTGATCTGTTCCTGGAAGGACCTACTTTTCCTTGGGACACCCCTACTTTTATTGGAAAAACGCTGGAGATAGTTGGGGGATAAAGATCAAATGGCGAACAGAGGCAGGAAGAGACCTCTTTGCTCAGTGGCTGATCTAGAGGCAGATTTGGAGTGGGTTAGTGGAAGCTGAGGACGATCCAGCTTCCAAGCAGAGGCGGATTCAGGGCAGCACAACTATGAAGTAATGAAAGGAGCAGAATGGAAGGTGAGAGTGGGGGGCGGGGCACCCAATTTGGGGCGTCAGAGATTCGAAAGATCAAAGCCCGCAGCGCAGCCATTGTGTGGCAGCATTCCTCAAAGGCCAGATATGCTGATGCATATCTGGCCTCATGGGTGGGTCACCCTCGCGGGGGGGCGATGCTTGTGTTCCCGGGGAGTGAAGAACAGGAGACCGAGGGGACGGGTGGGGTGGGAGGGAAAGAAGCGGGGAGAGCTTCGCCAGGCCTAATGCGCGAGTGGGGGGGAGGTCCCACTCTTTTATTGGAAAAACGCTGGAGATAGTTGGGGGATAAAGATCAAATGGCGAACAAAGGCGGGAAGAGACAGCGGCAGGCGCCCCCCCCCCCAGTTGATGGGCATTGCCATTCAAATGGTGTGAATGTGCCATGCCACGTGATAAATTATGTAGGGTGGGGCTTGCCTGGCACATGGAGTGGGAAATGGACCGCACCCCATTCCACCCTATGCATACATGCATGCGATGCGTTATCACAGATCTCCAGTTCAGATAATTCAAAAAAGGGCAAGCAGAGTGATCAAGCGGATGGAACAATGAAGAAAGGTTGGAGGATTGGGGAATTTTTGGTTTAGAGAAAAGGTGAATAAGAGGTACAGACTGCTCCAGAAGAATCCACATCTCTAGGAGTTACGGTTGAGCGGCGGAGAAAAGGAGACAGAATGACTGCAGACTCTTGGGGAAGAGATAGCAAAATCTGAATAAAAAGAGGCGAGGTTGTCTGGAGCCTACCTTTGCAGCTTTGAAAGACGTGATGTCCCAAATATATTACAAATCCATGTCATAAAACCTCAGTTGCCCAATCCGCTACATTTCTTAACACTGTACTATGGAATTTAATGGGGCTGGGCAGTAGATTTGGCAGATCAAACTGAATTTAGTGAAAGGCTTATATTATTATTATTTTAAATAAACCACAGATCTTTTTGGTTCACTCGCTCCCCAACCCGTCCTCTCAAGGAGGACCAGGAAGCAAAGTTGAGGTATCAAAGACATAGCTGCGTTTCAACATATTACTAGTTCGTTTATACATTATATCCCTTTCTCTTGCATGGTTCAAAGATCACAATGTTTCGCCACGTAAATTGTAACATGGAAACTTTCCAAGCACAATGTACCAGAAAGAAACTTCCTAATATGAACAGGAGCAAAGTCAATTTGAGATTAGCAGTGCGCTGGTGGTTGTTTTAAGGACAACTAAAACTTCATGGCTACTGTGAAACACACGCATCAGGAGGTAAAGTTTCTGCTCGGAAATACGTGTTGAATTAAGACTGCACGCAAACTGTGTTTTGACGCCTCAAAGGCTACCAAATATATTGTGGCATATGCTTTCGTGAAGACTGTCTACTTTATCCGATAAAGTTCTCAGTTCATGACGTAGCGGGCAGTGAGCAGGGGAGATGTGTGCCTCGGATGTCCCCCCCCCCAATTTTTTAAAATTAGTTTTATATGAGCACTTACAAAAACAGAAATAACACAATACAACAAAATAACCACAACAACTCAACAAAGAAAAGAAAAACAATACAAATAAACTCTTATTTATTTATCCATCTATTTGTATGTGTCAGGTGAAGACATTTAGATCGACTTTCAGCTTTGTATCTTGTTCTTATTGCAGGCTTTATCCTCCAATCTTAGCTTTTTGATCTCAATTGGGAGTTGTTCTAATCATGCCTTTTATGCATTGTCAAATCAAATTTATTAAACGGTCACAGACCAATTCGACTGATGCAACGAGTCAGCAGAGTATAACAAAGAAAGATACAGGGGACAATTTCAATACAAATAAAACCACAACAACGCTTTAAAGTTAAAACATAAATAAAATTAAGTGTTAGTATTCCCCTGCGAATTGCCATTGAGAAGCTCTTGTTTCCTACGTCTAATAGCAGATACACAAAATTTGGCAACATTGGTCGTAATTTTGGGGCCTTTATCTTCTACCAAGGCTCTCAGATGTTGGGGTTCTGGTTCGTTCTTAAGCTTTTGTACATCTGGAGTAATAAAGGTCAAACGTAAATCCTCGTAGAAACTACAGTATAACAATACATGTAAATTTGTTTCTACTTCCGATGAGCAACATGGGCAAACACGTGTCTCATACAGTTTACCCTCATACCTGCCTTGCAACAGGGCAGAGGGGAGCACATTAAATCTGGCCATGGTGAAGGAATGTCTGTACTTGGGTGTTTGTAATTTTGTTTTTATGCATTGTATTACGTTTATCTATCTCTCTAGAGCTGTTCTAGCATCTAGATTCTGGCATTTTGCTTATGTTACACACAGAGCAGCTTGGAATCAGAGGCGCATCTCCTATGAAACCAATGAATCTTAAGATTCTAGGCGCCAAATCTCACAGGGGCCCCAGACGCGAATTTAGTCCACAAGCTTAAACATCTTTATTCACACCAGTGACTTTGACACGTGTGACAACCCAGAACAGAAATTCTAATAAAAATCTGATTTTTTAAAATGTGGTGATCTGTCATGGAACAACCCCATTGAAGACAACAATAGTGGTTACCCAGAACTCATTGCTAATTGTGAAGGGGCCCCCAGAACAGCTCAATCTTCAGGGCCTCCAAAATGTAGGTCTATCACTGCATGGGACTGATGGGTTTTAAAATAGCAAACGAGGGGAGGGGAGGGGAGAAGATATTCAGAACTATTTGTGGTGCTGGGGAAGAAGTGTAAAATAAAACAGAACAAAAAACTTCTTTTGCAACTTATATTGATGGCATCACAGAGAGCATAAAACACCCAAGCTTCAATAAACAATTAAACCATGTGGGTTTAATCCCTGAGGAATTACTCACTGAGGAGGCTGTCCCCCTCCAGGGAAGAATGGAGGTCTACATCAGGAACAAGGGACAGACTCTCCAAGAGTCCCTACTTTCCGGGAATATTTCCGGATTTAAAGATGCCCTGGTTTCTGATCTGTTCCTGGAACGATCCACATTTCCTTGGGACGCCCCTACTTTTATTGGAAAAACGCTGGAGATAGTTGGGGGATAAAGATCAAATGGCAAACAGAGGCGGGAAGAGACCTCTTTGGTCAGAGGCTGCTCTAGAGGCAGATTTGGAGTGGGTTAGTGCAAGCTGAGGACGATCCAGCTTCCAAGCAGAGGCGGATTCAGGGCAGCACAACTATGAAGTAATGAAAGGAGCAGAATGGAAGGTGAGAGTGGGGGGCGGGGCACCCAATTTGGGGCATCAGAGATTCGAAAGATCAAAGCCCTCAGCGCAGCCATTGTGTGGCAGCATTCCTCAGAGGCCAGATATGCTGATGCATATCTGGCCTCATGGGTGAGTCACCCTCGCAGGGGGGGGGGCGATGCTTGTGTTCACGGGGAGTGAAGAAGAGGAGACCGAGGGGACGGGTGGGGTGGGAGGGAAAGAAGCGGGGAGAGCTTCGCCAGGCCTAATGCGCGAGTGGGGGGAGGTCCCACTCTTTTTTTGGAGAAACGCTGGAGATTGTTGGGGGATAAAGATCAAATGGCGAACAAAGGCGGGAAGAGACAGGGGCAGGCGCAGGGGCGGGGCACCCAATTTGGGGCGTCTGAGATTCGAAGGATCAAAGCTCGCAGCGCAGCCATTGTGTGGCAGCATTCCTCAGAGGCCAGATATGTTGCTGCGGTTATCTCGCCTCATGGGTGGGTCACCCCTGCGGGGGGCGGGGTGAGGCGATGCTTGTGTTCACAGGGAGTGAAGAGGAGACGGAGGGGGCGGGGTGGGTAGGGGTGGGAGGGAAAGAAGCGGGGAGACCTTCGCCAGGCCTGATGCGGGGGGGGGGGCAGTCGGTGTGACGCCGCAGGGTTAACCATGGCAAAGGGGCGCGAGGGCAGGAGAGGTGGGGGCGCCTGCGTGTGCGCGATGGGCGGCTGTTGGGCCAAGAAAAAGGAGCCACAATGGCGGGAGGGAACCCGTTAAGGGTTAGTTAGCAGCCGGTCCTGAGGCGCCACTATAGGGCGCGGCTGCTGCTGTGGCGGCGGCGCTATCTTCCCTCAGGTATATATATATTTGGCGGCATGTTAGCCTGAGGCCAGGCAGGCTTCATACACACGCACAGATCCCAAAATCCCTGCACACCCACACCCCAATCCCTATAAACACACACACAACCTGGGGGTCCAGGTCCCTCGCCCCCCCCAATGTCCCAATGGCAGGGCTTACCTGGCCTCCCCCCCCCGCAATCTTTTATTCAAGTGGGAGCCCCTGGGTGGGATATAAATAGAGAAATAAGCACGTGGAATTAAAACCCGGATCAGAACCATTTGCCTGGAAGGCAGATGGAAATCAAACCCTGAACCGCATAAGCAGAATTGGTCCCTTGTCTGGTTGTCAGAAACTCAGCAAGGATTAGCTTGGTTTAAGATTAAGTACCGGAGTAAATACTGAAGGATGAAGTGATAATGTGTAGCCTTATAAACAGATTGGAATCTTGTAAGGCATGCTTTAACTAAATGTCTGAGCCACATCATCAAGCTACTGTGGATTTTGGTTTGGGAAACCCTTCCTGGAAGCTGCACTTAAAAACAGAGAGGGGATCCGGCAGACCCAACCCCTTTCTGTATTCAGGCAACTTTAATGAACAATTTATACTTAAACTCTAATTAAAATAACCGCCAACCCCAACTAAACATTTAACCCACATCAACCCGACAAAAACAAAAGCAAAATTGGAACCTTTTGAAACCTTTACCCAATTGTCCCAACCCCAGATATTTACTGTGACCCTTAACAAGTGGCCAATTAAAATAAAAAAATTCCTTCAGTAGCACCTTAAAGACCAACTAAGTTTATATTTTGGTATAAACTTAGTTGGTCTTTAAGGTGCTACTGAAGGAATTTTTTTATTTTGCTTCGACTCAGACCAACACGGCTACCTACCTGTAAGCTTTTATTTTTGATTTCAGTATACAAGTGCTTTGAGCTTGCTTGAGCAAAGGGAAGCGAATGCTTCAGTAAATAGAAAGCCAGGTGATGATCCCAGACAAAGGCATTAAATTAACAAACTTTATTGTAAAACTTTAAAATATACAAAATTTAAAAGTATGGGGGGATTTATATGGATGGTTAACCCTAGAAGGCGTCGGGAGAAGGGAAAATATTGCTATGCTGCAAATTTTGGTAATTTTCGGGCAACATTTGTACGGGTTTTGCAGTTTGATAATCCCCATTGGCAGTCTGGCTCTCTTGCTCTGAAACTGGACTTAAAGAGAAGAACTGAGAGCCAAAATCACTTGCATCAGCATCCACCATTTGCACGGGATTTGCAGAGATTTGAAAGGCAGAGGAAATATGGCAACGTGAAAGTTGTGGGGATAGAAAGACAGAAAGAGAAATAGTCGAAGTGAAAAAGAAAAGAAGCATCAGCAACGTTTGAAGCAAACCTAGGAAACGGAAAGCTCACTTTCAATCAGAATGCAACCCCGTTGCAGTTACAAGCGATAGTGTAGATTCAGGATTTGGTTGCGACGTCTATCCGGGGCTGAAATTTTCCGAGCATCTAACATCAACTGCTTTGGCTTGAAAGACCTACTGACTTATTGGCAAGAGGAGTTTGCCTTCCCTTTATTTCAATGGTGTTACTCAGATTCTTCCCTTAACAAAGTTTTTGCACCGCCTAACCGTCACGAAAACCTCTAAGCGGCTTACGAAAGCATGAACATTATCGATAAAAGTCAAAGTGAAAAACATGCAAAATGCAATTACAGTTAAGCTAAAACCACAGATTAAAAGGCACAGCAACTTTTTGCAGGTAGATTTGCCTAAAGGAAACAAAGTTTATAGCAGGCGCCGAAAAGGCTTCATCTCAAAAGGGAGGGGGTTTCAGAGTGTACTTGCTGCATCTACGTTTCTTGGGCAAAGTCTTTCAACATGCCTGAGTTGTCGCATCTCTGTATGTAAAATGAAAGCCTTATAATACTATTTTTAAAAAAATAAACCACAGTTCTCTTTGGCTCACTCGCTCCCCAACCCGTCCTCTCAATTCACTTCTCTTCAACTGTGCGCACTAATTCTCCAAGCCTATGGGTCTACTTTCAAATTTTGCTAAGGGGTTGGTAAGGCGCTCCAGCCAATGTAGATTGCTCAAGCAGCATTTGAAAAGTGAACTTGAAAATCCCTCCTCCCCAAAAGCCGCATCCCCATTGGAGCGCTTCTATCAAAGGAAAACGCACCGGCCAATTCGCAGCCAGGAGGGGCTACCATATAAAGGTGCCGAAATCCAGAATACCTGGAGCTGACCTTGAGGAGCAAGGGTATTATTTCTTGCAAGCGAAAAGCAGTTTTGTTGGAAGAGAGCGAGGCAGCGCTTTTGCAAGATGAAAACTACCAGCCAAGGTAAGAATAAAATATTGTTTAAAAGATTTTTAGTTCACTAGTATTTAAAAAAAAATCTCAAATGATTGATATAAACGACGGTTTTTTTTTATATAAATGAAGGTTGTTTTTGTTTCTGGGTCAGGATCAGGATGTAGGGAAGGCTTTCAAAGACCCATTTGTGGTAGCCGGGGCGGGATTACACAGGCGCTCAAAATATGTCTTCGGTTCGAAACATTTCGCGAGATGGGTTTGCACATCTTTACTTAAGCTTGAAGCATTTACTGCATTTTACTGCATGAAGCATTTACATGCACACTTTCTGAATGTTAAATCCCTTTCACATAAACGGGATTAAATTTCCCAATAAACGTGGTTAGGATCAGTTGCTTGCGACAAAGGATGGCAGGCATAGAAAGAAGAGTTAAATTCTTACGCTTTGGCTTGTTTTCATTCAAGCCTTGTTCCGAGCAACAGGAGGTTTATTTGAAGGCCACAAAGTGCGTGGATTTCAATGCCAGGTAAAAAAAGCCGCCCTGTAAAAAGCGAAGGCGGTTTTAAGAATTGCCACTCAAGCGTTTGAAACGGGTGGTCGTTTTACGCAGTGTAACCTCAGAGATCGCCCGATTGAGCGGGACTTACTCCCGGGGTCCAGTGCAGGCGTTGCAGCCCTGAGCTTTCCATGTCGGGAGGAAGATCTGGAAGCGTAGCTTCAGTTTCAGCCGAGCGCTTCCTTCAGATTTGCGTCTATGTCTTTTCCCAGGAGGAAGCTACCCCAAAGTCGGAGAAAGGAGAAAAAGGACTGTTTTTAACCCGTCTCACGTCGAGCTTCTAAAAAAGGAGTTTGAAGAAAACCCATATCCCGGATATGAGACTAGAGAGGCGCTAGCAAGGCGCATCGGAATCGAAGAAGATCGTGTACACGTAAGAATCGGGATGGTGGGGGCTCCTAGAACTTCCCTAAACCGCATATACTGGAACAATTTAAAACGCTCAGAATAATCCTTGCGTAGTCGAAGGCCTCATCCTGTGCCTCCGAGCTTATCTCGAAAGGCGCCTTGTTCAAGAGCTAACTTCCTCTTTCTTGGCTTTTTTTTTGAGGGGGGTGTATCGTGGATGTAAAGGCTTTTTGTAAAGGGTGGGTGGGTTGTCCTCCCTCTTTTTCAAATTTAGGAAGAAATTGTGCCCATACTTGTTCAGAAATCATGGTTCCTGATTAAGGCTTCATTTTCCTTCCCAGTAAATTTATGCACAGCACACATTCATTTGACACATTTGATACAGATTCTGGGTTTAAATCATTTTTTAAAAAATCTTCAGAGACCCAGCTTAGAAATCAAAATTCTGTAATGGATGTACATTAAATCTGGTTTTATAGGCTGCCTTTGCAGCCTGATCCAGTTAACACTAACTCCCAAGGTAATGTGCAGAGGACTGCAGCCATAAGCAGCTTACACTGGGGAGACTAAAATGAGTTAAGCTGCATTGCTTTTTCTGGCAAAAGTTGAGCAAGTCCTTAGTTCTCTCCCACATATATAAAGAATTCCCTGCCTAGTCTATTACCCCCAGGACACTTGGGAGACTGAGGCAAAAGACCCCAAACAGGGCACCACAATGGGTAGGTCCTCTGAGTGAGCCATTTAAAATTACTATTACTAAGTTTATTGAATTTTTAAAACAGTTGCCAGGCATAAAGTGTTGCCTTCCAGGACAAATGCACACAGAGATGTTAAGTCTTGTATGCAGCCATCCACTTGGCATTAACAAATGCTTGACCATTTCTTACAGATGAAGCTCACATCCACAGTTAATATACTTCAATAAAGCGAGTCTTGTTGAACTATACAATTGTGCAGCTTTTAAAGGTGGCTTTTTGTGATACTGCAGAACAAAATAAAGCCAAATAGCAGTATTTAGTCATTCCAATTTAGAAGCTTTATATTTAACAATAATTGGAGATTATGAACATGGGATATATGAATGTGGAGGTGAAGATAGCAGAAAAATTGCTGCAGAGAACTAAAGAGAAACCCCAGAGGAATAAGCATAATTTATTAAATGCAATTCTGTTTGTTGGATCAAAAAGACATATTCATGGTAACAATGTCTTCTATATTCACTGAACATAATACCTATAGGCTCTTCACACAACACAAAACAAGTTAACGTAGGTTCTCCCACTATCATACACTAATCTTTGCTTGGTTGTTGTACCTGAAAGTGAAATTATGACCTACCCATTTGGAAATAATGGGCATTTGGTTCTCTCCTTTCTTCTGTTCAGGTCTGGTTTCAAAACAGAAGAGCCAGAACAAAGGTGGCTGGTTCCAAAATAAAGATCCGGAACCGCTCTACAGCTCCTTATAGCCTCTGTGACAGAAGTCCATTAAGCAGCCTGGGCAACAACAGCCCAAGAAGCAGCCCGAGTACTCGGCAGCAAAATCACCAGCGAGACATCTTCTATTATCCCGAAAACTACGGCAGAGCAGGGTCCTGGCAGCCACCTTTCAGCAACACTCAACCAGGAGAGCACCTTTATGCCGCACAGCAGCAGAACTCCCAGGATTTGAACCTGGTTCATTACGAGCCAGCTGGTGGAACTGGGCTTTGTGAGACTTTCCAGGCAAGCAACTGCCCCGTTCCATATTATGGCGCAGAGATGGTGAGGCAGCCTCCACCATCGGCTGGGAACTTCTACTCTCCATCTAGCAGTAATGCCCCCTGGTCTGCAATGGGGAACAGTCATGCAATGGGGAATTATCCAGCTGCATATCCCATGCTGAATGCTGATGGAAGTGTTTTTGGGCCACAGTAAAAATCTGGGGTTGGGATATTGGGTAAAAGGTTTCTAAATGGTTCCAATTTTGCTTTTGTTTTTGTCGGGTTGATGTGGGTTAAATGTTTAGTTGGGGTTGGCGGTTATTTTATTTTGAGTTTAAGTATAAACTGTTCATTATTGCTATTATTATAAATATTTATTATTACTATTGGTTTCTTGGTTTGCTTGGTTTTGTTTTTTACCCTTTGATGCATTGTTGTGTTGTTAGCACAATGTATTTTTGTACTTTTTGCAGAAAACAATAAAGCATATATGTATATAGATATATATGTGTCTATTTGTGCATGTGATTGTATGGGGCTGGATTTTTCTGAGCCCCACCCGCCTGCCATGCTACATAATGCACTCACTTTTTGAAAAGTTGCCTGAATACAGAAAGGGGTTGGGTCTGCCGGATCCCCTCTCTGCTTTTAAGTGCAGCTTCCAGGAAGGAAGAGTTTCCCAAACCAAAATCCACAGTAGATTGATGATGTGACTCAGATATTTAGCTAAAGCATGGAAATCAAAACGTTAAATGAGGTTGCTATTTGAGAGTATTGGGAATGCTTTACAAGATTCCAATCTGTTTATAAGGCTACACATTATCACTTCATCATTCAGTATTTCCTCCTGTACTTAATCTTAAACCAAGCTAATCCTTGCTGAGTTTCTGACAACCAGACAAGGGACCAATTCTGCTTATGCGGTTCAGGTTTTGCTTTCCATCTGCTTTCCAGGCAAATGCTTCTGAAACGGAGTTTTAATGCCACATGCTTATTTCTCTATATCCCACTTGAATAAAAGATTAGGGGGGGAGGAGGCCAGGTAAACCATTTGGGGGGGGGCGAGGGACCTGGACCCCCAGAGTTTCCTCCTAGGACCCCTAGGACATTCACTGAACATAATACCTATAGGCTCTTCACACAACACAAAACAAGTTAACGTAGGTTCTCCCACTATCATACACTAATCTTTGCTTGGTTGTTGTACCTGAAAGTGAAATTATGACCTACCCATTTGGAAATAATGGGCATTTGGTTCTCTCCTTTCTTCTGTTCAGGTCTGGTTTCAAAACAGAAGAACCAGAACACCAAAGAGGATTGGTTCCAGGATACGGATTGGAAACCGTGCGACAGCTCCTTATAGCCACAGTGAGTGCACTAGATTTGGCAGATCAAACGGAATCTAGTGGATTTGTCCTATTCCTATCCTGATATAGGACCAGATCTGAGTTGGTTGTGATCTAGGTTGGGATAGGGCTGGGCTGGGTCAAAATCTTTGTGTGTGTGTGTGCAAGACCAGCCATGGAATTATTGTCACAAGATGTGATTATGGCTGTCAACTTAGATCGCTTTCTCAAGAGATTAGGCAAATTCATGAATGCTAAGACTATCAGTGGCTACTAATCGTTATGGACATATGCTATCAGAGGCATATCAATTGCTGGGAAAGAACAGGGGGAAAGGCTACTCACCTGACCTGTGTCCTGCTTTTGGTATTGCATAGTGATATGGTTGGCTACTGTGTGACCTTATACACAGAAAAGTGGTTACATATGCAGAGATTAGATGTGATACGAGAGATCTATGAATAAAATAGCTACAAGTAGTTCTTTAGTTGCCAACTGACCAGATCTTCTTCCAGAATCATTTGCAGTTAAAGAAATATAAACAAGCATTTAATGCATACGGTTAAAAAACAAACAAACCATACCTTGCCTTCAGAAGATGCACTCAGTCTTTACTGATTCTGTATGTCCCTCATCCCTTTTTTTTTTAAAAAAAAGAAGGTGCTTTCTCTCTTGGAGGTGAAGAGTACTCTATCCATTGTAAATAAGCTCATTAAATGCAAAAGTAGCCATGCTGGGCCATTAGAAAACAACAACTCCACAATCCACAATAGGGTAATGTGTTTGTTGAAACCAACAAGAATGCCACAAAAGTATGGCAAGCTCTCCAGAACTCTTCAGCAGACAAGGTGTTTCACAAAGCAGGAGGTGAGGGAGATCAGGGTTTCTTTCTTATTTAAGCACAAGAAGATGTTGTAGTCATGAGATGCCATTCATTTGAGGCAGTAGAATCTACCACAAAAGTTAGTACCCAATTCACAATGACTTTTTCAGATTACCATTTCAATCTGTAAGCAATCATTGTAAAATTGGTGCAGGGGGAATCTTTTCAATTCTGCAAAACCAACAGAAGAGTCTTGTAGCACCTGAAAGATTAACAATTTTATTATGACACATACAATATAATTCACTTCTTTGGATGCATAAAGTATTAGCCTGAGTTGCAGGGACACAATTGGTGGGGAGCTTGTAAAAAGAGATAAGAGGGAAACTAAATGCTGAAATATACAGTTGAGGATAATGACCTTTTTAACTGTAATGATTCACCAAAAACAGTAGATAACACAGACATCCTTGCACTGGTAAGCCAGTTTTTAGCAGATCTAGTGTGATTTAAAAAAATGTAAACCCAACACCTATTGTATGGATTCCATCTGCAGATAATAGCACTGGTGCATTGTAATACAATGGTCTCATGATTTGAGGTCACTTCATTCAATAATGAACACCTTAAGGTCAGTGACAGAACATCCTGAGAAGCTGAAATGTTCCCTCATTGGCTTTTCTATACTGCCATTTCAGATTTGTGCCCATTCATTCTTTTGCATAGACCGGCCGCTATAAGGTCGCTGTTGGCAACCGATGGCATATATTACTTTGGAAGATGAGCAGGTGAATTAGCCTCTCAGGTTGTATTGACATTATTAGCTCCTGTAATAATAATGTTAAACTAGATATGGGAATAAAGTTGGTATCTGGCTCTGCCACAGCGCCTGGTCCCTCTTGTCCGCATGTCTGTTATATGGCCTGTTACTCAAGAATAGGTGTTTCTAGGTTAATGGGCTGTCCAAAATAAAAGCACAGGCCTGCCACCCAAGGCCTGTGAGAGGAAAGTGTCACCAATGTATCTCAGATAGAAGAGAGGCTTTCAGTTCTGTAGTCACTCTTGTTTTATAACAGAGTGAACTAAGTAGGTAATTGACCTGATGTGATCAATCCTCTCCTCTGAAAAGGTTAACTAAAATTGGATGATTACCAAAGTCTCAGAGCTCTTTGGAGAGTATCAGAAAAGGATAAAATACAACTGAATAAAATAGGCATTCGCAGCCACAACTGCAAGGAAAGCTTATTTTTTACTAAAATTTTAAAACTAAGACCACAATCCTAAACACACTATGGAGTATTTTATTTCTGTGGCACGCATATTTAGTCTATGAGAAGGTGAAGGTACACAGGCTTTTTAAAATCCATATACAGGTAGTGAGAAAATCGCTTTATAAAATATGGGAGAAAATATAAAGGAATACTAGAACCTAAGACCTCACCGACAGAAGCCATAGCAGTAAAGAAGAAAAATATGAAAGGAGACTGGCCAACGGATAGAATGATATTAGAAGAAAACAATAACAAATTGACACTGAAGAAGTTTGAAGAAATTAGGTTGTACCTGATGGATTGGTTACAATATTTTCAATTAAAAGGAATATTAAGTATAGATTGTGTGTGGAACAGTGTTTGTATAAGGTACATTTACATTGCAATGTAGCCGAAGCAAAATTCCAAGTATGTCAGAACTTGCCCAATAATTTATTATTCCTATTCCTTATTCCTAAAAAGGACTTGAAAATAAGACATCAGATTTGGAAAAAGAACTAATCCAATCCAAAGGGAAACATATTTTAAAAATGTATAATCTACTTCTTGAGAGGGAGGTAAAAGAGAAGTGAAAGGCTGATGGTGCGCTGGGCCCAAGACCTTGGATATAATATTCACATGAACCAGTGGGAAAAATTATGGAAGGTGGACATTAAGTTTACAGGCTGCTATAATATTAGAGCAGGCCCCCAAACTAAGGCCCAGGGGCCGGATGCAGCCCAATCGCCTTCTAAATCTGGCCCACGGACGGTCCAGGAATCAGCTAGTTTTTACATGAGTAGAATGTGTCCTTTTATTTAAAATGCATCTCTGGGTTATTTGTATTTATTTTATGTATTTTATTCTGCCTTGATTTTCTCTTCTACATTTTCTCTTTTGTAATGGCTTTGGGCTGACAAAATAAATAAGTAAGTGATGAATAATAATAATAATAATAATAATAACAACAACAATATAGTCTTTTGTCCCTGTTGTGAAAGGGCAAAGCGGTGTTGGAGGGGGTCACCCTCTGGGTCAGATTTAGGTTTGATGAGGCGGCGCCCTAACCTACTGAAGTTAATGGGGCCCTCTGTATGTCCAGCTGTGCTTTGTCAACAATAAATTGTCGCTGTTTTTTGTGTTGAATATATGCTACTACCGGTAGCTGGCCCTGCCATGCATTGCCATGGCTAATCCCTGTGACTGCCACCACCTTGTGTCTATCCATGACATATCCCGCCCCTCCCCCCCCCACCTCTGGGTTTCCCCTGTGATTGCCCCCAACATGTCCTGTCCCATGACGTATCCCGCCCCCTCCTCCCCCCACCCGCTGGGTCATCCCTGTGACTGGTCCCACCGTGTCCTGACCTATCCCGTCCCCTCCTCCCCCCAACCCCCACCCAGGCGAGTCAGTACCTCCATTTGGCCTAATCTGTAAAGGCTTCGGCCTAGTATATAAACGGTAGCTGAAGTGCTGTTGAAAGCTGATGTGTTTTGGGACGTGGGTGGCTAGGGGAAGGATCCCGGTGTGGCCCTTTGTGGAGGAATGGCCGTTCTGGCAGTTATAGCATATTGGTTGCTGAGACGCAGGTTAGGCCTTCTATTTCCCAGGATGCACTCTGTCCCGCCCTTGGAGACGCAGCTTCTGGGTTCTATTTCCCAGCATGCCCGGCAGTGTCTGCTGTATGAGTTTTGAGGTCCACAAAACAGGGTTTTACCTTGCGCTGGGGTGTCATCTGTCTATGCAAATGGTATGTTATTTGCATGTGACGTTGTGTCCAAATTTCATTGGCATTGGTCAAGCGATTTTGGTGAGGTGGAGACCAAGCAACATGCCCCTTTTACATTTATATATATATAGATATGATAATTTATGGACCTAATAGGTAACTAAAACCATTTGCACATAACAAAGTATGCAGAATGTAGACACCCTCTATATAGAAATGAGCAAACCAGTGATATTTTAGGGAGCAGGCTAGCAGGCGGGGCCCATGACTTACATCATAGGAGCCTACACAACACAAAACACTGTTGCTGTATGTAGCTTTGTTTTGTTTTTTAATCTTATATTTTGGAAACGTACATCCAGTATTTTTTTCCTTTATTTTTTTTGGGGGGGCCGCAAGAGAGTGGGGCCCTAAGTTATAGCTTGTTCAGCTTAAACGTAAATCCGGCACTGACTCACCCTATACCTGCGTCTGAAATCCTTTCTTATTGTTCAGGGAAGGGCTGAGGCTGGTTTGGACTCAGAACACCAAAAAAAAAAAAAAAAATCCCCTGTGCAAAACACTCCACGGGGTAACCTGAGCGTCAACCGCCGACCCGCTTCAAATATCCCGGCTGATATGGTTTCCGTTCCCCCCTCCAGTGCCTCAGGCATTGCCATCCTTTCCTCTCTCCCCGTCTCGCGCGCCGTTGTTTCCTGGAGGAGCCAGGAGAAGTGAGTACCGGCAACCACACGCTGCTTCCGTCTGGGCTGCCCATGAGGAGGAAGGAGCTGTCTGGTAAGCCGAGCTTGGTGGTTTCTGTCCCGAGAGTTAGTGCGGTTGTCCAAGAGATGATTCCTGATTAATATTTTTTCTCGCGGTAGAGGTGATTTCTCCGAACCATAAGCCGTAAGAAAAGCGCTTCTAGGAATGGTAGGGGAAGGACTTAGGCAGAGTATTTAAAATCGCGGATCATATCCGGGATGGCTTGCAAAGTGTTCATCCACGTGTAAGGCTGAAGAAAATCATTGCCGCTCCCGAACGAAGCACCTCTTCCGAGGCTTGCGAGTTTCTGGCCTCTCGCTTCCCCGCACTGTTCATTAATAAAGTACTGCCGCCCCTGTTTTGTCTTCCGGGAAGAGGTGCTGAATAGATGCTGCCTGGAAATTTGCATGGTGCTGCTAGATTTGCCATTCTTCAGGTTTCATCTCCGCCTTCCAGCTGCGGGCAAAAGAATAGCTGTCAGTGGGGAATGTTGCTTGAGCACCTACGGTTCTATTTACCTGCAATTATTTATTTTGCTATTTAATACACACAATCCCTGGTTTACATAAGATGCTTTAACCAAGATATAAGTACTATCCCAAGATATATATTTTTAAAAAATTAAAAACAAAACATTGTAGTAAAATTTTAAAATCTCAGGGACTCTTGCATAAAAAGGTACGGTTTGCAGAGGTGTCGACAAAGGTCCGTATAGTTAAAGCTATGGTTTTCCCAGTAGTGATGTATGGAAGTGAGAGCTGGACCATAAAGAAGGCTGATCGCCGAAGAATTGATGCTTTTGAATTATGGTGCTGGAGGAGACTCTTGAGAGTCCCATGGACTGCAAGAAGATCAAACCTATCCATTCTTAAGGAAATCAGCCATGAGTGCTCCCTGGAAGGACAGATCGTGAAGCTGAGGCTCCAATACTTTGGCCACCTCATGAGAAGAGAAGAATCCTTGGAAAAGACCCTGATGTTGGGAAAGATTGAGGGCACTAGGAGAAGGGGACGACAGAGGACAAGATGGTTGGACAGTGTTCTCGAAGCTACGAACATGAGTTTGACCAAACTGCGGGAGGCAGTGCAAGACAGGAGTGCCTGGCGTGCTATGGTCCATGGGGTCACGAAGAGTCGGACACGACTAAACGACTAAACAACAACAAGCAGAGGTGTCTTAAGCCCCCCCTCCCAATTACATTTGGGAGGGTGTTCCAGAGGGAGGCTGCCCCCACCCAGAAGGCTTCCTAGGTATTATAAAGTGGCAGTCCACTGATTGTAGTACAGCTAGCAATGCTGCCTCCTGAAGAACTTAATGATTGGTTGGAAGCACATAAAGGGAGGCAATATAAGGGGAAGCAGACTACTTGGCTCAAGTTATTTAGGGTTTTATATAACAATAGCAAAGCCTTGAACATGGGTTTGGAGCTAACCTCCCCTGATGAGTGCAGTGGGATTCATGGTGGGTGGCGCTATGGGTTAAACCACAGAGCCTAGGGCTTGCCAATCAGAAGGTTGGCGGTTCGAATCCCCACGACATGGTGAGCTCCCGTTGCTCATTCCCAGCTCCTGCCAACCTAGCAGTTCGAAGGCACATCGAAGTGCAAGTAGATAAATAGGTACCACTACAGCGGGAAGGTAAATGGTGTTTCCGTGTGCTGCTCTGGTTCGCCAGAAGTGGCTTTGTCATGCTGGCCACATGACCTGGAAGCTGTACGTCGGCTCCCTTGGCCAATAACATGAGATGAGCACCGCAACCCCAGAGGGGTCCCTTTACCTTTTAAACATCGGTGGTGGTGTTCAGACCACACTTAGCGTGGAAGCTAGTATTTTACTAGCCAAAGTGAGCAAACATTCTCCTACACTTTTATTCCACCCAAGTGGATATACAAAGGGAAAACTGTGTCAGTCGCCAGCTACTGAAGGTAGACCTGAGAAGCAGAGACTACAGTATAGGTTGTTCTGTGCTACAAAGAAGAAACTTGCTCTGTTTGTCACCCGTATTTTAAACTGGTCCTATGCAGATATATTGTGAGTGTTGGCCTTTTGGTCCTGACCATTAAGAACTGCCTTTATTTCCTTGATCTAAAAAGAAAGGCTCCATCCCCCATTGTCACAAGCTAGTTTCATCGCTTTGCCCACAGCTGCAAAACATTCAGAGGAGACGTCTGAAAGAAATTTCTCTTTCCAAGTGAAAGAGATTGCCATACTTTTGAACGCACAAAAAATATTTGGGAATACATCCACCCCTCTAGCTGAAAAATATACCCCAAAGCTAGAATGTGTTGGAACCTTCTCTTCCGGCTGAATCCTTCACCAGCTTTTCTTTCGGGGGCTGTAGGCCAACAAATAGGAGAGAGATCCCATTCCGAAGAAAAATGTTTGAACCAACCACCGACACTGAGTTGAAGGGTCTGTGATGCCTTTCATCCTGCAGTGAAGAGACAGATAAAGCCTGACATTTCTGCATGTATTACTTAAAATCCAAGTTAAGTAGAGAGGTGTCTATTTTGCCTTCAGCTGCTTGGAGGATGGGTGGAATCTGGAGGTGGGCTGTCATCCACACCCCTGCTCCCTCACCAGAAACCTTCAGGGAACTTTCCAGGCTGGCATGTGATACAGCAATGAAGGAAAGATCTCAGCAATGCACTCACTAGTTCCAGGTAACCTCCAAACAGGGTTTTGAATCCAAGTGCATATATTTGGGATTTAGAACTTGCAGAACCATCATGTTGTTACTCCTCTGATGGCACTCACACAGACTAGCCTACTTACACAGTCACTGGTTCCTTCTTGTGCTTTTATGTTTTTTTTTATTTTGCTTACTTCGTTTATGCATCCCAAAGCAATTAACAATACAAAATCATCAACAATACAGGCATATATAAACACAATGCAGATAAGGGCCAGGATAAAATTATGATTAAAAAGGCTTCTTAGAAGAGGAAGGTCTTTAAGAGGTGCCTAAAAGACAATAGACAGAGTTCTCAAGGGTAGGTGCCACCAAAATTTAAGGTCCAATTCCTGCATTATACGGAGCAGGTCTCCTGATGAGATGGTATCTGCAAGAGGCCTTCTACTGCAGAATGCAACCATAAGCTGTATATATAAGGTGCAAGACAGCCTTTTAGGTATCCTGGTCCTCAGATGTATAAGGCT
Source organism: Zootoca vivipara (assembly GCF_965207765.1). Lineage (NCBI taxonomy): Eukaryota > Metazoa > Chordata > Lepidosauria > Squamata > Lacertidae > Zootoca > Zootoca vivipara. The sequence continues at coordinate 17,218,019 of NC_142588.1, forward strand.
TTGTAAACTAGTACAAGCGCCTTTATTATTATTTTTTAAGAAACCTGACAAAAGGATCAGGGTAAGTTCACCTGCCACAACTAGGTTGGGTTCCAATGCACAGCATACCTCATTGGTTCAATGCTAGGAAAGCACTGGTTTCTTTTTAAAAAGCAAAATCAACGACAGCTCCGAAATCGGTCCTTGACAGAATTCACTTTAGACCCAATTCTTGCAGATGGGATGTGAAGATTATTAAAACCTGTATGTCACATCCATACCACTTCAGGCAGCGAGAGGGAGTGCTCATGCATTTCCCACAACACCCCATATCCGTACCCAGGAAACCAGTTCACAAGCCCAGATGCAGCTATCTGAAGAAGTGTGCATGCACACGAAAGCTCATACCTTTGACAAACTTAGTTGGTCTCTAAGGTGCTACTGGAAGGATTTTTTAAATTTTGTTTTGTTCTAATAACAGAAGTTATGCATAGCCTAAACAGGACCAGAAACACTACACAGTCTGAGTGGAGTAAGGCATGTATGGAGCTACTCTTTAACCCAGGTAACAAAAGTGCTAAGTGGAGATAATTAGGGGCTGGAAAACTACCAGAGGAAGAAGTTAGACAGCCTGTCCCAATCCACCCTTCACACATGTGTGGGACTGGTTTTTACAAGTTAATAGGAAGGAAAAATAAAGAATGAGGCCCTGTTAGAAACTCTACAATTCTATGACTCTATAATCTCAAATACATTGCTTGACTGTAGCTTGCTCTTACTTGCCCCTCCCAATATGCAAGGAGAAACACATACCGGTACATATGGCTGCATATTATATTTCACCACCCATCCATCTTGGAATGGTGGTACAGGCCTCAGGATCCAACAAACTTTACACAAATTCTACCGGGAGCTCCGAGGAAAAAACCACAAATTGCATCCTCAATTTTTTTAGAACCCAAGGGGGATTTTTTTGTCCCCCGTGGCCCTTAAACTATTCAAGGCCAAAACACTGGCACAGCTCCTTTATGGAGCCTTTCTGGGTCCGCCTTCCTCTACCTTCTCCCCCCTGGAGCGTGTGCAATCCAAATTTCTTAGAGCTCTTCTACAAATCCCCAGAGGTGTGCCAAATGCATGGGTCAGACTAGAAACGGGGACGATGAGAGTGGAGGCTTACATCTGCCTAACATCAATTTACAAATGGCTGACATTAAATCTGCACCCTCGAGGATTAGCTCCATTGATCCTCTGCGACCAGTTCCAGTCAGGCTGGCTGACAGCAGTCCTGAACACCCTCCAGAATATGGGTTTTGCTCCTCAAGCCCTCATAAGTTTGGGGTTGGGCCAAGCTAAAGCCACGGTGCGACAAAGAATCATAGACATTGAGAGACAACAGGTCTGCTCAAGATGCCCCGACTATAAAATAGGAGAATCAAAGAGACATATAGCCGCTCCAGCAGCTTACCTCCTTTCTCTTAGCCAAAAACGCAAGAAGGGCTTTCACACTCGCCAGAAGCTCGGCCCTCCCCTCACCGGTCCTGGAAGGATCCTGCAAAAAAGTTCCATACGCCCAAAGACTCTATGCCTGTTCACTGGGGGAAATAGGAAGCCCAGAGCATCTATTTTTTAGATGTCCCTTCTATGAATAGGCACGTAGGGAGATCCTTGATTCCACGCTGGTGAGACTAGCTGACCTCACAGAAAAGCAAATATACATCCTGCTCCTGTTAGGCAAAGATCAGAAGACAACCTGGACGATCGCCAGATTCTGTGTTCAGATCTGCAGACAGAGACCATCCCCTGAGCCAAACTAGTTCGTTTGAAAGTCCTTAAACCCGGTTCCCCGAGCGACCCAGCTTATCTTAAAGTTTTAAGTACTTTTGTGTTTACTGTACTTGTAAACATTGTTTTTATCATTGTATGAAGTTTTATATGTATGTTCTGTCTTTTGGGATTGTTCCCTCAAACGTGTTTTAAAAGCTGGTCTCCGACCGTAATAAATTATTCAAATTCACCACCCACCCACCCACCCCCCAAAACCCCGCTGTTGGGTGAGCAGAAGCAGTGTGAATAAGTAGAAGATGAGAATTCAGCTTACCCCGTATTTAAAAGAGTTTTATGGTTCTCCACCAAATAATCAGTGAAGGTGCCTAATGGTCCCAGATAGCCGTTTGGCGCTTGACAAACACGACTGTTTTGCAAAGAGGCAGCGTGCGCATTCTACTAGCGCTCACCTCCCCAAGATGCTTTGCACGCGTCGGCTCCATTTGTGCGCCGCTGCGCAGGTACCCTGTCTTCTCCATTCCCCTCCCTCCTCCCTGGCGCGCGCTGCCTCTTTGCAAAACAGTCGTGTTTGTAAACAAAGCAAGCATTTTATAATAATAATAATAATAATAATAATAATAATAATAATAATAATAATAATAATTTATTATTTATACCCCGCCCATCTGGCCGGGTTCCCCCAGCCACTCTGGGCAGCTTCCAACAAAATATTAAAATACAGAAATCCATCAAACATTAAAAGCTTCCCTAAACAGGGCTGCCTTTTCTTCCATGTGTTTCGTGAAAAACAGATATAGGAATCGGCTCGACATGCAGTTGGATTTCAGATGAAAGTTTCAAGTTTGGAACCTAAGATTTCAGAAATAATGGACAGATTTAACTCATCTCATGAAGAACTGAAAATTAAAACTAACTGTATACTGATGGAGTACTCTGTTGTAACTGTAAAAAAACGTATAAATATAAAAATATAAAAAGACTCTTAATTTGGCTCTCACTTTTTAATTTTAGGATTAGGAATTAATGGGGGTCCTTGTCACAAGAGCGGCTTGATGAGGGGTCCTCGAGAAAATTTTGTTGGGAACCCCTGGGTTAAGGTATAAAGAGTGAATGGGGGAAAGAGTTGGTTCTGGAAAAACAACTTCCACTCTGAGCGTATTGTGAAGGACAGAGAGTGTGGTGTCCTGTATAAGAGGAATAGACAGGAATTTTACTGGGAGGCAGAAGTTGAGCCAGGAGAAGTAGGAGCTGGAAAGGAACAGCCTACTTGGGACTCAAATCTAGTCTGGAGGGGAGAGATTCTTCGAAGGAAAAGAAGAAACTCCCAAACCCAGTGAAGGCAGCGGGAGTTGGGAATCTTTGGTTTACTTAAAAACGGACCTCCGGAACGAATTAAGTTGTAACCAGAGGTACCACTGTATTTCATAAAGTATCTCAGGAGCAGGATTGTTAAAGGGGGTGGATAACTGAAAGAAAGTATCACCAGAAAAAGGAACCAAACCAATGATGCAAAAACTGAGGACAAATTAAAAGTGAAATCGCACGGTATTCCTGAAGTAACCTAAGTTGAATCCATTTGTGTTATATGCAATCTTGCCTTAAATAAATCTTTATTGTTTATTTAAAGAAAACCTGTCTGAGACTCCAACTTACCAGTTACCCCTTCACAAAGGTCCTCCGCAGGATACTATGGGCTAGAATATTAAGAGGAAAGGAAAAGAAACTTTCGGGTAAAGGATTGTTCAGTGAGGTGGGGGTAATTTATCCAAATGAAAGTGGGCCCAAATGCATGAGAGAGAAAAGTGCCGTAGTGCCCATTGCAACCTCCTCTTAATAAAGAATGGGGAAACTTTATAAGTTACTTAAAAGAACACTGTAAACAATTAACAACATTGGCAGATTTCCAAACAGCTCTTGCAATGTAGCGAGAACTATGGTAAAAATTGAGTTTTAAGAAAATATGGAGAATATTATATGATGCAGTTGGGAAAGAAGATCTTGGGAAACCATGGAAGGGTGGAGGGAAGTCTTGGGATTCAGAGAATCCTATCTGTAGAATGACTATGATTTATGTGAGATGATAATTGTTAAAAGCAAAAATGAATAAAAAAGAAGAATGTAGTAGATTTACAATACATTCTAATTCTTACCTATTTTTGGAAGATCTGTAATAAACTCATTTCCTGTTATTTTTAGAAATGGCAAACACAAAATTGGGAGGGGGGGCAGGTGGTAGTTAGGGATTCAGTTCTGTTTGTGATGCTAGGGAATGGGTTTAAAACACCATGCCATTTCACCCAAGTTGCCCCCTCAGAGCTAGTATTTGTCCAACAGGAAGGGTGGAGGTTGCAGGTACCATGCAGCAAATTTCTCTCTCCCCCCCCCATTTTATTTTATTTTTTGCTGTATAGAACCTAAGATTCTTAATTTAGAGGGGGGAATTACTTTGTTGCTGTTATTGATAAACATGGGGAAGTCAGAAATCCTTTCTGATCTACTTAAAATAACCCAGAGCTCATCTACCTTCTGGCCATCCCTGCCGTGTGAAGGAAATAGAAGCTTGGGATTGGGAAGCAATTCAGATTGGTGGGGAGAAAACAAAGCAGAAAGGGTTAAAAAAATCCCCTTTCAAGTTCTTTCTGACTCCACCCACCCCCTCAGCTCTGCAAACATGTGATGCCTTATCACTGATCTCCAGACGTTGAGTCTGGATTGATATCGGGTGTGTAGAGCCTTTGTTCACATTGGAGGGAGGAGTCAAACTGCCGTGAGTCAAAAGGCTTTGTTAGTATTGTGAAGAACACAAAATGTTGTCGCGGAGAAAACTGGAGCACTCTAGTCTCCCAGCACTCTAGAAATGGCAGTGGCAATGGTAATGGATATCTATACACATTATGTGAACCCAGAAAGCAGGTCCAGTCTCCACAATGTACTGCAGGTTAGAATGTGGTTGCTCTATTCTGCGGATCATCCAGGCACCTAGGCACATGGTATCTCTTTTGTGGGAATAATCATCTACCTCCTTCTTTTGAAGGCAGTAGTTTTGATGAAGGAGCCTAGAATACAGAAACAGACATTTTCTGCTCTTCTGGGGTGAAAGACCCTACAAGGAAAGTCGCCCCCTCCCCCCGCCGCCTATACACACATCCCCACACTGTGGTCTAGTCAGGGAAGAAAGTAGGCTTGAACTCAACATCTTGGCATTGCAGTTTTCCATGTGGATTATTTTGTTTTTATTGAGGAGTGTTTCATCTTGTGAGCCCCGTGATCCATAGCCTGTGGCTGTATAGCCCAGAAACAGGTTTATGGCCTTATCTCTGGTTTTTGAGAACTAAGTTGAAGTGGCAATGGTTTGTTTAAGACCATTTAATGAGATGACAAGTAAGACTGGCAGCAACCACACCAGATCTCTGCTACAGAACATTGCTCTAGCTACGGTAGAAGCATGAATGTTTTTATTAGCAACATCTCTGCTGGCTATTTTTAATCAAATCTGAGCAGGGCATAGAACAATTTCTCAAGACACATGTTTTGACCATATAAAGAATTCAGGACACTTTAACATGGCATACTTGAAGCACAAAGGCATTTTGCCTTTGAGCAAACAAAAAAGATAGGACTAGTATTGATTTTAAATGTATTCTGAGTAATTTAGACAACATTTACTACTACTGTACTGCTTGTTCTACCAGTACCAACTGCTACAACTATTATTTTAACTGAAAGAGATACTGGCCACCAGAAGGGAAGCCTTCACAAACTATTTTATAAATTCTTATTGAAGCTACTGATGAGATCTTAGAACATTTCATTGGCCTGGTTGTATGTAGCACTAACCCATTATTAACATTAAGCATAGTCAATAAACCATGGTTACAACTGAGGCATCAGGCAGATAATCAGTTCAACCTTGATTCAATGCATCATAGAATCATTAAAAGCAGAGCGGGAGCAGTTGTATCTTGAGAGCAGTTTGAATTTTTTCACTTCATTGACAACACTGCAACTTTGGGGCGATGGCACTTTAACCATAGTTAAGGAGGAGATCCAGGCATGTAACACTAAGCTATGGTTAACATTAACTAAGATTTCTAAACTAGTTAAAACCTTCAACAACATTTAACCATAGTAAATAAACAATATTTAAGGTCTGTATTTGATTCTGAGATGGATTTAAAAGAATTAACTTTGAGTTTGAAAAGTAACATGGGAGATAAGGATGAGATCTTGCAGATCTTTTATAATGATTCAGGATCTCATAACCCAATATTGACCTCAAGGCCTTTTGCCTTTATGTGGTTGAATTAAGCTTTGATGAACATATAGCTGTCGGTATTTGACATAGGAGACATGAAAATTGAGGGGGGAAGCACAACCATACTTTAAAACATACAGATTAATATTACCTTAAATTAGCACAGACACATTGAATGATATCTGTGTCCTCGTTTTCGACAGTGCTCATCATTTACTCTTCCTCCAACAAGTTCTGGGAGGCATCTACCGGTACTAGGCTATCACTAGAAAAACCCTTCCTCTCAGCTAAGGGAATGTAACAGGAGCTGGTAGATCGTTTACTCCCAGGCATGTGCAGAGTGCTTATCCCTCAGCATTTGGCAACTGCTTTCTTTAGGTTGCCAGTGCTTTCTTTAGAGAGGAGAAAAACACAAGCCGAATTCTCAGAGAGCAGGCTCAGGAAAGGAGGAGGCAAAGGTGAAAAAGTGGGCACAGGCTCAAGGGTGGAATCCTCCCTGGGTTGCATTTGCCTGAGCTGAAGTCCCAGCCACCTTGGCCAGACTTATTCCTGGAGGGGGGTCAACAGGGCCACCCAAAGACATTTTAATACCTGAGACGAGTCACAAAACAGTGTCCCCACCAGGGAAGAAGGGGCGAATGGAGGTCTACATCAGGAGCAAGGGACAGACTCTCCAAGAGTCCCTACTTTCCGGGAACAGTTCCGGATTTACAGAAGGTGCCCTGGTTTCTGATCTGTTCCTGGAAGGACCTACTTTTCCTTGGGACACCCCTACTTTTATTGGAAAAACGCTGGAGATAGTTGGGGGATAAAGATCAAATGGCGAACAGAGGCGGGAAGAGACCTCTTTGGTCAGAGGCTGCTCTAGAGGCAGATTTGGAGTGGGTTAGTGGAAGCTGAGGACGATCCAGCTTCCAAGCAGAGGCGGATTCAGGGCAGCACAACTATGAAGTAATGAAAGGAGCAGAATGGAAGGTGAGAGTGGGGGGCGGGGCACCCAATTTGGGGCGTCAGAGATTCGAAAGATCAAAGCCCGCAGCGCAGCCATTGTGTGGCAGCATTCCTCAGAGGCCAGATATGCTGATGCATATCTGGCCTCATGGGTGGGTCACCCTCGCGGGGGGGGGGGGCGGGGGGGCGATGCTTGTGTTCACGGGGAGTGAAGAAGAGGAGACCGAGGGGACGGGTGGGGTGGGAGGGAAAGAAGCGGGGAGAGCTTCGCCAGGCCTAATGCGCGAGTGGGGGGGAGGTCCCACTCTTTTATTGGAGAAACGCTGGAGATTGTTGGGGAATAAAGATCAAATGGCGAACAAAGGCGGGAAGAGACAGCGGCAGGCGCCCCCCCCCCCAGTTGATGGGCAATGCCATTCAAATGGTGTGAATGTGCCATGCCACGTGATAAATTATGTAGGGTGGGGCTTGCCTGGCACATGGAGTGGAAAATGGACCGCACCCCATTCCACCCTATGCATACATGCATGCATACCTTTGCAGCTTTGAAAGACGTGATTTCCCAAATATATTACAAATCCATGTCATAAAACCTCAGTTGCCCAATCCGCTACATTTCTTAACACTGTACTATGGAATTTAATGGGGCTGGGCAGTAGATTTGGCAGATCAAACTGAATTTATTGTGGAATATGCTTTCGTGAACGACGGTCTACTTTATCCGATAAAGTTCTCAGTTCATGACGTAGCGGGCAGTGAGCAGGGGAGATTGTGCCTCGGATGTCCCCCCCCCCAAATTTTTTAAAATTAGTTTTATATGAGCACTTACAAAAACAGAAATAACACAATACAACAAAATAACCACAACAACTCAACAAAGAAAAGAAAAATACAAATAAACTATTATTTATCCATCTATTTGTATGTGCCAGGTGAAGACATTTAGATCTACTTTCAGCTTTGTATCTTGTTCTTATTGCAGGCTTTATCCTCCAATCTTAGCTTTTTTATCTCAATTGGGAGTTGTTCTAATCATGCCTTTTATGCATTGTCAAATCAAATTTATTAAACGGTCACAGACCAATTCGACTGATGCAACGAGTCAGCAGAGCATAACAAAGAAAGATACAGGGGACAATTTCAATACAAATAAAACAACAACGATGCTTTAAAGTTAAAACATAAATAAAATTAAGTGTTAGCATTCCCCTGCGAATTGCCATTGAGAAGCTCTTGTTTCCTACGTCTAATAGCAGATACACAAAATTTGGCAACATCGGTAGTCATTTTGGGGCCTTTATCTTCTACCAAGGCTCTCAGACGTTGGGGTTCTGGTTCGTTCTTAAGCTTCTGTACATCTGGAGTAATAAAGGTCAAACGTAAATCCTCGTAGAAACTACAGTATAACAATACATGTAAATTTGTTTCTACTTCTGATGAGCCACATGGGCAAACACGTGTCTCATACAGTTTACCCTCATACCTGCCTTGCAACAGGGCAGAGGGGAGCACATTAAATCTGGCCATGGTGAAGGAATGTCTGTACTTGGGTGTTTGTAATTTTGTTTTTATGCATTGTATTACGTTTATCTATCTCTCTAGAGCTGTTCTAGCATCTAGATTCTGGCATTTTGCTTATGTTACACACAGAGCAGCTTGGAATCAGAGGCGCATCTCCTATTAAACCAATAAATCTTAAGATTCTAGGCGCCAAATCTCACAGGGGCCCCAGACGCGAATTTAGTCCACAAGCTTAAACATCTTTATTCACACCAGTGACTTTGACACGTGTGACAACCCAGAACAGAAATTCTAATCAAAATCTGATTTTTTTAAAATGTGGTTATCTGTCATGGAACAACCCCATTGAAGACAACAATAGTGGTTACCCAGAACTCATTGCTAATTGTGAAGGGCCCCCCAGAACAGCTCAAGCTTCAGGGCCCCCAAAATGTAGGTCTATCACTGCATGGGACTGATGTTGGGAGAACTGTAATAGAGTCATCTGCTGTTGGGTTTTAAAATAGCAAACAAGGGGAGGGGAGTGGAGGGGAGAAGATATTCAGAACTATTTCTGGTGCTGGGGAAGAAGTGTAAATACCACGCAATTTAACCTATCCAAGTTGCCCACTCAGAACTACCATAGTATTTGCCCAGGAATGGATTGGAAGTCACAAGCACCATGCAGCAAGAGATTTTCTTCCCTCAGTTTAACTTGAACCAAGGATCCAGCAATAAAGAGCGTATTACAAAAGCAATACACTTAGAAAACAAGAATTATGAGCCCAGGAATTTGTTTTGAGAATCAGAATTAATGGGAGCTCACAGGCTTTCCACACATAAATCCATTCCTGGTTAATTCAAGTATTCTTCATCTCAGCAGTACAATGTAGAGGGGGAGGGGGATTATTTTGCTGTTCTTTATAAACACGGGGAGGAGAGGTCAGCAATCCTTCCTAATCTTCTGCAAAACACCCAGCGTTCACCTACGCCCTACGGTACCTTCTTCCCACCACTGCCACGCAAAGGAAATAGCGATTTAGAAAGCAATTAGTACTGGAGTGGGGTAGTTGGAAAGGGATTAGTTTCGTCCCCATTCCACCCTATGCATAAAAGCATGTGATGCGTTATCAGAGATCTCCAGTTCAGATAATTCAGAAAAGGGCAACCCACAGTGATCACGTGGATGGAAAATGAGGAAAGGTTGGAGCATTGGGGACCCCAACTAAACATTTAACCCACATCAACCCGACAAAAATAAAAGCAATATTTACAGATATTTACAGATATTTACTGTGACCCTTAACAAGTGGTCAATTGTTCAGCTTTTTATTTTTGTCGGTATTTGACATAGGAGACATGAAAAAAGATGGCTTGATGAAACAGTTCATGAAGGCATTAAATACTCCAGGTAAATGTTGTCAAGATATAGAGGCATCTACTAAGCTATAACTATAAAAACCCTTACTTTCAGCTAAGGGAATCGGAGCTGTTAGATCGTTTACTCTCAGGCATGTGCAGAGTGCTTACGCCTCATTATTTGGCAACCGCCCAGGGAATGCTAGTGTGAGGGCTGTCAGGGCTTTCTTTACGGAGGAGGGAGAAAAACACAACCCAAATTCTCAGAGGGCAGGCTCAGGAAAGAAGGACACCCCTACTTGGGACACCCCTACTTTTATTGGAAAAACGCTGGAGATGGTTGGGGGATAAAGATCAAATGGCGAACAGAGGCGGGAAGAGACCTCTTTGCTCAGAGGCTGCTCTAGAGGCAGATTTGGAGGGAGTTAGTGGAAGCTGAGGACGATCCAGCTTCCAAGCAGAGGCGGATTCAGGGCAGCACAACTATGAAGTAATGAAAGGAGCAGAATGGAAGGTGAGAGTGGGGGGCGGGGCACCCAAATTAGGGCGTCTGAAATTCGAAAGATCAAAGCCCGCAGCACAGCCATTGTGTGGCAGCATTCCTCAGAGGCCAGATATGCTGATGCAGTTATCTGGCCTCATGGGTGGGTCACCCCTGCGGGGGGTGGGGTGGGGCGATGCTTGTGTTAACAGAGGGAGCGGGGAGACCTTTGCCAGGCCTAATCCGCGAGTGGGGGGGAGGGTGGCCGGTGTGACGCCGCAGGGGAAACCGTGGAAAAAGGGCGTGAGGGCGTGGCGGCATATTAGCCTGAGGCCAGGCAGGCTTCAAATCCCTGCAAACACACACATACATATCCCAAAATCCCTGCAAACACACACACAACCCTGAAGCCCACTCGGTGCCTCTGCGCCAGTCGCCGCCTCTCAGGCTGGTCTACCTCGCGGGGTTTCGGGGGCTGAGAGGGCGGAGGGGGAAGGAGGAGGTCCGACGGGGAAAAGTGGGGTCCTAGTAGGAAACTCTGGGGGTCCAGGTCCCTCGCCCCCCCAAAAATGTTCCAATGGCAATCGACCAGGGCAGGGCTTACCTGGCCTCCTCCCCCCCCCAATCTTTTATTCAAGTGGGATATAAATAGAGAAAAAAGCACGTGGAATTAAAATCCGCTTTCAGAACCATAGATGGAAAGTAGATGGAAAGCAAACCCTGAACCGCATAAGCAGAATTGGTCCCTTGTCTGGTTGTCAGAAACTCAGCAAGGATTAGCTTGGTACAGGAGAAAATACTGAATGATGAAGTGATAATTTGTAGCCTTATAAACAGATTGGAATCTTGTAAGGCATTCCCAATACTCTCAAATAGCATCCTCATTTAATGTTTTGATTTCCATGCTTTAGCTAAATGTCTGAGTCACATCATCAATCTACTGTGGATTTTGGTTTGGGGAACTCTTCCTTCCTGGAAGCTGCACTTAAAAGCAGAGAGGGGATCCGGCAGACCCAACCCCTTTCTGTATCAGGCAACTTTTCAAAAAGTGAGTGCATTATGTAGCATGGCAGGCGGGTGGGGCTCAGAAAAATCCAGCCCCATACAATCACATGCACAAATAGACACGTATATATCTATATACATATATGCTTTATTGTTTTCTGAAAAAAGTACAAAAATACATTGTGCTAACAATGCATCAAACATTAAAAAAAGAAAACCAATAAATAGGAAATCAAGAAACCAATAGTAATAATAATAGCAATAATGAACAGTTTATACCTAAACTCTAATTAAAATAACCGCCAACCCCAACTAAACATATAACCCACCTCAACCCGACAAAAACAAAAGCAAAATTGGAACCTTTTGAAATATTTACCCTTATTTTGTGGCCCTTATTTTAACAAGTGGCCAATTGTTCAGCTTTTATTTTTGATTTCAGTATACAAGTGCTTTTAGCTTGCTTGAGCAAAGGGAAGCGAATGCTTCAGTAAATAGAAAGCCAGGTGATGATCCCAGACAAAGGCATTAAATTAACAAACTTTATTGTAAAACTTTAAAATATACAAAATTTAAAAGTATGGGGGGATTTATATGGATGGTTAACCCTAGAAGGCGTCGGGAGAAGGGAAAATATTGCTATGCTGCAAATTTTGGTAATTTTCGGGCAACATTTGTAGGGGCTTTGCAGTTTGATAATCCCCATTGGCAGTCTGGCTCTCTTGCTCTGAAACTGGACTTAAAGAGAAGAACTGAGAGCCCAAACCACTTGCATCAGCACCCACCATTTGCACGAGATTTGCAGAGATTTGAAAGGCAGAGGAAACATGGCAACGTGAAAGTTGTGGGGATAGAAAGACAGAAAGAGAAATAGTTGAAGTGAGAAAGAAAAGAAGCATCAGCAACGTTTGAAGCAAACCTAGGAAACGGAAAGCTCACTTTCACATAGAATGCAACCCCGTTGCAGTTACAAGCAATAGTGTAGATTCAGGATTTGGTTGCGACGTCTATCCCAGGATGAAATTTTCCGAGCATCTAACATCAACCGCTTTGGCTTGAAAGACCTACAGACTTATTAGCAAGAGGAGTTTGCCTTCCCTTTATTTCAATGGTGTTACTCAGATTCTTCCCTTAACAAAGTTTTTGCACCGCCTAACCGTAACGAAAACCTCTAAGCGGCTTACGAAAGCATGAACATTATCGATAAAAGTCAAAGTGAAAAACATGCAAAATGCAATTACAGTTAAGCTAAAACCACAGATTAAAAGGCACAGCGACTTTTTGCAGGTAGATTTGCCTAAAGGAAACAAAGTTTATAGCAGGCGCCGAAAAGGCTTCATCTCAAAAGGGAGGGGGTTTCAGAGTGTACTTGCTGCATCTACGTTTCTTGGACTCAACATGCCTAAGTTGCCGCATCTCTGTATGTAAAATGAAAGCCTTATAATACTATTTTAAAAAAAATAAACCACAGTTCTCTTTGGCTCACTCGCTCCCCAACCCGTCCTCTCAATTCACTTCTCTTCAACTGTGCGCACTAATTCTCCAAGCCTATGGGTCTACTTTCAAATTTTGCTAAGGGGTTGGTAAGGCGCTCCAGCCAATGTAGATTGCTCAAGCAGCATTTGAAAAGTGAACTTGAAAATCCCTCCTCCCCAAAAGCCGCATCCCCATTGGAGCGCTTCTATCAAAGGAAAACGCACCGGCCAATTCGCAGCCAGGAGGGGCTACCATATAAAGGTGCCGAAATCCAGAATACCTGGAGCTGACCTTGAGGAGCAAGGGTATTATTTCTTGCAAGCGAAAAGCAGCTTTGTTGGAAGAGAGCGAGGCAGCGCTTTTGCAAGATGAAAACTACCAGCCGAGGTAAGAATAAAATATTGTTTAAAAGAGTTTTAGTTCACTTTTAAAAAATGTTCAAATGATTGATATAAACGACGGGTTTTTTTTAATAAATGAAGGTTGTTTCTGTTTCTGGGTCAGGATCAGGATGTAGGGAAGGCTTTCAAAGACCCATTTGTGGTAGCAGGGGCGGGATCACACAGGCGCTCAAATGTATTCGGTTCGAAACATTTCGCGAGATGGGTTTGCACATCTTTACTTGTAAGCATGAAGCTTTTACTGCATTTTACTGCATGAAGCATTTACATACACACTTTCTGAATGTTAAATCCCTTTCACATAAACGGGATTAAATTTCCCAATAAACGTGGTTAGGATCAGTTGCTTACGACAAAGGATGGCAGGCGTAGATATAAGAGTTAAATTCTTACGCTTTGGCTTGTTTTCATTCAAGCCTTATTCCGAGCATCAGGAAGTTTATTTGAAGGCCACAAAGTGCGTGGATTTCAATGCCAGGTACAAAAGCCGCCCTGTAAAAAGCGAAGGCGGTTGTACCGGTAAGAATTGCCACTCAAGCGTTTGAAAGCGGTGGTCGTTTTATGCAGTGTAACCTCAGAGAACGCCCGATTGAGCGGGACTTACTCCCGGGGTCTAGTGCAGGCGTTGCAGCCCTGAGCTTTCCATGTCGGGAGGAAGATCTGGAAGCGTAGCTTCAGTTTCAGCCGAGCGCTTCCTTCAGATTTGCGTCTATGTCTTTTCCCAGGAGGAAGCTACCCCAAAGTCGGAGAAAGGAGAAAAAGGACTGTTTTTAGCACATCTCACGTCGAGCTTCTAAAAAAGGAGTTTGAAGAAAACCTGTATCCCGGATATGAGACTAGGGAGGCGCTGGCAAGGCGCATCGGAATCGAAGAAGATCGTGTACACGTAAGAATCGGGATGGTGGGGGCTCCTAGAACTTCCCTAAACCGCACATACTGGAACAATTTAAAACGCTCAGAATAATCCTTGCGTAGTCGAAGGCCTCATCCTGTGCCTCCGAGCTTATCTCGGAGCTAACTTCCTCTTTCTTGGCTTTTTTTTGGGGGGGGGTGTATCGTGGATGTAAAGGCTTTTTGTAAAGGGTGGGTGGGTTGTGCTCCCTCCTTTTCAAATTTAGGAAGAAATTGTGCCCATACTTCTTCAGAAATCATGGTTCCTGATTAAGGCTTCATTTTCCTTCCCAGTAAATTTATGCACAGCACACATTCATTTGGCACATTTGATACAGATTATGGGTTTAAATCAGGCTGGGGCCTGGGGGGCGGGGTAGAAAGGCGGCCGAAGCAGCGCTGCGTGGAGCGCCGCGGACCACGGCAGGAGGAGGTGGTTTCAAAGTGCTACCCTACGGTACAGGAGGAAGAGGATTCAAAGTGCTACAGAGGCAAGCCGCCGCCGCCTCCTCCTCCTGCCGCGGCTCAGCACCCTCCTCGCGAACGCGCAACTCTGAGGAGGCTTTATGCACCTCTCCTAAAACCGACACCCGCTGCCTCACGCTGCGCGGGAAATGCTTTTTGCCTCTGGGTCCCTTCTCGCTCTTTTCTGGCGCCGAATCAAGGCCGCGACCCTCCCCCCCCCGCGCTTCCCTTTCTTCCCTTTCTTCCTTCTTTCTCCCTTTCTGTCTTCACTCCCTCTTTCTTTTTCTTTCCTTCTTTATTCCCTTCCTTCTTTCCTACTCTTCGTTCTCTCCCCTCTTTCCTTCCTCTCTCTCTCCTACTCCCTCTTTTCTTCCTTCCTTCCTTAGCTCACTGTTCTAGCACCCGTTAATTCAACGGGCTTCCTAGTTTGGAAATAATGGGCATTTGGTTCTCTCCTTTCTTCTGTTCAGGTCTGGTTTCAAAACAGAAGAGCCAGAACACCAAAGAGGATTGGTTCCAGGATACGGATTGGAAACCGTGCGACAGCTCCTTATAGCCACAGTGAGACAACCAGTCCAAGAAGCAGCCAAGACAGCAGCCCAGGAAGCAGCCAAAATATTCACACACAACAATATTACCAGCCACACAACTTTCATTATGCTGAAAACCATAGAGGAGCAGGATTCTGGCAGCCACCTCTCAACAACACACAACCAGAAGAGCGCCTCTATTCGCCGCAACAGCAGACCTCCCTGGAATTGAACCAGCAAGTTGCTATTGGTGGAACTGGACTTTGTCAGACATCTCAGGCAACTAACTATCCAGTTCCGTATTATGGTGCAGAGATTGAGAGGCAGCCTCCACCGGCTGCTAACTTCTGCATTGCATCAAACAGTTACACTCCTTGGTCTGCAATGGGGAATTACCCAGTTGCAAATCATGCACAAATGCTGGATGTTGATGGAAGTGTTCCGGACTCTCAGTTAATCTCTTTAAGTCAGGTTTCAGAACAAAGGAGCCAGACTGCCAAAGAGAATTGGTTTCAGGGCAATCATTTAGGATGAGAACCTGTAGCATTAAAGTTTATGCAACAAAACAAGCTGCCCAGGAGTCTTACTTCATCCTATGCAAATGCTGCTTGAAAAATACCAAAAATAGACATCAAAGAAGTCCTTTTCCAGATTAACATCCCAACTCCTTCCTTGCTATCCTGTACATATTTTACAAGCTCCCTCTTTTAATGCATTTTAATGTATTACTTTAATGTTTTGAATAAAGTTTGCTCTTTTAATAGCTTGTCTGGAGTCTTCATTTAACTTTCCATTTACTGAAGCATTCACTTTCCTGTGTGGAAGCATATAAACATGGGCTTAAATTTTCCATAGAAAAAAGTCAGTTGTGCTGTACATATGGCTCTAGAGATAAAAGGTCAGGTCTACTAATGACTGAATATTCCTGAGACACATTTTAATGCACCAATAACTTTCTGTCCCTTTTCTTTCCTTTTTAAGTTTATGTTTCTGAGGCTAGAGTAGGTGGCAATAAATGTGGTGGAAAGTTGCTTTATTTTCTTTGTATGCAAAAGTATATTTGTAGTCCCTGGTATAAATAGATTTAGTAACACTTTCCTGTGTTAATAAGTTTGGTTTCCATTAATGAGTTTTCCAATTTTTGAAAAATGGAAGTTTGAGATGGGGATATAAGGTTTAATTGGTTTTTCTACCATGAGTGTGTTAAGTTGCTCTCCAAAGCTTTAAAGACATATAAGTTTAGCTTGTATGTGCCTTAGCATGCAACATGGGCATTTATATCTATTAAAAACTTTGTGGGGGGATATTTTAACACTTTATTTAATTTTCTTGCTCTTAATTCCCCCCCCAAAGGTTTGTGCTCTACTGCCTTCAATGAAGCTTTATAGGAGGGTTGCCTGTGAACTAGATTGTGCCTAATACAGTTTGCCTTCTATGATGTTCAGCCTTAATTTAACCAGGTTTAATCATAATAAAATAAGTCAGTTAATTTTAGATTCTAAATTGGACCCTCTTAGGACAACTAATTTAGAAGTAAGTTCCACTAACTTAATAATACGCAACCAAACTGAGCAACTTCCACATCAATTGCAAGATCTAAAATAAAAATACAAAAAACCGAAAGCAACAACAGCTGCAACATGCTCCCCACCGGCTGCCCAGCAAGAATCCTGAAAACAACTGAGCCCAAGAGTATAAATCTATCCAAGCCTAAGACATCTCCAAATGGTTTTTTCAGGCTTTTTCACAAATGATGCTACATTATTGGCATATTGTTATGTTCTCTGTTCATTTGATTATATATTCAGATCTAAATGGTTCTGCTAATGCAGCGTTTCTCAACCAGTGTTCCGCGGCACATTACTGTGCCGCGAAACACTGGCTGGTGTGCCGCGACGAGAAAGGCGATTTGCACTGTCACGTCGCTGACCCGCCGGAAAGGAAGCCGGCCGCGTCGTGACCCGGCCGGCCTCCTTTCCGGCGAGTCAGCGACGTGTATTGGCGGCCGCCAGGCACGTGACAATGCAAATCGCCCTCCTGGGGAGGAGGAGGCAGGCGGGGAGGGCTGCGCAGGGCTTCTCTTCGCCGGGCCAGAGCGGCGGCGGCTGCCTGGGGTGGCTGGGAGGGAGGCGGCGGCAGCTGCGCGCACGTGTCTGGCCACCTGGAGTCTGTCCCCGCTCGCTCCGCAGGCTCTGCGCCTGGTGGGTCCGCCTGGCTACCGCGCAGCAGTTCTTCAGCGGCATGCTTTACCGGTACGTCTCCCCTCCAAACTAAGCTAAATATAGGGCGGCACACCAAGTTGGTGTGCCGCGGGATGTTTTTTCATTGAAAAGTGTGCCGTGGCCCAAAAAAGGTTGAGAAACACTGTGCTAATGGGTCAGTGGAAAGTGCGAACAGCAGTGGAGATAGAGGACATCTCTGTTCAGTTCCTCTACCGTGTTTCTCCAAAAATAAGACACTGTCTTATATTTATTTTTCCTCAAAACAAAACAAAACACGGTGGCTTATTTTCAGGGGATGTCTTATTTTGGGGGTATGGCTTATTTTCGGAGAAACACGGCACATAACCTGCACGAGTCTAAATTTACTCCATTCACTGAGACATAGGCTTTAGGGTTGGAATATATTACAAATCCATGTCATAAAACCTCACTTGCCCTATCCACTACATTTCTTAACACTACACCAGGCATGTCAAACCTGTGGCCCTCCAGATGTTTTGGACTACAATTCCCATCTTCCCCAACCACTGGTCCTGCTAGCTAGGGATCATGGGAGTTGTAGGCCAAAACATCTGGAGGGCCGCAGGTTTGACATGCCTGCACTACACTATGGAATTTAATGGGGCTGGGCACTAGATTTGGCAGATCAAACTGAATCTAGTGGTTTTGTCCTAGTCCTACCCTGATATAGGACCAGATCTGGGTTGGTTGTGATCTAGGTTGGGATAGGGCTGCGCTGGGTCAACATCTTTGTGTGTGTGTGCAAGACCAGCCATGGAATTATTGTCACAAGATGTGATTATGGCTGTCAACCTAGATCGCTTTCTCAAGAGATTAGGCAAATTCATGAATGCTAAGACTATCAGTGGCTACTAATTGTTATGGATATATGCTATCAGAGGCATATCAATTGCTGGGAAAGAACAGGGGGAAAGGCTACTCACCTGACCTGTGTCCTGCTTTTGGTATTGCATTGAGATATGGTTGGCTACTGTGTGACCTTATACACAGAAAAGTGGTTACATATGCAGAGATTAGATGTGATACGAGAGATCTATGAATAAAATAGCTACAAGTAGTTCTTTAGTTGCCAACTGACCAGATCTTCTTCCAGAATCATTTGCAGTTAAAGAAATAAAAACAAGCATTTCTTTACTGATTCTGTATGTCCCTCATCCTTTTTTTTTTTAAAAAGCTGCTTTCTCTCTCTCCCCCCCCCCCCAGGTGAAGAGTACTGTATCCATTGTAAATAAGCTCATTAAAAGCAAAAGTAGCCATGCTGGGCCATTAGAAAACAACAACAACTCCACAATCCACAGTAGGGTAATGTGTTTATTGAAACCAACAAGAATGCCACAAAAGTATGGCAAGCTCCCCAGAACTCTTCACCAGAAAAGGTGTTTCACAAAGCATGGGATGAAGGAGATCAGGGTTTCTTTCTTATTTAAGCACAAGAAGATGTTGTAGTCATGAGATGCCATTCATTTGAGGCAGTAGAATCTACCACAAAAGTTAGTACCAATCTTTTCAATTCTGCAAAACCTAACAGAAGAGTCTTGTAGCACCTGAAAGATTAACAATTTTATTATGACACACACAATATAATTCACTTCTTTGGATGCATAAAGTATTAGCCTGAGTTGCAGGGACACAATTGGTGGGGAGCTTGTAAAAAGAGATAAGAGGAAAACTAAATGCTGAAATATACAGTTGAGGATAATGACCTTTTTAACTGTAATGATTCACCAAAAAGGTAGTTGATAACACAGATATCCTTGCACTGGTAAGCCAGTTTTTAGCAGATCTAGTGTGATTTAAAAAAATGTAAACCCAACACCTATTGTATGGATTCCATCTGCAGATGATAGCACTGGTGCATTGTAATACAATGGTCTCATGATTTGAGGTCACTTCATTCAATAATGAACACCTTAAGGTCAGTGACAGAGCATCCTGAGAAGCTGAAATGTTCCCTCATTGGCTTTTCTATACTGCCATTTCAGATTTGTACCCATTCATTCTTTTGCATAGACCGGCTAGAAGGTCGCTGTTGGCAACCGATGGCATACATATATTACTTTGGAAGATGAGCAGGTGAATTAGCCTCTCAGGTTGTATTGACATTATTAGCTCCTGTAATAATAATGTTAATGTTGGTATCTGGCTCTGCCACAGCGCCTGGTCCCCCTTGTCCGCATATCTGTTATATGGCCTGTACTCATGAATAGGTGTTTCTAGGTTAATGGGCTGTCTGAAATAAAAGGCCTGTGAGAGGAAAGTGTCACCAATGCATCTCAGATAGAAAAGGTAAAGATTTTAAAACAAAAACCAACTTCTTATAATTGCAACAGTAGAAGTTGGCCTTCTCCCAAGCTGGTGCCCTTCAGATGGACTACAACAGGTTTGCGGGCTGCGGCTGATGTGAGCTGCAGTCCAAAACATCTGGAGGGCACCAGCTTGGGAAAGACTGAGACGAGTAGTGACTGGTAACAGAAAGTTGTGGTGTTCCTGTTCAGGGCTCCAGTGAGCCTTAATTAGGAACCACATAGTGGTCTTTCACAGTAGTACAGGGTGGCAGGGTTCATCCTTACCCTCCACTCTTTGAAATTACTATTATTATTTATTGCACCCACCGGTATATTCCACCAAAGCATTGTCCCACAAGTGTCAGTTCCTAGTTTTCAAGGCTTCACCACACTGCAGCTCCAGTCAATGCCCTTTGCCATAGTTGAAGAACACTCTTGCGGAATCCCCTATGAGCAGAGGGGGGCACTCCTCTACAATGCCGGCTCACCCATGAGGTGAAGCGACTGCCAGGCGACAGGATCCACCGCCTTATTCCTGATGTAAATCTTCCTGGGGGCGGGGGGGAAGGTGCCCACCTCAGGTGCCAAAGGGTCTTGAGCTGGCCCCACCCCACTCCTTGCTGGTTTGCCCAATCTATTTGAGGACTCGAGCAGCCTTGTTCAATTAGTTAAAACTCCCAGCGGAGAGATCGATTGGGTATTCCATTAACTTTTTATTATGGGACAGCCCTCCCAGACACCTCCAAAAAATTGGCCTGTTTTGCCAAAGAGCAGCAACTTTGAGGAGAAATGACTGTGGAGACGGCAGGTTACATTCTCCTGGGAAGCAAACTCTCCGTCTGACAGAACGTCTGGTTTCAATGATTATTTTATGTATTTTATTCTGCCTTGATTTTCTCTTCTGCATTTTCTCTTTTGTAATGGCTTTGGGCTGACAAATAAGTGATGAATAAAAATAATAATAGTAACAACAACAACAACAATATAGTCTTTTGTCCCTGTTGTGACAGGGCAAAGCGGTGTTGGAGGGGGTCACCCTCTGGGTCAGATTTAGGTTTGATGAGGCCCTAACCTACTGAAGGTAATGGGGCCCTCTGTATGTCCAGCTGCCCTTTGTCAACAATAAATTGTCGCTGTTTTTTGTGTTGAATATATGCTACTAGCTGGCCCTGCCATGCGTTGCCGTGGCTAATCCCTGTGACTGCCACCACCTTGTGTCTATCCATGACATATCCCGCCCCCTCCTCGCCCCACCTCCGGGTCTCCCCTGTGATTCCCCCCAACATGTCCCATCCCATGACGTATCCCACCCCTTGGGTCATCCCTGTGACTGGTCCCACCGTGTCCTGACCTATCCCGTCCCCTCCTCCCCCCAACCCCCACCCAGGCGAGTCAGTACCTCCATTTGGCCTAGTCTGTAAAGGCTTCGGCCTAGTATATAAACGGTAGCTGAAGTGCTGTTGAAAGCTGATGTGTTTTGGGACATGGGTGGCTAGGGGAAGGATCCCGGTGTGGCCCTTTGTGGAGGAATGGCCGTTCTGGCAGTTATAGCATATTGGTTGCTGAGACGCAGGTTAGGCCTTCTATTTCCCAGGATGCACTCTGTCCCACCCTTGGAGACGCTGCTTCTGGGTTCTATTTCCCAGCATGCCCGGCAGTGTCTGCTGTATGAGTTTTGAGGTCCACAAAACAGGGTTTTACCTTGCGCTGGGGTGTCATCTGTGTACACAAATATTATATGGACACTCGGTTATTCACATGTGACGTTGTGTCCAAATTTCATTGTCATTGGTCAAGCGGTTTTGGTGAGGTGGAGAACATGCCCCTTTTACAGTACATTTCTACCGTATATATATAGATACTAGTGTCTTCAGCCCGTTAAATAAACGGGCGCTAGAATGCATGCCGGCTCCTCGATCCGGTGCTCCGCGCAGCGCTGATCAGCGCCGACCCGGCAGGCCGCCAGATCAAGGAAGCGGCCTGCCGGGTCGGCACCCAGCAGCGCTGCACGAAGCACCGGGGGACTGGCGGCAGGGAAGGCAGGCGCTTGCTCTATTGCCTGCCTGCATTCCCCACTGCCTGTCACATGAAGATCGGCGGGCGCCACTTGCCGGGGTTTGTCAACCCCGGCAAACAGCGCCCGCCGATCTTCGGCTGTCCCCCGATGCGCTACGGCTCGGGGAAGCAGGCAGGGAGACGCAACAGCCCGCAGCTTCCCGGGCTGTTGCGTCTCCCTGCCTGCTTCCCCAAACTAAAGCGCGCGGGGGACAGAGCCGAATTGCGGCGCGGGGGGGGGCTTTTCGCTGTTTGCCTTCCCCGAGCTAAGGGGGAGGCAAACGGCAAAAAGCCCCCGCCACGCCGCAATTCGGCTCCGGGACTGGCTTGGCGGTGGCGGGAAGAAGGGGAGGAATTCCTCCTTCTTCCCGCCGCTGCCAAGCCAGTCCCCGAGCCGAAGTGCGGCGCGGCGGGTGCTTTTCGCCGTTTGCCTCCCCCTTCACTCCGGGAAGTCAAACAGCGAAAAGCCCCCGCCGCGCCGCACTTCGGCTTGGGGACTGGCTTGGCGGCGGCGGGAAAAAGAGGAGGAATTCCTCCTCTTCTTCCCAACTCCGTCAAGCCAAAGCCGGCTTCCCTCGGCGCCCGCTGCCGCTTCGGCCGAGGAAGCGCCGTCCCATGCCGGAGGTGCGCGGCAAGGCTGCCGGGGGGAGCGCTTCTTTCCCCCGCCGCCTCGCCGCGCACCTCCAGCATGAGACTAGGCTTCGGAGCGGCGGTTGGCGGAGCGGCGGTTGGCCGTTGTCCCTCCGTCCAATCCCCGTGTCTCTGGGGTACATGCGCAGTACCCCAGGGACACACGGGACAACTGGACGCAGGGACAACTTGGACATTATTATATAGGATGGTAATTTATGGACCTAATAGGTATCTAAAGCCATTTGCACGTAACAAAATATGCAGAATGTAGACACTCTATATATAGAAATGATCAAACCAGGGATATTTTAGGGAGCAGGCTAGCAGACGGGGCCCATGACTTACATCAGACATCCCCAAACTGCGGCCCTCCAGATGTTTTGGCCTACAACTCCCATGATCCCTAGCTAAGAGGACCAGTGGTCGGGGAAGATGGGAATTGTAGTCCAAAACATCTGGAGGGCCGAAGTTTGGGGATGCCTGACTTACATCATAGGAACCTACACAACACACAACACTGTTGCTGTATGGTTTTTATTTTATTTGTTTTTTAATCTTATATTTTGGAAACGTACATCCAGTATTTTTTTCCTTTATTTTTTGGGGGCCCCCGCAAGAGAGTGGGACCCTAAGTTATAGCTTTTACAGCTTAAACGTAAATCCGGCACTGACTCACCCTATACCTGCGTCTGAAATCCTTTCTTATTGTTCAGGGAAGGGCTGAGGCTGGTTTGGACTGAGAACACACACACACACACACACACACACACACACACACACACAATCCCCTGTGCAAAACACTCCACGGGGTAACCTGAGTGCCAACCGCCAACCCGCTTAAAATATCCCGGCTGATATGGTTTCCGTGCCCCCCTCCGGTGCCTCAGGCATTGCCTTCCTTTCCTCTCTCCCCAGCTCCCCGTCTCGCCGGAACAAATGGTCGCGCGCCGTTGTTTCCTGGAGGAGCCAGGAGAAGTGAGTACCGGCAACCACACGCTGCTTCCGTCTGGGCTGCCCATGAGGAGGAAGGAGCGGTCTGGTAAGCCGAGCTCGGTGGTTTCTTTCCCGGGAGTTAGTGCGGTTGTCCGAGAGATGATTCCTGATTATTATTTTTTCTCGCGGTAGAAGCGATTTCTCCGAACCATAAGCCGTAAGAAAAGCGCTTCTAGGAATGGTAGGGGAAGGACTTAGGCAGAGTATTTAAAATCGCGGATCATATCCGGGATGGCGTGCAAAGCGTTCATCCACGTGTAAGGCTGAAGAAAATCATTGCCGCTCCCGAACGAAGCACCTCTTCCGAGGCTTGCGAGTTTCTGGCCTCTCGCTTCCCCGCACTGTTCAGTAATAAAGTACTGCCGCCCCTATTTTGTCTTCCGGGAAGAGGTGCTGTATAGATGCTGCCTGGAAATCTGACCTGCGTGGTGCTGCTAGATTTGCCATTCTTCAGGTTTCATCTCCGCCTTCCAGCTGCTGGCAAAAGAATAGCTGTTAGTGGGGAATGTTGCTTGAGCACCTAGGGTTCTATTTACCTGCAGTTATTTATTCTGCTATTTAATACACACAATCCCTGATTTACATAAGATGCTTTAACCAAGATATAAGTACTATCCCATTTTTTTTTAAATTAAAAACAAAACTAGTAAAATTTTATAATCTTGGGGACTCTTGCATAAAAAGGTACGGTTTGCAGAGGTGTCTTAAGTCCTGCCCCCCCAATTGCATTTGGGAGGGTGTTTCAGAGGGAGGCTGCCCCCACCCTGAAGGCTTCCTAGGTACAGTATTATAAAGTGCCAGTCCACTGATTGTAGTACAGTACAGCTAGCAATGCTGCCTCCTGAAGAACTTAATGATTGGTTGGAAGCACATAAGGGGAGGCAATATAAGGGAAAGCAGACTACTTGGCTCAAGTTATTTAGGGTTTTATATGACAATAGCAAGGCCTTGAACATGGGTTTGGAGCTAACCTCCCCTGATGAGTGTAGTGGGATTTACGGCGGGTGGCACTGTGAGTTAAACCACAGAGCCTAGGGCTTGCCGATCAGAAGGTCGGCGGTTCAAATCCCCACGACGGGGTGAGCTCCCGTTGCTCGGTCCCGGCTCCTGCCAACCTAGCAGTTCAAAAGCACATCAAACTGCAAGTAGAATAATAGGTACCGCTACAGCGGGAAGGTAAATGGCGTTTCCGTGTGCTGCTCTGGTTCACCAGAAGCGGCTTTGTCATGCTGGCCACATGACCAGGAAGCTGTATGCCGGCTCCCTCGGCCAATAATGTGAGATGAGTGCCGCAACCCCAGAGTCAGTCACAACTGGACCTAATGGTCAGGGGTCCCTTTACCTTTTAAACATGGGTGGTGGTGTTCAGACCACACTTAGCGTGGAAGCTAGTATTTTACTAGCCAAAGTGAGCAAACATTCTCCTACACTTTTATTCCACCCAAGTGGATATACAAAGGGAAAACAGCCAGTCACCAGCTACTGAAGGTTGGTAATGCATTGGAATAAGGTCATTTTATTTTATCTTCTTTGTTTTAGACAGTTGTTGAAGCACCTTCACTTCTCACCCACTGAATGATGCATATTATATATCAGGCACCCCCAAACTGCGGCCCTCCAGATGTTTTGGCCTACAACTCCCATGATCCCTAGCTAACAGGACCAGTGGTCAGGGATGATGGGAATTGTAGTCCAAAACATCTGGAGGGCCGAAGTTTGGGGATGCCTGTTATATATAGGACATTTGTTTATCTTAACATTATGTTGGTAAAAACAGGTATTTTGCCCTGAGTGATAGTTCGAAAACCGAGAAAAGAGATGGAGGAAAAGGATAAGAAACAGCACCGCAAGAGACATAGTGGGCCAAAGGCTGGCAAGAAAAAGAAGCGTCATTTGAAAGATTTAGGGCTTGAAGATGAGGAGGATGCCCGGAAAAGAAACCCAAAGGCCTTTGCTGTCCAATCTGCAGTCAAGATGGCCAGAACTTTCCACAGGTATGGAACTGCTAGACTTCGTTAGCATACTGGTTTGCTCCTCCCTGTTAGAATGCTTTATTCTTACATTTAGCATTTTCAGCTTCAGGTTGTGTTCTTCAGTTTAGAATTTGTAACTGTATTTGTAATCTGTGCTCTCTTCATATATATTCATATATATTCACATGATAGATCTCTCTCCATTTTGGTATGATGTGTTTTTTCTTAATCTATATCCTGTTCTTTAGGGAAATCAGCTTTTTAGCCTTACAATAATCTTATGAGAATGATTACACTGAGTAACTAGCTGATGACTGTCCACATCTAGGTTCACGAGTTGCAGCCGATGTTTTAGTTCTCATGGTGCTGTATAGGACTCCCAAATCATTTCCATGTAATTTTATGGGACTCAATGCAATCCTGATGTGAATGGATGTAACTAGATGGCATGAGATAATTTCCTTGGATTCTAGGCTGTTGTGGTACATGCAGGGTGTGTTTGTGTGTGTGGGGGGGGGAATTTGAGGAATCTTTGGTCTGAACAACTGGTGTTATTCTTGTTTTTCTGTGTGGAAGGGCACTTGTCCTGTCTACTTTGTAGCTTACAGTAAAAATTATTCTTAAAAACAGGACCCAGGATTTGAAGACAAAAAAACATCACATTCCAGTGGTTGACCGCACTCCATTAGAACCTCCTCCTGTGGTTGTGGTTGTGGTTGGCCCTCCAAAAGTTGGAAAGAGCACCTTGATAAAATGTCTTATTAAGAATTTCACCAGGCAGAAGTTAGTTGAAATCCGGGGTCCTGTAACAATTGTGTCAGGTAAGAACTGACCCACAAAAACAAAAACCTATGTACATGTGTGTGTTTGTTTATGTTTAAAACAATCCTCAGTTCAGACCTACTAACAGTTGGATGTTTTTAAGTACTGTTGATTTTCATGGAAGTGCTTACTGAGTTCTGCTGTTTTGAAATAATTGTGGCTTTAAAGTACATTACTTTGACTGGACCGTACCCTACATAAAAAAATCTATAGTCAAAAGCTTGGGAGAATGGTACAGCTTTTATCTAGTGCCTGAAAGTTAGACTAATTGGGTGTTCTTGGGGAGTGTCCACAAATGGGTTGCCACCACAGAGAAGGCCCTACTGGCCCTTTGCCTCCTGTTGCATTTTGGATGGGAAGAAGTACTTGGAGCCAGGGCATCCAATGCTCATGGATAGACAGGTGGTCCATATTTGTCTGAAAAGCAAGGACATAATTAGAGGAGTGAAGTGTGCTGTACATAATCATATGTGCTATAAGAAAATTTGAATATACTAAAATCAGCCAAAATCACTTTAATTTCCCTCATTTTGACAGGAAACCAATGATCACATGGTAGTGTGATCTGATATTCTCAATCAATGAGCTGAATGAAAAGTATTGTTACGCTTTTAATGGTAGTACTAAAATCTGTCATGTTTTGCTCTTCACCTTTGTTTACAGGTAAAAAGCGTAGGCTTACCATAATTGAATGTGGATGTGATATTAATACAATGATTGATCTAGCTAAAGTTGCCGATCTGGTGAGTTGTATCAGAATATGACGAGCTTTTCTTGCTATAAAACAACATATGCTAATTATAAACTTGGGAATACATCATACACTAATTACAAGATGGATACAAGTCAAACTGCATATTTCTCTAGAGCTAAGCTCTATAAACAGTAGTTATACACTGCAATTCTATGTGTGTGTTTAGAAAAAAGTCCTATTCAGTAAATAAATTGGACTGATATACTGGATTAAGCATATTTTCTTTGAAAGAGGGAAAATGTTGTTTACTATGCAACATGCACTTTATTTGATTCAGGTGACCCATTATGGATAGTTGGATCATAACACAAATTCTTCTCTTTATTAAATTCTCAGTATATGCTAGTAATGTTCTGAAAAAAAAGTCAATTGGGAATTTAATTTATACTGAACATCAACCTTTTCCAGCTCATTGTTGATCTACATGTTTTCCCCCTGACAGTTTTCTTTCTATTTCTCAGGTTTTAATGCTCATTGATGCCAGCTTCGGATTTGAAATGGAAACATTTGAATTTTTAAACATTTGCCAGGTACATGGCTTCCCCAAAATTATGGGTGTTCTTACGCACTTGGATACCTTCAAGAATAACAAACAGCTCAAGAAGACTAAAAAGAGATTGAAACACAGATTCTGGACAGAGGTTTATCAGGTATAACATTGCATCAATGGCTCACCCTGTGATTGAATGTAAAACATTTAGAGTTGTAGGCAGTGAAGCTAGAAGGCTGCATTGTACCTCTTTAGTGCGTTTCTGTTACAATTTCCTTTGGATCCTTCCTGAAAATTTGTCCTTTATATAGTTCCATATCCACTCATGGTTAAAGTCACAAATTTGGATTTTAATCTGGAAGATAATTATCTACAGTGTTGTGTAATGAACTTTCCACAGTTCAAATGAGTTTTCGAACCCAGTACAGATTTTGGTACTTGTATGACTTCGTTGTAGGTTCAGTCTTTGTATAGCATTTTAGTCTTACCAGTAATCTTGATGCAGTACTGCAGCGCATGGCAAGGTTTGTATAAATTGTGCTTTCCAGAGAGTGGAGGCCAAATGTATGGATCACAGGTGGGGAAACACACAATGTGGTGATGTCCAAAAACATTATGGGGGAAGGAGATTGTAATTCATCTTGGGGATGCAGTATTGGTGGCAATCCTGCTGGTTATATTGGCCATAGGTTAGCATAACATGCTTGATATACAGTTGGGCTTCTCTTTCTCCTCCGGAGGACTTCAGAAGTGCATTTTTTTTTTTGCTTTAGTTAGCCATTGTTCATCTGGTCATGTGGCATGACAAATTGTCATCTGGCATGACAGACTGTGGCCAATACATAGCTCTCTCTGAAATTCTCAAGAAGCTGAACTCCACTGTCAATATACCTGAGGTGCTTTTTCTTCTTACTGTGCAAAACTGCATCATGTACACAACTCTGTGTTTATTTTCAGAGGAAATCATGCTCATGCTAAAGAAACAGTAAAGTGTAGTTGTTCTGTGAATTATTCTCTTAATTTGTCAATTTAGGGTGCCAAATTGTTCTATCTCTCTGGGATGGTACATGGAGAATATCAAAAACAGGAAATCCACAACCTGGGGCGCTTTATTTCCGTAATGAAATTCCGTCCCCTTATGTGGCAGACATCTCATCCTTACATCCTAGCAGACAGGTAATTCCATACCATACACCCCTTATTTCCCATGTTTCCCTCCCAACACTCTGAAATGTTGTTTTATTTATTTACGTGAAAGTACTGTGGATCTTTCCTTATATTCTATAGGATGGAAGACTTGACAAACCCAGAAGATATCAGAATTAATCCAAAGTGTGACAGGAAGGTTTCACTTTATGGTTACTTAAGAGGAACACACTTGAAAAACAAAAGTCAAATACATATGCCAGGTTGGATACCACCACTTATTTTTTAGTTCTTGCTGCACTGTGTCTTGTTGACAAAGGACAACCTTGTATTAAGAATAGTACAATTTGCACATACCTTGCTCCAATGAAGTGTACGTGGAGCCCCTTTTAAAAGACTATGTTCCTGCAAACAGCTGTCTTCCAATCAGCAATATTTTAGGGCTTAAACATTGCCCCCATATTGCAGATTGGAAGGCTGAGGCTATAATCCTCTTTGCTGGGAATACCTGTTGAACCGGAAGTCAGGCATTTAGTGTTGCCAGTCCATTGCTGTGAAACTACTCCAGAAGAGATTTGGCAGGCATCCTTGCTTTTGACTTTCAGGTGTTTCTTGAAGACTTTTTAATGCTTACAGGCCTATGCAGTTGTTTAATTTTTTTGCTGAGTAGCCTGTTACTTTAATTAATATTCTATATTGCTTTTAAAGTTGTATTGCAACCTGCTATTTAAGTAAATTTAGAAAATACAGAAAAGTAAAATACATATATGGGAGATAAATACTTAAAAATTGGGGTGTGTTTGTATAGGCATTTTGCCAGCTGGGCTCATTTTGCCAGTCTCTGTTCATGAGATTCCTGTACCTTAACAATAAATAAAAAATGTAGGAAGTCTCATCCATACAGTACTTCATTGACATAAGATCACTAACACAGTGAAATCACTGTGGTCATTTTGCTGCACGCGTGGTTAATTTTTTAACAATTCCTACTTGGACACCGTTTTGATTTTCTGTGCTTCTTCTCATACAGGCGTTGGGGATTTCACAGTGAGTGATGTCAGTTTCCTGCCAGATCCCTGTGCGCTTCCTGAACACCAGAAGAAGCGTTCCTTAAATGAGAAGGAGAAGCTTATTTATGCACCACTGTCAGGTGTTGGGGGCTTAGTTTATGATAAAGATGCGGTTTATATTGACCTTGGAGGAAGTCACACACATAAAGAAGAAGAGGTGAGGGTTGATTCTTAAACAGTTGGTAATGTAGTGTTAATTCTTGTACAGTACTGAAGCCAATTGTTTGTACCAGTACCCCTGACAGACCTCTCTCCCCAGCCTGCTTGATGAGGTGTAATCTCTTGGCATAAGTAGCACTATGCTCTCAGCTAACTTATGCAAACAGCAACGTAAGTATATTTAGAAAATAGTTGCTAACAGAATTTTGGTTTGTCAGGAGGAAGCAAGACCAAACCATGAACTAGTCCAGAGCCTCATCTCTACACACTCCACTATTGATGCCAAAATGGCATCAAGCAAAGTGTCTCTCTTCATGGATTCCCAGCCGCTAGAGACTGACATTGACAACCAAGGGTAAGTTGATAACCCTTGATTACCAAGGGGCCAGTTGAGAGAGTATTTCACTTATTACTGTTTGCTATTTTAGGCATCCTAGCAAGCAGATTTTGATGAGTCCAAAAAGGGTTTTTTTTTTGCTGGGGGGGGGAACCGTTTATGGCTCCGGAAGCAATATCAAAATCCTTTGCATGGGGCCCCCATGCTTAAGAACCGCAGCACAAGGGTATTGGCAGCCCTTTGTTTTGGAAGTCTCCCCTGATTTCTTTCCACCCCAATGTTGGAGGTGGAGAAACACCATTTGGGAAGTTTTCAAAGACCAGCATAGGGAGGGAGAAAGGGTTTCCCTTCCCTGTGCAAGGTGCATTCTTTCTGCCCACCAGCGGATGGGTGATTGGGGCTTTTCCTTGCTCCAGCAGAGAAACAATCAGGAACTGATGTTAAGCTCCCAATTGTTCCTTTGAAGCCTCATCCTTACCTGTGCCACTCCTGATGGAGCAGGCGAGTGTGGCTTTCCAAAAACAGCCTCACAAACCAAATTTGACCTATGGCCTGGAAGCTCCCCAAATATTCTCTGCAGTATGTTTGTTTTCGAATGATTCGTGATACTTGATTTTTGCTTCTTTTGGAAGTCCGCTTGAGATGCCTAAAGAAGAGAAGGAAACCGACCCACATACTGGGAGGATACGTCGGAAGGCACTATTTGAAGATGAGGAAAAAGAAGATGGTGGAAGTGATGAGGAGGAAGATGAAGAAATGTCTGAGAGTGGTAGTGATGGTGATGATGAGGATGAGGACGGGCAACAAAGTGATGAAGATTTTCCAGATCAAGAGCTGGCCCTGAGATCTTCCAAGCGTTTAAAAAAAGAACCCAAACAAGGAACCCTAACAGAACTTCCAGCATTTGCTGATAGCGATGACAATCTTGAGATAAGTTCAGGTGAGGAAGAAGAAATGGGCCTTGATGGGGACGGGGAAGATGGAGAAGGAGATGGACAAGGAAGCGAGGAGGAGAGAGTTGCCGATTCTGAATCTACAGCCAGAAACACAGATTTATTGAATAGGTCTGCATGTGGTGAAATGGACAAAGAGGAGAGAAATAGTAGAAATCTGCGTAGAAAGGTGGCTGCTGCTACAGATTGTGGAAATGGCACAGCAGAAGAAGCATCAGCATCTGAGATGGAAGAATCATCTGCGGAGGACAAAGGAGAATCAATGGAAGATTCTGATACGGAAGAATCTGATGGGGAAGATTCCCAGCCGCAGTGTGCTGGAGTTAAAACACAGGAATCAAAGTTTGACAAAAGCGAGGATGATGTTGAAGGTCTGTTGAAAGAGGAAGAGGAGTATAAAGAAGCAACTGACTTTTCTTTAGATACAGTTGGTATGTACACACTGGTCTCTTGGCATGTTTGGCATTACATTCAGTTGAGATTACCCACCTTCTATGGTGTTGTTCATTTGCTAGTGAAAGAAGCTGTGCATGTGTAAATGGCTACTTGGGAATTGTGATGGTCTGCCAATCATTTCTGTAGCATAAATGTAGTTCAGTTTAATTGCTCTTTTGTGGTTTTTTTTCATATTACCTTGCTGTTTTTTAGTGGAAGAGGATAAAACTGTATGTCTATGTGCCCGAGAATAAGCCCCACTGAGCTGGGTAGATATGTATAAGATTACATTGTGAACCATGGGTTGGATCCAGACTAAGTTACTTGCCCTTAGGTCACATTGAAATCAATTTGAAAAGTTAGTCATGACTTAAATTAGGCTGCAATCCTAATCCCATTTACTTGGGAGCAAGTCCCATTGAATTAAGTAGGTCTTACTTCTTAGTAGACATGGTTGTTAGTCTCAGTGATCACAATGTGTAGTCTCAATGATCACAATGTGAACTGTGGGCAACTAATTTACATACCTACTTAGTCTAAGTCCTATTGAATTCAACAAGGCAGTCTGAAGCCTCAGATTGGATCCAGCCCCATGCATTTGAGATGTGATTAAGAAAAAACTCAAATAGGAACTGGAGAAAGTAAATAATCTTTTGGAGATTAATGACAGCAGGGACCATTTATATTAGTGGTAGAATGGACTGTTGCGAATCTGAGCGAGCATTGAATCTGCTTAGTTAAAGAAACCATGTTGTCCCCCCCCCCCCCCAGGTGCGCTGAAATGGAAAGAAGGCATTACTCAAAAGGCAGCTGAAGCATTTCTGAGGCAACAACAATCGGCTCCCAATCTTCGTAAACTTATTTATGGAACAGGTATAATAAATACACTGCATTCCCTTATACAGTTTAAGAAAAGGGACTAACAGAATGGGTTGTCATTGGTATGAGCTCTCGTGTGTATGCACACTTCTTCAGATAGGTTGACCAGCTTCCCAGCAGTTGGCTCGGCCCAAAATCAGATTGTTGGAATCAAGTTGCAAGTTCTTAAAAGGTTATTGCCTATTTTGTAGCATATCGACCATGCTGATGATTAAGGGCAGGTTAAACCACAGAGTCTAGGGCTTGCTGATCAGAAGGTCGGCGGTTCGAATCCCTGCGACGGGGTGAGCTCCCGTTGCTTGGTCCCAGCTCCTGCCAACCTAGCAGTTCGAAAGCACCTCAAAGTGCAAGTAGATAAATAGGAACCACTACAGCGGGAAGGTAAACGGCGTTTCGGTGCGCTGCTCTGGTTCTCCAGAAGCAGCTTTGTCATGCTGGCCGCATGACCCGGAAGCTGTCTGCGGACAAACGCCGGCTCCCTCGGCCTATAGAGCGAGATGAGCGCCGCAACCCCAGAGTCGGACACGACTGGACCTGATGGTCAGGGGCCCCTTTACCTTTACCTTACTTCTTCAGCAAGCAATGACACATGTTGAAATTCTGAAGCTTGGCAAGGTATACAGTGGTACCTTGGGTTACAAACACTTCGGGTTACAGACTGCACTAACTCGGAAGTAGTACCTCGGGTTAAGAACTTTACCTCAGGATGAGAACAGAAATTGCTGTGCGGCAGCAGCTGGAGGCCCCATTAGCTAAAGTGGTACCTCAGGTTAAGAACGGCTTCAGGTTAAGACCGGACCTCCAGAATGAATTAAGTTCATAATCAGAGGTACTACTGTAGTTGGAAAAGAGACAATAATTCCAGTGAGGTGGATAAACTTAATAACAAAAGCAAGTAGAGCAACTAAGATGACATTATTAAGTGTTGATTATGATATAATATTGCTATATTTAGAGGAGAAGAGACTTGGAATTTAAAGAATAAGAGTCAAGATCTTTGTTATACAGACAAGACCCATTCAGTCCTGGGAAAGGGATTTGCGGATGCTTGCTCCTGACTACTTAAGCTTGCACCCTAGTAATGAAATATTACAAGATGCAACATTCCCAGGGCTTCCTTTCAAAGTATAACTGTGAAGCACTTCTATTTTTATTCAGTGGCTGAGGATGAGGGGGAGGAAGATGAAGAAAACAATGAGCTTGGAGGCTTGTTCCGCATCAGCCGTCCCAACGAAGAATCGAAGCGAAAAGCCGATGCCCTTGACTGCTCCAAATTCCCTGTGGAAACCCCACAAGATTGGGACTTAGATGAGGTGCTTCTACTTGAGATTCAGTGCTTACTGTATTCTTAGAGCTGGAGGGATGGTCAGTTGGTGTGCACCTCACACAGTCCGAGCTGTTCAAGAAATTTCATAGGGAGAATTAAGATCGTGGCAGATGTACCGGGAGGGCTTATTTGCTAGATTTATATCCCAGATACTGTACTCATAATTAGACAGTGCATATGGTATATGCTCACTTGTATCGGTGGACTTTGGGAGGAGTAGAAGGGGTGATGATGATGGTAGAAACATAATTTACCACTCCCACAAATTTGAGAGAAGAGCTGGAGTTTGGAAAGGAAAAGAAGCAACAAGCAGTAGGGTGGAGATCCGTAGGGAACTAAACTGGCGATGTCTGGGGAGGATGGTTAAGAAAGGAGTGGCAGTATTTGAATTGTGCAGGCATTTTTTTGGTTTATGTTTGTCTATGCTGGTCATATGGAATGATAATTTTTAGGGCAGGTAGTCTTTTCTGTGTGGAAGGGTGCATAGACTAAGCCACTTTGAGGCATGATACTGTAGATTATTTGATGCTTTACTTCCATGTTGAGTATCCAGTTTTGCTGTACCTGATAGCCCTTTGTTCTTGAAAACACAGTGGCCAGGTCTTACTTTCATGGCTTCCTTGAGAAATGTGTGCCTTGACTGTGTTCAGCAAACAACAATAGCTTACAGTAGAAATCTAAAAAAAAAAAGTTTTTGTATGGGCAGCTCAGATCGTTACAACTGGTAAAATAATTGGCGCTACAGTGGGTCAGTTCTAGAATTAATGTGTGTTTGCAGCAGAAAACAAGTTTGCTACTCTGCCTGCAGGTTATGGACAGTATCAGAGACTGTTTTGTGACTGGAAACTGGGAAGCTGATAAAGATGCTGCAAAACTGTTGAAGGGGGATGGTAAGTTGGAGCCTTTTCCTTTGTTCTCTTAATAGCTGGAAGGAAAGGTCTGAGCAGCTATGGGTGAACCTGCTTCAGGGCCAGCTTTAGTGGGTAAGGGCTGATGAAAATAAGGGTTTCAGCAGGGGGGGGGAAGAGTTCTACATGTGGAGACAATGCTGAGAACTGTAAGGGTTTGGGAGGGCCACTTTTTTTTGTAGAAAAACAGTATCTTGGAGATTGCTTGGGAGATCTGTGCGGCAGGAATGGGCTCTGGAACTGGCTGATTCCTTTATTGGAAGATTTGAGTGCCAGTGCACTCATCTCCTTGTTTTAGTGGAAGACTTCATATAGCCACTGAATGTATGCACACAGAAGACAGAGTACAAAAAAGTCCACACATTTATGTAGTGTTGTAACTCAGTCTGATTTTATCAGGAAGGACAGATAATCAGTCCGATTAAACAACATGCCACCTCCCACCTGCCAAATTTCATGTTATATGAAAATATCACAAATGAAGGGACCAGGGGGCTCATACATGCATAAAATTTATCAACGATTAACAAGCTGAAAGATTGACTGCATAGGAGAAACTAAGGCAGAAAATATTAATGATTTTTCTGATGTCTAATTTTTATAGAAGAATTATACGGCGATTTTGAAGATCTTGAGACAGGAATTGTACACAAAGGCAAAGCAGCTGATCAAGGAGATGAAGTAGGTTTGAGAGAATTAACTGTGATTCATTTGTTGAACGGGTGTTCAAAGCTAGGAAGTTACAGACCCAAATTCTTCAGCAAATAAATGATGCAGATCATGGGAATTTGAAAATATTCAGCATATTTTTCCTCAGTGCAGATGTGTATTTGTTCTTTGTTTGCAGTTTATGAGTGTCATTGCATTTCTTTGTGTATGGGACTCATAATTACCTTTGAACTGTTCAGAGCCTACAACTTTTTCCTTACTTTGTAGGATTTACTAGAGTGCTGTGCAGCAACATGTAGCTCTAGACAGAACTGCTTAAGTTCTCACATAAGACACTTGTCAGGTGGATTACAGTGGCAATTTTTTTAAAGGTTTCACAGACCCAATAATGTTTATCTGTTAATGATGCACACTTGAGTTTGAACATTTTTTTGCCGTTTTGACTCCTTGTGATTGATGACCACTAGTTAATTACTTGAATGGGCAAGCCATACATTTCGATCTTTCTTAGGCCTTGGGTCAGTTGAAAACAAAAAGCTGCAGTATTAAAATGACTTGTTATTTTGTTCCCTGAGGACAAAACAATCACATAGAATAAAGCCCTCTTCCCCCCCGCCTTCCCCATTAGGCATCAAGCGAAGAAGAGAAAGAGAATAATAATGGGAAAGGTGACAAATCTGGTGAAGAGGAAGAGGAAAAGAAGAAGCGCATGGATAAGAAACGCAAGCTGAAGAGGATGTTTGATGCTGTGTATGATGAAGGAGAGGCCACCTACTTTGATGACCTGAAAGGGGAGATGCAGAAACAGGCACAGGTATAAATTTCATACCTGATTGGGAGCTTCTATAGCTTAGTGGCTAGAACTGCAAGACTGAAGGTTGAAATGTGGTTTGGGATATCTCTGGTTTGAATTTCCCCCTTTTCCCACAATTCACTAGGTAGCCCCTGCATGTCAGCTTCAACCCTTATTTATCATAAGAATAATAACACAATGTATGTGAAATGGTTTGAACTCTCCAAAAAGCGCTCTCCAGGTGTAAGGCACTACGTATAATACAGCTTGATGGCAATGTTTTATAATGTGAAAAGAATGTGTGCATTTTCCTTCTAGTTCATTAACCTGTACCAGGAGGCTCATAATGCAAAAGTTCATTATTATTATCATTATTGGTTTCCAAGTAATTTTTCTGTCTGTTTAACGGCTCTCTGAACTGCTTCTGTCGCACAGCTTAACCGGGCTGAATTTGAAGATCAAGATGACGAGACCAGAGTTCAGTATGAGGGATTCCGGCCTGGAATGTATGTACGGGTAGAACTGGAGAACGTCCCGTGTGAGCTGGTGCTGCATTTTGACCCACGCTATCCAATTATCCTGGGTGGCCTGGGAAACACTGAAGGAAATGTCGGATATGTGCAGGTATGCAGTCGCAATGCTACACTTATGTAGTGACCTTATGTGTGGCCACATTTCCCCACTCCCATAGTTCTGGCTTAGGGTTGCAGCACTTGCTTATCCTGCTTTTCAGATAATTATTGTCCCGCAATGCAGCTTACCCAGAGGAGAGAGGGATGCCATGGCATCAGGCTTACCAACTAAAAAGGCAATATTTGCGAGGGGAAGTGGGTGGAGGGAAGGTAGAGGAGAGAGATGCATCCATCAGGTCCAGAACAAAACATTTATTCCCTTTTGGGGTTGGTTAGATCTTTCCTTGCTTGCTTATGCAGTGCCAGAGCGACTGAACCGAGTGTGGAAGAAGCTCTCATAAAGAGATTTACCTTCATGGAATCATATCCAGCTGTTTCTTCGCATGAATGGCATTCCAATTTGCTGCTACATAAAAATCCTTCGTTTTTTGCCATCCTAGATGGCTTTCAGTGTGCCTCCAGATTCCGTGCCTGCATCTCCTTTCTGCAGACCCTTGTCAAAGCTGGTTCTAGAACATAATTGTACTGCCAAGGCTGCCCGCCCTCGTGTGGAATTTCTCTTCTGTTCACAGATAGGGTATTTTACACCTCATGATAAAGATCTTCATGAGAGATTATACACAGCTCACAGCTAGTTCTTAGGCAAGAATTTGCAGAACTTTCCTTCCATTCAGTGGTCCTTTGTATCAGTCTCTTTGAGGATGAAAGTTGCAAAATATTCTATGTGTTTCCTTGATCCCTGTTATCATTTTCTGTTTCCAAGCGTTCTCAAAACAGCAAGCACCGAAACACTCACTGCATTTTATATAGTGCAAGGTGGCCTCAGGATAAGGGACTGCTGAAATAATGACTGGCATAAATGTAGGAGTTTGCTTTTGATGAAACATCCTTGGTTTTCCTCAGATGCGCTTGAAGAAGCATCGTTGGTATAAGAAAATACTCAAGACTCGCGATCCTCTCATTTTCTCATTGGGCTGGAGGAGGTTTCAGACGATCCCTATGTACTACATCGAAGACCATAATGGCCGTCACAGGCTACTCAAGTACACACCACAGCATATGCACTGTGGGACAACTTTTTGGGGTAAGAGCAAACTCTCTAAAGCAAACTCTGCAACTTCCCAGCCTCAGGAACAGCACTGGTAAAACCACCTTATGATGAAGATGAATTGTCTGAAACTTTATGTAAGAGCAGTGATGGAATTAGAGGGGATAATGCAAAAACCCGCCCCACTGCCTCGTTTATAAAATTTACATGGCTAGAATGAGATTGACTGAGCCACAGTCAGGAAAAAGGGTTTGCTGTCTCAAGATATGGATTATGTCTTGTTTACCTACCAGGGTCTAGGATAAGAAATCATCCCTGGTTCACACAATGGTAAGCCAAGATAAGGGAAACTTGATAAAAACCGAGATAAGTAGATACTGGCAGCCATGCAGGGGGAGCAAGGGGGAGTGTGTGAGTCAAGTTTTGAGCCAATAACACATTTAATTCTTGGGTCCCAATATATTGTTGGGCTGTAATTCACATCATCAGCAGCCAGCATGGCCAATGATCAGGGCTGATGGGAGCCAGGATTCCAACATTACAGTGGTACCTTGTGTTGCGGACCCCATCCGTTCCGGGGTGCCGTTTGCACCCCGAAAAGTCCACAACCCAAGCGGCACTTTACCACATGCGCAAAAGCACGATAGAGTGCTTCTGCGCATGTGCAAAGTGCACAGAATGCTTCTGTGCATGCACGAAGCGCACAGAACGTTTCTGCGCATGCGTGCGCAGCAGAACCTGGAAGTAAACACTTCCGGGTCCACCGCGTTCGTAACACGAAAAAACTCAACCCGCAGCAGACACAACCCAAGGTATGACTGTATATGCAAACCCAAAGTTGAAGAAGGCTGGTTTAATGTTACATGTGAACCTGGCCACCATGTTAAGAGCCAGGTCCAAGAAAGCTTCATATTTCTTTACTTTAAATCATGCTCCCTTGATTATTACTTGTGCCAGGGGGTTGATATATTAAGAACATGATATCAGTTTTGAAAGGAGGCATTTTGTATTTGCTTTTAACTCCCTAGTTTGCTCTGGGTTTTACTTCTCTCACTACATTTTTAAGATTGGCCATTGAACCATACACTGAAGGTTTGGGTCAATCTTGTTTGTTAGGTCCTATCACGCCACAAGGAGCCGGATGTCTGGCAATCCAGTCAGTGAGCGGAGCAACAGTAAGTATTTACCATGGACGGTTTATAGTTGGCCTAGGGTGCATTGCAGGGGGTTGGACTAGATGACCCTCGGGATCCCTTCCAATTCTGTGATTCTGTTGGTGGATTTATTTGTGAAGTGTGCAAGGAGGGGCAATATGGATAGATAAGTAGTGTGGGAAATAAGATACAGTACTCGGCTTCTGCTTGCCAGGGCAAGTTCCTTGGTGAAATGTTTCCATTAGTCAAGGGAGGGGGACGAGGGGAGGAGTTTCTCCTGTTGCATTGCTGAGTTGTGGACCAAGCAGAAGCAATGTGAGAGTCTCACTGTTTCTGTATGTCGTGTGAAGCCAAGTGCGATGTGAGAGGCCCTTCTCTCCCCCAGCTTCTCTGGTATGCATACATACACAGTAAGCCAAACCAAAATTTATTGGCCCATGAGCAAAATAAATGAGAAATGGAGATAAGCACCCCGAAACCTGCACTTTCCAATGCATGTGCCCACCCCACCCTGCCTGTGTGTTCGTACATGCGCACACCTGGATAACAAATACGAGCAAGTTTCTGTGCTTCATATTTCAGCCTGATTTTCGGATAGCTGCTACTGGAGTTGTGCTTGACTTAGATAAGTCCATAAGAGTTGTGAAGAAATTAAAGTTGACCGGTT
The DNA here is from genome assembly GCF_965207765.1 of Zootoca vivipara. Taxonomy (NCBI): domain Eukaryota; kingdom Metazoa; phylum Chordata; class Lepidosauria; order Squamata; family Lacertidae; genus Zootoca; species Zootoca vivipara. The sequence goes on from NC_142588.1 coordinate 17,257,522, forward strand.
TCCCATTCAAAATTTTCAAGAATACAGCATTTATCAAGGTATGTGTTTGAGCAGCAGGAATGTTGAGGACCCTCTTGGCTGTTAAGATCAGCAGAGGGGTCCCCCTTTGTAGTTCCACCGCCTTCAGAATTTTGGGGTGTGGGTGGGTGGGGCCCACCACCACCACCATAAAAAAGCTGCCTTTTTTGTGTGGCAGCCCTTGAGTTGTGGAATTCCCTACCTAGGGAAGTGCATCTGGCACGACTAACATGCAGCTTTTGGCAAATGCAGAAGATGTCAACCTTTGCTTGATGACACCTGAGATGCGTGTTCTCAGGACTTGCCCTATTCTTGCAGCTTTAATTTGTTGTAGCTGTTTTTAAATATTTAATTATAACCCACCCTGGGAGTTGCTAGTGAAGGGTGGGGAGTGCATTTAATTTCTGCAATGGTGATGAACTATGGCCCTGGTTCGGCTGCCTTTAAAACATCTGGCCAGCTTCTGTTGTGCACAGGGTGTTATGGACCCTTGGCCTGATCCAGCAAAGCTGTACCTACAAAAAATGGTAGCCAGGATCCTGAATCTTTGTCCCTAACCTTTCCCTACAGTCCTCGACTAAGAATAGCAAAAGCGTCATGTGCCGGGTGACACCCTATGATCTTGGATGCGTAATGGATATTTTAAATAGTAAAAGGCCCTATTTTAAATAGTAAAATGCCCAATGCATGATTCTAAAAGCCTTATGCAGTTTTCCTATTAAGGCAACATCTCCTGTGACTCACTCAATGGCTCCATTCTTCGCTGTTATCTCTCTTAGGAGGCAGTTTAGAACAGGCATGTCCCACAAAGAAAAGACTATCTTTCCTTTTTGAAATTCAAAGTCTTCACCTAGCTTCCTTTTGTGATGCAAGTGTCTCTTTGAAGTGTGTTCATTGAAGACAAAGAAGAAGTATAGTATGGTTGTTTTTCAGTGCAGGTAGTCATTCCATATCAAGTGATCCCATTTTTTTTTTACATCATGTCTTCCAATTTTCTTAATATTTTGATATGGAATGACCCTACCATGTGAACTTCAAAATTAATTAGGGCCAATAAACTGGGTCTGAACTCTGATGAAATGGTTCCTCTGTAGGTAAGTGGCTCCTGCAGAGTGTTAGAAACTCAGATATATAATCTAATCACCAAATGGCTTCTTAAACCTAGACTGTGGTCACCACAGTGGAATGTCTAGGTGCCTTCCCCAACCTGCCCCCAATGGGATTTTATTAGTATTATTACCCATTCCATTACTATATCATTTTATATTTTAAAGAACAAATCTCAAAGTGGTTTACAACACATTTAAACAAACCAGAATAAAACTAGTTTAAGTTTCAAGGGAAATATTTCAAATCCTCCTCTAAGTGACATTTTGTTCCCTCCAGTTGCCAACCTGGTGTCCAGAGATCTCCATGTGATTGGACCCGCACTGGTTACAAAACACACCTGGCGCCTGGCTAATTTTGAGCACTGCTCTTGTGTCAAGAGCAGAGGTTGGCAGCCCACAGAGGCCATTTATCTGGCCCACGAGCCACCCGGTCACCGAGCCGCCCGCTCGGCAAGTCCCCCACGCACTGTGCTAAACCGGTGCAGTGCGGCATGGGGACTCGCCGAGTGTTGCCGTAAATGGCATCTGTGCACGCGCAGATGCCAGAAACCGCGTCTGCACATGCCCAGACGCCGAAAATTGCTTCTGCACCGGCGCGATTTCTGGCGCCCCGGACATGCGCAGCGCGGCGCCGGAAATCGCTTCTGCGCATGTCCGGCCCATGGACGATCGTCTGTGGGAATGATCCGGCCCACGGCCGGAAAACGTTGCCAATGCCTGGTCAAGAGGATAGGCCAGCAGCCTGTTCTGGACAGGGTTGCATGCCCTCCAAATGAGTAGATCAGGCACCCCCAACCTGTGGCCCTCCAGATGTTTTGGCCTACAACTCCCATGATCCCTAGCTAACAGGACCAGTGGTCAGGGATGATGGGAATTGTAGTCCAAAACATCTGGAGGGCCAAAGGTTGGGGATACCTGGAGTAGATCCATAGCTTGGGGGTAATACTGCATACATATTTGTCTTTAGAGGCACAAATGACATATGTGGCTAGGAGTTTCTTTGGGACATACGTAGGAAGCTGCCTTATAGCACATCCATTGGCCCATATTGTTCAGTATGGTCCACAATGATTGGCAGCAGCTCTCCAGTGTTTTAGACATGGAGTTTCTCCCAGCCCTACCTGGAGATGTTGGGGATTGAACTCAGGAACTCCTGCAGGCAAAGCACTTCCTCTTTTACAAGCTTTGTCTGGTGTGCCAGCTATGACCATATCTGGACTGGGATAACTTGGGCACTGTAGCCCATACCTTTGTAACATCAAGGCTGGATTACTGCAGTGCACTCTCCATGGGGCTGCTCCTCATGCAGAGGCTCCAGCTGGCACAGAACACAGCAGATGATGGGGGCAACATATTGTACCTCTGTTTAACCATCGGCATTGGCTGCCCACTTGCTCCCAAGCCAGGTCCAAGGCTCTTGCGTCAGTATACAAAGCCCTGAACACCTTGGGTGCAGGATCTCTTAAGGCCCGCGCAAGCCCTTTTATCTCTGCTGTCACTGGGTGAGCACTGTAAGTTGTGGCTTGTGTTACAGAGGCCTTGCTGTGTTAAGGAGATCACTGCTTGTCCTATGTGGAGTAGAGCACTGTCCACCAGAGATTCGGCAGGCCTCCTCACTTTTCTTTTGTCTCTCTCAAGCAGGCCTTTGCAGCTGTTCAATTTTTGTAATAAGTCAGTCACTAATGATTGTAAGGTTCTAAATCAAAGCTTTGCAAACTTTTCATGTTGGTGACACACTTTTTAAACGTGCATCATTTCATGACGCAGTAATTCAGTCTTACTATTAAACCAGAGGTTAAACTGACCCCTTTCCAGCCCCAGAAGGAGCACGGGAAGTATTCACACTGCAGCTGACATACTAACATGTCATGACACACAGTTTGGAAAGTTCTGTTCTGAATGGTGCTTCACGTTTTAATGTTGCACACTGCCCTAATATGATATGGTGGTATAGAAATAATTCTATTAATAAATCAGTAAAGCATACAGGGCAGTCACCTGGCTGTTGTCCTCTGTTCCCCAAGGCCTCACAGAAGCCTTCACAGCTTTGGTATAGAAGGGTGCTTTTGGTGATATTGCAATATTAAGCTCAGTATGGACTATTTCATTACTACTTTGTTTCATGTCACATAGGGGATGTTTAACTCTGTACTGGAAGTGGCCAAGTTTGAAGGCGCAGCCATTCGTACTGTGAGCGGCATCCGAGGTCAGATTAAAAAAGCCCTGCGGAAACCCGAGGGTGCCTTCCGAGCCACCTTTGAAGATAAGTTGCTAATGAGCGGTAAGTGGCACCTTCCAGTTGCTTTGCAGGACGATTCTTTCAGGAGCCTTTCCTTTCAGGAATTGCCAAAGGTGAGGTTGCACTCCTGCCATATCTGTGGAATGAAATGCACTGTCATTTCTGAGAGGGCAGGTTTCTCAAACTCTGCTTTGCCTCCTTTAATGGTAAAAAAGCTCTGCCTTCTAGTGGTGATCAGTGAAGTTGCCACACCAGGCTGGTTTTTCTGATTGTCGTTTCAGTGCATCTCCCCCCCCCCCCCCCCCGCCCCTATAAAAAAGTCTTGGTAGCAAGGGGTCAGTTTCAGAGATGCTACATGTGTTCCCTAATTGCAATAGTTGTAACAATACCATTCTGATTTTTACATTTATAGTAAGAGGCAAACTCAATAAAGCTATGTTTGTGCTTCGTGCTCTGGGTTGCTGTCATCTTCATGATTGTCTCAGATATTCCTGCGGTGGCAGTTGGCGTGTTCAACTTCTGTACAGGGCTACAGTTTTGTATTTTACTGTGTGACAGCAGGACCGGGGTCTTACACATAACAGCAGAGTGAGGTGGTAGAATGGGCTATGCCACCTTCTGCTGGGAAAACCTCTGTGTAAGTAGAAAACTAGTGGTACAGGGAGAAGGTTGAGCCAGAACCTGATGTGCTGGTTTTGTATTGTGTTCTACTTTCACATAAGGGAGATTCAGAAATGACATTCTCCTGCCACTCTTCTCATATCAGGACTCACTCTGCTTGCAGGTCTAAGAGGGGAACCCCTTGAGATACAAAGCTGCCATCCAGATATGTGGGCTTGGGGGTTCACCTGCAACTCTGCAAAGCTTGCCTCCTTAAAACAGTTTTAAAAGCTTAACCAGTTTCTTCCCTTTCTAGATATTGTTTTCTTGCGGACTTGGTATCCTGTCTCCACCCCAGCCTTCTATAATCCAGTGACTTCCTTGCTAAAGGCTGTGGGTGAAAAAGACTCCTGGGCAGGAATGAAAACAACAGGCCAGCTAAGGCATGAGAAGGGCATCAGACTAAAACAAAACAAAGATTCTCTCTACAAGGTAGGGGGTGTATGTTGTTTGATGTCAAAATATGCATAGCTTTTATCTTAAATTGCCTTTGATCAGCAGCACTCAGCAGCAGCACTCTTAGTGAAATAGTGGAGGCTCTGATAACAGTGGCACAGAGAATTGAGCATAGTCCTGATTTTGAAAGCTTCCCCAGTCCACCATATTTTTTCTTCATTCCCACCTCTGTCATCTTCTCACTCTTTCATTGAAAGACTAAATAAGACAACTCTGCTTTCCCATCTCAAAGTGGGGAGGAAAAACCTCTTTCCTTAGTAGTATAACACTCCAGATTCTGCATAGCACCAAACTCATATGTTTTCAGAGTAGGTGATTCTCATAGAATCAGTTTGAAAGGGACCCTGAGGATTATTAGTCCAGCCCCTGCAATGCAGGAATATGCAGATGTCCCTTATGGGGATCGAACCTGCAACCTTGGCATTGTCAGCACCATGCTCTAACCAGCTGAGTTATCCACCTGGTGATTTTGTGCCTGAGATTCAGGATAACCCTGGTGGAGGACCTTCTATGATTTCTCAGGCCTATGTAAAATGGGGTTGGGGGACATGTGCCCCTTATTCCAGATGAACTAGAACTCCCATCAGCCCCAGCCATTAGCCCTGCTGGCTGGGTCTGATGAGAGTTGGAGTCCCAGCATGTTGAAGTGGAAGGCACAGTTCCCCCACTTTCGTTTAGTAAAGTATTCCAGCTATCAATTTATAAAATTGCCTTCAGCCCCCTTGCTAGATATGCAGCAGTACATAGAACAGGATTCTGTCTGTCCGCAACAGTTGTAACATCATTTGATCTGTAAAATGATGATGAAGTCTGTTTTTGAATTACGTTTATGCTAAGGGAGCCACTGCAATGCAGTTCCCTCCTGCGTTGCTCAGATAACATAAATAGAGCTCACCCAGTGACTCTTGCTCTTGTCGGTATAAGCCAGATGTTGTCACAGGGAAAAATGACAACATGAACTCCTCCTACATGGCCAAGGATTCGGATACTACATTTCGGTTGGGAAGGAGCTGAGAACATAAGCCAAGAGATTTGATTTGCTTATTTCCACTCATTATAATGCAGAATGTAATGGGCAAGTTAGAAAGCAAAATGAATGTTGCTGTTCAATTTACATTCACTCTTTTTTATTTTAGCCTATAATGCGAGAAAAGAAACATTTCAATAAACTGCATATTCCAAAAGCACTTCAGAAGGCTCTGCCATTTAAAAGCAAACCTAAGCTTCAGGAAGGAAAAGGAAAAGTCACAAAGGACAAATGGAGACCAGCTGTTATCAGGGAGCCTCATGAAAAGAAGGTAAGTTGTTCCAGGTTTTGTAATAATCCTTTATTGGGTGCAAGAACCACTTAAATATAGCAAGTTAGGAGTTCTTTCTGACTGCTGACCAATATTGGTGTTTTTTAGTCCTCATTATTTTTGCTGTAATTTACAAGGATTACAAGTTATTCACAGATTTCTATTAAACATCAATGATTCCTTCCCATTAAAATCAACAGATTTGTCAGGAATTTCCCTGAGATGTGGATTCCATCTTAAACTTGGACTAGGTGTTGAACTAGGACAGTGTTTCTCAAACTTGGGTTCGCAGCTGTTGTTGGACTAGAACTCCCATCATGCCTGACCACTGATCCTGCTAGCTTGGGATGATGGGAGTTGTAGTACAACAACAGCTGGAGACCTAAGTTTGAGAAATACTGGACTAGGATCTGGGAGAACAGATTTCAACCCCACACCCAGCCATGCAGCTCACTGAATGACTTTGTCCTGTCCCTCATCCTAACCTACCTCAGGATAAAATGGAGCGGGTGGGATGGCCATGTAAGTTGTCTTTTAAGAAAAAAACATCCATCCAAAATTTCTCAGGCAAACAGGCAGCTGTGGTTGTCTTGCATCCATTTCTACGGCCAAGGGAGTAAAGGGACTTCCAATTTGTTGCAGTCCTCCAACGTAAAGCAACTTGACTGTAGCTTTCAATATAGTAAACAAATAAAAATGTCATGAATCTTAAAAGCCTGCTTTATGTAGTACAGTGGTTCTCAAACTTTTTTTCTCTGGGCCACACTTCCAGAATAAAAATTTGTGGCTTGTACCACACCAATTTTTTTTGTTATTGATAGGAAATACACTAAGAAACAAAATGAAACAACTCTTTGATTTATAACATAGAACACAGCTACTTTCTAAGCTGATCATGGGACATCCACAAAGTACAATACAATGCAGCAACATGAGAACATGAATCATTCCCACAATATAACATTGGCTGTCCTGGAATCTTCCCACCGAACTTTCCATCCTCTCCTGCCACACCCTTTGAGAAGCACTGATGTAGTATGTTTGATCCAAGAAACAGTGGATAGAATTATCAAGATACAAATTGTGTTAATTATCCTAGGGGGAGATGGGGGAGATAAATGGAACACAACCAACAGCTCTCTTTGATATAAGAATCTGTTTGATCTGAGAAGGGGAAGTTCCTGCCTGCTTATGTCATTGCTAAGATTTTGATCTTCCTCCCAGAAGTGCATGTGCTGATTTGCATTGCTGCAGCTCAGTGTTAGTGAGTAGTGTTTTAGTGCTGGATCTCCCTTTCTAACAGCAATTAAATCCTGGGAAATCAGCCCTGTAATTTGCCAGTTCTTGCTCTCATTTGTCAACCCTGACGTTCGATATGTACATATCACACGTTGTTCATTGTTTTTGTTAAGATTGCAGCACTTCTGTCTGCTTTGGGTACGGTACACAGTTACAAGCTGAAGAAAGCCAAGGTGAAACATCGGCAGCAGCTTAAAGAACATCTCAAAGGGAGGCAGAAAGAGGAGGAAGAGAAAATAAAGAGGCAGAAAGAAGCAAAGAAGAAGCTCTTTCGCATTATTGGACAAAGGGAGAAAAAGCGGCAGAAATCGAGCCTGAGGGGATCTGCTGAAAGGGAGAAGTGAGTTTTCAGCAGCCACCTGAAGGAAGCGAGAAGACATTTTACCCTGGAGTGCCCAGTTAAGAGCAAGACCCAAAAATACTGTTAATAAGGTTCTGGACTCATTGAACTTGCCTTGGAGGAGAAAAAACAATGACATTAATTGTCATTTGAAAACATCAGCATCAGATATAAATTATGATTTATGGATTTATGGCATGCAGTATGCTTCAGGAAGAAGTGAAGCTGTCACACACTGCATAGTCTCTGATCATTCATTGAAGTATTTTACATGTGATTTTTTGGATGGGATTCATTTATGAACTTGAGATTACGCAAAATAATTTTGTTTGCTGTTAGTAAAAAATGGATTGTGCAGTTTGTACATGGTTTTAATACTAATGTTTGAATAAGATAAAAAAATGGGCAGCCCAAGTTGAATCCGTTTATGAGTTATTTCTTACACATTGAAATATACTGCATTTCTCTAGGAATGGCCATGCTTCCTAAGAAATGTGAAAGCAGATCTTTCAGCCAAGTAGCTGAACTTTGATCCAGCAAAATTTGTAGCACACCTTCTGATTACATTTCATCTGTGGAGAGTAGACTGCTCCTTATTTATGTATTATGCAGTTACTTGATAGGTCTTTGCACCATTACCAAAACAGAATAATTGACAACTGACCTGCTTGAATCTTGACAAATCCTACACTGATCTCTTTTCTGAGGGTAAAACTATGTGTTGTGTTTTATTTATAAAATTGTTATCCTTTCTTTCTGAGGCTTGTACCTCACTCAAGGCAGCTTACATACATAAATATCACATTCACAAATACAGCTTATTAATAAAATACAAAAAAGATGGGTGGGACATATCAAACAGTCATCAACACAGGACTGCCACCAAAAATGCTAGCTCAGTATCAAGGGTTGTATTTACCCAAGTCCTATTTGGAGGAGAGCCATTAAAATTAATGAATTTAAGTTAGTCGTGATCATTAATTCAATGAGTCTATTCTGAGTTACCCACTGCCTTGCAGGACATCATCGGGAGAAAAGGCTACACAAATCTGAAAGGAGTGCCTAAGGCAGTTTGATGACGCCTTGTACACCTCCTTCTGGCAACTGCCGCCAAGTTGTTGCCAAACGTATTGCTCTGCTTTCCTTTGGACCACATTAGTGAGGCCGAGGGGTGTGTGTCTTGTCATCTGGGCAGCCCAGGACCTCCATACATGCTGCCCATGCTTGTGCCCCGGAGAATTCACTTAGGTGCTACTAATGCAGCAAAAACAATGGGAGGCAGTAGTTAGAGCATGGGTAGGCAAACTAAGGCCCGGGGGCTGGATCCGGCCCAATCACCTTCTAAATCCGGCCTGCGGACGGTCTGGGAATCAGCGTGTTTTTACTTGAGTAGAATGGCCTTTTTATTTAAAATGCATCTCTGGGTTATTTGTGGGGCATAGGAATTCGTTCACTCCCCCCCAAAAAATATATAGTCGGGCTTCCCACAAGGTCTGGGGGACAGTGGACTGGCCCCATGCTGAAAAACTTTGCTGACCCCTGAGTTAGAGCTCCCAGTCTCTGGAGCCACAGGCAGGCGCTGTGATTCTCCAGTGGTTTGACTCCCAGAGGCGAACTCTGTGGTGTCTTGAGACAGAGGGATGCTAACAGCAAGTATTCTGAGTAGACAACTGTGGAACCAGGTTTTCTCCCCACCCCATATGTATTACAGCTACCTTAGTTTCTTGATGTCACACTGGTAGTTTCTTGATGTCACTATGATGCTTCCCTATCAATGGCAGCCATTTGTGGGTGAGTTGTGTGTACAGTATGTTACAGAGGTGGCAGAGTTCGTGGTGACCTGTTAGGCATAGTATGTCCTACTGCTCAAATAAATAAAATAAAATAAAAAAAACTCTGTATGTGTAATTTGCATTTGCTGAGTTACCAGCTGATACCTAGACTCCAAATTCCTTTGTTGGTTATCTCGTGTATATATATATATATATGAAAGTAATTAAGCAATCAAGGACCTCTGATCTTTGTGACCTCTGATCCTTATGCACTGAAGTGCCTACAGGTTCGCTGATAAACAGGTTTGCTTAAGAAAATGGCAACAAATGCAAAGGCTGTCTTTTTGCTTTTCTTAGGAATGAGCTTTGTGCAAAACAGCAATTCAGGTAAGAGAACATGTTTTTCAAATAGGTAGCTTACATTTTTTTGACTGTTTGGTTTTATGGATTGTAATTGGTTCTGTTTACAATGGGCAAACACATTGCAATCCAAACATTCCTGCCTGTGTTGCAAATATATGTTAACATGTATTAAAATCATAATAGCATGATTGCTAGATAATTCACCTGCTGTTCAGTTCTGTAGGTCAGGGAGGATATCCCTTAAGAGAGAGTTTTGCATGGAGTATCTTAGCAAGTTTTGTTTTGTTTTTTGCAAATGAATCTGTTAAGGCAGGGAATTGGCCCTCGTTATTAATGGATTATTTATTTAAACAATATTTCGGACATTCAATATACACCCCCCCCCCCGCCCGGTACATGTTTAGCTCTTTAATAATGTAAACAAAGCTGGCGAGGGGAGGGCTTATATATAGAGAAAATTGAAGTAAAAGCCTGCACTTCAGCAGAGATGATGTCAAATTTTGTACACAACACTAGATGTGTGTGCAAATGTCCAAGAGCATAAGGAGATGCTATACAATAGTGCATTGTCAAATGCAAAGCTCTTTTTGTGTTTTTCTGCTAGTTGACAGACAGCTGCAATACTGTGGCAGAAAGCAATATTTTGCTGGTGGTTTCTAGCATGGCATGTGTTGCTCAGAAAACATTTTCCTTGTGTGCAATTAGATAATGAGCTGAAGCTTGACCAGGCCCTGCTCTCTGTCAACAATTACCTTCCTGGACAAATTGCTGCTTTCTATGTCTCAGAAGCCTGCTACAAAGTAAGTAAAAAAAAAAAAGGACATAGCTGAGAAAATAAGAGCTGTGCCATCTGTAATAATGTGTGGGGAATCAGCTGAGTTTAGGGAGGGTGAGGGTTGGTGGTATTGCACAATTTGATAGCTGTTTGATCACAGAGTATCTGGTGTTTCTGTGAAGCACTACAAATAACCACAGGCTTGTAGCCCACAATCAGGCTAGTTATTTCAAATCAATGTGGGATTTCTCAACTCCTCACCAGATAAAGACCTTCCTGGATTCAGTTAATTAATGGCTCATTAGCATACCATTTTTCATCCTTTTGTTAAGCAAAACACATACAGGGTGATAAGCTAACATTTAGTCATTTAGCCAATGTCTCAGGAGGATGGGAAAAGTGAGAAAGGGGCAGGACTTGTTCATTCCAAGGCCTCTCCATTACAATAAATAATCTTTTTTATTTAAAAAACAACAGATTCCCAGTAGGCAGTTAGTTCTTCTAGCTCCAGAACTTACCCAGCGTCCCCCAAAGTCATCACACTTCTGCTACGCATTAAGGACAAATGGATATATTTTCCTCCCTCCTCTTTCCATTTCTAATGCGGATTAACTGAACCTGGCAATCTTTTTGTCTGCCTCTTTGAAGGCATCCATTCAGGAGTTTGAATAGACACTACTAGAAACTGGATTTGCATGTGTTGACCTTTACACAGTCTGAGACGAGGCCAGTATCAGGCTTGTACTAAACTCATGCAAGATTTATTGTGATGGAAAATCTCATGTCATTTTAAGGTTATGCAATGATCTACAGAGATAAACCATAGTATAAGATCAGATTCACACACGCCTGCTCGCAAATTGCCTTGAAACTTGAATAAACATATATAAAAGGCAATTCATAAATTAATAAAAATGATAGTAGCAGGGCTTATTTTTCAGCTGGCACATCTCAGGTGGGCTCCATTGCCATTATAAGAGAACAAGGGAGTTCCTGCACCTTTTCCCCATAGAAAAATAGCACTGGATTGTAGTACATAATAAAAATGGAGAGGAAATTAGTCTACTGGAAGGAGGAGGATTTTAGGGTTAGCAGGATGCGTATTATAAGATTAAAAAGACACAAACACCTCCCTGCTTTAGGCAGGAAGACCTGAGGAAAGAGGAGGGAGACCACATTTTTCTCTTTCTCACCCAGAACTGGTTGCAATAAAGTTATCCAGTTTAGGCCTGGCTGGCATCCCTGAAATTAAGCCCTTCAGTATATATATATTCTCTCTCTCTCTCTCTCTCTCTCTCTCTCTCTCTCTCTCTCTCTCTCTCTCTCTCTCTCTCTCTGTGTGTGTGCGTGTGTGTGTGTGTGTTTGTTTCAGGAATGTTGGGAAAGACAAATGTGTCTATCTTATTGTGCCAAGCTAGCTGGAGCCCTGAACACCTGTTAAGGCCTGCGGATACACTGCAACAGTTGGCCTTCTTGTTTTGATAATAAAATAGAGTTCCTCAGATCCACTCTGTTCTAGATAGTTTGCTGGCATTCAGATTAATATCCCACCAGCACAGCCTGCTTCCTCTCAGCTAGATTACTTTCCCCATCGGGGTCTTAAATCATAAAAGACACGTCTCTTTATTCCCTTGTTTCTTTAGTGTCTGCCACAGCCTCTCCTCACGGTTTCACCAGCTTCCATGGGAGCGCCTTCAAACACAAGCGTGGCGGTTAGTTCCCGCTTTGCTCTCACAGTCACAATGTTTGCAGAAGCAGATGCGGTTGCCCATGTTTGCAGGTAAATCGCGCACAGATGCATTTCGGGGGGACGGTTCTGAGAGAAAATGGCGGGAACTAAAGGCCGTATCACACACTCAGGGGAATCATGAGGAGAAACCTTTCCTGTACTGTGTAATTCCAGTGTTACTCAAAATGATACTTTATGGCAAAAACCTTACACCCAGAATGAGAGCATATTGGGGACAAGCTATTTATGGGCTTCTGTGAGTCTCCCTGAGAGGATTACCATACTTTCCCTAGGGTTTTTTACTTGAAAAACTGTGGGTGGTTTTACAGACAGATAGCGAATGGTGGGGATTTCTTAAATTTGAGTCCCTAAAATAGGAGGTGTCTTATACATGGGGTGTGTGTGTTATACACATAAAAGTACAGTATACATATTCTCTGCTGCTGAGTATACAGAGAAGGGTGTTTTACTTGTTCCTGTGGCAGGCCAGAGGTCTCGGAGAACTTTTGGAATTTGCTTATCCGAAGTGGCCTGGATTCTGGAAATCAAATTCTGCCGGGGGTGCAACTTGGAAACTGGGTGTTTAGTGGCTCCTTTCAGATTCTTGTAGTTTCTCTCAGTTGCAGGCCTCTTTTTATGTCTGTGACTTTGAGATAAGCAGTTGGTTGCCTTTTTGGATTGCAAAAGTCTCTCACACACCGCCAACTCCCCATGGCCTATTGTTCCCCATTCTAGGATAATGTGGTATTCAGCCAGGTAAGGTGAGAAGAGGCCCACCCATTTGTCTTTATGGCAACACGAGGTCAACAGTTCTTAACTGGCCAGATAAGGCTATTACCCTACAAATAAACTGGCTGATTGATTTAGGGGGCATCTTCTGCTAGATTCTAAATTCCAATGGATGTAGAATCACAGGCCTGGAAGGAACTCATCCAAACAGACCCCCAACAACAAAAAAAATCTTTAACCTTTATTTTCCTATTTGCAACCTCTAACCCTGCCTTAACACTTATACAACTAACACCACACCTGACATGCTAGTGTTTTAATTAATATATCAGAGAGAGGGGGGGGGAATCTGCTTATACACAATATAGACAAACAGAGATACAAAGGCTAAAACATTTGCAAGGCTCAGTGCCAAAGTTCAAAAACAAGTGTGTTGATGTTTTGGAGTTCACTCTCTGCTCAAGAGAGTGAATTGAGGCTTCATGGTTTAAAACCTTGCTCATCAAGAAGGTAATTTTGAAATGGTCTCTAGAAGCATTAGCTTTTTCTTGCCAGGGATCTCACATGAATTTAAGAGCAACGTATCATCTCCAAAATCAATGGTAAAATGCCCAAGGAACAATTTTAAAGCAAAAGTCCTCTCAGAACTGATCACATTAACGTATACTGTACTGTATAAGACTACTGTATATCCCCCCCCCCCAATTTTTTTTAAAGTTTATAATTGAGGGTTGTCTTATACACGGAATGTTGCAATTAATTTTTTCTTAATTTTGGGCTCAAAAAATAGGGGCTGTCTTATACATGGGGGTGCCTTATATATGGAAAAATACGGTATATCTTTTCATAGTAATCAGTCGGGCCAAATTCTGATTGAGAAATGAAAGGCAACTAGGGTAGAGTGTCCTACAGTATAATACTTTTGCAGTAACAAATAATAAATTGGTTAGCCTTTTAAAAGTGCTACAAGACTAACATAACTATCTCTCTGGAAGATTTTGCAGCATCAAGGACTTGGTACTCCTTAGAGCAGGCATCCCCAAACTGCGGCCCTCCAGATGTTTTGGCCTACAACTCCCATGATCCCTAGCTAACAGTACCAGTGGTCAGGGATGATGGGAACTGTAGTCCAAAACATCTGGAGGGCCGAAGTTTGGGGATGCCTGCCTTAAAAAGGTAAAGGGACCCCTGACCATTAGGTCCAGTCGTGACCGACTCTGGGGTTGCGCACTCATCTCGCATTATTGGCCGAGGGAGCCAGCGTACAGCGTCCAGGTCATGTGGCCAGCATGACAAAGCCGCTTCTGGCAAACCAGAGCAGCACATGGAAACGCCGTTTACCTTCCCGCTGTAGCGGTTCCTATTTATCTACTTGCATTTTGACGTGCTTTCGAACTTCTAGGTTGGCAGGAGCTGGGACCAAGCAACGGGAGCTCGCCCCGTCACAGGGATTCGAACCGCCGACCTTCTGATCAGCAAGCCCTAGGCTCAGTGGTTTAACCACAGCGCCACCTGTAGTCCAAAACATCTGGAGGGCCAAAGTTTGGGGATGCCTGCCTTAGAGCTAAGCAAAAGCTGTGAACAGGGATTGACAGGATTTTGTTGTAGCCTCCTTCCCCAACTCCTCCTTTCACTGGGCCTACTGTGAATGGAACCAATTTTGGCTACAATCTGAAGAATAAATTCTGAGGCTAAAGCCATAGGATTTGGGATTCAGTCCGGCTTCCCTTTTCTGCTTGAATATGGCATAGTCCCAATAACTATCATGGTCTTCTATAATCAGTACTATAATCAGCAGTATCAGTGGGTTAGTTCAGTGTCAAAGGACAGGAAGAAAAATTGAAGCTGACCCTAGTGTGAAAAATGAAGATTGATATTGGTACCATGACCTCTGCCATTGCATAATAGGACTTTTATCCCTCCACCTTCTTCCTTTCCCCCCGTTGCTTGAATGAACTGGGATGATTTACTGATGCTGTCTTAAAATGGGACAGTAGTACCGAGGGAGAAGCTGAATCTCCCCCACCCTCATCTGAAAACCACTGCCCTCCCCGTACCCTTTGGCTCTTCTTTGGCTGCACTTCAGTGCTGCGAGTGTAGCGACTGGCAGATGGTTCCTAATTTAAAATGTGCTGCCTGACATCAGCTCCGAATTTGCGCCGCTGTCAGAATTTTTATGTTCCCTCAAGTTTGTCCTTTCATGTACCTGACTTCCTCCTTGATAAGCAAGACAATGCATTTCCTGTCCTTTCTGCTATTCTCATATTTTAGTGAATTATATTAATTTCGATCTATTTGTCTTTGTCTTTTCTCTCTCTTTGCTGCACACCATTCTATTTTCACTAATCTGCAAGGTAGATTTGAATCTCCTCTCTCTTTATACATGCATTTAAATGTGTGTGGTGTTTTTTTAAAGCCAACAGAAATTTACTTGGGGTACATCTGGTGGAGCTCTTTGATGCTTGAAGTTAAGCCTGCAAAAATAGTTTAAGAAAATATACATTTGTTTGTCCTGTTTCCACAGTATTACCTATGTTTCTGGTTTTTCAGGAGAAATGTGTGAGAAGTAAAAGAGCCAGCAGATGCGGCTTCCGGGTTCAGCGCCAGCGTCGATCGGCGGGGTTTCGTCTCGTCTCCGAGACGGCCCGTCTCTGCTAGGAGTGGGGAGGGCAGCGAGAGCAACGCTGCGCCCCTTAGAACCTCGGGAAGGGCGTCCCGAGGGCAATTTGCTCGGCACAGACCCAATCCGGACTCCCCAACTCTTCGGTTAGCTCTAATAAGAGCTCCGGAGCGAGGAGGGTAGAAGTCGCGGGGGCCATTTTGAGCGGCAACGTTATTCTAGCAGGGAGAAGCTTCAAGCCGAAGGCGGAGAGCGCTGGATTCTTCCGAAAATAAAACGATTGGAAAAGACTGTAAGTAACCTCATGATTTGGATTATAAAACAATTTGGTCTGGGAGAGAGGGGAGAAAAGAGGAAGCCACCCCCCCCCCACGGCAACAAAGAGACAGTAAATAGAAACCCGAAGCCATAAACAGAAGATTTGTAATTCAAAAGGATCCCTCAAAGGCATCAAAGAGAATATCCCCTTTGATGCAGGGTGAAAAGGGGAGAGAGACTGTGGTTTATGACTGCCCTGCAGCAATGAGGTAAAGCCTAAGAAAAACCTTTCTTTCCCTCGGGAGCCGGCAATCCAGTGAGTTGATCAGGATTTATAAGTCAATTTTTACTTCACTTTGTATTTCTGGACTTTGTGGAATTTCTTTTTTGGCTTAAGTGCTTGTGAAATGTGAGTTCGAACTTTATTGTTAACAAGACTTGAAGAATGCAGCCAGCTTGTTAAAATGGAGTCGAGAAAATAAACTGTGATTATATTCCACCCCACGTGATAAGTTTTGACCTTGGCAGGACTGAAATATGTCAACAAAAAAGTGTTCCCCTGAGTTCCAGCGGTCTGTTTTGACCTTAATGTGGGAAACAAGAATAGAGTTATGTCAAGAGGAGACACGACGACAGGAGTTACAGCAGAAATTTCAGGAGGTGATGGCGGAATATGATTTTCTAGGAGATGAAGCTTTTGACACTGAAAAAGAGCAATGTGAGAATGACAATGATGGGGAAGGAAAAGATGAAGATGAGGACTGTGATGATTCAACACAAAATGAAACACACCATGAAAAAAATGACGACTCTACTCTACAAAAAGTTGGATGGAGTGCCCTGCCTTTGAGGGGGGCACGATTGGTATTATTGGAACTCCAGAACGCCCACAGGGAAGAAGGAAAAAATATGCAGAGAAGAGAAGAAATTCAGGGGTCCTGTATGGTGACCTGGATGGCAAGAGACTGTAAACAGGGGGTGGGGTGAAGGGAAAGTGATGTTGTGATTATAAGGATGGATTAACAGGTTTATAACTGGTCTGCTGATTTTGGAATTTGCTGGATTGGGGGGGGTGGAGCCGGTAATCGGGGATGTAAGGTTAAATTGAGAATAGTTATAGTTTTAAAAGTGAATGGATTTTGGAAAATGTGAAAATATGGAGGCTTATAGAGGGAGAAAAAAAAAAATTAGGCACGGGAAGAGAAAATGGGAGTTTGAATTTTCAGTGATTTGAATATTAGATGAAAATGTTAACAATTGATTTATAAGTTGTATAAGATACAAAGGTGTATTTTTATAAAGTAAGAAACTGTTGCAGATGATAAAAAAGGGATGAAAACCGGGGAAGGGGGGAGGGGAAGCCCATAAAATATGGTTTTTCAACTATGAATGCAAGAAAAATTTTTCTGTTTTGTATTGTTTTTTTCTTTTTCTTTTTTTTCTTCGCCCTTTCTTTTTTCCCTTTTTTTCTTATTTCTATTTTTCTCTTTTTTTGGTATAACAATAGATGGTTGGATGGATGTCCTCCTGCGTACTGCCCTGGTTTGCTGGAGCTCCCTGGTGGCAGGGGGGGGCTTTGGGGTCAGGGGAGGGGGAGGAGGACAGAAATCCAAGCATAAAATGGACCATTTCTGACTGTTCACAAACATGGGATACTTCTGTGGCAGGGGAGGACCCATGTGGGTGGGTAGGAAGGAGGTGGAAAAGGGGTTTAAGTATGTACCGTTTTTTTTGTTTTTTTGTATTTTGTAAAATTAATAAAAAGTATGTTAAAAAAAAAAAAAAAAATAAAAGAGCCAGCAGATGCATCACTGAAATGTCATTGGTTTAAAAATATTTTGAATTGTATATACGTATATGTTTTAAGGCTACAATTTGTCCTTTGGGAATACAAGTTCAGTAAGGTGTGTTACAGTGGGCCTTCATCAAATTGTATTTCCCAGATATTATCTGGGATATCAACTGTTGAGGCCTACACCTCACAAAAGATACTGTAAAGCTGGAAAAGGTGCAGAAGGGGGCAAACAAAATAATCAAGGTGCTGGAATCATAGAATAGAATCATAGAGTTGGAAGAGACCACAAGGGCCATCCAGTCCAACCCCCTGCCAAGCAGGAAACACCATCAAAGCATTCTTGACATATGGCTGTCAAGCCTCTGCTTAAAAACCTCCAAAGAAGGAGACTCCACCACACTCCTTGGTAGCAAATTCCACTGCCGAACAGCTCTTACTGTCAGGAAGTTCTTCCTAATGTTTAGGTGGAATCTTCTTTCTTGAAGCTTGAATCCATTGCTGTGTGTCTGCTTCTCTGGAGCAGCAGAAAAAAATCTTTCTCCCTCCTCCATATGACATCCTTTCATATATTTGAACATGGCTTTCATATCACCCCTTAACCTTCTCTTCTCCAGGCTAAACATACCCAGCTCCCTAAGCCCTTCCTCATAAGGCATCGTTTCCAGGCCTTTGACCATTTTGGTTGCCCTCTTCTGGACACGTTCCAGCTTGTCAGTATCCTTCTTGAACTGTGGTGCCCAGAACTGGACACAGTACTCCAGGTGAGGTCTGACCAGAGCAGAATACAGTGGTACTATTACTTCCCCAGATCTAGATGCTATACTCCTATTGATGCAGCCCAGAATTGCATTGGCTTTTTTAGCTGCTGCATCACACTGCTGACTCATGTCAAGTCTGTGGTCTACCAAGACTCCTAGGTCCTTTTCACATGTACTGCTCTCAAGCCAGGTGTCACCCATCCTGTATTTGTGCCTTTCATTTTTTTTGCCCAAGTGAGTACCTTACATTTCTCCTTGTTAAAATTCATCTTGTTTGCTTTGGCCCAGTTGTCTAATCTGTTAAGGTCAGCAACTCTCATTTATGGAAATGTTTCAAGATTTAGTCCTTTTTAGTTTAGGAAAAAGGCTATCCATCCATGGCCTCTAGCCATCATGGCTATGTTCAACCTCCACCATTAAAGGCAGTGTATGCCTTTGAATAACAGTTGCTTCCCATTTATTCTTTCTGAGTTGTTCTTATGCATTTTTTGTTTAGTTGGAGAGCATTATATGGAGAACAAGGCCAGTACTTGCTAACTGTCAAGCCCATCAAGAATACAACTGAAGTCTCTTGTACGTTAAGTGTGGAGAAAGATCCTGAGAATGGTTACATCCGTAAGTATCCAAAACATTGTTAAATTACTGTACACAGGGAAGGGACTGACGTGTTACAAATACGTACCGATAAGAGTTTAAATTGATGTGTATTTCAGTGAAAAGTTCATCTGGGCCTATTGAGCTTCCAAGAGTTTGTTTTATTCATGTGCTGTAATAATTCATGTCCTGTGTTTCATTATGAGTCTAAGGCAGCTAACAATTTCAAATGAATTATCAAAGGGTAGATGTCTGTTCCACGATCTTGGCATGCTGACCTTGGGTTGCATTGGAATTTATAGAACGTTTTGTTGGTGCTTAACTGCAGATTGTGAACCAAGCCCTCTGCATTGCAGGTTGACCAGCTGTAGCTGAGATCACTTTTCGGGACATCAAACACAATAACCTAACAGCACAGGGCATGAGTCCACACCTCTCTTGTGCTTTGCTGATTGTCAGCCAAGTATGGCTCACAAGTGAGGTGCCATTGCCTTTGCTACGGTTGGCCCTTGTTAGCATCTCTTGGGTGCTGTCCGTCAAACTAGATTTACTGAAGAGGAACATAATGTCAGTGTTGGATGTTGCCTTGACTTTGCCACCCCTTGTTCGTTCTTCATCTGGCACTCTCTCTCATCATCAGAGAGTTCTTGTAATGCAAGGCAAGCTACACTAAAGCACTACAAGGCAATCCGTTTCCAGCGTCTTGTCACTGAAAGATGCAGTTGTCATTTTCCTGCTGCAGCAAAATCTTTCTTTCCAAACCCGTAATTTTGGAAGTGATTGCAGAAAGTTACCAATGTTCCTATCATTCACAGGATTAGAAACAGAAGAACTAAAACCAGGTGATTCTCTCTTCCCCCTCCAAAAAATTGAGGAAGTAAGATAATGTATCTTTCCTAAGAGATTTGGGAGTAACAAACCAGTCTTGAGAATGCTTCAGTTATGTGTCCAGGTAGTGACTCATCACTGCTTGAAAAACCTCTCTAAATTCTGTTAAGCCAAAATACAGTATGGTGACTTGTGATTGGAAGCAGCATACGGGAAAATTTGCAAAACCATTTACATACTAATGCAAAGCTCAGCTTAGTTGATTTGATTGCATAAAAAGAGAACTTAAGTCCTTAAGGGCAAGGTTATACATGGAGAAAACTTTCATGGAGCCATTCTGATGCGCCTAAAGTCAAGAGTTATTGGTAGCGGAATAACTACAGGGATGGTGGATTGAATGCATCCTTGTTGACAGGAGGAGCAACTAATAATGATGCTGTTTCTTAAAATATGTAATCCCTTATGCTTTTAATTAGGGTCACAACATAGACTGCAATCCTAACCCCACTTACCTGGAAATAAGTCCCAGTGAATTCAGTAGAATTTCCTTCTTTTTAAATAATATATTTTATTGATTTTCAAAAAAACATGGAAAAGTACAAACAGGAAAAAATAAAAGGAACATGCAGAGAATACCGGTAATACCCCCAAAGTAGTCCCCCCATGCCCCGCTTTCCTGGAACAACATAGATTATAAAAAGATAAGGAGTTGCCAAAATGTTTTCACTCCAGAATACTGTTCACAAAATAAAATTGGCCAGATACAGTATTAGAATTTACTGCTGAGTAGACATGGTTTAGGATTGCAGCCTAAATCCTTAGTGTATTTATTCAAGTATAATGTGGCATCAAATCTAATGTGCACCTCAGTTTTCAGAACCTTCAAACCAGAAAAAGAATTTGCTGGCAAATGTAAATGTGCCTTCGAATTTAATGTGCACCTTAATTTTTGCAATGTGCTTTGGCCAAAAAAGGTGAGCATTAAATTTGAGTAAATGCTGTATATGATGATTTTAAAATGGGGCTGTACTACTATATTGTACAACTGTATTGCATGTTACAAGAAATCCAACAACAATATCCAGTCCTTTCACAGATCTACAATTCATGGGATATCTTAGTGGGCAGGGGGACAGATAATCCATGGCAGATTAAACTGGCTTTAAACTTGTATGCAATGGAAATATGGGTGTGTTAAAAACTTCCCACACATGATACTAAATTGCCAATTTGCACCTGTGAAAACTGAGAACAGGAACTAAGTAAAGGCCAATTGAGGGGCAATATATCTGTATTGCTATGGCCATTTTAAATAGAAGGAGGAGGTTTCTAATTAAAGGCCCAATACCCCTGGGCTGGCTGGCAATAGTGATTTAAGTGAGGGGAAATTACTACACTTGAGGTCTGAAAAAAGGAGAATGGCATAGGGTTATGGTCAGTGCTTTTTTTCTAGAACAATAGGTTCTGGTACTCACATGAAGTTGTTACATTAAGTGCCACACTTATTAACAACAACAAAAAAGAGGTACCAGTAGTATGTGCCTTGAGTACCCCCTGAAAAAAGCACAGGTTACAATTGCTTAGCAATGACAATGTCTGAATTTACTGTAAAAGTGTCCTGCTTTTTTCGCTTTTCTCTTCATTTTCCTGAACTGTCAGTCAGCATTATTTGCCCACTGATCATGTTAAATTCTCATTCCGCTGCTGTTGTTGTTTTGTTCTTCCCTTAGGATTCCCCCTCCCCATTGTTTTGCTATATAAGGTCCAGTACCCTTTGAGAATTTAGTTCACTGTTAACTGAATTTTATATTTTTTTATATCATGTGTCAGGAACCTTTGGTCCTCCAGATGTTGCCATCAGCCCCAGCAATCATGGGAGTTTTTGTTTAGCAACATCTGAAGGGCCAAAGGTTCCCCACACATGATTTATATTATTTAGACCTGTGTTTTCCAAACTTGGGTCTCCAGCTGTTTTTGGACTGACTACAACTCTCACCATCCCTAGCTACCTGGACCAGTGGTCAGGGATGATGGGAATTGTAGTCCAAAAAGAGCCGGAGACCCACGTTTTGGAGTCCTTGATTTAGACAGTCACAAGGACACCCCCCCCCCACTTATTTTAATTCAGTAAGTAAATATAGAGTTTTGTGC
Organism: Zootoca vivipara; assembly: GCF_965207765.1. Taxonomy (NCBI): domain Eukaryota; kingdom Metazoa; phylum Chordata; class Lepidosauria; order Squamata; family Lacertidae; genus Zootoca; species Zootoca vivipara. Next base: position 17,279,313 of record NC_142588.1, read on the forward strand.
CTATTCATCTATTAACTCCCCTGGACATATTACAAAAAAATTAAACAGCAATGTGTTGTTTTGAACATTTGGGTACTGATAAGGTAACTTCCTGAAAAATGTATGGGTACAATAACTTCCTTTCTTCCTTTATAAAGAACATTCCCATTGATAGCGATTTAAAAAACGAACTTCCAAATTAGTCCTCAATTTCCTTCAAGTTTACTTCTTGCTACCTATGCCTCCCAGTAGAGGGAGCCACACACCTCCAAAAACAACATGCAGCTCTGGGAAAAGTCTGTCTTCAGCTGTTGTCCTTTGGGTGCTCCTCACTGTTAAAAGCAGAACTGGGGGAGTTAAAATGGCACTCTTCCTAGCACGCTGATACAATTTGGGTGAAGAATAGGAGAGAGAATGAATTATGGTGTAAAAGAGTAATAATTTATATAATGCTTCGGAATGTTTAAAAGCAGGGGTTTCAGGCTTGTCAGATTTGCTATAACCTAAAGATCTACCAACTTCAGGTGCAAAAGACTTACAGGCAGAATAAATGAAGTACCCTTGAGCATATTCTGAGTCTAGGATTCCACCCCCCTGCTTGGACCAGTACTGAACATACCATATTTCCCCCTGTATAACACACACCTGAGTATTTTGGGGGACTCAGATTTAAAAAAATGGGATGAGATGGCCCAGAGTTGTTAAGCTTTTTTTGGGGGAGGATTTCCAAAAGTTGTTCAACTTTTTTTGGGGGGGGGGCAGAAATTCACTAATCAGAATGACAGACGCTGACAACCGCTCACGTCGCAGAAGCCAACAAGTGCCTGTCCACTCACCAACAGCAGGCAGCATTCGCGCAGCTACAACCAATCACCAGTCCCTCCCAGACACTATCCGTGTATAAGACACCCCCTGTTCTTTTTACATTATTTTATAGTAAAAAAAAACCCCTCATCTTATACATGGAAAAGTGTGGTCGTTTATTAGTCCTTTAACACACAAGTCCATTGCTGGTTGGCTTTCTTGATTTTAACAGCCTTGTTTAGGTCAAAAGAAAGCTGTTTTGAATTGTTTAAACTACTGGGATTCAGAAACCCTTGCTGATTTCCTGCAAATCACGAGAGATCTTTCAGTGGATTCCAATCAACCTGGAACTAGCCCCACCCATTATATTTTTATTCCATCTTTCCTCCTCGGAGTTCAAGGTGATTCTATTAAATAGTCCTCACTTGCTGGACTCATAAAATAGGTATCTTTCAAAGGAGGAAAGCTGGTTTATATTTGATATAGAATTTTTGCATTGTGATTGGTTCAAGGCAACGGCAGATGTATTGTCTCCTTTGTGGAGATGTAAACTTATCACAGAGACATGAAAAACATTTCCATTCTGGCAGCTGTAACAGGCAGGAGGTCTCGGGCCATTTTCTTTGTGAACAAGATTATGTGTCATAAAGCTGTCAGGAGCCGGTTCTAATTTGACAGTTTGTTGGCTCTGGAGGCTGCAAGACAATGCACATTGGAGATGGGGATATCTTACAGATGCCACAATATCTTTGCGGATGGCACTGATAAAAGGCGGGTGAATTTTATGGGCAAGTGAAATTGCCCTTGCAAAGAAATAAAGCTGATTTCTGTGCTTTGACGATAGTATGTCACCCAACACATTGTGGGGCTACAAAGCTGCCTCAGGGTTCAGAGAAGTCTTAATTTCATGTTGGAATCAAGCTATAGATTGTCAGTTCATCAATTCTTTCTGAAAACATGCAGTCCAGAATTTCAGATGAAAACATGGTTTGGCTGTTGTGTAACACCCAGGTTCTCTCACCAAGAAATGTGGCTTGAACCGTCTTCTCTGCCTGTTCTGCAATGGTCAGTCCTGAGCTGGTTTCTGAGAGCCAAACTAGCCATGACAAGGGAGATTTGTCACTCAAAAGCAGCTACACCTCCAGTTTCTAGTTTTTATTGAGGTTACAGCACTGGTTGATGGATTCTAATTCCTCCCCCCACCCCCTGCCCAATATTTTTCTAACTGTAAATCTCCTTCTATCAGAACTGGTATTAACTACCGGGGCAAAAAGATGCGAGGAGAGGACAAAGAAAGGATTCCATATTGTAGCAGTCTTTTTACCTCCATGATAAAAAGCAACTTCAGGGAGGAATTGTGGAAATGGTGGAAGTGAAAGGTTTATGAAATATACTCAGAGTCGAGAGTGAATTTCATGCTCTTTAATCAGCTTGTAGTAGCAATAGAGGAAGAAGAGAAGAATGGCTCTTTCCCCAAAAACGTCTGCTTATATACATTATTTACACAATGGGCCTTGAATGATTGGCTACTTCAGGGCTGCACCTGTGAGCCAATCAGGTTGCGGATTGACTTCTGCCAGCAGCCTGATTGGCTGCTCCTGCAGGCCAATCAGGTTGCTGATTCACTTCCACCTGGAGCTGGATTGGGTGACTCCTGCGGACCAATCAGACTGCTGCATTCTGGATCCTATTGTTCTAGGATTCTGCTCAGTATATAACAGTGCCATAGCCTCAATCCAAATCTCTCTCTCTTTGTGTGTAGATACAGTACTTCTGGTGGAAGAAGTCATAAGATCTGCCCAAGATATCTTATGTTGTGTGTTGTTCAGCCCTGTGGGCTTAATATACTGTCCATAGCGCCAGAGAAATTTTAATTTCACAATTTGATGCAATTTGATTTATTTCTGACTCTGTCCCATGGGCTCAAAGTAGATTATAGCAGTTTTCTTTCCTAAATGTAAATTGTTCTGTGTGAAAGGGCCTTACAATCTAAGTAAATCAAGTTGTTGGGGGATAAAAGAGGCCATTTTTTTTTAAAAAAAGAACATTGTAAGCTTAAAATCACATGCTGTAATTTGGCAGCATTTCATATACTGATACGCAGTTATGAGAAAATAGAATAGAAAAAGAAAATAGTACACATTTCTTGTTAATGTGCATGTCTTTTGTCAAGATGCATATCCCCTTCAGATTTTAAATTACAGACTCTGGGACTGAAATCTGAAGAATGTCAAGTGTAAAAACTCTTACTAGTGTTTTTTTTTGGTTTTAATTAGAAAACCAGCTTCTGTCCTAAAGACAATAGAAAGACAAAATTTTGTGTAGAATACTTTACTTTAATTTACTTTAGTTGACTGATTGGCGAGCCAACATTTTAATCAGTAGGGTTAAAAGTTAGCAGCATGCTCGTTTTGAAGTTATTTTGGTTCTGCTCTGTTACTGTAATAGGGAGTGATAAAAGTATTAAAGAGGGTGGTCTAATAGTGAGTGGCAGCTTTTGTTTATTACATTGTGTTGGGCATTTTGCCAATGCAAGAACCAATTTAATGAATCCATTTATTGGTTAAAATCCATTAAATTGGTGATCAATGACATATTTGACATTCTATTTAAGATTTATTTAGACGATTATTCATAGTATCATGCTTCACTCTGTTCTGGCTGAGTTGCCTTCTTCCTTTATTTGTAATCTCAGATGAGTACAGAATAAGAGGGCTAGTCAGAGCAGCCTTTTCCTGCAGAGGGCAGGCTGACCATATGAGTCTCCAGGCAGTTGCTAACCTAGAAAAGGCAACATGTACATGCGAACTCTCTTAATTTGGCTCAGAACCACTTGGGTTAGGCTTCAGGTCCCATGTAAAATAGAGCTGGGGAGCCTGTGGCCCTCCAGAGGTGGAAGGACTACACCTCCCATCATCCCTGACCATTAGCTGGGCTGATGGGAGATGGAATTCAAAAACATCTGGAGTGCCACAGGTTGCCCACCCCTGATGTGTACAGTATAAACAGAGAACAGCTGAGAAGTGGGCCCTTGGCTGGTCTTGCAGTCCTGGCAGGTGCCCAGCCTGCCACCCCCTGGAACTGGTCCTGATGTTAGGAGCCAACATGTCCAGGTTTTATCTGAAGGTGGAGCTGCTTGCCTGCTTGGGGGGTTCTCCCAATAGTAAAACCACATAACTCTTAGGCTGAGGGAAATTAGTGCAGGGACAAGGTGTCTTGTCCCTGCACTAAGGGTAGCTGCCAGGGTAGCTGCCAGTGGTTGGCATCAGCCTACTCATGTTTTGCCTCCTAAATGATTACATACGCTCCAACATTTCTCTGATGACGACGACGACAACAACAATTATAATGTAATTATTTATTCCATGTCCATCTTACTGTGTTGCCCCTGCCACTCAAGGCAGCTGCCAACATATATAAAAACATAATGAAACATTAAACATTGAAAGACTTCCCTATACAGGACTGCCTTCAGATGCCTTGTAAAGGTTGTATAATTACTTATCTCCTTGTCTTGGGGGGTCCCATAACTCCTTACCCCTCAACATTTCTCCAATGAAAATAGGGACATCCTAAGGAGAAGCAGGACGTTCTGGGATCAAATCAGAAACTGGGACGGCTAATGTAAATCTGGGACTGTCCCGGGAAAATAGGGACATTTGGAGGGTTTGCAATAAACTTAAGGTTTATTTTTTTCAATGAATCTGGGACACTTTTCAGCAGGGGTCCCCAGACTTACCGCGCAGTGGGCCGGTGCCCGCCGCGCCGACCGTGCGGCGGGCCGAAGGGCAGGGGAGTGCGCGCGCAGCGGGCCGGAGGGCGGGGGAGTGCGCGCCCGTGCGCATGCGCACACGCACACGGGCGGGGGAAAAATCGCCGAAAATCGCTTGTGCGCATGCGTATGGGCCTCCCCCGACCCGGAAGTGCATCGGAAATGACCTCTTCTGGGTCGGGAGAGGCCCATACGCATGCGCACAAGCGATTTTCGGCGATTTTTTGCCGATTTTTCTGATCGCCGCCGCGCCGCGCGCCGTAAGAGCGGGCGGCGGCAGCGGGCGGCGGGGGTCGTCGCGGGCCGGATTGGGAAGCCGATTGGGCCGCATCCGGCCCGGGGGCCGTAGTTTGGGGACCCTGCTTTTCAGCTTCAAAGAATTTTGTACAGGGACTGATGTGTAAATCCGGGGACTGTCCCCGGGAAATGGGGACTTCTGGTAACCTTCGATTAATTCCAATGTTATTTGTGCAACGATCAGGCCAATCTGTTCCTCAAGTCAGGAGACTGCCAGGATTATAGCCACTGCTCTCTTTCCCTGCAACAATACAGACAGACACTGTGCTCTGAGCTGCACAGAAGTATTAAAGGCACCTAGCTAAGAAAGCAGGATACACATTTTCTCTCCATATAAATCCTTTTAAACTATGAATTCTGATGCCATAGTAGAGACCTCTTTGACCCAGTGCCCTGCTTATCACACCTACTGGTTAGCCAAACCCTCCTCCCTTTATAAGAACACTTTAACCCTTATCCATGTAGGTTAACTTAGGCGTCTGCAAGGCGGGGGGAATGTCCATTTATTTAATTATACTTGGCCCATGTGAGGCAACTGGGGTAAGGTGAGTTCATGGCCTTGCTTTGCAGAGGAGTTCATTTTGTTCTCACAACAAGTTTATACTATTAAGCTGGCACATCCGGTCAATATCTAATTTAGCGCAGCAGGCAAAGCTCGCTGACAAGCCTGATGACAAATGTAGTCCTTGCAGGCAAGTAGCAAAAAGAGACAAAAGGCAACAGGGCTGCCAAAGGATTAACTGCTTAAAACCCCATTTGTTTTTTCTTGAATATTTGTTCAGCTGGTTGACTTGAAAGATAAGCCAACTTTAAGGTCATACTTCAATAAAAAATGTCTAGTAACCACCTGTTACCAACAGTGTGGCATAGGTAATGCCATCTCGGACAGAGTAAAATTCAGAGAAGGGAGCATTTGAAACTAAGCAAAAGTCCATACCAGCCATTGATTTCACTGCTTAACTGACTCTCCATAAGAATCAAACAACAACAAGCTGGGAATTCCCCACCCAAATTTAACGTTGAAGGGACCAGTTGTAGCATTTTGAGCAATTGCAGGAGGTCTTTCATCTGCAAAGCCAGGCTTACACTGCACACCAGCAAATCAAAAGCCAGCTTAGGCACATAACAGTTCCAGTATATTTGTCTTGCTCTCTTCTCTTTCTTTGCCTTACAAAAATATGATAAATATTTTTTAAAAAACAGTTGTAGAACTGCTCCAGGACATACGTGTGTGTGTGTGTGTGTGTGTGTGTGTGTGTGTGTGTGTGTGTGTGTTTTGGGCAGACAGAAAAACCTTCTTCTGTACTTGTGAGGGGAGTGAATGAGAAGTGCTGAACAATATGTTTCTAGAATTCAAACTAGGTTCTGGAACCAAGTTGTGGCTCAAGTTAAGCCTTGTACTACACCCTATCCCCATGTGTATCCATATGTGTTTGTCTTTGGGATATTCTCTTTTCACTACCATGCCAACCCTGGGCACCCTCAATGTATTTTTTATTTGCTACATAGCTCATGCCCCTTTTCAGTAGATGTCATTGCTTTATGTCTGCTATTTAAAAGGACCAATAATGCAGGTGCTGATACATGAATGTGCTATGTCATTCATGCTATTGCAGGGGGGGTTGACTAGATGACCCTTGGGTGCCTCCCAGCTCTACAATTCTGTGATTTTGTGCTGGATTAGAGCAGGTGCTTCTGGAAACTTGCAGGAAGGGCCTATGGGTGATGCTTTTCCCCTGTGGTTTTTATCCCTACAACCTGTTGTTTAGAAATACAGTGCATCTCTCTATGGAAATCCGATTCTTAGCTTTCATGATTAATGAATAAATGCATGCTTAATCCCCCAGCAAAAATAGATGAATAGCCTCTCTTGCTGAGTCCAAAAGTGGCTTTCTTTTTTCATTGGCAGCCTAGCTAGATGAGTGCCAGATCATAAGCAGGACATGAAGGTCATAAGCAGGACATGTAGTAGTTGGACCCAGAGAACAGAGGCAACTGTTTAGGAAGGTCTCCAGCTTTGACAGTGCACTTGGGGGGGGGGCTCTCTCCTCTCTTAGTGGGCTTATCAAATGGTGATGGTGGGTGTTATGTACTGATCAGTGGGCATAAATGCTCTGAGCAATGGTAGGCAGCCTGGTCTAGCCACCATCTAATTTCCCCACAGTGCTCCAGAATGAACTGCATTGCACCAAGTTGGAAACAATAATTTGTAACAGCAGACTTTAGGATAAGGTTAAGCAGGATAGGCTGCCTTCTTTCTGCACCAGACAATGACCATTTGAATCTTTTACAATAAGTGTGTAATGTAACATATTTTTCAGCTTAGGAACTCAAAAGGGCTTTACGCTTTGGAATGAGGGAGAAGGTTAGGGATGACCTTCATTACAGACCTTCTAAGTGTCCCTATTTTCCAGGGACAGTCCCAGATTTACAGAAGTGTTATGTACTGAGCTGAATCATAGAACAAGAGGATCCAGAATCAGCAGTCTGATTGGTCCGCAGGAGCCACCCAATCCAACTCCAGGTGGAAGTGAATCCGCAACCTGATTGGCCTGCAGGAGCAGCCAATCAGGCTGCTGGCAGAAGTGAATCCGCAACCTGATTGGCCTGCAGGAGCAGCCAATCAGGCTACTGGCAGAAGTCAATCCACAAACTGATTGGCCCACAGGTGTAGCCCTGAAGTAGCCAATCACGCAAAGCCCATTGTGTAAATAATGTATATAAGCAGATGGTTTTGGGAAAAGGGCATCCTTCTTCTCCTCTTCTCCTTGATGACTACGAGCTGAATAAAGAGCATGAAACTCACTCTCGACTCCGAGTATATTTCAAGAAGCCATCCCAGTTTCTGATTTGATCCCGGAATGTCCCGCTTTTTCTTAGGACGTCCCTGTTTTCATCGGAGAAATGTTGGAGGGTATGGAGTTATCCAACCCTTGAGTCATCTGAAGGCAGTCCTGTATAGGGAAGTTTTAAAATGTTTAACCTTTTATTAAGTTTTTATATATGTTGGAAGCTGCCCAGAATGGCTGGGGCAACCCAGTCAGTTGGGCAGGGTATAAATAATTAAATTATAATTATGGAACAGGACCTTCCTATTTTAATTGGAGAAATGTTGGAGGGCATGTCATTATGTTATAGTTATGTGGTTTTGAGGCTGAGTGTAGGGTTAGACCAGGCATCCCCAAACTGCAGCCCTCCAGATGTTTTGACCTACAATTCCCATGATCCCTAGCTAACAGGACCAGTGGTCAGGGAGAATGGGAACTGTAGTCCAAAACATCTGGAGGGCCGAAGTTTGGGGCTGCCTGGGTTAGAGCAATCAAAGTGTTTTGGAGGGAAATTGTTCTGAAAATGTAACATGTACTTTTTAAGCATATTATTTTCTTCACAGAATTCTGGGTGCTGTATTTTACCTCTCACAGAGATACAACTCCCAGCAACCCTTAAGAAACTCCAGTACATATCCAGAATTCCTTGGGGTGTGTGTGTATGTGTGGAAATGTGTTTCCCATATGCTTTAAAGGTATTGTGTGTGCAGCCTGTGTCTACAATTTTCGGATGGGCTTGCTTTTGATGAAATTTGAAAACACTTCATTTTAACAGAATCATTTAAAGCAAACAAAAAATGGCCATCGTCAGTGCTACTACTGGCACAACGGCAAAAAAAAAAAGCTTGATTGCTATCTGCTAGTGGGAAAATCTGAAGCTCAAACCATACAGGAAGAAGTTGCAGGCAAGTAGCACACAGCTTAAATGTTTGCTTATTTTCCAGCACCTCCAAGCTCCAAAGTGGGGAAATCAAGGCTTGGAATAAACCTGTTCATAAGCTAGTTGCACCATAGTAACTGGCTTTGAAATATTCCTCATCAAAAATGGCCCATTGTTTGGTTATTCAAGTGTCAAGAACATTCAAATGGAAACATAAAGCTGTTAATGACTCATTTTTGAAGAGCTGAGTGTGTGTGGGTTGTATCTTGTATGTAAAGAGTGGATGACTCAGGGCTGCTAATCAATGATATTTTGCTATAAGCAGAATTGTAATTGACCAGCCACACTTGGGCCAGGTAGGGCACAGCAATTTTTAACCATGTGCCTCTTGCTATGTTCTCTCCACACAATGCATGTGACGTAACCATGTGGGCAGTGTTTGTCTTCACCCTTTCCCTGCTTCTGTGTTTCCACACAGAGCGACATGTTGAAAAAAATGGAGTGAGGGCAGCTCAAACCCCGATGGCTCAGTAGTTAAGGGGTTAGAATGGGATGTCCCAGTCACTTCAGGCCTTCTTCAGCACAAAGCTAGAGGGAGCAACCATGTAGAAGTGCTCTCCTCCTTTCCCTGAGAGTTTTGCTGGGGAGTTCAAGGTGGGGTACATAATTCTCCTCCTCTCAGTGTTATCCTCACAACAACCCTGTGAGGTAGGCTAGACTGAGAGACTCATAGCTGCCAAGTTATCCCTTTTTTAAAGGGATTTTCCCTTATGCTGAATAGGCTTCCTCGCGAGAAAAGGGAAAACTTGGCAGCTATGGAGAGACTGTGAGTGGCCCAAGGTGAGTTTCATGGATAAGGCCCTACACACACACTCTCCCTCCCTCCCTCCCTCCCTCCCCCCCCTCTCTCCTTGGTGGCACTTCTCCTTCCTTATTCTCCCATTCTGGCAACAGGACTTAGGTGGGAAATCCTGACAGAGAACTTACTTCCATCTCCAGCTATGGTGCTTCCTGACAGCCTCTTTGACCTGCTTGATTTGCCTGTCCCACTTGGTTGATGACAGGAATGGTAAAGGGACCCCTGACCTTTAGGTCCAGTCGTAAACGACTCAGGGGTTGTGGTGCTCATCTTGCTTTATTGGCCAAAGGAGCTGGCATACAGCTTCCAGGTCATGTGGCCAGCATGACTAAGCCGCTTCTGGCGAACTAGAGCAGCACATGGAAACGCCGTTTACCTTCCCGCCGGAGCGGTACCTATTTAGCTACTTGCACTTTGAAATGCTTTCAAACTGTTAGATTGGCAGGAGCTGGGAATGAGCAACGGGAGCTCACCCTGTTGCAGGGATTCGAACCTCTGACCTTCCTATCGGCAAGCCCTAGGCTCAGTGGTTTAGATCACAACTTCACAAGTTGAGGTTATCTCTTTATTAGCAAAAACAGGATCTGCACAGGAGTGTCAGGCCTGATGAGCACAGCAACTCATCTCCGACAGGTCTGGCCCCCATGAAGCAGTTGCTGAGACTGAAGGACCCTGCCTCCCCACAGCTGCCTACGTCCCCTCCTCTCCAGAGTTTTCTCCAAGCAATCTGAGACTGTGCCTGCATAAAGCTAACTTCTCTTCCACCCTCTTCATGCCTCTCCTGGTTCTGGGAGACCTGTGAGGAGGGGAGCTTGTTGCAGCAGAAGGGGGAGACACCCATGCCTCTTCACCAGCCAGACCTCTCTGCCTCTTGGCCTCCCTCCTCTCCTGATTCTGATTCCGGACTTCTCTCTGCTACAGACACTGCCTGCTAACTAAGCCCTGTTGCCTCTTCAGCTTCCGACACCTCCCCACCCCCAGTCCTTTCCCTCTGCTCCTTCTGACCACTCATTGTCATCCCACGCCACACCCCAGGCTCTGAATTTTCTTCCCTTGGTGATTCCCCCCACCATTCCTTTTTAAATTTCAGATGGTTGTGGGAGACTCATTCTCCCCACCTCCTTTCCAGGATGGTAAATGGGAACTGGGAGGGGTGTGGTAGGGACGTCAAAGAGAACATTGGCCAAGGTCCCCTAAAACCTGGTTCCAACTCCACCATGTCTTGAGGATGCTATGTGTGTCCCTGCTCTGTCCTCCTTGGTGGTGTTGTGGTCGCTTAAACGCCTCAACTATGCCAGTCAAGGAAGTTGATAATGGCCATGGGAGCCCACTAGCTACCCACCTTAGGCTCTGTACCTAGGGACAGGCATGTGGGGGCAGGGCTATTAGTGTAAGATCTCCAGCTTGGGGTCTCTCTCTCTCTGTGTATGTGTATGTGTAGAGCAATAAACCTTGGTGACTAATGGTTTTGACAACACTTCACCCTCTCCCTGGCCAAGATGTCAAGACTTCTCAAAACTGCTCCTGGGAGCTTCCTATTTTTTATTTTTTAATTAATAATTAGTTCCACTATTAGGGACATGGGTGGCGCTGTGGTGTAAACCACTGAGCCTTGGGCTTGCCAATCGGAAGGTTGGCGGTTTGAATCCCCGCGACGGGGTGAGCTCCCATTGCTTGGTCCCAGCTCCTGCCAACCTAGCAGTTCGAAAGCACGTCAAAGTGCAAGTAGTTAAATAGGTACAGCACGTCAAAGGCAAGTAGTTAAATAGGTACAGTACGGTGTTTCTGTGTGCTGCTCTGGTTTCGCCAGAAGCAGCTTAGTCATGCTGGCCACATGACCCGGAAAATCTGTCTGTGGACAAATGTCGGCTCCCTCGGCCAGTAAAGCGAGATGAGCACAGCAACCCCAGAGTCATTCACAACTGGATTTAACGGTCAGGGGTTCTTTATCTTTACCTAGTTGCCCTATGGTGCAACTGCAAAAAATAAAATAAAAAATGTGTGGGAACAAAAGTCTCGCAGACATGCAGGCCTGCGCGCATACCACTCTGAGGTAAACTTCATGTTGTAGAAGAATGGAAGACAGGCAGCTTAAGGAGAGATCTGCTCAGAAACTCAGGATCTTGCCACCAAACATCTGAAGAGAGGACCCCCCCACCTTTTCTTTTCTTTGGGATGAGGTAGTAAGCAAAGCATGGAGACCTCTTTTACGCCTCAGGCTTCTCAGCTTAGCTAATGAATACTGCCTGATTGATGAGCTGTATCTCTATTTTCTTCTTATTCATTACAAGCATGAGGAATCAGGGAGAAGGAGGCTTAGTTCTCATCCACAGCCTTCCTCAGAACACAGATATCACCCAGACCCACCCACACAGAGATATGACCTTTTTGTGTGTGGAGGGGAATTGCCCACTGTGCAGACTGCCGTCTGGTGTAAGATGGGGAGGAAAGAGATAAACCTCTTCTCCCTGCACAGCGGTCTGATAAAAGAAAAGAAAAGAAGAAGTCATAGCAGATATGAGTGTTTGGCTTTTTGTTTGTTTGAGGGTTGCCTTGTTCAGGGTAGGGGGTGGGGCCTGGGGGAGGGTACTTCTGAGCATCCTGCATTTTTATTGTGTGAAATGGATATTTTGTGCTGCCTGCAATGCATTTTCTCAGATTTCAGAATGTGCACTCAGCCCCCAGAACTTTGGAGACCACTGCTTTAATGGGGGCACAGTTTGTTGGTGGGGGCCTGTTCTTCTAGTTCTCCTTGTGCCTCAATCAGATTGCTTCCCCCCAAAGAATCTTGGGCACTGTAGTTTACACCCCACAGAGCTACAATTCCCAGCACAATGTGGATGTGTCTTATGGACTATGCCAGTGGTTTTCAGCTAGTGTGCCGTAGCACCCTGGGGTGCCTTGAAGGATGGTCAGTGGTGCTCTGGCCTCCATCCCTTTCTCCTTCCTTCCCTACCTCTGATGCCCTCTTTTGTCTCTGCCTCCCAAAGGCTTGCACAGCTGTTTGTTGCAGCCACCACTGGTGAATGATGCCTCTGGAGCTGGCCAGGGGGTGCTGGTTGCCAGGAGCTGAGGCATCCTTAGAGTAAGCGAGCGAACGAGCGAGCTAGGAAGCCCATCCAGCCAGTCCCCCAGCCCTTGCTGTTGGGTATGGACAGATGAGTCCCAGGCCCCTGTGGGGCAGTGTGAGGAGGCACCTCTCTTTGGGGCAGTGGGGGCAGCTCAGAGACCAGGGGTGGCAGCAGCAGCTGCCCAGAGGACTCCCAAGGAGAGAGGAGAGGTTAGGAGGCTGAGGGAAGACTCCACAAGGGAGGGTGTTTGAAAAAGCATGAGAGGCTGCCAGCTCTGCAGACAAGGGGTGTGACATAACTGGACTCCTGAGCCCCACAGGGTGCTGCAGAAAAATGTAGTTGGTCAAGGGAGCCGTGGACTCAAAAAGGTTGAAAACCTCTGGACTATGCATTTATTCCAATGGGAAGTGCTAAGCAGCTCCAAGCAAATACATGCAATTAATAATGATAATAGTAATAATGACATAGCTGTATCTCCTCTAATTAAAGAGCTAATTGAAGTGTGAGGATTGAGGAGCTCTAGTTCCAACCTTCCAGGAAGTATTGAATTAATTGAAAGCCGGTGCTGGAGCTGTTTTAGATCAAGAGAAAGGACCGGAAATGCAGGACAGGCAATTAAGAAAGGAGGGGCAACCCCAAACTGTCACCCACCTTCCCTAGGGATGACAACTCTCACTGTTCCCCAATCACACATTTTCCTATTCACACCTGTAAAACTATTGTTCTACTGTACCTCTCTCTCCCCTCCTTAGTAGATTTTTCTGTGGCATGAAAGAAGACAGACGCAACTCTTTAGTGATTTTCAAACTTTGTGCCAAAGGAGAGGCAGAAGTCTATATTTTAAACCCAAGCCATAATGTTGGATGCATCCATCAGTATGCCTGCCACACTGGGGAGACCCTGTGCAGTATGGATTCCCACCCTCAATCACACTTTCCTGAGGATTTACTAAATTCCTTTTTTAAAAAAAATAATATTTATTGAATTTTCCAACGTTACAAATCAATATACCTTCACATCAACTTTATATCTTCAACAAAAAAAGAGAGAGAGGAAAAAAAGAGAAAAACATACAAAAAAGAAAAAAACCCAAAAAATATCAAAGAAAAAAGAAAAAAGAATTTTTTAAAAATTAAACATCTAATATATAGACCATTGTAATAGACTTTGACTTCCCCGTTCCGTCCTTCCCAAGTCTTATTATATCCCATTTTGGCAATTTTCCTAATTCTTTACATTAATCCAAATATCTCAAATAAATTATTATAATATCAAATTACATAAAATCCCATCAATTATACTCCCCACACTTTAATTCTATAATAATCCCCTTTAGCCTCCTGTTTTCCCTAAAAATCTCCTCAAATCTCTATTTCTAACAATTTCTAACAGAAAAGAACATTTATTATTTTAAATCAATACAGAAGATCACCCTCCTTCACCCGGGTGCCCTTCTCTGGACGACCCGACCAGCATCTTTAAACAGTCCGATTCAAAACCGTATTATCCGTCTCTTAGTTGTAATGTCCTCTGGCAATCAACCTACTCCGTCTCTCGCCCACTAAATTCTAAATTACTAAATTACTAAATTCTAAATTACTAAATTCCTGGGGTTTACTAATACAACAGATCAGGGGGTGTCAACTTGAATAAAATATGGGGAGCAGGTAAGGCCCTCCTCACATAATCAATCACATGACAGGGTGCACCCACACCATTTGAATGGCAATGCTCATCAACTTGGGGGGCACACCCCTCACATATTTTATTGGGAGCCCTGAATTGACCTCACCCCCTAGGAGTTGGCTCCTGTGCAACTGATGGTGATGAAGGAAATCCCAGAAGTATCGGCATAGACCAGCAGGCACAGAAGGTGTTGCTAAGCAGAGGCTGCCTCGGTTAATGTGATGGTCATGTGAAAATATCTAAGTTGTGTTTTGTTACAGGAACAAAAGTGCAGTCTGTGCTGAACATTTTGATTTGGAGTACACCTTGCTATTTCCGTGGCTTTCAAATGGCAACTGTGAACCAATGGTTTCGTGCTTGGCCTTAATGCTTTGCTCTGCTGGCAAATAATTTTTTTAAAAAAAGCTTTTTGAAAGCCTTTGGTCTCATTTGCCTCCTATATGAGCTAACTTTTAAAGAATGGGCACAAATGCATACATAAGGGTCTGGGGACTTCTGTTTCAATGTATCTGAAGAAGTGTGCATGCACACGAAAGCTCATACAGTACCTATGACAAACTTAGTTGGTCTCTAAGGTGCTACTGGAAGGATTTTGCATTTAAGGCTGTTTTGATGCTGTCCTAAAATACAATATTTACTATTCATGTCGTTATGGGAAATTTTACTTATTGAATATGTATGATGTGTAACTTTTTGGAATGTCTGCTGTAACGGTATGAGTTGCAGTTTTATGGGCTTTATCATCTTTTAAAAATACTTCTTTTATTAATTTGTGATAAAACATGTAAACATAACAGAGGCACCACAGGAGCAAGAGCTAATAAACATACAAGGCTGTCAAAAGGAATAAAAGGAGATTCCCATTCATGACTGGGTGAATCTAAGATAACATCTCTGGTTGGAGGCGTAGGTATCGTTTTTTTGTATACAAGAATATCCTTAAAAACCAACAACTTGTGTACATATTTAAGGGCGTATTTAATCTTCTTTTATCATGTAATCTCAGTAAGCAAACTCAAAGCAGACAAATCTCTGCACTTAAGCCCACAGATTCCGGTCATTTGTGGCAAGATTTACAGCAGGGTATTAAAGATTTCTTCATAAGCTGTGAAGATTCAGATCATCCAAGTTCACTGTGTTCTCTCCACTCCGTTATTAATCCCCTTTCCCCATTACGTGCGTGTCTGTTTACTTTTGCAGAGGCGCTTTATGTATTCTGAAGGACAGCTTCCTATATCCTACGTAAAACACACCACAGTCTTTCCTGTGACCTTTTCTAAAGGCATTTGTAAAGCAGGGTCCTTTCCCTTAAGAGCAGAGCAAATCTGCATGCTCTATGATGCGGTGAAAATAAATGACTTTGTTTAATAGAAAGTACCGCCTGGAGCTGTTAATTTAGCTTTTGGCAGAGTTGCGCAAAATGATCCTGTGCTGCAATATATATTCAATCTAGGGGGAGGGTGGGGGAATAGAGAATATTTCATATGGTGATGCCTATATTGGAAAAATAAGGGTGAATGCATGTGCTGTCATTAAACTGCTGCAGAAGGGTATTTGCCTGTGACATCACTGGTGGCAAGAGGCACAACTCCTCTCTTGCATGTTTCTTCCTACTGATGGGGCTTGTCAATCTGGAAAGGTAGCCCATTTAAAAGAAGGAAAATTCTGGTCCTAAACCTCTGCTGCCTTGCGGGATATCTTCAGGAGAAGAAAAGGCTAAGGAGTAAACCCTACACAAATCTGGAGTGGAGTGCCTAAGGTGGTTGGATGGCACCTTGTATGCCTCCTTCTGGCAACTCCTGCAGACAAGCTGGTGCTAAATGTATCGCTCTGCTTTCCTTTGGACCACATTAGCGAAGCCGGGAGGGGGGGGTCTTGTTGTCTGGGCAGCCCTGGACCTCCATACATGCTGCCCAGGTTTGCATCCTGAGATCAC
This sequence comes from Zootoca vivipara, assembly GCF_965207765.1. Lineage (NCBI taxonomy): Eukaryota > Metazoa > Chordata > Lepidosauria > Squamata > Lacertidae > Zootoca > Zootoca vivipara. The sequence continues at coordinate 17,295,425 of NC_142588.1, forward strand.
TTCAGTGCTGCTAATGCAGCTGTTTGGCTTCAGCAACTTTGTAACGTATATTCATTTTGAATAGCTGCATGGTCCTTATAAAGTTGTGAATCTTGATTTCCTTTCCATTTTCAACAAGAGGAATGAGGGTCAAAATTCATACTGTTCCTGGGCTGGTGAGTAGAGTGACCATATGCCCTGCTTTGCAAAGGTGAAGTTGCCTATCAACAGTTAGTACCTGAACACAGGGGCATAGGGAGACGCCACGACACCTGGGGTGGCAAATTGCCATGCACCCGGGGGCGCGGTGTTGCTCCGTAATGACACATGCGTGCGCAGTCAGCACAGGGTCACGGTGACGTCACTGTGACCCTGTGCTGACTGCGTATGTGTTGGATCTGGCGCTTGCGCAGTCCGATCGGGGTGCCGCTGGCCTGCGGCGGCTCCACAGAGCGCCGCTCATGCACAGCGGCCCGTTAAGGGGTGCTGAGCGCGTGCGGAACACCATGGAGCCACTGTACACCAGTGGCACCCCGAATGGACTGCACATTTGCGGGCGGAGGCGAGGGGTGGGCCAGGGAGGCTGAGTGTCTGTCACCCCCCCAGGGTGTCACTTGGGGCGGACCACCCCCCTGCCCCCCGCTTGCTCCACCCCTGCCTGGACAACAAACTGATCAGGCATACCAGCCATCCAGTCACAGTCTTTAATGCTGTACATTAGAAACAGAAATCATGTAAATTCAGCCCATCTTCATTTTAACTCCAAAGCGAGCCATGCCAATAAACTTTTCTACATAACTTTGTATGCAAGTTGGCACTCAGGAGGCCGTTTGAGTGCTCACTTTTTATGCTAATGACAGATTTAGTTCTGAAAATCCATTCCATGTTCATTGCTAGTTTATAGCCAAGAACAAACTATATCAATCTCTCAAATGGTATGTATACAAGACTCTTTTAAAAGCGTTCTTTTTCTGGTGCCAAGGACATGAGGTAAAGGACACTCCCAATTTGACAAACATGTGCATCATTGCTTATTTGTTGCTTAGGATCAATGCATCTTCCATCAAGATGCACTCAAACTGCCATATACTGTTGCTGGGTAAATGTCTTTCTTTCTCAGTTAGTTGGGCCTGTCTGGAATGTGATGATGTGACTGCCCCATGTATCCAGACCCTCCAAGTGTCCCTATTTTCCAGGGACAGTCCCAGATTTACAGAAGCCATCCCGGTTTCTGATTTGTTCCCAGAATGTCCCACTTTTCCTTAGGACGTCCCTATTTTCACCGGAAAATGTTGGAGGGTATGAAGTTATGTGACCCTGAGCCAAGGAGATAACTAACTATACAATCTTTAGAAGACATTTGATGGTAGTCCTGTATAGGGAAGTTTTTTTTTAAAAAAAATGTTTAATGTTTTATTTTTTATATATATGTTGGAAGTAAAGCCAGTCAGATGGATGGGGTATAAATAATAAAATTATGATGATGATGAAATAGGTCACCCCTATTTTCATCAGAGAAGTGTTGAAGGGTATGTGTATCTCCCTGGTACCAAAATAAGAGGGGGAATGGTCCCTCTAACTGGGAGGGAGCATCTAAGGTTCTACCAAATTTTTTGTTACTCTCGGATTAGAGTGTTGAAGTACTCATGACCTGTTTCTTGTCTGACAAAGAAGAAAGTGGTTTAGAAACATATGCAGGAGTACCTTTGGATCTGAGGGCTGCTGGAGGTCACTGGAGAAGCCTAGAGGTTCAGGTCTCTGGGCCAGCAGTTCCTTATCTCTTAATACTCCCTATAGTATTAGTCGATGATGTTTTCATATTAGGCAGGGCTGTGAGGTTGACCGATTGTAGTTTGCCTAGCTTGCTCATGACTGAAGTAAGATTGGAAACTGGGAATTCCTGCTTCTAGCTCGAACCCTTAGACGCTGTATTACACCAGTCTTCTTTTTGAATCACATTTCTTTGAGAATCACATGACTGCAATTACCTGTTTGAAATGCATGCACCAGGTAGCCATTTTTCCTTTTTTTAAACACCTTTTTCTCTCCTTGCCCCACATAAACTACTGTATGGAAGGAAACACAAGGCATAACATGCTGTATAAGAAGATAAAACATGAAGCAATCCTTCCGTTCAATTTAATGCAGTCTTCTCTGTGAGGCAGTGCTTTCAGGCTACATTAATTCTGAACACAATTGAATGGTATCATCTTTGTGCTGTTCCGTTGGAGGGACGTTCTGTGAAAAATAGGAAAGTGTTTAGTTTATAGACTTGGGAGGACAAGGGGATTTTTTTAAATAAAAAAAATAGAGTTAATAATAGCTCATCCTTCATTTCAAGAATATGAGTGAACTAATGGGCAGTGGGTAAAATAATGGCGTTTCTTCACACCTATTCATTGACTTTTGTATGCTGTAGGATCATATATGACAATATGACCTGGACAATTACACAAACTTGTTATCTCTCTGGGCACATCTACTTTGGTTTAAGAGTAATTTCTTCTCTTTTGCAAAACTTGTAGAACTGTAGTGTGTTGTAGTGAACAGAGTGTTGGACTTAAACCAGGAAGACCTGAGTTATAAACCTCCTCTATCATCATGACTCCTAAAGAGCACTGGAGTAGCATAGATTAGTTACCAACTCTCAGCCTAACCCATCTTGCAGGGCTATTTTAAATATAAAATAGGGAGGGAGAACACCACCATATACAGCAACTTGAGAACAAGTTGTATTTAGAAAGTGCATTTCTGAGGGAGGCTTAGGATACCTCAGCACCCTTAGCAAGCTGAATTTTCCAGGAGCGGTGGCTGCGGCGGTAGGGACAGCGGCGGTGGGAAGTTCCAAGCTTGATATTACAATTCCCTCCCCCCCCCCGCGTTCCCCGTGCATAGCTGCCAAGTTATCCCTTTTTTTAAGGGAAATTCCCTTATGCTGAATAGGCTTCCTCGTGAGAAAAGGGAAAACTTGGCAGCTATGTCCCCGTGGCGTCCTGGGAGGAAAGAATGTTGTATAGGATCTGTTTCTTAGATGGCCAACAGATGGCGCCATTGCTACACAAAAGGATATGTCATCTGTTCCTTTGATGTCCAAGAGAGGGCGCTATTTTTATGCAAAATCAGGTGTTTACCTCTCACAGGTGTGACATCTATATAATCTAAGTTTATACAAACACTCCCCTAGTGGAATGCAACATTGTGTCAAAATTTCAACGCAATCGGTCAAGCGGTTTTGGAGGTAGCTGGCGGTGTACGAATGGGGATATTTTATTTATATAGATGCATCTCTGGGTTATTTGTGGGGCATAGGAATTTGTTCCATCCCCCCCAATATAGTCCATCCCATCACATGGGCTGAGAGACGGTGACCCACAGCTGAAAAAGGTTGCTGACCCCTGCATTAGATTGTAGTGAAATCTCGTATATATGGAGTTGATTGTGCTTTGGAGTGACATGCAATTCAATTCAGACATGGAAGCCATCGCTTAATATTGCCTTTCTCAAGCAGCAAGTATGTAGGCATGAACTAGGCCCCAGTTTGAAGAGGAGGTAGTCCCATTTGGACTTCCTTCATCGCCATTTCCCTTTCATACTGAATGTGGTGACCCTGTTGCTGCTTTGTAAAATATCCAGTACTGAAAGTACTTGGAGTGTAGTCAAATTTTATTTCTTTTGAAGAAAGCTCATCAAGATTAAATAATGCATGGCACATAAATTTTACTTGGCTTGTTTAAGGCAGCGCACGTTAATTAAGCTAACAGGAGTCAAGAGCAGCCAGAATACATGGCAAACCAGCGAGTGATTTCTAAAAATAAATATAGCATTACTACACATCCTCTTAATGTAATAATGCTATAATATGTTGGTGACGTTTCCAGTGTGTGGTGTGATTTCACCCCAGAACATGTTGATCCAACATTGTAAGACAGAGCCTGTCATGCCTTAGAACTGGGGGTGGGGGGGTGGGAGAAAGGTGGGTGCTGAACAACATCCCAGTCTCTGAGTGGTGTGAGATTCCAGGAGTTCCAGGCGCTTACAGTGTTGGTGTTTCCTTTTGGAAATGAGGCACAGTGGAGGCCATGGTGTCTTCATGATACATGATTTATGCAAATGATTTATTAAAAGCATTAGCACCCCAAAATGGTCTTGTTTCTCCCATAGCTTGAGCCTTGGATTCAAATGGAAATCAACCAGTGCTCTGCCTTTCTGCCTTTCCAGCTTGCTGCTTTGCTTCTCCATCACACCACGTTCCCTTCCCCACTGCCCAATCTATGGTTACCTAGAATTGCAACCATTTGCTCTAGTTCAGTGATCAGCACAGTGATGGGCAAAGCTATCTGTGGACACCTGGTGGTTTTTAAAGGGGCCAGATCCAGCATGTGGACTGCCAGTTTTTCGCCCTTAGAATCATAGAATCATAGAGTTGGAAGAGACCACAAGGGCCATCCAGTCCAACCCCCTGCCAAGCAGGAAACACCATCAAAGCATTCCTGACAGATGGCTGTCAAGCCTCTGCTTAAAGACCTCCAAAGAAGGAGACTCCACCACACTCCTTGGCAGCAAATTCCACTGTCGAACAGCTCTTACTGTCAGGAAGTTCTTCCTAATGTCTTACTGTCAGGAAGTTCTTCCTAATGTTTAGGCAGAACCTTCTTTCTTGTAGCTTGAATCCATTGCTCCGTGTCCGCTTCTCTGGAGTAGCAGAAAACAACCTTTCATCCTCTTCTATATGACATCCTTTTATATAATTGAACATGGCTATCATTTCACCCCTTAACCTTCTCTTCTCCAGGCTAAACATGCCCAGCTCCCTAAGCCGTTCCTTGATTTACTTCATTCTAGGTTTCTACTAGAAAACTACTTGTCAGCTTTTATGTGGGTAATGTTCTGGCCTCATCAACACACTCTAGCCAGCTAAACTCACATCCAATCCACACTTCCATTTAAACCCATCGTCAGCTTTATTAACGGCTTGAAATCAATTTTAACAGTAAATAATTTAGAAATGCAGATGACCAGGCTGCAACTCAGTGTGGCAGAGAAGGCCAGAGGCAATCAGTTTTAACTAGGTCTAAACAGGATTAGATAACCTACACAAGAGCAACCAACTGAAGATACTAGATACAGTACTAAGGATTGATCAGATGCTAAGGGGTTGCAGAAGGAAAATTGAAACAGTTCTAAACGCATACACTAGGGGGCAATATAACAAACAACACAGTACCCATTTGGGGGCAGAACACATAATAAGAGTTTAATTTGAGAGCCAGGATAGTGTAGCAGCTAGAGTCTGGGAAAGTTCACGTTTAAATCCTCACATACCTTACTGAGTGAGCTTGGACCACTCCCTGTCTCTACCTCACAGGGTTGCTGTAAGGGATAAAGGAAAGAGGGGAACATTGCATACGCTATCCTGAGCTCTTTGGAGAAAGGGTGAGATAAAATGAATGTAGTAATAATGGTATTGATTCTGATATGCTTGTTAATGTTTTTTCCCCCCATTTGCATGACTAAAGGCGACTTCACATATGATGTATGTGTGTGTTTTATAACTAGATCTACATGCATCAGGGTCGGGGAGCCTCTCTGATGTGCACATGGTTTCCCCCCGCAACAAGTATACACAGCTTTCAAATCATGCATTTTTCTCTGCTGTTGGGCTGCAATTATAAATGACCATAGACTAAGCAGGGGAAGTGCATGCATCCAATTGGATCATGTTTTGGAATTTTTCACTGCACGCTGTTGCCCAACAGAAAGGGCAAGGTGCTTTCCTATATGAAACTGGATGACCGAGCAGTAAAAAACAATCACAAAGCAATAGGAGAATCTGTGCACAAAGATTAGCTGGGCATAGGCAGGCTATGTACTGTGGGCAAGCCTGAGTTTTTTGCTCTGTCTGTGTGGATTTAAGATTCTGCCGGGATACTGAAAGTCAGACACTGGGATAAGGCAGTAATTAAAATACTGCGTTATGATATCAAGAGCAGGAGTCTGTTTTTGTAATCAATAAAAGGTGTCAGACAGCCAAATAGCTGGAAGTTACAATTCCCCAAACTCATGTGCAATGCTATTACACTGCAGCTTCATAGTTAATCAATTGCCTAACATCTGCGAAATGTCTCTTTGGAAAGATGTGGAGAGCTCATCCCCTCCTCTCCATGACCCTAAATAAATTCTGGGATAACAATAAATGCTGTTAACTTCATAGACACATTGAAAAGAGGCAACTGAAAACTGTTTCTCATACCTAATAGAAACTGGTGCTAACCAAATGACTGTGCGTGGAAAGTTTCCTTTTTATTTTTTTCTGAAGGAGCAATGAAGCAGAACCATCCATTTCATTACTGGAAATGACCCAATACCTCCCCCCCCCCCCAGAGTGGGCAGGGGGAGGGCAGTGGCTATTTCTTCTAGAGTTTTAAAATGAATTGCCAAATGAAAGCACACTTTGTTCCTCAGAACATTGCGGTAGGCAGAATGTTCATTCTCATTGGCTTAAAATATTCCTCCAGGTTGCTGAAAGATTGGGAAGGGTGGCTGCTTCTTTGTTATATAGTATTTCAAGTGTTTCACGCATATTGACCATGTTTGGACATAACACTGAACCACAGCTTAGTACTGCATGAATGAGCCAAACCTCTTTCTGGGCTCCTCTTCCCCTCTCTTTATTCTGCACTGCTTGAAGGAAGAATTCAGAATTACTTAGTTTTAAGTCAGCCATGCCTTCTTGAGTCATCTGAACTGAGATTTGTGGTTACCACTAACTGTGGTGAGGTTCAAATCAAACTAGCTTAATAAACTGCAGTTTGAAGCTGGCTTCTTTCGAAACGGACTACGGCCAGTGCTAAACCACAGTACCGAGTTCAGATGAAACAGGAAGCCATGGATAGCTAAAAATAAGAGGAAAAGCTTTCAAAATCCTCCTGGCTGTACAGCAAGGGAGAGTGTGTGTGAGCTGGGGAGGAGGCTAGGCAAATTCACGTAGTGTTTAGTGCTGTGTCCGAACTTGGCCACTGTCTCAGTGGTCCTTACTGGGAATCACTTTAAACACTGATTTTCCAGTTCTTAGTGTTCAGCTTTACAGGGCCAATCATTATCTCTGCAATGGAAGCCAATATTATCATTAAGACATGCTGAAAGGGCAGCACCAAAAACCAGAAAAGGGGCCAGAAGTCCAACAGGTGCAGGAGACGAACTTAGTATATTGTATATCCCAACAGGGGAATGTTACTACCATGTTGCCGATGGTGGGCAGAAACTGTGAAAAGTAGTTTGCATAAGTCCATCTGAAACAATTGTTTGGATCCACAGTGTCCCCTATGTGAGACAGTGAGGATTTGCTGATATTGCCAATGTCCCTCTTCTGCTTCAGTCCCCATGTCCTGGTGCATCCATTGTAACTTCCTCTTACCCTTGGAGGAATTTACGCAGAACACTCTGTGATTCTTTGGATCTAAGCCAATCATTATTTAGAAAGAAAGGGGGATTTCAGATGCTAATGTCCATGTGCAGAATTGTGATGATCAGAGTTGAATTCTGGGCGTATTCCCAGCCCTTTATTGATTTTGTTTTTCTCAGCAAAGCGGAACAAAACAAAGAAAAAAAGGAGAATTTGACATTTAGGCCAGCTTGAGTTGGAAGGCAGAGGTCTATCTCAAACTGGGGCAATGGCTGTACTTATGTGAGATGTTATTTCAGCGCCATTTCTTTTCCTATCAGCAGTAGAGTAGTGCTCTCCTAGTAGTTAGGCATTTCCCATTACAACTGATGTCTGCTGACTTGCCTTCTGGTGAGAGAAGTCAAACTGTGCAGGTATTAAGAGGCAAAGGTCAGCTGAAGACATGGTCTGACTGAGGATCAGGTATTCTCAGGCAAATTTGCCACTTTTTCTCCTGCCATGCAGTGTTGTTGTCCACTGGAGTTCTTTGGTTCTAGGCACAAGCTGTGCATACTTGGCGACGCTGAGTGCCACCCTTGGTCTCATTCAGGTACACTCAAGAGTTGGGGGTCACTGCAGCTTCCTAACCAGAGTACAATCAGTGTCAAGCCTCAGTTTGTTTCCACGTTATGTGTGAACCCGGCTGATTCCAAAGGGCAGCAAGATTGGGCTGTTGCCATGGCTCCTAGACCACTGAAGGGCCCACTTCCCCCAAAGTAGCACCATTTGTACTTTGACCAGAAAAAAAGGCTTCCTGCAATTATCCATACTGAAGAGAACTAGCAGTAAACAGAGTGTTGCACTTGATCCCAAGGCAAGTCCAACACTTTGGATTGACCTGGTTTGAGATTCCTGCTTAGCAATGAAGCACACCTGGGCGCATCCTTATTAATCAACCTACCCTATTTCAGGTGGTTCCTGTGATGATAAAATGGAGGAAACCACAATTATGGTATCTGAACTTCTTAAAGGACAAGCTGGGATATTAATGTGAAAAAAGAATGGAAAAGCAGAAAGCAGTGGCAGCAAAAGGTGAATGCTTTAGTTACAACATTTCTGTACTAGCAGACTGAACAATTTGGGGAAGGTGGTGAAGAGAGGTGTGATGTGGTAGCTGCTACCTGCATTCTTGGTGACACAGATTAATTAGATTCCTTCCAATCTGGGAACAACTGGTTTGAACAGAACCAATAAATGATTAAGAAGTTGCTTATAAAATCACAGAATTGTAGAGTGGGGGAGGAACAATGAGGGTCATCTAGTCCAACCCCCTGCAATGCAGGATATTTTTTTTGCCCGATGTAGAGTTTGAACCCACAACCCTGAGATTTAAGAGTCTCTACTTACAGAGCTATCCTGGAGTCTAATTTGCCTTAATAATAACTTGCTAGTTTGCGAATACCAACAGTTCCTGACAAATTTGTAAAATTTGAGGTGTGTTCTACCATAATCACTTCCTGTGCCAGGGAGTGACCCACAGTTTGTATGTTATGACAAGCATGTGGAAGCAGCGGTGGCTAGCAGGGTACGATCCTGCTTCCCCATGTGGTTTGTCTATGCACTTTGGTGAACTTGTGCATAACTTCTCTCAGTGTGGCTGAAGCTCTTTGCAATTCCTTGTTGACACAGGGCTTACCTTACTTATAACAAACTGGAGTTAGGATTATGGAATCATTTAGCAGGTGACCAGGACTATAACTTTTAACCCACTAATGTCACCTTTGGCATTAAATAGCAAGCTCCTTTTGCTTAGGATGCATATTGCTAGAACTGGTGGAAGAAACAATTCCATCTGCTTTTATGGAAACAAACTGGGGAAATGGTCCAGCTGTGTTCAGAAAAGGAAACACAATCAGCAGTGGCATCCTTCAAAATCTGATGCTCTTATGGTAAAAATGCTTACAGTATTTGCAGGAATTTGAAAGCAATTGCTTTGTTTGTAGGAAATGGTTTTAAGAGAATGAAACCTATTTTTTTTTACATTTTTTCTATTATATGTGTCCAGCAATTTTTAACACGTTAGAACTGTGGCAGCTATATTTGATATGAACATGAGCTTGCGAAACCTTAATTCCGCTTCTTTTTAAACCAAGGGGTGTGTTGCGGGTGTGGTGGTTATTCAAGGTCAGCAGCACTGAGAGGCAAAAGTGAGTCTGTCCAAGGCAATATTTATGAATGGGCTTTCATCTGCCTCTAATTGAAATTAGCATTGAGTCATTCCTGCCCCCCCCCCCCCGCAGTAACTTTCCAAGGAGACAAATTTAACTTGACAGAGGAATAAAAGGTCTGAACTCAAGCTCTCCAAAAGAGTACAAAATGTGGCCAAGCTCGTAAATCACACTGCTAAATTGTAATGCATATCCTAATTGGTCTCAAGTTCCATTTTTAACCTTTCCTTTAGCATCATAAGGACAAGAAGGATATTTTAGCATGCAGCAGACGAGAGAGAGAGAGAGAGAGAGAGAGAGAGAGAGAGAGAGAGAGAGTTTAAAGCAGACTGAGGAAATGGACATTCTGAAGGGCTGCATATCTCTGCCCAGATCTCCTTCATGCTGCCCAAGTAGCTTAGATGGCTAAAATGAAGCCTCAGTTTCGGAGACAGCATAACTCCCGAGTATCAGGTGTTGGAAACAAGCAGCAGAAGAGAGTCATTGCCTTCATGCTTTGCTTGTGAGCTTCCCAGAGGGATCTAGCAGGCAGCTGATGGAATCAGAATGCTAGGCTAGATGAACCCGTGGTCTGATCCAGCAAGCCAATGCTTGATTTCTTTTTTAATGTTTTTTTTTTAAAAAAAATTCAAGTATTAATTTCAAGTAAGGACTACAGAGCTTAGGAGTTGTATAGAAGAGAAAGAAAAATAACAGCTGATGATTGTAGCAATGAGGCCATTCTTATGATCCCCAAAGAAGTGTAGAATCTAGTCAGGTATGAATTAGAGATGAAATAATTCTTTTGCCATATCTCAGAATTAATTATTCAAATGTTGAATGGAATAATTTAAAATTTGAAATTCAAATTCTAAAGTAAAAATTTACCTCAGGATTTGCAGCGCAAGGATTTGCTCACCCTCTCGGTGCGGCGGCGTTGCAGGACAGTGAGGGCTCTCCTCAGGCCCTGACAAGGGAATCACAGCATCAGTGTCCCGTCTGGATAGGTGGTGTGGGCATAAAACCTGTGCTGGATCAGGAGTTGGATCCTAGCCTGCACCCGGGATTGGCAAAAGGGGATGCTGGCTTGGACATGGGCTGGGCCCGGGGTGGGCGGAGCCAATGGAGCAGGAAGGCTTCCCTTGGGTCCACACCCTGGCCATTTAAACAGCCCGCACCTGGGGCCCTACCTGCTTTTCCATCATCGGGAAAAGTGCTTTGATCTTGTTGGTGCCTTCTCTTGGTTGTTTTGATGGGAAGAGACCAAATACAGTATATAATGTTCTCCACTTTGAAACGATACGAAATACCTTTGCAAGTGAACAATCAAATGCTATCCAATATTAAATAGGGGGTAATGTTGAGCATCCTAATACTCAAATATTCAAATAATATCCAATATGCATTTGGCAGCAAAATATGAGGAGAAACTTTGGGCGGAAATGAATTTCAGTTCCAGAATTCATTCGTTCTTTTCTGTGCACAGGCATATTTCATTTTTTAAAAAAAACAACTAGTCATGATGCATCTCTCTACCCTCTCAGAAAAGCGTGTGACAAATGAGACTCAAGCACATATTATTGACTCTGAATTTCTGCCCTGTCTTCCTTAATGGGCAGAGCACAAGGGTAGAATATCTGCTTTGTGTGCTGAAGATTCCATATTCAGATTCTGGCATCTCCAGATATAGCTGGGAGAGACCCTAGTTTATAATCCTGGAAAGTCACTGCCAGTCAGGGCAGACAATACTGAGCTGGATCGACCAATGGACTGATTCGGTATAAGCCAGTGTTGATGTTAATCTCTGTTGCAGAACACTAGCTCCCAACTGCCAAAAAAGCATCTGTCTGGTGCAAACTTGCACTACTGGAATGTGGCCAATACTGAATGCAGTCCATCAAGTAGGATAAAAGTAGTGCATATTCCCATTATATCAGCAACAGCAAAATGTATTGTGACACCTTAAATGCTAACAAAATTATTATGGCATAAAGGGTTCATGGACTAAAGTCTACTTCATCATCAGCATTACATTAAGTTATATTCACACCTTTCAAAATTAGTTCCAGTTGCGTTGCATCAGAAAGCCAGGCATGAACTGGCTGTTTGTTCAACAAGCAAACCTACCCACTCGACCATTGCCAAATTGCCATCTTGCTTTCCGTTTCAGCACACCATAACTCCAGATTCAAGAGCTTTCTTGGTGGGCCAATCTGTTACTGATTGTGCTAACCTGCGGAAGTATTCCCCAGAGTTACATCGGTTTCCTGTTTTGAGAAATTGCTTCTGCATGACTTCAGAGGCCAGCTTGGTATCTGGGATATTTCACTGGCTTCATCCCCATCCTAGTCATTGACTTGTTCGCCTTATTATTGCCTGAGAAGCAAAGACATGGTTAATTGTTTCATATGGACCATGAATTCTAGCGTCTTAAATGAACCGTGACTGTGAGTGAGGCTATGGCTCTTCCAGAACCGATGAACAATTGCTCTCATGTGGTGAGGAACTGACTATTCTTAATAGGCTACCGTCCAAAAGCTATGTATTCAAAATGTTACTTGGAAACTGGCTGGTTTCAAGGGATTACTGCAGACTACTGAGTTCAGGATTCCTGCTTAAGTTGGGGCAAACTGGGAGGTAAGCATCATGTTGGACTTTTTTTCTTATCAAGCAAAATCATTTCAAGATGTTTAGCTGTAGAAAAAGTATTAAACCCCCCCCCCCAAAAAAAACTAACCAAAAGATTGCAGACTCTTTTAACTGCAGGGTTGTTTTGTGCCCAGAGGTATTTTAGGCAACAAAGAGTTGCTTACCAAGAAAGAGGACCTTAGTTAATGCCACACAACCTTAGTCATGCCTCACAGTCACACCTACTGAAATCAGTGTACCTAGTGCAGGTGGCACTGTGGTCTAAACCCCTGAGCCTCTTGGGCTTGCATTTCATAAGGTGAGCAGTTCGAATTCGTGTAACAGGGTAAGCTCCTGTTGCTTTGTCCCAGCTCCTGCCAACCTTGCAGTTTGAAAGCATATCAGCATGAGTAGATAGATAGGTACCGCTGCAATGGGAAGGTAAATGGCATTTTCATCCGCTCTGGCTTCTTTTGCAGTGTCCCGTTACGCAGGAAGTGGTTTAGTCATGCTGGTCACATGTCCTGGAAAGCTGTCTGCAGACAAACATTGTCTCCCTCGGCCTGAAAGCGGAGATGAGACCTCATTCCATAGTCGACTGGACTTTACCGTCCAGTGGTCCTTTACCTTTACTTTTACCTGTACCTGAGTATATTATTTATTTCAAGTATTTATAGACAGCTTTTTCATCAGAAAAGATCACAAAGCAGTTTAAACCTAAGGACAGCATGGATTGAACTGGGGACTTTCTGCATGGACATCATGTGCTCTGTCTCCGAGTTTCTTGCCCTTCTATTTCCCCACGCCCAGCCATGTTCGACTGTGGCCAATGTGTTCTTTTTAAAACAGAACTTTGTCTGGAACCATCTAGAAAGTACAATAAGCATGATGTGAACTGTAGGTGAGTTTTTAGAAATTAAAGTTTTATGAACTTCAGAAAATATCATAAACAGAATCTGTTAAGCAATCCAGTAATCTGAATTCATGCAAAAAATCATGGTTTGCTGGAGTGTTGGTCTGGGGAACCATAGTACACTTTCACTTACCTGTGTGAGCAGTGAAAGGAAGGAGAAATCTACCTTCTTGTGTCAGGTTAGAACCTTGCCTCATTCTCCCTTCCCTCTCTTGTAGTCTTGGCCGAATGACACAACTCTCTTCCCTCTTTTTTCACTGTTTGTTGAATGTGGAAGCAACTGGCAATAATGAGTTTTACCACTTGGAGGTGCTACTTTACAGATATATAGAACAAAAGGGCACCAACTGTGATGTCTTGTTTCTAGTGAAACTGCTAATTTCGGACTGTGTTATTTTACCTTCTTACCTTCCTCACTGTCACTTTTCTTCTTGTTATTTCTCTTGCGGTTCAAATTGTGACTCTAACTCTAATGTTCAAAGGTTATGATTCTCAGCATGCTTGCTGGGCAAAAAATTAGCAATGAAATCAGGGGGACTCGTGTCCAAGTAAATATGCATTGTGTTGTGCTGCAAAGCTAGCTTGCCTTTGGAGTATACTAATTAAAACTTTCCAGAAAAACAAGAGGTAGCATTTCTCATCTTGACACTGTGGACCAGAAGTGATGAACAGCTATCCATCCTTTCTTGCTAGATGCGAATGGACCATAGCTGAATGGCAGAGCTCATGCTTTGTGTGTGGAATGTCATAGCTTCAATTCCTGGCTTCTCATGGCAGGGCTGTAAAGGCTCTCTAGCTGAAACCATGAAGAGCTGCTGCCAGTCAGTGTAGGCACTATTGAGCTAGGTAGATTAATGGTTGGACTTGATATAAGGCAGCTTCCTGTGTTTATGTACACACACACACACACACACACACACACACACACACACACACACACCCCTTTTGCCATGTAGTTCTGACTTCTTAATCAATGTTCTGCTTTCAGAGGCTTTTGGTGTAAATTTACTCATTTTTTTGCATTTTACTGACTGGAATTAATTTGTATGGTCTGTGATCTCAGTTATTTGAGATAAAATGAACGAGAATTCTGTGAGGAGAATGATTGTACTTGTAGGTGTCAAGTAACATTGGGATTTGGCATTTTTGCACAATTTGCTATAGCTATTCATGGTGCTGCTTGATCTGCAGATAGAGAGTTGATGAACTTTTAAAAAAGCCTGCAGATAGAGAGTTGATGAACTTTTTAAAAAGCCTACAGCTCTCTATCACAGCAACTCCCCCCCCCAAAAAAACCCCAAACCACACATACCCTAGTACAGAAACTTTCATATTTCATTGGTGAATTTTGAAAACCATTATTTGGGTCTGAAAACCATGCTGTGTCTATATATTTTTTTGAGTGATGAATTCAATCTGTTTTCTCCGAGCAAATATCTTGTTATGTGCAGCAGACTTTTTGATGCTGGCTTGGACCAACTGTCACAAAGAAGGCTCTTGATGAGACACTTGGCTTCTAGAAGTCACTGTTGCTGGGGTGACAATATCAACAGAAGGAGCGTCTCACTGGGGAGGAGAGGGCTGCCAGGGAAAGGAGGCAAAGCCTGGTGGGCTTCTCCAACCCTGGTTAGGAAGTCGCAGCTGGTTCAACTCTCTTAGAATAAATGTAATGTGGTTTGAAGGAGCTCAACCAGCCAACAGCCTTGCTCCCACATTTTGCACCAACTGAAGCCTCTGAACCTATCCTTCAAGAGCAGCTGTACACAGAGCGCATCACAACAGTCCAGTTGTGAGGTAACCAGTAGAGGAGTCAAAGCAGCTAGGCTACTCCTGTCTAGCCTTAGCATCATTGGGCACCTGCCAGGGCAAACATCCCTGCAGGGGACCCACTGACATTTTCTGGAGACTTTTGGTCCCGTTCTCATGCTCTTGGCTATTGCTGCCTGTGTTTGCCCGCTGTCTCTGAGCATGCAAGCAAAGTCAAAAGTAAGTTCCAGTAGCACCTTCCAGATGCCTTGGGTCTGGGCTTGGAGCAACCAGCCCAGGCATGCTTAACTGGTTGGTTTACATGGTGGAAAGAAAAGGATGGTGGAAAGAGTTTGATAGCCCTTCCTTCCAAGGTGAGGGGGAGTGGCCTAAGCATGGACTTAACAGCTCCATGTATTACCGTATTTTTCTGTGTAAAAGACACCCCCATGTATAAGATGCCCACTACTTTTGGGGACCCCAAACTTAGAAAATGAGCATATGCACGATCCATGTATAAGATGCCCCCAGATTTTTAACTTTATTTTAAAGTAAAAAATAATCTAGTCTTATACACAGAAAAGTACAGTAATTAGAGTTAAGCATGTTGGTTATATGAGGCTGATTTATATATGTTATATTGCCATGCCTGGCCATAAATATATATTGACACACTTGTATCAGGCAGCCAGAAAGACTGAGGGCTTATATAGAGGAAACAAAAGAATCAAAGGTATCCCGATCAATGCTCTCATTTATTTTTTTTAAAAATAGGATCTTTTAAGGGGCTATGGGGAGGGTGACCCATGTTACTAATTAATACTGAGAGACAGGTCTTGGGCTTTGGTTTGATGTCATTACAATGCATAGTGCAGCCAGATATAGTTATTGAAGTGTTATAATCTGAGAAATACGTATGAAAATTCACTCTAGCTGTTGGATGGATGAATATTTAAGAATCTAAATCCATGGAAAATAATTCTGGGATGAGGCGTCTTAGCCTTAGACATACTTGTATTATTAGCTCTGCTGGAAATAGTCCAGTAGCATTTTATTTGATTGGGCTTGTATCTTCCATTGTACGCTTGATGAATAGATATTGCTTGCTGGCAGGATTATAAATCCAGTCAGATTTGTCATCAGTTTGCAGTTACAGGAAATAAGTTACATATGGTTTTATAAAGCAGTGGGGGAAAATACAACCTTCCAGTTAAAAATGAGCGAAGTCTGTGGTATCCACAAACTGAGGCTGAATTTGTCATGTAGTAAAGATGTTCCTTGCCTCCATCACTTGAGACTCTGGGGGTGAGATGGAGAGAGCGCCTCTCCATAGATCAACCCCTCTGCACCAGAAAACTAGAAATCAGAGAGGACAAGTATAGCCTGTTCTGACAAGTTTATTCCTTTTCTGCATGCTGGGATTTTGTTTCTCAGTAGAGTATTCAATTATTTATTCAACTATTTATTTATTAAAATTTTATATAGCTCTTCACTCAAGGCTCACAAGGCAGTTTACAATATCTGACACACACACCCCAATTCGCAGTCTAGTGATACAGTCCAATTTTACAGTGTAATCTGGTAGACTAAATTTTGCTTCAGTCCCACTTCTGTTTTTAGATTTGTGGTGTGGGAGCTGCTAAAACGTGGAACTGTGAACTGAGCTGAACGTTCCACAGATCAGTTAATTTGTTCAAAAGTACAGTAGTGATCTTTGAGAGGGCCAAAAGCTTCCCCTCTCCATTTACTTCTAGTTATATTTTAATTTTATTTAATTTTAATTTTATTAATTATTTTATTTTATTTCATTAATTATTTTATTTTATTTTTAATTTTTAGTAATTCTAGTTATATTGTAATTTTTTAAATTATAATTGTTCACATCCATTTCCTCTTTGCTGCCATACTGAGCGCCCATACATTTTATTCCTCTTCAAGTGACCAGAGATTATCACATAGCAAATTTAGGTACTGGGTGACATAATTAGGGGTAAATGAAGCTCATTTACAACAAGAACAATGCTTCCCAGGAAGGCCACATGGGGGGCAACATTCCTCAGGATAGAAAATATTTGTGTGAGGGGGCTCCTTGCTTAGTAAATGCCACCTTGATTTACCTGTGGTGGGCTTGAAACGAGCTTTTGTACCTTAAGTGACGACCAAGACGATCACAGTGCCAAGCTAGAGACCATCCTGTGCTTTTGTGGGAAATATAGGTGCTTTTACCCTATAGGCGAGGAAGTGGAGCCCCAACTGAAACAGACAAATAAATCAAAACAATTCATCTTGTGCAACTTTGCCCCAGGGCACAAAGATCTCTGTGGGCCTGCTCTAATTGTTTCTAATTGTTGCAGGTACCGCGATTTCTCCTTCCAATTACAGCTCCTTCAAGGACACAGAGTGCCACTCAGGGGCAGTGGCATAGCTGTCAAGTTTTCCCTTTTCTCGCGAGGAAGCCTATTCAGCATAAGGGAATTTCCCTTAAAAAAAGGGAGAACTTGACAGCTATGGGCAGTGGTACACTTGGGTGATCTAATGGACTTATAGGAGGCCTGTTTGCCCCCTGGACCTACTGGTCTCAAACCCACCCTCCTCCCCAATGCTATTACCCCCCCCCCCCCCGCAGTCCTCAGAAAATAGGGTCATTCTATTCTACATCATGCTGTGGTTTTCCAGAAGCGGCTTTGTCATGCTGGCCACATGACCTGGAAGCTATACGCCGGCTCCCTTGGCCAATAATGCGAGATGAGCGCGCAACCCCAGAGTCGGTCACGACTGGACCTAATGGTCAGGGGTCCCTTTACCTTTACCTTATTCTACATCAATATCAATGCTAGTTAGTAGCATTTATTGATTTGGGGTTTTCTCCCCCCCCTCAGAACTTCCCTAAATGCAATACACAAATTCCAAGATTTCTATGCTTTAAAGTACCACAGTTCTGTGTGTTTCCTCTAACAACTTTTGTACACTTGACCAGAAGGAAATGTTCAAGCAGTAATACTGGCGTAGAACAGAATGTCCCTGTTTTCAGAGGAATGTTGGAGGTATTATGTTCGCTTACCTCAGAAGGTAGTTAGCTAGCCCTGCTGTGTTTGGGGGACTCCTCCTGCTCATTCTTCGGATATATATCTGCCCCAAAGTCTTGTCCTGGCGGCACCATATTTCTGACACTTACAAGTGTCTCCTCAGAGGCATTGGGTGACACAGTATGAAGACCCAAGGGCAGGTTAGAAAGTGGGCCACATATATGAACAGATTTGCGATAATTCCACTGTATTCCAGTGTCAAGAAAAGTAGTTCTTTTAAATGTTTGCATTATTTTCTTTATTAAAAGAATCCATGACTGATTACTCCATCACAATGCTTTCTTATCTGCAGCTGGAAGTAGTCATTTTTCTTAATGGGGTTTTTTTTTTTGCAGAATGAAATTGTGAAATTGTAGATAAAATATTTAGCTTGGTGTTTGCTAATGGTATGTAGTGAAAGGATGTGGGGTGGAGTGGCAGGGAGAAAGAGAATCTTGTAACTCAACCACAAGTAACAAAATTGCTATTTTTCTCTTCAGCTTTGTTGGTTGCTTTTGCCAGCATGTTTGCTGTGGCCCTCCTGTATTTTCTTGGACTTTATGTCTCCAAGTAAGTCTGTGTAAGCGGTATGTGGATCTATATGTTTTTCTGCTATGTTTTAAATCTGCAAGTTGTCATTGAATTACTTATTTCTACATTTATTTATTTTAAAGTATAGACGCATAAAGAATTAGAATAAAAAGTAATGTAGTTTTAGTCATTTTTTATGGGTGTGGACCTTTAACTGGGTGACAGGAGTGGCCATTTTCCATGTATGTGGCTGATGAAAACACATTTATGGAGGTATATTGCCAGTCACAAAGTTCAGCTTTGCCCCGTTGACCTGGTTCTTGAATGTATTTTTAAAGATATCTACAAGGAGCTGCATTCATCTAGGACCACCAATTGTTGCTCAGGGCAAGTATGCCCATGCCTAGAATTGGATTTTGGCCTATATCTGTGTGAGACCATCATGCTGGCATCAAATGGCCAATTTCTAACACTTTTAATCCATTGTGTGATTACTCTTGATATTTTTGATTCAGTAAAACTAGATGCACATATGCACCACATGTGTTTGCAGTTTTCTCTGCAGCCACTGCTGTGGCCGTTTCAGTGCAAAATGTGGCTTGCTTCTTTAACAGAACAAGAAGCTGCAGTGCAACATCAAAGAAACCTCAGGCAAGATGTGCGGTTCTTCCCGATGTGTGCGGAGTGCCTTCCTGTTCTTTATTTCCTACAAATTTGAATAAGCTTAAGTCATTGTGAGCTTCTTCATTGTACATAGGAAATTCAGGAACCCATACCATCTTTTGAAAGTTAGTGGGTAACCTTCTGCACCTTAAATTTCTTCAGTGTTTTTAAGGAGTTTTGTAAATCTATTAAGTTACAGGAGACAAGCTCCTCTTTAAACTGTTACTTATATTCAGGTTTTCTAATTCTAGGTAACGTTCAAGTCCTAGATTTATAGACAGGTTACTTTTTGAATTCTTGCAGACTTCACTGTACCCGGGTACACTGCCATTGCCTTCAACACAAACCTACTTCCATTGTAAGTATATATGTACTGCTTCACTCTGACTAAAACTTAATTGAACCACCCTTAATTGTGAAATTTGCATGTCTCGTACAGTGGTACCTTGGTTTAAGAACTGCCCTGTTTATGTACTATTCAGTTTACAAACTCCCCAAAACCGTAGTGTCTCGGTTTGCGAACTTTACCTCGGTCTAAGAACAGAAGCCGAATTGTGGAAGGGCACTGGTGGCGGGAGGCCTCATTAGGGAAAGCGTGCCTCGGTTTAAGAATGGTTTCAGTTTAAGAACGGACTTCTGGAACGGATTAAGTTCGTAAACTGAGGTACCACTGTATATGTTTCTAATGTGCATAAATTTCTGCAAATACCTCCTTTCCCCACCTGGTCATGTTTTAAAGAGCGACCCCTGCTGGAGTGGTGGATTCAGTAATTAAGAGTGCTTATTCTTGAGTTTTGAGTGATAGGCATAAAAGCACCCCCACAACCTCCTTTTTATTAAACAGAGTGCCTTGACCTGTGCAATGTACTACGTTTCACCTTTCTATTTGTTGTGGAAGGATCTTTTACCATTTTGATGCCTCTCCCCCCCCCCCCCGGAGCAAGTGAGTTGTGTCCAAACACTTGTGAACACAGCTTGCACTTTTCCACACTGATATGTTCCAGGTTGCCACTGCAAAGCCACCTCTCACAATCTGGTGGTGCTTCCAGGGTTTAACGGGGGAATTTCTTTACCCCTCCAATCCTAGTATACACTGATGTTCTTTTTGCAGTGTAGTTTTCCACTAAGTGGAACGCGGCTGGCGCTGTGGTCTAAACTGAGCCTAGTGGTTTGGAAGGTCGGCGGTTCGAATCCCCGTGACGGGGTGAGCTCCCGTTGCTCGGTCCCAGCTCCTTCCCACCTAGCAGTTCGAAAGCACGTCAAAGTGCAAGTAGATAAATAGGTACCACTCTGGCGGGAAGGTAAGCAGCGTTTCCATGCGCTGCTCTGGTTCGCCAGAAGCGGCTTAGTCATGCTGGCCACATGACCCGGAAGCTGTCTGTGGACAAACGCCAGCTCCCTCGGCCAGTAAAGCGAGATGAGCTCTGCAACCCCAGAGTCGTCTGTGACTGGACTTAACAGTCAGGGTTCCTTTACCTTTACCTTGCCTCTAAGTATGCTCCTTAGAGGAAAGTTCCTTCCTTCTGGCCTTTTTAGGCTGCTTCCAGACCACCTGATTATTGAGCATTCATCATGATTTGTTTGTAGCAAGGTTGCAGGCATGCTAGATGGCACCAGCTTTTTACCGAGCATTCATTCTGATCTCTTTGCAAGTTCAAACAGCATTACATCAACCAGTGTTGTTTTACGCTTTACATTTCCACATCACTTCCCTTATCTCAAAATGTCTGATTTTGGGGAGAAGGAGGTTTGTTGCGCAAGAGCTCTGCATCATATTTAATTGCGCAACTTGAATTTGCCAGCATGTGATTGAATTTGCCAATCTGTGATACCACCCCAAAACAGTGATAGCCTGGAAGCACCCTTAGAAGACTCCTCTTGTCTGATAGCAACCCTACTAAGCAGATAAAATGCTGTGGGGCTCTTGTTTGTGTCCCTGTCTTGCTCAATAGTGCTTGCTGTCAGACAAGATGCTGGGTGATGTACTCCTTTTTTGCTTAATGTGGCAGCTAACTTGACAGTAATGAGAGAATGCCACTGCTGGAGACAGATTTGAACTGCTGTCAAGAGCAGTCAGAGTAGATGGAGGTGTTTAAAAATATACGTGGCAGGTTTGTAGACGAACCTCAGGGTGTATTCTTCTACAGCAGGTGTTTTTAAGTCTTTCTTTCTTTTTTGCTAGCCTCTGCTTGAGATATTCATGCTACAAATGGGTACTGTGCTTTGTTAGTGGGCTGTGGCCATATGAGGAACAAGTTCTGGAATGTGTGTGTCGAAACTCAAGATCTTTGTAGTCAGGGGCTGGGGCCGGAGCTTCAGCTAGGGCTATGAGCTGACACCTTCATTGTTGACCAGGCAAAGTCAATAGGCCAGGCAACTAGTACAAATACCCAGAGGCCTCATTCTATTTGCCCAATGACATGGGCGTAGGCAGGGGGGCAGGAGGGGGCAATTGCCCCCCCTAGAAGCAGGGCCGCTGGCCAGCCTGCCCCGCTGCCCGCCCGCTGCCGTCTCCCTTCTCCCTGGCTGGCTGTGGGGCGGGCGGGCGGAAAGCCAGGCAACCGCTTTGCGCGGCTCTGGGGCTTTCCCTCCACCTGCCCCGGCGATTGCAGAGGGGGAGGAGGGGATCGGAGCAGCCTGATTTCAGGCTGATCCTGGCTCCCCCTCGCCCCTGCCGATCGCGGAGGGGGAGGAGGGAGTCGGAGCAGCCCGATTTCGGGCTGATCCTGGCGCCCCCTCGCCCCTGTCGTTTGAGGAGGGGGAGGAGGGAGTCGGAGCAGCCCGAAATCGGGCTGCTCTGATCCCCTCCTCCCCCTCCGCGATAGCCGGGGCGGGAGGAGGGAAAGCTGGCAAGGGAGAAGGGAGCTTTCCTTGCCCCGCTGTGGCCCCTCCCCTTGCCCCCCTGATTTTCATCCTGGCTACGCCCCTGTTGCCCATCACAGTGGCTGATAAAATGCTCTTATCCATTGGCTTACAGTAATGCTGCTCCCCACTTCTGCCAAGGCATCTCTCCCAGAAGTTGTTAGCCCCCATACAATGTGCTTTTAGAGTTTGAAAAAACTTGTACAAACTGAATGAGACTTCCTGATTTAATACTGATTGCTTGTCCACTGGCATTAGCATGAAAATTTGTTGGAAATAGGCAAATGTTTGTACCCTACAGCAACTTGTAATCTATCATATGTACTTAGAAAATACTGAGTATGAGACCAGCAGGGATAAGAATGTTCTGCTGGTTTCTTTTTTAGGTGGTACAGCTTGTGTGTAGTTCATAAAGTGTTTCTCATCCTTCTAAAAGAAAAATGGATCGCAATTATGAGTTGGTTCGGAATGGGCCTCAGTTGGCTAGGTGGATCTAATGATATAAAACGGAAATAAAGTAGGTGATGCCATATATCAAGCAAGGAAAAATTGAGTTTGGAGAGATGCAATCTGGCCTCTAGCTCAGGCTTTTAATCTTGAAGGGCATTTTTTAACATGATGTGATTGCTAATAATACTTCACACCAGGTTTTAGGAAATTAACGTTTTTAAAGAGAAAAAGAAGCACGCACACACCAATGACTGGAACATACGATTCCAGAATCTAAAATTCCCAGATGTCTAGATTTTGGCTTGGTGTTAGACTTTTAAGGACAATCTATTAATTAATTTAAAACAAATGCTGTGCCCAAATATTTTTTAAGCAAATATAAAAATGAATTAAGGATGCATCCCACACAATGATCTACTGATGTTTGCTTTTCACTTATTTTTGCTTTTTATGATTTCATTGTTTGGTTTTACGTTTTTATATTGCCGTAAACTGATGTGATGTATTTTTTTTTATGATACAGTAGTATATAAATATTTTTAGAAAAATAATAAAATGAAAATTAAATTAAAACAGCTAAAACATTACCAGTGTTAAAATCCAGCCTCTTCAAAGTTAATGCTGTGTCCACCCCACCCCAGGCAGAAGTACTGTAGCTGGCACATACCTAGCGAAGAAATGTCAAGCTGTTCCTTAGATATTCTAATTTGTTGAACAGATTGTTGCTCAGCTACTACGGTAGCTGTGGTGGTAGTGTTCTGAATGCCACTTGCTGGAAACTGCAGAAGGTGAGAGTGCTCTTGTACTTGGGCCTTGCTTGCAGGTTTCCCACAGGCCTCTGGTTAGACACTGTAAGAACAAGATGCTGGACTTTATGGACCATTGGCTTGACTCAGCAGGTTCTTCGTATGTACTTATAACATATAAGAAAAAGAATCAGTCTTGGCATCCATTCCCCTGCTGTTTGTCTGAGGGGACCCTCCAGGCGGGTGCATTCTGTAACTCGTTCTTGACACGTGTGTGTGTGTGAGTGAGTGAGTGAGAGAGAGAGAGAGACATACATACACATGTGCAGCGGCAGAGCACATTCTGGGAGCGGGGTGTGCCGTGCGCAATGACGTGGCACACGTTTTGGGGTGGGGCGCGCCACATTTTGGGGCGGGCAGCAGCGATGGTTCCCCTGGGATTGCATCGCTTGGGGCGATCCGCCCCTATCTTCCTACGCCCCTGCACATGTGTTTGTTTGTGTTGGCATCTATATGTCTTGGGAGACAATGGAAGAGTGCACCTGCACATTAGGGCTAGATTTATTCTGCCTTAATTTGTTCTGTAATACTACCCCAATGCTACTACAATTTTGTTATTTTAAATCTGCCCTTCACCCTAAGGTCCTGGGGCAGCTTGGAACAAACCTCTCTTTCCAACAATATGCGCTAAATGGAAAGGAAGCACTGTGAGTGGTTTATTTAACTACTCTACATTAGCATGTAAAAACTTACAAAGTATACTCAAACAAGTATCAGGTGTTATGACAATAACTTCAACAAAACCAAGACCATAACACCAAACCGGCTAGCAAATGCCAAAGACAATTTACTCAATGAACCATATTAAAGTGCAATATGCATATCAAAGCCTGGAGATACTATGAACAAACAGTATACTGAAGGCACAACTCTGTCAATAATGATGGTATCTTAGCGCAGTGCATAAACACAAAAGTACTGCAATGGTTCAACTCTACCAATAATAATAGTGTCCTAGTGCAGTGCAAAAGCGCAAAAGGTGCTGCAATAAGATCACAACTGGACGTGCAGAGTCATACAAGAAGGAACGGTCACAATGTGGACTGTGAAGCAAGGTCCTACGAGATAGCGGTCAAAAGCAGGTGCCTCCTCACCGTCCTTCAGCGAGGATGGATCTGAAGACCTGAACTCCGGATGTTGATCAGGTTTCGCTAGAGCTTCTTCGGTTCATAACGCTACAAATAGAACAAGATACAATGAAATCCTAAGTTATTCACAGGCACATTGTATCTTGTTGCTCCCCCATTTGCTTGGGGCGGAGTTTTTCAAGCTTTTTGGGTCCACAGCTCCCATGACCAACTACGTTATTTCTGTGACACCCCTGTGGGGCTCAAGAGTCCAGTTATGTCACCCCTTGCCTGCAGACCTGCCAGCCTCTCACCCCTTTTCGAACACCTCAGTGTTCCCCCAGACTCTTCTCTCTTCTCCTTGGGAGTCCTCTGAACAGCCGAGCAGCCGTAGCTGCCCCCCGGTCTCTGAGCTGCCCCCCTGCCCTAAAGAGAGTTGCCTCCTCATACTGCCCCACAAGGGCCTGGGAGGCACCCCCTGGCCAGCCCCAGAGGCACCATTTGCCTATGGAGCTTGTAGCCAGGGCTGCTGCAACAAACAACTCTGCAAGCCTTTGGGAGGCAGAAACATAAGAGGGCATCAGAGGACGGAGGGAAGGAAAGAGGGACAGAGGCCAGTGTTGCCCATGGCACCCCTGACCATCATTTAAGGCATCCCAGGTGCCACAGCACACTGGTTGAAAACCACTGGCTTAGGGGAAAGCCTCCATCACCAGAATGAGGTATATTTGGAGAGCAGGCTGCCTGTTGTTGATTTAATTGAGCTGTACTGGCAGCGACTGAAAGAACTTGCAGTTGCACTGTACAGAATGACAGAAGGATGGGCATGCTTGGAAGTATTCTCCAGCTGCTTCAGCGGCCATTGGTGGAAAATTGCCCACTGCCTTCTTTCAGAAGCTAATACAGGCACAGGGTGGCTTTGTTACATTGCACCCTTTAATTAAGATAATTGCATGTGAATTGGCTCATAGAAAGGGGAGGAGGTAGATTTTTAGGAATGGTGGGCCCAAGCATTGCATCCAGAAAGACATCTGCTTCCGAGATGTAGAGAATGGAAAACAACTCTTGCACTGTGTTCTCTGCTTCCTGAGCTAAGACCAGGAGGAATCCATATGAATAAGATGTATATTGGGGCCCAAACACAGGATTTGACAACTTCTCTCTTGGAGATCGTTTATAAAAACCAAACCAAAACTGAGGACTGATTGACATCACCACATGATTCACCTGTTGATTCCCTGGAAAATATTAACCACAATCAAATCCTAGAAAATATCCTGTTATATAGAACTGTTGTCCCAAACAGTGTGGAAATAGTACATTTAAGAGCATGTGCAGTTCAACAACAACAACAACAACTTAGAAGCCTCTCTGTGATAAGGAAACAAATAATCACATGGCAAGGTGGTTCTTGGACTACATCACAGCAGATGAGGAAATCACATGACAGACTTCTCTCCCATATCAATAATTCTTCATGTGGAAAGCTGAATGTGAGGAGAAGAGTTCCAGCTTTTTTATTTCTTTCTGAACGCATAAAATTTCTCCAGGACATACTAGCTTTCAACAGGGATTTTGTAAGCAGTGGTATTCAATCATGTGATTCCCCTCCATGTACAGTTAGAGGTGGTTTAATCCAGGAACATTTTTTTTAAACACATGATGCTGCTGGTTTTGTATATCAGAACACAGGTATGAGGCAAAAGTTGAGGTCAATATACTTTCCAGACAAGAGAGTAAAAATGTGCCATAGCTTCCAGTTATTGCTTACAAATACAAAAGCCTAGATGAGGCAGCAATTTACTTAAGGAACCATTTCCATTATCAGTGAATCATCTCTCTTTATTAGATGAGAAAAGCAGGAATGCCAAGTCTTTGGGCACAAAATCATAAGTCAAAATGTCTCACAGGAACCTGTACTTTTCCATGGTTATTGCTTGGCTATCTACCGGTAGATTATCTCTACTCCTTGCCCCTTAGTTTTCTGTGTGTTTGTTTAGAATTTGTTCTGACCCATCTCAAAGGCCCAGAATGGGTAACAGCAGTAGAAAAAAAGACAAAAGATCCACCTAGGCTTCTAACCATTCTAATTTGGGGAGATGCCTTCCCAGCATACCCTCCAACATTTCTCCGATCGAAATAGGGATGTCCTATTCAATAATAATAATAATAATAATAATAATAATAATATTCATACCCCACCCATCTGATTAGTGTGCCCCAGCCACTCTGGGTGGCTTCCAACATATGTAAAAACACAATAAAACATCAAACATTTAAAACTTGCCTATACAGGGCTGCCTTCAAATGGCTTCTAATGGTTATATAGTTACTTATCTCCTTGGCTCACAGGCACTGTGGTTATCTGCAAGGGATTCCCACAGTGGGACATCTTTGTATTGCAGACATGGGCGTAGGCAGGGGGGCAGGAGGGGGCAATTGCCCCCCCTAGAAGCAGGGCCGCTGGCCAGCCTGCCCCGCTGCCCGCCCGGTGCCGTCTCCCTTCTCCCTGGCTGGCTGTGGAGCGGGCGGAGGGAAAGCCAGGCAACCGCTTTGCGCGGCTCTGGGACTTTCCCTCCACCTGCCCCGGCGATTGCAGAGGCGGAGGAGGGGATCGGAGCAGCCCGATTTCGGGCTGATCCTGGCTCCCCCTCGCCCCTGCCAATCGCAGAGGGGGAGAAGGGAGTTGGAGCAGCCTGATTTCGGGCTGATCCTGGCTCCCCCTCACCCCTGCCGATCACGGAGGGGGAGGAGGGAGTCGGAGCAGCCCGAAATCGGGCTGATCCTGGCTCCCCCTCGCGCCTGCCGATCGCGATGGGGGAGGAGGGAGTCGGAGCAGCCCAAAATCGGGCTGATCCTGGCTCCCCCTCATGCCTGCCGATCGCGATGGGGTAGGAGGGAGTCGGAGCAGCCCAAAATCGGGCTGCTCCGATCCCCTTCTCCCCCTCCGCCATCGCCGGGGCGGGAGGAGGGAAAGCTGGCAAGGGAGAAGGGAGCTTTCCTTGCCCCGCTGTGGCCCCTCCCCCTCCCCTTGGCCCTGCCCCTTGGCCCGCCCCTTGCCCCCCCGATTTTCATCCTGGCTACGCCCCTGATTGCAGAGTTGGTCTGCCGATGGGCCTGGTGCCTGAAGCCAGCTCCCCACAGAGCACATCCTTGGGGTCGGATCCTGACATCTTCCATTCTATGTTCATGAGCAAGCCAACATAGGTGGGATGCAGATGTGATAAATCAATCAATGCTGCTTTCCTTACCTGTGAGAGGGATTCTTAAGTTCCTTGGGAGGAAAGCACTGACTTGCAAGATGCTACAGTTCTCTTGGAAATCTTGCTTAGCACATGCTCTTTAGTGTTCCGTGACTGCATTACTTTTTCTTTATACTGCTATCCAAGTGGGAGCCCCACCGATGAGACAATACCTGGCTTGGCTCCAGAGTATTTTATGTTTTGTTTATATACTGTATTTTCAACTTGTTATGTTTGGAATATCAGAAGTTTTTTGGCATAGCTTCTTTGGAGTCTAGGAATCTCCCAAATGCAATTGCAATTCCTTCTCAAAATAGGAGAGCACCGACTCCAATTTAATTTTCTGGGAAATGCTGAGTTGATTATCGATTTGCTTGACATCCTTGGCTTGGAAGAGGCTCCTAACATCTCCAGTGTGATCTCCAAATCAGTGTCTGTTAAAAGTCTGCTCTGCACTGCCACTTTCATTTCAGTTTTGTTTTTCACTATTCTAGCACAAATATTTTCGTTTCCTCCAGCATTAGACTCTGCATGCTGGCACTGTATGCTCACCCATCCCCAAATCGCATCCACACACCTGCAGTTATCTTTATGCAGTTCCCTAGAAAAGAGGGACACTTTGAAAATGGATGGTCAATTAGTCCAGTTTAGCTTCTGATAAAATTATTTAGCAGAAACAAATCAATAAGGAAGAGAAGAGAGAACAGGATTTTTCCAGTGTCGAAAGTGTGATAAAACTATTGTGTGTGGCATAAACACTCATATTTATTTTTGTCCCACTGTAGTATCTGGTCAAAAAGGTTTTGCAGATTTTTTAAGCAAAATAAAAGATTTAAAAACATATTTAAACAGGTGCAATACTGGGACAGGAAAAAAAATAGTGTGCATCTTAGAGGCAGCAAGGATTCTGTCCTACTACTTTCAACTTTGGGAACAGAAAGTATAGTACAGTAATATTTCTGTTCATACAATATGTGCAGGTTGAAAAAAAGAAAAGAATCGGGCTTCCGGTTCAGCGCCAGCGCCGATCGGCGGGGTCCCGTCTCGTCTCCGAGACGGCCCGTCTCTGCTAGGAGTGGGGAGGGCAGCGAGAGCGACGCTGCACCCCTTAGAACCTCAGGAAGAGCGTCCCGGGGGCGAATTTTGCTCGGCAGAGCCCCAATCCGGACTCCCCAACCCTCCGGCAAGCTCTAATAAGAGCTCCGGAGCGAGGAGGGTAGAAG
Organism: Zootoca vivipara; assembly: GCF_965207765.1. Classification (NCBI taxonomy): domain Eukaryota; kingdom Metazoa; phylum Chordata; class Lepidosauria; order Squamata; family Lacertidae; genus Zootoca; species Zootoca vivipara. Next base: position 17,324,188 of record NC_142588.1, read on the forward strand.
TCGCGGGGGCCATCTTGAGCGACAACGTTACCCTAGCGGAGAGAGCTTCAAGCCGAAGGCGGAGAGCGCTGGATTCTTCTGAAAAAAAATGATTGGAAATAAGAGTGTAAGTAATCTCACGATTTGGATTATAAAATAATTTGGATTTGGGAGAGAGGGGAAAAAAGAGGAAGCCACCCCCCCCACCGGCAACCTAAGAGACAGTAAATAGAAACCCGAAGCCGTAAATAGAAGATTTCAACTTAAAAGGTTCCCTCAAAGGCATCAAAGAGGATCTCCCCTAGATGCAGGGTAAAAGGGGAGAAAGACTGCGGTTGTGAATACCCTGCAGAAAGAGGTTAAGATCAAGAAAGACCTTTCTTTTCCCCGGGAGCCGGCAGCCCAGACAACCCAGTGAGCTGATTAGGATCTATAAGTGGAATTTTATTTTTATTTCTATTTTTGGACTTTCTGGAAATCCTTTTTTGGTTTATATGCTTTTGAAATGTGAGTCTGAACTTTATTTCTAATAAGATTTGGAGAATGCAGCCAGCTTGTTAAAATGGAGTCGAGAAAATAAACTGTGACCATTTTCCACCCCATGTGACAAGTTTTGACCTTGACAGGATTGAACTATGTCAACAAAAAGGTATTCGCCTGAGTTCCAGCGGACTGTTTTGACCATAATGTGGGAAGTAAGAATAGGACTATGTCAAGAGGAGACACAACAGCAAGAGTTAAAGCAACAATTCCAGATGGTGATGGCAGAATATGACTTCTTAGAGGATGAAGCTACTGAAACTGAGGAAGACGAGTGTGAGAATGACAGTGACAGTGATTTGGAGGATTTTGACAATGATGGGGACTGTGACTTGGAACGAAAAGATGAAGATGAGGACTGTGACAATATAATACAAAATGAAGCCCACCACGAAAGAAAAGATGATTTTACCCTACAAAAAGTCAGGTGGAGTGCCCCTCCTTTGAGGGGGGTACGATTGGATTTACTGGAACTCCAGAATACCCCCAGGGAAGAGGAAAAAAATAAGCAGAGAAGAGAAGAAACTCAGGGGTGCTGTATGGAGGCCTGGATGGCAAAATACTGCAAAAAGGGGGTGGGGTGAAGGGAAAGTGAGGTTGTGATTAATAGGATGGATTATTAGGGTTAAAACTGGACTGCTGACTACGGAACTTGCTGGATTGGGGGGTTGGAGCCGGAAATTGGGGATGAAAGGTTAGATTGGGAATAGTTATAGTTTAAAAGTGAATTGATTTTGGAAAAAGGTGAAAATATGGAGGCTTATAGAGGGGGGAAAAATTAGGCACGGGAAGAAAAAATGGGAGTTTGATTTTTCAGTGATTTGGATATTTGGTGAAAATGATAATAGCCAAGTTTTAAAGTAGTATAAGGTATAAAGGTAATTATTTCATAGAATAAGAAACTGTTGAAGAGGATAAAAAAGGGATGAAAACCGGGGAAGGGGGGAGGTTGGGGAAGCCCACAAAATATGGTTTATTAATTATGAATGGAAAAAAGATTATTTTTGTTTTGTTTTTCCTTTTTTGTCTCTTTTTTTCCTCTTTTTTTCTTTTTTTTTACTCTTTTTTGGTATGAGAACAGATGGTTGGATGGATGCCTTCCTGCGTACTGCCCTGGTTTCCTGGAGCTCTCTGGTGGCGGGGGGGGGGGCTTTGGGGGCAGGGGAGGGGGAGGAGGACAGAAATCCAACCATAAAATGGACCATCTCTGACTGTTCACCTGCGTGGGATACTTCTGTGGCAGGGGAGGACCCATGGAGGGGGGTGGGAAGAAGGTGGAAAAGGTGTTCATGTATGTACCGTTTTTTGTAATTTGTAAAATCAATAAAAATTATGTTTTTTTAAAAAAAGAATCTGACAATGAAGGGGCAAGGGTGGGGCTATGGCCAGGAAGGCCAACAGCTTGAGACATCTATCCAAACTAGACTAACACATACATGCATAATATCTGGCAAAAATCTAGGTTTATACAAACTTTGTAGGTATCATCTGCACAACTAGAAACCCTGCCTAGTCAAAGGCAGCTTTGGATTTAGGATGGTGTGGGCAGTTCCCTTGTAGGGCACTGAGCTGAGGGGTGAACACCACCACCATCACCACCACCACCACCACCACCACCTTATTTTGGAACCTATTGAAAAGAGCCATTAAAAAAGCAACTGTACCAACATGAATTATTGTAAAAATAATAAATACTTGGGGTGTCAAATTTTGGCTTCCTTCAGGGCACAATGTTACCAAAGTCAAAGGTTCCCTGAATGTGCAATCAAAGGCCTTTGTGTGTAAAGACTTACAGTCACTGGATGAGATCCATTGTTAGTCATACTTAGAGTAGACCTATTGAAATAAATGGATCTAAGTAACTTCTGTTTATTGTTTTCAGTGGATCTAATCCAGGCATCCACAAACTGTGGCCCTCCAGATGTTTTGGCCTACAACTCCCATGATCCCTAGCTAAGAGGACCAGTGGTGAGGGATGATGGGAATTGTAGTCCAAAACGTCTGGAGGGCCGAAGTTTGGGGATGCCTGATCTAATCTAAGTATGAGTTAGTTTGACGGCGAACAAATATGCATAAACGCATATAGGATGACTGTCTGAATTACGATTTTGCTGCTCTCTTCATGTGAATATCAGCAGTAGGGTAAAGTGTCAGCTCAAATATACCTTAAGTTGTAAATGAAGTATTGACTTAAAGATGCTGATAAGTTAGGGCTGCAACATGCAACAGTGCAATTTACGCATTACTCCTAGGCAAGTGAATTGTAGCCATAATTGATTAGTTTGTCAGAAGTTTTAAAAATCAATTAATGTAAAAAGACATCACAGTTATTTAGGCAGCATTTTCATTTTCATAAATATTTTTTTAATGCAAGTAATTATGAAAATTGCAGTTGGCAACACCATGTTAGATTAGAAAGGGCATTGCCCATTTTCCTTCAGGAAGGAGGGGAATAACTCTTCTTTTTGATATTTTATTAAAAGTTGATTAAATAAACACATAAAAATGTTTTGTTGTAAACCGCTCTGCTATTTTTCATGAATAGTGATAGATAAATATTTTTTAATAAATAAATGAGACTGAGAAGTTATGTTTATCTCACAACAACCTTGTATACAACCTGCAAGAGAGACTCTTTAAACAAGATAAAGCCACTGGAGGAAGATGAAGAATAAAATACCATAAGTGACTGACATAAACACACTACTGTATAGTTCTTCCATGTGTAAAGTCTCTCAAGAAACAAGATTCTCCATACAGAGCACCAACAAAACAACCTCCTAAACCTGCTGTGACATTTGTCTGGATATGAAAACAATTCTGTAAAAAATAGACTACCCATTTGTTTTTTTCTAGCTCTAGTCTAAACAATCAATGCACAACAGAAATTAGCTTTCAGGCTTCTTTCCGCTCAAGACTTTCTGTGATAAATGATGATTCTCTTTCTTGGCCTCTCAACTGTGGTGCAAAGTAGTTAGCATAATGAATAATTTCCTGAACAATAAAAGGACCTCTGTCTTTAAGAGCAATGTTTTAGAGATTGTAACACTATTTTATTTAGTAGTACTTTTCAAGAAGATTTAGCAATGAAATTAATCCTACAGGGACCTCTCTCTTTTTTGCATATGTTGCTTGGTAAAGTATCAACTTCACTGATGATATATAATGAATTTTTGTCCAACTGTGGATCCTTATGATCCTTATCTAGTCAAAATGACACCATTCACATGGAAGAGGCAGGCTTGGAAAAAACCTCACCGTTTGCTGAAGTACAAAAAAACTTTAGAGAAAAAAAGCCTAAGGCAGGGGTCGGCAAGGTTTACCTCGCCTGGGCCGGCACACTCCAGCAGAGATCCCTCCAAGGGCTGGATCGCACGCACGATTTCCAGCATCTGTTTCTGCGCAGATGCGATTTCTGGTGCTGCAGAAGTGAGTCCCCGCGCTGCACTGCACCAGTTTAGCGCAGTGTGTGGGTACTTGCCAAGTGGGTGGCTCGGTTCAGGGGCAGCTTGTGGGCCGGTTAAATGACCCCCATGGGCCGCTTCTGGCCCATGGGCCTTAGGTTGCTGACCCCTGGGCCTAAGGGGAAACCCTAAAAAACAGACTAGTGAAAACCGAGCATGCTTCGTGAACATGGAATACTTACTGGTTGACTTCTGGAACACAAAAAATGGAAACTAGAAAAATGAGGGAGAGTGGAATGTCATATTCTGGAATGCACATGGCTGGCTGGAACCCTGAGTAGAAGCACTGCATATGGCAACATTTTCTTGCAGGTCCCGCTTGCAATGAGAGAGGTGCAGACCCAGAGTAAGAGTTGTATATTCCAATCAAAGCTAGTTACGTTGTTTTAATTTCTGAGTCCTCCCACATCTCTAATCAAGCATCCATTTTCCAACTGGGGCAAAACAGCCTGGACTGAAATACAACTGGGTGGTCTAATGTATGCTAGATCAGGCCATTGGGTCATCAAGAAGACCAAGTCCGTTCCTCTTTCCAAAGCTTCTTTCCCAGCTGGCAGCAAAGCTTGGGTGGGTGAACTCCTCCCCTCTCACCAACTGGTTGAGAGGTAAGGCATTCTGCAGAGCTTTGCCACTGGTCCCTCTATGTACCTAGAGGCAGAGAAGAAATAAAACAGCTGGGCAGTGGAGTGTTGTGCTGCTTCACTGCCACCATAGCCTCCCTTACCTGGGTTGCTTCCTTGGCAGTCGTGGGGTGGAGCACTTCTAGGAGTGCCTCCTCTTCTGTTTCCGCTGCCTGAGGCAGCTGCTTCACTCCATGTCAAAGTGGGCCGGCTCAGTGGAGAAGACATTTCCATGTGGTCCATGCACACCAAACAGAAGCAGATGTTCTAGTCTGCAAACAAGCAGCCCAATCCCATACAGATCTGTTCACACAAAATTTTCTAACATTGAGGCCCAAGCATTGCTTCTTTCTGCCAGCAAGAAAATAAAGATATCATGTATTTAGCTTTCAGTATCTCTACTGCTACTTTACCTACAGATGGTAACCAGTTTAACCAAAGAAATAGAGTAGAGTTTGTTCTGTGGAATAATTAATGGCCTGGCAACTTATGTAGTGCTGTATCGTGGGTTTGTGACCTTCTGGTGAAGATTTGTTGACCTTGCTTGCTGTCTGAAGAGTTGGATTAACTAAAAATAGATGAGACTAAATGAAGTTCTCTCTTAAGAACACTTCTTCCAACCAAAGACATAAAACCATTTTGAAGTGACCCCAGTGTAAGGCACTAGAAAGGTCAGGTGCCCATTAATATCCACAGTTGTGACAGACCCATTATAGTCTGCAGTAAAAGAACAGCAAATTCTCCATGTCCAAAGGTGAAAAATGACTTTGAGAGGCCAGTTTTAGCAGAACCTTTGGTATTCACAAGCTGAGTTTTTTTAAAAAACATTATCCAATATATTCTCTTCTTCTTCTTCTTCTTCTTCTTCTCCTTCTCCTTCTCCTTCTCCTTCTCCTTCTCCATCATCATCTTCTTCATGAATGCATCTCATTTAATGCTGCCATTCAATTTATATTGTCTTCTCACAGTAGCTTGCAACATATAAAAACAAAAGATATATAAAAATAAAACAGTGCACCAATAATAATTGCAATGGTGAAACATTTTACACTAATCCAATTCTGCCAGCCTCATAAAAAAAGAAAACAACCCTTGGTAAGCCAGTCATGAATACAAATATTTTTCAGGGTTCAAATGTATTGCTTCACTCTAGGTCACCACATCATAGAATAAAATGGGGTGGGGTAGGGATAGAGCTGTAAGTCATCACACCATAAAATGAGGGGATGGATCTAATACAACAAATGTAATGAAAATGTTAAATAGAATCAAAAATTAAAATGTTTTTAGAGCCCATCTAAATGAGAACAAGGAGGCGGTATCTCTCAAGAGAGGGAGTTTCACATTCATGGGACCACCCACATAGAGCCACTATTGCTCATGCCCAGTAGCATAAACCTCCTCTGTGGCAGGCAAAGGAGTAGAATCTCTGCCATGGATCTTAAGTATGGAATTATCAATATTGTACCTAAGAACTAAATTCTTTCTCTTTCTTTCTACACCAAGTTTTGGAAAGAGCAGGGGAAAGGTAAATGAGGTTAAGCCCAGAGGTTCCCTTGCTTATAATCTCCCTCACTTCAGTATTAAATTTGTGCAGAGCTTGAATGAACTATTAGGGGATTTAGACATCATCATCTGTTTCTCCCTTAGCCAACCTGCCCCCCCCCCACTTCCCAGGAATATATCCTGCCATACGGAAATGTATCTTTCAGCTGTGTGTTCTCTTTCCTTACTAATTACTAATCCATGCTAATTTGTTTCATATTGGGGGGGGGCATGGAGAAGCTCTGTTCTTAAACCCCTGCCACATTCCAGCACATCAGTTTATCTCTGAGCTAGGTAGACCAATGGTATGACTTCGTATCAGGCAACTTTCTATGCTCCTAAACATTGTGTGTGGCATTTATATCCATTTCTCCAATTGTTTTCTCTGGCCAAACAAACCTGAAAAACATGTGTGATCAGAGGCACTAGTTAAAAAAGAAATTAGGGTCATAGTTATCAAGGGCATGGTGGCACCAATGCATTCCCTTCAGTTCATAAAAACTTAACCTGTTTATAACCTACATAGAGCATCTGTAGGTATGTATTGACAATGGGATGTCACATTAGCACCCAACGTTGTTACAGCTGATCTAGCCTGTCCAGTTTAGTTAATCCTAAAAGCAACTTGCTAGAAAATGGGTTGCCATAATTTTTTGGAGAAACTGCAGCAATTATTTTACAGCAAGCTATCAGTCTCTGTGCATACGCTGGGTTACATTAGCGCTTGCTCCTGATAGCCTAGAGCTCTAAAGCACCGTTCTTTGCCAAGGAGGCGGCGGCTATCTCCAATCTGGCATCTGAAAATGACAAAGCGATCTATCAAACAGAATTAGGCAGGCAGATCCTTCCTGTTCTGTTTAGCGTTGTAATTCAATATGGCCAAGCCAGAGGCCTAACTAGGAGAGAATCGTCCCTTCAAATCTAATGAAGCACGGCTCGCCTTTTGCATCCCACAAGCATTAGCATGTAAGCTTCCTCTATTTTTAAATGGAGAAGGGCATACTGTACATGTCAAGCAGAATTTATCAAGGTATTTTGGAGACAATCTACATTGGGCAATAGTTCAGTGGTAAAAACACACTGTGAAATATCAATTGTTGACGTCTGGATCCTTTGAAAAGAGTGTTTGATGTATGTTTGCATACTTAGGTTTTGATGCATTATTTCCTGTGCTGAGAAATATGGGCAGTGCCACACTGACATCTGGGTCTTAAAATGGGCAAAAATGTGATTGTAAAAGAGTGGCACACAAATCTCTATCCATGAGAATCTGTGCATAAGGCAAGGTTCCAGAAACCATTTTAAAATTAATGGGTTTTTAAAAATCATCTGTTTGAAAGGAATGTGTTGCTACGATGCTTCCCAACATAGAGCATTCCCAACATCCCATAAATGTAGATGGGGTCCAGAATTCAGTATACCATCAAATTCAGCTTTCTATTAAAATAAGTTAGGAAAAAGCCAATGACTAGACCATATGGCTGCAAAGATTGGTTGGAAAATGCAGGGACAACCTCATGATACTTCAGAAGTGTGGATATACGTATAAGGTGGGAAAACCCTGTTTTGAACACCATCTTCTGAGCAATACAAAAGAGCCATATTCACAACTCACAGAGAAACAAATTGGAATGATGTAAATTGTAAAACACCCAGAGAAACCACATTTGGGTTCTTGCTTTGGACCATAAATGGTATTCTGGAAAAAAGTACTGCACCTGGAATGGGATTATGGGAACTTGTGAGCTAGACAAACCAACCAAATTCCTGAGTAATAATAACTGCTAACAAACTGCTTCATTTGTCCATTTAACAGTAATGTCACTGTAACAGGCACTGGAGAGACATACAACTTCAGTTTGCACCTTCAAAATCCCTGAGGCTGAATCTCACCTCTTTTACACAGAATCTCCCTCTGCTAGGGTGAGTGCCAGATGAAGAGTGTGACCTTGAGAAGTCATAGGGGATAGCTTGATGAAGATTTTGACCCAGTGTGCGGCAGCTGTGAAAAAAAAGGAGAATTCCATGTTAGGGAATAGGGATCATTAGGCAGTGCTGAAAATAAAACCGAAAATAAAACCGCCAATATCATAACACCATTATTTATAAATATATGGTGCAACCACACTTTCAGTCCTTTGTACAGTTAGTGAAACAAGAGGTTTCCCCACCACTCGCATCACAATGCCAGAACCAATGAATGAAGCTGAATGTTATATGATTTAGATAAGGACAAACCACAGAAACTACGTCTTCACACAACACATAATTAAAGTATGGAATTTGCTCCCACAAGATGGAGCGATGGCTACCGACTGGGATGACTTTTAAAAAAGGTTAAATGAGTTCACAGAGGTTAAGGCTTCCAAGATCTGATGGCTCTGTTTTACTTTCACGGTGAGAGACTGCATGGCACTGGATACCATTATCTGGGAATACCAGGTGAAGTGACTACTGTTGTACTGTGAGTTTCTCCTAGGCATCTGGTTTGCCACTGTGAGAATCAGGTGCTGTCTGCTGCAACAGGACTCTTCTTATGTTCTAATGTGTGAATTGGAGTGCTTTGCCTGGCTTGCAAATTGATGTTACAGCCCATATCCAGTCACGTGTCACTAGCAAATTTAGTTAGTTTGGCTGGCTCATTCTGGGCTGTTTACAAAGAAAATGGTTTATGTCCGGCAATGCGTATTGAATTAGGGTATCTGTGGAGGTTTTGTGGCTTACTTCATTGTGCCCTTTGGGTCCAATGTGACATTAATTTGGCTGGCTCAGAACTTGGCATTCCAGTTTTTGGAGTAGCTCTTGATGCTTGGGATGAGTATTGGAGCATGGTTTCTGTGGAAGTTTTCTTCAGGATTCCTTTCTAGACTTGAGTGATTGATGAATTTCGTTAACTCAGTTAGCTCAGAAGTTGGCATTCTAGGGCATTTTATGGTGGGGAATATCGTTTATGTCACAGAACTGGTATTGGAATGTGGCTTTTGTGGACATTTTGTGGTTTTCTCATTCTGATTTTGTATTGCGTGATTGGTGATTTTGGCTAACTTTGCTAGCTTGGAAGTCTCCATTCTAGGCCATTTAGTTTTGTTCCAGATGGGTTCTGGCTATGAAGAAGTTAATAAACGTGTGTGTGTGTGTGTGTGTGTGTGTGTGTGTGTGTGTTCCCAAGTGTCTCTAACACATTGCACAGTTTTAGACAGCAGCTTTATGCATAAGGGGGTCATTCTGGCCCATTCTGCATCAGCTTTGACACATCCTCCAAATTCTTAATGTGGCAAAATTATTATAATGACCACCTTGGATGGGAACTGTCTTTTCTAACAGTTCAAAAAGAGGCCAACTTGTGATGCCCCCCTGCAGCCCTTGTGCTGTCTTCCCAAAACTGCTTAAGCAAAGCACTGGGCTTTGGAAAGGAGGCACGAAGCTCTGACAGGGTTCTAGAGCCCTCCCCACCTGTTTCTCAAAGCTGGGAAAGTGCTAACTAGACTTTGGGAAGGAAGCAGGAGGCCTCTAGGAACCTGTCAGAGTCCTCATGCCTCCCTCTCAAAGCCCAACATTTTGTTTACCCAGCTTTGGGAAGGCAGTTGGAGGGCTGTGGCAGAGGTAAAATATTCCTGGGGGTTGCCAAAAATGGCCTTGAGGGACTCATGGTGGACCACCTTGCTCTAAGTAATTAGCAAAACTCTAATCTTCCATCAGTGCTGACTTCTAGCTTTTTTTTTTTTGTCTTTGCCATGCTCTGGCTCTCCTTGAATGGAGAACTTGACTGTCAACAAAGGTACATCACTCTTTTCTCCGCTTTCCCTTTTAGGAACTTAATTCTACAGAGAGCCCAAGACTGGTGGAGGAGAAACCCAAACGTCGAAGACTCCTTTCCCTGGACACATTTAGAGGGTAAAGTAGTGCACCATGTTGATTTGCCATAGTCTTTAAAATTCATTTTTACAATAGATGATTTTATACAGTTTTTCATTTAAACTTGGAGCAGTGTTTATAATGTGCCGTCTTAATGGGGAATTGGGGTGCAATGCGTTATGCAGGATGCTTAATCTCCACCTTTTCTGATGGCTGCAAATGCTACTGAGTTGTTCATTTTGGGATTTAAGCAGAAACTGCTCACACACCTTCAGACTCATTCACTTAGTCATACGGTCTAGAAACTTGGTTTTAAAAAACCAAAACAAAAGAGTTGTTGGCTGGTTTTGAATTCTACACCCATTCCTTGTACCTTTCTTTTAACAGAGAAGAAGTAGTCTTTAGTAGAGAAGGGAATTTACTCAGCCCTTGGCTAAAGGCTGTGGTGTTTTTTCATACAGCAAGTTGTTTTGTTTGTGTTCATGTAACTAAACGAGGAAAACAGTTTTCAGAGCAATACCCTAGATACTACTATAATATAAATAGTAAGAGAACAGTAATGTTAATGCCATTTTGAGAAAAATGCTGGATTACCCAGATTCATAAAGACATGAGAGATAAGCAGTTGACCAGATCTTTTCCATGTGCGGCTGCAACTTCATTTTCTTACCGTATTAGTTGTTACAATCCCACTGGGAATAAAAGGTTAACATTGTTACTGCAGTGGATTTTCCCCTACCCTACTGCCTGATGAGCTAGTAAGTCTCTCCCCCCCTCTTTCTCTTTATTAAAAGATTTTTCTTAGGTAGCAAAAGTACACATGCCTGTTTTCAAATCATAGAGTCCTTCATACAGGTCAGTTACATTCAAAGCGAGACATTACTGTTATAGGCAATATGTAAACAACAGCAGGAAATGGAGCCAAGCCAAGAATCAAACCATTGGCATTATAGATACATTTGGTACAGGCAACACCCACATTTACACGGGGCGTGTGTGTGTTTATATTCTGAGGCACTGTGTGTGTCAGTGAAAGCACGCATATTTGAAACACCATTGGAAAAGCCCTTTTGTGACGTTTTCCAGGTTTGGCACAATGCATGCATGTGCGATCATGCACATATTGAACGAGCCAGTTCCCAGGATTCTTTTGGGGAAGCCATGACTGTTGAAGCGTGGTAAAAGAGTGCTTTAAACATATGGTAGGGTGAGACTGATGTCTGTCTAAGGCAATCAAGGGAGTTCATGGCAAGGCAAGATTTGAACCAAGGACTTCAGGCTCACAGTCCACTCTCTTCACCGCCATGCTATCCTACCTCAGTACTGTACTAGCAGTGATGGCGACGCGAGTGAGGCTGTGGCCTACACCACTGAGCCTCTTGGGTTTGGTGATTGGAAGGTTGGTCATTTGAATCTGTGCACATGAGGGGATGAGCTCCCGTTGCTCTGTCCCAGCTCTTGCCAACCTAGCAGTTTGAAAGCACACCATGCAAGTAGATAAATAGGTACCACTGTGGCAGGAAGGTAAACAGCATTTCTGTGCGCTCTGGCTTCCGTCACGGTGTTCTGTTGCACCAGAAGCAGTTTAGTTATGCTGGCCACATGACCCGGAAAGATGTCTGCGGAAAAACACTGGCTCCCTCAGCCTGAAATGAGAGCACCACACCCCATAGTTGCCTTTGACTGGACTTAATCGTCCAGGGGTCATTTACCTTTACCTTTTACCTTTACTAGCCAGTGATGTGACATGCTTGTTTTGCTTCTGTTTAGTCTGCATGCATGCAAGCAAATGTACAGTTTCTCCGTAGGTGGTTTCCTACTAAGTAGCTGCTAATAGGGATCCTATATAATGAAAAGGCACAGAGGTCATGAACTGGTTAGGAGGCAATTTGGTTCCCTTCCTGCATGCCTGCTAGGTCACCAAAGATATCAGCCTGCTCTGGCTGAGTAGTTACTACAATGAGCTGCTTGTGGATTTTGAAGGAAGCCAATATAGCCCAGTCTGGCTGCCTGAGCGACACTTAATTGCATTTCATGGCATCTGATGCTGCATGCTCTTCCAGGGAGGAGATGGTGCAAAGCTAATGCTGTCACCACCATGTATTGTAATTAAGGTGAGAGATAATGCTATGCCATTTGGAAAACAAGATTTAAGCAAACATGTACTCAGGAAAGAAATGAGGCTTTAGGACATATTTTCCCCAAAGGGATAGCAAAAGAGACTTATTAATTTATGGCATTTATAACCTGCCCTTTAGCCAAAAAGGCTCTCAGAGCAGCTTGTAGAACTCGGTGCTAAGATGGTCCTTGCAATCTAGACATGGCACACAAGGTAAAAGGAATGGGAGGGAGAAAGGAAAAGCAAGCTAAGTTTTTTTTTTTAAGTTGCAAGTCTTATAATGCAGTTATATAGATAGTTTCGCTTATTCAGATTCTGTCTTGACAAGAGCAACAACTCCCTGTCAATGTCAGCAGCAGTTTGGGCTGCCTTGCCATTGATAAAGAGGAGTCCCACCCTAGAAGCAGTCTTTCTCCCAGATCAGCTGCAGGAGCAGAGCTGGTGATAATGTCTGCATTATTCCATCAGACTTGATAGAACTACATTGATGACAGTTAGACGCCTTCCAGGAGGGGTGTAGAATCTTCTCCCTTGCCCATGTCCATGGCATTTCTTAATAAGGCATAACAGTATGTAAAGCAAAGGTCATACTCTTCTTCAGGCAAAGTGAAGCAACTTCCTCTGGTGGTGGATTTTGGGTAAGGGCAGCTGAGTAGAAGACAAATAGAGCTTGCCATGTGGCACGAGTCACCAAGGTCTCTTGCTCAGGCGCCACTGAAATGAACAAAAACATAGTAGTTGCATATCAATGAGCAGTCTGATCCATTCATAGCTAGAAGAACTTCTGGAGAACTTAAGAGCCCTGTGGTTGGATCAGACTGTTGAGATTCCTGCATTGCAGGGACCCTTCCAACTCTACAATTCTATGATTTGGTGATTCCTCTCTAGTTTAGCATCCTGTTACCCAAAGTGGCCAACCAGCTGCCTTTTGAAAGATTACAAGCAGGGGAAGAAGGCATTAGACTCCTTCTGCTATTGCTCCCCCAGCAACTGGTATTCAGAGCCATGGTACCTCTGATTGTGTGGGTCATATACTGCCATTGTGACTATGAGTGATTGAAAGCCTTATCCTCCATCCGAATATGTCTAATTCCCTTTTAAAAACATCCAAGTTGGCAGCCATCATCACATCCCAGGGTAGGACATTCCAATCTAAAGCTACAGAATGTATGAAGAGTTCCCATTGCTTGTTCTGAAACCCCTGCCATTTTGTTGTTTTAGATGACCCCATGTTTGAATATTTTGAGCAAGGGAAAAATATTTCTTTCTATCCATTTTCTTCACAACACATATTTTTTTTATCAACCTCTTTGTCTTGTCCTTCCTTTCTAGTAGGTTCTGCTCCATTTCAGTTAGCATTAGGGAGGTCATTTGAATTTTCCACTTCTGGTATCAAAATATCTTGAGCAGGCCCTGATTTAAAATGATGCAAAAATGGAATGTGCTATAATCATTTGCTGCATAACCTTTTTTCTTTGGTATATCAGGTTGCCAAATACTCAACTAGTACATTTGGCATCCTAATATACAAAAATGCCTTTGGTCAAATCCGAAGCCTATAGAGCATTTCATATAATAATATACAGGTCTAGCTCCCATTTGGATTTTAATGTTACAGATTGTGGACTTGACCTGATCCTAACCTGTAAAACAGAGCAGTATCTGTCACCCAAACCTCATGTAAACACAACTATAAAAAGTAGGCACAATACATACTTTTCTATAATAACCCAAATCCAAAAATATTTGGGGCTATTCAGCCTTAATTCAGGGAAATATTTGATGCTCAGTGTAGCTGCATTTGAATAGCCTTATAGATACAGGCAGTGAGTCAATGTTGAATCAATTCCTCTGTTGCTTGGTTACAAGGCAGTTGATTAATCAACTAAAATTATTTAATTAGTGGGCAACTTTGTCAGTCATACAAGACTATGGATTGTACTAGCCTGGTTCTCATTCTAAAACACTTACAAACATATATTTAAAATGCTTTAAATGTGATCCATAAAGATCTTTTTTGGGCAACTGACCTAGTTGAGCACATTGATCAACTAGAGTCTCCCACTCCACTCTATGCATTATGTTGATGAGACAGATGTATAGCTGGCAATCTACAGATATTCCCACTTGCTTAATGAAAATCTGTTTTCTACACTGTCATTGTCTAGGACCGAATATATCTATCATTCTCAACAGGTTCCGGCTTCGTGCTGTACAATGCAGTGATGTGGAACTCTCATGATTGCTAATGCTAAACATGAGTGATGTGTTAATATTCCTTGCTTCACCAAATAATTAGATCTTTCATTTTCTCCCCGGGGCCTTCTTTCCCTCTGGAACCTTTCTCTACTTCTCGACAAATCATTTTTCCTCCCTTTATCTGTTGCCCTTTTTATGGTTCCAAGATTTGTGCAACTGCCATCAGTTCTTTGGCTTGCTTTGCTAAAATGCCAGTAAGTGGCAAGCTGCACACTCTGTGATGTTGGCTTCCTTACTGAGCTGCAAACACTGTCCAGTAGAAATGTGAGCTTTCCCCTGATCTCCCCACCTTGCCTTTTTTGTGTGTCTGCGGAAACAAAGTTCAGAATAAACCAAGCCACTGGATCTCTGCAGGAGTGAAGATTCCTACCTTAGAAATGTTGCAGCATCCAAAACCATCTCAGATGGATTCGGATGGGAAACTATCTAAGGACCTAATGGAGACCTAAAGGACAGGTTGTGATCTTTGGGCCTGGCACTGATGCTTTAGTTCCTAAAAGTGACTGTGGATGCTACTAGGTGAATATATATTGCTGTAGGATCATCAGACATTAGAAATGAACATAGCAGCATTGAAAGGCAGGCATGGAAGGTGGGCAGAATTTCTGCATCTCAGCTTCCTCAAATGTTGCTGCAAACTCCTCAGTCAGTCCTCCATTTTGAATCATGGAGTTGGAAGGGACCCTGAGGATCCTCTAGTCTAACCTCCTGCAATGCAGAACCATGCAGCTGTCCCTTACTGGGATTGAACCTGCAACCTTGGCATTATGAGCAACACGTCATAAACTGGCGGGACAATGGGGAGGAGGAAGAGGATCCTGGCGACAGGTGTACCCTCTGGTTCAGGACAGACACTCTAACCAACTGAGCTTTCTAGCTCAGTCCAGATGTTGTAGAAGCTCAGGGATGGGGGAACTTTGGGCCTGAGGGCCAAACAGTGTCTAGCCCTGGGGACGTTCCTGAGCCACACTTGAGCTCTGATAATGCCCCATAGATGGAGGTTAGGGAGGGGTTTGTGAGCATCTGCAGAAATCAGCCTACTGTGCAAAGGTAAAATTTGCATTTATTACTATGTCTACTTTTGCCTCTGACCCTGGTCATCTTTGGCATGTGACCTCCAGAAGACTGCCCAGCAAGGAATGCAGCTTTTGGGCAGAAAAAAGGGTCCCCAGCCTTGAGCTAGATGGTAAATGTCAAACAGTGTTTCCTCAGAGTGGTCAAAGCAGTCTTGATAGGCTGACGGCTGGTGTGGCTTCCATGGGAGAAAGAGGCTCAGGTGTCTTTGCAAAGAGTATCACTGAGACGCATTGCACCCCACCCCAGTCCCTGCACTAAACAAGCCTTCCCTTTGCATGTGCAGCATTGGCTGTTTTGCTAGTGGTATGCTTATTTATTTCATAAAATGCATACACTGCTTAACTGTAAATTCAAAGCTTTCTCACTGACTTAGGGAGTTGGCAACCTGTATGCTGACTAGGCAGTTTTAGCCAGATGTGTGCCATCTGTGTAACAAATTCAGGCTGAAAAGGGTAACCTGTGCAACTCCTTGCCACTCAGCTCTGATTTAGAGGCTGACTTCCAATGTACTTACAGTTGGGGGTGATTTCATCAACATGAACCCCAGTGGTGAAACAAAAACAAAAACCCTGCAGTGCGCTGCGTCTATTCAGCGATAGCAAATGGTGCTGCTAGAAAGAGGCAGGTAAGTGATAAACTGACTTCCAGCACTGGGCTTGAATGACCCTAAGGACTAGATTGCACCGATGTTATTTAAGCTTCCCAGCATATGAATCTTGGGTTGTTGACATGTCATGTGACATACGTGTCATAATTCATTACTACTTTGACTTTTTCAGCATAGGATGCACTTACAAACATGCAGCTGAAATAGTTGTATTAATCTTTCTTTGTGGGTCAGATGTCATCTGTTTGTGGCGGGTAATGAATCATGAATCAAGGTCCATGACTTGATGTAATGCTTTTTCATATAGCAAAAAGCAGCACTGCGTGTGTGCACAGCCAGCATGGCATTTCTCCTGTGTGCTAGTGTCCCGGCTGTCCTGAATTTTAATACATTCCTCCTCCTGCATCATATAGATGAGGTTGGAGTCCATTGATCTTCTCCTCATTTAATTAACATCTTGATTTTTCCTACAGGTTCAGGTTATGCTTTGATCTCTTTTGATCTTGATCTGCATCTAAATAATTGAGGCTTTGGTAGAAATCTTTTATAAATGAGCTAATCATTGTACATTAAAACCTATTAGAGTCAATCTATTTTATTCCCATTGGGGGAGACCAAGTGCAGGAGGAGGTATGGAAGCGTACTCAGCTGTGTCAAAAAAATCAACTATAGAGGCCTGAGACCAAGCAACACTCTTCTGCTACTTTCCTGTAATTCCATTAAAAAAAACCCATTATGCAGTGAGGTGAGAATGTTCAACTGCTAAAATTGGAGGCTAACAGCCATTTTACCTTTAATTTGCTTTTTGAATGGGACCTATTAAAGTTAGGAAAATACATGTAAATATACATAAGCAAGCAACTTTATCTATGTAAGCAATGGATACTCCATTTTTCAGTTCCAAGAAGTGGTTTGCAATTAACAAAAAATTAACTCAAACTGCAAAATGCTAAAACACTACTAAAACAGTGGAATAACCATCTCCAGGCGCTTACTCAGGGTTCATATTTCCTTTGGCACGAGGTGACAGCGGAGATTTTGGTGTCTTTATGATATATGGTTTATTTACACATATATGCAATCTGAGCCAGTGATGAAGGGGTTCACAGCTTTAACACCCCCAAAGGCTCTTGTTTCTCCCATGGATGCAGCCTTGGATCCAAATAGAAATCGAGCATTGCTCTGTCTCTCTGACTTCTCAGCCAGCAGCATTGTTGCCAGCTTCTAGCTCACATCATTCAACTCTCAGCTCTTCCTTTGTCTTTCTAACTGCCCACAAGTTGAAGGAGGGGACCTCACCCATTTTCTGCCTTGCACAGAGCCCCTTTCCTTTGTAATCACAATGGCTGTTCCAGGAATTTGAATCCCTGATTAAATTTTAACACTTGCTGGATTAGAAAGGTCTCAGTGTACAGCCTACTCTCTCCACAAACTCATAACAGTGGGGTTTAACCATATCCCCCTCCCTAACATGGTTGTGACAAAAATTCCCCTCTCGGAAGCTGATGGTAGAAGCCTCCATGGACACTGATGGAGCTTGGCCATCAGGTTAAATCAGGCATCCCCAAACTGTGGCCCTCCAGATGTTTTGGCGTACAACTCCCATGATCCATAGCTAACAGGACCAGTGGTCAGGGATGATGGGAATTGTAGTCCAAAACATCTGGAGGGCCGAAGTTTGGGGATGCCTGGGTTAAATCTTCAGAGCATTCCATGCATTCCCATTGAATTGAACAGGGAGGGAAGCAGACTGAACTCCACCACTTTGCTGCAAATTGGGACAGTTTAATCCAGCAGCAAATGTTGGGGAATTGGAGGTGTTAGCACAGTAACAAGAGATGTGGCAGAAAAGAAGATCTGAGGTTCATTGCAGCTTGAGCATTAAGACTCCAGCACACTTTTCCAAAATCCTAAGTTCAGATATAAAAACTCACAAATGTGTGAACTGATGATAGAACTAAGGCTAGAACCTCATTCTGGTACAGGCAGTTATCACCTAGTTTTGTCTAGAAGGCAGCTGCTTTGGTTCATGTTCAAAGGCTCCCACTGGGACTGGATAGTGGATATCAATGACAGCTGGCTTGGTTGATATAAGACTTGTTTAACTGAGGGGTTGAATGGGGAGGGGAGGCTTAAAATGATCAATTTTTATGACTAGCGTGCAAGTTGAGTATTGTGCTTATGTCACTGTGTGAAATACACCCGTGTGTTGGCTGAGATGTACTCCTGCTGTGAAACAATAAGGTCTTGACCTTTTAAAGCAATTAACCACCGCATATGTGTTTAAACTTTTAACTCCAGTGGGATTCCTCAGATGTTGAGAGTTAAGTATGTGCTCGGATCAAAGGCTGGCTTTTTTCGAGTCTTAACGCGGTAATACCAGCTAGTGATTTTTGGTGCCTGCCTTCAAGCACTTTACTATGTGAAGGTTAGATCCTTTCAAAGGGTTTCAGGTTGAGCATCAAAATATTTAACTGGGAAAGGAAAATGGAAACCCAAAGAGGGGAAGAGTGAATTGATTTCCTTGCACCTCAACAGGTTATAGTATCCTTGAGTTGGAGAGAGACAGAGCTGGCTGGCTGGAACATTCCTGTTAGGCTGAAAAAGATTCTCCACCCATGCTCTAAGGGTCACATTCCTTTGTGAGGAGTCTTCTGGGGTGTGACCAGATTTATATCACTCTCCATCCTCCATCCAGATGAGGAAGGGTATTATCACAGGTCAAGAAGACATTCCAGCCAGGTAAAGTTGGTAGACAAAGGCATACAGCAGTCAGTGAGGGGTATAGCCTGTACAGAGTCTTGGCAACCAGATGTTGAGGTCTGGAGGGCTGCATTGGACCCAAAGGAAGACTGACATTCCCCGCTTCTGTGTTAGGGGGTGAGGATATACAGCAACATTTCTTGCAGGCTCCATATTATTGTTTTTCACATAGCCTTTCTGAATGTCTTAAGAAAGAAAGATGCTTCAGGACCATAACTTCCATATATAGGAAGCCTACCAATGGGAGCATTTCAGATATGACATCTACTACATTCAACGTATACACAACATTGGAGGTTTCCTGCCCTCCTTTTTACTGCTTTCAAACCTGTGGTTGCACAGGAAGGAAATCATTCACTCTTGGCCCATATGTATTTTAACTTATTGGCAACTGCTAATATTTTATAACTGCCACCACCAAATTTATCCAGGTCAGCTTGGATGTCCAACGTAAACGCAAGCTGCAGGGAGGAACGGCTTTAAGGTCTGAGATCCATCTGTCTGTTCCAGCCATAATTTCCGAATCCCTCTTCTCTAATCTGGGCATTAAGCTCTTTCAAAGAAGCATGTAACCAAACAATCGAAGCAGGATATTTCATAAATCCTGGGCCCAGACTGATAAAACTGTGACACAAAAAGGAAACAGGCAAAAGACAGCTCAAGACAGCAAAATACAAGATTACTTAGGTGGATTGCCCTTCTTCATTATGTGGCTAGGATAGAGTTACTAAGCAGAGCCTCAAAACGTCCAGATTCCATCCTTTGACTTAAGCCATTTCCAAATGGATTTGGCTGAATGTTCCCTGGAACAGCTCCAGCACAGCATGTTTCTTTTAAGAAGGTATTGGGAGAGTAAATGTGAAAAGGGAGTTCCCCTTCCCCACCTGATTATGAGCCCACCTCCTTCTTAATGCTTAAAATGCTTCACAATTGCACAAAGGTTATCCACTCACCCTGTTGATGTAATCTAGCCATTATTTTACAAGTGAGAGGAGAGGCTGCTAGAGAAATGTTTTTGGATAGCCAGGCTGCAAAGCTTAAACCAGGGCTGGGGAAAACTACAACCTTCAAATTGTCACTGGACTACCGCTGTCTTCATCCCCAACCATTGACTTTGCTGACTGGGGCTGATGAAAGTTGAAGTCCAGAAACATTGAGGGAGGGGGTTTCATAGGTTCCCCACCCTGGTTTCAACTGATCTCACATTATCA
This sequence comes from Zootoca vivipara, assembly GCF_965207765.1. Classification (NCBI taxonomy): domain Eukaryota; kingdom Metazoa; phylum Chordata; class Lepidosauria; order Squamata; family Lacertidae; genus Zootoca; species Zootoca vivipara. The sequence goes on from NC_142588.1 coordinate 17,344,227, forward strand.
CCTCTGGGCAAATCTGGCCTGGAAGAAAAACCTAGGCAAACCTCATGCGCTACAGCTGGATAACATCTGATGCATAACATGCTGATTGAGAGCTGAATCAGAGAGTCAACGAAATGATAGAATGTCACCCTGACATCTCTGTGGGGGGCACGGAACAGGTGTTTCAGAAATTCTCTAGAGCAGTCCAGGTCGCCCAAATTGAAAGTGGATGGAAAGGGCGGGGGTGGGGATACAGGCTTCTGTAGTCTACATAACAGACAAAGGAATCTATCCAATAACTAGAAGAGACACGAGTTGCTGACTCTTCCCCACCATCCCCACCCTGGAGCTTTGCCCTTTTCATAATGGAAGCTATTATGACAAGCTGGGCAAACATTGGAAATCGTGGCGAATATAGGTCAGGTGCATCATAGCCCTATGGACTCTTCTTGCATCTGAGAAGAAACTTCTCTGAACATTGTTGATTGTCTCTTTCTAAACAAAGCAGATATTACAAAGGGGCCATAGGTCTGTAGAGTTCTCTCTCATCCAAAGAGAACAAACTCTAGTATCTGGTCTGGGACTTCTTGCCATTTGGAATTGGGGAGCAAATAGCATTACATTATTCAGTTATATATGACCCTGATTTTTTTTAAATCAAAATGTATTAGGTAAGTCATAGTTATTAATAAATCATTATTTTAAAGAACTGTTTTGAACTTTGCCTCTTCTTTTTTTCCTGATTTCACTCTCAGGCTCTCAAGTCCTATGTTCACTTGACTGTCTTTGTTCTTGCTGAGTGCTTGCATCCTGTTCCAGCCTCTTCTGGCCACAGTCCTCAGTAGCTTAGACCAGGGATGGAGAACATGTGGCTGTCCAGTTGTTGCTGTTGGACTCGTACTCCCACTAGCTTCACCAGGACCAATGTTTAGGGAGTTGTGATCTGGCAACATCTAGAGAGCCACAGATTCACCATGCCTGGGTTAGACCCTGGCCTGTGGTGGTTTTTGCCTCCAGATTTCCTCCCCTTGCTTTGTGACTCTTTCCTCTCCTGCTCCAGCATTCTGCCCCACTTCCTCTTCCAGACCTGCTAGCATTGATACTTTCAACACCGTGCACAGCTGGCTGTCCATAGCCCAGCAGAGAGGAAAAATAGAATGTGGTGTTCCTTTATAAAATGGGTATTGGAGGCAACATCATTGTTGGTGGATATGAGAACTCACATTGTTAATACTTTCCATGCCCCCTAACCTGGCACTGAGTGTTACGTGCTATTGGGGTCATTTGGCCTCTGCTCTAATTTATTACCTATTCATTGCTCTGCAGAGATTACAGGGTACTTATGTGAAAGACTTTGACTTATTGTATTTGCAAAAGCCATATGCATTAGTGGGAAATGTGTGCCAAATATGTTCCATGTAAGACTTGGAAATAAATTCAAGCAACCTTCAGCTCCTGCACAATAGTTTGTGAAGTTACCGAATGAAAAACCTGCGGTTCCCAGCAAAAACACAGGTATGCAGCCATCTTTCCTAGTTTAAACAACCAATAATGCTTCCCTAAGAGTGAAAAAAAAACCCCGGCGCTTTATAGCGCTATGGTCCTGGAAGAAAAAGAATGAGTCTCACAGGAGCCACAAAAAACAAGCTGTCATCTGTACAACAAGGCTTTGAAGTATATAGGGCTATTTGTTTTGCATTTACTGCTCCTCGTTGTCCATGTTCATTCTTCTCTGTGAGCTTTAGCTGCTAAGTGAAGAAAGCAGTCGGTACAAGTGAAAGCTAAAGAGCAGTAGCCAAAGTGCACCTTGTGAATTTGAAATCCAACAAGAAAGGACTGGCTTCTTAATTGTATTATTTTTTTAAAAAGCATGACTCGGAGATCGCAATGCATATCCCACCTTGACACTGACCTTCCTTCCTCCATCACTACAGCACTAAGTTCCCTGATGAGATTTTGTCCTGCTCTGCCACTTGTACCTGGAACTTCCTTCCAGAATACCTGTGCAGTTCACCCTTTCTCTTCCTCTTGAAACAAAGTTGAGTATCCATCTGATCAAACTTAATTTCCTGTTTATTTTTTGCCTTTCTGTTTCCTCCCTCCTCTTTCTCTGTGATTTGATATGCTTCCTTCTCCTCCCACACACCTCAATTTAGATTGTAAGCTGCTCAGGGCAGGGGTCTGTCCTCTGTGTTGTTACTCAGTAAGTTTTATGAATACTGATGCCACTGCAGAAATAGAAATATTTTCACAGAATGGTGCTGGACTATCTTTTCCTGTTTATAAACTTCCCCCTTTCACTATTTATTAACTAGAGTTTTAGCAAAGCTTGTAGCATGCCTGATGGCTTATAGGATGCAGTCGGCGAGCTGCCAAGAGCTCTGGGCACAACCCAGTAATTTTCTTAAGGGTATGCAGAATTTGTGTATTAGTCCTATTAAGAGTTTCAGACCAGTTGCCTTTGACAAGGGCAAACAAGGAGGTTTTCATGTTAGCAGGTTTTACAGCCACCGAGAACTAAAACGCGCAATCAGCAGATGTCAGATTTGTGGTTGAAGTGACTCACTTCAGGTGGTATGCTCTGGCAACACATAAAGTAGCTGAATTGTGTTGTCGTGCCCAACAGTGTTGCCCACACCACCAAGGGGATTGTACTGGGTGGCAATGCCCCACACGGTTTTGCTAGTCTGTGCATTTGATTATTTATCTCAAGTGTTTATTTATTTAATTTACAACATTTATATGTCACCCAATAGCGTAAGTCCTTTGGACAGCTTCCAATAAAAATTAAGACAAATTGTATAGAAAGTGATAATTAATACATAACTGCAGCATAAAATCTGACACAGCAGAAAACCAGCAATAGAAACCAAAACAATGAAGCTCATGGCAGCTCTCATAGATCTTAAAATGCAAGGAATACCTCAAAGATCTGAAACTCACTAAAGTGTTGTAAAGCAGGGCTTTTTCTCCCAGACAGAACTCACCCGAACTCTGTTCTGGCAACTCTCAGGTGTATGCCATTCCTATTATAAGAGAACAAGGCAGAGAACAAGTTCATGGTGAGTTCTGGCACCTCTTTTTTCTAGAAAACCCCCACTGTAAGATCAAAAGCTTGGGTGCCAGGTGAGCCTCCTTGGGGAGGGCATTCCAGAGTTAGGGTACCACCACCTTCCAGAAGCCACCTACTGTACCCCAGTGGTATTCCCAACTTGTACTCTTGAAGTGGTTTGTGGTATGTTTCAAAGTACAATTAAAAAGAAGAGTTACAGGGAGGATCAAAAGAGTTTATAAGCCTCCCCCACCTCACCCCAATCCTTAGTTGTACCAACTGCCACTCTGCTGTAGAATCCATGGGCCACAGTAGGTCTCAGAGGGAATGACCCCATCTTAAAAATGGCTGCAGGAGCAGCCAGAGGTGTTACAAGAGTTGCATATTGTGAAGCCATAGGGAAGTGATCACTGCACTGCTTGGGTAATTTGAGATACCTGATTTGATACTGGAGGAGGAAATATGAGGATGACCTAGGACAACTGGGAGGCTGTTTATCCCCTGCTTTCCAAAAATTACAATAAGGCAAGTGGGAGACGAACCAGGCCTCATCCATCAGCCAAAGAAGGAGTTCAGCGCCAACTGCTAGTTCCCTTGAAAAAGCAGGAGCAAAGGTGGGGGGGGAGGAGGAGGAGGAGACTGTCCCCACCCACACGCCAACGGAATAAGAGCCCCCAACTGCTCTTCAAGCAAGAACTTAGCAAGGGAAGATCAGCCTCATGGGTGTAGACAGGGGGGGGGCAGGAGGGGGCAGCTGCCCCCCCTAGAAGCAAAAAATTATTGTATTTTACAGACCATAACCAATACTTTGCCCCTCCAAAAACTGAAGTGGAAAGGGCTTTGCTTTAGCAAGAGCAGCTCTCCACTTGCTGGGGGCGGGAACACAGCTGTAACAAAAACACATCAAATAAATAAAGCAAAGTGGCTACCAGTACTTAAGCAGTTAAGACAATGGAGCAGAATATCCCTTCAGGCAAGGTCCACCCTATTCACCCTATTGTTATTCAGTGGGAGTTGTTAATGGGCATTCAGGGATCGCATTAACAGTTCTATTGGCGATTTAATGAGGGTGCAGAGGATTCAATTTGACTAAGGTGGCCCTGCAAGGCTAAAAGGAAGTGAATAAGAAGGGGGGGCTGTAGCTTTGATAGACACAGTGATGTTTATAAAAAGCAGTGGTGTTCCAGTCTGCCCCTCCTCCTGCATCTGTATACTGTAAATCAGGGGTGGCCACCTCCCAAGAGACTCTGATCTACTCACAGAGTTAAAAACTGGGAGTGATCTACCCCCTTTTGGGGGGTTCAGGTCAAAGCTGTTGAGTTTTTTTAAGGAAGGGAAGCCCTGTTTTGGGGGGTTTAGGTCAAACTTGTTGAGCTTCTTTTAGGAGGGAGGGAGGCCCATTTTTGTTTAGGGCTTCAGGTCATAGTTCAGCTTTTTTTAGGGAGGAGGAAAAATTTGGGTGAGCTTTTTTTAGGGGTGCCAGTGATCTAGCAGTGATCTACCACAGACATCCAGTGATCTACTGGTAGATCACAATCTACCTGTTGGACGTGCCTGCTGTAAATCAAGCAGAGAGAAAGCTGCTTACAAGGCTCCTGTACAGGTGTACCGGTATCTTCCTCTTGCTGCAGAGTTCTAGCATCACAGCGTCACCCAGAGGCCACCCACAAATGTGAGTTATCCCTCTCTCTATTTCTTCCTTCCTTTCCTCCCTCTTCCATCCTCAATAAAATACTGGGGGGGGGGGGCAGATAAGCCCCACATAGAAAGCCCATCAACATGGGGGGGGGACTCTTTAAAATACAGTATTTACCAGTAATTTCTTTTGGGGGGGGGAGGCACCTAGGCCTCTAGGAGTTGGCTGCTATGCCTAGGACAATTCAAGAAAGCAGAATCATGCATATGCTATGGTAATATATCAATAGAATCATGGAATTGTAGTCGGAAGGGACCACAAGGGTCATCTAGTCCAACCCCCTGCAATGCAGGAATTTTTCCCCAATGTGGGGCTTGAACCCACAACATGGTTGAAATATTATGCTGATATGCAGCAACGCCTCGGAGCCATCGAGACTGCGGCCCTGTCTTGCCTCGCCCTCGCCTGCCCTGCCACCCCCTCTCCCCTGCCCGACCCTCCCATCCTCTTGCTGCAGAGTTCCAGCTTCACAGCATCACCCAGAGGCACCCACAAATATGAGGTATCCCTCTCTCTATTATTCCTTCCTTCCCTCCCTCTTCCATCCTTAATAAAATACTGGGGGGGGCAGATAAGCCCCACATAGAAAGCCCATCAAAATGGGGGGGGGTTTGACTCTTTCAAATACGGTATTTACCAGTAATTGGGGGGGGGGTGAGGCACCTAGGCCTCTAGGATTTGGCTGCTATGCCTAGGAGTAGGACAATTCAAGAAAGCAGAATGATGCATATGCTATGGTAATATATCAATGGAATCATAGAATTGTAGTCGGAAGGGACCACAAGGGTCATCTAGTCCAACCCCCTGCAATGCAGGATTTTCCCCCCAAGATGGGGCTTGAACCCACAACATGGTTGAAATATTATGCTGATATGCAGCAACGCCTCGGAGCTGTCATGACTGCGGCCGTGCCTTCCCCCGCCCTGCCACCCCCTCTCGCCTGCCTGACCCTCCCGTCCTCTTGCTGCAGAGTTCCAGCATCACAGCGTCACCCAGAGGCACCCACAAATATGAGTTATCCCTCTCTCTATTTCTTCCTTCCTTCCCCCCCTCTTCCATTCTTAATAAAATATGGGGGGGCAGATAAGCCCCACATAGAAAGCCCATCAACATGGGGGGGATGACTCTTTCACATACGGTATTTACTAGTAATTGGGGGGGGGGAGGCACCTAGGCCTCTAGGAGTTGGCTGCTATGCCTAGGAGTAGGACAATTCAAGAAAGCAGAATGATGCATATGCTATGGCAATATATCAATAGAATCATAGAATTGTAGTCGGAAGGGACCACAAGGGTCATCTAGTCCAACCCCCTGCAATGCAGGAATTTTTTCCTAAGGTGGGGCTTGAACCCACAACATGGTTGAAATATTATGCTGATATGCAGCAACGCCTCGGAGCCGTCGTGACTGCGGCCGTGCCTTGCCTTGCCCTCGCCCACCCTGTCACCCCCTCTTGCCTGCCCGACCCTCCCGTCCTCTCCAGCCAAGCAGGGTAGCCGCCGCCGTTGCCAGCCCCAGAAGCACAAGGTGGCCGCTGCCGCCGCTGCCGCCACCACGATGTCGCCAGGCCAGCTGGCCCTGTAGCCCCGCCCACGTTCCCACTTTGTGGCCCCGCCCCTGAATGATCATGGCTTGCCCCCCCCTAGTTTTGATCCTGGGTACGCCCTTGATCAGCCTCACCACAGTGGAATATAAACACCCACTTGTAGCTGGCCACTTTGTTTTAGCCTTGAAGAGCTGATCTCATTCCTCTGCCTCTTTCCTTCCACACCCCTTCCCTTCTGCCTCTTGCCTTTTTAGTTTGTAAGCCTGATGGCAGGTTACCTCTCTTTTTTTAAGTGAGCCGCTTTGGGAGGGAACAATTGCCTTAAAAATAGGATGAAAATACAGCTAGTGAATAAACAATGATGATTAGAGTGTGTTGAAGAAGGCTGTAGCACAGGAGACGTGAGCAGAAAAGGTTTGCTATGGCTCTACACCGTGTTTCATCAGTCTCGGTTTAATCTGTACAATACTGTAGTCTATTATTTTATTTGAGTTTGTATTTCACCCTATCCTAGAGGATAGGTTATATAACACATTACCTAAGATGAAGATAGAAGCAAAAAACATGAGACCCATTTCAATGGCGAGAACATTCAGGCAGATGCTCCAGTGTTTCCACAAAACTTCATGTGTTCAGAAGGCTTCTGTGTTTTCTTTTATGAACCACTGAATGTTTTCCATGTACAGTGGTTTGCAGCAAATCCCTTGTATGCGTGGCTTCTTTCTCCAGTTATAGAAGAGAATGTGAGTATTTGTAATTGTACTGTATCAGACCAAGCTAAAAGATATAAAATTTTAGAAATTACCTAGAGATTATTGAAAAATGTTTCTCTGAACCTTGGAATTCTGTTGTAGTGAAAGCCTTTGCAGAACAATGTACAGTATATATTTTTCTCTCCCTCTGCTGGACCACTGCATCCAATACACCAGTGAATTTTAATCTTCCTTGGATGAACGAATCCCCAGGTGTCTTGATAATAATTACGACGTTGCACCATCTGTTGAGATCAAAACTCGCTTAACTCTCCTCATCCTTCTTTAGGACTGTTTAGATTTCTCTGCGATTTGTGTATTGTTTTCTTCTTCTTTTTTGAGAGCTGCTGATGGAAACGTGCTTGACGGATGATCTCTTACTGATATCTAGCCTGATGCCTGTGATCTTTGCAAAAGAGAGGGGGAGAATTCCTGTCTAGGAAATGAATCTTGGGATTAATGCAGCCCCATTGCAGAGGATAAATTTTCTGGAATTCAGCTACAGGATCTCCATTGTATGGGTGGACAAGATGGATGCGGAGATAGAACTACACATTGTTTTTAAATGGCTGAGGAGAAGTAGCTGGAGACAGGAAAAATGTGATGCCTGTCAGGCTTGTAAGAAGCAAAAGCTTGGGTGTATTAAATGGAATATTATTCTGCAGTGATTGCTTTTTAAAGAACAAATCTGAAGTAATAGGTAGATGCGGTCTATGTTAAAGGATGTAGGCACTGTCGGAGAAGTCATAGAAAGCAAGGTTCTGCCTCAACTCATTACATCTCCTCACTGTCTCCTGATTAAATGAAAGCACGTTTTAGATACAGTAACTTTTGGCCTGGGTATTTGTGGCATTGTTGTGCATGTAATGGTTTTAATAAATTTCATTTGCGGAGCCAAACAGAGGCACTCACTGGCAGACTGAATGATGGCTGGTGTGTGTTAACACTTCGGGAATAAACTCTCTGAAACAAGAAAGAGAGAGAGACAGAGTTGTATTAGGATGTGCAGAGCAGAAGTGGTTCCCTCTGCCACACAGGGTATACTCTGCCTCACATTTGCACAGGATTATGATATGCACAGTGTGCACTGGATAACTGAGTAGTAATATTCACTGGATAACAATATGTTAATAAAAAAAAATCTCCAAGTTGCATTGATTTAAACATTTTCTTGCCCATTCCCTAGCCACTTAAAGGCATTTTGAACAAAAAGATATTCCATGAAGTAATGGGGGGGAAGTAGGTGTGCAGAAAGAGAAAATAGGTTGGCTTCACCCATTTGTGCTCTGGCCCTGCCCACTTTTACCTCCCTCTCCACCGGCATGCAGTCCCTGACAGATTACCTCACCCATGGTCTAGGCCAGTCTTATGTATTGTGGTGGGACAATGGGGAGGAGTTGATGCTTTAGGTATGCTGGACTCGAGCCATTTAGTGTTTTATAGATAATCACAAGCATCTTAAATTTTGTCCAGAAAACAATAGGAGCCAAGAGCCAATAACTGCCCAATCTCTAATTTCCATACCCACATGCCATAATTCAATGCTTTCAGTCTTCCAGCACATAATATGGGGAGGGTCTGGACCCTGCACTAGTCTCCAGTAGTCAAGAGAAAGCAGGCCAGTTGGTTTCAAAGTGTCAGTGTGTCCCAGAAGGCCTTGTGACATCATAGAGGCTGATGGGTGACACTTCTCAGATGCATGCAAGTGTGTCTGGTTCAAGGGTTAATCCCCATCATCCTTTATGACAGGAATGGGGAACCTGAAGCCCTCCAGATTACAACTCCCATCATCCTGACTATTTGCAATGCTGGCTGGAGTTGATGGGCATTTGAGTCCAGCATCTGGTGAACCATAGGTTCTCCAATCCTACTTCATGACTTGGCAAGGAATTCTGGAAATTAGTTTTTGGTGCTATAGCCGTACGAAGAAGCAGAATATTGTGGCCTGGTTCCGCCTGCCTGTTGTCTTCCAAAGGAAATGAGGGACAATGTGATGAGGCACCCACTGGATCAAATTACTTTCCAAACTGGTAGAGTTGCTTTTATTAAAATGGGATTGTTAGAGTTTGCATAGCGAGAAGTTTTGGTTTTCCTAAAAGGATCAAGTGCTCACTTTAGAGGAGCGGTTGTAATTTTGCAGGAGTTAAATATCTGCCCCATAAATTGTTAGCACTGGGTCACAGTTAGTGAACTCCCTTTCAAGAGTTAATTTTATTTCACAGCTCTGGGGAAAAGTACATTTATCTCAGGTTGGTTGGCCTGCTCTGTATCACTGCTTTGTTGCATTTTGACCTTTGAGGTGAGAATCAAAGTACTTTTGGAATGCTGTGCTGTAATTTCGAATCACCCCCACCCCCTTGGAATAATTGCAGCATTTATAGCTAAAACTCAAGAGATGTGCTGTTGAAAAGGAAATGAACATTATTCTGTAGAAGAAACTGCTTTAAAGAAATCAGTAGACTATTTGCTCACATTCATACCTTGTTGCCTTTGCTCCTCCTCATTATCAAACTTTTCACTGTCAGTCCTTGGGGCCACAGCCTATCTTTTCTGCACTTATGTATCATGCTAATGGATAGTGCTGCATAAAATCATGAATACCAATAATCCAAAATAGTATTTCTGCAGCTCATTCTTCCCATTATTGCAGAAGGATTAACTGATATTACTTCATTTATTTATTCACTTTCTATACCACCCTTCACTCGAAGATCACAGGGCAGTTTACAATACAGGTAATGACCGATTTACGTGCCTTAGTTTTGTGCGTGACTGCACACACATGCAAAGCAGTGATCTGGAAGTGGCCAGAAAAGGGGACAGACTGGGAGTGGGGGCATGGCAGGGGCATAATTTAACCGCTGTGTAAATCAGGGCTTGCCTGTATTAAAAACATAAAAATACATAACATAGAAACAAACAAAAATAATAACCTACATACATACACACTGTACAGTGGTACCTCGACTCCAAATTTAGTCTGTTCTGAACGGACCTACATAAGTCGGAAAATTTGTAAGTCGAAGCCAATGGGGGAATTTTTTTAAAAAAATTCGTAAGTCGAAAAAATCCCATTTAAACCGCATCCAAAATGGCGGACGGAACTCTGTTCGTAACTCGAAACATTCGTAGGTTGAATCATTCGTAAGTCGAGGTACCACTGTATTTTATTTAATTTATTTATTTTCCGTCATTTGGTGCCAGTCTAAAAGACTCAATTTACCTTAGTGCTATGTCTGTATTGGTATTAGGTATTAGGTTTGTGCTTGTGTTGGGTGCTATTGAGCCTGATCTGAAAACAGTATTGAGGGATGCTCTAGGAACAGCTTCTTCCTTAGCCTCCTTCTTACTGCTCTACAACAGTAGCCTGCTATGAATTACTATATCCTCCCTCTCCATATACAGAAGTGAATGAATGTCATGTTTTGTTCCCTGCTCCCCATGATTCTAATTAATATAAATACTTCCTCTTTCTTGCAGCAGCAATCAGGCATCACTTACTTTTTGCAACTCGTTTCTATCCATTTTCTTTATCAACGGTCCTTGTTCCTTCCATCCCATCTGCTTTTCCTTGACCATCTGTCAGGACTGAACATACGATCCTGCCTTGCACTGGGTCAGAATGTTGGCCTACCTAGCTCTCCAAGGGGAGCTCTCCAAGGTCTCAAGCACAGGTCTTTCCAGGCCTGCTATCCAAAGTTCTTTTACCGGAGGTGATGGGGATTGAAACTAAAACCTTATGCATGCAAAGAATATGCTCTGTTACAGAGTTGCAGACCTTTCCCAAGATTCTCTCTTGACACTGTTTTAAAGTGAATCCATATGCCAATTTGGATAGGAATTAAGCTCGGTCTTACATGGATTGCACAAACTGCAGTTCTAAACGAAGCAAAACCGACATCCATAATCAGTATCATACATGAATATAACAAGGGGAAAAGCTGTAATAAGCCAGGAAGAGAGGAGGGAGGAAAGCCTAAAAGATTTCTATATCAAATTACTGTGAGTTTTCATGCCAGGATGTGAACTGAGTGCATTCAAAGTGGAGGGGATGTTCAGCTGACCTTTTCAGCTGTTTCAAAATGGACTTCGCCAGTGACAGGGAAGTACTGGAAAAATTAGCTGTGGCAAAGAGGCACACTTTGCCTGTGGGCAGGGTTAATAGGCCGGCCAAGCCAGCCTACTGCCTGTCAGAGTAGATTACACATCAAACTATGGCACATGGGTTTTATTTACTTCTTTTAAACCATCATTTATAGCATGCATTCTCTTTGCAGTACAACTCAAGAGTGTGATGGTGCTGTTGGCTGTGGAATTTTTTGACATGGGCTTGGTTGTTGCAAGTTAGAGAAAGTTTGAAAAAGTTTTGGTAGGGTCAGCAGGAAAGAGACAATCACAGGAAAGCAAACAAGATCAACTGTAGTAGACCTGTGACTGGGGCTCGTTTGTCAAATATTAACACAGTGCATGCACACACACACACACTTTAATTTGGTGATCTAATCTGGCGGTAAAGTGTCAAAGACTCAAGACCATAACTGAGTGTAACCCACACTTCCTAAATCAGAACCTGAGACTTTTAGAAATCTCTTCTCCCCTGGAAATCTGTCACTGCTCAGATTTGTGATGGCTAAGACAGGCCAGCAAAATGTGGAATTCACCAAGCTAAATGTAACTTACTATTCACATATAATGTCCCTCCAGGAGTTGCATGAATCTGCCTGTGACTGAAAAAACATTTGCTTTTGTTGTGTGCCTAAACACTGATGCAAAATTGATGGTGGGGTGCATATGTAAACATACCATCAACCTCGTAATATTCAGGTTGCTCTATCTGCACTTCCAACTTTTTATTCCAAGCTTCCAGTTTAAAGGCTTTGGCCCAATATACATGAAGGAGCATCTCCACTCCCATCATTCAGCCCGGACACTGAGGTCCAGCTCCGAGGGCCTTCTGGCAGTCCCTCATTGCAAGAAGTGAGGTTACAGGGAACTAGGCAGAGGGCCTTCACTCCTGCCCTGTGGAATGCCCTCCTCTCAGAAACAACTACCTGATATTTAGAAGATTTCTGAATACAGCTCCTTATAAGGAAGTTTTTAATGTTTGTTCTTTTACTGTGGTTTTATAATTTGTTGGAAGCCACCCAGAGTGGCTGGAACAATTCAGGCAGATGGGTGGCACATAACTAACTAACTAACTAACTAACTAACTAACTAACTAACTAACTAACTAACTTCTCTATTTCTCTCCCTCTGCAACAGCTTCAGTCTTGAACTCCATATTCCTTTAATATGCTTTCCCCCGGTGGAGTATACACCACAGAACATGCTCCTGCTCCTTGGTGCTCCTGTATTCAAGTCCTGCTTTCAGGGTTCCCAAAGGCATCCGTTTGGCCAATTTTTAAGAACAGGGCGCTGGACTAGATGGCACATTGGCCTGATCCAACAGGCACTTCTTAGATATGTAATATGCATAGCTGCCAAGTTATCCCTTTTTTAAAGGGATTTTCCCTTATGCTGAATAGGCTTCCTCGCGAGAAAAGGGAAAACTTGGCAGCTATGGTAATATGTAGGGGGCTGCTCTAACCACTTACCCTTTTCAGTTTACCAAGATTAGCTTCAGGTGGAGGTGTCCTTTTGTAAAGTTCTGGTCCTGGTAGATGAGGCAGGTTGTGTGCATGCTTCCAGTGTAACATCTGAAGCAAGAACTCATACATCTCTGACAAAATCAGAGATTGCTCACCTCTTCTCACCCCAAGATAATGGACCATGTAAACATCAGTGGGTGCATCTCTCCCTGTGAATTTGCCCCATTTTTTTGGGGGGGGGGATGAAACAAAATCCCTGCATGTAAAAAATACTCCCACATGACAGGGAGAGAGAGGGGGGGGGTTTACTGTAGCATTTTCCCCATTTTGACAGTGTACTTCATCGTGGAGCTTTTTATGCGGGGGAGCAAAATATGAACTCCCCTGCTTTCTGCATCCTTAAGTGGTACAGTCTAGGACAGGCATCCCCAAACTGCGGCCCTCCAGATGTTTTGGCCTACAACTCCCATGATCCCTAACTAACAGGACCAGTGGTCGGGGAAGATGGGAATTGTAGTCCAAAACATCTGGAGGGCCGAAGTTTGGGGATGCCTGGTCTAGGATTCTGCTACCACAGTCTACCACTTCATTCTGAATAATGTATAGATTTGGATCTAAATGTTGATTGGGTAAAGTGTCTCCATAAAAGCCATTTGCGTGTTGTCATAGCACAATTGAGAACATTTGCCCAAACACTAACATAAATGGTCTGGTGTTATAACTGGCACCTCATTGTGGTTAAACTTTAGTTCTTGAGAGCGGTTAAGTATTTGGAGTGATATAACTAGGCCTATTAATTTAATGATGCCCCTGTGGTACGCCTTTTACAATCATCATTTATAGCAATCAGGAAATGGGTCACTGTGCAATTAGTGACATATATACAGAGACAAGCATTTCTATAAATGAAGCAGAAGTAGTAATTTCCTATCCTGAATGGCTAGGCCTTTTGTTTGACCATTTTCTGTGCAACTGCTGTGCAGCTTATTGATATAGGAAACATAGAATCATAGAGTTGGAAGAGACCACAAGGGCCATCCAGTCCAACCCCCTGCCAAGCAGGAAACACCATCAAAGCATTCCTGACAGATGGCTGTCAAGCCTCTGCTTAAAGACCTCCAAAGAAGGAGACTCCACCACACTCCTTGGCAGCAAATTCCACTGCCGAACAGCTCTTACTGTCAGGAAGTTCTTCCTAATGTTTAGGTGGAATTTTCTTTCTTGTAGTTTGAATCCATTGCTCCGTGTCCGCTTCTCTGGAGCAGCAGAAAACAACCTTTCTCCCTCCTTTATATGACATCCTTTTATATATTTGAACATGGTTATCATATCACCCCTTAACCTTCTCTTCTCCAGGCTAAACATACCCAGCTCCCTAAGCCGTTCCTCATAAGGCATCGTTTCCAGGCCTTTGACCATTTTGGTTGCCCTCTTCTGGACACGTTCCAGCTTATCAGTATCCTTCTTGAACTGTGGTGCCCAGAACTGGACACAATACTCCAGGTGAGGTCTGACCAGAGCACAATACAGTGGTACTATTACTTCACTCATTGTTAATGAGAGGAAAACATGTAATTTATATTGAATCCCTGAAGAATATAATCATTAATATCCCCCATTTCTATATTATAGCTTTAATAGGAGAGCTAAGGCTGCTGCCCGATTATACTTTTGTGGATCACTCATGTTTTGGAAGCTTGGTCTAAAATAAATACAAAGTGTGTTTTGAGCAGACGTAGGCAGGACAGGCTAGATATAGACACAAGTGGGAGTCCACAATATCTGGATGGATGTCTGAGGGTGGCACACTCAGGAAGGAGCTGCAGGACCCTGGACAGCTCCAAACAGATAATTTGCTTGGTCTACAACTGAGGCCTTTTATTTCTATCAGCCCAAGCTATCCCACAGAAACTTCATCCCCTTCCTGGAGAGCCTTAAAGGTGCAGTCCTCTGGTGCATCTCAGCCAGCTAATACATTGTTCTCTGCCAAGCCGGGAGTGGGGAACTCAAGTCACCTAGTGCAAAGGGAGTGGAGCAGTTCCTCCAAGGAATTTGATTCTGGACGCTCCAGTTTAGAGGTTCTGGCTCAGGAGGCTCCAGGATGGCAGGTTTGGATTTAGTATTGAGACCTGGTTCTGGGTTCAGCAACTCCACGTCGGTCGTCCTGACCAGGCTGGGTTCCTCTTCCTCTGTGTCAGAGTCGTGACAGCTGCTCAGGGTCAAGAGCATATACATATTCAATGGACACAAACTTGTGCATCTGCACAAGCAACCAGCCCAGTCAGTTTCCCCCTAAAAAAATGTGTTTGAGGGAAGAAAGAGGGTTTTGGAGGTCATACAAAAGCAGCCACAAACATTGTATTACATATGCAGGCCGTTTTTATGGACAACTGGGCATTTGGGATGTGTCCATTAGCTGAAGGGTGTGTGAATCCTGAAAGTTGCCCTGTAGCGTGGGATGGAGTTGCTGTTGTCTAGTTTCACTTTTCTTTCTTTCTAGTCATTTTGGCTTTTCCCTGGCAGGAGCAAGGAGCAGTTCTCCTGGCAAGCAACATTCTGTACTGTACTGTAGTGTCTGCCAATCATTGTCAAATGCTTCACTGCTGCTAGTGTAGTACAATATAGATGCCCAAGATTATGGTGCTGCTCCCCTAAAAGCTTCAGTTTTCTTTCCCTCTGTCACTGTGATCTCTTAGGTTATCCCTTGATGATTCCTTCTATGTGCCAAGTCTTTCCAGTGCACAGATTCTTAAAAGTCATGTCCACACTGCTTATTACTGGAGGTAAGCCCTTATTATGGTCCAGTTGATCTTGGTACAAAAACTATACATTATAAAATGTAATTTAAGGGAGGAACCCCCCCCCCCAATTCTTTTTAAGATAACCAAATTCTATTTATAGTTGGTTATCATTTGGTATTCCTATCACATTCCTTCCAGGCAATTGCTGTTCCTAGGTCTTACGTAATTGTGCTCTAGAAACAGTGTGTGCCAATCAAAAGGTTAATAATTCTGCAAGGGGAGAGCAAGGACCAATCAAGGAAAGGCTCCAGACGTAGACTATTTTAAGTAATTGTGCTGCAACAGAGATGTAATGAGATGGTGATTATAGAGCTGATCATTTGTAATGGTCTAAAGCTGAAGATTTGGCTGGTTGTTTCAGATCAATATGTGAACTCCAGCCTTCCTCATCACTGCAGCTTCTAGCTGTGTGTGAGAACCTCTCCTCTCCAACCAATCTCTCTGCCAGTTTTCCTTCCTCTGTCAGAGTCTACCCTCTGGCATTTTCTCCTTTCTGTCATTCATCCGTACCACTTTTTCTTCCAACTCTCCTTTTCTAGGCTCCATTGCGTTCTTCAGACCTCCCTTTTCATGGACTTCTTCCTTCTTCTCTTTTCCTAGTGTAACAAAAGTTTCTTGGCCTATGTTTTACTTGATAAGAAGTCAATGAGATATAACTTTGTATTCCAAAGAGTTAATTATTAAAAATGCTTTTAAGACTTACTCATTGGAGTTAAGCACAAATCAAAAGTTCCCAGTCTATTCGGATGAATAGATCAGGCACTTTTGGTTTGTGTATTTTGTTTTGTGAGTTTGATGGTTGAACAAGAGTGGATAATTATGTAATTTATTATTTCTTAATCACAACATGATCAGCGGATATGGCTGCAACTTAGATTGTGATGAAGCCTATTTGCAACAAAAGACACCTATGTGAATGAGTTAAAGGACAGTATGAAATAAGGACAGGTTATTATTTTGAAGGGATCACGCTCTAGCTGAATTTATTTCATCTTCAATGACAGCCAGTATTTCAGCTTGGAATTTCTATATACAGTCAAAAGTGTCTGGCCTGGTGTTAATTGTTCTGTCTGAATTAATATGGCCATGTTATTTATTGGAACAGAACAATCAGACCCAGCTGCTGACTGTAGCATGGGGGGCCCATTTCAATTAACAGCCCTATCCTCCCAAAGGAGCAATTGCATGAAATGAGCAGCAGGCATACAGTGAAAACAGAGTGTCTGCCTTTCGGAGAACAAAGATAGTGTTTTGTGCAGGATAGAAGATAATCAAATACATCCTTTGTTGCACCACCTTACCTTTTGTCAAACCGGGGATAAATTTCCATTTGAAAACCAAGTACATTTACTAGCTTCATGGCAAATCAGAAATGCTGATGGGACAAAAGTCATCTTCTTTGTCTGAGGTCTGAAAAAATTGGCTGGATAACTAACTAAATTCTGAGCATGCTCAAAAGTTATGCTCAAAAAGGATTTGATTTTTTTGGGGGGGCATAACTTTCGCTGGCTTATGCCCTGTGTTTTCTTCTTTAAGGGTCTACCCCTGCCCTTTTCTCTGCTGTTTTGTAAATCTGTGATATGCCAGGTTTTGCTGGTGTGGTCACATTGGGACATGCCACTGTACTAGTGCTATACTGGGAGGTATGGCTGGCTGACATATTTAGCACTTGAGGTTGTGCCATTGGACTGATATAACAGTGCTTGTGTAAGATGAAGTTCAATTTTAGAACACCCCATTTGTCTTGGGGAAATGTCTACAGTCCATTAGAAGTGATTCAAAGAAGTAGGCATTATTCACTCCACTATGCCTTTTGTTGTTACTTTGACTCATTGATGATATAAAATTCTTCAGGGAGCTATTAATCCTTCTGCTACTGAAATGTTAGTAAATTTTGGTACATAGGGCATCACCTTCCTGCCTTTTATAGCACTGATAGTTTGTTGTGTCTCATCTCATAGCAGCATATTGCTTTTCCCATTAAGAGCTTCGATGTGGCCAATTTCATTGGCTTTTTCATTTGTGTTTCTTTAAAATCATGTTCTCTGGTGAATTATGAGCCAGTAAAACACCGGCTCTTTGATCAGAGCACATGTGTCTGGATGGTTGTTCAAGAATACTGCAATACTGTATATTCCAAGCAAAACAAACACACTAGGTGTCAGGGTGTAATTCAAGTTGTGCCGTATCAAAAGCACTGCAAAACATCATCTCTTGTCAGTTTTGTTTTTATTGGGTTAAAATACTCAACACAGTACAGTCAAACAGGAATAACTAAGCAAAATGGAAAAACTTCTTGAGGGGAAGAGGAAACAGTGATGATCCAGCTCACCCTATGTGAGCTAATATACAATTTAAAAATAATCTCTTTCATAAGTTTAAAAAGACATGAGCAGATTCAATCCATTATAAAATGAGGCATTTGTATATTGAGTTGAATGTCTGTAGAATCTAAAATGCAAGTGATTCAGTCAAGCAAATAATCAGGATCAGAAGTAGCATTATATTTAATAGCTAAACACACTACTTTTGTGAACAAATTGTGTGGTATTCCCCTAATTATATCCCTTTTTAAATTTCAGATATCCACAAGGCTTGCAAGTACTGTTGATGTGTTGCTCTGAGACTCAGAAAAACTTTGTAGTTCTGCTTAACTCCCCACCCCGTTGATTGTAATATGTAACTTATGAAATGGACATACTTTGACACTTTCACTTACATTAAATATTCCAGTGATTATCGTTTGCAGTTAGCTGAGGCATGAAAGCTTTTCTTTAGTGGATGTTTTCTTTATATTTTAATCCCACCCTCTTCTCAGTTTGTCATGTTGTAAAATATCATCAACACAGTAATAGCCCTAACACTCAGAGCCATCCCATGATATCTCTATCCCTGATGCAGATAAAATGTGTGACTTCCTGCTCTTCTGTGACAGGAATCGGGAATCAGCTTTGATTTCCTGCCCTTAGTCCTTGCTCCCTCTTCTGTCTTCTTCCAGTCAGATGGGCTGGAGACAGAACAGGAGTCAATCCATGATGGTTATCTGAGGTACAGCAATCACTGACGTTGGGTACCTCTGGTGTCAGAAGTTACGCTGATGGAGCAAAGGAGGCAAGAACAGCAAGCATGATCGTTTGCTGCCTTCAACTTGCTAATTGGTGAAAATGAAGTCCAACTGATCCTTTCTGAAAATGGTGTGAAATATTTGTCATTTGGAAGCATAAGCTGTTGCATACTTTCACAGAAAACACATCAGTAGTTTTTTTTTGGGGGGGGGGGAATTAAGCTGAGATTCCAAGTTGAAATTGGGACTTGTAGGCAATTAAAATCCTCTTTGTCGGAGGCTACCTTGAAAATGTATTAATTGGCACATGGCATTAACTGATACCTTGACATTAGAATAAAGCGAATAATTAGGGGGCAACTGAATTGCTTATGACCTTATTGTGAAATTACCCAGTTGTTTTCTCTCCTGGCTGGAGAACTCTTAGTTCACTGTGCATTGAACCATATCAGTATTAAAATTTAATATTTCCCTTTTCTATCAGAAGTGACCTGCAACAATTAAGCTACTGTGTGCATCTCTGAGGATGGGACTGATTTAAATATTGTAAATTTGACCAGCTCTTTACTTTCTCTGCTGCTACCAGAATGGAAAGGAAGGTGGCAAAAAAAACAAAAAACAACCCAGCAAGATTTGGTATAATACCATTATTTGGGATGTACCGCTTTTCGAAAATGACTTAACCTCTGCCTCTGTTGCTAGGACAACTAATGGATATAATTGGAAAAATCTATGTTAAAGAGACACAGGGTGTGAATGAGTAGAGGAGCTGAAGAATTTTTGAAGTGTTATGGTATAATGATGGAATTAATGGACTGAAATGCTATATGAGCAAATTGTATTCCTCCAACACTT
This sequence comes from Zootoca vivipara, assembly GCF_965207765.1. NCBI lineage: Eukaryota > Metazoa > Chordata > Lepidosauria > Squamata > Lacertidae > Zootoca > Zootoca vivipara. Next base: position 17,363,560 of record NC_142588.1, read on the forward strand.
CATATTTTAACTCCCAAGCTTGCATTTCCCCCTCAAATTGTTGATCCTGTATCTCAAGCTTATAAGTACTCTATGGAAAGTTCCTATAAAAACACAGGTTCATTTAACACACCAATGTAATGCTTAATAACCTGCAATATAATCTGAAAATTGCAACACATTCTCCTGGGATTAAAAATAATGTCTCTAATGGCATTTTCACATGGATTCATATTGACCCACAAAAGAGTTAAGAATTAGATCATACCATATAACTCTATCGAATTTTTAGACAGGGTCCACGACAAGCATGCTTTCTTTGACTCTCTGTTCATTATGTTTCAAGATATTTAACTGACCTGAAATCAATGAAGCTGTGTTGGATTTCTTGAAAAGATGTAATGGTAAAAAGAGAAAGAAGATCTCAAAAAAGGGGTTTTGGTGTGTTCAAAGATCTAAGGATCCAGTCCCAGTCATGCCAAAATCTGAAATGTTGACTACTCTTAAATAACGCTTATGGAAAAGTGTTGCTTCCTACACATTTTCACCCCAACATTAAACTACGGTAGCTGTATTTGTCACTTGATAGCAGTACCAGGACATGTTTGTGTGTTTCGTTTGGGGATCCTAGGATTACTGACCAAACACTTGTACATTTGTGGAGAAATATTTGTGCCTCAGTCCAGTGTGACATGTGAACAAGTCTATTAATGATGACTAGGGCTATCTTTTTGGTGGTAGCCTTATTTTGCAATGCTTATTTATGAGTGCTGGTGCTGGCTAGTAGCTTTGGAGTTTTGCTGTCCTTCAGGATTTAGATAAGGAAAGTATCAGTGTCTCTTCTTTCTGTCCCCTAGTTCGAGAAATACTTGTATCCAAATGGTTAATAAATCACTTCATGTACCTGAGCATTAGCGTGGAAAGATAAGTGGTACAAATATTCTTATGTTTTCTGAGCTAGCAAAGACACGCTCCCTAGAAATACAGCTGATAGCAGTGGATTATATGAGATAGCAGGCTAGCACAAAAAGAGTCCTTTCTAATAAGAATAATAAAAAGCATGTAATGGCTTAGAAAATGAGACAAAAGTGCTAATTTGTTTGCAGAGCAAGCTGAAGCAAAATCCACAAGAGAGAGAGAGGAAACAATGTGAAAAATTAGAATGTAGGAAAAGTAATATTACAAAGTGTGTCAAAGCACCCACAGATACGGTCAGTACAAATGAATAAAAGAGGAAATGAGTGGTTTTCTGTGTTTGCCATTGGTGGGCAATATGTTTGGTGTGTTGGGTTGTTGCTAGTATGGTTTCTTGCTTTAAATCATGTATTAAATCATGTAAGAACCATAAAGCCGTTATACAAATATATGGTGGCATCGCTCTTGGAGCACTGTGTACAGTTCTGGTTGCTGCCCCTCAAAAAGGGAACCAGAAAGCTGAAAATGGTTAAGAAAATGGTTAAGAAATGCTTAAGAAAATGATCATGGGGCTGGAGCAACTCCCTTATAAGGAAAGGCTACATTTTAGTTTAGGGGGGAAATGAGCGAGAGGGAGATGATGATGATGATGATGATGGTGATGATGATACTGGTTGGGTTTCCCCAGCCATTCTGGGTGGCTTCCAACAAAATATTAAAATATAATAATTCATCAAATATTAAAAGCTTCCCTAAACAGAGATGTATAAAATAAAGCACAATGTAGAGACAGTAGTTGGGGATATATTTTTTCTCCCTCTCTCACTTGGGGTCATCCAGTGAAGCTAAATGGTGTTGGATTCAGGACAGACAGAAGTTCTTTTTCACCCAGTGGACAGTGATGGCTGCTAACTTGGACAGCTTTAGAGGGGAGTCAGACACCTTCATGGTAGATCAGGCTGCCAATGGTTGCTAGTCATGATGGCTATGTAATGCTTCTAGTATCAGAGGCAATGTGCTTCTGAATACCAATTGCTGCAGATCATGAGCTAGAAAGGAATACTGCACACGTGTCCAGCTTGAAGGATTCGACTAGGTGCGTCTTCGATCCAGCTGGGCCCTTCTTAACAGTTGTGCGCTTTCCCCTTGGAGTAGATGGACAGTAGCCATGTACCAGGCCACTGTGGTAAATGAGATGAGCAGTAGCAAGCCCATGGCCTTTCAAAAGGCTAAAAACTGAATAGCTTTTTTTATGAGGAAGTGGGTTAGGTAGGATATAACAGAGGAAAGAGGACAAATGTAGGAGGCAAGCAAATGAATGGGTAACAATGGCTCTTAACTGGCCCCACACCCATGGATTACTGTATGTGATGTTGGACCACTTAATAAAGTAATTTTCTTCACTGCCAGCACCATTATCAAAACCAGGGCTATGTTATGAGTATCATGGTCCCTAGGCTACTAAGGCAGGTTCCTTTAACTGATTCATTTTTAGGGAATAGATAGTAGATTGCAGCAGCACTGTGTTATTCTGTTGGATAACCCCAGCCCTGGTCAAAACAGACTTGATCTTCATTGTCAGAAGAAATAAATTGGGTGCAAATCCCAACTGTTCTGTAGACCACAGTTTGAGGAACATTGTACCCAAGAATCTGCAGAAATGAAATATTCCACTTAAAATGGTAAGTGCCTAACAACAGGGACCTGTCTTTAGTTTACATTGCTCAGTAAAGCACCATATATACACTGAAGGTGCAATATAAATAATACTAAATGCTTCTGCAACAACTTGAATGAATGCTCATCTTAATTTCTTCTTGCTGGTATCCTTGACATTTTCAGTTTTCAAAAAAAGATTTTCAGTTTCAAAAATAAAGATGCACCAAATTTAATTTATATTAATCTGTCCAATGAATATTTCATGTGAAAGTTTAAACAAGATTGACTCAGTGGTGCATTCTGCTATCTGCATAATGGCAACTGTTAATGCTATTTCGTGGAGCTAAAGCACACCTGTTGCTCCAGGACTTGTCTTACTGGGTTAAATGACAGCCACAACTTACAAGCCACCCCCTACACAAAGGGTAGGTAAAATACCACAAAGGGTGGTAAAATACCACAATCCTGCCTGAAAAGGACCCAAAGAAAGGACCTATCATTAAGTAATTCAGACTCAGAATAGTCTGGAAAATGAACACCATGTTATAAGAAGCAGCTGGTTATGAAAAGATCAAGTTTTGGCTTAATTCCAGTTCTCAGTATTTGTTGCTTAAGGGTTTCAAGGTTAAATGGGACCAGACAATCAGGAAAACGGTTCCTGAATTTTAATTGGATGACTACTTCACTCCATAGTTGGCCTGCCATCCAAAAGGAAAAAAGAAATGAATAAAATGAACCTGGTAACAGATGTACACATGAGATCTATAAGATCTCTGTATATCTGAAAGATATAACGTATGTATTACCATATGTCTTACTGTATATGTATGCACTACTGAATACAAAATGAATGTATTACTAAAAAATAAATATCTAACATGACTACCACTTTCCTTTATTTTGCTAGGTAAAGACTTTTAATAATATTTTAATAATAATATTTATAGACTCATTGAAAATGGGACAGGACAAACTGTTATGAAGTGATGGACAAATTTAAACTTTACAAGAAGTTCTGCGGGGTTACTTTCTTTTAATAATATGAAGCAGCAATGTTTTCACATGAAATGTTACCAATGGGAAAACAGTTTTGTGTAGATGTCCAAATCCATTGCTAGGTATTAAGAGTTACCTCTTCTCTTTAAATACAGCTACATCTGTATTGAAAATTTAAGAGGATGGCTGAAGTTGATGATTTTAGCTGTTATTGTACTTCATTTTATTAAGGTTTTTTTATTATTATTATACTGTAGTATACTTTTGATAGTGCAAGCTATCGTTGAGCAATGTGGCAGAGTTCTTTTTAACAACACACACAAATATGCATAAAGGCATGTGTAGATACAAATATTTTTTTAAAAAATTCATATATAATCAATAAACTGCCGCATTGGGTCTCCTTTGTTAGGCAAAAATAAGAATAAAATTCCAAATGTATCTAACACTAAAAAATGATTTTCTTAATATTTCTGTAAAAGCATGGTCTGGCATATTTTCAAATAACTAAAAAAGTAATTTAAGAGGCGTTCTGTTTTGCAAAATGTTGCATATTAGGCAAAAATAAAATAAAATAAGAGTATAGAAATGGATGGAATAGCCTTCAGGAATCAGCTGTGGTGGCTGCATGAGGCATCTCTCATACGGTAGCTTTTCTAGCAAGTGCAAGAATTAATTAATGCCATCTATCCTTCTGCCTCTGACCTCAGGTTGTCATAGTCCGTTTTCCCACTCATTGATCTGTAATATAACCTTCCATTTCCTGCAAGAGCTGTTAAGTAAAAGAAAACGCATAATGGTTGTGCTCCTGAACCACCATGACACCTGCACACTGCTGGGGGGGGGAGGGTGGCACATGGGAAGACTGGAAAGAGCATCAGCAACTTGCACAGTTGAAATGATGCACTGTCATATTTTCGGTCTCAATTTTCAAATTGAGAAAAATGTGGAATATTTAATAACCATCTGTTTGAATAGTATTTTTCCCATTGTTCAAAACCAACACCAAAAAGAGTGTCCCTCTCTACCACTTCTTCTTCTTCTTCTTCTTCTTCTTCTTCTTCTTCTTCTTCTTCTTCTTCTTCTTCTTCTTCTTCTTCTTCTTCTTCTTCTTCTTCTTAAAATGCTCTCTCTATTAGCACCTAAGTGCATTGTCATCCCAAGGGCAAGCATGAAAAGTATTCATTAAACTGAAACTAATTCATCTCCTCTGTCTTCTTTTTTTTAAAAAAAAAATCTGCTACCAAAAGCAATATATTTTGTATGTTTAGGCAGACTAAAACAGCAGCTGCTGATGGCTCCCTACAAAACAAAATGAGCAAAATTATCAATTTCCGTAACTCTCCTTATCTAGAACCAGAGGAAGCTGCTGATCATTATGGCCTGAATGCTTTGTTTATACAAATATTTGAATGAAGCATAGGTGTCTCTCTTGAATGAAGCATAGGTATCTCTCTAGAAAGCCTGGCACAAGCAGACTCGGCCCCGGAAGTTGGACAACAAGACCCAAACATATGGCTCCTAACCACTACTACATGGTAGTTTTCTGGAAGTCGGAGCTACTGGGCTCATTATGCGCCTGCACTGCGGATGGCCAAAGGGTGATATTATAATTCAGGATGGATCTAGGGTCAATAAAGGGCCAATTGCATTCCACCTGGTCTGATAAAGCTACTGATTCTGCCATGACATTTTAGTCTCAGCAACTTGTGGTTAAGGTGTGGGCAGAGGTGTTTTTAGAGCTATTCCAGATGTCCTGTTTGCGGAGTATTCTTCCTGATTTGTAAGGTGGGCAAATGGTCCATTGCTTAGCTGCAGTTGCGTAGTAAGGTATACACAATTTAGGCAATCTACATATGCAATGGGTTTATTTATAATCCCAGGGAACCTCAGGCAACATACATGTGGTTCCCAGGCACTCACCTATCCTAGCACTGACCAGACCTATAGACCTGCTTAGCTTCAGTAAGGTGGTAACCTGTCAAACAGCAAAATCTTTCCCAGGCTATACCATTTCAGGCTGCAGTCTGAGGGTTGGACATATGAATGTGCTTCCAACAGAGATATGGATGGGAGAAGCAACCCTTTCTGCACATAGAAAAATAGCATGCCAAGATTCCTTTGTCTTGCCGTGGTAAAAATATATATAGATTACCTCTTGTTGTTTTCTTTTAATGCATACTAAGAGTCTTTAATGTAATGTAAGCTTATGTTCAAATTATTTAACACAAACTTACCCATTTGCAGAGAAGAATGTTATCATTCTAAGTTGTTTAGTCAATCTGATTTTTAGTCTGATTTCTAGCCTTTAGGTAGGACAGAGTCACTGCCCCAAACCAGCAATTTTTCACCTGGTTTCCTGACCCATTAATCCTTTTCTCCTTTCAGATTTTCTCTCACCATCATGGTTTTTCTGAACTGTGGAGGCGGGGGCTACTGGTTCTTTGAGCACGCTGCGTGGAATGGTAGGGGACAACTTCCCATTGCATTTGCTGCATCCCTAAGCACTTCATACAAATCAGCAAACTCATTATTGATCTCCAAAAGAAACAGGAATTAATAAGGCCTACCATATCCTCTGTAGGTAAAGAGTATTTAACAATGAACTCTGCTTAAACTTCATAAAAGCCTCTTCAGCAAATCAGCAGGAAAAAATATTGATCTTAAAATAAGCATGTGAATGCTAATTGTATTTTGCCTTTCCACTGGAGGACCATTACTTTATTTAGCTGGAGTTCATCCTTTAATTTTATTGTCTCAGTGCATTGTCTATGAGGCCATTTTCTTTAGGTTTAAGCAAGGTCTGTAACAGCTCCGTTTTGCTGACCCTTCCTTTTTTGCAAGGAGTATATTGACTTCTGAGAGCTAGAGAAGCTTTTAAGATCATGTTACAGTCACCCCAATCTGAGTTACATATTGTGTAACAATGGTTTCCTGTTATTGGGCTCTCGGTTAAATGGATTAGCATGATGCCAAGTACAATAATTGCCTCGCTCTGTATTTTAGCTCAGAAATCAATTGGCGGTACTTCTGAACTGCCATCTTCATAACACAGGCTTTAATTACATGCACAGTTTAATCTGGGAAAACCACACGTCTTTTCCAGTCCTGCTTCAGTCACAAGAGTATTGGTTTGGTGGATCTCCTCTTACAACTTGTCAACACTCAACAAATGTTTCTTGAAATATTCCTCTGTCCCTGCCAATTGGCACTGGCCCACCGACTCTGTGAAACAAAGTTAGATATATCTTCATCACTTTTGTGTTGTGAAGTTACTGAACAGGGAAAAGAGCCTACTAAAAATGAAGGGTCATTCATTTCATAATATGTTGTCCTCACTTCCTAATGTGTATGTTGACTGTTATATACACTTGCATGGCCATTCACATGTTACCGGTACATAAAGTCTGACCAGCTGGGGATTCCAAGCCAGGCATAATCTCCCAGTCATTCATAGTGGCTTGCCAAGTCCTTGACAACTCTTCTGTTTTTGAGGTCCAGGCAGGCAGCAAAATTAGAGTTATAGGGCTCTGGATTGCTTGCCATACATGGCTAGTGGGCTGTGTTTGACTTGGTGTGCCATAACCTGGGCAGGGTCTGTGCTTTATGACATGGGACCCATCTGCACTATCTGAACTCAGAACAAATGAAAGAAGTAAAGAAAACTTACATAAATATGCTTACTCTGCATAAAAGGTGTAGCATATTTGCCTTATTCAGAAGCCAAACATAATTTGTGCTAGAGTCAGAATATTTTTGCAAGGATTATTGTGGTAGCAGGAGGCAATAATAATGATTGGAGGATGTGTAAACTTACAAATGCTGTGGTATTTGCAAACAATTCTAGTATGCTTCCAAATGCATTCATATGGCCATGAGGACTAGCAAGATGCTGTGCCAGACATCAGATCCATTTTCTTGTTCTTATCTACCACATGAATTGGTAAACTGTATTGTGAAACTATCAGCATTTTAAAATCATGGTTGTGTTTTCATTATAGGACTGACAGTTGCAGATCTGGTCATGCCCTGGTAAGCTATCAAAAACTGCTCAGCAATATCCTTTCTTTCTGCTCTGATAAATTCTTTGAACTGGTTCACACATGCATGGATATCACTTGATTATTTTAATCTTAATGCCTTGTAGTTAATATCAATGGATTTAAATGAATCAGGGCAGTCTCGAGCAGGTCACGCGCCCTGGTGCTGAGGGGCGGAGATCGCTCCGGCGCCCCCACCCCCGCAGGGCGCAGCATGGTTTCCGCGCGGCATGGTTTCTGCCTACTGGCCAGGTGCCCTGGCTCACCGCGCCACCGGGGGTCTATCTAGAGCTGGCCCTGAAATGAATAGCAGGTTATGTGAAAAGGCCAATTTTCTTACCTTCCTGGTCACTTTGAGGGATTTTGCTATTTGCTTTAGTCTCACACTTAGGACTTTGCCCAACAGTAAACCCATAATTTACACAGTATGATCAAGGGATCACACCTAAAGCCAAAACCACGTACAATCAAAGCCCATTGGGTTCTGTGACAGGTGGGATTACCAGTCATTTTTCCTGGAACCCTGCCCTCTTTCCACTCCTTGACAATATAATAATATTGCCACACAAGTAAAACTGAATGCACACAACTTAAATGTGCATAAATTATGGACTTACTGTATTGGCAAAACTATAATTTGACACTTGTAATCTGCATAGGCCTGACAAGTGATGGAACAGAATCCCTTCTTCTTCATAACAGCCATTTTCTTGATCAATAACCCACTCAGACTAGTAGCCTTTTTCTAACATGAAATTTCCTTTTCCAAACTATTTTTTCCTGTTCAAATCAGCATTAAAACTTAATGCTGAATAGAATGAAGGTATCTTGGTCATGTTTCTTAGGTTAAAGGTCAATGTAACTGTCAGGGGGACTCCCTACAAGGAGCCACCCCCAGTCATCCTGACCAGCACTTCGCCCAGCGACAGCACAAGCAGCGAGTCGGGAGGAGGGAATGAGGAATGGAGCGGTTTGGAGAGAGGTTCTCAATGAGGTGTCTGAGCCCTGGCAACACTATGGAGGACAGAGAGTGCAGGAAGGGCTAAGAGATGTATCTGAGCCCTGGCACTGCTCTGGTCGAGGGTCAGCGGATGAGGGACTCAGCGAGACATCGGAGCCCAGGTGCTGCCCCAGCCAGCAAGAGGGGAAACCTCTCCTTCTGGCGCCCGAATTGAGGCTCGTGCCCACACGTAAGGTGAAGGGGCAGCGTTTTGGGGTGCCCAGGCTTTTATGCTGGCCGAAAAGCAGGAGGCAGCCATTGCCGGGTTCTGAATCGGACTTGGCGGTCATGTTCTCTGTTATCTCTGCACTGTAAATAGTATGCACAATAAAACTCTTAAAGACAGTGCGGACTGGAGCATCTTTACTCGAGAGTAGCCGCAAGAATCCCCTGACTGTAACCTTAAATAATTTTGCTTTCTGTTACAGCCAGTGATATATGATGGGCAAATTCTTAATACTTCTGAATTCCGTGATTCATAATAACATATAATGTTAGTCTTTGTTCCAAGATGGGTGCATATAGAGCTTTCTCGGCAACTTAGATGCAATTAAAAATTCCAAGCGAGGCATTCTGTTCCAAGTCAGAGTCTCTATGTCCTAAATCCTAGTAACTACATTCGAGATATTTGAGCTTCCTCTGTGCCATATTTTCCCCATCTGTATCAGTTTGTCAAGGCAAAAGCTATCTAAACAGTCATTCTCTCCAACATCTATATATGACTGTCAAAATACCCTAACTCAGCAAGCATCCTATCAGCATCATATCCCCTTCCCCATTTTGGTCCAGTCACCAGGGGGGTATTCATTTTTGCTTCAGCAATAAAAAAAACCAAAACCCCAACAAATCTAATGGAGTTTATTTAGACCCCCTTGCTTTAAGTAAGCAAGTTTTTAATCTATCGTGTGCATTCCTGTAATGTAAGGTTGATGTTAATGGGTTGTAAAGTGGGTAATAATTTTCTTACTGGCCCCTTCAATCAGATTAGATCATGTTATTGACCATGCTGTTCGTTTTATAACCACAATCATATTGTGGAGGAAGATCTTTGGCAAGTTGCACATTTATAAGTGCCCATTAAGGCAAAGAATGACAGATTTGCACATTTGGCATTTTTTTAAAAAATGTCTTTTCCCTGAAGACTGTTTTCCTCTCCACATCCTGAATTAGCATCTTTACATCCGTCTCAGGTTTTCATGCTGTTCAAACAATAGCTGATTGTTCAGAGCACTTATTTTATAAGGCAAAGTTGTTAGTCACAATTAAATATATATATATATATATATATATATATATATATATATATATATATACTCTTTGAGCCATTTTGCTTATGTTCATTTTCTTGCTCTTTATTTCCCCTTTCAGTGCCTTTACTTTTGTTTAAATAATGTTGCAGTATTTGTTAAAACGTCCTCTTAAGATAGCCTCCACTGAACCCCAAATTATATACAATCCTATTCCCTCTCTGACTTCCCTTTTTTCATCATATTGAAAAAAGTTACCAATTACTTCATTAATTATTTCCATTTCATGTTCACTTCAAAGTAATGGTGTATTTAATTTAATAGTATATTTAATTATGCTTTCACCCATGTTTCAACCTCTATATTGAAGTTTTAGTTTAAACTCAAATGAATTCTCCAATAATTTGTCTAATCAACTTTTAAAGCTATGTAAGCCGGTAGTTTTTTTCCACATCTTGTAGTACTGAATTCTACCAGCCAGCTGGTTTATTAGGAATTTTGTGCCTATTAAACTGCCAACTATTTAAAAAAGAACGTTTAGTTTTTAGTTGATTAATCTGTGTTTTGACTGAATTAATTGATTAGATGTAAATCAATTTATAGATTATTTACAACATTTCCTCTGTCCTCTGGACAGTTTACAAAACTCAGTAATAAAATAAAAATGCAAGCAAAATAAATTTAAAAGCAATAAAATACAATAGTATGTAACCAACAATGTAAAAGTAAACACAAAGCTAGCATAAATCAATATGGCAAAGTTACCATTCATTAGAACTAAATGCAACCTTTGTTCTTTGTATGTGCAAATTTGTATTAGTTTTATAACTATTTTACAATAAAACTATTACCATGCACCAAAACCTGCCCCTTTATTCTGGACACATCAGCTGCTCTCATCTATTCACGCCACAGCTCTCAAAAACAGACTTCTTCTCTTTATACATGATTGGTTTAGACCAGGCACCCCCAAACGTCGGCTCTCCAGATGTTTTGGACTACAATTCCCATCTTCCCCGACCACTGGTCCTGTTAGCTAGGGATCATGGGAGTTCTAGGCTAAAACATCTGGAGGGCCGCAGTTTGGGGATGCCTGGTTTAGACCTAGTCTTCTGCTGTCATCTCTGATTTGGCCTTTTGCCATTCCTGATATTAAAAGTAAATTTAAAAGAATGACTCTCCAACTGATGAATGTTGCGTTACTGGTTGCTCAAATGGATATATCCAAGGAAGACAAGCTGGAACAGTTCTTTCACTGAATCATTAGTCCTAATACTGACTTTCTCTTGCATAAAGAGCAGGAGGCTGCTAGCATGTTACTATAGCTCCCAAGCTCTAGGAGACAATCTACGGGCGTTTCCACCATTTCCTCTACCATAGCCCTCTTAGCCAACAAGGCAAGCTGCTTTTAAATCTGAGTTGTAGTTTGTCTCACTTACTAGGAAATGTGATTTTTTTCCCTAGAAAATAATTTTATTTACTTCAGGAACACCCATTTTGGAAGTGTGAGATGAAAATATACAGTATCCCCAAACAAATGCCCATTCATCCTTACCTCCCTTGTCAATGGAGATTTTACTTAGGCGAATGGAGTCCAATAGTTTTGAATGGAAAGGAAATCAATGAATGTATGGTTTGAGTTGGGTTTTTGACAAATCCTTTATGTTTATAGGTTTGTTTTCATCATTGGCACATCAGTAGCACTGGCTTTCCATGCGATGATGAAAAGAGGAGTGAGCCGTATCCAGCTCTTGCGTAAATTGACCTGGAGAACTGTGATCTTACTCTTGATGGGACTCTGCTTCCTTAACTACGGACCAAGAGATGGTCCATGTAAGTATAATTGCCTTTCGGTCATTAGTGTTTTTATCATACATTCACGTACAATATCCACACTTATCTTTCCTCTGTGCTTTCCAGGCACTGACTGTGCTTTAAATCTGTATGGCCAAGTGTCCCCCGCTTCCCCCCCCTTTTTGCTGTGGAGCTTTGCTGGCCCTGGCCCCAGTGTCTCTGTCCAGTTTTGGTTGCTGCAATTAATATCCTTCTTAAAGCCGCAACATGACCAGAGGAGGGAGACCAAGATGATAAGAGTCTGGAAACCAAACCTTATAAGGAATGGTTGAGGGAATTGGGTATGTTTAGCCTGGAAAAGAGGAGACCGAGAGGAGATATCCATCTTCAAATATCTGAAGGACTGATACATGGAGGATGGTACATGCTTGTTTTCTCCTGCTCTGGAGGGTAGGATCCGAACCAATGGCTTCAAGTTACAAGAAAGAAGATTCTGACTAAACACCAGGAAGAGCTTTCTGACAGTAGGTGATGTTTTACAGTGGAATGGACTCCCTCAGGAAGTTTTGGAGATTCTGTTTCATTTGAGGTTTTTAAGCAGAGGTTGGATGGTCATGGATGATTTAGTTGAGATTCCTGCATTTCGGGGCGTGTGTGGACTAAATGACCTTTGGGATCCTTTCCAACTCTACAATTCTATGATGCCTGTTCCCTCCCCAATCTTCTTGTGTTTAGAGAGAAGGTTCCTGATAGCAAGGAGACTTGTAACATGTTTGCAACCCACTTCAGATCATCCTGCTCAGAAGGGGAAAGCGAAGAGCCTCCATGTGGTCTTTTGAATTCATGAACAGGACTATTATTTTCCCCAATGGTGCATTATTATCTCCAACTGCAGACAGAAAATCTAGGCTTTAAAAATAACAAATGGTTAAAACCATTTATTGAGTGGGGGACCCTACTATGCTTTCTAAAAAGAAGCCCCTGGTGATTTCTCTCTCTCTTGGTCTTTTGAGCAATAGTTGCTATAGTTTTATTTGTTTGTTTTGCTAAATACACAACAATCTGCAACAGCAAATTACATCTTTGCATTCACCAGCAGAACAGCTAGTTATTGCCTATTAAAGCCTCGGCAGCTGGTGCTGGGCACGTCAACTGTTAACACTTTTCTGCTTTCAGCAAAAATGGCTTGCTAATTTAGTTTGGCAAAACAGAGAGGTACTTTTAGTGACAATAATCTGATCTGGAGACTTTTAGAAACAACAATTACCAGACCGGAGGTGTCTCATTTCTGCTGCCCCCAATGGCAAATCCTGTAAGCACTGGAAGTATTTGGGAAAGGCAGCAACAGTCATGGTGGCATAACACCCTGTGTGGATTGTTTATTCATCAGAATGCTTTCTTTTCTCTCTCTCTCTCTCTTTTGGCTGTTACATGCAGCATCCATTTTCCAGCAGAAACCAAAGACAGCTCTCTTTATGCAGCCCAAGGGAAGGGAGAGAAATGAGAAGGAACCAAGAACTTGGCACTTAGATTAGATATGTTTGTGATTTTTAATTTTTGTGTGTGGCAAATCTCTGCACTTCAGTACTGCAGGATAGCCAGTTCCAAGTGCTGAGTACTTATGGAGCTATTGTGGTATCGGCTTTCAAATCCCGATCTCTACCCCTGAAATGCATTATGTTCTTGACAGTTGCCCTTTTAAATCCACAGTGTAGTGCAGTTGGGGGTCGCACATATTTCTTCCTAATCACCAGTTTCTGCTTTCTTTAAAGGAAGAGCTTAATAATGGAAGCCTTAATAAAGTTCTGTATTTGCAGGATTCTGAAGCTGGAACCAGAATAGATGTATGATCGCCTCTGTAAAGGACGGCACTGTGGGTGGGTGGTATTCAAATAGGTTTTTCTCAGAGTGTTGGCATCCATTTGTCTTGGGAGGAGTGTGCCTCTGTGGTATAGCAGGGCAGAATGTAAGAGACAATCGCTGTCTTAAAACCTCCAATCCAACTCAAAATATTCAATTAAATATATTTTCCTTCAGCTTCTAGCATAGCAATAATAACACTCCTCCTCCTCCTGCTTCTTCTTCATCATCATCATCCTTGTGTTACTTTTACAGGATTTACAGAGTAATCTCAGGCCTGTTTGCTTAGATGTGCTACTGTGGGAAAAACCAGAGATGTGTTCAAGAAAATTGGAGATATGAAAGGAACATTTTGTACAAAGATTACCATAATAAAGGACAAAAGTGAAAAGGACCTAACAGAGGCAGAAGACATCAAGAAGAGGTGGCAAGAATACACAGAGGAATTATACCAGAAAGATATGGAGGTATCGTACACCCCAAGTAGTGTGGTTGCTGACCTTGAGCCAGACACCCTGGAGTCAAATGGGCCTTAGAAAGCACTGCTAATAACAAGGCCAGTGGAAGTGATGATATTCCAGCTGAACTATTAAAATTTTTAAAAGATGATGTTGTTAAGATGCTACACTCAATATCCCAGCAAGTTTCGAAAACTCAGCAGTGACCAGAGGATTGGAGAAGATCAGTCTATAACCCAATCCCAAAGAAGGGCAGTGCCAAAGAATGCTCCAACTACCACACAATTGCACTCATTTCACACGCTAGCAACGTTATGCTTAAAATTCTACAAGGCAGGCTTAGGCAGTATGTGGACCGAGAACTCCTAGAAGTGCAAGCTGGATTTCGAAGCGGCAGAGGAACCAGAGACCAAAGTGCAAACATGTGCTGGATTATGGAGAAAGCTAGAGAGTTCCAGAAAAACATCTACTTCTGCTTCATTGACTACACAAAAGCATTTGACTGTGTTGACCACAGCAAACTATGGCAAGTTCTTAAAGAGATGGGAGTGCCTGATCACCTCATCTGTCTCCTGAGAAATTTATATGTGGGACAAGAAACTACAGTTAGAACTGGATATGGAATAACTGTTTGGTTCAAAATTGGGAAAGGAGTACGACAAGGCTGTATATTGTCTCCCTGCTTATTTAACTTATATGCAGAATTCATCATGCGAAAGGCTGGATTGGATGAATCCCAAACCGGAATTAAGATTGCCAGAAGAAATATCAACAACCTCAGATAATGGATTGTATAGCATATCCTCCAAGTGCTCCGATTGTTCAGGCACAGTCCTGGAATTATGAAAGTTTTCCTGGCTTCTGATTTGATCCTGGAATGTCCCTATTTCCCCTGCCACTGCTGCCATTGCTGAGGTCAAGGAAGAGGATGAGCCCGCCCTTGTTCCAAGAAATGGTGGCGGTGGCAGTGGCATCTGCTAGGGAGTATCCCATTGCCTCTCCATGGGCACCACTAACTGGCCTTCTCCCTTGGGCAGTTTGCAGCAATTGCTGGGGCAAGGAGAAAAGGCTCCGCTCTGTGTGATACATTGGCTCTGAGGTGCAGGCAGAGGGCAGGGCTGCCCCAGGTGGGAAGAAAGAGGAAATGGAGCAGAGTGCAAGACATCTTGATTTAAACACACACACACACACAAACCTTTGTGCATCCGCGTCTAATCTTGCCCCTTTCTAAAATTTACTTATTGGTGTGTGTTTTTCTTTTTGTAAAGCTACCGATGTATAAAATTAAATAAAGGAGTTTTCTCAGGACAATGGAGGGCAGATGTGCTGTGTCTCATTGGTGTAGTTGTGGTGGCACTTGCCCTTCTTCTGATAGGAAATGCTCTGTGGGGGACAATGACAAAAAGAGGGGGCTTGATGAATGCTAATTGGAGGGGAGTGAGATTATTTTCATTTGAGGAATGTCGGAGGGTATGCTATAGTACTGAAAAGAACAGTGTTCCGAATGGACCTTCGTAAGTCGAAAAATTCGTAAGTCGAAGCCAATGGGGAATTTTTTTAAAAAAACCGTAAGTCAAAAAAATCCTATCTAAACCGCATCCAAAATGGCGGACGGAACTCTGTTCGTAACTCGAAACATTCGTATGTCGAGTCATTCGTAAGTCGAGGTACCACTGAATTTGAAAGCAGTGAAAACATTAGTAAAGAAAAATATTTAACAGTTAAGAATTTGTAGGATAAGCTTTATTATATATTCCAGATATTGCTATTTGTGCTAGACCACAAGGCAGCTACCCCTGCCGTAGCATAATTTGGGGAGAGGCCTTCACCTGAGCGAAATTCAGAATTTTAAGCGTGAGCAACAGGAAAATAATCTTAAATGTAGGAAGTTTCTCTTTTGGAAAGCTTTGCGTCTGAGCCCTACAGGTCTAGAATTATGAATTTTAAGCCTCCAGGTTATATTTTATTATCTTCCTGATCCACTACCTCCCTTCTTCATTGGCTTTTGTGCTCAGATGTGTTTTGTACCGAGACTCCAAAAGAAATATTGAAAATAATTGAACCAATTCATATGGCTGATTGTGTCTCATATTCAAATATGGAGTGAAGAGAGGAAATGTAATAAAAGATTATATTTAATACTGGTACCTTAGTCTATGCCTGGCTGATTGGCATGATGCAAATTTTATCATACCTGACTCTTTCAGGGTTCTGGAAATACAATACTGTAATACAGTAATTAAATAACTAAATAATAATTAAATAACTAAATGTGATTGCAAATGAGCTAGATGATACATTGCGAATTTGTGACTTGAGTTTTCAGTATCTGCCAGCTGGCTTTGTAGTTTCCCAAGAGTAATGTGAAGGGTTTCTACTATGTATCATATGATCAAAAAACCTAATACTAACCCAATCACACCCCAGTACAATCTAACATTTTTTCGTAATGTGATGGAAAACGGGTAATATTATACCACTTTTCCATTTATCTGAATCAGAATGGACTTTCTCAACCTATCAATTCTAGTATTTTTACACGTATCCCATTAGTCAAAGGGTCTTTGGTTGCC
Source organism: Zootoca vivipara (assembly GCF_965207765.1). Classification (NCBI taxonomy): domain Eukaryota; kingdom Metazoa; phylum Chordata; class Lepidosauria; order Squamata; family Lacertidae; genus Zootoca; species Zootoca vivipara. Next base: position 17,380,081 of record NC_142588.1, read on the forward strand.
CACCCCCATTCATGCCAACAACTGTGTGTTTGAAAGGCAAGACAGGGTTATATATTTAGCAACACAGCGATTTATAAAAAATATATATGTCAATGCAATTTCAGTCCTCTCTGAAATGATTCCACACAAATACTTGTGAGAGCATAAAAGTTGGAAAAAGAATGGTATGTCTGCAACCTAGCTGGCATCGCATGAACATAAGAACACGAGGAAAACTTGCTGGATCAGGCTGATGGCCCATCTGGTCCAGCATCCAGTTCTCACAGTGGCCAACTAGAGGCCTGTGGGAAACCAGCAAGCAGCGTTGGAGCACAAGAGCCCTCTCTTCTGTGGTTTCCAGCAACTGGTATTCAGAACCATTGCTACGGTACCTCCAACTGTGGCAGCAGAGGATAGGCACTGTAGCTAGCAGTCATCAATAGTCGTCTCATAGCTAGTAGCATTTGAAGGAGGGACATCTTCATATCAAAAAGTCAAAATTATAAATCTCATTTCAGCACTAGCAAGCCAAGCTACATCCAGGACAAAATGTCGGGACTGTGGGGACTCTGTTATCTTTTCACAATTGAGTAAGGCTTAGCTGCAGGGCTAGGAGGAGCTGCGGTAGCAATATTTCACTAAATTTACAGAATGCCAAGATTTGATGGTATCTTATAGTGAGCTAGCCTATTGGTTTGTCAGTCCCAATATGGTCTATCCTAAGCGTGGGTGGTGCTGTGGTCTAAACCACAGACCCTAGGGCTTGCCGATCAGAAGGTCAGCGGTTCGAATCCCCGCAATGGGGTGAGCTCCTGTTGCTCGGTCCCAGCTCCTGCCAACCTAGCAGTTCGAAAGCATGTCAAAGTGCAAGTAGATAAATAGGTACCGCTCTGGCAGGAAGGTAAATGATGTTTCCGTGTGCTGCTCTGGTTGCCAGAAGCAGCTTTGTCATGCTGGCCACATGACCCAGAAGCTGTACGCCGGCTCCCTCGGCCATTAAAGCAAGATGAGTGCCACAACCCCAGAGTCGTTCGCAACTGGGGTTGTCAGGGGTCCCTTTACCTTTACCTTTAAGCGGCAGTATCTCTCCAGAGTTTCAGGCTCAGAGATTTTTTTCCAGCCCCATTGGAGGCAGCCAATGTAAAGCCCTCCAGAAGTTGTTAGACTACAGTTTCCATCATCCGCAGCCAGCATGGCTAGTGTTGAATGATGATGGGTTCTGCAATCCAGCGACATATGGAAGTCACCACATTGGCAACCCCTGATGTAAATAATCAGATACGTCTCCAGTGCTTACTCACCACAAGGAAAATGGACTGTAAAACGCTGCCCCCTACTCCGAAATATCCTATCGCTTGAAATGGAGAGCATAAAACAAAATGATTGCCTTGGACAAATGACATTCCCATAAAATTTGGCTTTAGTTCATTGTCCTTTTATTCGGAATGGCCAAGTTCTGCCTCCATGAGAGCGAATGAGAAAGCTGAGCACTCTTCAGCAGCCTCCTCTTCCGTCTTTGTCCCCTTTGTGCTTGCACAACAAAAGAGCAGTACATTAAGAATAAATGGCAGTAATGGACTGATGGGAATACTTCCTCTTTAAGTGGACAGCACAGGCTGGATGGAGCCCAGAGTTTTAAAAGTATGAAACCTGCTGATTAATCCTCAGATTCACTATTGTAAATGTAAGCACTTTAAGTTGCTGGGTGGCTTTGTGGAAAGGACACTATTTTAGAAGAGAGAACAGACAGCTTGATTGGGAGAAAGTTGAGACATATCTGAAATTGTCAGAAATTGTCAAAATGTCTGGGCACCTCTAAGGAGACTAGCTAACTTCCATCTCTCGGTAGTGGTGGGCTGACAGGGAGGCAAAGACGTTGATGCACACAAGGCGCAATGAAGGTTGCATAGAGGAACTTTCTCCAAATGTTCTGTAGTTCATTGAGCGCATTGTCAGAGTAAGGCTGTTGGTGTGGACAGCTACACCCAATTCCAGACCTGAAAGCGTTTCTTTTTTTGCAATCCAGGGGTTCTTCTTGGCTGGAGGTGACACTGGGGAGTTGAGTTGAAGCCTGATGTGCAATAGGCTCAAAGTGCTACTTCAAAGAGTTGGCCAATCAAAAGCAAAAGGTCAGCTCCTAGGATCTATGGTGAATCCTAGTGCCCTCTGGAAATTTTTAAATGCCACTCCCACTAGCCTCAGTCAACATGATAGCGCTGGCGGAGGAAGAGGAGTGCGGGGGAGCGCACCATCTCTGGCAGCGTGATCCCAGTAGGGTGCCATCATGGCTGCCCCTCCCCGCCCGCGCTGGATGCCACACCCCTGCAGGTGGCGTGCCATGCCCCTGCGGGCAGTGCGCCCTGCCCCCAGGACGTGCGCCCCGCCCCCGGGATGTGTGACAGCCCCGCCCCCGCCTGCTCTCCACCCCCCAGTTCCAGAGCATGAAGTTCTGCCACTGCATGATAGCTCAGTTGGTGGAGCATGAGACTCTTAATATCAGGGTCGTGGGTTCGAGCCCACGTTGGGCAAAAAAATTCTGCATTGCAGGGGGTTGGACTAGATGACCCTCGCTGTCCTGTCCAACCCCACAGTTCTATGATTTTATCACTGTGCTGGCTGGGACTGATGCGAGTTGTAGTCCAAAACATCTGGAGGGCACCAGGAAGGCGAATACTGATCTAGAAGTCTCATACTGCCTGTCAACTGGAAAGGCTATTCTTGCACCCTTGTATTCCCTACTATGCCTGAAGAGGCTTCTGGGACTTGAATGCACACAATCACTGGACTCCAAGCCTTAGCCCATAAGTTTCTTGGTATTGGAACAAATCCTTGATGCATCTGATTACTCAGTAATTTTGGGCCAAATATATGTAACATGCATGATTTCAAATCAGGCACTGGATTTCCCGCCTCAAATTAGGTCTTATATGTAACATTCAGCTTTGTACCTACAGTGTCATGGAGCTGGGCAAGGATTCCAGGTGTTCTGCAGCGTCTTGGATTTACTTACTTCATTTTGGCCTTGATGGAGACCTTCTTTTGCTTAAAAGACCTTGACATATATCAGGTGAGATGCAATGGGACTGACCTTGGAAAAACATACCCTTGCACACTTTTGAGTACCCAACAGAGATTTCATTTGGTAGTATGTGCGTGGCATCCAGCTAGCCTCATATTACTGATGTCTTATATTTTACCAGTTTCCAGGACTGCTGACTTTCTTACCTATAATCTCACTCTCTGGCACCACTAAATTTCAATCAGAAATAATCTCGATTGTCCCAGCCTGGAGACTAGGGGGAGGAGCTAAACCAGTGTTTGACTTTCTGGTATTGTGCTTATGTGTATGTAAGACAAATCAGAAATATGGAATTGCATTGGGGATGCAGGACCATTTGTGATGAGTGTTTTATTTCTGTCTTCACCTTCTGAAAAAGGGGATGCTTCCACTGGCTTCCAGTCTAAGAAGATCAAGACATAAATTAGAGGGAATGTTACAAATAATATTTCTTCATTGGCAAGCAAGTGAACTGAGTGACCTCATTCCTTCCTCCCCCCATCCATTTCCTTTTATCTCTGACTTGGACGATCCTGTTTTAAATTTGGTTTAAATGCATATTTATAGACCAGACTCTAGTGTCTTCTCCTAGTGATAATGATCAGCTAATAATGATAAATACTTTGCTGATGAGCTAAGTATGTAATTACACAACAGACTGCAGTGACTCAATAGAGCTTTTACAAGCTGCTGGATAACTGTCTTTTAATAAATGCCTACATATATGTTTGCATTTGAGATGGCAATGGGTGTCATGGCACAGGCCCCAAATTAAAATGATGTGTCCATTAACGTGGGGCAGATTTTATCCTTCCTGTTTTATTTGATGCTTCTTGGATCAGACACTTGCACGAGAACCCTCAAGAGCCACCTTTGAAAACCTGGCACCAAAGGCGCACATTTAAAGATGGATGTTCTCCTGCACATTCATGTTTGAAAAAATGCCTTCCAGTCCCATTTCATGCATAGACCAGCTGCCTCTCAGCATTTAGCAGGGGAAAGGGCTCCTTGGAAGTGAGCATCAAGGGAATACTTCAGTAGTCCTAGCAGCTCTCCCGCATCCATGTGTGTAGCTAAATCCTTTCCCAATTTATGTTTGCATATTTGTGTCAAGAATGAATGTATCAAAAATGATACATGTTAAAATACGAGTGACACTGCACACACCTTTGTAATTCAAGAAATCTTAATAAAAAAAATTAAAAGAAAAGAATGAATTTGGCCCACCACACCAAGCATAAAATCCTCAGCCAATAAAGATCCAGTGACAAAGGATGGCATAAAAAATGGATTGAACCATTAGTTGGGTGGATAACTGTATTGCATAACTTGGAAAAAGTGCAAGTATGTTTTGGTTTGCATCTTCTTCTTCTTAGAAAATGCCAATTAGCTAAGGTCACCTTTAAATGCAGACTGAACTGAATTTCTCCCCCATCTGTACCCACCATCCTCAGGGCTATATTGTCAGGAGCTGGAGTCAGGAGTAGGGTAGCTATAAAAAACCTGGTGTCGGTAAAGTCAACTCTTTATTCAAAGACACCAAAACAGTGCAGGCCTAGTGATCCCAGCAATTCTTCCCAATAGGTCTTTCTTGCCTCTGTGAGGCAGTTGTGAGGACTGAAGGTCCCCAACTTCAAGGCTCCTCCCTGGTTCCTTCCCTATCAGCCTAAGGCACCTTTGTATTGTCTCTCATTGCTTTGCCCTCTTCATTCCTCTCTGTGTTCTGGGAGACCAGCGGGCAAGGGAGCTGGTCACAGCAGGAGAGGGAGACTCTCTGGCTTCTTCAGCAGCGTGCCTGCACTCTGCTTCTTGACCCACCTCTGCTTCTGCTTTTGAGCTGCTCTCTGCCACAGCCTCTTCCTGCTCACTCAACCCTGTTGCCTCTTCATCTTCCAACACCTCCTCCTCCCGGTCTACTCCCTCTTCTCCCTCTGACCACTCACCATCGTGCACCTCATCACTCCCCTGGCTCTGAGCCTTTGTCCTCTGGGGGTTCTCCTGCTGGTGCTTCCCACCACTCGTCTGTATCCAGCCAGTCCATGACACATATTGAGAGCATTGTGGATTGCATTGTCTATAGCAGGGGTCAGCAAACTTTTTCAGCAGGGGGCCGGTCCACTGTCCCTCAGACCTTGTGGGAGGCCGGACTATATTTTGAAAAATATATGAACGAATTCCTATGCCCCACAAATAACCCAGAGATGCATTTTAAATAAAAGGACACATTCTACTCATGTAAAAACACCAGGCAGGCCCCACAAATAACCCAGAGATGCATTTTAAATAACATTCTACTCATGTAAAAACATGCTGATTCCCGGACTGTTCGCGGGCCGGATTTAGAAGGTGATTGGGCCGCATCTGGCCCCCGGGCCTTAGTTTGGAGACCCCTGGTCTATAGTCTGCACAACAAACTTCCGCCTGGTTCAGTGGTGAACGGTGCCACTTGGCTGCCCGGGGTGGCACTCCCTGGGGGCAGTGCATCACCCTGCAGTGTGTATGAATTGTGATGTCACGATGCACGACGCGCGCAACAGGACGAACTGCGCATGTCCGTGCTGCTGCTCTCCTGGGCTGCCGCCACCTGGCAGCAAACCACTCCGTAGCACGCTCTGCTTCTTCCTGCTCGGGCGGAGGAGGCGAGGGGCGGGCCAGGGGGGGCATTGCCCCTGCGCGCTGCCCACGCCAGAGTGGAGCTAGTGTGGAGCTAGGGGTGGCCCGCCCCCTACGCCCCTCCCTTGCTACGCGCCTGCCCTGGTTAGCACATGGGAGGTGAGATGAATAAAGTTCTCTCTTTTTTTGAAGGCATATTGCACACAGCCTGAACACATGCAAAATCACTGACCTAGTAGCTGGGCAACTGATTGATAAATATGACCTTATGGTTTCTTATGAGCATTCAGCATGCTCGCTCACCCAACCTTCCTAGGTGTGCCTAGGAGTTGATTTGATGGATTGTCTTCAGGGTTTTTTGGCATGTGAATCAAGTGACGGAGACAGGAAGTGGCTAACATTCTAATTGCTGCTTTCACTTTTGTGTAGTTAAAAGAGCAATTTCCTATTGATGTGTATGAAGGTGAGGGAAGAAAACATTTGGGGGTTAAAGAGTGGTTCTGACAAACATTCTTTTGGAAGTGGCCATGTTTATTTTCTTGACCATATCTCTAATTATGTGAATTCCCTTCTCTTTGAAGTTTGATAATTGGTGGGCTCCACTAAGGGATACCATTCTCTACTGGCCAGAGTGGGTAATCATGGTGATCCTGGAGACCCTTTGGCTGTGCCTCACATTCCTGCTACCTGTCCCTGGATGTCCCAGGTAAGCAAGTCTGATTGCACAGTAGAGTAGAATTTTCGTAATGGAAAAAAGCGCATTCTATAAGTGTATTTTTAAAGGACTTATTCACTATCATGAAAGGTCATTTCCTAAACAACCTGTTGTATGAAGTGTGTTGTTGTTGTTTGTTGTTTAGTCGTTTAGTCGTGTCCGACTCTTCGTGACCCCATGGACCATAGCACGCCAGGCACTCCTGTCTTCCACTGCCTCCCGCAGTTTGGTCAAACTCATGTTCGTAGCTTCGAGAACACTGTCCAACCATCTTGTCCTCTGTCGTCCCCTTCTCCTAGTGCCCTCAATCTTTCCCAACATCAGGGTCTTTTCCAAGGATTCTTCTCTTCTCATGAGGTGGGCAAAGTATTGGAGCCTCAGCTTCACGATCTGTCCTTCCAGGGAGCACTCAGGGCTGATTTCCTTAAGAATGGATAGGTTTGATCTTCTTGCAGTCCATGGGACTCTCAAGAGTCTCCTCCAGCACCATAATTCAAAAGCATCAATTCTTCGGCGTCAATTCTGAAGTCAATTATGTATGAAGTGTACATAACTCCAAAAAGAGGCCAATGGTTTTACCCATTTCCCCAAGTGAAAGGATGTTCTCTGTGTACTCCCCCCCCCAAACAGGATCTTTTTCTTTGCAGTGAGAGAGAAAGCACTGGAGGCTCATAGCATCTTTGTAACATCTGTTAATTTGCAAGCACACAATTATAGCTTATTGAAAACAAGCAGATTCATAGAGCGGGCAGCAAGGGCCAATCCTGAATCCCAAAGTGTGACATTTGCATCCTATTTCTGCCAACGTCAGCCTAAAAACTCCGATCTTTCCGTCTGTCCCAGTTTAAATAGCAACTGCTGTATTTTCTGCCACAACCAAACACCACATGTCAGGTAGATTTTCCATTAAGGAAATATATTCCAGTTATTATCTCCAATTGAGAAAATATCAGCTGATTAGCAAGCCCTGACCACTGGTCAGGTGACAGAAGGGGGCCAGTGGAGTTGCAACTGGTGCTCAAAAGCTTTTAATTCTGAGTGGGCTGCTCAGATTCAGTGCAAACTGCTCCCTGAGTGTCCGCCCCCTGACTATCCATGTTCCTCTTTCCAAGCCCATTTGCTTTCCAGCTTGATTGTTTGGTCAATTTCTACTTGAGTTCAGACAGCCGGACCTGGTAGAAATATACCTATGCATTAGACTTGCTTCCATTTACAATCTGTGTTGGAAATAATTGGACCCTAAAGAATAATAATAATAAATAATACCTTTATTGTCAATGTACAACCTGTGTACAATGAAATTAACCGAGCCTCCCCACCACCACAAACACTCAATCTCATTGCACTCTGTGTGCTTGTTGCACAACACACCAACCCCAAAAGTCAGTTGCACTATATTATTTCCCGTTCAGCAGCCTAACAGCCCACAGATAGAAACTGTTTTTTAGCCTGTTGGTATGACTGATTATATTTCTATATCTCCTGCCCGAGGGTAGAAGATTAAAGAGGTGCTGGTTGGGGTGTGAAGAACCTTCCACTCCCATTCTAAGTGACACCTGCTAGGCAGTCGTTTTTAATGCCTGAGTGTATTATTCCCCAGTAAACTGAGTCCAGTTAAAAAACATTTGAGAGCTCTTCTGTCCCAGATTCAAGTCAGAACCTCACCTCAGGGGCGAAGGAAGGTGTCGTGACACCTGGGGCGGGCATCACTACGTAGGGCGCATGTGTGGCATTGCTACACGTAGCGACCCTGCGCATGCGCTGTATAGCGGTTTGCCACTGGCGTCTCTCCAGCGCTGTACGAACAGTGCTAGGATCCCTCCGTCACCGCTACAGCTGCGAGCAGAGGATCCTGGCACCATCTGTATGGCGCTGGCGCTGTACTTAGTGGTTTGCCGTGGGCTCCAGGACCCTCTGCTTGCGGCTGCAGCCGCGAATGGAGGATCCTCCCTCCACATGTGGCTGCGGCGGTGCAATGGCTGCTCACACTGCCATGAGCCCCCGTGGGGTGACTTCTTGTCACCCTTGCAGACATGGAACCCGGGGTGTACTCCCCCCTGTCCCCCGTTGCAACACCACTGCCTCACCTCTCCCTGTTCTTAGGGTTGTGCTGGCAGTTCTCATTTCTTTGGACAGAAAACTGAAGGGCAGTGGCAGTGGTGTTAAATTTTAAATCCCAATTTTGGAAATGAGTGTATTTAGCCCCCTTAAAACCCTATTCTTTGGGAATTGTAGAAGAGGAAAGAGGGCTGGCTTGCTGTGACTGAAACATACCTAGTAATATACGCTGTTGGGTGTTTTCGGCTGTGTTTCTCAAGCTCTTTCATGTACCCCAGGACACGCATCCTTCAAAAAGGCACTGGCAAGGCAAGGCTGTCATATGCTATGTGTCCTGCTGTTTTATCATTTAAAATAATGATCTAGCCATCAGCACACACAGCTTGAGGTGCATGCAAGGGATTGCAGAAGAGCTGTGTGAAATAGATGTATCAGTTTGTCTTTTAGTATGGGATCATTTGCATGTCTTAGTGAATAAGGCAAAGCTATATTGCTACCTCTTAACAATTCCCCCTCCCATTACTTAAAACGAAGCAGTATAATTCCCCCCCCTTGCAGATAAATGTTGCTGTTATCTTAGAACAACAGAAGTGAAAAAGAAGCCAATCTTCTCTTTCGTGGCATGTGGAGAGAGAAAAAAAAACTGTGTAGGAAGATATATTTATGGGAAACAATAACTTCCCCCTACCCCATTACTAGGGACGCAGGTGGCGCTGTGGGTTAAACCACAGAGCCTAGGGCTTGCCGATCAGAAGGTCGGTGGTTCGAATCCCTGTGATGGGGTGAGCTCCCGTTGCTCAGTCCCAGCTCCTGCCAACCTAGCAGTTCGAAAGCACATCAAAGTGCAAGTAGATAAATAGGTACTGCTTAGAAGCGGCTTTGTCATGCTGGCCACATGACCTGGAAGCTGTACGCTGGCTCCCTCGGCCAATAAAGCGAGATGAGCGCCGCAACCCCAGAGTCAGTCACGACTGGACCTAATGGTCAGGGGTCCCTTTACCTTTACCCCATTACTGGTACTATGACAGTAACCTAGATTTTGCATCGGAATCTTACAAGTCCTGCACTGAGGGGAGGTTGAAGGAACTTCGGGTCATAGCTGCCAAGTTATCCCTTTTTTAAAGGGATTTTCCATTATGCTGAATAGGCTTCCTCGCGAGAAAAGGGAAAACTTGGCAGCTATGCTTCGGGTTGTTTCCCTATTTCTTAGTACCATACAAATCAATGGAATGATAAAGTTGACTAGATTATGCTAGAAATAATATTAGGTCTCATAAATTTCACTGTTTTTTGGGTGTGTGTGTGTGTGAGAGAGAGAGAGAGAGAAATTAATAGTTCAGAGGGAAGTATTATTATTTTTTTAAAAAAGGTCTACCAGAGCAATTATGTGGCTTTGAACCTGCCCTTTTACATAATAAAAAGTGAAATGATAATTAAAAATACATGCAAAACTGTTCCAGGCATAGAGGTTGGGGGTTGGGGAGGAAGAGGAGAAAGGAAACAAAGAACATGTTATAGGTACCCAGGGGCATTACAGGTGCCTATACTAATCATACCAAGACATACACATGTCTACAACAATCCCACTTTTTGCATCTGGCGTTGAGCTTTCTAAGATGCAGCTTGGAACTGAGAATTGTGAAAGACCAAATTCTGCCCCCGAGAGGGGAGGTAAGCAATGGTGTGTGCTTGAGGAATCTTACATGGGGGCAGGAGAGCTCCCATATATGTTTCCTAACCATAGGAACAACTGTAATGAAAAGGTTCTCTCTAATACACAGAAAAGGGTCCTGGAGAAATCAGTGGCTGGTTGACCACTGATTTCATTTGCACTTTCCCGTATTTCCATGTTTGGAAACTCTGAGTTAACCACTACAAACTGGACAATGCTATAGATTTCAAAATGTTGCCAGATCAACACGGCTCTTTGCCTCCCCATTTGCAAGGAGGCAGGATCACATCCTCACATCGACTGAACTCCCTGCTTGTATATTATGTAAAGTTTCACCCAACTTAACTCAGATTTCATCTTTCTCTACACAACCCCGTCATCTAGTTACCCCATTAGAAAATGAAGTATTTTGAAGCACATTAGATTCTTCAAAACTTTTCTTCTTCTTCTGAGTAAACTTTGTAGAGTTTCTCTACTGCTTGCGCCTGTATGTTAGCAAAGATTTTTAATATGAGATACAGAGAAAGTCAATAGTTATTTGTTTATACATTTCATTGTACACACCATACTTCTGCTGGAGAATTGATTTAAAGCCAGTGGTGATTGGTTGTCTATTAATGGTTGAGAGAATTTTTGCTAAATTGCTTGCAACAGGAAGTTGGCATTCAGGTTCTTCTGATGTACCTGAAGTGCAATAAAAGGGACTTGTGACACCTTGATTTCAGTTGATTGGGAGGAAATGATATGCCACAGAAATACCATAGATAGAAAGAAGTGTTCTTGAAAGTGTAAAAAGATGGATGCAGCTTGTTCCTCCATCTCAGATTGCTCATGAAAGAGTGTGATTCTTTAATCTCTTTCGCTCTGTGGAAGCTAATATGCGGCCATAAATCACACACATCAACTTCTCGAGGAATAAAATACTCTTTTTCCCAATGAAAAACCACGACCCTGAACTATTTAAAAAGAAATGCATGTTTTCATGCACAGAGGTGGAAGCCAGGTTTAACATGGCCATTGGCCACATTGGCTGTAACCCATTCTCCATTTAAGGCTATGATCCTGACCCATCCTTCATTTTGCATTACCGGTATTTGTTGAAATGGTGTTAAATTAGGAGAAGCCTAGGTGAATGAATTTTCAATACCCAGAACTCCTATGTTTTCCTCTCTAAGCACTGACAATCTGGTACCAATTTCATGCACATATGTGCAGTTGTATTAGTGGAATCAGCTTAGCATAAAGTGAGTGATGGAATATGCATTCTACACACTCTTAGAAGCTGTGCAGAAACTGCAGCTGGGGAGATGTGTGAAAAACTAGCTCCATGTTTTCAGATTAAGTTGTCTACAGCGCCAGTAATAGGCAAATGGAATTAAGTTGATTTGTTAAGTTTGTAGGATTGTAGGGAGGGTGTTCATTCTCACAAGCCTTGATGAACCACGTTAGCGGTTTATTGGAGCAAGGCTTGAGGAGTGGCTCATCCTCCTGACGACTTTATGAAATGCACCTGCAGTTTAGATACAACATGCAGAATTTGCAAACATATGAACTACAATGTTTGCTATATCTACTGTGTGAGTAACTGCTGGTTTGCAGTTTGCTAGGGGCTTCTTTGCTCTAGTGTTCCTTACTGCAACTGAAGATTGTTTTGCCCCAGGCAGGGTCTAATTTAGTTAAGTGAGCATAAAATCTCCCATGTTCCATTTTAAGAGTGTTAGAAGCAGCATACTAGGCTTCCCTAATGCCCAGCAACACATTTTTCTTAACTATTTCTTGCATAAGAACCTGCTAGAAGAATGGGTTCACATTAGGGTTGCCATATGTCCTCTGCTTCCAGGACACATCCTCTTTATCATGGGCAGAGTCATCATCATCATGATCCATAGTTAAAAGTAGAAGTTGGGAAATGTGTCCTCCTTTTTGCTCTTCAAAATATGGCAAACCTAGAGATGAACACAAATACCTGCTCATTACCATGTAGATTTTAGTTTGTCTTTAAAAATGCTATTATACCTCTATTGCCACCCACAGCTATATAGTGCAGTTGCAGCCCTGCCAACAGGTAAACAAGATTTGTTTTCTGCTTAGCAAACAAGATTTGAAATTTGAGGGTTACATTCTGAGTGTATATACTTTCAGTGAGTAGAAGCTAAAATTTTGTTTTGTGGAAAAAATGCAGCTTTGTTGGGGATGAATCTGCACAGTAAATATTGACACAATAGAACCGGTTTTATATTCTAATCATGATACCATCCTCCACTGTTTTCAGAGATGGAAAAAGCAAAGGCACATCAAACATTTGAATTAGTGGAGATGTGTCTTGTAGATATTTTGTGGCAGATGGTACATCTCAATTAGGGAAGCATGTTTTCAGATTGCCGTATTCTAATGCATTTTAAAAATTATATCCCATTCTGGGGGGAAGATCAGAGAGGCAACAAAAACTGTGATTGCCAGAATTAACAGGGCTTTTTGGCTTTCAGAGATCAAAAGGATCATTACACGTAATGGTGCATGTGTAGTAAATGCTATTCAGGAGTTGAAAATAAGCTCACTAATTCGTTTTCAAATTCTTGTCATATCAGACTGGTCTTGTGACGAAAAATAAAACCAGTTCCGGTGCTTGGAAAACTGACAGCTGCAATTAATATTGTGTGTTCTCTCTGCAGAGGTTACCTGGGCCCTGGGGGGATAGGAGATGATGGAAAATACCCCAACTGTACTGGTGGTGCAGCGGGGTACATTGATAAGTTGGTGCTTGGAGAGGAACACATATACCACTACCCTACATGTAAGGTAATTGATTATCTGCAGGGCTGGCTTGGTGAAGTGTTTGTAAGTGCTGGGCTTATCTGGCCTTTGGCTTTTATATGATAACATCGCTTAGCCATTCCTTTCCTTCTCCTGTCAGACATTAGCCAGGTGCAGCCAAACAAAAGGAACACTTATTGTGGCACCATTATCATACCGTTTCCCCCCCCCCCTCACCCCCAGAGGATGGAAGAAATCTAGTGTGAAAGCAGTGTTAAGGTTTTACAGCCAAGAGTTTCAGAGTCAAGTTCACAAGCAATCTCAGCTCTTTGGGATTTACCTTTGCATATAATAGTATAAGAAACACCACAATTTAGCTGGACAAATGCTCTCCGTCTGTCCTGTCTCTAATCCAGATGTTTCAGGAAGTGTTAATACCTCTGTGTATTAAGAACATTTGACAGAGCATTAATTCCTGGTCTAGATCAGGCGTTTCTAATTTCTGTATCCTTGAAGGGCCACTGTAATCTTCATAGAGTCACCCAGTGTCTAAAAGTGTACTGTATTTTGTTGCACAAAGCAACTTACCATACTTAATAGCAGTTCTGTGCTCCATAGTAAGAAGCTGGCATCTTCTAGCACCTTCCAGTGTTCAGCGTTTTATATACATTTGCACGTGACGTACAAAATCCAAAAGGGAGCCGGGACATTGAAAAGTGGAGCATCTGCCTTGCAAACATTTATCTTTTTCTGAAAAGTGAAGTTGTGTGTGAGCTTTTTGCTTCCCCCCCCCTTCAGTGAGAACATCTGCTTTGCACGCAGAAGGTCCTCGATTGAATCCCCGGCATCTCCAGGTGGTGGTGAGAATGCCCTCCCTCTGAACCCTGGATTGCTGCTGCCATTCAATTTAAGCAATGGTGAGCTAGATGGACCCAGAGCCTAACTCAGTATAAGACCGTTTCCTATGTCTTGCTTAAAATTTAGGAGGAGTGTTAGGGGCCTGTTAAAATCCTCTTGATAGTTCTATGTGGCTAGCAGGCTACCAGCCAGCCATTTCTGAATAGACAGAAGAAGAAAGCAAACTAGCTTGTCAAGCACAGTGGTGTCTTGATCTTCTGTCATTGGGTGCCTTGTCTACAAACAGAACTACTTGCACCGGCACTAAAATGCTTTCTATCTGATACTTTGGAGGCCCTAGACAGCAACTAGTTTTCTTAAGAGGGTCAGGGCGCAGGCTAATGAGTTACCAGTTTTCCCCTAAAGTGGCTGCTATAAGCCCATCCCTTCACCTGCCGTTCTGAATGAGGCAGTTGGCTTCTGGAATGCTGAAGGAACACTTGCTGTGCTGATGCTAGGAACAGGAGCGGCAGACCAACAGAAGTAAAGACAGTTGTGGGAAGAAAGCAGGCAGTGAAAGGAGGCTGAGTGGCAGCGTGGGACTAAGAGCCTAACCTGGTGACAATGCTGTGCTGGCAAGTCCCACAAACTACATTGGCTGCTCTCTCCATGCCCCTTTTTAACCTCTGGATTGGCAAGTCAGAGAGGCTAGGTTTGTCTCAAGGACAGCTAAGCGATGGTTCTTACTGTCAGAAAATTAAAAAAAAACCTTCCAGTAGCACCTTAGAGACCAACTAAGTTTGTCATTGGTATGAGCTTTTGTGTGCATGCACACTTCAGATATTAGAAAATTGTAGATTTTTAGTTCTGTATACATTTTTGCTCGATTGCTCTGTGGAATGATTTAGATGGCTATGCACTAAAAGGCAGTTCTAAAAGGCAGTGAAATTTCAGGTATATAAGGATCAGGGAGCAATAGAAAGCTCTGGGAAGTGTGTTGGTCTTGAATCTCCGAGCGGGCTGACTTTTCACAACCCTGTATCAAAACAATGGCCCATCTAGCTCTGAATATTTATTAATCCTGGCTAGCAGTGGGTCCCCAAATTCCCCCCCCCCCGTCTGATATCCTTTAACTGCCAGTGCCACAGAATTGGCCAAGGACCTAATATGCTCTTGGTGAAAATCAATCAGTATTTTAGTGCAATTTTTTCTCTCTATTTGCAATTTTGCCCAATATACAGATTTTTACAAAGCAATTTCTCCTAATATAGTGCATTTCCCCCCTGTTATATTCACCAATCTTATGCACACTTTTCCGGCATACATGTGTTTTTATACATGTTACTTACATGTGTGCAATGATTTGAGATCAGTAAAGCTGGAAAGACTTGAGAGGAGACCTTTTTTTCCTCATACCCTGCTTTTAGTTGACCCTTCTCCCCTGCCAAAAACCCCCCCATGGTATTGTCAAAGCTTCTGCAAAAGTAGATACACAATCTTAGTTTGAAATCTTACTGAATTCTGAATATTCATGGCATCTCTATGAGCTGGTGATCTGTAGTGTCCAGCAGTGGCACAAGGCAAATTTTGCTGTGTCCAATAAATTTATAATGAAGTTGGCATAGTAGAGTGTTCCCTCATTGTGGATGGATGGATGGATGGATGGATGGATGGATGGATGGATGCTGCAGATTGTCAGCTTCCCATATAGCTGCTGTAAACCTCCCAAGAGTGAAAAAATAGTTACCTTCTGAAAAAAGCTGACTGGTAACCATCTCATGTCTCAAAACTGTAACTAGCCTGCCATTTCTATGGACAATTGTTGAGACTTCTGTTATTTCTTCTTCTTCTTCTTCTTCTTCTTCTTCTTCTTCTTCTTCTTCTTCTTCTTCTTCTTCTTCTTCCTCCTCCTCCTCCTCCTCCTCCTCCTCCTCCTCCTCCTCCTCCTCCTCTTCTTCTTCCTCTTCTTCCTCTTCTTCACATTATTTCTATACCATTTTATATTTTATGTTCTTAACCACAATGCTATATTAGCCACTATCAGTGTTACAGATTTATGTGATGCCTGGTTATTCCTAATGTTTTTGTTTTTGTTATTGCTTCAAAATAAATTGGGGGAGGGGGTGAAATGAAGCAAAAAAATTATATAACATTTGTATTTGTATAATCACTTCAGAGAAAAGATTTGGATCAGCAGCGAACATTGGGGTCTCAAATTTCAGGGGTGCGCTGTGCCACACCAAAATTCATCACCCTCACCTCTCATACTCCATTTTAAATCATAGTTGTGGTGTCCCTTGCAGTCCCCCCCAAGAGTCCAGGCCCAGTGTGACTGAACCGGTTGCGCTTCCCTAAATCTGCCTTTGTTTGAATGTCTTTGGTATAGAAATGGTAATTTATTTTTAAAAAGGAATTACATTTTTCTGGCACAGGATAAATGAACAAATGAGCCGGCTGCCTCTGAACTTCTTGCATTAATGACTGTGTTTGATGCAATGAATAGATATACATATTTAAGGAAGTGAGACAATTTGGATGTATGCCACATTGTCTTATGTGGCCGACATTTATTTTGTGACCTGTAATATTGTAAATTGAGAGGCTGCCTGCTGTTTTAGATCTTGGGAGTTTTGAGTAACCAAACCAATGTTTTCTTTCCTGTTAGGAGCTGTACAAAACCACTCAACCTTTTGATCCCGAAGGCATTTTGGGTACAATCAACTCCATTCTGATGGCTTTCTTTGGACTTCAGGTAATTTGACATGTTAAAAGTGCTGTGGTCAATGCACTGTACACACGAGGTTCTTTTGGATTCTTCACATGACAAGATTTTCCTCATCTCCCACAGTAGCAGCCATGGACAGCTGGGTTGTCAGAGGCTGCAAACTGTAGAATTGATGCCTTCCTTGGCTTTGTTGCTGTGTGTGATGGGCAAGGGACAGTCATGGGAACAGTTTGCAGAGCTATTTGAAGCCCCCAGCTGGCTATGGAACAATGGAGGAAGGGCAGGTACATGGAACAACATTGTTCACCAGAGACTGCACATGATGGATGTGCAGTCAGGTGGATGTCACCCCTAGGTTTTTACCCATAGTCACTGTAAAAAGCAGGATGTGGGTGGCGCTGTTGCTTAAACCACAGAGCCTAGGGCTTGCCGATCAGAAGGTTGGAGGTTCGAATCCCCACAATGGGGTGAGCTCTCGTTGCTCGGTCCCAGCTCCTGCCAACCTAGCAGTTCGAAAGCACGTCAAAGTGCAAGTAGATAAATAGGTACCGCTACAGTGGGAAGGTAAATGGCGTTTCCGTGTGCTGCTCTGGTTCACCAGAAGTGGCTTAGTCATGCCAGAAGCTGTACGCCGGGCTCCCTTGGCCAATAAGGCAAGATGAGCGCCGCAACCCCAGAGTTGGTCACTACTGGACCTAATGATCAGGGGTCCCTTTACCTTTTACTGTAAAAAGCAGCAGTCTGTTCCAGATGTTCGTGCTGAGAGGAAGGGGCTGCTTATCCCATTACCTCTGGGTGTTTGATCTCATTAAAATTATCCTGTCTTGAACTGTCCCCTCCCCCCCCCCCCGTTGGATGGATACTCATCTCTTCCCAACATGGAGCAAAAAGTAATTCAGATGGGGGAAAGAAACAAGTGCCACCATCCTCCCACCCCTCCACATGCATGTACTTCCCACAGCTGCTTCGGGTATTTTTTTTAATAAAAAAAAAACCTTGGGAAAAAACATTTACTTGGCTGGGCATCATGTGTAGCTTGATGCTTGAGAAGCATATCCCCCAGTGAAGCGGTGATGGTACACTCTGTTCCCGCTATTGCATTCCCTGGGAGTGAAATCTGTCTCAATGTTGTGTCAGAACCAGACCACAGAGGCCAAAGAGATTTATCTATTAGTCTGATGTAGGAAAGTGGTTCTGAAAGGGGAACCATGAATTGTCATCCTCAGGCACATCAGTAGAACTTTATGTGGGGGGACAGTTATAAAATAATAATAATAATAATAATAATAATAATAATAATAATAATAATAATACCCTACCCATCTAGCTGGGTTGCCCCAGCCACTCTCGGTGGCTTCCAACACATATAAAAACATCAAACATTAAAAACTTTCTGATACAGATAGCTTCAGATGTGTCCAGATGTGTTCTGAAAGTTTTGTAGTTCTTCACCTCCTTGACGTCTGATGGGATGGCAACACTTTTCCTCTATAGGAGTGGTGTTTCTAAATGGACCCTAAATATGTTTCTTTGTTTTTCTGTCCCATCTTTCCTCAAACAAAGAGAGAGCAGCTCCCATGGAATTTCCTAGTAGACCCCCATCTGTATACCACTAGCCAGATTCAGACTTGCGGTGTTGAACTTCCAGCAATGGAATACCACATGGTATTCTTTGGGTCCATAAATGTTGATGTTGAAAGAAAGGTCCGCAGGCAGGAATCTGTAATTATTTAGTATCCTGCTTTTGAGTCTTTCCTGCGTAATCCTTGTGGATTTTTTCACACTGCAGGGCAACATTTTCCATATGGCAAAAGCAAGCAAGAGTCCTGCAGCACTGCAAAGACCAGCATAAGCTTTCCTGGACCAGAGTCCATTTCATCAGATGCCACAATCGATTTGTCCATCTCTAAGATGCTGCAAGACTCTTGGTTGCTTTTGTTGCAATGGACTAACACAACTAACACAACTAGTCCCTCTAGAAATATTTTATATGCTGAGTTCTCTTTGTAAGAAACAAAGTTGCATCAGAAACAGCTCGTATGGACCTTTTCACTTTGTGACCCTCCTGTCCCTTAATATTGTCTATGAAGTAACTTTATGAGAAAAAAGAGGCCCAGCCATTTTGTGTATAAGCCCACAATGGATCAATAACAGAGAGGGGTTTTTTTTTGGTTTGGTTTTGCTTTTTTTTAAAAAAAGGAGAGCAAGAAATCCTGTTTCCTTTTTAGCATTTTTTAAAAAGATATTAATTTGTTTAACAGATGCTGCACATCATGAGAACTTGAAGTAAACCAAGTAAAAAGCACAACCTCTCTTGTATGAGATGTTTAAGAAAATTGGGTGTTTCGTAAATACATGCTTTTTAAAGGCGTCTTTTATGGCTCCCTTGGTCAGAGGATAGTTACCCGTAGAATTTTGAAACCCAAAGCTCATTACAACTTTATGGGACTCTTGTTTCCTAATTTTATGAGCACAGTTAATTCTCAGGCTTGTATGAGGTGTCAGGTCTGTCAGCTGGGAGAGGCAGAGGGAGGATTACCAAACAAGTCTGAGAGGCTCGTTCCCCCACAATGTTCCTCGCTTGCTCTCAGGACCCTTTCAGCAGAGTCCTCCTTCAGGACAGCTGCTGCCTGACATCATGGTGCAGGCTAGAATTCCCTGCAGATGTTTGCTGTGTAATTTGCTGAGAGTGGTTTTTGAAACCAGCCGGGTATTGAGACTTCGGTCTTAACCAATTATTGCTGTTAAAGGAAGAGCTGTTCAAAGTTGATCAGCTTCCATGAGTCGAGTGAGGGAAAGGCACATATGAATGAAAAATAGTGACATACATGAGGTGAGACCATTTGTCTGTATAGGGCTCTTCATATTTTCTACTCTGACTAGCAGAGTCTGAAGCAGAGTCATTCTGTGGAATCATTCTGAGCCTGGCAAGCTTTTGCCCTGATCCTGCTATGCTTGTGTACAATAGGTTGTGTGCCTGTAGCTCACAGATCATTGTTATGGCACTGATCTGTAAGTCACTTTGGGTTGACCAGGCCTAACCAATTTAATAAATAATAATAATAAAATAATTCAGGGAAGGAGCATGCAGAGTGATAGTAACCAAGCTTCCACTTTCAAACAGCTAATTGGATCTCTCCCCAATTTTCTGATTAGAGTTGGTTCAGGAAAGAAACCTTACATGTAACTGGTTGCATGCTTCTCCTTATCTGCCTACACACCCTATAGATGTTTCTGCATGACTGATATAGTGCAAATGCTTATTTAGTGCACCTGAGGAATTTTTTAAAAATCTAATAATGGTGAGATTTTTTTTTTCCATTTGGTGGTTGTGCTGATTTCTCCTTCTTTCTGAAGGGAATTAGGCCCTTTTTATTCTGCCTGCACTCAGTTCTCTGACTGTTAAGGCTGAACTGTTAAGAATGTGCTCTTGATATTTGCAAATCTTATAGTGCAGCAAATTTCTGCAATCCCTATTCAGTGATAAAGATGGTAAGATGTGTTGAAAACTCTCTAATGGATAGCACTCACTCAGCCAGTGCTTGTGGGGTGGCTCTGTGGGACATTTTCCTTATTTAGCCATTTAAGTTATCTGGGCAGTATTCCATGGTAATGCTTATATTTTTTTTGTGCTTTGGCTGGGTCTCTATAAAGCATTGTAAAGTGTTAATGGTGAAAACATGTGCATTAAACATCCCAGTTTAGGTGTTTTTTTTCCTGTTCTCCTACACGTCATGCCTTCTTTCCAATGTTTTAGCTCCTGCTGGAAGCAGTAAGGTAAAATAAGCTTCACTTTGACTGCTTAAATCCTCTTATTCCTAAAGAAACAGCTGCACAGTTGGTGAAACTCTCCTGACCTACTGTGGCAGCAAACCTCACTGTTAATGACAGAGACCACCTCCTGGTGATAATCATTACTAGTGCAGCACAGTTATTTGCTCTCTATTCCAGCAGAAGACTGTGGGGCAGGCACAGATGTAACATTAGCGCTCTCTTAACAGCTTCCCTGCTGCATTAGAGGGGTGAGATGTGTGCTTTGTATGTTGGTGTTAGTATTCTGTTCCACTAGCCCCCCACCCCAACGGTATTCATGTATTGGTGATGCTGTTCCTTGGTATCTCCATTGCTACCTGCAGGGTCACCTGCCTCAGCCTCACCTGCCTCAGATGTAATGGAGATATAGAGTTGGGTACCATCTCCATTACATCTGAGGCAGGTGAGGCTGTGCAAGCCCTGGGCCAAAGTCTGGGTGCCATGGTGGGCTGGCTGAGGGCGAGTAAATTGAGCTTGAATCCTGGAAAGATGGAGCCCCTGTGGTGGTGGTTTCTGTGTCTGGGAAGTAGGCCAATTGCTTGTTCTGGATGGGTTGCAAGTCTGTCGCTTGGTCTGTCGCTCCTTGATCCATCATTGACAACCAGGGGCCCAAGCAACCTCTATGACTAGGAGTGCCTTCTTTAAAAACCTCACTGGCTGATAGGGAAGTACTTATGGCTTCAGCAGCCTTGTGATCATGCAAGGCAACTTTCAGTTCACTACATCATGCGAGTATTAATTTGATACCTTGTTGTTTCCAGAGAGATGCAATCTCATTTTTTAGCTAAATCTGCAGCCTTCAAAATCCATTTCTTTTCCAGAGAAGTTGTCCTGATGTCAGTAGGAAATATTCTGGAATAATGAATTGAAGTTGGATAAATTTGTTCCTATAGGATTTTTTTTTAAAAAAAAAATGTATACCCCCATCAGTTGCAGTCAAGTGGCATGTGTTGTGCCAATATTATTTAGATGGTGGTATAACTTTTCTACAACTAAGCAGGCAGAAACTTTCACTCACACTCCCCAAGCATAAAAATCGGGGTTGTTATTAATGCATATGGAATTAGTTTTGGAAAGGAGACTGTTTCCCACACTTCTGAATAGCTGTTGAGTGAAAACTGCTGATTAACAGAACACAGCCTCGTTGCCACTTCAGCTTTGCCAATTGCCATGACTGTAATATTGTCTTCCCACCAACAGTAAAATAAAATTCCCATCAGCTACAGCCAGGGCAATGTTTGGTCCCATATGCTGTGCTCTTCAATAAGCAGAAATCCGCCTTCATAAAAACAATAAGGGAGTCCAAATCCAGGCCTGGACTTATTTAACATGCACATTATTCACTCAGGACAAAATAGTTGAATGATGATTTTCAATTCTACAAATCCTACTGCAAGTCATAAATTGTGGAGAAAAGTTTCTACTAGTGAGAAACACACTGGGCTGGACAGTGGCGGACTAAGCTGCATGGGCACCCGGAGTGGCGGCCATGCAGTGCACCCAGGGACGTGATCTGCCACACAGGGGGCGGGGCAACCCTCCGCTGCAGCGCCGTTTGTGCGGCAGGATCCTCTGCTCACGGCTGCAGGATGCAGAGGTGGCAGGATCCTCCGCTCGTGGCGGCGGGATCCTCTGCTCATGGGGGCTGTGGGATCCTCCGCTCGCGGCTGCAGTGGTGGCGGGTGGCAGGATCCTCCGCACGCTGCTGTGGCGGTGCGATAGCAGCGGCTTGTGCTGCTATGCTAAGGGGTGGCAGGCGAGCCTCTCGGGGGGGTGCCTTTTTGTCACCCCCCCTCAGAGATGGCACATGGTCAGCCCACCCTGCCGCCCCCTTCCTTCGCCAGTGGGGCTGGATGCAGAGGTGCTCAAATGCAACTCCACTTGTACAGAGGGATTTTCCTGACTCCCGACTTCCCTACATACCCTTTCAATACCCCAAAAGCTGCTCCTGAGAGTTGATGCACCTTCTGGGAGAAGCTGTTGTGGGATGGGGGATTCAGTAGAGCTATCTTGCCCAAGCAGAAATATCTTTGGATCTACTCATTTGTGGGTCCAAGTCATGGGTTATCCAAGAAATCTCAGAGCCTATATTGCCTTTCCTTTTTGTTACAGGAATGATTCACACAAAGCTGATATACTGGGGAAACAGAATGTGAAGGATAGGTCTATCAATAGATATACGGAATGTTAGCTAAACTGAGCCTTCGTTTTTCACCTCGGTTTACTAATGTGTACCAGGTGCTGGGGACAAGCCACAGGTGATAGTCATTGCCTTTATGCCTTGCTTGCAAACTTCAAGGGGCATATGGCTGCTTTCAGAATGACCAGGGAGTCCCAATCTGCTGTGAGATGTGTTCCTCTTGGCTTTGATCAGAATGTTGGACTGGAATATAAGATGTGTGGAACATGAGGATTAATAAATAAATAGATAGAGAAGGGTGATGGGAGAAGGAAGTGCAAATGAAGGAATGGATGGTATGTTTAGTTTAATGAAGGGGGTGGAGGTTTGGTTTGGGGCTCGTCCACAGCTGGCCTCATCTCAGCCCACCACTGATATGTGTTCCCTGACAGATTATTGCAGAGGCAATGTGGTCTTTGACCTAAAAAAGTTTGCCAACCCCCAGACTGGATGGACGTTGGTCTCATCCACCAAAACAGTTCCTCTTTTCTTAAGTGACTCTATATCCAGAGGTAAAATGGGGGTAATGTGAAGCAGTGTGTGGTTCAGATTCTTAACTGTTTTGAAAAATATATAATATTCCTCAGCAGTGGGTTTATTTCACGATACGTGATTTAATAACATTTTGTTATAATTGGAAATTGGAAGTGTAATAACTACAGGACCCACCCTTAAAGCCTAAGGGAGAATTTTCATGTGAGAGGACTGAAACAACGGTGAGGCAATAGGTTTTCAGCGTTGTTTCTTTTAAAAAACAGTCTTTATGTTTATTTCATGTATTATAATCTTTAAAACACATGCATAGTAAACAAAGATTATTATTTTTGGTTTGATTTTTTAAAATAAAAAAATATGTTTATTGAAAGGCTGACAACATCGGTCCTTTTTTCTTTTCTTTTGCAGAACAATAAAACAAATACATTTCCTAAATTGAGATAAAGCCTTGATGAATTGGGAAGTGGAGATGATAAGCTATGCCTCTTGTGGTCTCTTTAATTGTATTCATTCGAAGTTCTCATTGGCAGGAAATTACATCAACCACTAAGTCCTTTTTACAGAAGGACTATATCTGATAAAACAGGAGGAAGGGGAAAAAAATCTGGCAGGCACCTTTGAAAGTAACTTTACTCCTCTTTCAAATGCCTTTCAAATGCACTCTGACGGAAAGATAGGCATGTAATTTTATGAAAGAACATTTAGACAGCTGTGAGCCTGAATGCTCACGTGCTTGTCCTCAGAAAATCAGAGGACTTAGTCATGTCCTAAGAATATTCTTTGCAATGAGGAAGGAATATTGGTAAAGCCAATAGCCTTCCTTGGTAATTGCTTTAGAATTCATTGCCTTTATGAACATAATTACCACATAGAATCATAGAGTTGGAAGAGACCACAAGGGCCATCCAGTCCAACCCCTGCCAAGCAGGAAACACCACCAAAGCATTCCTGACAGATGGCTGTCAAGCCTCTGCTTAAAGACCTCCAAAGAAGGAGACTCCATCACACTCCTTGGCAGCAAATTCCACTGCCGAACAGCTCTTACTGCCAGGAAGTTCTTCCTAATGTTTAGGTGGAATCTTCTTTCTTGTACTTTGAATCCATTGCTCTGTGTCCGCTTCTCTGGAGCAGCAGAAAACAACCTTTCTCCCTCCTCTATATGGGATCCTTTTATATATTTGAACATGGCTATCATATCACCCCTTAACCTTCTCTTCTCTAGGCTAAACATACCCAGCCTCCTAAGCCGTTCCTCATAAGGCATCGTTTCCAGGCCTTTGACCATTTTGGTTCTTGTTCTTATTCAAATTTCTGGTAGGCAAGTTATTGAGAGACCTGACTTGTTCCAATGGGGTGCAGCCCATGAGGCATACTAGGCAAGGGGGACCAACCTGGAATGAAACGGTGCCCAGTAGAACGTGGTAACAATGAATAGCTGGTGTTTGTAAACAAAGTAGCAGGTTGCAAAGAAGTAAGTGATCACAGCGGTCAGGATCAACCGGACCTGGGACAGAGCCAAGAAAGTGGTGACATTGTTCCGATAAGAGGCTAAATTAATCTGAGCTGTTATATCCTGGCGCAGGCCTCATGACGGCCCAGGCCTTGACTCTTAACTGGGATTGGAAAGGAACTTATAGGGCTTATGCTCTGGCAAAGAGCATTACATTTATTTATTTGTTTTTTTATTTTCTTCTAACTCCGCACATGTAAAGCAAAGCAAAAGTTAACATTGTGCACATTGTGCTTCATAACGTTTATGGTATTTAAGTACAGCATTCATCATTAAGTACAGCATTCATCAGTTGCACTTTTTGCCCCTTGGTAAACTTCAGGTGCATCTTTTGGCAGTTCAGGTGGTTGTTTACAGGGATCTCAATGAGTTCTGAAACAGAAAGCAGTGTTGCCTACCTGAGTAGATTTTCATGAGTCTTCCCCTACCTGGGGATTCACATGACAGAATGCTCCTCCACAAACACTTTTCCTGCAGACAGAAAATGAGCATGCCAGCGAGAAGGCTAGGCTTCAGTTCTGCACTCTGACATCCTAATTTTCTGTCTACAGGAAATTGTGTGTGTGTGTGTGTGTGAGAGAGAGAGAGAGAGAGAGAGAGAGGGAGGGAGAGGGAGAGGGAGAGGGAGAGGGAGAGAGATAGAGCGCCCAGTGGCTGTTTGAAGCAGGCACAGGTTTCCCCTCACAGTGAGAACTACCGGTAAGCCATTTTCTGTATGGCTCCCAAGGATCAATTTCTGCTTCAGGGGCAATTAAGGAAAGTCATTTCCAAATTAGTAGGTTTATATGCCGAGGGAGGTGTGTCTGGTGGTCCCCCAAATATGGGTAGTGTCAGACTGCAATTCAGGATTTTAAAAAATTGCAGACAGAGGAATGTGTTGTCCCAATATAGAATACATGGACAGTGGAGATATTCTTCCTCTGCCTACCAATTTGCTTAGACCACTTTGCTTCCACCATGAGAATACTAATTTTAAAACATAATGTTCGAAAAAATTTGAGGAACGTGATGCAGAGCTTGGTTGGAAGGAATTCTTTCCAATTCCTTGTTGGTTGGGCTTATTTATTTAATTGTATAAATGACATGAAATATTAATTCTGCATTTATGTGTTCAAAGCATTCTGCTTTTTCCATCAGAAATTGTGTTTTCTGCTGCCTCCTTTTTAACCTCTCAGATGTTTACACTGAGTTATGTCTCAGTTGAATACTTATGACCCATATTTTCCATTTGTTTCTAATTTCCCTCCATCTGGATTTATCCTAACAAAGACAGGTATAAAAATCCACGATGCAATATAAGCTATTTACTTAATAATAACAAACCATGCAAATTCAATTGGGATTTCTTGAGGTTTTCCACTTGTATTTTAAGGAGCCCTAGGAGATTATTGTGTGTTGGTCTTTAAAAAAATAAAAATAAGGCATTTTATGAGTTTGGACAACTTCTTCTTCTTCTTCTTTGGTGATCCCTCGTAGCCGAGTAAGATTGTCTGCCATAAACATGGTTTTCAAAATGAGTCCGTAAGTGACTGTGGAGGCCAATTCTGGATCTACACATCCTTCCACAGTGGGGACATTGGTTTCTGGGCGGGAGTTGATCACAGAGTGGATTTGCCAAGCGTGCCTTCCTCTTAGCACGTTTCTCCCTTGCGTCCTGAGTTTGAGTGTCTTCAAAGCCCATGACACCTTTGGTGAAGGCTGTTCTCCAACTGGAGCACTCACAGGCCAGTGTTTCCCAGTTGTCAGTGTTTATACTACATTTTTAAAGATTTGCCTTGAGACAGTCTTTAAACGTCTTTTGTTGAACACCAGCATTACGCTTTCCATTTTTAAGTTCGGAATAGAGTAGTTGCTTTGGAAGACTATTATCAGGCATCCGCACAACATGACAACAATTTATATATAACAGGCATGTCCAACAGGTCAGTTGTGATCTACCGGTCGATCGGGGTGGTGTCTTAGGTCAATTGGCTTTGTGTTCCAACTTTGGCAATCCTGCCCCCCTAAAAAGCTCAACGGTTTTGCTCAATTCTTCCCTAAAGAAAGCTCAACAACTTTGGTCAATCCTTCCCTAAAAAAAAGCTCAACAACTCCTGGCTACGACAATGTGTAGATCACAGCCAGTCTCTTTATACTGTGAGTGGATTACAGCCTCTTGGGAGTTGGACGTGCCTGATATATAGCAATTGTGTAATGCTACTCAGAAGAGCTGGAATCAGAATTGTTGAATACAGTGGTACCTCGACTTACGAAGGCAATCCGTTCTACGGCGCTCTTTGTAAGTCGAAACCTTTGGATGTCAAAGCGTCCATTTTGCACATGTGCAGAACGCGTGCACGGCGAAAATACTTCCGGGTTTGCCGACTTTGTAAGTCGAAACCTTTGGAAGTCGAGGCATTCGGATGTCGAGGTACCGCTGTATATGTGGCAATTCCAGCATTGTGAGTTCTGAATAACTTTACACTGCAGAGGAGGACTTATGTGACCGAATGCATGTCATGGAAAAAGCTAGCCTTTCACCATGATGTGCTTATTTTCTATGTACAGGATTTTTTTGTATGAAGGATCACAAAATCAAGTGAGCCCAATCACCTGCAGTCTGCAGTGGTGCCACTCAGACACAGGTTTGGTTCTCTTAGTTTCTTATTTTCCCAATCTTTAATTCAGTTATCCACATTTGCAGCAATTCACTTAAAAAAGCATCTCATGAAATTTTATCTGGATTTCTCCTAATGAAATTTTATGTGCACTTTTGACCAAAGTACACATTTCTGCAAGCAGTTTTCCAAATATAAATACATTTTCGCTACTATCTTCCTTTTCAATGCACACTTTCCACTCATATATGCATTTTTGTATGCATTGTTTGGGTGGAGAACTGTATCACAGAATTCGGATGTATGGATTTTTAATAAAGGTTGTGTTTTGGTTCGCATATTGCTGTGGAAAGTGCAAATTTGATAGGTTTGACTTTAAATGCATATTGAATTTCTTGTACAACCTTACCCTTAATATCAACCTTGGTAGTACTACAGTGCGTATCTAGCAGCCCAGTTAGAAAAACTGCCACCTTATTATTCTGCCTTCTCCCGGTCAACAAAATTATGGGCAAGAATTTGGGTCAGAATGGGCAGTATCCTCCAAACCACAAGGTTGGAAGCCATCATTGCCAGTACTTATTGCCCTGTAGGTTTTCTTCTGTAGCGGCCATCCATTTGTTAGACTGAGAAGCAGAAGTGATGACATGTCACTAGGGTGACTCAAGCAGAAGAAAGAAATATTGGAACTCTTACAAAGGCATCTGTTCTCATGAGTTTGATTTCAGATTTGACAGAGAGATGAATTCTGACAAAGCCACGAGTGGGAATGATTACTTAGAAATGGAAGTTGGATACTGAATCTCAAAGGGTTACTTTCCCATAAATCTGTGCTCTCTTGCTGAAGTTTTTAGTGGTAAAGGGTGACAAGAAGTGAATATGCTTAGGACTTAGCAAACTTAATTCAGGAGTCAGACACATTTTATGATACATTCCCACATGGCTTTAGTTACTTTTCTTTTGTTCAGGCAAGAATGCATAGATGTTCTCATTTTCACCCATATTTGCATATGCCACTTTAGGTTTAAGAATATGTTAGTATGCATAGGAAACATTATTTATTTAGAAAAATGTGAAACATGTTTACAATGCTAAACAAGTCATGCCATGACAGACAATCAATTACAATACAAAGTAGAAAACAAGCAAATTGTATTCATTTAGAAAGGTAGAAAAGAAGGAGCCAGAAAGGGGCAAAATAATAAGAAAGAGGTAAAAAGAGGGAGAGGGGAAAATGTGTGTGTGTGTGTGTGTGTGTGTGTGTGTACATTCTCTGCATCATGTTTGGCTTGCAGTGGGATGTAATTGGAAATAATGTTTATATAGTAGGACCTTGGTTTTTTAGTGTCTTGGAAGCTGAACAATTCGGAACCCAAACGTCAAAAACCTGGAAGTGAATGATTCCATTTTTGAACATGCCTCAGAAGTTGAACGGCTGGAAAAATATTGTGTTTTGAATTGACTCTGAGTAATATGAAAAATCTACATGTGGTGACGGGAAAAAGTTGCAATTTGATGGCATAGTCGGCGAGTGACAAACATATATGTAAGAACTGCTCCTTAGAACAGCAAGACTGCAATCCCAAGCAAATGTAATATATGTAATTTTCACTGAACTAATAGGACCTCTTGTAGTTTGCAGCCCCTGTGGATATGTTTAGATAAGTAGATGGGTTGTGTATCTTTTACTTAGTTTGTGAATTAGGTCAGGATTGTCTGAAACAAAATGTGTAGAGATGAATTCATTTCTAAACTTGAGGACGAGTAAGATGCTGTGGAGAACTGACAGACACAAACTTTCACTGTACTTTGTTTGGAAGCAGCACACCCCTAGAGCAGTAATTTAAGTCTTAGCATCTCTCTGATGTTGAGCTCTTGCTGCGCACTTGTTTAAGCTTCCATCCTTTTCCTGTCACTGCAGGTGTTCCTTTGCCCTGTTAATACAGCTTTATGCATTAACAACATAAACAACACAGGCCAAATGCCCTCTGGTTAGAGACTGAGTATCATTTCCCCAATTTAAGCGAATAGGAATGATCCACAAAACGATTCGCCAATCAGCTTGTTAGACATCTCCCCAAAGCTACAGTATATGCATGGCATTTCCTTCAAAAAGGATCAGACAGGTTACAAAGTAACAACATCATTCTGAGGACACAGAATCATTGGTTTTACAACCTTATGTTATGATCTCTTGGGGCGGGGATAGAAATGCAAAGGATGCATGCACAAAAAATCATCCACAGTATGGGGAAAAATCATGGCTGGCACATGTATCAATGCCTTACACACAGTAAAATGTAGTAGCAAGTATTGTGCTTATGTGTGCACACACACTTACACATGCAGCATTAATGTGCATGCCCAAATGATGGGTAGAATTCAACATTGCACTATTATAAATGTTCCACCTGTGAGCATACCAGATTCCTAGACAGAGTAACCCACCTTTCCGTTTGTGCAGTTCTGGGGTTTTTGACTCCCACCACTGAACCAAATTTGTGCAATTTTCCTCCTCCATGTGTCCATACTTGAAAAAGGAGGTGGGGTAAAGTTGCATGGCATGGGCAGTTCCTAAGAACAGGCAAGTTATGCATGTGGACTCCATGTCAAATGTTCTGCTCTTTGTGTGTGGGTGTGGATGGAAATGGAGGAAAGCATGAACTGGGTGTTGCCTCAGACTTTGAACTGGCCATTCAGTTGTTATTGTTTCCCAAAACATATGGGTCTTTCTTAATTGCTCTGCCCTGCGATTTTGCGTGGCAGCCAGGTGTTAAATGGTACTCCCCCTGGGAACAAGTAATCACATTGCTGTGAAGTCCTTTTGGTGTAAGTCCGAGCATCACCTACCAGGTGTTGCCTCAAATTTCTTAGAAGGGCAGGTGGCTAAAGTATGTCTCTCAGCACCACTGTATTAAGAAGCCTACGGTATTAACAGTGACTCATGGCCGCTCCAGTTTCCTGTTGATGATTTCTTCACAGTCAACAAGACCCCAGAATGTATTTTAAAAAGGAAAGGCTAACCTTTAGAAAGACGTGGAGTTGATACATTCACTTGTGCTGCTGAAGCAGGGGAGAGCAAAGCATGAATCTTTTCTTTAAAAACACTCTCAAAGTTGGTAGAAAAAATCCTTATACTTTTGGATTTTGCAGTGCAGCGTGCTTCACATAGTAATGATACAGATGGAATGAGACATCTTTTCTTTGCACTCTCACCGCATTGTTGTTGCTGGGGTTCTACCCTTGTGGGACTGCCCCAGCCAATCAGTTCTCAGTGTGGTTGTGGCCACGGACGATTTAACAGCGGCACAGCAAGCCAGCACCCTGCTTTAATTCCATGGTGTGTGTGTGTGACAGCTGGATGTGCATCTGAGTTGACATTCTGTCTCTGGCATTTGGTCTGTGATAGCCCATTCACATGTGCAAAGATTCTTCCCTCGAAGCAGCCCATAGCATAGAGTTCTGCCATGCTTCAAAGATACGTTCTTTCTTCCATGATCTCCTGTATGTATTGCTGTGGCTGCTGCCAAAGCTGCCCTTGTAAAAAGAACAGGAAAGAGGAAGGAAAGATTTGCATGGGGCAGGGAGAGCACCCTACAAGTTGAGCATAAACAGAGAATGAGAGAAGAACCTTCTGGCATGAGAGCAGAAAGAGAGTCTTTAAACCTCTTTTGTTGACCACCAGCATTACGCTTTCCATTTTTAAGTTGCCCAGGTCTGTAAAGCTGCTTTCCAGCTGCTTGGAGGGGGTGGTGCAAGGCATCTGGGCATTGGCAATGCCAGCCAAGCCCTGGCTCTGTGCTCCACCTAAACAGAGGGAATTCTTTTCCCAGGCAGCTGGCAGAGCCCCTCTTTGCTGGGCATGGGGCTGCCCCATGCCCTGGCCTCCACAGGAGACACACAGCCCCTCTCTGCGTCTCTGTTCCTTTTTGGCCACCGTCAAACGAGGGCGATGGCCACTGGATTACTGATCCCACGCTGAAGAGCTGCCCAACCCAGCTTCAGGTCCCCCACTAAGTGCCCCCTCCAGAACCAACTGCTCTCAGCCGACTCTCAACTGCTCCCCCCCCCAACATTCAAACTCCCTTTCCAAGCCTCCGCCAATCTTCTCCCTCCACCAGAATTCCACTCTCCCTCTTCCCTTCTCCCTCCCTGCTTGACTTTCCCTTAGGAATTCTAATAGCATTACCTCAATTACCCTATAACACACAATATTTCTCATAGATTTGTGGGGGGACCCCACTAAACCCTAGAAATTAATAGATGGTAGGAATTTGGGATTATTTGCCATTGAACTGAAAATGGAACTGATTCTTTCTTTTTCCTCATTTCTTGCTTTCTTCAGTTTCTGTTTCAGCATGTTTCTGTTTCAGCTAAGTTTTCCTTCTCCATGTAGCTGCTTAATGCTCTGCCCTTTCTTCTCCTTATGACCTCCTCTTCCCATTGTGTAGGCAATAAATGGCACAAGACTGTCGCCGCCACCACCACAGATAGCACTTGCACCACCATGTTGGGGGTCAGGCAGTTGGAGATCATTACATCCATACTGCACCAGTTGCACTGGTTGCAGGTGTATTTCTGGCCCCAGTGATAATGATAAATCACCTGCACACCATCAAACCTGCCCAGGTGCCTGCCAACTAACACAATTAGGCTGGTGGGCACACAGAACAGGGCCTCTGTAGAAGTGGCCTGGCAGTGATAGAATGCCATTCTGCTTGAAGTTAGGTAAGCTCCATGCCTCAGCATCCCTCAAGGGCCGGCGTCAGTGAAATAGTGGACCTTCTCTGGATACTGAGGCTGGATCTGGTTATTCTCCCCAGGTTAAAGCTGACAGACAGTGGCTTACTTAAGACTACTTACTGAGTTCATAGCTAGGGTGAGATTTGAACTCAGAATGATAAACTGGGCTTGGGCCAAGGCTCGGTTCTGACTCCTTCCTTTTCGAAGAGTGTTTTGGCCTTCCTTTTTGAAGAATACAACCAAATGTTTCTCGCAGAACTGAATTTTTTACAACTTGAATTTTCTGGAACTAGGTATATTTACAACCCCTGACATTTAATTCTGAGTTGGTTCTCCGCAGAGTCCCCCTCTGCACTTGAAAAACAGTATTTTTAAAAATGGGAGGGAGCACAAAGAAGTTAGCCTTCGTGGCATGCGTTCAGTTATTAATCACTGTGACAGCCACATTTTCTTTCAGACTGAACGCTACTCTCAAATACCAAGGCATATTAGCTTGTGCGAAAGAAGACCAGATATTGAATAAAGGACTCTCTTTTTCTTATTTCTTAAAATATTGGATTGATGGGACCCAGGCAATCAATACTATTCTTTTTCCCATTAAAGGCTCTTGCAAGTATTTTGCTCCAGAGCCTCAAAGAGCACATTTCAGCATGAAGAAATCTGTCAGTTTTTAGTAATGGTACATTAACAAGTTAAATAAAAATTATGGATGAAATGTTTAAGCCTGATTATGGAGTGCCATTGGTTTTAATGAGTTTTGATAGGAGGTTCAGAGACTCAAAACCACACAGGCCTCATCTTTTCCTTAGTTTAAGACAATGCAATCTCTGTCCTGCACCTGCTACTGCTCCCATAGCAATTCTGAATGTTGTCTATTCCAAGTGTTGTGAGCTCCTATTGGATAGTGCTTGTGACATCAAAGTCCCATGAAGATATTTCCCTTGTCACGCTGCAACGGCCTGTTTGTAGATAGAACTATGCCCTCTCTCCTCCTCTGCATCTCCCTTAAATCTGTTCTGATTCCTCAACCCTCCAGAGAATATTTGGGGAGTGCACAGAGTACACATGGGGGAGGGGAGATGTCACAAGCAGGTGTCGGGAGCAGGTCAGCAATAACTCATACAGAATCAGTGAAGTTAACTCTTTAATCAAAGAAACAGGACAGCTCAAAAAGCCAGGCCTAGTGAGTACAGCAATGCTTCCCGGTAGAACTTGCCCCTATGAGGCAGTTGTGGGGTCTGAAAGTACCCACCTTTTCCTTAAGTCTCCTCCTCCCCCAGGTTCTTTCCAAGCAATCTGAAACTTTGATGCCTTGCCTGTCTTTTCTCTGCCCTCTTCATACCTCTTCTAGTTCTGGAAGACCGGGGGGGGGGAGGGGAGCTGGTTGCAGCAGGAGGGGGAGACCCCCCTGGCTTCTTCAGCAGCCAAACTCATCTCTGCTTCTTGCCCCTCCCTCCTCTCCAGTCACTGATTCTGAACTGCTGTCTGTCACAAATTCTTCCTGCTCATTAAGCCCTGCTACCTCTTCAGCTTCCAACACCTCTTCTTCCCAGTCTGCTCCCTCTTCTCCCTCTGACCACTCATAGTCATCCTGCCACCAATCCCTTGGCTCTGAGCCTTCTTCTCTTGGGGGTTCCCCAGCTGGTACCTCCCACCACTGCTCTGCATCCAGCCAGTCCATGACAGGAGAGCAATTCCATTGCTCAAGCATAAATCCTTGTGCTGACAGGATGCACTAGTTGGATACCATCTTAAGAGTCTAAGCTTCTGGCTGGAGAGAAGTAAATAAGTGTGAAGATGAACAACACTTTTACCCCCAAATCAATTTAATTCACCTTTAGTTCACTCTGCAGTTATGGGAATGATTTTTGGGTGCTGTTCAGCATTTTTTGAACCAGTTCAGTGAACTTCATTCAACTGGACTAGTTCATTCCAAGCTTCACTCCACTGCTTCTTAGTGATGTAATTTTAACCACTGCTGCTATCTGGAAAGAGATTGTTTTCATATGTTGTTATTATGAGATTCATAGTTGATTTTTGACCTGGTTTATGATGGTTTTATGTTATAAACTGCTTTGAAAAGCTGCTGTTTTGGCTCTGAAAGATGTTATAAAAATATTTGAATAAATAATATTACACACATTAAAAATGACATCCATACACAAACCAGCTCTAAATGTAGGAACAAGCAAGTATATAAAAATGTATCCTCAGTGTGTGTTTTAATGGGACATTGATGAGTTGAAATTTGCAAAATAAGACTCTATACTAAAAGAGGTCCCCATTACCCCCATTCATTTCTTGAATCTTGCAAGTGTTTTTCCTACCTTTGGAACATGGCAGCATTCTGCATCTCTGGCCTTACAGGGAGGTAAATATTCCATTCATCACTACTTTTGCAGGATCAAAATAAAAAAAATTCCTACCATTAATTACTAGAAAGAAACAAGTTCCCTTCACAAATAATGGATATTGATGCCTGCATTGGCTTAAAGTATTGTTTGTTCTAATGGTCCCAGTTGGAAACTTTTCAGCAGGACTGGCAAAGATTTCTGCTTATCCTCCTGAACGGCTCCCTACTCAAGACGCATTATGGAAAAATGCCATAGACTCTTTCTGCCTGAGAATTTGATTTCACTTAAAACAAATAATCTTCCTCTGCAAACAGACTTCTCACCACACAACTTAGCCTTGAATCAGGTCACAGTTTGGCTCACAAAATCTCTCATAATCTTAGGTGATGAGAGTGCAATTTTGACATATGGATGGAGACACTGCCTGATTCAGGAATAGGATCCTGGGAAGAGGTTATAGTGATAAGAAGTTCAAGAGTTTTTAGATTCCTGCTGCACTTGCACTTTAGAATAAACATACAGTCATACCTCAGTTTAAGTACGCTTTGGTTTGAGTACTTTCAGTTTAAGTACTCCACGGACCCGTCTGGAACGGATTAATCCACTTTCCATTACTTTCAATGGGAAAGTTCACTTCAGTTTATGAACGCTTCAGGTTAAGTATGGACTTCCAGAACCAATTACACTCATACTTCGGGTTGAGTACTCCGCGGACCCATCTGGAACGGATTAATCCATTTTCCATTACTTCCAATGGGAAAGTTCGCTTCAGGTTAAGTATGCTTCAGGTTAAGTACAGACTTCTGGAACCAATTGTGTACTTAAACTAAGATACCACTGTATGTCTGGACAAGGAGAGAGCCATAGGGACATTGGAGGAATCTGTGAAAATGGACTATCAAGCAAATTTCCTTCCTCCACCTATTCAACACCTATTGGACTCTAGCCAGGAAAGCTGCTCTTCTTAGTTCTCTACAGCTAACTTTTTAAATGTATGTATGTAGATACATAATTTGTTTTGCAATGTGCGTTATTTGCATAGTCATGGGGGTATACAGCTTCTTCTTTATTTGTTGCTAAAGTGTTGTTTGTTGCCAAAGGCAACCTATGTGCTTCCTAGGTAAAGGTAAAGGGACCCCTGACGATTAGGTCCAGTCGTGACTGACTCTGGGGTTGCGGCGCTCATCTCACGTTATTGGCCAAGGGAGCTGGCGTACAGCTTCCAGGTCATGTGGCCAGCATGACAAAGCCGCTTCTGGCGAACCAGAGCAGCACACGGAAATGCCGTTTACCTTCCTGCCGGAGTGGTACCTATTTATCTACTTGCACTTTGATATGCTTTCAAACTGCTAGGTTGGCAGGAGCAGAGACCAAGCAACGGGAGCTCACCCTGTCGCAGGGATTTGAACCGCTGACCTTCTGATCGGCAAGGCCTAGGCTCTGTGGTTTAACCCACAGCGCAACCCGCGTTTAACCCACAGCGCCACATGCTTCCTAACCATCTCTTAAAATGCCCATCCTGGTGTTGTTTGTCCCTCCCCAAATTTTTTAAATACCATCTCTTTCAGAGTTTGGAGCTCCCTCCCCAGGTCTCATGAGGAAGCGTTTTAAAGGTCTAGGGAAGAGTCAGTAGCCAGGGCACACGGGTGCAGTGCAGGCATTATATGAATTGTGAATATTCCTGGCTTAGACAGCCTTAAGAACATAAGAGGAGCCCTGCTGGATCAGACTAAAGTTCCATAGGCCACCACACTTGTTTCCTAAACCAGGGAATCAGATGCCTACAGAACGCCGCAAGCAGGACATGAGTGCAATAGCCTCCCACTGTTGCTCCCCAGCAGCTGGTATGCCATCTTGGAACAAGCATCCAGCCATCATGACTTGTAGCCTGACTAATATGCAGTAGCCATGTTCAGCAGAAGAAGTGTGCAGGGAGCAGCGCCTGGCTGAGTTTATGTTCAGTAACGGCTATTGCCAAAGACATGCTTTCCTTTTTATCAGGCCCACACCCAGTTGGTTTTTCTTCGTTCCACATTCCCCCTTTCATTCCTCTGTCAGCTCTGCTTCCCTGATTCTCCACTTTACCCATCCCAACTCTGGGCTGAAAGCTAAAGTGGGTCAGCATTAGTGCTGCGCTGAAACTTGCCCTCCCAATTCCTTGTAAGTTTTATTCTGTATTGTACAGAGTTTTGAGATTTTTTCCCTTGGGACAGATCAGTCGGTAGAGCACGAGACTCTTAATCTCAGGGTAGTGGGCAAAAGATTCCTGCATTGCAGGGGGTTGGACTGGATGACTCTTGTGGTCCCTTCCAACTCTACAATTCCTTAAGTCTATGATTCTTCTCTCTCACTTTCAGGGTGCTTTAGAATTTATTCATAATTCTGGTGGGTGAAAGTTTCAACTTAACTTATGATTGTGAGGTGGCTGAGGCTGGTCTGTGTGGTTTTCATGTCATTAATGTCTCTCCAGTACACTGCACCCCCCCCAACTCCCCACACCTTATTGTTTTGAAAAGGCCCCATAGGAAGAGTTAGATCATGATGCCTTCCCATGCCAGCCAGCACAGTAATTATTTATAGAATGAAATGCAGGCGGAATCACAAAACATCTTGACCTACCTCAAAGGGAAGGCAAAATCCTGCACTCTGTCTTGAGGATTTCATTGAGATTTTCTCTTCCCTCTGATAATTTATGAATGCTGTTTCTTCTCTCAGTAATTGATGGGGAATGGTTGGGGGAAAATGTGGGAGCATCAGAGAGCCATGTCTGAGGCACAGAAAACTGACAGTCTGATCTAGAAGACTTCCCTGCCTTTGTTCTCCAAGTTACATTCCTCTCTGCCAGCTTCTGTCTGTGGCAAAATGTATTTGTTCAAGCTGCCCTTTGCCACCACTTTAGCGAGTTAGTTTGCCTCTTTGAGTACAAGGTGAAAAATAAACCATATTAGCTTACTGAAAATAATCACTGCTTCCCTGATTTTTTGTTTGTATTTTCATTATGTTTCTCTGATTTTCAGGCGGGGAAGATTATCCTAATGTACCGTCAGCAACCGCTGAGCATTTTAAAGAGATTTCTCATCTGGGCTGTTTTGCTGGTGAGTCGTTGAAGCCTGATGTTTTAAAGATAATAGCATTAGCAGTGCTGCCAGGCCCTCGTTATTTTTAATTACAGTAGTTGCTCACAAACTGCAGATAATCTAACAAGAAGGGAAATGGTCCAGGGCCCCAAAGTATTGCGGCATGCCACCTTGTTATCTCCAACTGCTCTTCAAAACATCCACTTCTGCTATAAGGTATCTAAACTGGAAGTAATCTGGTATAACCCTTGTTCACCTCTTCCCTCTTTCTTGGTGGGGTCAGGGGTGGTCCATCCTGTTTTGCCACCCAAGGCAAATTGGGTAGGTGCCTCATGCCTCACGCCAAAGCCTTGCTTACCGGATTCACACAATTCCAACTTCTGGCAAGATCTTGCAAGACGTCTGTTAGATCTCTCCAGAAACCAGAAGCCCCAGGCGCTTCTCCTTGCTTCTCTGGCAGGGGCAGTGGTGTGCGAGCAGACAGGGCACCCTGCCCATCATAGGACAGGGGGGGGCAGCAGTGACCTCTCACACAAGGCCTGCAAGATTTTGTGAGACTTCCACAAGATCTCATGAAATTTTGCCAGGAGCTGCTGCCACCACTTCTCACTTTGGCAGCAGCAGGGGTGAGAGAAGATGGATTCTCCATAACTCCAAACTGCTTTCTGCAGAAGACATGCTGCTCACTCTAGGGATGAATATGAACTATGCATTCACCTCGCTTTCTGTTTCCCTGTTAACTATATCTTTTCAATTGCTATTTTCTCTTTTTGTGTGCAATTTTCCTTTTGTTTTTGCTAATCCCCTATTCCAACAAGTCTAAAATCATCTTCTGATTTTTTTTATTTTATTAAATCCCCTCAAAATTTAAAGTTCAGTTCCCATTTCTCCCCACATCATTGGAGATCAAATAGTTACCATTAGCCTATTTATCATCATTCTACCAGCTGGCTTTAATGGAATCAATATTAATTACTGAATATCAAGTGTAGTCCAAAAACAAGACACAGGGCTGTTGATGTCCCTGTAGCTTCCAGAGAGTGAAGAGGGCTTATTGACATGATGGTAGCCGCTTCTAGGACCACCCCTGTTCACCTCCTTAGAAAATGATTTCATGATTTTGTGAATTCAGGATTTCATGATTTCAAGAAAAGATGCCTTGATTCAGCAAAGAGCTAAAAATTCAGCAGAGGAACCCTGGAAACAAGTGGGTGGGTTGCCTGGATTCCCACCACCCTCCGTAGCTGTGCACATGGAACCCTGTCAGAAAACTGGTTTGTGTTTCCTTTGGGGAATGAGGCACAGTGGAGACTGTGGTGTCTTTATGATATAGGGTTTATTTACATATCCAGGCAACCCCCAATGTGTGTGGGTGTTGTATTCTGGGTCAACGCATGCGATGGCACAGTGCACCTAAGACCACTATGCCCCATTTTGTCCCTTTTCCTGCCACAGCCAGGTTGCCATGATGCGTGCATGCACGGTCATGTCAGTTGGACGCATGTAAATCGGTCACTGCCTATATATATAGCCTGAGCCTATGATGGAGGGGTTCACAGCATTAATGCCCCTGAAGGGTCTTGCTTCTCCCATAGTCACAGCCTTGGATTCAAACAGACCTCCAATATTGTCCTCTGACCCTCTTTCCAGCTTACTGCTTTTTTCCTCTGGGTCACATCACACACACTTTCAACTCTGAACTCACTATCCATGAGTGGAGGGAGGGGGACCTACCCATTTGCTGTCTGGCACAGAGCTCCCTCTCCTTTGCTTTCACAGTGCCCCATCACCTTTCTTTTCTCTTAATGGCCCATCGCCCAGGTGATCACCTGAACATAGGAAGCTAGCCTGGTTTGATTAGCTTTTAACACTTGCTGGGTTCAGAAATTAGGTGTCTGGCAGACAGTTTAACCTACCAAGACTTGATTAAATTCTAACACTTACTGGATCCAGGAATTTAAAGGGGTCTGGCACTCCCAAACTCATAAGAATATTGTCCTTTTCCATATAACAGTTTCCCTCCTTTTATAAGTTAATGTATTAAGTCACTTTATTGGGGAAAGAAAAACTCTGTTGTCTGAATTCAAAGGCCAGACTGAGGTATTAACCCAGGAAGGGTAGAGAACACACAGTACTCCTCCTGTTCCTTCCCTTTCTATTTTTGTTTTCGCCTGGCTTGGGGCCCATTGCGACATTTTATTTTTTAAAAAATTATATCAGTTCTCACCATATTTCATTAAAGCACTTAGCTAGAATGCTGAAAATCTCTCCTTCATGTCCTTTCCCTTCCATTCACCTTCTAACTTATGCACATAATTTTTGAGGCCTGCTTCAGGTCCAAAGGCAATGGTTTGCCAAGACACAGACAGGTTTCTATGTGCTCCTCTCAGGAGCTGTAGGCATGCCAAATGTTTAACATCATTGACCGTGAAACACAGCAAAGTCTCTGAGACAGCCAATACCTCTTGCAACAAGCTACTGATCCACTTTCGATACTATGTTTTTAACAATGAAGGATGTTTTAGGAACTGTGTGTGTGTGTGTGTGTGTGTGTGTGTGTGTGTGTGTGTTTGCTTTCACTTAGATTTTTACTTAATCTAAATGGTCACAGTAAAGTCATCTGATGATATCCGTCCAAGTGTTAGGGGTTAAAATTATTGATAATTCAAGAACTGCCAAGGGGCTACATCTCCCAAACAACCAGCAACTTCCCCAGTCTGTAGCTATGAGTAATAGCAGATATATCAACTGGAACACAAGCAGACACAAGTGTAGATTAAGACATTTCATTATTTAGCAAGAAAAACTGACAAAACACTCAGAACAATATATATTGCACGTCTGTGGGTAGGACTCTTCAGCCAGAAGAGAAGACAACTTCCTGAGCTGAAGGCATGTCTTTTACAGTTTCAAAACTGATTTAGACCCAGCTTCTATGATGCCGGGCTTTAAGACTTCATGACTGGATAATTCCTATTTATGGAGTTATGTAAACACTCCTTTCATGAATGGCTCCCGGAGTCTGATGCTCTGAAACTAGCTACCATCTCCTGTTTTCATGCCTTTCTGTGCCTGTTAACCCCCCTACCTCCATCTGGTAACTCAAAATAAAATGTTCCATGTCCTGTCCAAAAACCACAGCTTTGAAACCTCCCTTTCGTGCACCAAATTTCCTGCTAGGCTTTGCATTTACTGGACAATTTCTCAATTCTTCCTGAACATCTGTGATAGTAAAATAATACCATAGATGTCAGCTCTTAATAATTTGGGTAATTTTCCGTTGTCAGCTTATTTCAGCTAAAACTCATTTGGAGGTCTTCTCCCTTGCATTTTAAAGCTGCAAACATTTATTTATTTATAGAAATATTTATATACCACTTTTCATTATTAAAAAATATGATTTGTTTGTAACAATTATAATTAACACTAGCTGGCCCTGCCATGCATTGCTGTGGGTTATTTGTGTGATTTCCCCTACCCTGTGCCGATCCATGACGTATCCCTTTGATTCCCCCACTCTTCCCCTCACCCCCAGCTTATCCCTGTGATTCCCCCCTCATCCCCCTCCCTCATCCCTGTGAATCCCCCAGCTCTGTCCCGATCCATGACCTATTATGCCCCCTCTTCCCCCCACCCCGGCTTATCCCTGTGATTCCCCCCTCTCCTCCCCTTACCCCCCCACTTACCCCTGTGATTTCCCTCCTCTCCTCCGTCCAACCCCCCCCCCCCCGGGTTATCCCTGTGACCCGTTCATTTTGCACACAATCATTCCCCCAACCCTGACTTCCCTACCCACATGTGTTATGTGAAATGACATTTATTCTACCCAAAGGCATGGCCCTGTAAAAGTCCCATATTCAGTTGATTCTATGCTGCGGCCTATTTGCCCCTCTCCATCTCCCACCCAGGCAGGCCCCTAAATCCACTCAGCCTAGTCTGCAAAGCCGAGGCGAGATACTGTGGAGAGGGCAGGTTTCATCCCCACCCTGTTCTGACCCATTACCTATCCCTGCCCCCTATTCGGCCCCCCCACCCCCCGGCAGGCCCCCTACCTCCACTTGGCAATGTTAGGCCTTGTTGCTGCAAAAGGCCTGTTTTCAGTTGGTTGCTGTGGAATTTTGTGATGTCATCTGGTGGCGCGGCATTCGAGGCAGCAGTAGGCAATCTGCCTTTCTATTGGATGCTGCTGGAGTCTTCAGAGCTTCTGCTAGTGACGTCTAATGTGGGTGCCACTTTTTCTGTTTAATCATTATTTTTAGGTATGAAAGGTTTGCTTTTTTGGGGGGGGATATGCCAGATCCCTCACTGATGGGCATGGAACGTTGTGGCCAAATCTGTTACATTACAGTTCAGCGGTTACGGAGAAAGGCTGTGACCTCTGCGCACACAATGCCTATATATATATATATATATATATATATATATATATATATATATATATATGATTATACAATAAAACCCATACTGAAATGTTAAAATCAGAAATGAACTATTATGGGAAAACGTATTCTTAATTGTCTGCATAAGTCTGACAGAAGGTGTGTTGGGGGGGTGGGTGGGAATTAGCAGGCAAGTTGAAACAGAATATGCCTGCTGAATCTCTGTTGGCAGAGACTG
Source organism: Zootoca vivipara (assembly GCF_965207765.1). Taxonomy (NCBI): domain Eukaryota; kingdom Metazoa; phylum Chordata; class Lepidosauria; order Squamata; family Lacertidae; genus Zootoca; species Zootoca vivipara. The sequence continues at coordinate 17,421,877 of NC_142588.1, forward strand.
TGCTGATGACATTAATGGCTCTGATTCTTATTGCTGTCAGATGAGCCTTGCCAACTTGGGGAATGACCAACTATCTTCCTGCAGTGATTGAGCTGGGATATAGGGGTTCAGGTGGTCCCTGTGGTATGCTGGAACTAAGCTGTTCAGGGCTTTGTAAATTAATACAGGCACTTTGAACCTGGCTCAGTAGTAGTTGGGCCACCAGTGCAGATGTTTGTAACAATGGAGCCACATGTTCTCAGCCAGAAGCCCCTTCTCCACCACCAGCAGTCTGACTGCTGCATTCTGCACCAGCTGGAGCTCCCAAACCAGGTTCAAGGGCAGACCCCCCACATTGCAGTAATCTAGCCTTGAGGTCGCTAATGCGTGGACTACTATAATGAACACACAACTTAGATCTTTCAGTTAATAAAACCATTCACAAAATTGGTTCCCATGTCCAAGGGTCACCTGCCTACCCTGGATGGGGTTGCACCCTCTCCGAAGGAGCAAATTTGCAGCTTGTATGTGCTTCTGAATCCATCTTTGTCACTGGAAGCCAGGTAGCTTCAGTGACTAGAAGCACCTTTTACTAACTGCAGTGGTTACAACAACTATGACCATTTGTTTGGCTGCCATAGATCATGCATTGGTTAATTCAAGTTTGGATTACTGGAGTACAATGCTATGTGGGACTTAACTCACACTTGTTCTGGAATCTGAAATTGGTGCAGAATGCTGCAGCATGATTTCCCAGAGACCTGCGCGATCAAATATGGACTTAAAGGACTCAGACCTCCGACAGCTAGTCACCTTCTAGTCACTGATGCAGAGAAGAACATTGCTTCATGCCCTCTGTATGAGCTTCCAAAGACATCTGGTTGACTGCTGTTGAAAACCGTGCGGCACTAATTGTGTTTCCATGCTCAGATGCAACAAGTTTATATCAAATGACCGCTTCAGCATGTTGCCATCTATAACACAGATTTGATTCTGTTCAGGCTTCCCTGGACTGATAGTTTTGTGACTTGACCTTAAATATCTCTGAAAATCCTAATAAGCCATACTCAACATGTAGTGAACACTGAGATAGAACCACCAGCAATCTTCCGGTTACATACTGCCCATTCAGCAAGCATTTCTCCATTTTCCAAAGCACAGTGATAAAGATCTTTGCCCCCCTCCTTTTTTTGAATGTCAGATCTTGCAGTTCAACTGAACAGGATGATGGTTCAAGTCTGTCAAGACTGATTATGCCAATCTCAAAGATCCCCAATCTTGACTCCGAGGTGGGAAGAGTACCTCCCTGGTCACTTACTTGAATGAAGACTTGGATGATTGATGCATCAAATTAAGAAAATCAATGGAATGTTCATTTACAAAAATTTAATCAGTTAGCATAGTTCTCAATGCAGTCTTGTTTGGCTCAACATAAAAGGCAAATGCCTGATTAATAGTGACAGCAAATGAGCTAACAAGTGTGGTGAAATGCACTTGGATCAGACATGCTGGAAAAGATGATCAAGAAGTAAAATAGTTTCTCCTTCAATATCTTTTGGATTCTGCCTTTTCTCTCCATTGTTCACCAAAAACATTTCAATTATTTGGAGTAGTGGGTTGGATATTTCACATGTGGTAGTTGTCATGTGGTTTGAATTGCTTATTACTGCTCAGCTCCTGGGCTACCAGAACTTGACCTGGTGATAAGGCTGATAGACCGCCTTAAGCTAATCAGGCCTGGCTCTGTAAGCTGCTTTGATCACTTGGGAACCGGCTGTAAACTGCTCCAAGCTCCTCAGAGGAAGAGTGGACTATCAATTAAACAAATGCCATCCATTTAGCAGGTATATATATACATATATAAGAGAGACTTGATTGATGTGTGGGAGGGTGCATGCCTGCTGCAAACTCCCTCTTCACACAATGTTACTACATAAAGTGTGTAGCTGCTGCTAAAACGCAGTTGACTGTAGATCCATGTGGGAGCAATTTATTGATGAGCAGCTCTTGCACAGCAGGAGGAAACTTTATCTACCCTGACTGCATGGGTGCCAAGGCTGGCCCTACCATTAGGTAGATTAGAACAAGGTGGATGTCTCGGGGAGGGGGCAGATGGTGCAGGGCAGGGGGCAGCATTTCAGAGGACAGAACTGTGTGTGCTGCATTGGCTGCCTGGTGCTTTGTAGCTGTTCAGTCACCAATAGCAAAGTAAACTTCAACTGCTAGTTCATTTGGCTTCTGAACAGGGAATTGAGGGACATCTTGACATTTCACTTCACAGCAAAACCTCTTAGACTGGTCCTGTTGGGGACCATTAAAGGAAATTGAAATAGCACATAAAATTATCTGCTACCATGAACTGTAGTGGATTTGCCTCTGTGATAATTTTGATGGTGGGGAAGGAGTTCAGTATATGGTTATATTAAATTACACAATAGAGTCCAGCCATTGGGTCTGTTTTGTCCAGTATTGGCATCTCTGACTAGAACAGGTTCTTGTGGGTCATAGGCAATTGTCTTTTCAAATCATCTCACAAGAAAGCCTTTTAATTGGAAATGGTGGGTCAACTGGGTTATTTTTCTTTAAAACACTATGTCTTAATCTGTGCAGAATGGGTGGTCCTCTCTCTCTCTCTCTCTCTCTCTCTCTCTCTCTCTCTCTCTCTCTCTCTCTCTCTCTCTCTCTCTCTCTCTCTCTCTCTTTCTCTCTCTCTCTCCCCCCCCCCCCCGGCTGTCAGACAAAATGGTAGGGAATAGAAAGAGACTCCTGTAGGTGACAAGTTGGAAATTATGTGTTTGCTCAGCCATGGTATAACAAGCCTGGAAGGCACAATTGACTGCAGCAAGCAGAAATATTTCCAAGCCATTGATCCAGGCTCCACACACCATGCAGGAAACCCAGACTGCAGCTTGTCAGAGGCAGTTAGCAGTGCATTTCGTAAAGCTGCCTCCTTGAGGATCTGTTCTTGGACCTTGCTCAGCAGGGGGCCTTGATTTCTAAAGATGAGTACCAGTGTTTGGAAACAGGTTTGCTTCATCAGTTCATATGTTGTTTCACAGTTCCTCTAGTTACATGATGATTGGATCTTCCATGCAGTCCTTAATTTCTTATGAGTAGAAATGTAAGGCCTTTCTGTAATAATCCATTTACAACAGACAAGTTGTGCAGGAGAAAGAAGGAAAGCAGTTGCACACATAGATGTTATTCATCTTGAAGTATCATCAGTTCCAAAAGCCACAGCAATGTGTTCAAACTGCTTCTTGCCTGTTCATCTCCAAATCTAAAACTTCCTTTTCACTAGCTAACATTTGAACTTGATTTTTAATTTTTTTTGCTCCACCCTCATTCTTGTAGGTAGATATGGCCTGCATTCCAGCCATAACAAAGGGGCACAACCATAACACAGGTTGGGACACAATCCTAACTACTGTGTCACATCAGCTCAAGGGTTTCCACTTCTGTAATGGGCCTTCTCCTCCTCTCCCACACCCAAGCACACTCCCACACCCTTCCCAAATCTGCTCCAGGGGAACCCCTAGAACAGATTTAGAGCATGTGCCGTGAAAATCATTGCACTGGCCAGGGCCGTCTTAAGCGCCCCTGGCGCCATGGAGCGACGGATCCCTCCGGCGCCCCCCGCCCCGTTTCCCAACGCGGTGGGCGGGTGGACGCAGCGCGGCTGCCATAGGCGCTGCTGCGCGGCGGGCGGGCGGGCAGGCACAGAGCAGTTGCCGTGGGCGCAGCTGCGTGGTGAACTGGCAGACCGGAGGGCCGGCGCTGTGGTGCCCTGCGCCACCCAGCCTGGCCGTAGGGCCGGCCCTGGCACTGGCAAAACGGTTTCCTTAGCTTTACATTGGATTCCACCTACAGTCCTTGTTAGCTGTGATCTTTGCAACACTGGAAAGCGTTTTGGTTTGCAGAAAAGAAAGCATAATTACCTTATTTTTCCCTCCATAAGATGCACTTTCCCCCTCCTAAAAAGGCTAAAAAGGAAGGGCAAGTGTCTCTGCGTCTTATGGAGTGAAGGCACTGGACGGCAGTGGGATCCCTCAGCTGCCACTGCAATCGCAAGAGGAGGGATGCCTCTGTCGCCGGAGCCATGTGCAGCATTTAAGTGGCTCTTGCTCCTCTGGCTTTACAGTGAGCCGGGAGCCGGGAGATGGGAGCCCCTTCCGTCCCTCCTCCTGGCTCGCTGAAAAGCGAGAGCTGCTTACACGCTCTGCACGGCTCTTGCTAGCAGCCTCCCCTTTCCCCTGAAGCCCCAGGAAGGTTTGGGAGTGGCGGGCAGGCTGTTTGCCATTGCCCCATGCTCCTGCGCTGCTCTTTGGGGGTGGGGTGGATCACGCCACTCTGCCGGCAGCCTCCCCTTTCCCCTGAAGCCCCGGGAAGGTTTGGGAGTGGTGGGCAGGCTGTTCGCTGTCGCCCCGTGCTCAGAATTTTTCTTCTTCTTGTTTTCCTGCTCTAAAAACTAGGTGTGTCTTACAGTCGGGTGCATCTTATGGAGTGAAAAATGGTAGGTTGAGCATTGAGTTACCAGCAGGCAGCATTTTACTCACCATTAACCCTCTGTTTTGTTAGGTAGTCAGTATCAAGATCTAAAAAGTCATAAGATTCTCTCAGACTCTGCTCCTCACCCGACAGGTTCCACACCCTCCCTCTGCCCATGATCTGCTGTATCACAATAGACTCCATTTTCAGCTATGGCTCTACCTTTCCTGACTTGACCTAAAACTACTAAGGGGGGCAGTATTCCTGAAACTGAAAGCTGGCCACCATAGTTGAACATGGCATTGCCTTGTTCATTAACTAAAATTTCAGTTAGCATTATTTCTTATGCCCGATGAAGGGAATGATAGAAATTGAAGATGGGCCATGTCCATGCAAGATTTAACTCTTAATGGCCAACTCTGAACCGCTCTTCTTATTTACATCTCCTCCTCTGTGTTCTTGCCCTTTGTTCTTGGGGGCAAGTGTTCTTGTCAATTGACAAGTGTTCTTGTCAATCTCAAAGGCTTGACAAAGGCAGCGCACATGACTCATGTCACCTTGAATTTGTCTTTGGATATGCGGTATGTCTAGTGTTCATACACAGCATAATCTAGAATGGCTTTTTTAACAGGTCTGATTCTTTCTGGGTGCCACTTAACATTAGCAGTGGTGCAGTTAGCCTTGCAAACCTTTCAGCTTGGGCACCTATTTTGTGATATTCCTGTTACTCAGCATTTAGGAAACCAAAGTGAATGTTTAATTCCACTAAATAACACAGTTCCACAGGGACGCGGGTGGCGCTGTGGATTAAACCCCAGAGCCTAGGGCTTGCTGATCAGAATGTCGGTGGTTCGGATCCCCGCGACGGGGTGAGCTCACATTGCTCAGTCCCTGCTCCTGCCAACCTAGCAGCTCGAAAGCACGCAGTGCAAGTAGATAAATAGGTACCGCTCTGGCAGGAAGGTAAATGGCATTTCCGTGCACTGCTCTGGTTCACCAGAAACAGCTTAGTCATGCTGGCCACATGACCCAGAAGCTGTCTGAGGACAAATGCCGGCTTCCTCGGCCAGTAAAGCGAGATGAGCACCGCAACCCCAGAGTTGTCTGCGACTGGACCTAACGGTCAGGGGTCCCTTTACCTTTTAACACAGTTCCACAGAGCGAACTCCATTTAGTGAGGGGTATTACTGCCTTGTGTTTTATTCCGCATGTGATTATTCTTTAGAGTCACCTATATTTCCACCCAACTCATTAGTTCCACACATCAAATGGCTACTGTTATAAACATGCAGATCCCTTTGCTTAACAAAACAGGATAAACTATTTGGTCAGTGTTGGAAACATGGCTGAAATTGCTCTTGAGTTTTTTTAATAAAAAAAAGTAACCATAACCAATGCTTTTAAAATAGGCGGAGTTTCACAATTTAATCGTGCATGTATCCAAATGCAGTTCTTGAAATTTTTGCTCCCCTTAACAAAATATGAAAAGGTGCCTCTGGTTTTATAGAGCACCTAAGTGAAATTCAGCTTCATGTGTGCTGGGTAACACTTTATTTGCAAAGAGGTCAGAGCCAACATTGTCTCTTCCTCACACAGCCAGCCAGATTGTGCCTTTGCAATGAATTATGGGTCCGCCATCAGCTATCTGATCTTGCCCTTGCAGACTAGATGGCACTAATGAACATTGCCATGACACAAAATCAAACCTAATTTCATTTTGTGAGGGACAGCTGTGACTTTTGCTGTAAAAATGATCCTATTGTGGTTTGGTCTGTGCACACTGCAGTGATGGATAGATGCATGTAATGTTAAGAGATGTTGCCATCACTTGTCAGTACAAGCCTACGTGAAATAAGCCCATTTTTAAAAAGGCATTAAAAGAAGCTTGTCATTTTTCTAAGGCTCAAGGCAGGAAGAAACATTTCCTTATGCTAGTGCTGTATAACAATTGCAGACTTAAAATATGAATGTAAGGCAAGGATGGGGAGCCTCCATCCCATAATTTCTCTGAGCCTCTATCCTGCCCTGAGGACTATCTCCAGGGCTGCTCCTTCTCTCCTAGGTTGGCCAGTTGAACATCCCCCCCCCCCCCCCGGAGAACATGCATCATCAAAAAAGAAAGGGCCAAAGAGAACAGGGATTTATCATTTGCATAAGATTTGCATATGTTAATTTACATATAGATGTAGATGTAGAAATAATACTGCAATTTAAACAGGAATATAGTAAATCTTGCCAGGGTGGGGAACAAGACTGTGGGCAGGTGAGCTGCTTACAGTGCAGGTGCTAAGACGAGCAACTTCAAGACTCTCTCTTCTTATCATTCTTTTAAACTACACTTGGACTGGACAACCCTTCAAACAGAGGACTCTCAGTCTGCCTTCTCTCCAGGCCAGTCTTGCTTCATCAGACCACTCATCTCACCGGATCTGCTCTGCACTCTCCTTAAGTGCTTTTGCCTGGCTGGAATGTGTCATCTTTAGTGTGTTAGAGCTTTTTGAGCAGGAAATACCAATGTGGTGCCCTCCAGATGTTTTCACCTACAACTCCCATCAGCCCCAGTCATAATGGCCAATGGTCAGGGATGATGGGAATTGTAGTCCAGAAGGGGGTCTACGTTGGCTGCACCTGTATCAGAGAACCACACACACACGCACACACACGTTCCATGCCCTTTGGCATTGGTGACACACAAAAAATATTTACTGGGGGTATTGGCAAGTTCTTTTTTCTCACGTTATCCTGTTATTCAGTTTCTGAATATACCATAATCTAATATTATCAACTAAACAGAGGATCTCTCAAGGTCAGGCATGCATATGGAGGAGCTTTTATTTAAGTGGAATTACTGCAATGTAGTCTTCAAAGTATTGTGAGATAGTTCGATATATTGCCCCCTTTTTAAGACAGTCAATGTGCAGTACAGGATCACATGTCTCAGCTAAGCCACTTTTTGTCCAGTGAATAACATTTGTGAAACTGGATAACTTGTGTGTCAATGTACATTATCCAGTTTTGCATGTGTTATTTGTTGCACACATGATTTTTCTTTATTTCTTGGACACAAGCAATGATTGCTGCAGTAAGCACTGATCAACACATCTTAATGTGGTTGTGTATTTTACACCTTAAATTCTGCGCTTTTAACTGCAGCATGAGGGCTTTTATTATGCATGTTTTTTTGGCTCTTTTCTGTTTTCCTCATTGTAAGCCTTTTCAAGGACCACATTGGTTGAAAAGCAGCTTTGCAATAAATAAAATAATGTTTCAGCATTTTTTAATCTACTTTTCTCTGCAGGAGGAATGGGAGGTGAAATTTGCCATTGCAGATTTGTGCAGTTTCTGATCTGTAAACTAGATCAGAGAGGGGTATAATCTGGGAACACCAATTCTTCCCCATCCTACCCAAGCTTCCAGAATTTCAAACATATTTCAGGATCCAATCATGTTTGGACCCCACACCCAGATTTGCAATATGACTACATTTCTAACTCATTCTCTCTCTCTCTCTCTCTTCCCCCCCCCTCTGCTATATATATATATATATGCTGCTTTTATTTTCATGCTAGTAACATATCATTTCTTCACTCATCTTTCCACCTAAATTGCAGTGCTCTGTTTTGCTGATTAAAAGCACAGAAACTGAACAAATATAGATTTTGGTGATCTTTAACTAAATCAGTTTTAAATGAGTTTGAGGTGGGCCTGTGCACATTTGAACACACCACAGTAATATATCTAATCCTGAGATTCTTCCCAACCTTTTATTACAGGAACAACCCACAAAAGATTTTCAAGGACAGTGGCTCAGTGGTAGCACACCCGTGATATTTGAGTGCTAGTAAAAAGCAATTTCCCTGCAAATAGGGTTGCCTTGCCACCTCCATTTACTTACCACTGTGCCTTCAACAGGAATCAGGTGTTCAGAAAATAAGCACAGGCAAAATTATACGTGAAATCTCCCCCCCTTTTGAATTACCAATATTAACACAAAACATGCTACCTTTAGTCAGGGTTTGCAAGCAAGCTTCTGGCTCTCGTTGCAATGTCTGTTTTGAAGCTAGCAGTGATTGTCTTCCACATTGGTGCTGGCACAGTTCATCACCAAGAGAAAGAGGAGGAAGCAGTGAGTGAGCCTGCAGAGCACATTCAAATGCTTAACCCCATGGTCAAGGGATAACAATATTATATCTGCACCAGGCCTTTGTTTGGAAAGTCCATAAAAAGTAGTGGACTAACCCTAACTCCCAGCTGAGAGCAGTGGGACTGAACAGAGCATCAGAGCCATTGCCGTGTCTGAAGTCTGGTCATTTATGCCAGCCAGAGCAGAAGGAAGAGTGGGTTAGGACTGCTCTGTAAAGGAACTAATTTTCATTTCTGATTATAACCATGCATGAAAGTAGACTATTTTGCCATTGGTTTTTTCAGCTGTTCATTATTGGCTGGTGGGGAAACTATCAAAAACATTTTCTAATTACATAGAAAATCTCTCTATTTCCATCTCCTCCTGCCTCCCACTGCCCTGATGTTTGATTTCAAAGCATCTCCATTCTTGTGTTACAACATGAAACCCGAAGCATTCATTAAACCACCTCAAAGCTGATTTAACCACAAATCCATTACACTTTAAGGCAGTTGATACAGCTTGTAAAAGTCCTGAATTTCCCACACACTACAGATTAAACGTTTGGAACTATGCAAATACTAATACTAATACTAATATGTGTTATACTAATATGCAATACGGAAACTGTTAGCTGTTTGTGATAAAATAGATGCCTTACCCAAGACTTGAAGATAAATCTTTACATGTCAGGTTGGCAACAGTTGAACAACAAGTATTATTCACATGAATACAATGTGCTTTTCTCTCTTGAGCCCAAGAGAGGGTTTAGTCTTTGTTTGTTTTCAAAACTCCTTCATAACAGTGCATAAGTACTGGTAATCCATAGCTTGCTTCATTCTCACAAAAATCCTCCAGACAGGGTCTGCTTGAAGTCACCACACTTCCACACTCAGTCAAAGAATCATCTAACAGAACAATCAGCCAACTGCCAACTGCCACCTCCTTTCCCCAATACCATTTATTCTTTGGGAAACACATTTACAATACTGTACAAATACTAACAGAAACACCTGCTAGATGAGTCATTTATTGACACCCAGGGTTAACAAAAGAAAATTTCATGTTTCAGCCTAGTTACTGAGTCTATGTCCATGCGTGCAGGATTAAAGCAGGAATGGGAACTTATAGTCATCCAGATATTGCTGGACTCAAATTCTTATATTATATTATACTGGCTGGGATTGCTGTACCCTATGGAGGGTCACAGGTTCCTGTAGTAAAGTATATGATTCAAAGAGACGCAGCTGTTAGGCCACAATGCTGCACATGGCTGATGGGCGAACTTTGGTTAGTGGGTCTCATATTGTATAAGACTTCTCTGGTGGCAGAACTGCAGTCTCAGCTTAAATGTTCCTTTCCAATACAGGGGGTGGAGGGGAACTTGACAGGTATAGTATAAAATTCTGTGCTTCTCTCCCTGCTTCTTCTTCTTCTTTTTAATTAAAAAGGAGTAATGTCCCCCTTGGTATGAGGGACAGGGAGGCACCGCAAAATGGGGACTTCCACATGTTAACATTCTCTCTCACCTCAAACCAAGCCAAGCCAAACCAAACCAAACCGGAGCAGCAAATCATTTCTTTTTCTCCCCGCACCCTGGATCTGACTCGCTGCTCCTACAGCTGCTTTGAATTATGACGCACTGTCACATTTATAGGGTGATTTCATCAATTGATTTATTTAATTAATTTAGCGTTTTTAACACCGCACAGAGGGTATGTGACAGAGTGTGGCATTAGCAATTTCCTTCAGCAATAGATTTATTTGAGTTTTGTCTGCCAAGATTTATTTGAAAAAAAATACCGAAGGCGGCTTTCTGGCCTTGCTGTTAGTTGTGGTGCAAACACCAACAGCTTGGTGTTGAAAAAGAAGACAACCAGGCCAAATGCTCCTGAGGCTTAGAGGCAACAAAGCTACTGTAGTGGAGACTTAGCTTCCTTCCTTACCATCTTGTTGTGGATATAGGACTATAGGGAGCCTTTGGGATAAAGATGGCCAGGTCTCCATTTCTCATGAACGGGCCAGTAAAGGGCTTCATTTGAGCCATGGCTTAATTCTAGAATGTGTCTTCAATAATAAGGTCCAAGAAAGAGCAAGTAACACTGGCTGACAGCTCATTTAAATAGCTTGCAGTAGGGATTCATGTGAATCAGGCCTTGGCATCTATTTCTGAAGGCAGATTTGTCTCAGGGTCCAGCAGTTGCTGGCCATTATAGCAAAGTTTTATGTTGAGAACTTAGTGTTGGCATGAGGTTGGAACACAACTGCCTCATCCAAGATGATGGTTAAAAATATTAATATTGTCTTCTGTCAAGCTATCATTTGTCTCTCCTTGACCAATCTCTCCAATCAAAATGTACAAAATAATGTTACTATAAGGCTCTCTGGCATCCTTGAGGTTCTTTGACTCAGGCTGATCTAATTTCTGGAAAGGGCTTTGTTTTAGGAAATCTCATACAATAAAATAAAAACAATCACACTTTCAAATCATGGTCTTCTATTCAGTTCAGCGCCTCTCTCTTTGCTCTGCAATGCATCTTTTGATTAGTTAATCAATGGAAACACTTAGAACTTGGCACACAATCCATTCCTCCCTCTTCCTTTGCCTTCCCTTCCCTCTCTTTTCTGTTTTCCCTGAGTTAGATATGTTATCACTTGGCTATTGACCTGTTCTCTTTTCCTTCTTATTAAGGGGATTATCTCTGCCATCCTAACCAAATGTACACAAAATGAAGGATTCATCCCCATCAATAAAAATCTCTGGTAAGTGCTTTCAAACCCACCTTATAAGTCACGGCAAAATTTCCTCATTGTTTGCATCATGCCAAGTATCAGATGAAAGATGTCAGATACCAGACACCACTCGGTTTGCCCTATTAAGATGCTTCCATTGTATTTCCCCCGCCTTCATTGGGTTTATGTTTTCCCCTGGTGTGATGTGGGCTATATTACAAGTGCTGGTGCTCATCAGCTGATCTCCTGTCATTGAACAATGACTCACTGCTTAAAGATTGGCTCCATTGGAAAGCATTGCTTCGGCGGTTGATCTGCATTGGCTCATTCCCACATGCAAGGCTTCATTTGCTGCTACAGGCAACAGCTGATGAACATGCATGTATGAGCCACACATTCCAAATGCATGTAACAGGTCCCAAGTTGAACTCCTGGCATCACTACAGGAAGGGCTTCTATCTGCAACCATGGAAAGCTACTGCCTGGCCTTGCTCATGTCCAAAAGTCAGGCATTTATGAGAAAGTAAAGGAACAAACTTTACTTAATGATGCAGACTCCATGGCTAGCAAAGAGTAGATTCTAGTCTGAGTCCTCTTGCAAGGCAGAGGAGTAGCAGCAATAAATATTGTCTGACCCAGGGTTGTGGGTTTGAGCCCTGCATTGGGCAAAAGATTCATGAATTGCAGGGGGGTGGACTAGATGAAACTGGTGGTCCCTTCCAGCCTCACTTGGTACAGTATAAAGGCAGCTTCCTGTAAGCCTGACAGCTGCTGTTCCTCTGGCGAAAAGCTGCTTCAAGGGGGTATTTAGAGTGGTACATGGGAGTCTGTTTAACCCTTTTCCCTATCTGTCACTTCTCCACTACAGAGCCCCCTCCCAAAGGGAAAAGCAGGTGCCAGGCATTTGTTAACTTGCAATTCTGCTACCAACTACTGTCTTCATATTTACTGATAGCCATCTGGTTGTGGCATCCATTCAACTGCTAATAATACGTGGTTAGAGCTGGTTCTCACTGGGGAAGGTGGGGATAGGATCACAAATGTGCTATATATTCACACAATCCACCATGACAATGTAGGCAGACATTGTACTCATTACCAGGAAACACAGGCTGGCAGCAAGTACCATTCTGCTGCCAGCAATTCAGGAAGCTGGCCTAGAGCTCAGATAGTAGAATCAGAGCATTCTCTTTTCTAGTGGGTTAGACTGAAAATTTATGGTACAGCGACAATCCTCTCATGAAAATCCATATAATAATATTTATCTTAAAAACCAATGCTGTAGTGTGACTTGATACCGTAGCTCTCAAATGCTTTGGTCCCCCCCCCCTTTCCTTTTAAATAAGCGCAAGGGAATTGTAGCAAAGACACAGCCGCCTGTCTTTCATGTTTTCTAGAAAGCCTGAGAATATGCAGTGACTCCTAATGGAGAGTTAACTAGTTTTGAACACCTATAGGGGTTCAAATGAGTCTGGCCATTATCTCCAGCCCTTTTTATGGTGCTTATCAGAGAGGATGAAACACTTGGATGAAGCACTTGACGGTTTTAAAGGGAAAGTGAAAAATCAATAGCTACTTACAGCTCTTGCAGTATGCAAATGAACAGCCTAGTTGGCTGGGTCTAAGGAAGGGCATGGGGAAAAAATATCATGTAGGACAATGGACTTTTGAGCCAAGAGGAAAAATATGCTGCAGCAAGTAAACGTATAGCTTTACTGAAGTCAAACTGCTAAATCCCCTTGCTGTTTTTTTTTACTACAATGGCAGCAAAATTAAGAGATTTAATGAAACCTGCACAGAAATTGACATAACATGACCTAACTATAAAAAATATTTAATGTGATGAATGAGAGTTTTCAGTTTCTGAGGATATCCTGGGGTAGATAATGGCAAAGGACTGTTCTTGTTAAAGTGATGTAGCCTAGTGACTAACACACATAGCCCATGTATGCTTGCTTGGGAGTAAGGCCCACTGAGAATCAGGCATGCCTAACCTAGTTGCATCTGTCTCAAGGAGTGATGATTGCCGTTCATGCATTCTTTGCATGTGTTGCTGTATTCCAGTGCAGGAGCATTACAAATTGTTTGGGGCAGATTCAACAAAATAGCTGCACTAGGGGGAGCCAGTGCTACGAGTCCTGCCAGTGCCACAGGGCTTTCACCCCTCTAAATCAGCTCAGGGGGTTTGGGATAATCCCCAGAACAGCACACAAAATGCTTGCACTGATGGAACAATTGTATTAACACAACATTGAATTCCACACTCAGTGTCCCTCAATATTCTGTGGCTAAAGCTACAAGACTGGTTAAGATAGAGCTGCTAACAATGGTGTTATCTCTCACAGTTGCTTTTGGATTATGAGAGTGGGCTCATTAGCTCATGGCTAGAGAAAGGGAGCAATTTTATTTCATTAATTGACTAACTGAATGAATTTCTAGGCTGCCTTTCAACCAGTCTATAACACAGATAAAATTAAGAGCAATTCAAATGGGACCATGATAACCCCTTTTCCTGTGTCCTCTCTGTTCCATAGCGCATGGCCTTTCTGGTTGTTTTCTGTGTTTGCTAGGTCTTTGTCCTTTGTCACCACCCTGAGCTGCTTCTCATTTGTCCTGCTGGGAATCATGTTCTATGTTATCGATGTGAAAAATTGGTGGGGAGGTCAACCTTTCATTTTTCCAGGTAAGATATTGCAACTGTGGCCTATCGAAAGCTCATACCAATGACAAACTTAGTTGGTCTCTAAGGTGCTACTGGAAGGAATTTTTTTATTTGATTGGGGCAGTAACACCAAGGTAAGTTTCTAACAGTAGCCCTGTGCAGACATTCAATCTACATTGAAAATGACATGGGGTAGGGGGTCAGGGTCACACCCACTGGTCCTGCCCCATCATTGTCCCTAGCCTCCATGCATGGAAGAGTCTGTCCCTACAGAGACCTGTCCACATACACTGCTGACATGCAATCTGTGCTTTGTAAAAATGGAGGTTACAGATCTGCACATAAAGAGCTTATGAGTTTCGACAAGTCCCAGCTCCCTTGCATATATACAGGTCTGCACAGGATTATTGAGGAACCTTTTTCAGTTAGAGTAGCCAAAAAGGACAAAATCCTACTTCCCTCCTCTGCTTCTGACAGCAAGTGAAATATTTTTCTTTCCCCCCCTCTTATTTTCCAGAGCCTTTCCTGGCTACTGATGTAGCTTTGGCTTTTGACTACAGCAGTGTAGTCTCTGTTTTGATTGTGGCTATTGTGCATTTCAACGTTTTATTGAGAATCTATTTTATAGATTGTTTTTATGTGGTTGTGGGTTCGCTTTTGTTCTTAACTATTAGATTTTAATAGCTTGTTGAAAGTTGCTTTGCCTGCTTTTTGTAGAAGGGCAGAAAAATGACTAATGAATGAATTAATACTAATGAAGCCTGGTGGTGATACACATAGACACCCCGCAAACCCTTGCCTGAGAATTGCACAATGTCAATTCCAAAAGACATGAAAAGGCTGCTCTGTGATTCATTTAAGTGCTTATTGACATTAACAAGTGATGCTACTTTGAGAGTGCAGTGACTGTACCTGGTGGAAGCCAAGGATAAATCATTCTGTATTTTGCTCAGTCTTAAGACTTCCTCTGGAGCCGCTTGGCAATCTCTACTTAATTATGTGTTTGTTCAGGAATACAGACTAGTAATTTATGAAGCTGTTATGCCAAATGGCTTATGTCTATCATAGGTCATAACTCAAGTCTCTAAGCAGCTAGACTTTTGCTCTCAGCAGTCCCTCTAATGCTGCTTAACTATACATTGCTGATCTCATGCTGGACAATGCAAGTTAGATTCAAGTTATCCCAGTCAATTTCTCACTGCAAATACCCTCATTAGAGTGTAGGCTGCAGTTGCCCCTGATAGCTGTCCTTTGTAAAACATTGTCTCTGTATTATTTCCATCTTCCTTTTATAAAACTTTTATAAAATGTCGTTAATGTGAATGGTCAGAGTTGCAATCTTTCAGGTTACAGCCCTCTGTCATGTAGCGTCTCTAGAATCTAGATCCTAAGGACTTGTCAACACCAGAATTTAATGTCCATCTCAGATTTCCGCGGTGCCCTGTGTGATGCCAAAGTTTGGTACTCCCCCACCTCTCACATTCCATTCTAAATCATATTTAAAACTGTTTTCTTAATAAATAAATAAAATCTGCCACTTTTGCAATTGTTATTGACTGTGGTTGCAATGGTTTTGTTTCTTGTAAGCTGTCTAAAGGGCCCAATAAGGTCAAAAGGCAGGTTTAGAAATTTTAAGACCCATAAAATAAAATATCATCTGACCTGCCTGGTGGAAGTAGAAGAATAAAGTGGCTCTGTCACATGATCATGTTGAAGGTGGCAAAATGAATCACCGCTAGCATCCTCACCCTTAAACTTTGGGTAAGGCAAAAAGGCCAATTACTATAACAATTCACACCCTACAAGGAAATGTATGGGCAAAATAACTAGCCATCCTTCAGAATTGCAGTGCAGTGATTTTTAATATACAGATTGTCACACAAAGGTTATGCAAGCTACTCCACAGTGTTATATCTTAAACTATGTTTCTTCCTATGAATTTACAGGGATGAATTCAATTCTCATCTACGTTGCAAGCTCCCTCCTGAGCACATACTTCCCTTTCAATTGGGAAATGAAGTTTCCGAACTCCCACGCCGAACCCTTGTTTCAGGCTCTACTAGGCACTTCACTTTGGGTATTAGTTGCTTATCTCCTCTATAGGAAGAAGTTCTTTTTAAAAATATGATGGTGTGGGATTCAGGAACGTAATTTCCTCCCTGCCCCCAGCTCTTGTAATGCAATTATGATAACTGACAATCTCAAAACCTGAATCCTACACAGGATATGGTGCTGCTGCGACTCCATGTCTCTTCTCCATCTCTTCTTGCAACATGTGACATAAAAAAATGTGTGATGCAACAGCACCATCCCTGCATCAC
Organism: Zootoca vivipara; assembly: GCF_965207765.1. NCBI lineage: Eukaryota > Metazoa > Chordata > Lepidosauria > Squamata > Lacertidae > Zootoca > Zootoca vivipara. Next base: position 17,438,183 of record NC_142588.1, read on the forward strand.
AATAATATGAGGCTGGAGTGGGGAGATGCCAGTCACAATGCCATTACATCTCACTTTGTTTAAACATTACAAGGTAAAGAGGCAGAATATAGAGAGAGCAGCAGCTCTTTGTCTCGTATAGCATCTGGCTCACTCCCAAATCAGTCCCAGGAATCCAGTCTCAGCACCAAGCAGCAAGACAGGTAAGGAAGTATTCTGCCAAAACAGCTTCTCATGGACACCCATTGGAATTGACACTGAATCCATTCCAAAGATCAGGGATAGGGAACTTGTGGCCCTGCAGGTGTTACTAAATTCCAACTCCCATCAGTCCCAGCCAACATATCAAAAGGTCAAGGATGATAGGAGATGTAGATCAACATCCAGAGTGTTGCCCACACGATGCAAAATGTTCTATTGGAGCTGACCCCAAATATAAACAATGGTATGAACTTCTATCATCAACCAAATACGTACTGAAGTTTAGATTGTTTCGCTGATTCTTTGTGTATTTGTTTCCTTTTATCATATGTGTGTCTCAAAGGTACAAAATAAATAAACAAGCAGCTTAAATGGTTGATTCAAGATGTTGTTTCCCTCATTCACGGATGTACTTTAAAAGCCATATAGTTGCACATTTGCATTTAGCAAATCTCAAGTTGTGTGAAACTTGAGGACATACTTCCCTAGGAAATAGGGTTAGTGTAAGGACAGCATGTTGTTACCTCACTCTTCATAAAAGTGAGGACTTTTCCTTTATGTTGTTGTTGCAGTATCAACCAGACTGCAGACGTCTGATATCTGCTACCTTTAGGGCGCTATGCTTATGATAACTTTATGTTAATACAGCTTGGGGCTATAGTATCCCCCCACAAGTGTTCTAGTGGTGTTACATTTACTAGTCCAGTGTATCTGGTACTTGAGGCAGAAATCTTTATTCTCCTTGCTACAATCCTACGTCAGCAGCCTACTCCTCTGACCAGAAAACAGAAGCTAATAAACTGTTTTTATTCATTGGTTACCCAAATCTATCACTGCCTAAAACTGATTCCCCTACCCAGGAAGCCACCATTTTTCTCCACCCAGTATTATTATTATTATTATTATTATTATTATTATTATTATTATTATTATAATATTAATTTTCTATACCACCCTTTCTCCAAAGATCACAGGGCTGTTTACAATATAAAAACAAAACTGCATACCATAATAACAAACCAAAACAATAACACCCCCCCCACATACAGTTTAAAAGACCATAGGTTGTTTAAATACCCAAAGGCCTGGAGAAGAGGAATGTTTTTGTCTGGCACCAAAAGATACGCAACAAATGCATCAGATGAGCCCTTCTGGGCAGAGTATTCTACATGCAGGGAGCCACTGCAGAAAAGGCCCGCTGTCATGTTGCCGCCCTCCGGTCCTCTCCCATCACTTGACGTGCTACAGTTCTTTCTATGGTTGAAGGCAGGGCCTTGTTTTTATTTTGCTCTTCAGTTAAGCATGCTAGCATCACATCACTGCACTGATCTGCAGCATTGGTGAGAACCTCATTGCGCTGTCCTTCAACCAGTGCTGAAACTGCAGGATCTTAAGTGCCTCGCATAGGTCAAGGTTATGGCACTCCATGGGATTAATTTAATTTTAAAATTTTCAGCCATCTATATTTAATATGAGCTAGGCAAAATAGTGAGTCACTTTGTTTCAACATTGTAAGGCCTCCAGAATGTTGCCACTAACTAAGACTGCAGGGAAATGCTAATATATTTCAAAATAAGGAATTTTCTCTCAGCAGACCTGTTAAGTTATATCTTAATATTGTCTTGGGGTGGGCATTAATAACAAAGATAATTAAATGTTATTTTTTTAAAAAAAGAAATTTATGTGCTTATACTAGTGTTTTTCAAGCTATCCAGGAATATTTCCATACAAACCTCTCTAACTCAAAACCCCCTGGATATCACTGTATATTGTAGAGGAGTTGGTGGGATGTTATGGAGCAGATATTTGGCCTTGCCTGATGAGCCTCAAATGACATGAACAGAGAATAAGCTAGTGTGATCTGAGAGTGTACCCTATGCCAAATGTTGTTCATGGCTGCAGATTGCAGGGGGGAAATTAGTAGTTACAAGTGAGTTGTATGTCTGTCGTTACTGATCTTCAGCCTACCTGATAAGCTTCCAAGGAATACCAGGATTCCCTGAAACACCATTGGAAGACCACTGGGTTATACCTGTACAGAAGCTCATTTTTGTGGAAGTTCTTAGCCAGCTTGGCCCCATTACCACGCACAAGGGCTTGGAAGTACCCGATCCTGCTGTGGCCTTAACATTGTGAATGGGATCCTCCCCTAGCCCCTTGTGCTGTTTACTGGAGGATGACTAGGAGAACATCACCTACAGGAACGAAGGCTGCAGCAGAGTCTTTGGCCCTGGGTGACTCTTACATGTACATTGTAATGAACACACAATGGAGGAGAACTCCCATGATTAATCTGCCCACTGGACTTCTTAAACAGGATCCTAAAGAAGGAATTGTATGTCAAGTATTACTTTTTCAATTAATGGAAAACTCCTCTTGTTATTTTTCAAATAAGGGCTTTACCTTTTTATATTCAAATTTATACTGGGTTTCTTTTTTATTTGGAGTTCTCAGAGTAAAGGAATACTCAGCGTTGTAGCTCCAAATCCCAAGAATCGGCGAGTAGCCAATTTCTGTTTGTATTCCAAAGTCATATGAAGAGTACACTCTGGCAACCCAGCCTGGAAGAGGCAATAATGTGAATATGACAGCTAGGCAACATTTGGTTGGCGATATTACAGAAGAAGTGTATAAGTGCCTCTGAAGAGGAAATCAGCCGGACTTGACTGCAAGTAAGTGAGATATCAATAATGTTTCCTAAACCCTCCAGTTGCTGCTGTATGGAAGTTTTTGTTTGTTTGTTTAAATTTATATACCACTTAATTGTAACAAAGCCATCAAAATGGTTTACAAAATTGGGATCCTAAATCGTATTTTTGTATTTTTTTAACTCAGTAAGAGCAAAGGACAGTGAATGGAATATTTCAAAAACAGCTGGCTAATGCTATAAGGATTCCCTGTACTTCTAACATTTTTTTTTCTTTTTTCCTAACATATCAAAACAGTCAAATCAAGGGAAACTTTTTTTGAGGCAATCTTGTAAAATACTGATTGGGGAGAATTAATAGTGAAAGGGAAAATTATTTCTGAGGATCTGGCTTGGAAATGCATTATTTGTGGGGTAGGGGTGTCAGAGGAGAATCTGGCAGGGAAATTAAACTGCAAAAAAGAGAAGCTGTTTCCTGTATGTTTGGGTGATAATTGTGTTTGACCGCTGCAACAAAAGTACACCAAATTCATCTTAGTCCAATAGCAGCGATCCAGATACTTCTGAAAACTCGCAAGCAGCGCAGGAAGGTATGCCATTGCCAGATACTACAAATGTATTTCAATTCTTAATGTGTTGGCTTGCTCTGCAAAATCCTAGCAATCTCTCTCTCAGGGGTGGGGAATCTGTGAGACACCAGAGGTTGTTGGACTCCAACTCCAGTATGGTCAGTGATTAGGAATTGGAGTCTAAGAACATATCAGTGGTGTCACAGATTTCTGTTTGAAAACAATATTTCTGTTTGAAAACAACAACTGATATTGTGATGCCCCTTATGTTACCCACTTATGAAAGACCAGTAATACACAATCCCCACTCTCTGTAACAGATTATGCCACCTTCACTTAGCCCTATGATTCTGCATACAATTCAGATTTTAATCTGAATGATATGTTCCCTTTTAATTGCAGGGAAGAAGCAATCAAGGGCTGAAAACTAAACATTGATCATTCATAGCATGAAACTGGCACTTATAAGCATATTCTGCCTGATTTGCCATTAACTTGCTGCAGTGGTCTGCTTTTTCTGCAACTGTTGGCCTGTGAATGGCCATTGAGTTGTTCAGTTCCTGCACTTTGCTGGCCAGACAAGCCATTGATAAAAAGGGACGTCGTGGTTTTGAATTGCAGACAGACCAATCAATCAGGGGACAAAGGATGAAGGCAAGTTATTAAAATTCAAACTGCATCTCAGCTTCCTGTAGAATTTTAAAAATTATTATTACAGCTAACTTCATCAGCAGTCAGAATAGACATGAACTTGCTGACAACTGACATTTAAAAATTTCTTTTTGTGATTTACTTCTTATTTTTCTGTGTCATTATCTTTGCCTGAACACTGGGCCAATATGTGTGACAGGAGGTTAAAAGTCCCATGTCCCTTCATACTTTGTTGAAATAAAGTTTAAAATAAATTAAAATTCATTAGATTTTTGCAAAGCATCAGAGCAGATTTTTGGCAACACAATGTTTTTAAATTGCACAACCTGGGGAGAATCTAATATAGACTTGTATAAAAAGTTTGTGTGTTTGACCAATGATCAGGGGCAGATATCTTATCTGGTTGCCACTAGCCTCCTAAAGTGGGAAGCGGCTGTGCTGGATAAAAGACATTAAGACATTAAATGTGTTTTCTGGAGTCTGTTTCTCCATAGACCCACAGCTGAGGTCAATGCAGAGCAGAAATTTTCCATCCCCTGGAGCAGCTTGCCATGAACTTGATTATATGACCATATAATGGTGTATCAGATGTATCTGTAGGTGTTGGATTAATATGCAAATACTGGAAGATTATTCGGTCCTATTTGCAGAGCTTGCTCATTTTACAGTGTTTTTTTAAAAGTCTTTTTATTTTAACAGTTCACAGTTTAGAGGTGGGGAAACCGTAAAGGCTATTCCATCTCCCTTTTACAGGCTGAGGCCAGAAAAACACAGTAAAATATTAGAGACACAAATGACAAAGGTAGGAATGAAACCATAAGCCAGTCTTCCCATCACACTCTCAGGGTGCTCATGATTCTGGGTGGGGAGGTGGCAGAGGGAGAGGCTTCTCTTAGGAAAGGCAGCTGTTGACGGATCCAGATTTGGGGGCTGGGCAAAGTGCCTGGTGAGTTTACAGGGTGACAGGTGACAGTGGTAGTATGGGCATATGCAGTAGCGCTGAAAGGAAAGTTGGGTGACTAGCAAGCGAAAGAGGGAGCCAACATTTTCATCTCTCCTCGTTGCTCTAAATGTAGTGTCACAGTGGATTAATGGTGAATTTAAGAGTGGTTTTCAAGCTCCATTCCAGGCAACCCCTGGCAGGGTGAGACATTAGGGCATAGATGCGAACTTCCTGGCTGCCCTGCTGCCCAAGCACCAACAAAATTCTTCATGAAGGGACTGGACACCTGCAAATTTCAGTGTCATACATGCTGTAGGGCACCCACAGTCGCGGGGCCAAGTTGACACTCCTGCATTAGTGTCCTCAGTCCTCATCTGACATGCTCAGTACTACACCACAGTGGTCTGTACGAGTTGTGTATTCATAGGTTCGACATAGATATATTTGGCTGAATGGACAAAGGCTGGGAATAGGGTTTGTCACCATGATCACAACCCTCTCCTCTGTGTATCCTGCTCATCATCTAGACAAGGCTTGGATCTTTAATCAAGGACCACATTTCCTCATGGTCAACCAGGGGCCACATGCCTGTGGTGGGTGGGGCCAGAGGCGAAAGGGGACGGGGCAATGGGTATGACTCCTATAATTGCATGGTAGGTTATATATTCCAGCCAAGCACAAGTTTCTGTAAACCCAATTACATTTTCCAAGAGGCATCATCACTGTTCAGTAACACATTTCAGCCACACAGAAACACTCTGGGAAGGTTATGGAGCAGGGCTGGCATGGAAAGTGGGCAAGAGAGAAGGTACAGCCTAGGGAGAGTCCAAAGACCTGATCATAGCTGCCAAGTTATCCCTTTTTTAAAGGGATTTTCCCTTATGCTGAATAGGCTTCCTCGCGAGAAAAGGGAAAACTTGGCAGCTATGGACCTGATGCTCCCCACCCCTGGACAAGGGTATTGGAACGGGAATAAACAAATCGCTTAGCTTCCTATAAAGACAGCCAACTCTAAGCAGTCAAAATGGTGGTCTTACCAAGTTTCAGCAGGGAGCTTCCAAACCGAACACACAAATGCAAAGGCCTCACTCTTCTATGTTTTGCATAGGTGGACTAGGAGAGAGATGTAGAGACAGGTTGAGGGCTGAGGCACAAAACTGGCTGCATCCATTGGATTTGGCGGAGAGGCTCCAGGTGGAAAGAGGACTGTGGCCAACTTCCCATGGACTTAATAGTTGGTGAGTTTCAATGGTTTCTATTTTTGCTCAGTGCACATATTCATTTATGATGATGCCCCACCTTGATTGATGCAGAACAAAAAGCATAGTTTCAAATTCAGCAGCAGGAGGCTGATTATCTTCCAAAACTGTCGTAACGAAAGGAAGACAATGACTGCTTAACTGAGCAATTGCTTTTCACTGGACCCTTAGAAATCTTTGACATCCACCTCCTTATGCCATAATGAGTGTGTTAAGTCTTTAAGGTATCAGAAGATTACTTTTCAGTAAAAAAAAAAAAGACTAACAAAGTTGCCCTTATGGAACTTATTTGGAGATTATCAGGGAAAGGAACCAATAGGAGAGTTACAGTACTTAAAAGTTGCCTTGGGCACCTCTGAAATTAAGTTGCTAACTTTTGCCATATTTATGTATTTATTACATTAATATCCAGCTTTTCTTTCCATCCTAGCACTCAAGGGAGCATACACTGAGTTTCCCAGACCAGTCCCAGACTTGCTTTGCTTTAGCAAGATGGCTGCATGCGGTTTTTACCCTAGCTGATGAGAAAATATTTTACTATTTTGCCGCACTACATATACTGGTTGGTCATTGATTGACAAGAGAACAGTTTGAATAAATATTTAAACTGCAATTACAATTATACCAAGACTGCACCCCTGTGCAGTGTGTAAGCCCTGTTGAACTCAGATTTATTTTCTAGGTAAACATGAATAGCAGACGTGGGGAACCTTATTTTTCTTCCGGAGGGAAGGGTGGGTAGAGGGCAGCTTGCCTTCAGGAAGTGCTGCCCAACACTTCCATTCCACTTGGTCTCCCAAGGAAAGGCAGGATCGTGTGCTGAACCCCTCAGGTTGCATTCTACTGTTGCTTAGGATGCTGCTGTGTGTATTTTTTTTATTGTACTCCTAGCCAAACTGACCACGCCAAACCTCAGTCTCACATGAAAGCATATGCCGTCTTGTGAAATCCTAAAAAGTGTCTTTGCAGTCAAAACCAAGTGCAAATTCTCACTCCATTGGGTAATATTCTGTTGAAACAGAATATGTTTTCCGTTAATATATAGGAACCCTCAAACCATGCATCGTTTATTCTACCTAATGTGCTTCTTTCAAATTCAAATAACACAGAAGCATTTGTTGGAAGCACCCAAGTGTGCTTTCCTTGTCCTCGTATATAAAAGTGCAAATGTTAACCATGAATTTTAAAAAGGTCACTGCAGTTGGTCAATCAGTATAAATTGGATGTAGCTTGTGGGCAGAAATGAATCTAGTCAAGCACTTAGGTCTATTGTTTCCTTGTCTCTTCCATAAGCTCTTCTTAGACTGAGCTTTTCATCTTCCTGCTTAAAGGTCCAGTTTGTAGGAATATGGGAAGCTACCTTATACTGAGTCATTGGTCCATTTCGTTCAGCATTGCCTTTCCAGAGCTTCAGACAGGACTCTTTCCCAGCCTTCCTTTGAGATGCTGGGGACTGAACTGGGGACAAAGTCGATGCCCTGCCATTAAGTTATGGCCTTTCCCCAATAGATCCTATGGTGGGGCACCACTGAGACTTGCTAGGAGGCCCTTATTCCCCCTGCAGAGCTACAATTCTCAGATTGGTTTAACAATCATCCCTCATTCAGGGGAGCTCTGGGAACTATAGCTCTGGGAGCAGAATCAGGCTATCCTAACAACTCTGCACAACTCGGTTACTTGCTTCCTTGGGCACAGGTGAGCATTTTGCTTTCATTCTACATTTCAGTAAATGTTGAACTCTCCTCTGTACCCAGCAATGCCAGGAGCAGACTGGTAAAACCACTGGGCTTGAACAGGGGGCTGGGGGGGGGGGAGTATAACGTGTGCCTGGAGCCAACACCTTTTAAAAACATTTATCATCTTGTATCATGTTAAAAATCTACGCTTGTCTGTGCTCACCAATCCCTACTTCAAGCAGAATAATAACAATACAAAATTGATGGTCCTTAGAGCAAAACTTATTCTTTCTGTCCTGGATTCCCCTCCACTTTTCCCCCATGTGCATTTATCAATCATGGAACTTTTTATTATTATTGTCAGTATAGATCTTGTCCTCTGTAAACTGTCTGTTTGTGTAATGGATGGATTGGTTCCTGCTTTGCTTCATTCAGATGGAGGGCAAGTTCAGATGCCATATGCCTCAGAGAGAAAGCAAGGCAGAACCAGAGAGGACAGAGGAGGACTTTAGAGGACCTTTGGCTGCTCTTTTCAGTTTAATTGTTAGATCCATCCATGGGTGACAGGTGTATGTGGCGAGGGTGAATTTAAAAACAACACTACCACAATGGAGAATGAAAACATTAATGAAGTGCATGTGTGTTTTGCTACAACAGGCCAAGGCTACTGCTGTCACAAAATGTCACTATTCCATAAGCTTTAAATCCTACTGAGATAAATTCATACCTCGTACTTCACACAGGAATTGGGGATCATTTCCTGTTAATGTTGGCTGATCCAGTCCCTTTGGTTGGCCACGGTTGCAAGTTCCAAAAACTTCCACAGTCGCACTTGGTCATTTGATAATTGGTTTTTGAATAGCCCTTTAAATAAACATCAGAAACTCACTGGTAACTTAAGATCAGGCCTTCCCACATCCCACTGATTCCCTGGAACCAACTGACCAGTTTGGATCTCTTCTTTCAATAACAGTCTGTCGTTGCCCAGACAACGCTTGGGCCCAGAACTCTAGTTTGCCACTCCAGGTGAAGCTGCTGATGCAGTGAAACAGAGTGTATTAATATGCTCACAATGTCAGTCATTTCCCCAAATGACTGAACAATTTAGCCATTTTATTAAACCAGTGAGTGAAATAATGATTTTGTGAAGTGATTTAATTTCCGTCATTTCATCAAAAGTATTGGTTTCACAAGGTTACTTTCACGGGGAAGGGCAAAATCCATTCCTCGGTTGTGGGGATGGCTGCACATGGAGGGAACCTTCTCCACACCCACCATGCACAATGTCCCAAACACCGTTCAGCCTCAGCCTCTTTCCAAATGCAAGACGTTGATCCCTGCTTGGGGGGATGTGCGATGCCCTACTCTTCTCACCCAAACTTCATCTATTGAGAATACAGTCCGTTAATGATTATAATTCATGCCACTTACAAAATAAAACTTCATTATAAAATTGTAAGACACGCACTGCAACATTTTTACATGCAAATTTGATATATGTGAGAAGCCCTCCCCACCAGGGTTTGGGTTGCGGAGATGGCTAATATTTACATGTACCCTTGAACCTTACTAAACAATCTTGCAGCATTGTTAGTGCGGGCTGAGGATGCCTGTAACACTGGTTTTAGTCGTGCCAGGAAGCTTCCTTGACTTTTTAAGATAATGTCATGTTGACACACAGGATCAAATCCTTCCAAGGTGGTTTTATGTGATATGGTATGCTGACATTACCCATGCTCCCTTAACTGAGAGCAACTTGTGGGTGTGCAATAGGTTTCCGGCCACATAATCTTCTGAGCAAACATAATGCTCCTTCTGCAGGTTAATCTGGATATATATATATATATATATATATATATATATATATATATAGCACAAATGTCAGTGAATCTGAATAAATTACATGTCGAAGGAAAGAGCCAACACTTCTCAGTTTTTATTAATGTTCACTTAGCACAGAGGCATTGAACTTTAACAGATATACTGCAAAGCTCAAAGTCCCAACTGCAAACTTGTACAAAATGCAAAAAAAAAGACATTAAAATAATTCCTAATTAAGAAAATCAACCTGCCCAGTTCATGTGTTTTACAAAAGGAAAGAAGAAGAAGAAGAAGAAGAAGAAGAAGAAGAAGAAGAAGAAGAAGAAGAAGAAGAAGAAGAAGAAGAAGAAGAAGAAGAAGAAGAAAGAAATTTTAATCCCCTAATGATCTTTATGTGGGCCTGGGGCCCTTGATGCCAGCCAGATGTCAAGCGTGGCTATACATCTTCTGAGACAGTGTCGGTTGATGGTGGATTCTTTAACCTTCTGGTAATGATCAAGGGAAGGCTGGTGTAGCATAATGGCCAAGTTTGAACTGTGAGTCAGGCAGTCCTTGGGTAAAATCTCACCTGACATGTCCTGTAGCAGACTTTACCCTCCATTAAAGTGGTAGAATTTTATCACTATTGTGTGTGTGTGTGTGTGTGTGTGTGTGCGTGTGCGTGGAGAAATTGTCTACATCAGACCCTAAGGGGTCCTAGTGTTCCACCCCACGTTCATTCAGTGGTCCTGATTCTGTGCTTTTAAATTTAGCACATGGAGTTTGCCGCATTGCTTATATCTCCATGCCAAGGAAATAGCAAACCCACTTAGCCCTGTCTAACATCTGTTAGGTTTCTGTTAAAGGTGCAGGGCCAATAAAATGAGGGGGAAGTCAAAATGGGTTGCGCTGCAATCCTGTTGTGGTGTGTCCTCTGAATATAACATAACAACATAACAGAAACATAACATAACATAGCATAGCATAGCATAATATAACAACATAACAAAACACAACACAACATAATGTGTGTGTGTGTGTGTGTAGATACAGCAATGTATACTGATTTCTCAAGTCCTTATTTTGTGCAATGTTTTAATTGTCTGGGAAATTGTCTTGATTACATTACAGTTCAGATGCTGGGGAGAAATGATGAATTCACTCTCCCTATACATTCAGATCAACTTTGGAAGCTGTAGGGTTGCCAGACTCATTAGAGGACAGGACTTCTGTGCCTTTAATTGCCCTGTTCTCTTTTGAGTCTGGAAACCTTTAAGAGAAATCAGCAGACCCTTTGTTTAATTTCCAAGCAAAGGGTTTGCTGGTTTCTCTTTAAGGTTTCCAGACTCAAAAGAGAACAGGGCAATTAAAGGCACAGAAGTCCTGTCCTCTATTGAGTCTGGCAACCCTAGTTTTAGAACAAGAGGTTTTTTTGTCCGCTTGGGTATTTATGCCATCAACAACATTTTGTGCTGAGAACAGGAGGAAGTAGGAGTGTGTGGTTTGTTTTTCCACACACTACTAAGTTTGTACAATCACAAATGTGATTCCCCCATTCAAAGGTAATTTCTCTTCTCCTTGTAAAAGCTGAGTGAAGGAGGCAAATTAAGACCTGCAAGGCAAGCTACAGTGCACCTAATGTTTTATTATGACACAATTGTTTGTTTCTTTGCTGTTGAGTTGAAGATGTAGGGCATAGACTCTTTCCTGCCTCCAGCAGCTAGCTGAATCCATCAGTGGAGGTATTTTCCTATTCCTTCCAGCTGCCTGGCCTGCTCTATGCCTTTAACAGCTTTTTGATGGGAGGAAATCAGCAGGTGAAACTCTACAGCTTGGAAATAAACATTAACACCTCCTGATGCCTGCCAAAGAGACAGCTACAGTGCTTTGTAGAAAGTTGGCAGCTGTAGCTGCCACTGACTCTTCCCAAATCCAATCAGATGCCATTAGTGAGGGACAGGAGGAATAATAAAATTAAAGCAATGTGACCATTGCCTTTTACTTTAGTCAAACTCACAAGCTCAAGGTAAGGCTGACTGTTTTACATATATTCAGCATTATTGGGCAGTTGACTGAAGATTCTGCTCTGTATTGATTTGGAAAGATTTGACTGTACAGATTTGCATAGATTCTATTCTAAGGTGATAGAAGCAGTTGGTTTTTAAACAGACACTAGGTTGAGGGAGTTCACTGGTACTGGACAGCCTGGCTGTTATGTGCTGTGGGAGAAGTTTCTGGGAAGGAAAACAGCATTTTTCTTTTCTTTTGACAAAAAGAGGAGCTATTTCTTGTTTTTCTTTTTGGTATGTTTAGGTGGTGGATGGTGGAAGTACAGTCAGCAGGAAGCAGACTTCTAAAAATAATCTTGAAAAGTTGGTATAAGGGCTACCTGTTCTCCTGGGCAAACATGATGAATAATACAGTAGTTTCATATGAAAATTCCTCGTGATGGAGAATCGTTGGCAGGTAAATTGTTCAATTGAGTAGGCTTCCCAAAATAATTCCCACAATGCATTGGATCAATGCTGAGGATCATATGATGCTATTTTTAAAAATTGTATTTCATGAAATATAGCACAAAGAGTGGATATGGTTATATGTCCCATGTTTGCAAGGTCAAGGAAACCAATGGGCATCTTATGATAACTGTCAAAAACTGTAATTAAGCAGCAGGATAGATACATTGTTTTATACTTTATTTCTACCTTTTATCATGACCACAGAATTCAGATCCAGAGCCAGTAAAAGTGACTGAAGTTTAAGAAACATTTACATCAATCACTGGGATCCCATTGTCCAGGGTTTTAAAAAACCCTTTATTTTAAAATAAGCATTCATATGTTGACAAATTCGCTCAGGCACCAAAAAACTTGGAAACTGAAAGTTAGGTTTGCCTGCCTTAATTTTTCTGCCAAGTAAAGAGTAAGTACTTTGTATTGTGATGATGCAGTACAACTTAAGCTTCAGCCACACACTCTTGTCTTCTGTTTTTCAGTCTTCTCCTCTTGCAGGTTGTTAGGGACCAAGTGAGTCAGTCCAGGAACTGCTACTCAAATGAAGTAGTAGTCTCTCCCTCCATAGTAGTCTCTCCCTCCATATGCTCCCAGAAGCATACCACATACAAATATACACAGAAACATGCCATATGCCAGCACAGTGCCAGGATCTGCCAGATCCCAAAGCCTAAGGTGGATAGGATCTTCTCAGAAGTGGAAGCTGTCCCCAGTGCTTCCTCCCCCCAGTGCTTTCTAGCCCCCAGTCCCAGTGCTTGCCGGGATTATGATTTTGCAACTCTTAGCAGATATTTTGGAATAGCCATTGCAGAAGAACACACCACCCTTGGGCTCAGCTGGATCTGCTTTCTACAGCTGCATATGAAAGGTTGAAATAAAGCATAAACCCCGATATCTATAATCTCTTTCTCAACTTTCAGTGACTATTGGGTATTTCAATACTGGGGACCAAAAAGGCTCTGAGTCGACTACATTTCCATATGTGGAAAGTTATGTTTGGCTTTGAGGTTGGGAAAGAGGAGAACAGAAGGGACCTAAAACAGAGTGAAACATACAAATTAGAAATGTTATCTCGATGCTGTCCTCTGAGAACAAACTAAAACCTCTCTCTTGCATTGGTTTTAGTTACTATATCTGGAAATATGCCACTCCCTTTCATTATGTTAAAACAGGCCTGATATAACCTTTCTCTTCCCCTCCCCAGCCCCTCTTTATATATGCTCACACCCCACCCCCACCATCAGTTTTTGAGGAAGCCTTGCCTGAAAAGCTGACAACTCACAGAGAGACCTATTATAGCTTTAATTACTTGAAGTCAACGCACAGGAGAGGAAGATGTCGTCATTTTAAGACTTTGCATGTCTAAGTGCATTGCCAGGAAGAAGTAGAAGAAGTGGAACGAAAAAGCTGCAATGATGATTTATACGTCTTGGCTTAAACTCAGGTAAAAAGACACAACCCAAACTCCATTGATATCCAGCATCTGTTCACAGGAATTCTTTTGTTTCGCATCCAAGTCTGACTTGTATTATCATGCTGACTGGTACAGTGCTACAAAAACGCAGAAGGTAGATACTGTACAGTAGTGATGCTCACAGCACAGCCATTGTTTCCATGCTGCAAGGTTGTATTGCTGCAGTCTAGGGAAAGAAATAAGAGACAGCTACACCATAGATACGGTAATAGGTGCGGCTTGACTAAACAATTTGGATAATTACAGTACCAAAACATTAACCTTCCAGTTTTTTGTTTTTTTTGGCCTTATTCATTTCTACCTGGGTCTACTCTGATAGCCAAGTATCAATAGATGGAATGATATTAGGGCTTTCTCAATATTTTGCAATATTTATGCTTGCAAAATAAAACCTTTTTTTGGAACAGGGAGGGACCTACACATTTTATGAAACCAATAAATACAGTTAATAGATCCACTTATTTATTCCTGTGTATACTTTGCAATTTATTATCACCATGGGGGGAGGTGCTTTAAAAAAAATGATGTAGGCATGAGTTTCAGGTATTCAGTTTTTAGCCTCTTCCCCTGATCTAGCCAAGGATGGGGAACTCCCAGCTACCATCAGCCTTAGCTAGCATAGTCCGAGGTGATGGAAGTTCTAGTGTAACAGTATCTGAAGGGCCAGAGGATCCCCAATCTTGGTATAAGCTCAGAGCTCATATGCTGTAGCTCTTGAGGTTTTTTCTTAACTGTTGATGCCCTGTTGTAGGACTGTTATGTTTTGCTGGTTTGTCTTTGACTGAAATGCACGCTCTTTGCTTATAAAGTAAGCCACAATGGGCTATGGCAGAGCAAAACCCAGAGCAGCTTTGAGCAAAATACAGGGGTGGTGGTGGTTGACATTAAGGCAGTGGAATTGGGGAAATTTCCTTATTTTTGTCTGCGATATACATTGCAGTAGTGTGTTAGCTTGGTGTATATTGCACCAAAGCATTTTATACAATGTTTTATCCAAAATAGTATGGGACAAGAAGCTACAGTTAGAACTGGATATGGAACAACTGATTGGTTCAAAATTGGGAAAGGAGTACGACAAGGTTGTATATTGTCTCCCTGCTTATTTAACTTATATGCAGATTTCATCATGCGAAAGCCTGGACTAGATGAATCCCAAGCCGGAATTAAGATTGCCGGAAGAAATATCAACAACCTCAGATATGCAGATGACACAACCTTGATGGCAGAAAGTGAGGAGGAATTAAAGAACCTTTTAATGAGGGTGAAAAAGGAGAGCACAAAATATGGTCTGAAGCTCAACATCAAAAAAACCAAGATCATGGCCACTGGTCCCATCACCTCCTGGCAAATAGAAGGGGAAGAAATGGAGGCAGTGAGAGATTTTACTTTCTTGGGCTCCTTGATCACTGCAGATGGTGAAAGCAGTCACGAAATTAAAAGACGCCTGGTTTTCCCAGTATGGAAGTGAGAGCTGGACCATAAAGAAGGCTGATCGCCGAAGAATTGACGCTTTTGAATTATGGTGCTGGAGGAGACTCTTGAGAGTCCCATGGACTGCAAGAAGATCAAACCTATCCATTCTGAAGGAAATCAGCCCCGAGCGCTCACTGGAAGGACAGATCCTGAAGCTGAGGCTCCAATACTTTGGCTACCTCATGAGAAGAGAAGACTCCCTGGAAAAGACCCTGATGTTGGGAAAGATTGAGGGCACTAGGAGAAGGGGACGACAGAGGACGAGATGGTTGGACAGTGTTCTCGAAGCTACGAACATGAGTTTGACCAAAGTGCGGGAGGCAGTGCAAGACAGGAGTGCCTGGTGTGCTATGGTCCATGGGGTCACGAAGAGTCGGACACGACTAAACGACTAAACAACAAGTATGTACAATTCTCCAGTTTCAAATGATTTGATGGCAGTTCCACAGTAGTGGTACATTTATTTACAGGTGTCTGCTCGGTCCCAGTTCCTGCCCACCTAGCAGTTCGAAAGCACATCAAAGTGCAAGTAGATAAATAGGGACCGCTCCGACGGGAAGGTAAACAGTGTTTCCGTGTGCTGCTCTGGTTCACCAGAAGCAGCTTTGTCATGCTGGCCACATGACCCGGAAGCTGTCTGCGGACAAACGCTGGCTCCCTCAGCCTATAGAGCGAGATGAGCGCCGCAACCCCAGAGTCGGACACGACTGGACCTGATGGTCAGGGGCCCCTTTATCTTTACCTATATCCCTAATAAGATGGCTTCTTGAGTTATTGGGTCCCATGTTTTTGCTGAGAGTTGCAGATGTGTACAGTATAAGTTAGGGAAATATTATCAGTGGGCCCGTGTGCTGTTTCGCAGATGAGAATAGGGGATGCAAACCATTCTGCTGGGGCATGAGTGAGAGAGCTTCAGCTGTGTTGCCATACCATCAATCAATGGTTTTAATTACTTACATGATTGAATAATAAAAATCCTCACTGCTGAATTGATTTCTTGGTCTGGCTAATGCCTGCTTTATGCTGAGGCAATTTTTTTACTCAAGCCAAATACTGTGTTATCAAACTGCAGGGATTGTTTTCATATAAAGACTCAAAAAGGGAGGGGAAATGGGCAATGAGAACTCTGCATTAAACTGATGTGGCAATGCACTGAGGGGTAAGCCCAATACAGACACTCTGACCAAATACAGAGTTTTAACAGCACAGAAGCATAAAAACTGGAAGATTTTCCACATGCCTGGCAGATAGCAAGTGAGTCTGAAAACATCCAGAACTTGCTGAGATGCCTCACAAAGCATGAATAGTGGTGTCATCACAATGAGAATGTAACAATGTTGGCAGGTTTGGAGGAAGTCCATTTGTGCAGGGCGCAGCTTTTATGTCTAGAGGGACATGGCTAATATATCTTCATGTACAGAGGTCAGCTTATCATCTGCTATTGGCCAATTGACCCAGATGAGAGCCTGTCTTATTTTTAATACAGTATATTATTGTGTGCCATACTCTCCAACATTCCTCAGATGAAAATAGGAACATTCTATTCTGCATCAGTGTCCCCTGCCCTGCACCCCATATACAGTGGAACCTCGGGTTACGTACTGTCCTCCTTACGATTGCTTCGGGTAACGAGCTCCGCTAACCCGGAAGTAGCTGCTCCTGGTTTTGAATTTTGCCCCGGGATGTGTGCATAAGTTGCGTACTGGTGGCGTGGCAGCAGCAGGAGGTGCCATTAGCGAAAGCCGAGTGGTTTCGGGTTAAGAACAGACCTCTGGAACGAATTAAGTTTATAACCAAAGAGGTACCACTGCATATGCACACTGCTGATGGAAAATATGGGGAAAGGGTTGGCTGAGCTGCCCAACGACTGTTACCAAGAGGAGTATGTAACAATGCCATACAGGCAATTGTCTTGGTTATATGCTGGAGCCTTGGATGATATATGTTAAACTGTGAGGCTTGCTTCAGCCTGTTGGAATGTGAATAGATGCTAGGAGAGGATATATTTATTAGACACTGTCATTCCTCCCTCCTGTTTGTGAGTTCAGCAGAGGACCATCCCTTTGCAACTTAAAAGGTAAGCTTAGATAGGCTAGTCTCAGCCTTTTAGTTTAAGTAATCCAAAAAGTTTTAAGGCAGGCTGAATTATCTTGGTATTTTCCCCTTTTCCTTCCCCTTAAAACAATAATCACACAGTCTTGTAAAAGGTAAAAATAACATTTATTCACTCAGAATGCTTGTTGAAGAGTAACAGACACAGCAGCTTTGTTCAGGCAGGCTTAAAATGGTACAGTTGAGAACTTAATTCGTTCCGGAGGTCCGTTCTTAACCTGAAACTGTTCTTAACCTGAAGCACCACTTTAGCTAATGGGGCCTCCTACTGCCGCCGTGCTGCCAGAGCTCAATTTCTGTTCTCATCCTGAAGCAAAGTTCTTAACCCGAGGTACTATTTCTGGGTTAGTGGAGTCTGTAACCTGAAGTGTTTGTAAACTGAAGCGTTTGTAACCCAAGGTACCACTGTAATTCGGTTACAAATACATACTTAAAGGTAAAGTATTTTAAGTCTAGCTTAAAATGCAATCTGAGCATTTAGCTCAGACTCAGCAGATATTCTCACATTTCTGGCTTGGTGGAAAGTGACGAAAAAGAGACAGAGGTTGAGCCCAGGCAGGTAGGAGAATATATAGATAATCATGTAATTATCTAGCAAAACATGAATTGTTGGTTTGACTAAATATCCCACACTGCCTGCCTTGGGCTTCAGAAGAGGCACCTGTGCCAGATGTTTTCAAGGCAGCACTTCTGCACAAGCATAATAGTTTCTATGGTCTGCAGCTATGATTGGCGGAGGGCATCTGTGTGCCTGCACAAACCACGCCCCCTTAGGCTCCTCCTGCTGCCGCAATCACTGTAGTTGGATGTGTTGAGCAGTACTGGCTGGCGGAGTGCAGGAGTACAGCGGCAGCAGCTGGTGCCCCTCCCCTCCCTTCAGATCCTCCTGCACACCCTGCCCTTCCCCACACCCTTTCACCACTTGCGGAATTCTGGACTGTGTATAACAAGGGTCAGCAAACTTTTTCAGCAGGGGGCCAGTCCACTGTCCCTCAGACCTTGTGGGGGGCCGGAGTATATTTTGAAATAAAATATGAATGAATTCCTATGCCCCACAAATAACCCAGAGATGCATTTTAAATAAAAGGACACATTCTACTCATGTAAAAACATGCTGATTCCCGGACCATCCGCGGGCCGGATTGAGAAGGCGATTGGGCCACATCCGGCCCCTGGGCCTTAGTTTGGGGACGTCTGGTGTATAACGTAGTGAGAAGCCGTGATGCCTTAAGGGTTTTAGTGATGGTCCTGGCATGTTGGGGGCAGTTTGAGATTATGGTGTGTGCGTGTGTGTGTGTACACACACATATGGGAATGTTATTGTCTAAGCACAACACAAAGTTATGCTTACCTAAACCCATTTGTTTCAATGGGCTTTAATGAAGTGTAGGTCTGTGTTGGATTTGGGTCTGTTATCTTAAACAAAAATTTGTGGCCTAAACTCAGCTGACTTAGTCTGGATCCAACCCTTCAGTGTGTGAACTACTGTAACTGAAAAGGACCAGATCTAAACTGCCATCAGGGGATATGAGAGCCAGTGTGGTGTAACAGTTAGAGTACTGGACTAGGACCTGGGAGACAAGGGTTTGAATCCCCACTTAGACATGAAGCTCACTGGGTGACCTTGGGCCAGTCACCATCTCTTAGCCTAACCTACCTCACAGAATTGTTTTACATTATGTAACATCAATTTCATTTCTATAGATTATTGAATAGATATGTCATATTATTATCCATAGTTGCTAATAACCTTCTATATTCTGTATAAACTTGTTTCAGATATCAATATATTTGTCCAAACAGAGTCTACTTCTACAGTGGTACCTTGGTTGTTGAACGGCTTGGCTTCCAAATGCCGCAAACCCAGAGGTGTTTGTGAATGTTTTTGGGAAGCTGAATGTCCGATGTGGCTTCCACGGCTTCCGACCACACAAATAAGGCCTTGCTAGTCTTCTTCTTTTCCTCTTAAGAGTAAGATATGACCTGGTTGCAGACAAGTATTCTCTCTTTATTTTTAATTATCAGAGCACCATATATTTTAACAGATGCCTTTTAGCATGGCTGTGGATTTTTTTAAAGGCAGTCTAATCTTTTATTGATTAGGTTTTTGAAACTTATGGTGAAGAATGTAAATCAGCTTCAAGAAATAATAGAACCCACTGCGTGTTAACTTACAGGTTAGTCCCCTGTAAGTCCTCAGTCTGATATTTTTATACTAATTCCTATAGTATCAAAATTAAATTTTATTCCAGAAGATGTTATCTTTCCTTTATGAACTTTATGTTCGTGGACATAAATAATATTAATGATCAGTAGTTTGTTAGCTCTGTTCCTCATGGATTTTACCCATTAGTTAGACTGAATTTCTATTTCTGTCAAGGGAAAAAACACACACCCATTTCATGTATATGAAATTACCACTTAATTTCTTCACACTTCATTGCTCTATGCTTTGATCACAATTCAAACCCAAATCAGAGCTCTTTGGAAGTGTTGGCTTAACGAAAGCTAACTGAACTGGATTGTGGCCCACATCACTGAGGTCATGACTAATTTGTGGCCTAAATTCAGCTGACTTAGTCTGGATCCAACCCTTCAGTGTGTGAACTACTGTAACTGAAAAGGACTAGATCTAAACTGCCATCAGGGGATATGAGAGCCAGTGTGGTGTAATGGTTAGAGTACTGGACTAGGACCTGGGAGACAAGGGTTTGAATCCCCACTTAGACATGAAGCTCACTGGGTGACCTTGGGCCAGTCACCATCTCTTAGCCTAACCTACCTCACAGAATTGTTTTACATTATGTAACATCAATTTCATTTCTATAGATTATTGAATAGATATGTCATATTATTATCCAAAGTTGCTAATAACCTTCTATATTCTGTATATACTTGTTTCAGATATTTGTCCAAACAAAGTCTACGTCTACAGTGGTACCTTGCTTGTTGAACGGCTTGGCTTCCAAATGCCGCAAACCCAGAGGTGTTCTAGTTTGTGAATGTTTTTTGGAAGCTGAATGTCCAACGTGGCTTCCACGGCTTCCGATTTAGTGCAGGAAGCTCCTGCAGCCAATCAGAAGCCACGAGTTGGTTTTTGAATGGTTCCAAGAGTCGAATGGACTCCCAGAATGGGTTAAGTTTGACAACCAAGGTACCACTGTATGGGCAATCTGTTCATATGTTTGCAGTCCAAACACCTTCTAGTTTATACTAGGATTTAAAATATATTGTTTTGAACATCTACCTCACTAACTAGCCTACTAAGACACTGAAGCCAGCTTACAACAATAAAAATCATGCCTAAAATATCAGTCAAGACTATAAATACTTCCTAAGTCCAATAAAAACTAGGAAATCAATAAAATAAAACAGCAATAAGGCCTTAAAACCTTTGCAGTAAAAACAATATACACTGTATATAGTGGTCTGCTCAGTCATAGGCTTGGCAGAACAATGCAAGTTTACCGGCTTCTTAGAAAGTTTCTAGAGTTTGGGTTTAGCACAGTTATTTTAGTTGCACTTGCTTGTGTCTCTGGATGGCAGTTGTGCAGACACTGCCGATGCCAAACATGGGATGGGACCACAAACACACTTTGGCACACTTTCTCTGCGGCCAACCCATTTTCTCCCCAACGATCACTTCAGGGAGGGAGGGCTCATTTAGTGCTGCTGACATGAGTGGAGTGGATGGCAGAGAGAGCCATAGTCTCAGCTCCATCCACACCTCCAGTGATTGATTAGTTGTAAGGAACAGAAAGTGAGCAAAGGAATCAAGTTCTTTGGTCTCAATTCCCCTTCCCCAGTTCTGTTCCTTGTGGATTCCCGATCCCTAGGTTCCTTTCCAATTCCAAACTCTGATGTCCACAAACTTAAGTAGTTTTTGTTAAGGGTGCTGAGAGTTTTAAGGAGCAGGGCTGGCCCAAGACATTTTGGCTCCTGAGGAGAACCACAACATTATGTGTGTTTGTCCCCTTCCTGCCAGGGAAGAAGAGAGTGAAGATCTACATCGGGAACAAGGAGAATAAATATCTACATTGCGAACAAGGGTGGGAGGCAGGCATGACATCCTTTCATATATTTGAACATGGCTTTCATATCACCCCTTAACCTTCTCTTCTCCAGGCTAAACATACCCAGCTCCCTAAGCCGTTCCTCATAAGGCATCATTTCCAGGCCCTTGACCATTTTGGTTGCCCTCTTCTGGACACGTTCCAGCTTGTCAGTATCCTTCTTGAACTGTGGTGCCCAGAACTGGACACAGTACTCCAGGTGAGGTCTGAACAGAGCAGAATACAGTGGTACTATTACTTCCCTAGATCTAGATGCTATACTCCTATTGCTGCAGCCCAGAATTGCATTGGCTTTTTTAGCTGCTGCATCACACTGCTGACTCATGTCAAGTTTGTGGTCTACCAAGACTCCTAGATCCTTTTCACATGTACTGCTCTCAAGCCAGGTGTCACCCATCCTGTATTTGTGCCTTTAGTTTTTTTTTGCCCAAGTGTAGTACCTTACATTTCTCCTTGTTAAAATTCATCTTGTTTGCTTTGGCCCAGTTGTCTAATCTGTTAAGGTCATTTTGAAGTGTGTTTCTCTCCTCTGGGGTATTAGCCACCGCTCCCAATTTAGTGTCGTCTGCAAACTTGCTCAGGATGCCCTCAAGCCCATCATCCAAGTCATTGATAAAGATGTTGAATAAGACTGGGCCCAAGACAGAACCCTGTGGCACCCCACTAGTCACTACTCTCCAGGATGAGGAGGAGCCATTGATGAGCACCCTTTGGGTTCGGTCAGTAAGCCAGTTACAAATCCACTGAATGGTAGCATTGTCTAGCCCACATTTTACCAGCTTCTTTTCTTTCTTGTGGTTGTAAAGTTCTTTGTTTTTAGTTGTCACAGTGTACTCAGCACTGCTTTGGTGAGGCATAAATTTACGTGTTATATTACCTCATGGAATCCCTAAGGTTTTTTTTTCTAATGAGCTTGTTACCCAAGAGTTGTTTTTTTAAAAAATAATACACGTCACCTAAAGACATTTTAAGCCTCTCCCCCACTGTTGGCACATTTTTAGTCATCATCCCACCAATTCTTTCCATAGAGCCAAATATATTTGAGAGTGGCTTTTCCACACCTTAACTTCTTCAACCATACAGAAGTGTGGTGAGGGAACCTAGTCAGTTTAACCAGCATGGACGTCTCTCCATTTTCATCTGACAGTTTCGATTTCACTGAAGAGCACAGTGGTGTCAGTGCTAAAGAGAAGGAATGGTGGAGGAAATTTCATTTGTTTACTTATTCCATTTCTGTCACACTCTTTTATCAATTCATAATCCCAGGGTGGGTTTAACATGGAATATAACGGTAATAAAATACCACAAACAATAAAGCTTAGCAACTAAAATGTTTTAAAACCTCTTGTTAAAAGAACTTGGCAGTGTGTGGGGGAACCCAAAAAATATACTTGTGGGATTGTATCTGAATCTATATGGGCTGGAGAAAATGATGGTGACATTTAAAGTGGGAAAAGAGCACTGTAAATAGCAGTATGTAATGTGCATTGAGTTAAAGAGGAGGAAGATTCCTTAATGATAATTAAAGGGCATAAGTGACTTGGTGTAGATCAGGCATCCCCAAACTTCGGCCCTCCAGATGTTTTGGACTACAGTTCCCATCATCCCTGACCACTGGTCCTGTTAGCTAGGGTTCATGGGAGTTGTAGGCCAAAACATCTGGAGGGCCGCAGTTTGGGGATGCCTGGTGTAGATGCTGGAGAAGTATTAGTAGTGAGTATGAAGTACAGTGGGACGCGGGTGGCGCTGTGGGTTAAACCACTGAGCCTAGGGCTTGCCGATCAAAAGGTCGGCGGTTCGAATCTCCACGACGGGGTGAGCTCCCATTGCTCGGTCCCAGCTCCTGCCAACCTAGCAGTTCAAAATCACGTCAAAATGCAAGTAGATAAATAGGTACTGCTCTGATGGAAAGGTAAACGGCATTTCCATGCACTGCTCTGGTTCACCAGAAGCAGCTTAGTCATGCTGGCCACATGACCTGGAAGCTGTATGCCGGCTCCCTCGGCCAATAAAGCGAGATGAGCACCGCAACCCCAGAGTTGGTCACGACTGGACCTAATGGTCAGCGGTCCGTTTACCTTTTTATGAAGTACAGTGGAACCTCAGGTTGCGGACATAATCTGTGACGGAGGCACGTCCGCAACCCACAGCATTCGTAACCTGCAGCGCCGTTTCTGTGCATGCGCATGATGCGATTTGGTGCTTCTGCGCATGCGTGAAGCACAATTGGTGAAACCTGGAAGTAACCCTTTATGGTACTTTCGGGTTTCCCACAGTCTGCAACCTGAAAACGTGTAACCTGAAGCGTTTGTAACCCAAGGTACCACTGTATACAAGCAGGGTATGCTGGTCTCCGACAATAATAATATTATCTATCTATCTATCTATCTATCTATCTATCTATCTATCTATCTATATCTGAGCAGGGTGTGTCTATAAAATGGTAGTTTGTGGTGCATCTATGTAATCCAAGTGATGTTTAGGGTGGGTTTTTTTTTAGATTATCAAAGGATGCACATTTGTATTCCCACAAGGATTCATCATATGTATGCTCTCTATATTCATCCCTAAATGAGCTAGTGGTGTTTTCTTTTCACAGCTACCTCATACAACTGTTTGGCGATAGTAATGCTTCCTATGCAATTAGTCTTCATGAGTTCTGGTGAACACAGTGACAATCCCTCTTGCAAGATCAGGATGATTGCATGTTTCTTATGGTCATAAGCTGTGGGAGCCAAAATATAATTGTTATTCCATAAACATCTAACTGTACAGGTTTCAGGTCAGGTTTATTAGTTCTGCATCAAAAACTTAGAGACAATACAATAACAGTAAAGGGATTAACATTTTATTGAGCCACAACAAATGCTCATAAATGTAAATTATTGGCATTGTGTGAACCAATGAAAATTTATTTTGGCATCGTATCTAAGACAAAACTGAGTACATTACAGCAATGTAAGGAAATTCCTCAGTGTGTTGCACTGCAGTTATCATGGTGCAGAGCAAAGTCTGTGATCAAAATTAGCAAACACCTATTAACAGCTTCAGTGTTTAAAACACAGCATCATACAAGACAACTTGTGTACTTTTTAAAAACAAAAGTACAATGATTTGATTGATCTGCAGAAATAAACGAGTTCTCAAGTCATTTAATGAACTAGTGTGAACTTTCAAATCCTTATTAATCCATGAAGCTCATAGGCAGACCTTGGCATAGCTGCCAAGCCTCCCGGTTTTTTTTTTGCGGGAAACCCCCGTATTTTAAACTGTTTCCCGCTGGCAGCCTGGATTGGAAAAAATCCCATAAATCCCCCGGATTTCCTACCTGCCAGGGAGGCTCCATTTTGGGTGCTGGCGCCGCCCGATTTCCAGTGCCCAGACATGGGTAGCGTGGCACCGGAAGTTGCTTCTACGCATGTCCAGACATGTGTAGAAGTGACTTCTGGTGCCGCGCCGCTGCTGATCCCACATTTTTCAGCAGGAGACTTGGCAGCTATGACCTTGGGCCAGTCACCATCTTACACCTCAGCTTACTGTACTTCACAATCTTTTTGTGAAAATGGGGAAGAAACCCATACAAGCTATCTGAGCTCCTTGGAGGAATGGTGAAATACAAGTGTGATTAGTTATAGAAAGCAGCCTACAGAAAAATATCAGATTCCAGTCCAGGTTTTTTTGGGGGGGGGGACGGGGACGGGACACATTACATTGTTGTAGAATTACAGTAAGCAATGGGTTTTGTTCTTATAGATAAAATAAATGAGGACTGCCATTTCACAATTTTGTGCTGATTTTAAAAATATTCTTCACAATGCTTCAGTTCAAAGAGTATTACATTTTAAGGACAACCTGAGATGATACTCTTATGGTTCTTAACAATGTACACAAGTCTAGAATTGGGAATCCCTATCACCTCATAAAGTGTACCTCCAGATGGCCTGTTTAATGACATTTCATACTGATTTGTTTGTGCAGAGACAAGGTGACAGCTATTTAATGAGCAATCACTTGATTTATATCTGGGGAGGTTAGAGGACATCACAGCAAAGCAGGTTTTATTTTCCTTGAATTTCCTCATCACTTTCCTTCAAGCAAAAAGTCCCATCTTCTGGGAAAGTCACGCAATAAAACCATAATTTTGTAACCCAAATTTGCTGGCATATGATTGAACACCACCTCAAAATAGCAACAGTCTGGAAGCATTTAAAGTTCTTCTGATTTACTGAGAGTGAAGAAGAGACTCCAAAGATTGTGATGAGATGACAAGGAGTGACTTTGGCTTTGCAATGTCAAAAGGAAAGGCTGCTTTCAAGGAAATTGGGATGGATTTCAAATGTTTCCTTGCAGTGAGTAGACACCAAAGGAATTGTGCAGGTGTTGTGGTGTAGGAGTGAGGGAAGAGGAGCAACTTGGCTGCATGGGGAATGTGGTGGAGCTGGTAGCGCCAAGCCAGGTGGACAAAGACCCTTGAAATATTTGCTATCTCTCCTAGAGGGTGGGAAATAGCAGTTATTCATTTGTACATATGGAATCATTTCAGAGTATGCATACTTAAAACTGTCTGTTTACTGACAGTGAGAATTACTTTAAAATGCTTAGTTAGCCTGACTACTAAGGACATTTTGAATGAAAATAATTCTTCTCGCTAGAATGATTTCCCTTCTACTACAATACATTTCCTTTCATTGTCTTTTTTCCAAGTCTCTGTTGAAAAGATTGAACCCATCTGTTCTATTACTGTTGTCTCATCTTTCCTTAGCAAGATATTATTTATCACAAAACGAGTTACAGTGTGACAAAGAGTTTGTCAAAATTCAATGATGAATCCTAATCGATGGCGCAGCCTTCATATCTCAGAGTAGGGGGAGGAACACTCCCCTGTGACAAACACTTCAATAATGAAACATTAAAAACTATCCCGTTTAGATTCCCTGAGTAATTCCACCGAGTTTTCTGCAGTCACCTTTTTTTCTTTTTAAAGCACACTTTTATTCTGTTTTCTTTCTTTCCTGGCTCTTGGGGCAGTGTATATATCATGCCTTACTGATCCCCCCCATCCAAGTACTGTGACCAGATCCAAAAATGCATGGCGTCATGAAAGTTGCTTTGTTGTAGGCCTTGCTTAAAATGTGGTAGGAAATTAACTGCATAACAATGAGCACAACCATGAACCGCAGATCTGCTAGGCATAAGGATTGGGTGGATCACTGATGATGTGTTTTTTTGTGTGTGTGGTGGCGTAAATGCATGTTGTGGCAAGTTTCCCACCCATTACATCTATGGAAAGCTACAATGTCTCACGGTGTTTTCGCTGGGGTAGCCAAGGTTTGGCTTGGGAATGGGGTGTTCTGGAAGCAGAGGCAGCTTTGGATTTGCTGGATCCAAAGCCTCTTCATTCCCCCAATGGGCCCCTGTGCTGGGTTCATTACCAACTCTAGCCTGGGGCTAGCACAGATGCTCCCCCATTCCCTCTCTCTCAACAGTGAGAGAAAGTTGAAATATGGGCAAGAAACACCCAAGCCACCCAACCATGGTTGGTGTAAGACAGCAGAGCTTTGGGTCATCTGCCACTTCACCAGCCCACTTAGGTTTGCTTTGCACGTCGTTTAAACTTCTGGGGACAACCCAAACTTGAAATAAACATTAGGCCTGAGGCCTTATTAGGCTCAGTATAAACCCTGGCATGCTGTTTTGCTAAATTGTGTTTCCAGGCAGTAAAATGTCTTGGGCTGGCTCTGATTATGGTAGTTGTTTAAAAAGTTTTGGGATGAAAAATTCTAGGACCTTTGTCTAGAGCTCAAGACTTGTTGGCACCTGAGGCGAATCACAAAATGGTGCCCCCTCTCCCGCCAGGGAAGAAGGGGTAAGTGAATAGCTACATCAGGAACAAGTGGGGGGGGATAAAGATCTACACTGGGAACAAGAGTGGGAGGAGACTAACAGTGCCTCCTATTGGCAAAGAGGCCACTGTAGTGGTGGAACTGTGGGGGCAGGGAGAGGTCTGATCA
The DNA here is from genome assembly GCF_965207765.1 of Zootoca vivipara. Classification (NCBI taxonomy): domain Eukaryota; kingdom Metazoa; phylum Chordata; class Lepidosauria; order Squamata; family Lacertidae; genus Zootoca; species Zootoca vivipara. Next base: position 17,465,564 of record NC_142588.1, read on the forward strand.
CCAAGGAGTGCACTGCACCTATTGCTGCCACTATGGCAGCAGAAGTGCATTCATTGGTGGCTAGATCTGCTGTGTCTGTAGAGTGTGTTCCCTGAGGTGGTCACCTCACCTTGCCTCATGAGTGAGCCAACCCGGCCTCAGCCCAAATGTATTGGTCTCCAGGACTTTAAAAAGCCTTTTCATTCTTTTCATTCGATTGTTCTTTAGTTTTAGATGGCACCCATATTGATTCATTTATGGGTTGATATTCTTAAAAAATAAATGATTCAAGAACAAGATCAATTGAGGGTAAAACATTTCTACTCAAACCATTGATTTGAGGCCTATTTTGCCTGCGTGTTGTCTTTCCTACATTATTATCCTGATAGAGATTCATTAGTTTCTACCTTTCCTGCTCTGTTAATTTTCAGCTCTCAGACTCTCTACATTCATATCATACAAAAATAAGCAAGCAAGTCTTCCTTGAATGCAAAAAAACCCTATTTTATATGAGCACTTTCAGCATTTGTAAGGACCCTGGGCCTCCTTACCCAAGGGCCTTCAAGGTTAATGGTGTGGGTGGCTTTCTTAAGCCATTTAACAATGCAACCCTAGCATGCTCACTTTGTTCAGTGGGACTTACTCTCAGACTGCAGCCTATGTCAACTTTGAAGTAAGTCTCATGGAATTCAATGGGGCTTCGCCTCATGAAAGAATATAGAAATGCAGCCTAGAATATTTGGGACCTACTGGCATGGTGTATCCAGAAAACATTAGAGGGCATAACCTGGGGAAGGCAAGGACGTTTCTCTGCGGTGGGGCCAGACTGGGGCCTCCAAGTAAAGTAGCTTAGCAGGACTGGGAATGTAGAGAAAGTTCCTTCATACTGTTCTCATTGTTGATTGGGATATGAAGCCAACACAGCACAGAAAGTCTGTGGGCTTTGTGGGTTATATCATCTGCCTATCTGCACACCAATGGGCAAAATTAGCAGCCATTGTTTGCATTATCTTTTTTCTTCGTAATTTGGAGGGTGTGATTTTTGCTATATAACTTGATGGAAAGAAATAGAGAGAGCAATCTGTTTTCTAGAAGATAGGTGGGAGCAGAGGATGGTGAGTAACAGTGTTTTGTAGATCTGTAGTGGGAACAGTTTTCCTACATGGTAGAGATAGCCTTGGTTAGAAGAGGGAACATTTCTCGGAAAATCAGGTCCTCCCTAACAAGAGGGCACATGTTGCGGTGCAACATGGCAACCATACCCTATGTTGTGGGTGGGCACATTTGGATAGCCACAACACCCTCTTGGAGGTCTCTCGATGCTGAGAGAAATCAGACCAATGGGATGCCAGCAAAAGTACATTGAGGGACCTCTATTTAAGCCCATGCACATGTCCCTGAGCTTCCTCTTTTGGGCTCTGTGCATCAGAACAGCTGCCCACCTCTCCCTATATTTAGGGCTTGCACTTGACCCTGCTATGCCGCCGTGTGTCATCTGTCGTTGGGACAGGGGCACGGCAGGAATTTTCCACACTTGGCTGATTGGTTGGTGCCACTTGGGTTTCGCCTGCCGCATAGCAAATCATCACAACTTGTAAGGTTGCGGATAGGCTCTGGTTCAGGTGATGGGGTGGCAGAAGGGTCTTGCCATACCTATGCTATGGGTATTCCGCTAAAGGAATCCACGGACTCATGGTTGGCCTTCCCTGTGAGAGGTTGTGCCGTGAGCCTGAGTCCAGGGGACATCTGGGTGGAGGACTAGCAGGGTCCTGCTTTCCACTATCCCAGGTGTTCCCCCTAGGCTGACCTATGGTTGGTGCCCAGGGTCAGTGCTGCCTGCAAGGGTGCAGGGAGCTAGTTGAACAAGAGCCTATGCAACCACTCACTTGATTGTGATCAATAAAGTTGTAGCCTAAATTCTGCCAGAAACCAAACCTAAAATTTGAGTCTTGTCTGAATTTATTTTTGGGGGTGGTTAAAAGGTCTCCACACACAAGTAACAAATAGCTGGCAAGAGAGTTGCTGGCCTAGTCTTCTACTTAACATGCTAGTTTTATTTGTGAAGATGTTTTTGAAAGCAGGAACATATGATCATGTGAGCTGCTACCCACAGTTCTGAAGTGATACTGCCAGATTCAGACTTATAACCTCCGTAAGGACTAGGCCTGTATGCCTCAGCTCAACCATTAACTCACCACCCATCTTAGCCTGTAACAGTAAGCTAAGAAGCTTGGCTTAACAACCCCCACGGTGCATGAACTCCTCAGTTTGCTTCTCTTTTGGTGCAGGCAGGTAAAGCAGGAAGAGGATAGTTTAGCATGATGTCTGAGTCTGGGGTTGAGGAAACAAAATAAAAACATTCCTCCCAGTAGCACCGGCTTAGAGACCAACTAAGTTTGTCATTGGTACAAGCTTTCGTGCGCATGCCACACTTCTTCAGATACCCTGGGGTTGTGTTTTATTTATGAATGGAATAAAGTGAAGTATTTTGGGCACCCCACCCCAATACATTGTTATTCAGTGTTATTTTTGTTATCAATTAAATTTATAGACCACCTTTCATCCGAGGATCACAGTAGTAGTATACATGAATAATATTGTGTTTTCCCTCAGAGTTGCTGTGGTTCACTTTGGGCTGTTTTTTCTTGTCTTTTTTTAAAGAGACTGCTGGGAGCCATTTGTGCAAAATGTGAATGCATGTAAATTCATCGCTCCACGCTGCAGTCACATTGGCTCAAATCCTTGTCACTCCATCATGGTTCCTGGAAGCAAGGCTGTCTCTTCTGGTTCTGTGCACTGCACCTCCCACCGGTATAGCTTTTTCCTGGATTCAAGAATGCTTCTGTGACCCGCAGGGAGCTTCCGTTTCCTTCTGTGCTCCCTCAACCAACCAGCTATTCATTCTCTCTGAGAAGATGAGGTATGCTCTACGTTGGGAAAGTCAATGGGCCTCTTAGTGCCCATCTCTGTGTAGAGCAGAGGTTTTGACCAGATGATGACCTGCAGGCTTTTTAGTACTTTGATTATGACCTATGTTTGACCAGGACTATGATTCAGCAGTGACCTCACTGCTCAATATAGATCATTTATATTTTATGCTTCCAAAGTTTAATGTTTTTGCTGCTTAGGTAAGCACTGCAGGATGGACTAATATTTTCTATTAATGGAAATGATGCTTGTTGTTGCTTTTTAAAATAAAATTGAAGGAAGCTGAAACAGACTTGATTGATTACGACTATTTATGAAAGGAATGATGGGGGAGACTTTGCCGCAGGTTGGCTACCTTGCATGGGGTTATGGATGTGAAGGTTAGCAAATAAAGGTACGTTTTCAGCATTACCTGGATGGGGAAATGCCGCAGAAATTAAACTTGCTGGGGAAGGAGCCCAAGATCTTCTGAATGCAAATCAGGCACCCTACCAGTGAGCTACAACCTTTCCCAAACTTCTGTGGTAAACAACAACTAGCCTCTTGGGGTGGAGTTGTGGTTCAGGATGAGTTGCCAGTTCTATGTAGAGCCAGAAGAGAACTTGTTGGATCAATGCAGAGCTTAGCACAATCTGTGGATGTAGGCTGGAGATCCAGAAATGGAGTCAGTAACAAACTTCATTATTTGTTAGGGCATCTTTGAGGTTTATTGGCTTTTCAGACTGCTTGAGTTCGGTTTAACTGGTCAGACAAATATATCATGGGCGGCTGTATAGTTGCCTACCATGCCTCAGTTGCTCAAGCAACGCAGGCATTACTACATGATGAAATTGGCTTAGAATTGACCAACCATGGGAGCCTTTGGATCTGATTAAATGGCATATAAACATAGACTGAAGGCATAGGGGATGATATTAGCAGATACATGGCTGTGATCATTGCAGAATATGTCTGCACTGCATTCAGATAGTCTGTGATTAGATTTTCTGTTATTCTCCGTTTGGTTTTTTAATGTGTCATGAATGAAGTCCTCATTTTCTACTGATTTTGTGGTGTGTGCGTTTAATTTGTTTATTTAAAGCATTTTCATCCTGCTCTTTTTCCAAAAGAGGGGTCCCAGAGTAGCTTGCAAAAATCAGTAAGGAGAGAGTTCTTGCCTTCAGACTTGCAATGTGAAACACACAACACACATGGGTGGGAACGAGGAAAGTATTGCTAAAGTAATCAAAAGGCTCATAAACCCTGATCAGTCAATAGGTTCACTAGGTGTTCCTTGAAGAAGCGAAAGTCACTCCAGTCTGTAGATATTTCAAGGAGGACAAAGTTTCCATGGGCTTGGCTGATGAAAACAGCATAACAGAGAGTTGGGGTTGGGGGCAGACTATATGTTGCATACAAAGGAAGCCACAATGACTGTTCTAAAGAAAAATAAAATCAGCTTTAGGAGAGGGTGATTTTGATCAGAAATCTACCCCATTTGCATTTCCCCAGGTTGGATTCCAGACATGTGCTTGGATGAGGAATCACAGAAGCAGCAAACAGCCTACAGCCATAAAGACACCTAGCACAACCTCCTTCATTTATTCCAAGCAGAGAGAAGACTTGGCCAACAAAGCAAGTGAAGGAATCACTCTACAGTACAACACAGGAGCTATGGCAAAATGAAAGTGAAACCGAGAAGTGAACATTCCAAGGCATACACAGAGAAGGGAGTGATCACGACCCACAGTGTAACAAGGCAGAGCATATGCTCCATTTGTTTTTAAGCAATCAATAACTCCTGATAGCTTGGTTTTATTGGAAGAAGAGATTGCTGCCTGGTTATGAGAAAAGACTGCTCTACATTTTGTAATCACTGACTCAGGCACAGCAGCATCACCTGATATTGCTCATCTGGCACATGGTGTACCCTGTGTGCAATTCCAATTGCAGCACTCAAGAACGGTTTCCAGTACAGCTATGGAAAATTGGATAGACTTGTGGTCCAAAAGCAAGAGGAGCTGCTAACAAATAGTGACAGTAAAGTTACTGATGTCATCATTAGGTTTGTTTTGCATCAGCAGTTAGGCCAGCCAGAGAAGTATTTTCCAAACTTGTGATAGTCAAAGCATACCTCCTCACCACAAGGCAAGTATACTTTCTTCCTTTTCTTTATATTGCCCTTCATCAGTAGATTTCAGGATGGTTCGCAGCATAAAAATACAATATAAAAACTCAGCATGTGTAATAAAAACAAGAACAAAACAAACCAATAACCCCCTACCCCTCCCACAAACACATTTAAAAGGGTACTATAGGATGTTAATCAGCCAATGGCCTGGTTGAAGAGGGATATTTTTGCCTGGCGTCTGAAGGCGCCAGCCAAACCCTTTTACTCCTGAAAAGTTATACATTGATAGTGTTCTGACCACTCCACATCTCTGAGGGGTGAGGTCCAAAGGCACCGTGCTTCCATGTATGAATCACTGTGCTTCTCATGACTCCAGATTGGAAGGCGACAAGTTCAGGGGAGGTGACTCTTGTAGCTTCCCTTAAGGGAAAGAGCAGTTACGGCATACTGTATCTGAGGGTGGGGAATTATGGAATTGAACATGATGCAGACATATGGCTGAATTACCCACTTTCCAGATTCTTGGAAGTGGGGTAAGGGACATCAGAGCATTAAATCCCGCAAAGATGCAGCTTACAAGCTACTCTGGACCCATTAGTTCCTTATATTTGTTTCTCATGACAGAGACTTTGGGAATTCCTGGACTGAATACTTGCAGATATGAACATATTTTTACTGGTGTGTGCATTCATTTAGGGCTCCATAATACTGAGTGGTTTTAGTAGCTGCTCTTCGGGTTTCTCAGGAACATAAACATAACATTTGCAGAGTTTTTAAGTAATGCTTCCTGGGCAAGCAATGTATAATGTTATCTGAAACTTTCAGAAGCCGAAAAGCATTCCTATGGATTGATCTTCACCCAAGCTAGTTCCCTTGCTACCCAGCTGGGTTTGCTGCTGCATAGCAAGGTGGGTAGCAAGGGAACTAGCACTCATCTCTGATGAGCGTGCCTGTATGATGTAGGTGTTTTCGAACACCAATTTATTTTTATTTTTAAGGCTTGTGAAAATCCCCAGTACACTTAACTTGAGAGTAAGGCCTCTCAACCTCTTGCAACATATTCCCCAAAAAAGGGACAGGTCCCAGTGTAGAAAGTTTATCCAACTCCCCCCCCCCCCAAAAAAGAAGAAATTGTACCCAGAGGGAACTGCAGAGATGGTGTTGGCATTATGCAACAGAAGTGGTTGCGGCACTCAAGTGCTTCCATTCCACAATGCATGTAACGTTTGCTGGGGCTTTTAGCTGAGTATTGATGGCTTGCTGGGAAAGCTAATAGGTTGAGCAAAGTTGTTTCCCCCCCCCCCTCATTTGTGGTTCAAAAGTGGTGTTACACTAATAAGCAGCAGCTGCAGGCATACATTCTAGTCTACTTTGGGCATCTGCCAGGTAGCTTGCCTACCCTTTAGCATCCTCTCACCATCAGACAAAAATATCTGTTTCCCCAGCAATTAATTATTCAGCATGTTTAATGTATCCAGGGCGGGGCAAGTTACTATTCTGAAATCGGTACCTTCGTATTAAGATGTAGTTACAGAGGACAGGCTGCTGTTGCTTTATCACCTCTCTTCCCCGCCCCTCTGCCCTGCTCCAGATCTTTTGGTAACTCCTTTTTGCATGTTTGCTTGGGTGTCCTCCCTGTTCAACCCCAACCCCATCCCTACTTTTTGTCTCGATTTTGCAGGCCCAATCTTCCGCACCCCGCTCTGGGCTTGCCCCAACCCCTCCGGCCATTTTTCAAGAGCCAAGGCTTCCTCTCTGCTTCTGCTTTCTTGCAACCAAGAAAGGGGAAGGGAGCAGATGACGGCGGCCCCGGCCTCTGCGCCTGGAGGCTGTTTGGATGCAGCCCCATCTCCAAACTGCTGGGTGTTTTCGTTTTTAAAACGTTGCGCAAATTATGCAAGGACTAGTTGCGTTTCCAAATGCTGGTCTTTTGCATTAGGCGCCCTCGCCCTAACTTCCTATAGCTGGAGTTTGCAGCAGCAGCAGCACCTGTAGCAAAGCGGTCATTAGCTTCCCCTTGACTCTGCCCTTTCTTGAGATTTGATCCCTCTACCCCCCGTCGTTTCTCTTTTTCGGCCCCCTTTTGGTGGGTCCCTTCCTGCCAGGCGCCCTGCCCCCTGATCAGTTTCACACTCCTCCTCTCCCCACGCTTCTCGCTGCTGCAATTTGTTCATTAACTTGGGGGGGGGGGGAGAAAGAGAGCGGCTGGTCCATTTGCTGCCTGGACCGAGCCATCCGCGCAGCAGCTCCACCGCGAGGAGGGGGAACAGCCCTGCTCGCTTGCTCTGTGCCTGTCTGCCAGCAGCTTCATTAGGCGCACGGCAGCTCCGCCGCAAGGACCCAGGCAAGTTCCCAGCTGGCCCAGACCACTCCAGGCGGCAGCCAGCAGCACCACCGCCTCTCGCTCAGCACAAAAGCCGAGTTCCTCTTAGATCTTGCGGAGCGAACGACTGAACTCCTTCCATTCCCGGCTGGAGGGAGGCGTCGGAGCGGCATCCTTCCCCCCTTCGCCTGGGAGGGGGCGCTGCAAAGTGCACTTGGAGAAGATCAATGCAGCCGTGCAGTTCCTGAGCGCGCCAGCCGCCTTGGAAGCAAACGGAGCAGATCTTAATTTCCACTCTCCCCCTCACCACGGTTTGAACCCGCTCAATTCTCTCTCCCCCCCCCCTCACCCTCTGTTCCAGATTCAATGAAGAAGCACCCCGTAGACTCCGATGGGCGGCTAAAGACCAACGGGAGTTGAGCCGGTGCTGCCTAGGCAGGTGGGCGGAATCCGCCTTGTCCCTGCGCGCTTCGATTTCTGGGGAGAGTAGAGACCTGGGAGGCGCCCCAAGCGCGGGTCTTCACGACCCAGGCCGGCAGGAGCAGACGGGGACCCCCCTTTCCAGTCGAGCCTTTGGTCTTGTTGGCGTTTGGCAGCCGCAAGTGAGCCGAGGGGGGTCTGGAGACCCTTCGTAGGATGGGGCGACCTGACTGAGGAGCGGACTGTTGTATCCCCACCCAAGTCCCAGGCGCCTGCTTTGGAGGGAGCGCGGAGAACTATCTTATCTAGTGCACGTTTGAACTCCAGAGCCTTGCCAAGACTTCTTCCCTGCCGTCGAAGTTAGGAGAGGCGATGGGATTATTGCGAGGGGGAAAGATGCCTTTAGCCCGATGGGCGTTAAGTGTCGTCGTCCTATGCGAGGGTAAGTAGATCTGATGGGGAAACCCTCTTCGCACTGGTTTAGGGCACGATTCAGCCAAAGTTAACGCATTACAGTAATTGAATATACTCTCCGTGAGATGCGTTTCCTTGTAAACGTGCAGCTGGCTCCTCGTCCCGTGGATTTCTGTGCAGAGCGTCGAGCACCTGCTTGGGTTTACTCTGCTGAGATCCGTGGGTGTGTTGCAGCCCTATTTTACGCATGTTTACTCGTGTCTAAGGAAGCCAATCTAAGAAGCTCACTTGCTCGGGAGTAAACCCCATTGAACTAAGTGCTACTTCTGAAGAAACATAGGACTGAGTTGTGTAAGTTCAGTTGGGCTTACTCCTGACTGAGCAGGGGTAGGCATAGGACTACAGACTTTGTGTGTGTTTATTTGGAAATAAGCCCTCTGTATTAGGGAAGGGGGTTATGTCTTAGGAAATGTGTTTAGGATTGCAGTCTTAAAATGCTTAACTTTTACTCGGATCACCCTTGTGATGATGACAGGCTGTGCTCCGAAACGACCCCACCCCTTAATATGCCTCTGATCTTTAGCTCTTGATTTACTCTTTTAATTCTTCTTCTTTTTTTACAATCTCATCATACTTGTGTATAAACCCTGGTTTCAAAGTTTCTGAAAGATCTTTTTTTTAAAAAAAATCTTTCTCTCTCCCCACCATCATCAAATTAAATTGGCTTCAGGTTGATAAATGGAAGCGCCTACAAGATGAAAAGTTATTGGCTCACCACACAGATGATGCTTCCCGCAGCTGTTTAGTTTCTAAGGCAAACAGAAAAAGCCATTATCTTCCTCCCCTCCATCTGGCCGTGTTTGCCAAAGCGTTTCTGATGTTTACGTGAATAAATCAAAGTTTGTGTGTTGTAAAGAAACTTGTTCGCGCACTCCCGGGGTGAGGGTCCCCTTTAAATCATTCAAAATAACAAAAGCCAAAACAAAGGAATACCCTTTTTCAGGTAGACATCAGTGGCTGATCTAGAGGAGGATCCTTTGCTGAATGCTGGGTCATGATTAATCATTTTAAACCAGTTCACAGTGGTTTTAAATAGTCATCAGTTAAAAACAGTGAAAAAAGGAGGTTTTGGTTTGAGTTTTGGAAACACTGATCGACTTACACAAGTCTTTTCTTCTTCTGCCGTACACATTTCTTAAGAATACAGTACCTGGGGCCTCTTACCCTATTTGAGATCTTCCATTCAAAGAGGTTCCTTTGACTTAAGTCCATCATTCAATCTAAACTTCTGTGCCTCTTCAGTTGGTGTCTGTAACTTGAAACCGTAACATCGACAAGGTCAAAATCGATAAGAATGAAAACATTTTAAAGCCCCGTTTTCTCTTTATACTCAAAAGTGTACTGAATGTTTTCAGAAATGTGTTAATAGAGATTTTTGCTGAGGCTATGCCTCTTTGTATTATTATCTAGATAATGCCAGCGATGGCAAAATAGACAGGTCTCTGCCCATAGAAGCTTACAAATCTAAATATTGATGGTATGGGTGGAAATGGAAGGAGGGGAGAGGGAAGGACCGTATATTATCATTCTCTCAAAATCCTCCCCCTCCCCAGCAGTACAGTGTTGTATTTTTTGAATACACATGTTCATGTTTTGGAAACTTATGTTTCACTGTAAAATGCTGCATCATATTTATCACTCATTCATTTGGAAGCTGGTTTTAGGTCTCCTCCTTTAAACTGATTATGGTTTAGTGCAAATGCTAATCCAGAAACTGAATATGTTTCTCCCTTTAACATTAATTTGCCTCCTTCTTTACTTCTTTAATGTTTGTAACCTTTATATACGTAGTTGCTTTTATGTTCTTAGCATCTGCGTACTGGATGAGGAACAGAAACACATTTTCAAAAATAGCCCTTCTGCTTTAAATATCAAAACTTCTTAGATGACAATACTGTGGAATTGACCTGAGATTAAGTCCCATTGAATTCAATGGAACTTGTTTCTTACCAAATGTGCGCAGAGTTGGGTTATTGGCTACATATTGTACCATTCTTTGGTTTTAACAAATGGATCACTGCTAGGAGGGTTGTTTCAGGAGTGATGCTATGAATGCTTGTGAGTCTACAGAGGTGCCCATTGCTGTATTTGTGTGCTGGGTAATGCTGTCCCCATGTAGCTTAACACCTGTCTAGCAGCATGTACCATGCTGGATGCAGATCTAGATAGAAAGGAAAAGAATGCAGTTTTTCTTGTGTGTGGGCTGGAATTGCAGGTGTAGGAGATCTGGCGAAAAATACCAATGGTCAATGGCGAAAACTGCAATAAGCGAACAATGCAAGGGAAAGTTCTCCTGTTTAACCAGTATCTAAATGTGCAGGGGCTTGCAGCTCCCATTCATTTCAGTACCTTAATTAACTACAAACCCCAAAATATGGGAGGCGGCATTGCATAGGAGAACTCCCCACTTCTGTACACTGGTTTGTATAGGACCAGAGGTTGTTCTGTAAGATGCAGCACATTTATATTTGAATGCTTGCCAGTTCTGAACTTCCTTTTAGTAAGCATTTGCTAATGCTGCTCAGTTTCCTCCTTCCTTATTCACCGAAGCTGATTGATTCTTAAATACCAAATATAGGTTGTGGGTCCAACAGGAGGCATAGCTGTGTCTTTTTACCTGACCATCTTTTCACCTTGATATCTTAGTTGAGCTTCTAATTGTGAAGTCTGCTAATCATGTTATTTATCTCATTGGCTAAATATTTATTCTATTCAAAAGCATCATGAAGGAGTGTTAAGAGTCAGTGTCAGGAGATAACATTCTAAAGTGGGGCTGAAGTCCAATTCCTGCTCTTGTCTCACATGCGAGACTCTTGTCTCCTTCCTCATGAGGCTTGAAAACAAACTTACCACTGGAAGTGCCCCCTTCCTCAGCAAAGAAACAAAGTTAGCTTCCTTAGGTGCACATTTTCCGCTTGTGGACCTCAGTAGATGACTAATGCCATTTTAAATTTGTGAGTCAACATAGCTGCAGATGCTTATTAGGACAATGTTAATTAGGAATGCAGGGTGTCTAGCACATAAGGTGCCTATCGTGTGGGAGAAATGAAGTCTGAAAGCTCCTATTTATGTTACGGAAATATCCACATAGGTAACAGGAAAGTACTGTAGACTTCTGGATGAATTTCGAAAGCTGCCCAGATTTATTGATCTTTGACCAATTAGGTAGGGCCATTGCCCCTGCTACCCAGTAGCCAAACTGCATTTGCCTCTGTGCATGCCCCCAGTCCCTGTCTCTAAGTGTGCCTGGGTGATGTAGGTGTTTTCAAAACATCGACTTGTCATACCTGGGTGAAGTTAGATGTAAAAAGTGCTTCCGCCTTAGAACATTACATGTGTACTGTACTTTAGGGCAGTGATTCCCAAACTCCCCCCCCCCCACCCCATGGACCGCTGAAAATTGCTGAGGGTCTTGATAGACCCCTTAATGGTGGGTCGTTTCCTTTTGCCTTCTGTAGCAATTGTAAAGTAATGTTCTGTGCTAGGGTTTTTTTTTGTATTTCTCTCTCTCTTTTATTTATTATATTTTATTTTATTGTGTTGCAGTTTGGATTCAGCCAATAATAAAATACATGTATGAAAACTAATAGAAGCAGTAAAAATACAATTAAAATCAATGTGAATATTTAATGCACTGCGCCAACTGTTCACAGCCACTGCTCTTGCTGTTCTTCACAGGCAGGCAACAATAGACTACCTGAAGGAGGCATGCAGATCACTGGTGGACCGCAAACCACAATTTGGAAACCCCTGCTTTACGGAGCATTCCCCCCATATATACCTCTCCAATCAGCTGCTGAGAGAGCCAGCCCTCCTGTTACATAGAGTGAGGTGGCTGCCTTCAGACAGCTGATTTTGGGAACTGTGAACGGGCAACAAATGCACATTAAATGTGTTGTATTTTTTTACTCCCAGGGAGAGCTGCTTGTAATGCTTTGTGTCTTGGGTGCTAAAATAACCTGGCCAGCCTTGATACTTAATGCACCCTGATTTGATGGTGCACGCGGCAGGGGGTTTAATTTGCTGTTCTGCCTTAGACACCAGCATGTCTTGGGTTGGCCAGTGTGGTGGTGTGATTAAGAGCAGTAGAGTCGTAATCTGGGGAACCGGGTTCGCGTCTCCACTACTCCATATGCAGCTGCTGGGTGACCTTGGGCTAGTCACGCTTCTCTGAAGTCTCTCAGCCCCACCCACCTCACAGGATGTCTATTGTGGTGGGGGACGAAGGGGAAGGAGATTGTTAGCCACTTTGAGACTCCTTAGGGTAGTGATAAAGCGGGATATCAAATCCAAACTCTTCTTCTTCCCCCCCCTTGCATACTCTTTTTGACTGACGTTGGAACAATGAGGGCACAGTTTGGGACGCCCTCCTTATGGAACTCATAAGTACGACAGATTTTGTGTGTGTACCCTTGTTTGTTGGGAAGTTAAAGCATTTTTTTATTTGAGAAGTACTTCAGAGATGACGGATTCTAAATGGGAATTTTGCTGCTGCAGGCTCTGGGCCACACAGGTTTTAAAATGTTTTGCTTTGATGGATGTTTCCATCATATGCAGAGAAGCATGTAACAAAGAGCAGTTCTGTTGTGTGCGGCTGAGCAGCCAACACACCCAAAGTCCTGCTGACTAGCCGTGCCCTGGGCAGGAGGTGGTGGTGTGGCTGCTGTTCCCATTTCTGTTTCTTTCACAAACGGCGATAAGTAGGCCAGTCCCAGGGCTGGCATAGCTTTGAGGCCCATTTGGGAGCATGTGGTGGGGGCTTAGAATCCTTGGCATTCATGGACCTTGCCCTGACACCCACAAGGAATGTCCTGTTTTGGCCCACACTGTTGGCAGAGGACAAAGGTGGTACCCTGACAGTGGGCCTTCCTCTCCACTGGGGGCAATGGCGCTTAAGCCACTTGGGGACTAAGCCAGCCAAATGCCAACTGCAGGATTGCACGCACGCCCCCAGCCCCCTCCACATACCATGCTTTATACGTAAATAAAATTAATAGTTGACGCGGAAAAATGATGGGGAACATGTACGCCTGATCTTTTTACGTTGTTTTGTTGGGATGTTTTTATGTTGTTTTGTCGGGTATTACGTAGTCATGAGTTTATTATTATTTTTATAGAACAATGAAATCTTAGGCTGCTACCAGTAAGACAAAAGCCTTTATCTCTAATCCATACTGAAGGTAAGAGAAAAGAAATATGGCTTGTGCTTGGATTGTAATGCATCTTTGGTTTATTCATAGTCGCTAGCATTTCAGGACAGCTTTTCCCTTGGGATAAACCTGTGCCTGGACTGCACCACTATAGACCGCTCTCTGGGCTCCCGTGATTCAATGTTGCTCCGTTCAGAGATTCCTGCCCAGAGAAAGCAAGCTGTGGTGATACTGCTTGCTTGCCTTAACAGAGGATGGAGGGTGTGTGTGTTGATCCTTCTGACTTTTGTGTTGCCTGAATGTAGCCTATTTTGCAATGGCGGGAGTCACACTTGTTGCCTACTTTTGCCCCTGGCCCTACCTACCTCTGCGGTGTGGCCTCTGCATCAGAAAGGTTTCCCATGAGGATCCCCACCCCTATAGAATAATTACTTAAGGCAGATACTGTTCTACTGTGAATAAGGTTTGATATAGATTGGAGGTGGGGAATCTTTTTCAGCCTGAGGGCCCCAGTTACCTTATGGGGAGCCAGATCCTATTGGTGGGCAGGACTAGAGGTGAAAAAATGGGATGGGGGGGACACAAATATGACTCTTTGTACTTTGTACATTCCAGCTCCACAAAAACTAGAGGTTCCTACACATATCCTCCTCCTCCATTCAGGCAACCAGGCACAGTTCAAGTCACTTGAGAAGGGTGTCGAATAGTACCGGGAAGGGCTGTGGCCTCAGAAGGAGGCGTGGCCTGGGAAGAGTCCCAAGGGCCACATAGGGAGTTATTGAGGGCCACATTGGGCCAAATTTTGCCCCAGGCTGGAGGTTGCGAGAAGCCAAGTTGCAGGGAAGAGGCAGAGGGCCTTCTCGGTGGTGGCGCCCGCCCTGTGGAATGCCCTCCCATCAGATGTCAAAGAAAAAAACAGCTACCAGATTTTTAGAAGACATCTGAAGGCAGCCCTGTTTAGGGAGGCTTTTAATGTTTAATAGATAATAAATTATTATTATTATTCCCCACCCCTAATTTAAATTAACCAGTTGATGGACCAGAAATCATTGGTGTTAAAGTCAACAGCCCACCATTGGGTCAAAACTAAGCTGGGGGGGGGGAGATGCTACCAAAACTACTTATTAATTGCCTTGTGCTAAATCCTGAGTGAATAATGGCCTGGCCCCTGCTCTTTTTCCAATCTTGTTTTATATGTTTTATAAAAGTACATGTTTTATATGTAGTTTTGACTAACACACAGTTTTGCAAGCAGTTTCCACTAATACACATTTGTGTATTATCTTAACAAATATATTTATTTTGTGTACCCTTCTGCTCTTTTAGGCATTTTCCTAAATATTATTTGGTTGGTGAGCAGCACAGCACATACCGGTATGTGAATTTTGAAGAACAGCTGTATTTCAGCTTGTGTATTGTTTCGTGCTGGAGCATCTATAGATAAGGCACAGGTTCAGACTAAGCTTTCCCTTCATAGCTTTAGGTACAAACATGGTCAATAGCCACTGAGTATTCTGGAGACATGTTCGATTTAGTAATAAACTTTTTCTGCCGTAGGGATTTGTAATAACAGCTACTGATCGTATAAAACAAACATTGTTTCGAAAATCTGTAGAGGTCTCCCTTTGTTAAAGTTGGAAATTAGAAATAGCCATTGTGTTGAATGCTATCAGTGACATATAGTTAAATCTCTGCTGTACTGTGAAATACTGGTTCTTTACTTGCAACTGGAATTGCGTGTTCAGACCTTTAAACCTCCCCCTTAAATAAATTCACACAAATTTTTGGTTTGGTTTTTGGCAGAATTTAGGCTACAACTTTATTGATTACAGTGAGTGGTTGCATAGGCTCTGGTTCGACTAGCTTCCTGCACTGTTGCAGGTAGCGCTGAGCCAGGGCACTACCATAGGTCAGCCAAGGGTGAACACCTGGGATGGCGGAAAGCCGAGGAGATGCTATGTCCACCACCCAGATGTCCCCCTGCACTCAGGCACGGGCACAACCCCTCACAGGGTTGACTAAACCATTGAGTCCCTAGATTCCTTTAACAGAATACCCCTTCACATAGGGATGGCGAGAGCGTTCCCCCATCCCTATCACCTGAACCAGAGCCTATCCACAACCTTACAAGTTGTGACGATTTGCTTCGCAGCAGGCGAAACCCAAATGGCACCAGCCAATCAGCCAAGTGGGGAAAATTCCTGCCGTGCCCCTGTCCCAACGACAGACGACACACGACGGCATAGCAAGGTCAAGCGCGCAAGCCCTAAATATAGGGAGAGGTGGACGGGTGTTCTGATGCACTGACCAAGAGAGAAAGCTCAGGGTCACTTGCATTGGCATATATAGGTCCCTTGATCCATTTGGCTAGCGTCCCATTGGTCAGATTAAACCCAGCAACAAGGGACCTACCAATCGGGTGTTGTGGCTATCCAATCGTACCCACCCACAACACAAGCGATTGGTTGCCAGGTCTCACTGCAACACTCTTTGAGGGAGGACACGATTTCTCCTTACACAGTCATTCCACAAGGCCATGTGTTGGCAGTGGTCACCAGCTATTCTTGCTTTGTGCTACAGAATGCTTTTAATTCATTATACTAGTATAGATTAATTTAGTAAGTATATCTTCTGTTCAGTATTGGACTGTATTACTGATACTGTTCTCCTGCTTCACCCCATAGCTAAATATCCTAGGAGATTCTGGTTACTTATGGGTTGCATGCAAAGTTTATCTTAATTTTAACAGGAAAGGAATTCCTCTGGATGAAGGGAATATTTTTTGTAGTGCAACCTACTATTTATATCTGCTTAGATCTTGATGATCTTGGCTTACATGATCTGTTACATCTATCTTCAGCAGTTCGGCATCAAGTGGTTTATTTGCAGACCGTTTTGAAAAGTGTCAGGCTGTTTTTACACATGATGCTAAAAAGAAGCATCCCCTGTGAATATTAATGGAAGAGAAAGCCGTTTGTCAGTCAGGGTGACAACCAAGACAATGCATGTTTTCAAACTGCATAGACAGAATGCTGAATGCACGAGTGCGGTGTGTCCGTAGCTTCTTTTAGCTGAACAAATACCTTTTAAAATGGTCTCTCTCAATGTCCCACCCCCCCTCAATGCTGAAAGAAAGAAAGAGCCTAACATATATTATAATGTCCACTTCTGGGAAATGGTAATGAGAGCAGACAGTAAAGTCAGGTCACTGGTAAAGTCAAGGGCCAGGTTAAAAGTGGATACAGGGTGTTTGTTTGAGATGTCAGTCTGGTTTGGTAAGAGGAGGCTCATGGAAATGTGTGATTTTCTTTGGAGTTTAAGGTGGAGAACCCTCCAGTGCCCATCAGCCCTCACCAGCATGACCAGTAGTTGGGGATGATCAGAATTTTAGTCCTGTGATATCTGGAAGGCCACAGGTTCCCCAGTCTTGGTGTAAGCCAATCATTACTGCACTTTTCCTGCAAGCTGAGGATCGAACTAGCTGCAGTGACGGCATGACTTGATAGGACTTGCAGTGAATTCTTAAAAACAGGGGCAGGACAGAGGGCAATTAAAAATGCAGCATGAATGGTAGTGAGAGTTGAACTCTTTGCTTGCCTGTGTTCTCTCTTCCCCAAATAACCACATTTTCCCTTGGCAAAGGCTTCTGTTCTTGGAGCTCCAGTTGGCAAAGTGATGGCTGGGCAAAAGCCTACACAGTGGTAGGGATAAGCCTCTCATCCCTTCCCCACTGTGTGCTCTAAATCATCCCTTGTTTTTTATGGTTTTAGTTGGAGGCTTGATTCTAACATGCAGGTCTGGCATTGTCAGGTTTCTTTTGGCTGTGTGGCATACTTTTATTCCTCAGTTAAAATTGGAGGCACGCTTCGTGATCTTTACTCCTTTAAACAGCTTAAATGTGTTGGAGTAAGAATTACCTGCCTTCAGATGAGTCCAGCCCCAGTGTTTCTGCATGAGTCACTGTTCTTAGAAGGCCAGAACTTGGTCTCGTGCAGAGCTGCAGCAGGCAGCCTCTTCTGTGGGTAGCTGGGTGCCTTGAATTCACATCATCTGTAAGTCATTAAAATCACTGTTTCAGTACACTTGCATTTCCCTTGTGGCACACTGTTTTGGAATTTTCGCTTGGGTTATGACCTGGACTTTAAAGGCAGAGAAAATGGACTTTGGACACACAGTTGACTTCCTTTAAATGGCATAGATAATGATGGGGATGTTTGTTTCAAGCACTTGTTTCTTGCTTCTCCAAGACTGGAGGCAACTTCTAACAAAATTAAACAGTAAACCAATACCAGTCATACTATCACATAATCTGAGATCACAGTCTCATAAACAATGTTCCGTTAAAGAAAAACGATACTCTTTTCCAGCAACAACAATATGGCAGTAAAGATCTAGAAGCTTGTTCAAGAGCCATAGGCACTTGGGAAGAGGCCGGCTTTGCATCATTTCTGCTAAGCTTAAAAGCACTGTAGAAATTGGAGTTCTTGGTGAAGTCCAGAAATAAACAGTAAATTGCAAGAACTCGGGCCAGGAGGAAGATGAATTTCAAATAAGTCTTCAAAAGGTTTTATTTATACGATGATGAATTCAAATAGGAATCAATCCCAGTATGATAGTGAGGCAAAAAAAACCCCATAAATTCCACTGGAAAAAAATCCCAGGACAAGGCCCTGTTTCGACAATTCTTCATCAGCAATGTATTAATGGTCAGAGTGTACTGACCCAAGCTTAAAAGCACAGCAGAGTTTCAAACCATACAAGGTTGGTTGTTCCCTATCTTCAGAGCAATTTGCAGTGAAAGCCCTGCTCCTCACCGCAGATGCAGTATCTTTAGCCAACAGAGACACAGGGCCCTTCTCCCAGGACATGACATAACTTCTATGGGGAAAGGCATATGTGGTTGTGACAGGGAAGAACCAACTCACTGTAGGGCACAGAGTGCAGAAACCTGGACAGACCCAAAGAATATAAAAATATCAGATGTTGGTTTCATGCTTAGGTTTTCATGCCTCGTGTGGGTCCCACCACCTCACTTTTAAAAGGCCCTCTTCCCAGTTTAAAGGGGGTGGTCTCATAATCTGATTGGGTTCAATTCTTTTTAACATTTTTTTCAAGTTTTGTTGTGGTGGTGGGAGAATATATACTCAAGTATAAGCCTACTTTTTCAGCACAAAAAATGTGCTGAAAAAGCTGCTCTCGGCTTATATTCGAGTGAGGCGGACAGCGGTGACAGCTGCGCTACAACTCTCCGAACCCCCGCCCTATGCCTGCTCTTCAATGCTTCTTCCCACCCCCACCCCACCGCCGTCAGCTGGGAAAGGCATAGGATGGTATTTATTTTTATTTTTGAAATTTACCAGTAGCTGCTGCATTTCCCACCCTTGGCTTATACTCGAGTCAATAAGTTTTCCCAGTTTTTTGAGGTAAAATTAGGTGCCTCGGCTTATATTCGGGTCGGCTTATACTCGAGTATATACGGTAAGACTCTTGGGCTCTGTTTCCTCCTCAGAATTCCAACCTCCAATTCTTTATCGCTTGCCTATTTTGCTGTATCTCTTGATGAGTTTTGTTATTACCAAAGATCCCTTGGATGGAAAGGAATATGAAGACTGAAAAGCCAACACTTTTATGTGAAATACTGAATTCAGTGGGACATGATCGATAGGGCAGACCACTTTATTAAATTAGGTTTGTCACATGGGCTGCTTGTTCACATTAATCTTGTATCTACATACTAGGTTATGGTAGGATAAGTGGAAACTAGTATTTGTATACCAAACCCTTAGAAAACCTAATGGACACTGACCTACTCTGTGGTTACAGTTGTTGGGTACAGTTTCTGCTGCAAGAAGTGCTGTAGGTTTCTTTTAACTGGGAATGTTTATTTACATTGTATGAGCCAAAAAACACCCTGAAATGTCACATTGTAGAAAGCAAAACTCTTCCAAGTCCATAATAGAATAAATTATGTAGATGCCCAATATTATGTAAATTTTTCACTCAAGCACATTTATATCTCAGCAAGTTGCTATTTGTTTTCATTCATAAACAAATACCACCTTCAAACTTCAATCAGTATCTAGTGATCTAGAATGTAGGAGTAAAGAGATATGAACTCCAAAGGTTAATGCAGATTTAATGTTTGTATAAGCTTAAATAAATAAGGTTCAGTATATCCAGCCACGAGAAATACTGAATTGTGGCTAAACAGCCTGCATGCTACCCAGCCTGTGTGTCTGTAATTTTAAATATGCACTCCTAGAAGACTGGGTTCAGTTTGTGAATCCAAGCGTCTCAAATTCCAGACCATAGTCTTAAGTATTGTTTAAAGATAAGATGCCAGAATCAATGGGCTGATCTAAATACTGTAGTCATATACTGTACAGAGCTTGGGCATTAGTGTCAGGAAGAAGCAAACTATTTTGGCTGACTTGCCAATTTGAAGCTTATCTGCACATTAGTTACCTTATACTTGTTTGCAGGTTAGTTCCTTTATCCATTCGAGTACCTTAGCACCCTACAGGAACATCTCTATTCTGGACTGGTTTTTTGTTTGTTTGTTCCAGCAGTGAACATAGGCAGCTAAAGAGAATATGTTGCAACAGAGCTCAACCAGCTAAGAGTCCCCATAAGTGGAGCCAGATACTAAGCACACTGCAGCGTCTCTGTTCCTGGGTTGGTCTCCAGCTCTGCCAGGACTAGCTGGAGAGCCTTCTTCTAGCCTTGTGCTTTTGGCAAGTTGAGATTCCCTGTCACTGCTGCCAGCCACTCACCCTAGCAGCCACCACAGCTTTTCTTTGCCAGAGAAAACAAGGCATTCACTGTACGGGCTGCTTTTCCTTTTCTCCTCTCTCTTTCTCTCTCTGGCTTCATTTGTGATTTTCCCTACGTTATCTCTTCCAGCTACAGGCAAGAGCAGTCACTGCCAAAGCAAAATCTGAAAACAGCCCTTGCAGTGATTTTCTTGTTGCTTCCAGCTATGAAAACCTGGGGCTGCTTGGAGGAGGAGGAGGAGGAGGAGCTGCTGAGAGTGCAGGTTGAGTCAAGGGATGGAAGTGTGGACTGTGGCTCCAGATGCCTGTACTGGCTGTTTGAATGAATGCAAGGCTGGTAGTTTCCTGGATATGGTTCAGCATTAAGAGGTTAATAGGGGTACCTGCTCTGTCTGTCTGGTATTCTATTTCTTTGAATAAAACCTGCACGAGTGCCTTTTGAAAAGCTGATTCATGTTATTGATTCGTTTAAAAATGGTATTTCCCTGTTAATGATCCACTGATGGGAATTTACTTTTAGAGATTCATAATGTATGTTCATGAGGGATGGCAATGATGCCCCAAGCTTCATTAATTTGAAACTGTTATTAATTCAGACAGTTAGTAGTTGTGATCGCAACCGTATGATATCCTAATGATTTTATGGCATCTGTTATGTACAAACATTACAGGATGCAGCCTAACAACAAAAAGCCCTTCCAAACAATGGGCTGGGGGTATTAATCACTTTTGATGCTGAAAGTTGCATCCATTCGCACTTTGGGTGCTTAAGCAGAAGCCACGGTAAAATCTAGAAAGACCACTAGCTATTCCATTCTGTGATCAGAGACTGCATTGGATTCAGTCTAAATTAGTCATGCTTTAGTCTCATTGAAACCAACAGGACAAACTGAAGACTAATTTAAGAATAATCCTTGGGCACAGTGAAGAGAAAAACCAAGCACAAGAACTGCCCAATCCAAGCTCAGGCTGGCAGGGAAGATGTCTTGTTGTCTTTCTGTCTCTCTCTCCCCACCTGCCCAGGTTCATACATATATTTTCCGTTTATATTTTCTCTCCCACTTCTTCCAGTGGCCCAACTATGCCAGCTCCAGAGCTGGTCTGCTCCCTTCCCCCCTTCCAGGCAGATGTGAGGGGAATGGGAGGTTTCACTCCATAGATGTTACTGCCATTGAAGTACCAGCAATGAAGTGGGCAAGGGCAGCAGGGTTTTCCACCCCTGTAGAGGGGAGCTTTGAGAGGCTGGATACCTCTGCAGGCAGAGAGGAGATCTGTTATCTCCTTAGGTCTCAAGGCATTCTTCCAGGAACTCTTGTTTTGTGTCCTTAGTCTTGATCCAGCTAATTATTATCTCCCAGAAGTCTTAAAACTGTTACAACATTTTAATTATTATTTTAAAAAGCTTTTCATTCCAGGATGGAGGAGGAGGAGGACAGGAGGAAGGGACAAGGGATGGGGGAAGAGGATGCATTTTATGCTTTCTGTTTGTCTTAAGAGACCTAGCAAGTTTGAGGGTTGGTTTGGGAGGAGGTTAGGGAAATATCAGGAAATTGGTCTCCCCCTCCTGCATCAGTGGTGCTTTCAGAACCCTGCAGAACTTTGGAGGAAGGGTTTAGTAGGAATGCACATTGGCATCCACCCCAGACTCTCTAAATCAGTGGTTCTCAAGACTTTTTTCTCTGGGTCACACTTTCATAATAGAAATTTGCTCACGCCAGATCATTTTTTTTAAATTGATAAGAAATACATTGGAAAACAAAAAGAAGCAACTCCTAGCAGTGCTTGATTTTTAACATTGCATGCAATTACTTTATCATGGGACATCCAGAAAGTATAAAGTAATGCAGATGCAGGAATCATTCCCAAAGTATAATTTTTAAAGAGCCCCTTGCATGTTTACCTTAACTGCCGTATATTCCGGCGTATAAGACCTCCAACTTTTCCAGTTAAAATATAGAGTTTGGGATATACTCGCCGTATAAGAAATACGACCCGGCGTATAAGACGACCCCTGACTTATGAGGAGATTTTCTTGGGTTAAAAAGTAGTCTTATATGCAGGAATATACGATATGTATGGAAACTCAATGGGAGGTGTGAGCTTGCTTTTGCTGGGTAATTTCATTTATATTAAGGTGAATCTGAGACAGACAAACTGATCTCATCAGTTTCTCCCTGTCCTATCCCATCCTATCCTAATGCTATACTATAACTGTGCTGAAATGTTCAAATGTTTATTTGATTGCCCTTGGATCTTTCCGCCACACTTGCCATCCTCTCCTGCCACACCCTTTGAGTACCACTGCTCTAAATACTCAATCTGGGTCTTTCTCACCTTGTTCCTACAAAACATGTTTCTGGGCGTTAGCTTTATATTGCTCAGAGAATTTTCTCAACAACTGGACTTTTAAATGATGTTTCAGAAGAGTCTGTATTTCAGAGATACCATTTTTTAAAATAAAAAAGTCTGAAATGGCATGAATGAGCCAGTAGAATTGGAGAAAGCTTTCAGAAGAAATGACGCCTTGCCACCAGCAGAAATGTTTTTTTATTAGAAAAAAGCTTTGTTCAGTTAATCATGATACAAATACACTTATTCAGCCAAATTACCTTTCAGAATCTGTCTAACTAAATCAGTGGTTTCTCTGATTCTGCAAAGGAAGATGGGTACATTATCCCTAATGGTTAGCTAATGGCATATGCATTTAGAAAACTAATTAAACATTATATTTAGCAGATATTAAAAAGTTGCTTCTGTTGCTCTAATGGATTGTTTTTATTTTTTATTGTCTTTCAAAAAACAACAACATTAAGGAGAAACTTACAAAGGAGATAATAGGAAAGTACCGTAGGTGGTTTGGTTTCCAGTCAATCAAAACAGATTTCATAGAATCATAGAATTGTAGAGTTGGAAGGGACTCTGATGGTCATTTAGTCCAACTCCCTGCTATGCAGGAATCTCAACTAAACCATCCATGACCGTTAGCCATCTAGCCTTTACTTAGAAACTTCCAATGAAGGAGAGTCCACCACCTTCAAGGGGGTCCATTCTACTGTCGAACAGCTCTTACCATCAGAATGTTCTTCCTGATGTTTAGTTGGAATCTCCTTTCTTGTAACTTGAAGCCATTGGTTCTAGTCCTACCCTCTGGAACAGGAGAAAACAAGTTTGCTCCTTCTTCCAGGTGATATTTGAAGATGGCTATCATATCTCTTCTCAGTTGCCTCTTATTTAGGCTAAATGTCTCCAACTCCCTCAACCATTTCTCATAAGGCTTGGTTTCCAGACTATTGATCATCTTGGTCACCCTCTTTGTACACATTCCAGCTTGAAGATTCTTCTTCAAATATGGTGCCTAGAACTGGACACAGTATTCCTGGTATGGTCTGACTAGGGCAGAATGGAGCAGTACTATGACTTTCCTTGACCTGGAGACTATACTTCTGTTGCTTGCTGCTGCAGTTCAAATTAAGTGCTTCCTTCTGGAATATCCTGGAATTAAAATGCTTACATTGGTGACTCATGTTAAGCTTGTGGTCTAGTAAGACCTCTAGATCCTTTTCACAGGTACTACTGGCAAAAAAATTTTTTTCAGCTGGTTCTTCCTACTTGAGTGTAGAACCACACATTTGTCCCTCCTGAAATGTCATTTTCTTGGTTTTGGCCCAGTTCTTCAATCTGGGAAGGTGGTACAACTGGCTGCTCCTGTTGGGCATCTCCAAGGACACTGGGCATGGGAAGTATGCACCTTTCATTTCCACAGTGTTACAGCTAGAGCTAGATTGTGTGCAGGTTTTTGGGAGAGTTTGGGAACTGTTTCTGGCAAGCTACATGTTTTGTGATCTACGTCTTTTGCATTCCGTACCTAAGTCAAATTTTGACCAGGTCAGGCAATGGGAAATAGCTGTGGGTCAGTGGTAGAGCACATACTAGCCATGCAAAGGATCCCAGGTTCATCCCCTGGTATTTCCAGGTAGGCTTGGTAACATCTTATTATTATTTTTTAAATTTATTAAAGATTTTCTTGGTTTACAAAAGTATGTGCAATTTCTCGTAACATTTTTACAAATCAGTTTCATTTGTTGAGACATTGGGAAGAAAAAGGGGGGGGGGAATGGACCATTTGGAATAAGGCAGTTTCTTCTGTTCTGTTGTTGCTGCTGCTGTTGCTGCTGCTGTTGCTGCTGCTGCTAATCTTCATTGCACAAAGCTGCCCCATAACTTTCTACCAGTGAAACTGCAATGTGATGGCTGTTATAGAATGTGAATATCATTGGAACATTTGGAACTTTGCCTTTTGTGCCTTCAGGGTAGCTCCCTAAAGCACATTCCCCCCTCCCCCCAGCAAGCTCTTACTTTCTTAAGCAGGCCCTGCCCTGGGGGAGTGGGGAGTCTATTTCACAGTCTAATACATTTCGCCATTAAAGAGCTTCCTCTTTTAATTCCAGGATATTCCAGAAGGAAGCACTTAATTTGAACTGCATTGCAATGAGTAGAAAGCTAGCCTTCTGGCATCCAATGCTTCCTAATTATTTGCCCTGGGGAGAAGAGTGGATGGCAGCGGAAGTGGAAGCAGAGGCTCTGGAGAGAAAGGAAAGATGGGAATGCTCCAAATTAAATAAACCTTCCCCAGAAGAAATTGGAGGTACCACATTCTTCCTTTCCGGAGACTCCCTAAAATCTTCATTTATTTCGACTTGCAGCTGAAAGGTTTCACTGTCACCTCTTCATTGTTCTGCAGTAGAACAACAGAAAGCTGTAACCATGTGGAACAAATATTGAGAAGCAAACTGTTTAAGCACATGGTACACTTTGTCGCATGCTAGGGTTTCCAATATTTCAGGTTTTTCTAAAGCGAGACACTTGATTCCTTCCTAACAAAGCCTGAGAAACCAGGAGAAGAGGGGATTGTTTTAGTTTTTTTGTTTTTTAATGATGGGAAAGATTGGGAGGAAAGTCCAGCCCTGCCTTACCTTCCTGCAATGCCTAAAACATGAATAAAAGCATATCAACTAAAAGCTAGCAGTGATGGTAGGATGGGACCTGAATAGTTCCTGGAATGCCTTCTGCTGAAGGGGATTATATATGAGGTTCAGCATATAGGCCTAAAGACATCTAGGCAGGAGGCTTCAGAGATAAGCCTACAGT
This sequence comes from Zootoca vivipara, assembly GCF_965207765.1. NCBI lineage: Eukaryota > Metazoa > Chordata > Lepidosauria > Squamata > Lacertidae > Zootoca > Zootoca vivipara. Next base: position 17,490,869 of record NC_142588.1, read on the forward strand.
AAAATGCTCCTATTTGAAGCGCACTCATACCACTTGAACAGTCATGGCCTCTGCCATAAAATCACAGGAACTGTAGTTTGTTAAGGGTGCAGAGAACTTTTAGGAGAGCCTGCACACAGTTCCCAGCAGCCTTAACAAAGTAGGTTTCCCAGGATTCTTTGGGGGAAGCTGTAACTGTTCAAGTGGTGTAAGAGTGCTTTAAATGTATGGCGTTGAAGTGACCCAGTAATAATATGAGAAGCTGCCTTACACTGCGACAATCCTTTGGTTTCTCCAAATCAGTATGATCTTTGCTTACTGGTGGTGGCTTTCGAGGATTTGGGACCAATCTAGGATCATTGAGCTATGGGCTGCCTCAAGCCCAACCTTGGATTAGTGCAAAAATGCAGGTTCTCAAAGGGGAGCTCCCAGCAACTTTGCTCCTTTTTTGCTGCTGTGCTGCGCAAAGCCAAGGTTTGGCTTATCTTAACTTGGACGCAGACAAACTGCTTTCATTCCAGTTCATATATTCACTCCAGTTTTCCTAGTTCCTTATAGTTTTTCTAAACATTTCCATACGCTGACTATCTGATACTTCTGCATGCCCAACTTTATGAATGCCCTTTGCTGCGAGTCATCTTTATATCCCCCGTGACATCCACATTTGGATCTTATTTTAATTTTTCTGGAAATACAAATATAGTTCTATTACAGTACCTGATACACCGGCAGTTAATAAGCCAGTTGCCAGATATGTTCGGAAAACAAGTCGGGAATGGGCAGTAGGGACTAGGCGAGCAGAAAAGAGACCATAATCCATAAATTGAGTGTTGCTAATCATGAGGTTCATTTTGCATTATTACGTAATCTCAACTGTTGAGGGAACTCGTCCAGTGGTTTATTTGACAGGCAGGAAAAGTGGTGATGGAGTGACTGTTCCTCAGTGATTTGCCAAATACTGGAGTCAGGGGAAGAGGGAAAGCAAGACAGAAATGAAAGGTGAGAAACTGGCAGTGTCTTTGGTTGAGTCAGGTGATGCTCTTTCAGATAGAAGAATTTTTGGAGTGAGTTCAGTTTGAACTCTCATCACCACATGTTAAATGGTTCTGTGCTTAGTTATGCAAAAGGCCTCATGGAATATTTTTCATTGTCCACCTCTCCCAGATTTTTGGAAAGCTGTGATTGCATTTTGCAGTTATAAGCAGCAAAATCTGGTATCCTGAGCTGCCTTCCATCCTGTACACTTTCAAGTTTACCAGCTTAATGGAGACCATTCCATGTTGGCTTGTCTGCTGGGAAACCTTGTGTATTGTATAGTAGGGATGGGGAACCTGTGACCTTTCAAATGCTGCTGAACTATAACTCCCATCATCCCCGACCCATTGACTACACTGACTGGTTCCCAACAACTAATTTGTCATTCAGGGATTCGTGTTATTTTAATGGGCTTTTTCTATGTGCTTCATTGCAAGCCCTCCCCCCTTATGAGAAGTGCAATCGATCAGTCATATAAATAAATAAATCTGGAGGGCTATAGATTTTCCAAGCTTGTTGTAGTAGATTCTGGGTCACGTTCCAAGATGGAACAGTAAATTCTCATGGAGAGCTAGCTAGGCTTATTAGCAATCTAATGCTCCCATACAGCTGCTCATTTGCACGGAAAAGGTCATCAGTGGTGGGCAAATTCTTTTCAGGAAATTTGCCATCATCACTACCTCAGCAAGCTTCTAAGGAAACTCAGGATTCACCAGAACACAGTTGGAAAGATACTGTGATGTTGTGTGGTTTTCAGAAGGCAGCCCCTCTCCGCCGCCCAAGATTCAGTAAAACTACTAATTTGCTCCAATTACTATGTTTTGGTATACTGGCTTTCCACAAATGGTGGTTTTAACACAACAAGAATGGACGCTTTTAGATCTCCTTCCATTTCATGCAAAGAGAACGGGGAAGCACACAAGTCCAAGGCTCTTGCTGGCTTGTTCATGTAATAACAACCCATAGTTCGTTGTTACATCTGAACCTGGCCCAGAAAATCCTGCCCATTTAAAAAACGTATAATTCTGCAGAACTTTGGGGAAGGTGCAAAATCACATGCCTTGACAACCAACATTTTAAACTTTGCATGGCTCAAAAGCTTTGCTCTGACTCTTGCTGTTGTTTGAGGAATAAAACTGTGTGTGTTCCCGTGGAGGGGAAAAGACTCCAAGCATAATACTGTACATTATCAAACCCCAATTTTGTTTAAAATCTGCTATGTTCCCTAGAGCATTGTGTACTTGCTTTACCTGGTGTGTGTGCTTTTTACCAACCCCTCTCCCGGAGGTTGCACATTATCCTGTTACTTAGTTAAGAGGGGCAACTTGCCTTGTGTGGCGACTGTTTGGGAAGAGGCATAAATAAGACAGTTAATTGAAAGCAGATTCCCACTGTCTACCTCTAAAGCCCACCCAGCCCATTAAAGCTCTCATGAATGAATCACTTTTGCAAAGAGAACTCTTCGCTCTTCTTCTGCCTCACTAAACTCTTGCCTGGGAGAGGTAGAAGCTCTTGAATTTGGTGACATTGATTACTAGGGAATAAACAACATGTTAAAGTATAGTGTAGCGTTCAGAAGCCAGAAGGACATGGAGATCTAGCTCTTTGAACCTGCTTTGTTTCAATGAGTGGGTACGGTTGGTAATTGATACAGTGATAAGAAAAGGTCTTGACTGCATTACCTGGTGTCAACTTCCGCTGCGCCCTGAACAGAGACCGCAGACTGTATTTCATTTGAAGTGTGCTCATGCAAGAACAATAGATCATAGATTTAAGATGGGGCCCGGTACTAAAGCAAGAGAGCCAGGTGGAGCAGTGTGAGAGGTAAATACCCTTTTGTTTGCCTTTTAAGAAATGATAATCGGGGCAGCTGCTGCTGGAAAAGGATTATTTATAGCAATAGCAGGTTAGGCAAATCAAGGGCAAAACTTTGCACTGTTGTGTCTTGTAATTTTTGAGTTACATCTTTGGGAGGGAATATTACAAATACCAAATAGACTTACCTTAAGCATCAGCAAGTCATTTTAAGAAGGGGATTAAAAAAAAGTAACACCATTTTGTCTAAGTTTTTATTTTGGTATGAGCTTTCGTGTGCATACACTTCTTCAGTGCATGTACACGAAAGCTCATACCAAAATAAAAACTTAGTTGGTCTTTAAGGCGCTACTGAAGGAATTTTTTATTTTGCTTCGACTCAGACCAACACGGTTACCTACCTGTAGCATTTTGTCTGTAAGTTAAGCTGTTCCAGTTATCCATTGGTTTTGAGTTCGCGTGTGTGTGTTAAGATTGTGCAGTTCTCTTTCACTTGGTTCATTCTTAAGTCAGCCTGGATAGCTCAGTTGGTTTGAGTGTGGTGCTGACAATGCCAAGGTTTCAGGTTTGATCCCTGTATGTATGGGATGGCTGCATGTTCCTGCATGGCAGAGGGTTGGACTAGATGATCCTCAGGGTCCCTTCCAACTCCACAATTCCTTGTTTCTATGTTTACAACATTACACCCATGTGCCACATTTTGATTAGATAGGGAAGGACCATAGCTCAGCGGTAGAGCATTGTTTTGCATGCAGAAGATTCCAGGTTCAATCCCTAGCTTTTTCTTCTTTGGCAATCACTCGTAGCCGAGTAAGATTGTCTTCCATGAACACGGTCTTAACAGTGAGTCCGTAAGTGACTGTGGAGGCAAAACTTTTGCATCATAGTAAAATCTATGATGCATAAATATAGCTTCACTACAGTCCTTGAAAGTTGTTCAGACTGGCTAAGTGTGAGTCCATGTACAGAAAACCCCCTGCAGGGGCAGATCTTGCTCAGCAGTGGATTAATATGTCTAGTTAACAAGAATAAGCTTGAAATAGTAGTACTGAAAATTCAAACATGAATGAAAGAACATAGCATGGAGAGGAACAAGCTACCCTACTTCTGAAATAATTGACCACCATGTACACTAGGTTAAAGGATGTGCTACAGTAGGCTTTCTTGATCAACATCAATAAAACATCTAAAAATAACTACACAGATATAGTCTAAGTTGATTAGCAGTAATTGCCCTGAGTCAGTGCAGTCACTGATGGGTGATGTCATGTGTAATATTCTCTTAAAGTGATTTTAGCAGACGTAGCCTTTTGAAGAGCTCTTATAGTTGGCATAAATATCCTCCTGGTTCCAAGCTGGATGCCAACAGTCAATGATATGTCTAAATATGACATAATACGGTATTAGATTATATCTTTGTGCTTTTCTTGTTATACGTTGCCAAAGAAAAATGACAGCATCTGTCTTTTTTAATGCAAAAAGAGAGCCATTAAAATCTTTCAGAAGCAGAACATGGTAGCAGGTAGTCATGTAAGAACAATGAACGTGAGCTTTCAAATATTTAGGATCTGGAATCCTCTTGGTCACAACATAAGCATTTGACTTTTCTACAAAGTCTGGAGATGATAACAGTGGAGAGGTTCTTATCCTATGCTCATGAATTGAGGCAGAACTTATGTGGACATAGGAGAGGACATAGTTGGCCTGCTCTATAAAATTGGTTAAAATGTAGTAGTAGTATAGGACTCTCCCCAAATATATATATAACCTATTGCATTGCTATGAGGAACAAAAGGTACTCCTCTTCAGACTGGGCCTATAGTATTTTTCTCAGTCCTGGTCAATCCAGAAGCTTCCTTTTGTTGTTGTTTAGTCATTTAGTTGTGTCCGATTCTTCGTGACCCCATGGACCAGATCACGCCAGGCACTCCTGTCTTCCACTACCTCTCGCAGTTTGGTCAGACTCGTGTTGGCGGCTTCGAGAATACTGTCCAACCATCTCGTCCTCTGTCGTCCCCTTCTCCTTGTGCCTTCATGAGGTGGCCAAAGTATTGGAGCCTCAGCTTCAGGATCTGTCCTTCCAGTGAGCACTCAGGGCTGATTTCCTTAAGAATGGATAGGTTTGATCTTCTTGCAGTCCATGGGACTCTCAAGAGTCTCCTCCAGCACCATAATTCAAAAGCATCAATTCTTCGGTGATCAGCCGTCTTTATGGTCCAGCTCTCACTTCCATACATCATTACTGGGAAAACCATAGCTTTAACTATACGGACCTTTGTTGGCAAGGTAATGCCTCTGCTTTTTAAGATGCTGTCTAGGTTTGTCATTGCTTTTCTCCCAAGAAGCAGGCGTCTTTTAATTTTGTGACTGCTGTCACCATCTGCAGTGATCATGGAACCCAAGAAAGTAAAATCTCTCACTGCCTCAATTTCTTCCCCTTCTATTTGCCAGGAGGTGATGGGACCAGTGGCCATGATCTTGGTTTTTTTGATGTTGAGCTTCAGACCATATTTTGTGCTCTCCTTTTTCACCCTCATTAAAAGGTTCTTTAATTCCTCCTCACTTTCTGCCATCAAGCTTGTGTCATCAGCATATCTGAGGTTGTTGATATTTCTTCCGGCAATCTTAATTCCGGCTTGGGATTCATCCAGTCCAGCCTTTCGTATGATGAAATCTTCATATAAGTTAAGTAAGCAGGGAGACAATATACAGCCTTGTCGTACTCCTTTCCCAATTTTTAACCAATCAGTTGTTCCATATCCAGTTCTAACTGTAGCTTCTTGTCCCACATAGAGATTTCTCAGGAGACAGATGAGATGATCAGGCACTCCCATTTCTTGAGCCAGACATCTTGGAGAGTGAAGTCAAATGGGCCTTAGAAATCACTGCTAATAACAAGGCCAGTGGAAGTGATGATATTCCAGCTGAACTATTTAAAATTTTAAAAGTTGATTCTGTTAAGGTGCTACACCCAATATGCCAGCAAGTTTGGAAAACTCAGCAATGGCCAGAGGATTGGAGAAGATCAATCTACATCCCAATCCCAAAGAAGGGCAGTGCCAAAGAATGCTCCAACTACCGCACAATTGCGCTCATTTCACACGCTAGCAAGGTTATGCTTAAAATTCTACAAGGCAGGCTTAGGCAGTATGTGGACCGAGAACTCCCAGAAGTGCAAGCTGGATTTCGAAGGGGCAGAGGAACCAGAGACCAAATTGCAAACATGCGCTGGATTGTGGAGAAAGCTAGAGTTCCAGAAAAATATCTACTTCTGCTTCATTGACTACACAAAAGCATTTGACCACAGCAAACTATGGCAAGTTCTTAAAGAAGCTTCCTACTGCTTGCCAAATGCAGGAACTAATGTTGGGCACCCACCTCCATTCTATGCCTGAAAAAGATTCTGAGGCCAACATAATAGCTCAGTTGGTTAGAGCATGGTTGCAGGTTTGATCCCCTTACGGGACAGCTGCATATTCCTGCATTGCAGGGGGTTGGACAGATGATCCTCAGGGTCTCTTCTAACTCTAAAATTCAACCTGGTATGCTGGCCTGCCACTTCCTTCAGTACAACATCACAGATACCACACTGGACTTGAGGTTGGGGAAGAGCTGCTAGCAGCTGTTGTCCCTCTTGTTAATGGATGCATGCCAGGTTCCCCTATCTTCTTGTGGTCATAGTGAGCATGGGGAACCATTCCCATCCTCGACACAATAGCAATGCCAGGATCATACAAGCTGCCCACATTAAGCGAAAAGTATATTTTGTGTTTACAATCTCTTAGCAGTTAAATAAGTATGTAATTTAACTCTGGCTCTAGTTTTTCAAATGTCTCTTCCAAGTCCCGATTCATTAGCTTTGCACTTCACCTCCCTTCTCCAGTTATGAGTAATATCAGTCTTTCCCTCTACATTATGAACCAAAAGTTGCACATTTGATTTGGAGGCAGCATCCTCCAGCAAAAGCAACTTTTTAAGAAATAAAATGGAGTGGAAAATGAATGAATGTTTGTTAGTTGGAAATACTTTTTTTCCTTTTATCTTTCGTTCCTTATCACAGTCTTCTTCCAGAAGGCAAAGAACCTCAAACCCCCCCCCCAGTCCCCTTAACTGTCAATCCAATCAATTGGGATTTGTCCCCCATCAATAATTAACAAAAGCTTTAAATCAATTAAGCTTTGCTTTACTAGTTGTAATACTTAATGTTTAACAAGTAACTGTAATCCTCTTTCACGGTTGAAGCTTTTGACTTTGTAGAATGTAAACATGATGTCTGGATAAGTTAAACAATGGCCAGGATCCAACCTACTCTCTCCAGTGTTTTGAGTGGAAAGTGTTTCCATTCAAGTGGAAGGGGTTTTATTTCCTGCTGGTGAGAGTCCATTGGGCATCATAGGATGTGGCTTCAGAAGCGTTGTGGTAGGGGTGGCTTTGTGGGGCAGCAGAGGATGCTGTTAGAAGGGGGTGCTGAAAGGAGATCATCATTCATGGCACTTTAGACCCCACACATAGCTTGCGGTTTCACAAGAAAACAGAGCAGAAGCCATATTTAGTTGATGTGCTATGTCTCAATGTCAGGGTAATATGAGCCATTTGCCAGCCAGTGCTGGTTGGCAACACTAAACTCAGCTAACAGAGAGAGGGCCGCCCCTTGGAATGGTTGTAACAGTCCTGGTAGATACAGTGATGCTGGCAGGTCCCTTTTCTTCCTAGTGCCATTTGTCACTTCCAGTTACTGAGAAAGGGGGGGATGAGGCAGTGGAGAGTTTGGTGTGGACGCAATGCCAGGAGCTTTGGGTTGGTTCTGCCACTGCACAGGCACCAAGCTCCCTGCTTCCTTCTGTGTCCCAAGTAAGGATGCAGGCAGGAGGGAGCTGCCTGAGGGCAGAATGAAGTTGTTGTTGGGGCAGTGCCCCATTTGCCCCCATTGACTAGCTTCCCCTGGTACCTTCTCAGCACTGAGTAATCAAAACCAGCCGATAGGCATCCAGGAGGAGGAGAAAGGCTTTCAAGTCAGCGAATGTGTCTCATTGGTATCCTTGAAATCCTACACCTCTTAAATTAGAAATGAAATCCTTCAGGATTGTCACAAATAACTGGCAATTGCCAGATAGCCATTTAAAAGGTTACCATGTGCACATGTAACCTTGTGGGGGAGTCATTTCTACCTTTCATCCTGTTAAACTAGGGAATTACTTTATTGAGCAGGCACCCCAAAACTTAGGCCCTCCAGATGTTTTGGCCTACAATTCCCATCATCCCTGATCACCGGTCCTCTTAGCTAGGGATCATGGGAGCTGTAGGCCAAAACATCTGGAGGGCCGCAGTTTGGGGATGCCTGTTATTGAGCCTTGGTAACAATGGTGGTTTTACCACGTGATTAGAGGTTCCAGGCAGCCATCTATCTCACCATGTGGATACAATTACCGTACCATGTGCTAAGCTTTAAAGTTACAACTGCTTGGCCTGCAAGCATTTATTTTTACAGCTCAAGGTAAAAAAACCTTTTTTTAGAGGAGGGAGGTTTTGAGCAATTTTACTTTGGGATTTTCTCCAGTAATGAAGCCTCTGTGGAGAAAAGGAAGTCCAGCAAGTTTATTCTCTATCTCTGAATATAGCTGCTTCATCTCTGGTGACACCATAATTAGAAACTGTACATCCTTCCTACACGATCTGAAGCGTATTTCTCCCCACTGTGTCAGCATTATATTTTAGCGTTGTGGTCAAGAGCTAATCTAATTGACCATAAAGGTATTTTTAAACTAAAGTTCCCTTAAGCCAGTAAGTTCAGAAACTCTTTTGACTTGTGGCCTTCTTCTAAAAGTCAGTTTACCTTTTGGAACTCCATCCCCACTGAGTTTTTTTTTTTTTAAAAAAAGAGTGAGAGTGGCCTGGGATATGCTCTATCCATTGTTGGTCTCCAACTCCCCTCTGTTGAAGTTTTATTTTTTACAATCAAGTGGTCTATAAGTTTTATGAGCTATATAAGAATAAATGGACTAGAAGAGAAGCCATGGGAAAATACTAAAATAATATTTAGTGATGGGGTATTGGAGATTGGAAATTGAATGTCATGGTTCTAAAACCCCTGAGCCTGTTTCAACCCAAGTCCATAATAACCTGAATTTGTTCCTCCCCCCCCTTGAAACATGGTTGTTTTGGCCCCCTCACCTTCCCCATCTGTGAGTTGTCCTGATTACCCACTTCTCCTAACTTAAACAAGCAAAATGGGTATCAGGCAGGATTTGAGGAGCTATAAACATCAGAATTTAGTTCTGGATGCTGCCACAACTATAAGCAACAGCATCTACTGGACAGTGGGAAACATAGAAGCAGGGCTGGGTGATACCTGGTTTTCAACACCACGATGTATCACCAGGGGCGAGGAAGGACTTTAGCTAATTTCCAATGTTTACCTTCCTCCAGGAGGTTTGTCCCTTGAACTTCGCTCTAGATGGGAAATACTAGAAGACCATCTATTATCATGCCACGTCAAGTATCCCAATACTCAATCCTTAATTGGAGGGGATTTTAATGCCCGTACCAAGCCAACTGGGAAACCTTGACTAAAGCCAAATGGTTGCCCCATGTCTTGACAACGATGAACTGGAACACACCATAGGGAGAACCTCTAAAGACTCCAGAGTAAACAAGGCTGGAGTGCTTCTCTATCAAATTGCCATCCATCTAAATCTAGTCCCCTGGAACGGCAGATGCCCCCCCCCAGATGTACCGGGGGAGTACACCCATCTACGCATAAAATCCAACAGCATATTAGATTATCTCTTGATTTTGAGGGATTTGTTCCTGAATGTCTCTTCCTTTAAGGTCGACAATATACAACCTAGCGATCACCTCCCCTTAGTAGCCACACTCTCTCTGGATTGGCATTCGGTCGAGCACAGACATCCAATCTGAATAGATTCCAATGTTCTGACTAGAGTGAGAGGAATAAATTGGTCTAAGGTCCAAGTCCAATTGTACTTGGACTTTTATCAAAAAGAAATTAGTGTGCAGCTAACTGATACAACTTCTGATTCCCATGACCCCAATGTACTATTGGGGCTGTTTAATCATTTTATGGTGGATCTTACTGCCTTCTTTACAATACCTCCCCAAGCGGTAAATCACAGCCAGTATAACTCTGGTGCTCCTTGGTACGATTCTCAGTGTAAACAAGCTAGAACCCTTTTGTGCTCAATTTACAATGAGTACAAGGTCTCAGGTGCTACCAACCTGCCAATTACATATTTTCAAGCCAAAGCGGCCTATAAACATGCCCAAAGGCTAAACGCACCTGGCAATCAAATCGCTAGCAGCCTTTAATTGCAGCATCCAAATCGCATAGGTCTTTGTTTTGCCATCTACCCATTTGGCCACCTACCTACCTAGGGTCAATAAAAGACTTGATATGTCAACTGAAAGTGGGTAAGGCTCCCGGGCCCGATTTGGTCCCAGCGGAGGCCATTAAGTCACATCCTGAGTGGTGGGCTGGAAGTCTGGCCAAAGTTTTCGATGCTATAAACGCCACAGGTCTCATTCCCAAGTCGTGGAAGGAGGCTATTATTATCCCAATTCACAAAAAAGGATCCACCGCTAACCCCGGGAACCATTGTACCATCAGTCTACTTTCAATCCTAGGGAAAATCTATGCCCACTTTCTGCTTTCCAAATTGACCCAGTGGTCGGAAGAGTCCAACTTAATTGGTCACGAACAAGCAGGTTTTAGACCCAATCGCTCCACAACGGACCACGCTATTATTCTTTACCATCTTGCACTGAAGTACTCTACCGGTACCCCTAGTTGGGGCCATCTATGTGCTGCTTTTATTGACTTTTTTGTGCTGCCTTTTTTGACAGCACCCCCAGAAAACACCTTATGGGTGAAACTCGCTACCTGGGGCATTGACAGAAGAATACTATGGCTTATGATTCAATTGCATGAGGGATCAGTTGCCAGAGTGAGACTAACTCCAGCAGGTGAACTCACGAATTCGGTGCCTGTAAATAAGGGAGTCCGCCAAGGCTGTATACTAGCTCCCTATCTCTTTAATTTGTGTATAAGTGATATGAGAAAACCTCTAATCAAGTCGCTTGTCAATATTCACGCCACGCCCCCCCCCGCCTTGCGGATTATCGCTGCCCACTGCTTCTGTATGCAGACGACGCAGTAATTCTTTCCTATTCTCGAGTTGGCCTAAATAGAGCACTGAAGATCTTTGTTTCCTATTGTCAAACCAATCAGTTAACCATCAACCATTCTAAATCCAAAATAATGATTTTCTCCAGAAGCCGAAAACAATACAAGTGGAAGCTCGATGGAGCAACAGTGGAACAAGTTTCCAAATTCCAATATTTAGGCATATTTTTTCAACCAAACGAGATGGAAAGCACAAAATCAATATCTCCTCAAGAAGGCTAAAACTGTGTCCCACACGCTTCTCCAGTTTTATTTCACAGATGGGGCTCTGCATGTGCCTTCGGGGTTGAAGGTGTTTAATGCGAGAATAGCTGCCATACTCGCTTATGCTGCACCACTTTGGGCTGCCTTGGCAAATTTTTCCCCTCTTGAGACCCTCCAAAATCAGTTCTTACGCCGCCTGTCGAAACTTCCCTCATGTGTGAGCAATGTGGCTATATGTCTGGAACTGGAGATCCCCTCGCTAGAGACACTTCTGTGAAAATGGGCTTTCAACTACAGGCTAACACTCTGGCACAGATTACCTGATTATTATCTAGCCCAATGTTTATGTCATGACGAATTCACCAGTCCCTGGGCCAGCAAGATCCATGCCAAGCTTTTGCTTTTTGGAATCTCCCCCCTAGAAGCTTTAAATTTTGATCTTACGACAGCTAAAAAAATTATTAATCAGGGATTGGATGATAGAGTTGCAACATAATCTTATGTTAGACGGGGGGGTATGTTCACCTCTGCATATGGGCGTTACTCCCGCAAATCATGTCCCAGCTTATTTATCATCCTTCTCTACCGTGTTTCTCCGAAAACAAGACACCGTCTTATATTTATTTTTTCTCAAAAAAAACCCCACAAAAACACTATGGCTCATTTTCAGGGGATGTCTTATTTTTAATTAAGTATGGTACAGTTTAACCTACAAGGTTAAACTGCCTATCACTATGGCTTATTTTCGGGGTATGGCTTATATTCCTTGAATGCTTAAAAATCCTGCTATGGCTTATTTTATGGCTACGTCTTATTTTCGGAGAAACAGGGTATTGCCAGCCATCGCTTTGCGTTTATTAAAGTGCGGTTCAATGTTTTCCCCTCCAACGTCCTTCTTCACAGATTCTCTAAGGGCCGAGTCTCGGTTTTATGTTCCTGTGATAACCAGTCGACGGAATCCCTTCAGCACATAGTGTTTACATGCCCTCTGTATAGTGCTGTCCGAAAAAACCTATTGAGTCCATTAGTCCAAAAATTCTCTAGACTTACAGTAGAGACTCATCTCGCCCTATTATTGCAAGATACTGATTCGTTCGTAACCTTGCAAGTGGCAAGATTTTTAACTTCTGTTCTGTCCTATAAGAGGCGAAATGGATTGTTACATGAATCCTGAAAGCTTTTACCATATCATTTTCCTAATTTTATATTATCTGTAATTATTATATTTTTAGTTCTATATTTATTTTATTAATTGTAAAGCAAGTATGTCTCGCTGTGTCTGTTTTTATGTGTATATGAGCTTAAAGCTGAAATAAATCATTCATTCATTGTGGAGAAAGCCTTGTCTCCCACTGTCCTGCCTTGTCTGCGGTTGGGTTAGATCAGGCATCCCCAAACTTCGGCCCTCCAGATGTTTTGGACTACAATTCCCATCATCCCTGACCACTGGTCCTCTTAGCTAGGGATCATGGGAGTTGTAGGCCAAAACATCTGGAGGGCCGCAGTTTGGGGATGCCTGGGTTAGAGGGTGATTTAAATATGTGTCCCATGTCTGGGTCAGCGTTTGAAATTCTCCAGACGCCAGGTGCATTTTACACCTGGCTATCGGCCACATGCGACCAAGTGAAGATGCCCAGGCATCTGGATGGCGCCTGATGTCTCCACCATCTGGAGGTGCATGCCTGGGGATCCTTGGATCATTCCGCATTTCACATACTAACAACACATCCTGTAGAATTCTGTCCATTATATTTTATCAGCACAATATGAATGAATTTGAGGAACCAAAAAGACGTATTGAAAAATGCGACTTTTGAGCTGTCTGGCCCAAAAATGGCAACTAGGCATTCCGTTTGGGTGACTGTAACCCTGGTTTAAAGAGCCACTTAGTGCCTAGCTTATATATTTGACTTTCTAACACTGGTTTCAGTTGCCGTGTGGCAACCCCAATTCCCTTTGGAGCCATGTGGGGGACCCTCTGAGTGTTTGCTATTGCTATTGCTATTGCTGTAGAAGTGCTAAGCTTTAGATCAGCGGCTTGGAACAGTGATCAATATGATAGCCACTTCATTTGAATGCCTTCCTGACAGGAGATAGACTTTCTTAATTGTTATAAGTGCCAATACAGTTGAGAGTCTGTTGGTATTCATCCAACTTCCATGTGAGTGTTGGCTGTGTCCTAGACTAAGCTTGAGTCCCTACCCACTTTTCAAGGTCTTCAGGTTACCAGTAAATTATATCTATACACTTGGCAATTTCTTTGCAAAATCTTGCAACTAATTGAAATGCCCTATATCAAACAGCAGACCATCAAAATAATTGCAGAAAAAAAGGGGGGAAGGCTTCAATTTAAACTTTGAGGACAAAAGCCTTGATGTAGGGGAAATCAGACAAGGTCCCTCCCCCGCCCCTGCTTATATGGAAGCTTGCCAAAGGTTGCATTTATGTTCATTGAAACTTTAATTCCAAAAACCAGCACTTAAATGCTAATAGGAACAGGGTTTAGAAGCTCAACTGCCCTTTCTCTCTCTTTCTCTTTCTCTTTCTCTTTCTCTCTCTCTCTCTCTCTCTCTCACACACACACACCACACACACCACACAAATGTAAGTTAATTCACCACTCCCAAATCTTGAAATTTGGCATGTGTATTTCTAGTTTGCTGGCTTTTCTTTACAGCTCACAAGGGAGAGAGGAACCTTCCCCTTACTCCTTCCAGTATGTCAGTAGGCAAAGTAGCTACAAATAATTTGTGGGAAAATACTGTTTGTGTGTCTTTCTGTTGGAATTTTAAATAGGGCTAAGCTGAAATGGCCTATGTTTTAATTTACTTTGTTTTCACACAGATTAGAAAATATCTCCCTTTTCCAGCAATTCTTCTATCTGTTTTACTGGTGGTTCAGAAGGCTCAGTTATTGGTTGGTATGGTCGCCATAGTTCTTTGTACTGCAGTGATGACTTCACAGTTAGCTCAAAGGAAAGTACAAAATAAAAAAAGGAAGAGGTGAGAGAAATGGGCATGAAGGGACAGCTAACCACTGGCCCTGCTACCCTGTTTCTCATATTTTAAGACATTCCCATAAAATAAGCCATAGCAGGATTTTTAAGCATTCAAGGAATATAAGCCATACCCCAAAAATAAGACATAGTGATAGGCACAGCAGCAATGCCGGCCGCAGCAGGAGGAGGAGGAAAAAAATAAGACATCCCTTGAAAGTAAGCCATAGTGTGTTTTTTTGAGGAAAAAATAAATATAAGACATGTCTTATAATATGAGAAACACGGTAGCTAGGGATCATGGGAGTTGTAGTTCCAAAACATCTGGAGATCCAAGGTTGCCTATGCCTGTGCTAGTATTTTGTGGACATAACAAGGGCTGCTGAACACTGATTTACTAGGTTTCCCTCTACATGATTAGCAGATGGAAGTGAGTTTCCACTTTTGTTTTTCACATATATTATCCATGCGGGAGAACTAAGGGACTCTGCTAAAGTTATCATATAGTAAACACTGTTTGTTGCTTCTCTTCGAAAAAATGCAATTCAGAAATACTTGAATTGTAACTATTTACAGTTTTACTTATTTAAAATCTATGTATATAAAACAGCTTCTAGTATATAAAACAGAACACAATCAAAACAAAAACAGGATGCTGTCAGTTTCCTATTCTTGCATTTGTGTCACACCTGCTCACAGCGCTACAGCATCAGGTGCTCACAGATCGTATATCATTAACTCATGTAAATGTTATTAACAAGACTTGAGTCAATACTGCTGCACATTGTAGAAGCGATTACTCTGTCAGCTTAGGTCAGATCCACACCACGTATGCACATTCGGTTGAACATTTAAAACTTCTAAATCCCCCCCCCCCCGAAGAATCCTGGGAACGATGGTTTGTGAAGGGTACTGTGAATCATAGCTCTGTGAGTGGGAAACCACAGTTCCCAAGATTCTTTGGGGAAAGCCATGTGCTTTCAGTGTGCTTTAAATGTATAGCATTTAATGTATTGCATTTAGTCCTCCACAGAAAGGGTTACTTTGCGGTTTTTTGGGGGGGTAGATCAGAATATTTTAAAGTGATTCACATTAAGTTTCTTTATGCATTCAAGGGCAGTTCTAAATTCTGGAAGGATGCAGAATTAAGTGATTGATTTCAGGGCCCGCTGGGGATGGGACCTTCTGAAGTATTGGAGGCAGAGACTCTCACAGCACATGGGAGAGCTTCATTTGCACTGTGCAGTCCACAGCAGTCTCATTGGTTTCTGTAGTGGCCCTGGTGTTTGAGCTAGTTGGCCTAGAGGTCTATGCCCTCTTCTCATGTTACTCACCCAGAAAGTTAAACAGAAGTATGAAGAGGATTTCATAGAATAGTAGAGTTGGAAGGGATCCTGAGGATCATCTGTCCAAACCCTTGCAGTGCAGGGATATGCAAGTGTCCCATGCGGGGATCAAACCTGTAACCTTGGTGTTATCAGCACCCGCTCTAACCAACTGAGCTATCCAAGTACATCTTTAGGCCATCACCCTGAGGTAGCACAGTCCGTTCCAGCCCCTCATCTTTTGAGAGAGAACATACCAAAGGAGACAACATTTTCTCTACATAGACTCTCCAATATGCTGTAGGGTTTTTAATCATATGGGAAAGCTACTCCTCTCTAAATCAACCTGAGAGGGCTGCAAGGAGTCACACCATCTCCAGGGGTGAGGCTGATGCGCAGCCCCGTTGAATCTGTGTTGCCCTTTCACACGAGTAACATGCAAAGAGGGCTCTTGTGCATCCCGGGGGATGAACTGGGGATTCAGCGGGGCTGGTAGGTATCCCATTCTGAATGGAATTTGACAGGTCTACAGATCATGCCAAGTGATTCATTTCCCCCCAAATCAGCAAGTTTTAAGTAATGTGTATAATTCAAGTATAAATAAGTTACATAAGACATCCTATCTTGATCCGTAGACATTCAACTGAGATTTCAGCTTCCATTTATGTGGGGCTCTGAGCTATGTCTGATTTGTTCCAAGTTGAGTTGTTGGAGGTCTAGTGATGTTCTTACCATGTGTCTGAAATCAAAGGTGGAAAATTGCAGTACTTTCCTCTTCGGGGATTACATTCCATCATCTTTGCCATATCTTAGTAACACCGTCTGCTCTTAACATTACCGTACATTTCCGATGTACAGTGTTTTTTGCCAGAGCTGGAGCAGAGCACATGTTTTCCCTTGTTTTGCTGGAAACTACAGCAGATCAAAGATGCTTCATGTAATGATCATCAGTCTGCACGGAGTGTCTCTGTGTTACATATTAACCAGCTTTGATGCCTCTTTACATGAGGTCACAGCTTCCCAAATTAATTCTGTCACAGGAGAAGATTCATTAGATTCTTAATTGACTATTTCCTTACAAACAAGCAGGAAGGAACTTCTAGAAAGCAAAGTAATTAAATAGTGAACAGTGCACATAAATCATATTTCTGAGCAAATTAATGAAAAAATGCAGAATTTGTTGCACTTTATACAAAGGGCGTTTTTGTTTGTTTATTGGCAAGTATACGAGTGATAGCCCAGGGTCCTCAGCCAACGTTTTTGAAGTTTAAGCTTGGTTTTTTAAGACAGGGTCTGATCCTGAGCATCAATCCTGGCTGCAGCTTCATGGGCATGGGGAATTCATGGCTTTTTTCTACAGAGTTCTTTCCACCATGAAAATGTTTGCTGTTGATAAATGTAAAGTTGGATGTCTCATGCCAGTTTTAGACCTGTGGTACAAACTGATTGCATCAGTGGACTGAAAAACAGAATTGTGCCTTCAGAACCCCATTGAATGTTTGAAAAGGGAATAGCAGTTCTTCATAATGAAAGCACTTTCATGTGAAAGGTGCGTAGTTATGTTTATCGCTCAGTTCTTTAGCAGTTTTCAGCCGCCAGCAGAGGCTTTCACTGATTTTTTTTCATATATAAAAGAGTAACGACATGATACTGTTTCAACTACGTTTTTAAAATAAAGAAAAGATTGAAAAAAGTACCTCCTGTATTGCCAGTTTTGTGTGAGCAGTGGGTTAGTGCAAACACTTTTTATTCCGCTCTCAGAGCTGAGCTGAATTTCCGCGAGTTTTGATTTTTGTGTTTGATGGGGAGGAGAAAGGGCCTTTGGTGAAGTGTTACAAAAATTGTGCAATGCTTAAAAGTGTTCCTATGCTTTGTCCAAGTGCTGAACATTAATCACAACTCTGGCAGCGCTCTTCAAACTCCCTGGAAGTCTGAGTTTCACCCAGAAAATATATTTAGTAGGGGAGTCTAACCTGTGGCCTTCCAGATGTTGTTGGACTCTATCACTCTATCAAGCCAACATGACTAATAGCCAGAGATGGGGGGAATTGAAAATCTGGAGAAGCCACAGGTTAACCACTTCTGATATTTAGGAATTCTGCCTAAGATTTATCTCATTTGGGTCAGAGAAGTTCCCTGAGTTCGGTCACTCAAGTTCATGGACTGCACAGTCCTCTTGTTTCTAAGCTCAGATGTTTCGCTGTGCTGTGTTCTATCAGATAACTACACTCCAGGGACAGTTCCTTGGAACTTTATTTTAAAAAATGCTTTTGATGGGCCTGGCTGCCTGAGACCCCTGGTGCCTTGTTTCACATGGGAGGTAGCTATAATGCAGATGATTCTGAAACCAGTGTCACTCCTGAAAGGTGAGGCACCGCTCTGAGGTAATGTGGGAGACAATGCCCTAAGTACTATCATTTGAGCATAGCTTATGATATAGGGCGCATGCCAGAGACCATCTTCATGTAGGAACCATCTTTGGTAGATAGACCCGTTTTTTAAAAATGGCCTAAAGGAGGGTTGGAAATTGAAATAGTTGGAGATCTGGACCGCCGTATTTGTTTCAGTTGGCCTAAGCAGGCTGTGTGATGGTGGGAACTTGCAGGCTGTTTTTCTCTTTCAGCTCTATCACATCATCTTTAACCCAATTACAAATACCCCACCAACTTTGGATATGCTTTTTTTTAAAAAAATAAAATACATAAAAGTTGATAATGAATAGTAGTAGGCTCTGTTCATATAGCGAGTACCTTTCTTGTTGAGTACCTGCAGCCTACCTGAACATATTTAGATTTTTGTTTTAAAAAGGAGTGCCCCATCTCCCTTTACAACAAACACGATCTAGTTTTTTTTTAAGTAAAACAAACAAATTACAGCGTATAACTTGCTGAGATAACTCCCAAACTGCCTTCAAATCTTGGGCTGGTACGGCATACCTAACAGTCCCTTCTCAATTTCACCACTGACCCGCTCCTATTAGAACAACATGATCCCATGCATCATATTTTTGCAGGCACCCCCTTGTTTGATTCCTATAGTCAGCTTATATTTCAAAGTGACTGTGTTGCACTTAGGAGCTAATTTGTACGATTTGATGTCTGTTGCTGCTGACTAAGAGAAAGGGACAGGAAGCAGCACTACAGTCCAATCTGGCTACCAAGTGATTCAGCTTCTTCCCATGGTTTAGCTCAACAGGTAATTCTCTGTGAATTACTGTTAATACAACTTTCACAGACAGTTAGCATTAATATTAAAGAATGAGATGCAGATAATGCTTGAGAGTGTTTCCTTTTCCTTTTTCACTAATTGCAGTGCCGTATATTATCTCGTCAGTTACACACTTAAGAGAGATTCCCCAATAAGGTATTTGAAGTCTCGGGGGAGATAGTATTGTTGTATTTATTCACGAAGATACAAATAATCACTTCAGACTAGGGCTGAAATGGTAGAAAGAGAATCCCAACACAGTGCTTCTCAGGTCCTCCTTCTCCTTTCCTCCCCTCTCTCTTCCTCCTCTTGTTATCCAAAGTCTCACCAGATGTTCATACATGGTTGTAATGCTTTCTGCTATACAGAAGCAGAGAAATTAACCCCAACCAGCCCTGTGCCCTTCCCTTGCCCCATATATGAAGGTGAGGCTTAGCAGTTACATGGAATTGTGACATCGTAATAATGCTGTCTATGTCATCAGCGAACTTGGAGAGAGAGGTGTGAAGGTGATGGATCTGTTACTTCATATGTGATTATCTTTTGTTGAATGCAGAGTCAACTGGAGACTTTTGTTTGTGTGGATGAGCCCATTAGAGACCAAGTAACACAGATGGAAGACCTCTGTACCCTATTGGGGGGGGGGTAGCTGTGAATTATGGTAACAGGGAGTAGACACTGAGTTTTCTATTTCTGGGATGCCAAATTGTCATCTTCTGGGAGCACTTATTCTGCCTTTGGCTGCCCCATTGCAAATGTCTGTGGGAAAGGGTGGTGGTGGCCTGTGCTCATGTTTGAGTGGTCAGAGACCAACCTAGCAGTCTGCCCAAATCTTTTTCAGTACTGGTCATCATCACTGGGGGGGGGGGGAGATTTGAACCAAGTCCTCCTTTCTGAATCGAGCGCCCTATTCTTACTCTCTCCCCTTGAAGTGGCGTTGAACACAATATTATTAGAGTTGCACACAAGAAGAGCATTCACAGCCACCCTCCATTTCGTGTGAGTATTTCTCCCCCTCCTGTTGGATTGGACCATCATTTTTACACCTAAAGTTCTCTCCTGAAATCTGGTAACAGGACATGTGCACGTTGTATTCTGATGCTCTGCCCACTTAAAGGTGACCAATGGGGCGGGTGAAATCTTGCTTCCCTACTGTGAATGGGGGACACACATAATTAAGTACTTGTAAGGAATAAATCCTACACAAATTCAGAGTGGAATCCCTTCAACCCCTCCTTCCGGCAACTCCTGCAGACAAGTATTGCTCTGCTTTTCTTTGGACCACATCAACAAGGCCAAGGGGGGGGTCTTGTTATTTGGGCAGCCCAGGAGCTCCATACACATTGCCCAGGCTTGTGCCCTGGGGAAGTCACTTCTTTTTTTATAATATATTTTTATTAATTTTCCAATTAAAAACAATTATATCACATCCATTATTTCAAATTATACAAATACATATCAATCAGACCGAATGTTATGCCAAATCATCTAAAATTTTCGGGGTTCCCATGCTTCAAGAAATTGGGGATTCCTCGCAGCTGCCCACTGCCGTCTTTTTCTAAAGTCCAAATCGTCACTCAAAGTCTATAATAGTCCCGATCTTTCCCCTACAATCACAAAGATGTTTTCCTCTTTCATCCGATTTTTCCCCAGCTGCTGAGATAAGTATCAAACGAGATTTCACATATGTTCTTTCTTCAGTGCTGCTAACACAGTGGTTTTGACTTCACCCCTGGAGGCATACTCCATTTTCTCTCTCTCTCTCTCAAACGAGAGAAGCCAACAACTTCTTGTATGCTCATAAGAGGCTCCTTAGTTATATGTGTTGAATTATTTCAGTACAGGCAGCATATTCAAGAGTAAGGTAAATATATATTCTGTATCTATGTGCAAAGGAGTGTTTTGGAAGATTGAACATCGCTTTGTAGACAAAAAACCCCCTCTGCTACTCATTTTCTGCATAAGCTCAAGGAAGCAGATATGAAATCTATTTTGTTGGGATTCCCTTCAGAGACAGCCCACAACTCATGCCTGCTCCCTTCCATGATTTTATGCTAGGATAGTGAAACGTCCAAGTAGTTAAGTATTTGCAATTGAACAACTGTCAATCTTCATTAATAACTGTAACCATCTTAAGAACTCTCTCTTCCACCACTGCTCTGATTGATTACTGAAATATGATACTTAACCACAAATAGTGGGTTAGGCTATTAATAGCAAGCATCATGTTTGTCTGGTAACCTCGTTATCTTTTCTATGTGTTAAAAAATGAGAGAGCCCTGCCTTCACAATCAGAATAAATAAGGATATAATAACACAACCTGTTATCAATGAGATGTGGTGAAATCCTAGGGATAAGAAATGGAACTTGTTATACTGTGATAGAAATGGTATTCTCTGAAAATACTGCAAATGTAGTTTAAATAAGTGTCATAAAGAGGCCTTGGTTGCACCGTGGAAAGTATATAATTAGGGGAAAATCTTTCACCTCCTAGTTTGTAACCAAGAATATTCCCCCCACCCCGGCAACTGAAACCACCAGAGTTAACAGAAACAAATGGTAATCAATAAACATTCCTAAGAGAAGTTGTCATTTCAGGCCAATATTCACTCAGTGTTCATTTATACACAAATGATTGAAGAGGGATAGACTCAGCCAATGAAGGTTTTCTTTCAGCTTCATATTTAATTACCTCCCATCTATGTGTGTTGTTTTATTTATTTATAATATTTCATATTGACAAATGATGCAAATAAATTGTGTACATAAGTATGATAATTTAGTTTGCCCTGAGTAATTAATTTTTCAGAGCACTTGTACCCCGCTCGGCAGCCTGGAAAACTTCATGCACAGCTTACAAATCAATACAAATATAGCAAGCCCAGCCCTCAGGCTTGGTTTACTCTTGTTTTTTAAATGTTTGTTTTTGTAAGCTGATTTGAATCCATCTTTTTGCAGAGGGACACTCATGGTAAAGACCCATATCTAGATATTAAAAAGTGTGAAAAAACAAACCACCGTCACTGCCCCAGCGCCCTTCTGCTTCAACCCTACTGACTGCTGTTTGGAGGAAGGTGGAGACTTCATGATGCCCTATTTCTATGAATGCTTATTTTACAGAAAAGAAGCGGGGCTTGATATGGGGTTGCAGTCGGTATACACAGCATAAGATGCTGGTCAGGAGGTGATTTGGGGATGGAATTAACTTGATTTGCAATGTGCCACAGCAGGCAAGCAACAGCAGGCCAATGTATTAATTGCTTTTTAAAGCCATAAACCCCACCCTCCTTGTCTTTTGTTAAGACTCCCACTCCAAACAGAATCGTGCACCCATGCACCTTATTACTTCTTTGGAATTTAATTTATGGAGCAGGGTAATGATGACTGATGACTGGGGCAAGCAATTGAAGAGGAAATGATTTTGGAGCGGTATCCGGGTGGGCAATTAATTGGGGGTAACTTAATTGGATAGGTCCTCATTAATTTGCGGTTATCTGGGACGGGGTGCAAATTAATTGAATACTGCAATTGATTTGTGCCGATCTGAATGGAAATTAATCTGCTTGCCTTCTGTGAAATTTAGATTGTGGCAATGGTTTCTAAATTAGCACCTGTACATGTAAAGTAATGCATGTAAATCTATGCCCTCTTTTTTGACACCCTGTGAAGAAGGGGGGGGGAGATGAGGATGCCAATGGGTGAATGTGGGCAAATGCAGCTGCATACATTTGTCACTTGGTTACAGTTTGGGATAGTGATTAAGAGGTTAAGCTTGGGATAGGGAACTTTGTTTCAATCTGAGGCTGTATATTCCCTTTTGGTCTAAACCACTGAGCCTCTTGGGCTTGCCGATCAGAAGGTCAGCAGTTTGAATCTCCGCAACGGGGTGAGCTTCCATTGCTCTGTCCCAGCTCCTGCCAACCTAGCAGTTTGAAAACAGGCCAGTGCAAGTAGATAAATAGGTACCACTGCAGCGGGAAGTTATATGGCATTTCCGTGCGCTCTGGTTTCCATCACGGTGTTCTGTTGTGCCAGAAGTGGATTAGTCATGCTGACCGCATGACCTGGAAAGCTGTCTGTGGAGAAACGCTGGCCCCCCTTGGCCTGAAAGCGAGATGAGCACCACAACTCCATAGTCACCTTTGCCTGGACTTAACCGTCCAGGGGTCCTTAACCTTTTACCTTTATTCCCTTTTGGGCAACACAAGCCAGTGGTGGGCCAGAGTCAAAAGTGAATGAAACAATGATATTACCCTTTTACAGTAGGGTAGCCTTTACACACACTCAAACCACAAGCATCGTCGTTAGAGTGCAAGGACCCTCAGGGAGGGTATGAGGAAGGGTAATGAGAGGCATGACCTGGGAAGAGGCCCCTTGCAAGAAAGCTAGATTTTGAGGAGAGATCCATGTCACAGGGGTAGCAACAGGAAATGGGTAGAGCCATACTTGTGATAAGTAAATTCGCATTTGACTATTGCTAGTTGATTAAAGACATGAAAAAATGGGTGCCTTTTAAGTTTGATTTGTGACAAAAACTCCACAGAGTAGCGAGGTGCAAAATAAAATGGCAGTAATAGATTATTGTGGAAAGGTGGAAAACAACAAGGGCAAACAGCTCTTGGGAGCTGTTAGTTTTCATTTTGCAACTTGTCAGACCCTTCAGCAAGAAATTATTAATAAATGCTCACCTCCTTTATTACTGTCCTAGATTATCAGTTTAATGTATGATACATTAGAACAAATCACAAAGGCAACCGTAAATCGTGCTACAGTGATTCATTGCTAGATCTGGCGGTGGTCTCGTGAATCATGACCATATTTCAAAGGAATTATGTAATGTTTCCAAATAGAAATGCATACCTGTAATGCACAGCATTCTGTCGGGTCTTGGATTAAGCGAGTCCAACAATAAGAGATAGCTAAAAGTGCAGTCCTGTGTTTGCCTATTCAGAAAGAAGTGAGTATACACTGTGCTTTGTATGTGGACAAGAGCTTAAGTAGTGGGCTCCAATTTAGGGAATGCTGTGGCTAAAGAAATTTTAGCCTGGTTTTTTGCTAGCTGCTTTTGAAAGAGATGCCTATTAGGCAAAAAAGCTGCTGGCTTTTCAATGGTCTCTTGGCACCATAGTTAAAATTCTATGTATACTAGGGATAGGGAATTATTATTTTTAGCCAGAGAGCTTCATTCCTTTCCAGGGGGTGGGGGAGTGGGGGACACAGGCTAGTGCTGGGTGAGGCCAGAGACAAAAGTGAGCAGAACAGCAAGCACAAATCTTAGCTTTGAACAGTAGCCTAGTTCTTAACACACTCTCGAACCCTCTCTGTCCTCCACACAGGCAAGGGAGAGGCATTAGTTCAAAGATGCATTCCAGCCAGACAAAAGCACTCAAACAGGGTCAGTGAAGGTTGTGGGCTTGGAAGAGGGGTTAAGGATGGGGAGAGTTCAGAGGGTCAGATATAGAGAGGCCTGAGGTTCTCCATACCTGACATACACCACAATGTCATAGATGATGTCACCATTTTCAGGGTGTCTGGGATGTTGAAATTAAGGACTCTCACTAGGAGCAACTCTTCTTCTTGTAGTTGTTATTTAGTTGTTTAGTCATGTCCGACTCTTTGTGACCCCATGGACCAGAGCACGCCAGGCACTCCTGTCTTCTACTGCCTGCCGCAGTTTGTTAAAACTCATGTTGGTAGCTTCGAGAACACTGTCCAACCATCTCATCCTCTGTCATCCCCTTCTCCTTGTGCCCTCAATCTTAGAACTCTTAAAATCAGGCATCTGTGTTCATTGAAGGGAAAGGGAATTTATGGGGAAAGACAAACAAATACCGCACGATGTTCATATTAGTCTATGGAGCTAGGGAGAGAGGTTGCAAAAAACACGAGTTCAAAGAAGCTGAAACCTTGTATAAATTTAATAATAAATAAAAACAAATGGTGTGAAGACCTCAGAATCAGCACAGTAGTGTTTTACACACACACACACACACACACACACCCAGGTAATGTGGTGAGTGAAGAGCACTGATGAGGACAAGGGAGTATGGGACTAACAAGAGTCTCTGATGTGGGGCGATAAAGACTTTTCCCTGCCATGGGTGGGGTGAATCCCAGTACCTTAGAGAATATGTTTGTAGAGAATATTGCATTGGCAGTAGGACGAATCTTGTTGGCCTTGCTTTCCAAGCATAGGTTTAAATTGCAGTGTTGTTGGCTCAAGTCAGATTGCAGTGCCGCAGTTCCTGATGTAACGCATTGCATTATTTCATATCTGTCAGTTTGTTCTCTTTATATGAAGCAGAGAAGCACCTGAGAGTTCAGGTATCAATGCTTTTGACGACCACACTCCTGGTCCTGGATTCTTTCAGACTGAGCGAAATAATGCATAAAGCAAGGCTCCTTTGTTGCATATTTTACAGCTCCATACCTGCCTTTATCAGTGCTCCTTCGTTAACAGTGTAGACCTGTTCAGATTTGTGAACAATGTGGAAAGGCAACTGTCTGAGGGAAGGAAATGTAGAACCACACTTCAGAGCTGCCTGCTGAGAATGAGACTGTAGGAAATGGGTTCTTATTAAGCTCTAATTAAATAAAGTGCTTAATACTACCAGGAAGGGAAATAAAAATGGTACTGAGAGTGATCCGTTGCTTTCAGCATAGACTTGATTAAAAAAAAAAACATTTTGACCTTTTCTGTGCAGTTTTATTGCATATGATTTTGAAATTACTGTTAAATCAGTTTAGGTCTATAGTGTAGGTACGTCAAATAGGTCAGTGTTGATTTGATACAGTGTGGGTCCATGCATTAGCCACTGGAAGAAGAGTGCTCACAGGAAAATTGCTTGAAAATTAAGAAAGGTTTAATATAAGGGAGGTGTTTAGGATGGATAAATGAGTCCAGAGGGCAAGTGGTCAGTTACGGGCAGCTGAGATTGATCAGCTAATTTGTTCCCCCCTTCTGTTTTTAAAATGTTATCATTTAGATAGCATGTGCAATTCCACCCCCATACATTTTTATTAAAATGTCCATTTTAACAATAAAGTTACAGGCTCTTAAATTAGCAGATTTCTGTATCTTTTCCAGTTGCCTTTGGCCTCTACTTTCCCCGGAGGGAATATCATGAGAATGTCTACCTTGACCAACCCAGCGGAACCCCCCTGCTACAGATCCATGCCTTGAAAGATTCGGAGGAGGAGGATACCTATTTTTGGCTGTGCCCACAACTCCACATCCCGCGAGCTGGAAGTAAAGACAATCTCTGGTTTCAAATCCAAGAGAAAACTGGACTTCTTTTCCTCAATAAGAGCCTAGATAGGGAGGACTTTGATATGCTGTGTAAGTCATGCAGATGAAGCAGATGCCCTCATTGCACTAGTGTGTGTGTGTGTGTGTGTGTGTGTGTGTGAGAGAGAGAGAGAGAGAGAGAGAATGTTTACCTTCATTTCCATCTGGTGGAATTTATCCAGATACGAATTGTTACCAAATCAGTAGAACTTTTTTCATTGAGTGGAAGGTACTCAAAGAGGAACAAGAACAAACAGAAAGAGGAACAAGAACAAACAAGAAATTTAATTATTGTTTGTTGTGGTTAACAGAAAATTACAATTCTTCATTTAAGATTGGTTTTTCCCCCTACGTCGTTCTTTGGGCCAGTCTCAGAAAGCAGTATACATGGAAATATTAAAACCCTAATAAAAGAGAAAAGACAGACTGTAAAGGGGGGGGGAGTTCCTGAAAACCCTATGAAAGGTCTTCCCTCCTATCAGGGCAAGGTGATTCAGTGGCACTTGGGGGAAGGAGAGGCCAAATAGCTCAAACAGTAGAGCATGAGGCTCTTAATCTCAGGGTCATGGGTTCGAGTCCCACATTGGGCAAAAGAGTCCTCTACTGCAGGGGGTTGAACTAGATGGCCCTCAGGATCCCTTCCAACTCCACCATCCTGTGATTCTGTGATTTCAGCTGGAACACTGAGAGCTACATGGTGGGCAGCTCTTTGGGGTGCTTTGTCTAGGTGGGTATAGAACAATAGGTGATGGTGAATTGCTAAAATGAGGGTTCTTTGTAATCTCCCCCATTTCTCTTGTCTCCTCCCTGATAGTTCCAGGAATTTCGGTATCGAAGCTGATCCTCCAAGTTTTCGTCTCACCCCTGCCTTTCCAAGGGAAGGAATGCCATGAATCTTATACCAAAGTATTGGTGAAGCTTTCTGTTATCAATTCCACCATGCCAGCTTGCAGTTCTGGGATGCCAAGCCAGTTGTGCTTTGCCAATACGGACCTTTCTTTTCACATCAAGGAGAACAAACCACCAGGGATATTCCATCAGCTCCAGTCATATCCTCTGCAAAACCAGTGCCAGAATGCAACCATTTCCTACGAGGTGATAGCAGGTAAAGCAACTGCTTGTCCAGTGGGCAGCAGGGACCCTGTTTGCCTTCACAAATCTTTATTTCATTGGGTTTTCTTCCAAATACGGCTCCCATGAGCCTCTGGAGAAGGTATTGAAAGCTAGGCAAAAGTTTGCATTGGAAGGAACAAGAGCACTTGGGTAGGTAGAAGGCACATATGACTTGGTCAAAACATTTGGAAACTTGGATTAGGTATAGAAGCTATACCATTTCCCCCCTATATGTGCAATAGTTCAGCAAATTCCATTATTATTATTATTATTATTATTATTTTAAAAAAACCTTAAGCAATAGATTTCATGGCCTTCATTGTTTAATTAGGAATATTTCACTATTTTCAGAAAAGCATTAAGTAACACTGTATCAATGATGGTTGAAATTCCATATTAAGAAGAATTATCAATGGGAATTCTGGCTAACACATTATGATGGTCCTGAAAGAGAATTTTCACATCCCCACCATTGCAGCAAAAGTCTTGGAACATTTATGTGGCTGGGTATTTGCTGAAGTGTTTAAGGGATTCTGGAAAGGGCTTTCAGTGATTCAAATTTTAAAAATCCAAGCCAAACCAATGCTAGTTTTCCCCTTCATCTTGATTATGATGTAACCTACGTTTTGAGCTGCCTTAACCATCTGGGAAAGGCAGGTAAAGAAGCATTTTAAATAGATAAATAGAATAACGAACCTTTCCGCATTTTCTTTCTTGTAAGACTGGAGCAGGGATGTCTCAAAGTAATGACTCTAGCAACAGAACAAAGGCACTTCCTGCAGTACAGTAGTGGCTTGCCTTGGCTGCGAATTTTTGACCTGCTCTCTGCTGTCCTTCAGCACCACCAATAAGGAGGAAGGAACAGTCCTCTGCCTCAAAAACTACCTGAGCCTGTCTTGTAAATCTCCTTGCAGGTTTCTCTTGCTCCCTGAAGTTTCATCTCCCTCATTTCACTCTGTTGCAAGATTTAACATGCCCGCTTTGATACAGGCTGCAGGTAGTCCCCTCCCCCTTGCTTTTCTACTGAAAAATATTCAAAGTGGGTAACAAGATCATAGCTAAAATCATTATGCCATCATTAAAGATATATAAGCATAAGGTTAAATATATATAAAATAGAACAATGAAGCATTAGAAACAATAACTACCCCTTAATTTAATAGAAAAAAGTAACACCCTTTGAAAGTTTTATCATGAGCCACAGTTCATCCGTGGCAAAGGCACACTAGACAGTAGGAGTGGTGGGTCTATATCGCCTGGGGGTGGGGGTCTTCCCTAATGATATGAGGAGGAATGAAATGCCAGACAGAGCAAACCAGAGATACAATAAAGGTATAGAACAGGGGGAATCCTTTCAACCCCTAATTCCAGTCTTTTATATCCAGCATGATTTCCAGAACTCTATAAAGAGTTCTAAGATTGAAGAATGCTGTAAATAACACATACATGCAAATTGACTGGATTTGACTTCGAGTTGCAGTTTGGGTGTTTCTGATTGTGAATTGTCTACTTCTGGCATAGGATCCTTTACCCCCCCCCCAAGGTTGTATCGCAAAGAGCTCCTGCTTTGTTAGTGATGGAATGAGACAGTATTCTTGCTGTGTTCTAGACAAAGGTGTGCCATTTCTTTACAACATGGACACAGCGAGTATCCGCGTGGCACAGCCTCTGGATCGAGAGGAGCGAGAGAAGTATGAGCTGATTGCCAAATGTACTGTGACAGAAGGTTCCAGGGAAACTTCCAAGGAGGTGCCATTTCTTGTAGCTGTCTTTGATGAAGATGACATGCCCCCCTTCTTGCCTAATGACACAAACACAGCAGATGCAGTTGTGGAGTTCAGCAGGAAAAAGGTAACGCTCCATGATGGTGTAATGTGCTACTGTGACTTGCTGGTGATTTAAGAGTCCTTTGCAACCTTTCCACTTCCTCCCACGATTTTTGCATGTTTTGAAGGGCTCTTTTGAGTATGTACGTGTGGAAATGTAGAGTTGGTTTCCATGTAAAATTTTCCTGTCGTCAGACCTGGTAGGAAACATGGATCTTGCTTGTCCATCCCAAGAATTACATGGATAAATTTTCAGTGAAACATTTCTTCTTGAGGGTGTTCATGGGAGCACTTCCAAAAGCGACCCATGAATACAAAACATTCTCCCAGAATATGATGTTAATCATTAATTCCCTCTAGTAGCCAATTTGGGTTGTCAAATACCAATGAGTCACAATGTAATGCTGTTTACACACTTAGAGGACCTCGAAAACAGGCAGAAGCATATAAGGCTGTAAACCAATAGAAAATAAATGTTCAAAAGGACCCTGTGAGCTTCCAGGACATAAGGAACATTGAGGTCATTGAGATAAGAAAATAGTAGAGTAACTCATCTCATTGTCTGGAGAGGGACCTTCCAGGGTCACATTACACTGAATGCAAATTACAGGAGATCTTGTCCTCCTTTTGTTTGGTGGTCGAGGAGGAAGATGCAGCCACCAATTACAATTTTGTTAAAATCCTGGATTTCTCCATTATTTTCTGTTAGCAGCATAATTGTCTGCTCTGGGGTTGTGGAAATATGTCTAAAGCAATTGGAAGTCTCCAGGCAGTGTGTGTGAATCTTCTCAATTAAATCTGTGTTTGAGGGCAGTTGAGCCATTGAATATTGAAGGCGTCAGCTGAAATATCAATGGAAAATGGAAGGAGACGGAGGGAACTAGCCTGCTTAAGTCCCACTCAGTCTATAGTCAAGTGAATGTACATCATAAGTTGTAAGGGCTCTCCTTCCTGCACTACATTTCCTCTCTCCCCCAGCTGTATTGCGATAAAGCAGTCAGATGTAATTTGGGGTGTTCAGGATGCTATGGCTGTAGGTTTTCTTAAATAAATAAAGCAGTCAGGGTCAGAGCTAGTAGCTTGCCCCAATCCTAAATAAATGAAGAAATTTGAAACCCTTTTATATAGGACAATGGGGGAAAGATTTTAGGAGTGTCCCTTCTCCTACCCTATCCCATTTTAATCTTAGACACTCCAAAGTGCTATTGTGTTGGAGCTCCCTTTAATACAATCTCATATTTTTGTTAAAAAGTTCCAACAGATTTATTATGAGAAACGTAAGTTTTAAATTATAGGCATGTTTCTTTCCTGGGAAACTTATTTCTTTGGCTGCTAGATTTTTCATTAAGAGGGATTTGCGGTTTTTGGATATTTGCTGCCACCAACAGGCCAGAACCATCCCCCCCCCATTTTATCCACCTCAGCTAGCTCTGGAGAGTTTAAATTGAAGGACCACCGTATACTCTGAGTGCTGAATGAAAACCTGTATGCTAACTATTCACCAGCAAGCCTAATCATGCATGCAATGTTGGTTTGAGGAAGCATGTCTGAATCTAAAACCAGTCATCCAGATTCCTGCTTATTGAGATCAAGCAGACACCTTTACTGTACTCTTTCTAGTACCTGCTAAAAACATGGTCTTTTCTAATGGGATAATTATCATGACCTTGTAAATCTGTTGCATATTGAAGCACTTTACATCATATTTTTCATCCTAGTGCCAAGCCAGAAATAATACATTGTGACTGCAAGCAATTTCCCCCCACCTATTCTCTTTTACAGGGCACCGTCATTGCAGAATTAACTGTCTATGATGCAGACACCACCCCTATTTTCCCTATAGAGAGTAGCAGGAAGAAGTACACTGGCACCATAAGTACATCTGATCCATGGATCAAGGAGACATTTCAAGTGGGGCACAACTTCCATGAGATCTTGTTCAACCCAAATGGCAGCCAAGTGAGGGGAACACGACACGAGTACAGTAAGTTTATGTGGGTTATTATTCCCAAAGGAGGAGTTCTGCATTTTGCTGCCTTATCCAGCTTTTGAATCATAAACTGGAGATGTGAGATAATAAGTAATAGTATCAGACTTCCGGGAGGGCAGGGAATGTCATGAGATAATAATGCAGTGTGGTCCAGTGGCCAGTGCTAAAGAAATAATTCTGATGCTGTAGCAATAATCCTTTCAGCCAATAGGGGCAGTATAGAATAGCCATGAATTCAGGGTAGACAACCTGGTAACCTCCAGACATTCTGGACTAAAAGTCCCATCAGATTCAGCCAAAATGGCCAGTGGCCAGGAATTATGGGAGTCATAGTCCAGAACATGTGGAGTGTTCCACATTATCCCTTTCACAGATAACGGACCTGACTAATAACCATTGGTGGAAGTAGAATCTCCTATGCTTGTCAACAAACTAGGACTTGTTTGAGCGCTGCACTGTAATTATTTATCTATGCTATTAGATTATTATCAGCAACAGACATGGCCCTCCCTTGAGAATTGGGGCAACAATTGGATTTTGCCATGGAAAAGTGTTTCAGTTTTGAGATGTTCAAAGAAACCAAGGTTGCCTTTTATTAACTAAATCCCTTACAATAAACTCCCTTTACTATGGAAGGCAAGAATATGCTAATGCAAGTTCATGGCCAACCATGGGAACTTGCCAGGTATGCTTGAAAATCCTAACCAACAATGGAATGCCATTGTGCTCACAGTTCAACAGTTCAGGTTCAGCACCTTCAGTTCAGTTCATTTGTTGGCATAATTCCCAGTTGTGTTAGTGGGCTAAAGATATAGATTTGTATCCTAAAATAAACCAGTTAACAATTTTTAAGTTCAAGATGGTTTGGACCATTTTCAAATTTTATGAGATGGAATTAACTGGCCTTTTCAATATTTATATGGTGACAAGAAACCAAGAGCTTTTAATTGCAACGGTTGTACAAATGCATATGGTCAGATTATATTCCAGTCTGTGCAATGAATAGTAATACTGTTTCCTTTAAATGAAAGTATAATAACTGTTCTGGTTCAGACATAACAGTCTTGGTCCAACAAGCCATGCTTTATCAGATCAAAAATGAGCCTTTCACCTGCATTCTCCTGCAGGTTGTTGTTATTTTAAAATACAATACAGGGGACCCTCCGGATATGAACTTCATTCATTCTGGGGGTCCGTACGCACCCCAAAAAGTCCGCATCTAGAGGTGCCACTTCTGTGCACGTGCATGGCGCAATAGAGCACTTCTGCACATGTGCGTGTGGTGAAACCTGGAAGTATACACTTCCGGGTTTGCCGCGTTTGCAACCCGAGTTATGTTACCCGAAGGTAACGTAACCCAAGGGTCCGCTGTATTAAAAGCAGTTTAAAGTAATTGCAATCAAGATAATATGGTAGGTCCTAAAATATATATCTCAAGGGTCCAAGCCCAGAATAAAGAGGTATGTCTGATGAAAACTGCATAATAAAGGTGCCAGACACACCTCTGTGACAAGTATGATTGAAAGAGGGCTGAAGAGCCAATGTTGGGTCATGTAACTGTTCCAAATAAGATTGTTTCTTCTGTTTCTCCCTGATGCACATGCTTGGTGGGGTTTTTGATTTGTCTTATGGAACAGAGCTCTGCACATCATTATGCCTGTGCCCAATTTTTGTCATGAGCTCTACATGGTAGAGTTTGAGACTCTTGATCTCAAAGTTGTGGGTTTGAGCCCCTCTTTGGGCAAAAGATTCCTGCATTGCAGGGGGTTGGACTAAAAAATGCTTGTGGCCCCTTCCAATTCTATGACACGCTGATTCTACGATCTGCTCTTAGGGTGGCTTTTTCATTCCTGCATGCCAAACCACTGCCCTGCTTTCTGTGTCCACTGGATGTCTCTCTTGACCACCTTTTTCTTTCCCCGAGAGAATGTCCCTGAAGTGTTTATGTATTGCGAACTTAATGAGTCCAGTCTTCTGTTTCTGCAGGACTGGTGTTAGGCAAGAGCATTTCAGTTACTGAAAGCAGCTCCCACCAGGTGGACGTTATTGTGAACGACACAGAATACCAGGGGCCTAACAAATCCCTGATGCTCCACTTCAATGTCACCATTCTTCCAATCAGCATCCAGTTTTCAAATGTGACATATCAGTTCACAGTGAACAGAAATGCTGCCAACTTCTCACAAGTAAGGATTGTGTACTCTTTTGCTCCATTTGGAAATTCAGGTTGGAATATACCGTTGGCTCATGCCAGAAAATGTTTATATAAATGAATATCCTTCAGAGGTTGATTATGTCCTTTGTTGTCTTTCCAACTTTTTTATTTAATTAAAAAAAATAGTATAGTTTCTTGTGCCAAGGGAGGGCATGTTTTGCTAAGGAGTGCTTACTCTCAGGTTGGAAAGAGGGCACAAAGAGTCCCCTGCCATTTCTGGGGAGTTTCATTCCAGAAGGGAGATTCCTCTTTCTTCTCATACAGTTTCTCAGCAATGATGGTGCAAGGTGTGGGGATTCTTCCTTGTTTTCTAGTCTGTCCACTGCTGCACTTCTAGGGTTGTAGAAACCAGTCCCTCTGTTGACCAACCTCTAGGTTGAATATTGTAGTGTGTCAAACCTTGGGCGTGTGGGGCTGTTCAATAGACATTCTAGGGAGTCTTGAAAAGCGACATCATAGTAGGCAATTTCAGGGCCACTCAAAAGGTCTGAAAATGTTCATATTAGGGATTTTGATCTTTTTTTAAAAAAAAAATCCAGTTGTTTAGAAATTATCAAAAATTAAGCGCACCTCATGTGAGAGTCTTACAGTGATGGCAGCTGGGTTAAGCTCACTGGGGAACCCTCCCTGCTGACTTCCATTGATGGGTATCTGCCACCCATCAGCCTACCCTGTGCTAGATCACACTGCTCCTTCATTTCCTACACATTTACCCTGCTATATGTTGTTCGTCTTTCAGTAGATCCAGAGTACTGGCTGAGTGTACATTCATTTTTTAATGAATGGGCATGATGAAATGAAGGGCCCTTTGTTTCATTTGTTTTTATTAAAGAAATGAATGCATGAGTTCTAAAATGATTCCAAGCATTGTATAATTAATCTGTTACTCAAAACTATTTTAGCTTTCATCCCCACCCCCCTTTATGAGTCAGAATAGGTCAGCTGGAGGTTTCAGAGAGAGCAGGGTGTCAGCTCAAACACATTGTAACCAAAGTGTCCAACATTCTGGTTGGTCTTTTCCCCCCATAGAACCTTCTAATCATAGTGCTAAGGAGACGGGAATTGTGAAAGTCTATAAAAGAGGGAGAGAAATGCCTGTGTTTTTCTTTTCTTTTCCCTTGCAGATTTTCTCCTCCGTTAGTGAATATTTGCAGGCCCGTCTTTTGGTTGGTTTGTTCTTTGTCTTTCGTAAAAACAGTTCCCACTCAGTCACCCCTTGCAGTTCCTTGAAGCGTTTTCAATCCATTTCACACTGTATTACCCCTACCTCTCCCCATTCCCTTGTGTTTACTTACTTAAAGTATTTTCATCTCACTCATTGCTTGACAAGGCTTCTTGAGTGCCCTACGTTAGATTGATAAAAACAGTAACATATGATTAAGGCAGTAAAAATGGGCTATTTAAAGAGGTTGCACTTATGACAGTTTGCTGCTGCTTCCTCTCCTGCTCACAGGGCAGTTGGTTTTTAATGGCCACCGGGAGAGGAAGAAGGGACCATTCTCTCCTGGTGAAGTGATTTGTAGTTTATATTTTAGAGAAATACATTAATTAAAAGTTACATGATCTCAGTAAATTGTACCCTAAGTCTACTAATGTTGGATAGCCCCCACAGCCTGTGCAAGTGTGTGAATTGGGGGAGACTGGGTGAGCAAGTGGCACCCACATAGTTGCAGAGCAATTTAAGCTTCATGGGTCCACAGTGGTTAATGGCTGCTGGTAATCTGTCAACACAAAAACTGCTACATCCAAAATCCACTTGGCAGTGGCTGAAAGATGCTGTGGCAAGCAGAAAACACCCACACCTGGCAGCGGACACAAAGACACAGAATTTCCACTGATGACACCAAATCCTGACGTACCACCCACCCAAAACACACACAATCACTAACACATGCACATAACAAGCACACCCCAGTGCAACACTGTAAACAAATGCATGTGCACACGCTGGTACCCCTCAAACGCACAGGAATCACAGCCCCCGCATGCTCCCCCGCAAATCAAGAAACCATGACAACACAAAGAGAGCAATGCGAAGGAGAGCTTTATTGTAACCAGGGAGCCATGGAAGCCCACACAGTCGCAGCAGCATGCAGCGATGACAGGTAGACCAAATACCCCTCGCTCCCCCAGGGGACATCCCCCCCTCAGGTGTGGCAGGTGGAGGTGAGCAGGTACATCAGTACCCTGTTTCTCATATTTTAAGACATACCCATAAAATAAGCCATAGCAGGATTTTTAAGCATTCAAGGAATACAAGCCATACCCCGAAAATAAGACATAGTGATAGGCGTAGCAGCAACGCTGGCCATGGCAGGAGGAGGAGGAGGAAAAAAATAAGACATCCCTTGAAAATAAGCCATAGTGGTTTTTTTTGAGGAAAAAATAAATATAAGACATGTCTTATAATATGAGAAACACGGTAGTGGCAATGACACCACAGCTCACATCCTAACCATACCTAGATTGATGGCCTGCAGCATTGGATAGTGGAACACCAGTCTCTCCCTGGTGGCCCACCCATGACCCTGGAGGTAGTTGCTGGTATGGCAACAGAGCATCATTCTCCCCCTGCAGCATGGGGGAAGAAGCAGAGCATGTCTGGAGTGGCTTAGCGCATACCATGCGTACCTCCTATGGTTGATGCCAGGCGCCTCTGCAACCTGTGTGGTTGTGAACTGCAAAGCAAAAAACATACAAGAGTGAGCTTATAGACACAGGTGTCATATTGGCTAGCGGCTTTGCAATCTTTTACTCATCTTAGGCACCTAGTGTACTTAGTGTGAGGTTGATTTCCCCAGATTGAGCCCAGCCCATTCTTCTTCTTCTTCTACTTCCTATGTGACTTCAGCTGGGAGGGGTTTTTATACTTATCTGTTTTCCCCTCAACAGTGAAGGTCTCAGTTATGTTGTATCCTAACCGACCCAACACGGCAGACTTGGGCTTCTGATTGCACCTGGTGTGTTTGCTGCTCCTATGAGTGTCTTTAGTTGAATTTGCAAAGTTAGTTCTATTTACAGTTAGTTTAGATCACGGTTGGGCTTTGCCTTTTTGTTGTCTATAAAATGGGCTCCCTTATTCTTTTCTGTCTAAAATTTCAGATAGGATCCTTTGGAGGAGAATTTCTGAAAGTTTAGTGCCTATTGGATAGAGGAAAAAAAAACCCAAAAAGTTGCAAAAGCAGCAAAACAGAAACTGGGTATCCTATTGAAGGCAATGGGAGATGAAAACTAAATAATATATTAAAAAATTATGAATGAAATAACTAAATAAATGAGGTTTTAAAAGTAAGACTGAATGGATGAACAAAACTAAACATTCCTCTTCACCCCTGTAATTAGCTTAACAATGTTTCTGCCCCATTTTTGAACAGCATATAAAAATATACTCTGAATGCCTCCTCCTGAGTCTTGTAGATTGAATATACATTACAGATGCATTCCATATGTTTGTGCTTCAGGCTTTCTTCAGGCTGGCTTGCTTTTATCAGCATGTGGAGTTCAGGCATCAACTTATTTACTGTTCTGTCCTGTGGAAACTTTCTAATGCAGATTTTCAGGAAGAGAAGAAATAATCAAAATACTTGGGATTTTGAGCTTACCCTTCCATAAGAAGTGTCATTCAGTCTCTCTTACAGACACAGGAAATCAGAACCCTCCCTTCTTTGTTCAATCTGAAGGGTGGCAATTGTAGTAATAATTGCTACTGCATTCTAAGGGGGGAAATAGCTAGCAAGCTTGCTCTCTCTGCTGTGCAGGTATCATCTCACCTAAGCCAAGTGCCCCATGCAAATGCCCAGTCATGTGGAGCCCCAGTTTGTTTGGTTCTTGCCCCAGAAGGGAAGGAGGCAAGTTTGTGCCTTGACCATATCAGGTTGGTACATAACCCAATGTGCATATGATTTTGGGCATAGTATCTCCCCTCCTTCTTCTCGATTTGGCTGTCAGTTTAAGATCTGCAGCAAGTATTTTGGTTCAAGCAGCTCACTCCCTAGAGGGTGGCACTCCACATTCTTGAAGTATTAGGCATAATCTGGAATGATTAGCTAGCACGGGGGAGTGCAGGACGAACTAACGCAAAGGCGAAATGGCCTTTTGCCCCGAGGAGAATATGAGAGTATGAAGAAGCAATTAACCTTTGGGCTGATGCCATTTCTCCATTTTGACAGCCAAGTGAATGAATGAAGAAGCATGAACATGGCCCGGCAGCAACCTGTCCCACATCAAAAATTTAACCTCCCAATGGCTTCAAAATGGAGGCTCTATCCACTTGTTCTCGGGCAAAATTATCACGTGTGATTTTTTTTTTTTTAAGGAGGGAAATGTTCTGTGAATCTCACAGTATGCATACTTTCCATTTGGATTGCAGTTGAGGATAGAGATACAGTACTGTACATACAAATGAAATGAGATGCTGTATCTTTTTAAATTTGTGTTTTCTTGTCTGGTTGTAGAACAAAACATCTTGGGGCACTAATTGAGCTCAGTTCATCAAATGTGTGCAGAGTTATCCTTGGGGTGTATGTGTGTATATGACAAGAGAGAGAGAGAGGATTTGTAAACAATGAGCCCCAAAGGCCATTATATATAGAGGTACATGGACCATCTGTGCAAATGTCAAATGTACATAATAGCATTTACCGTTAACTTTGCATTGAAATGTCACATGCCTTCTGTACCATGTGAAATTCATGGCTTTTGGGATCTGCTGTTTGCAGTGTTATCTTCTGCACTCATCTCAGTGTGTGCATGTGTGTGACCTATCTACCAGGGAGGTCACTCAATGTGTCTTAGTCTGTGAAATCTTATGCCACAATAAATCTGTTAGTGTTTTAGTTGTTGAATGTTGGCTACTGTCAGGTTACCAATCAGGAAAATCCCATTCAGTTGGCCCCACCAACTTGGTTGCAGTGTTCGCCTACATGTGAAAGAGCACACCGCAAAGCAATTCCACCATGGTTTGGTGGCTGTGAGAGGAGGCCTGCCTTTCTATGGCCCTGCCTTGAAGTCATGCTTACAGCCCAGTCCTGTGCAAGTCTGCTTGGAAGTAAGCTCTGCAGAATGACATACAAGTGTGGATAGGATTATGGCTTTAAATATGGAAGCCCTGTGTAGATGCTTCTTCACATATTTAAATGTGGTTTCCCCAACCACATGAGCAAGAAAATTATTGTTTCACCTGCAAACAAGTACTGTATTCGTACCAATCCAGTTGTCATCAGATCCCACATTGTGTGAAATTGTGTCCAGAGTTGCAGAGCATTAACACCTTTGAATACATTGTTGCTTGTCTATAACATTAACTGTTGATAACATGCATGAGGCCACCATTAGTGCTGCTTCAGTACTTTTGTTGCTGGTGGCATTTTTGATGATGATTTCTTTTTTTCTTTGAGCCCAGATAGGAAAAATCTGCATTGACAACTGCATGAGGTTTTATGGCGTCAACATCACCTATAGCTTACAGACCCCCAATGTCAGCTGCTATGCTGTGGAGATCGCTCAGGGCCCTGAAGACCAGTATGGGACCCTCTACGTGAATGATTCTGCTGTGCTACAGAGACCTGACTGTAAAGAAATCCAGTACACTGTACTTGCTAAAGAAGAGCAGAGCAGGAAGGAAGCTCTCACCCATGTTACCATTGTCCTTGATGGATCACGTAAGTTGCCTCTGGGCTTTGGTCTTTCCGGTGAATACGCAAAGCCTCCAATACTTGAATATGCAAAATATTTGGTTATTCAGACCTTTTTATGCAGCAGCCCTTGCATGTGAGATATAGGCCCCAGGGAGCCTGTTAACACCCTCCCTTCTCTCACTCTGGAGAGCAACACAGAACTGTGTTGTTGGATGAAATCCTTTGAATTCAAAGGAAAGAATATGCTCTTTGCATTTTGTAAGCATTGGGTAGACTCTTACAGAATTTTCTGGTGATAGTATAGCCCTTCTCCTCCTCTTCTTTATAGCTATACATACCGATGATGGTTGCCCAGACTCATGTTCGATGAGCAAGACCCGATCAGAGTGTGAAGAGTGTGGTGGCCTTGGAGCGCTAATGGGAAAATGCCAATGGAGACAGGGAAGTGGTAAAGGTATGTCCAGACATTCAGCAATTGAATGGGAATCTAGAGTAGGGCGGAACTGAAGAGAGCATTGAAGAGCATGGACAATTCTGTCACTGGGAACCTCAGTTGGATATTGAGGACATTCAGGGCATTCTTTGTTACCCTGAGTTGCAAACATATTAATATTATTTGATCGTTTTATTCCTTGAGCAGCCTTTACTGCTGTGTGTGTGTGTGTGTGTGTGTGTGTGTGTGTGTGTGTGTGTGTTTATGTTTATACTTAAAGATACTGGGAAACCAGATATTGTGATTGCAACCTATAAGAAGTCAAATACGTTCTCCATTCCATTCACCCTTTCTCTTAGACAAACACATTTGTATGAGATTTTGTGTAGGATTGAAGAATAGCTCTGACAAACTATGTAATCTATTACATAATCAGTATAAATATGTCACTGATAAGATAGCTTTGTTTGAAGTGGCAGGATATGTATTTAAAGGTGAATTCCTTCAGACCAATATAGTATATTGCCATGGAGACAACTTATATTAGGATCTGTTTGAGTCAGTCTTGGAGGTGTACAGCAAGCAGCTGGAACAGTGGCTATGATAAACCACAAAAAATCAAAAGAATTACTATGAGCTTCTTCAGGGGGTGTTCCAAGGCCTGAAGGAACCAATTTGCCTTGTAAATGTTTGCTGCTAAAATTTAGCAAAGTCCTAATCAACTTATTTGAAGAGGCGTAGAAAGAGCTTTCAGATTCAGAAAGTTACCTGAACTGAAAAATAAATATAATTACAGTCTTTCCTTTGACGGTTTCATGCAGCATCACTTTAGGAAGAGTAAAGGGTAATTTTTCAGTAGCTCATCTTGCAGTGTAAAGATGCTGAGGCCACAACATGCTAAGTTCCTTCCTTTGTTTCTTGTTCTTAGGAATAACAACAAACTATTCCACCTGCAGTCCAAGCATCAAGACCTGCCCGGATGCTATCTGTGATGCTGTTGAGAGCAGAGATAAAAAAATATGCCCTCAAGATTGCACAAGTATGGAATCTACACCTTTCAATTTTCTTTTCTACTGAGTTTTGCTTTCTTACTTCTGGGTCAAGCTATTGCTTTATCTTAAATGTGAACCAGGGCCAAAAGGTTTACAACTGTCTTCAAGGTTGTGCAAGCTTCTTTTAAGGCAGATAACAGCTGTGTTACTTTTTTGCATCCAGAGTGATTTATGCAGGATGCCTGTATAAATATTAGAATGTGCTTATTCTGTATTTTATTTTATTGTTTTTTAAAAAATAGCCATGACCCAAAGAACTACTCTAGGAACATAACAAGAGATTTTCTACTTGGTCTTTCTCTGCTGGTTGTTTTATTTTTGTCCAACCATAGCCACTCTGCATTAGTGGCTGCTTCTGAAGATGCACAGAATTTCAGGGTGGCTATCTCAAAAAAATGACCTGGAATTAAAAACACAACATAGATTCAAAATACCCTGTTTCTCATATTTTAAGGCATCCCCATAAAATAAGCCATAGCAGGATTTTTAAGCATTCAAGGAATATAAGCCATACCCCGAAAATAAGACATAGTGATAGGCGCAGCAGCAATGCCGGCCACGGCAGGAGGAGGAGGAGGAAAAAAATAAGACATCCCTTGAAAATAAGCCATAGTGTGTTTTTTTGAGGAAAAAATAAATATAAGACGTGTCTTATAATATGAGAAACACGGTATATTTTTAAAAGAAAGGTTATGTCTTGAAGGTACTGGTTTCTATTTTATTAAAATGTGATAATTCTCACATTAGGGTCTGGTGTTGCAGCTAAACTGCACCATGAGTTCTAGTTCCATAGTTACTGGGTTGAGTGGTTATATTCAATAATAGCATACATCCTGCCTGGATAGTTTAATGTTCAGTTAAAGGGTTATATAATGTAGTTATACTTAGCACTTTTGTTGAGTGCCTTGAGCCAGAGTGTCTCCGAGCACTCTGCAAAAGTTGTTAAGTATCTTTATTGCCATTTAAGATGAGGAAATATAATAGGAAAAAAGGCTAAACTCATTCTTCCAAGAAGTGAAAAGGGATATTATTTTCCTGGTTCTCCCATTATCCTCCTCCTGTGTGATATACTGGGCTGAAGTCCAAATTTAATGTGTGTGTATTTCTTAGTTACCTATGTATTGTAGTTAAGTATGCTCAGGGTAGCATTCTTATGCTGCAGTCCTACATTTGACCCCCTTGGTTAAACTCAGTGGGATTTACTTTGAATAAGCAACAGCAATAGGCTGTAAGGGTTCCCAGCAATTCACCCATTCAGATACTGGCCTGGCGTGTTGAGTCTCAGAAGACACAGGTGCACTCATGTGTGTGACAGGTACACCTATCACATTTGATACCCAAACCACAAATTAAAGTGGGGTTCATTGTTCTAGTGGCAGCTTGCCCTTGCACAGAACTGTGCGATAGTAGGAAACCGACTCAGCACTGTGTTATTGTAAGCAAAATACTATGCTTCTTTTATATTCGGGAATGCCTGTGCACTTCTTAATGGATTCTCATCATCAGCTGGCACTGACTGGTTTGCCAAGCCTTGATGAAAAATCTTCTGTTTAAACATATGGTTCCCCACATCCCTCTGTGGTAGGAACGTCCACTGGAAACTGCTGCAAGGTTCATTTTCTTATGAGGAGAGAGCACTGGAAACACAAGGCATTTGGGGGGGGGGGACATCTGTTTATTTACAAGTATACACACTGAACATGGGGTAGCAGACAAGCACGGAGAGAAAATGCTCATCTGTAAAATACAATCAGTTTTCCCCAAAGCAAACACAGCATCCACTTGGACCACCCATCCAGTTTTTCCTGTCAGCTGCAAAACTCAGACCTTTGTCCCACTTACTGCTACATTCCAAAACCAGACTGTTTCTTCCTCGTCATGCATGCTTGCGTGCATTGACAAAACATTGCTTTTTACTCCCACCTCCAGTAAGCAAGTATACCCTACATTTTTCCATTGGAAGCAACAATTCATCATTAGAGCTCATTTGAGGAATACATAGTAGATGTTAGACAGGCAAAAGCTAATGGATAGTCCATTCTTTTCCTTGACACTCATACAACCCAATAATTTTTCCATTATTGTCATGCTCTGCTTTCCCTATTCCTCACACCTCCCAGTGGTCTTCCCAAACCCTTCCAGTTGTGTTGGACTACAACTTCCATTTCCCCCCTGACTGTTAGCCACACTAGCTGGAGCTCATGGGAGTTGTATTCTGGAAGATGCCCTTATTGAGGAAGACTGGCCATTCTTCATTGCTTCCAAATCACCTCCTCCTATCCATGCCTGCTTCCCTATCCTCCTTTGCTATGCTGTAGCATCAACCTGCCTTGTATTTTATTTGAATCTGTTATTGAGCACCCAACCACAGCCACCACAATGGCACTTGGGAAATAAATCCGTTCCACCTATTGCTGCAAGAGAAGTGATGCCCATTTCCGAGTCCTGTCTGTCTCTCCTGTTCCACCGGCTTGTGGGGAGGGGAGAAAGAAAGCTATGGTTTGCAAGCAAGAGCAGCAAAGCAGAGACGCTCCACTTGCAAATGCCAGCCTTGTCTCTCCCCTGCCAATCAGTGGGGGAGAAGAGAGAAATGAGCCATCCCTCTGCTCAGTGCTTTGAAGTGTCCCTTGCAGGATTCTGTGCACAGAATGATGCATACAGTTACATGTGGATAAGCACCATTGATTTGCTAGGACTCAGTCATGGCGTAGTGGGCAGGATTATAGCTTCGAAGACTATTTTCAGTAAAGTAAAGCTAGCTGTGGTGTAGCTGCTTTTGCACATACAGCAAATCTATACACCATTTTGAATTACATTTCACGTTTGTCTCTACTGTCATATTTTAAGGCAGGCTGTTTTGTGGCAGCAATTGATAATCATCATAATAGCCACACAAAACAAGGTCTCATGCGATTGCTTCTTAGAGCTAAGCCCCAAAGTCAGGTGTCACTTTTTGTTCCCAGATTTGTTTCTCCTGTTTTTACAAACGAAATTTCAAATGCTCAACAGAATAAACCCGCAGAACATACTGACATGATATATTGAGCCCTGGCTGTGGAATGGTGCATGCTCACATTTGTGTTTAATTTAGGGACCAACATTGTTGGTGGCCACCAGAAAGGCCTGAATGGACTGGGAATCAAGGCAGGACATGGAGTTTGTCACTGCTTTCCAGGAACTAGCTGTTACTGTGAGAAAGATGATATCAGAGGTAAGTCTGAAGTTCATTTACTGACTTTACGCTTGTGCTCTCGAATGCTCCAACACTTTCATCTTTGATAGATAAAAAAATTCTATGTGTGTGCTCTCCCTCTTTCTCTCTCACATGTATATGGGATGGAAGGATGCATGCAGGACACGACCGCAGATGGATAGTGTATTTCTTCCTGCCAAGGAAACATTCAGTACGCAACGAGATTTTGATGTAGGAGCACATTGAAATGAGTGATCATCCTCATGCATTTTCTAATGGAAATAAACTTCCACATTTAGCTGCCACCATCTCCTTACTGACTGCCCTCAGGTCACTGTGTGCTCGTTGTGGATTCTGAATTCCACATGCCTATGACTTACAGCTGGGATATGCGCTCTCCAGAACACCCAAAAGCATTTCCCTGACTATACTGTAAAGCAGCACACATTGCATGAGTTGGGGGCAATTGTGTTGTGTGCTTCCTTGCCCCAAACCTTTGTCAATGGCAAGCACTCATAAGATGCTGGCTGCAACTCATTTGGTAATAAAATCAGCTTCCAGGGGATGGGAAATTCCCTGTGGCCATGTACACTGATTGCACTATGGTAGTAGTAGTAGTGATACAATATGGAGATAATTATTGTGATGTTTAGATTATCATTTTTAAATAGAGATGGAAATGAAGAAAGAGCAAGCACTTTTAATTTTCCAAGGACTTTTTTTTAAATTTAATGGCTGACATTATCCTTTAATTAACTCTTGATCAAAAGGGAGATTGAAGAAAATTAAAGATTGAGTGGGATGGGACTGAAAAGAACTAAAGACAGAAGGAAGTATCTCAAAGTTGGCTTGATTTGTCAACACTGATCAATGCAGCCTGCTGATTTTAGGGAGCAAGTATAGCAGCTTGTTAGCAACAGTAAAAGCTGCTTTAACATTTGAGAGGACGTTAGGTTGCTGATGTAGGTGTTCCTCTACTTCAAGTTGTTTTCTCCTAATACAGTGGTACCTTGAGTTACAAACGCCTCAGGTTACAAA
This sequence comes from Zootoca vivipara, assembly GCF_965207765.1. Classification (NCBI taxonomy): domain Eukaryota; kingdom Metazoa; phylum Chordata; class Lepidosauria; order Squamata; family Lacertidae; genus Zootoca; species Zootoca vivipara. Next base: position 17,535,414 of record NC_142588.1, read on the forward strand.
TGCTTCAGGTTACAAAGTCCGCTGACCTGGAAGAGTTACCTCGAGTTGATAACTTTCCCCCAGGATGAGAACGGAAATCGTGTGCTGGTGGCGCAGCGGCAGCAAGAGGCCCCATTAGCGAAAGCATGCCTCTAGTTGAGAACAGTTTCAGGTTAAGAAAGGACCTCCGGAATGAATTAAGATCGTACCACTGTACTTGCTTTCAGTAGAGATGCTTTAAATGTGATTGTTAATTGGCGCGGAAAGAAAAAAAATGTGGCAAGTGCCGTGACAAAATTATTCTTTATCCACAGAGCCATTGTGTGATTACATGTGCAAAACTGTGATTGCAGGAGGAGTCCTGCTATCCTTCATTATTTCGGTACTCCTTTCTTCCTACTTCATCCATCGGTATCACAAGAATTCTCCAAAGCCACCTATTGCTTCTGCAGAGATGACCTTCCGCCGCCCTGCCCAGTCATACCCCATAAGCTACTCATCGACAAATGTCCGCCGGCCATCAATGGACTCTGAGAACCAGATGTCAGTAGACACGTTCAAAATACCTGTAAGTTTTTCCAGTTTTCAGCTTCTTACAATTCAAGGCATATGGAGAACCAGCTTCTATTTACGACTGCTGATTTACCAAGTGTGCAGAAGAGTTCCTGGTTTACTCCCACCATTGTATTTATTTTTCGAATCCTTCTAACAGCTGCCACCATGTATCTTTACTATGTCTGCTGTTTACTAGACCCTTAAATCTACACAGTAGCGGTGGCACTTTCAGTTTGGCATAAAACATGCCAGGTTCACAATATAAGTAAATAAAAGTAAATAGTTGTTCGTTAAAGGTAAAATAAGGTAAACATTATATCATACCCTCCAACATTTCTTCAATGAAAATAGGGACAGCCCATTCCATAATGATAATTTTACTGTTTATAACCCACACATATTACTGGGTTGCCCCAACCACTCTGAAAAGCTCCCAACATATATAAAAGCATTATATATATATATTTAAAAACTTCCCTATACAGGATTGTCTTCAGTTGGCTCAGGGGGTCAGATAACTCCATACCATCCAACATTTCTCCAATGAAAATAGGGACAGCCTAAAGAAAAGTGGGACATTCCAGGATCAAATAAAAAACTGAGATGGCTTGTCTAAATCAGGGACGTTCTTAGAAAATAGGGACACTTGGAGAGTCTGCTATACTTAAACCAGTTACTGTTTCTTGAAGATTTAGGTTTGCTCTAATAAAGGCTACTGTTACTTGAAAAGGTAAAGGTAAAGAGACCCCTGACCATTAGGTCCAGTTGTGACCGACTCTGGGGTTGCGGTGCTCATCTCACGTTATTGGCTGAGAGAGCCAACATACAGCTTCCAGATCATGTGGCCAGCATGACAAAGCCGCTTCTGGCGAACCAGAGCAGCACACAGAAATGCCATTTACCTTCCCACTGTAGCAGTACCTATTTATCTACTTGCACTTTGACGTGCTTTTGAACTGCTAGGTTGGCAGGAGCAGGGACTGAGCAACGGGAGCTCACCCCATTGCGGGGATTCGAACTGCCGACCTTCTGATCGGCAAGCCCTAGGCTCTGTGGTTTAACCCACAGCACCACCCGCGTCCCTTTTTACTTTAAATGGTAGTTGCTTGTAATTATGGAAACTTACACAGAAGTGAAGGAGAGGAGGAGGGTGGGAGAGGAAAAACTGGCAGCAGGGAAGGAGGGGAGCAGAAATTAATGGAAGGAAGAGAGAGGAACGGCCCCTCTTAAGCAGATCAGTTCAGACCTCTGGCAAAAGTAATCTTGTCCCTTCTCTGATAGTTGATAGCTGTCTTGGGCAGAGAGATATACAGAAGGGGGGGCAGAAAAAGTTAAGGGGGGCCCTACCCACAAGGGGCACTAGCCCCACCCACAGCTGGCATGCAGCTACCAACAATTTATCCCTTAGTCAATGCAGGGGATAAGAATCCTATGCATAATGCTACTTATTAATATAATTCGTTCAGTTTTCTTTCATCGCGTAGCGCCAATGTTCATATAGAGTTTGAGATCTTGGAAAGTAACTTGCTGCAAGTTTATCTGCCTGAAAATTAGACCCATATGAATAGAAAACGTTCCATTCAATTCTGTGGTTGTTCCACCTAATACAATAGCTTGTTTGTTAGTTGTACGTCCTTTGGTATGGAACCATAAATGACCGCTTGTTCTACTGGAATGAACAATTAGATTACAGTTAACTAGTCCCCCCAGAAGTCTGCAACTAATTATTTTAGCGTTTCCTAGCAACCTCGTTTGGCTGCTCCTCCCTGCAGCTGTATCAGCCATACTAGTACAATATTAAAACCCGTTTGCTTGCTTGAGAAAATTTCAGCTTTTAAAAAGTCAAACGAATAGCAGTCTCTCTCTCTCTCTCTCTCTCTCTTTTTAAAAGATAGCTTGTGCTCATCATGACCACCTGCATTTATCCTGAGCTTTTGTTTTACTATGATTTGAGACCACATGTTTGCATACGTAGTTGTACCGACTAGGTCAGGAATGACCAAACTTGGGTTTCCCCGGCCCCCTTGCCATCCTTCCTGTGTCATATTGGGAGTCTCAGTTGCTATGCGCTGCTGCTTCCTACATGGCAGACAAGCCTTTCGTTTGCCATGGGGAAGAAGGGTGACTGCAAAGAGCCTTACAGCGCACAGCCTGACACACAAGCTGACACAGGGAAGAATTGCAGGGGCCGTGAGAGCCACATGCTGTACTCCCCCCCCCACCCTCCCATTTTCTAAAAAGTGACCTTTCATCTCTCAGAGAGAGGGGGGAGGGGGAGGGCTCACTTCCGACAGCACTGACTTGGCTGAACACCATGTAAGAGAACCACATGCTGTTTTTGCACCAGTAACAGGTCACCCCTGAGGCCTCTGTGTTACTGCAAAGGCCTCTGAGATGACTTGTGTGTTACTAGCTGGAGGATGAGTTGAGATTTGGCACGTGACATTCTCCAGCCTTGCTTGCACATTGCAGGCTCCCTTTCCAGTCAGGTTCTTGAACCTGGCTAGACTTCTGTAGGTGCAGCCAATATACTGGGGTAGGAGAGCTGAAAATACCGTATTGGCCCGGATATAAGCCGCACCTTTAAAATTGGAAGGGGAAAAGGGGGGGGGGATACCTGAATATAAGCCGCTCCATTCCTCGCTGCTCCTGGCTACATACTTGGGGGGGGAGCCGTGCTGCATTGTGTCAGCCTTTCCCCTTCCCTGCTCTCTCCCTTCCTACATGAAGGGCAGGCACCGCTTTGCCGTGCTCCTGGCTGCATACCGTAAGGTCGCAAATATAAGCCGCACTTTAACTTCTCACAGTTGGAATTTTGGGGGAAAGTGAGGCTTATATTCAGGCCAATATGGTAATACTGTAACAATATATTTCACATCTGGCAACCAAGGCACCCCTTTGGTTTCAGATAGTACATGGGTTGTCGAGTCTAAAAAGCCAATGGCACAGATTTTTTGAGGCCTCTAGCAGCCATGGTGGCTCATTCACCAGAAGCAATGTATTTAGCACTAACTCTGGAAGTGTATACTCGATTCTGACCAGACTAAGCCTACTGATGTATATTTTTCTCTAGGAGGCTTAGTTTGGTCAGAATTGAGTATGCACTTTCAGAGTTAGTGCTAAATACATTGCTTCTAGTAAATGAGCCACCATAGCCACCAGCATTTTGCCCTGAGCCACTGGAATAGAACGAGGTAATAAATAAACTGTCACATAAAAATGAAGAGTAACGTCAATAGTGGAAATATTCTTCAGACCCATATGCTACCTTAATTTGCACCAAATAATTTTATGGAATCTAGTTTATGAAATGATCACAGACACAGAGCCACAGGTTACCAACCTTAAAAGTCCCGTTATAAGATATGTGGAAAAAGCATCCAAATTAATATTGCTCACTTAACTTTTAATGCCTAAGCAAAACAATTCTGTTTAAATGGTAATCTGGTGCACATAAATGAAAGGGCAGAGAGTGAAGGCTCAGTTCCAGGAACATTAAGCTCAATGTGGTTGCTAGTGTCGTAACTTTAAAAATCCTTCTCTGCACAGCGGGGAATAAACGTTGTCTCCCTAGGCTATATTTAGATGTTAGGGAATGATACTTTCATAGAGGCATCTATGCTGTTTGCTTTTGTTTCTCTGTTGGTTTATACAGTCATCACTGTTCTGTGACTGTCAGGCTTGATAGGTTCCCGAAACAGAAAGGCAGTTGTCTGAGATGAATGGTTGAATTCTAAAACAAGCCTCCCTTCCCCTTCGGTTTCCTCAAGCTAATAAAACGGTGAAATATTTTTACCCAAGAGCATTTACTCCTCATTTCTGGCAACACTGATGGCAGGAGCGTAGATAGTTTTCACCCCAATTGCCACCTATCGTGTGCATATACTGGCTTCATAGTTTTATAAAGGGCAACTGCACCTGGGAACTTCAGGGTTGGGAACTAGTCCAATAAATTTTCATGGGTTGTGTGTGATCAGGCCTCAGAACCTTCTTCAGTGCAGCCACTGTGTTTGGCAAGCAGGAAAATAAAAACCATTTGGGTTGGCCAGGTCTGGTATATATTATTGCTCTACCAAAAGTTATCTTCTGTGGTTTTTTCAACCATTATCCATCAGTTAATAAGAAAAGAAAGTGAAGGTTGTCTCTAGGCCTGGGCAATATATCAATATGAGGAGCAGACTGTGATGTCGGCTTCACTCAGCAGTGTATCGCTGGTGAAACCGCCACCACTCCTGAGTCCTTCTGCTAGCGACTTTCTCCAGTGAGCATTGCTAGCAGAGGGACTCAGGAGCGGTTGCGGTTTCACCAGCGATATATCACTGAGTGGAACCGCCATCCCACTCTGCCTTCATACTGCGCAGAGGGAGAAAAAAATCTGCATCTTTTAACTGCTTGGCTGAGGAGTGTTCAGTTACCGCTCCCCTCAACTGAGCAGTTAAAGGATCCCCCAGCCTGGCGCTGGCTCCCATGCAAGCAGGAAGAGCACCGGGCATGGCTCTGCTGGGGCTGGGGATTGGGAGCCCTCTCGCATACAAACAAGCTGCCTTGTCCCAGACTGCTAGGGGCTGGGGTGAAACCACCTCAGCTCCCACAATGAGAGCAGTGGCGATTTCACCAGGCACCTGGCAGTCTGGCGGCAGTGCAGTTTGTTTTTTCAACAGCGCGGTATATCGCCAGGTCACGATGTTTGGCTGGTGATATACCGTGGTGCTGAGAAGCTTATATTGCCCAGCCCTAACTCAGCATCCCCATGTCCCTGTGCTTCAATTAAAACCCAGATATCTCCTCCCTTAGGGCTTTCTCAGATCAGGAAGCACAAACAGCCAAGGAAAGGGGAGAGTGCTGAAGAAATGTTTAATGGAAAGAAAAATGCACATACCATGCTTGGCTAACTTGCAACAACCATAAAATAAGCTCAATCTTACACCCACTGTATTTTTTTTCCAAATAAAAAAATAAAAATCTAAAATTACCTGCTAATGCGGCAGAAAAGCAGAAACTTCTTTTGCAAGAGAATATAACTATTGGCAGATTAAAGAAGGTATTAGGGCCTTCCTTCCCCATTTGGCAGGTTGGAAACAGTATCACATGACCTGCAGCAGAAAGGAGAGGGAAGTGCCCCCATCAAATGCTGTTACTCTTCTGTCTCAAGAGATTTATTTTCCCTCCAACACAGGAAGATCCAAAGTGGGAATTTCCTCGGAAGAACCTGGTGCTTGGCAAAACGCTTGGAGAAGGAGAATTTGGGAAAGTCGTCAAGGCGACTGCTTTCAGGCTTAAGGGGAAGGCTGGCTATACTACTGTTGCAGTCAAAATGCTAAAAGGTACTTTTTCTGCAAGCGCCTGGAAATATCTGCAAATGATTTGGTAACTTATGACAGAGGTCCAGCTTGGAAGCAAAAAGCTGCCAGATCTCACATACGTTCCAGCCGGATGTCCTAAAGCATTCTATTTATATTCCGACATTTCCCCCTGTACTGCATTGATGAGGGCAGTCACTTCCACGGGGCACAAGGGCAGCTTGACTTAGCTTGGCCAATGTAGCTCACTTAAATTGTCATCTCAACAGAAGCGTTTCAAGAGCATTCTAAAAATGCTGCGCTTTTCAGCTTTAGCTGAACTCTTTCCTACAGATACTTTAAAGTACGGTATAAAAATAGCACCTCATTGTCACACATAATATGCGAAAGAGCAACATGCTCACCAGGTCTTTCTCTCTAACTATAGCTGCTCTATCGATATACAATGGCCAGATCTAGAGTATTTGGTTTGTCACAGCAGAGTGTGACAGAAGTGAAGCAGTAGCTTGGGAGGAAGGCCAGCTTGTCCATGGGTATACCCATTGTTCCTTCTGCTCTCCTTCATCTGCCTTCCTTTCCCTGCATGCAGCATGGTTGGGAAACTCTTAGCTTAGATATGCCAGGAGGGGAGAGAGAAAGCATGTGGCCTGGTGCGGTGCCACTTCCCCTTTCCCAAGCACATTGGCATTGGCCTGCAGTATATCAGGGGAAGCAGTGAAGGGAGGGTGAACCAAGGGAGATGGAAGGTAGTATTACCCGTCTCTGCAAAGTGGTAATAACAATTTCAAGTTGTGAAGTGGTAGGGCTACTAAGAAGCTGAAGATCATCTAGTTGAGATATCTGTACCAGGCAGAATGTTATAAACCTCAAACAGCAGTTAAGGCATTATTAGCCTGTTGTTGGCATCCATGTGTCTCAAGAGACAATGGGGGTGTGCCTCTGAGGTGAAGTCAAACTGCTGGAGAACCAGTGTCTGCTGTGGCTACAGAGATCAGTAACTCATGTGCTGTTTTTGCTGCGTTAGCAACACCAAAGTGACCTCTCAGGGGCGCAAGCTTGGGCAGTTTGTATGGAGGTCCTGGGCTGCCCAGATGAGAGCCAGCAATACATTGGGCACCAGCTTGGCTGCAGGAGTTGCTAGTAGGTGATGTACTGGATACCATCCAGCCATCTTAAGGACTCCAAATTTGGATAGAGTTTACTCCTTAGTCTTTTCTTCTCCCAAAGATGTCCTGCAAGGTAGTGGGACATTAACTTGTATCGCCCAGTTAATATTGTGACCATGCCTACAGTGCAAGATACCTTAATTCTCAGCATCCGCTTCCAGGTTCTGCTGAGTATGCAGTAACAGTGTCCCCCGTCCCCCGCAGAACAAAGGAGTATTAGCAACAGACATGATTTTTTAGTGCTGAATCATCTGCAAAATATTACTAAAAAGGAGTGGTTTCAGTTTGATGTCTTCTTTAATGTTTTCAAGTAGTTCTCTCTGTTTCCCTTTGCCGCCACATCACAGCAACTGTTTTCAGGCAAGGTACTCAAAACCATCAAAGAACACAGGAGATTGGATAGGAGCAGTCTGGCCTGCATTTGTTCCCTACCTGCTACATCTTCCTTTGCAATAGAATGATTAGAAGGTTAGGGCTGAGACATGAGGGGTTGTTATGGCAACCCAACTGTTAAAGGTGGGTGTCGGTTAGAGAATCTAGTGCAGCAAGTGTTTTCAAGATAATCTGGGATTCTCTCATGAAAATAAACAAGCATGCGTCACTTCATGCCTCTCAGTACCCTCTTCTTTGGCTTGGGTAGAAATCAAGGAAGCACTTTCAATCTCTCTATATATTATTCATTATTTTAAACCTCCTCTTCATCTGAAAAAGGCTCCCAGAGTGGTTTACATGAATAATTAAAACAAGGGAACACCTTGCCCCTAATTTGTTTAAGATGGTTATTTGCAGCCAGTAAGTGCCAGAGATCTAGGTAGTATGTCAGTATTTGAATATTATGGGAATAGTGTTTGTAATTAATATATGGTATTTCTTCTATTGCTCTGTTCTGCAGAAAATGCTTCCCAAAGCGAGCTAAGAGACCTGCATTCAGAGTTCAATCTTTTGAAACAGGTCAACCATCCACATGTCATTAAACTCTATGGAGCTTGCAGCCAAGATGGTAAGTGAGTCTCACTCATTATACAGGTGGGGACCATTTTAGGCATGTCCAATTTACACATGCCTGCTGACACATGGGTCCTTTTGGACCTAGAGGAATGGGGTGGGGTGGGGCAGGGTGGGCTTATGCGCATTCTGTCGGTGCGCACTGTGACCTGGAGCGCAATCCCCGTGGAAATGGGGAGTTGCCTGTATATAAAATAAGAGACGGTATGTAATCCCTAAAAGAGATACAAGCTTGGCACAGTCAGCCAATCAGTTTTTCAGTCCTGTGCCCCAAAGTATCCATCACCAGAGGAGGCTGCCTTTTATTTCTGCTGTGGCACTTTCACCGCTCTGGTCATTCCTACTTCCAAACATTTTCCACTGGGGGCCTGTTTTGGGGTCATATGATTGCTTTCCTGGTGAAGAGATCAGCAGAACTGGGCTCAGAGGAGGCTTGCAGCATCACCGGACTTTATTGGACAAAGGTGCTGCCATCCAATACATATGTGGTTAAGACTCCCATCGCATGTGCATTAGCCAGCTAAAGTGGTAGTACTTGTGGCCACCTGCTTTGGACATGACAGGGGCACTTTCACAGTGATAGGTACAATCCAGCAAAACAAGTAAGAAACACACACACACCCCTTACTGATAACTTTATAGGATTTGGTCAGTTGCCATATTGGCCTGAATGTAAGCCGCACCTTTAAAATTGGAGGCGGGGGGGGGGGGGAACCACCTGAATATAAGCCACTCCCTTCCTTGCTGCTCCTGGCTGCATACTGGGTGGGTGGGAGCCACGCTGCTTTCCCAGTGGCCTTTCCCCTTCCTCGCTTTCTCCCTTGGAGAGGGAGGACGGGGGACTACGCACGGGGCAGGAACTGCTTTGCTGCGCTCCTGGTGCTGTTTGTCCCATGCTCCTGGCTGCATACCGTAAGGTCGTGAATAGAAGCCACACTTTAACTTTTCACGGTCGGAATTTGGGGGGAAAGTAAGGCTTATATTCAGGCCAATACAGTAAATTACAGATGCTTAGTTTAGAAATAATATTCCAAAGGACGGTGCAATAAAACAGTCAGAGGGGGAATTATTAGTCTGGTAACTTGGGCATTCATCTCAATAGATCCAATGGCAATTGTTGTTGCATAGCAACAGTCTCACATTTGAAGGGGAACTGTGCCTTAAGGGACTGACATGTGATTTGTTATACTGCCATACTGAAGTTGGTTGATTTGTGCAGCCCTTATATTCAGCAGCACCCCCAGTTTCTGAACTTGCTAATCAGCCACATTCATTATATGTTTCCATATGGCACAATTTATAAGAATTTCATTTGTGGCTGACGGCATGTGGGGAAGGTTTTTGTCGTCTCCAAAGTCCTGGGAGCAGGGTTCCATAGGAGTCCCGGGGTCAGAGTTTTAGTGCCCTGCTTAGCATCTTTTCTCTCCTATGGCTAGCACAAGCAAGATAAATTACACAAAGTTCATGCAGATGTATTTAATTTGAATAATGTATACAGGCTGCAGCATCCTGCTCTTGTTGTTGTTGTTGTTGATATTTTTAAATCAAAGACACAAAGCCCTGCCCAACAAATATTAATACAGAGCTAGGTTTTAAGGTTGGTGAATGAGTAAAGTTGATACATGCTTGGCACTCTCGTGTTAGCCTGGTACAATAGGGGAGAATGCTAGGAATCCTGCTGTTTCTGGTTTGGATGCGTATATTCTCTACATTCTGTTAAAGCTAGGATAGGAGAGCTTTGAACCTCCAGGCCTCTGCGTTCAATATTGTAGCATGGGGGAGAGCATTCATGTGGGTGGCTATGATGAGGCAAAGCTTACTAATGGACTGAAATGTCAGGATCCTTTCTGCAGGAATCTATACTTGAGAGCTTTAACAAACCACTGTAATTAGTGTGCAGGGAGCACGAGATATTGTGAGGATTACTACGGGCTGCAGAATATAATGTTCATACCTTAAACTGAATGCTTTTGATTGGTTTCTCTGCACGTACCAATTTGCATAGAAATCTCCCTTAAACATTCCATAAAACCAAGGAAACGTCACAATTCATCTGTCTGACTTTGGAAGAAATGCAGCGTAACATCATTGATTGCCTTTCTTAGACAGGATACCCAAAGGCATGTTCCCAGAAATAAGCACTTTTTCATTTCAATTGCCTGTCTCCATGGTGGGAGAACACTTCTGAACATACCAGTTCACCTTATAGCACTGGGTTCTGTTGTGCTCTTTTTCATAGAAAAGTTTATATAATGTTCCTTTAGTGGGGTAGGAGAGCTGGGGGGGGGGCGTAATCACACCTGGAAACCAATGTGCCCCTTTGGTTTCAGATAGTACATGGGGTAGATGTGTCTAAAAAGCCCAGGGCAGAGATTTTCGCAGCCATGGTAGTGCATTTACCAGAAGTAATGTATTTAGCATTAAGTGTATATTTGATTCTGACCAAACTAAGCCCCCTAGGATTATGTGCAAATAAGCTTTATATTCAGATTTGCTTGATATGCATAATTTAGGCTGTAGTGCTGCAAGGGAGTAAGCCCCATGGATCTTAGTGGGACTTAAGTCTGAGTAAGCATGCATAGGACTAGACTGTTAAAACAGGTAACAAAATTAAATGGTTTTTGGGGGGTGCAGGTATGATTTTTTTTTAAGTACAAGGTGTATAAATCTTGCTGATATGCTGCTTTCCTATCTAATTATTGAGAACAAGCTGACCTAACTCTGCTTCTGAATTGTATCTTTTTTATGCCTCAGGGCCTTTGTACTTAATAGTCGAATATGCTAAATATGGCTCCTTGAGGAGTTTTCTGAGGGAAAGCCGGAAAGTTGGGCCCAGCTATATGGGAAGTGATACCAACAGGAATTCCAGCTACCTGGACAATCCAGACGAGCGAGCCTTAACCATGGGTGACCTGATCTCGTTTGCATGGCAGATATCTCGCGGAATGCAGTACCTTGCTGAAATGAAGGTATGGCGTCCCTCATTCTCACCCTCTCTTTGTGGCCTTCCAAGTAAGCATACATGACAGTTAAACGTCTTTCTTTCCTTTCCCCAAAGCTTGTACATCGTGATTTAGCAGCCAGAAATGTCTTAGTAGCCGAAGGGCGTAAGATGAAGATTTCCGACTTTGGTTTGTCACGAGATGTTTATGAGGAGGACTCTTACGTCAAGAGGAGCAAGGTACAAACACAGTCACTGGCAGCCTGGGATTGATAAGTTGATTAGTAAGAGAACTTCTGGACACAGCACATTGAAACATGTCTAGCAGGACTCATCAGTGCACAAAATTTGTGTGCCCTGAGATTGTAAAAAGGAAAAGCTAATGCGGGTTGCGTAAAACTTGTGTATGTAGCCTTCTGTTTTTGATCTTGCGAGCTATTTACTTTCAACCCAAGGGTTTTCTCGGTGCATCCATGTTTTGCTGTAATCTATATGAATGAAATGCACATTTTCTGATAAAAGGCATATGAGACTACTTGACAACATGCACGTTAAATGCGACAAAAGTTAAATGAAAACAAATGTGACATGAGAAGCAGTGCTAAACAGAACTTGCAAGCAGTAATAGTCCTTTATTTTCCTGCCAGGGTCGGATACCTGTGAAGTGGATGGCAATCGAATCTCTCTTTGATCACATCTACACAACACAAAGTGATGTGTAAGTCTATGTATTTATGTTCCCTGTCATGCAACTTTGTCTTTGTACCCATGCTGTGCCAGAACACCTCAGGCTGAAGAGGCCATCTGCTCTATAGACCTATTGCATAGCTGCCAAGTTATCCCTTTTTTAAAGGGATTTTCCAATATGCTGAATAGGCTTCCTCGTGAGAAAAGGGAAAACTTGGCAGCTATGCTATTGTAGAAAACACAGTAAGCTGTAGCAGGCTGGATAGTCAGCTTCTCAATCACAAGATATCCAGCATCTCCTGCAAGGAGGAGATTAAACCTTAGCTAGCAGTAACTCAAGGTTTGCTTAACAAGCTTTCACTGGCCAAGGCATTCATGAAGCCTCACTTTCAGCTAGCTTTCTGCAGTCCCTCAAACACATTTGCTGTAACACTGGACAATATAAGGTGAAATGGATTTCTGTAATCTGGACAAGGCTGAATTTCCCTAGAATCAGAACCCCTCCAACCCAGGGATGGGCAACCTTTTTTCTGTCAAGGGCAGTATTCATAGAATTGTGGAGTTGGAAGGGACCACCAGGGTCATCTAGTCCAACCCCCTGCAATGCAGGAATCTTTTGCATAATGTGGGGCTCGAACCCATGAACCTGAGATTAAGAATCTCATTCTGTACTGACTGAACTATCCCATGCCTGAGGGCAATCTGTCAAGGCTGCATCCCCATAGTAGGCAGGGATAGAGCCAAAAGTGGGCACAGCCACCTATTTTCTCTTTGTCCAGCACCCTGTTTTCTTTCCCCTCCCCCACCAAATGAGCTGCTAGCAGAGGGACAGGTCACTCTTGTCACAACACTGTAATGATGAAGGGGGGGGGACCTTTAATCACTTGATGCCACAGCATAATCCTTAGATTGCATGATAGTTCCACCCTTGAACCTACAGTCCATTGTAGTGCATTGTCTCTGACACCCAGCTCCCCAGCGTGCTATTTTGCCCTGCAAAGAATTCCAGCTCATCAGATTTCATACACAACCAGTAACCTCTATCTTTAATGTTTGCAAAAAGTGGAGGATCTGAGGACATACATAGCTCTTGGTGGAAGAAGCCTGAGCCATGGCACTTTCTCTCTTTCGTGCCGTTATGAAGCACAGAGGCTTTCTTGAATGCAAGCTGGTGAATTTACCCTTCAGAAATCATGCGGTTTGTCCATTTTCCCTTTGCTGGCATTCCTGTTTTCTCTCTCCTTGCCTCAGTAATGTTCGGTATCTGTGAAATAAAATAGACTCCGTCTGAGAAATTGTGGTTTCTTTAGTATGAGGTCACATTCCCAGGATGCTAGGTGTCGGGATTTGTGTGCACAGATGGGGCCCTCGGAATGCAGTTTGAAGAATTGTGCTGGGTTCTGGGCATAGAGAATTCTTTTGTACTTAGCAATCTTTTTGCTCATATTCCAGTGACCAGAAGAAGTAACCGCAGAATGCTGGGAAATAGCCAGCTTGAACCATACGGGGGGGGGGGGGGGACGACTTTCCACCAGCTAATGAGGGGAGCTTTACAAATACAATCTGGCTATTTAACATGTATTCTGCTGGTGACACTACTTTGTGCAAGTGTTGATTCAAGTCCATGTCTCTCAGCATGATTCATGCTAAGCCACTGAGGAACGGTGTTTTGGCGATGTGCACTGATCAGTTATTTAGAACTATAGGTGGCCAACATTCATTTAGTGCTAAACATCCCTGCAAATCAGTCACCTGAATTTATCAATGTGTTTGTGACCCTTCTGTGGAACCTTCAACTGCAGAAGCATGGAAGGGCAGCATCTCCTCCATGTGAACTGGAAACTGGGGGGGGGGACTATGTTGGTCTGATAATGTCAATACAACTCTTATGCCTCAGTTATCTGATTGAAGTGTGCTATTTAGCAGAATAGGTTTAAGGCAAACATAAAGCGTAATAAAGCGCAAGTTACACAGGGCTGGGGAACCTTTAGCCTTTGGGCCAAATTTGGCCTGCCAGGCCTTCCAAGTTTGTCCACCAGACCATTTCCCTAAATCCACACTTACTTGCCCTACACCTGATGTCCCATGTGAAGTCCGTTGTGGGGAAGGTAGAGATGTGGTTGGATCAGCTGTATGTGCACCTGAAACCAGAAGATAGCAAGAATGAATCAATGGTACACATCAGTCCTGCTTGGTCAATGTCTACCGCCCGCCCCTGGCTAACTTTATATAGGTGGGCAGGCCATTATGATGTCCGATGATTGACAACTGGGGGATCCTGGGTGACAGCAGCATAAAATGGTGAGGGACATGGGGAGTGGCAGATCTTCAACGAAAAACAAAACAAAATGCAATAAATAAATTGAGCAGGAGCTTGGAATAGGTATAGGTTAACTAACTAACTAACTAACTAACTAACTAACTAACTAACTAACTAACTAACATGACCTATAAGGACCCCTCCAATGCTATAACTAATTCTGTGGCAAACTGTTTTTACAGAAACAAGGGAGAACCTTAGAAATAAAATCCAAATTGCTGTAAACCCTGTTTGGCATCGTCATAGAGAGAATGATAAAACTGTGTGGAAGAGGCACAGATTCAAATAAAAGGCATATAAAGGGAACAGATGGACTTCAAAAACATTGTGAAATGTTATCTGACTTAATCAATTAAACCAAACATCAAGGAAGTTGCAGAAAGTTTCTTTCCATGCTAATAATTATGGTCTGGTTAAGAAAAGAATGTTAAAAAAAATCATATGACCAAATGAGGCAAGCAGTTCAGTTATGCAACCATTTTTGCAAGCCAGTTCCTTACTGAAGTAATTTCTTAAAATTTATGAAGCAGAATGATAGCTGCTCCAAGAGAAAAAGGTTTCAGTTGCCAAAAATTTCAGGAGGAACCCCATCCTAGTGAGTTTAACACAGCTTGTGACTGCAAAACTGAAGAGTGATGGAAAAAGTCCCAGCCACTTAGAACACATTCAATCTCATACAGCTCATTAGGAAAATGCACTGTTAATCACTTTGGTTACAGGGTAGTCACTTCCACCTTACAAAAGAAGAAGAATAAAGAGATTACAAGTTTGCCTAAATTTTGCATATGCTAATAGATACATACATCTATATGTATAGATTAAAATTTATAAATAATGCCTATACCTTAAATGGAAATACAGTGGAACCTCTGTTTTCAAATGCTTCGGAAGTCAAACTTTTCAGCTTTCAAACGCCGACAACCCGGAAGCGAATGCTTCCATTTTCGAACGCACCTCAGAAGCCGAACGGCTTCCAAGGTGTATTTTCCGAATGGATTCTGAGGACCGTCCATTGAGCCTCGGTTGTCAAACGTTGCGGAAGTTGAACGGTGTTCCGGAATAGATTACATTCGACAACTGAGGTTCCACTGTACAGTACCTCTCACCATTGTGGGGAATACTGTGGCCAAGTGATTTGTGTGCCTGATCTGTTTGCTGCCCAGGTGCTGACTGTTGAGGGACAACTTCAAGGTGCCCCTCCTTTTAATTAGACATAAGGGGAATAGCCGTGTTTCCCTTTCTCTGGAATTTGTTTTGTGACTAGGATTGTTAAGCCGAGTCATTTGAGAGCTAAAATGAAGCTTTTCTTTTTTAAAGTTAAATGCGCAATTGCAGTGTGCAGTTCAGCGAAGTTGCAACAGAACATTGGGTTGTACCCATCATTAGTCATACGTAGAGTAGACCCATTGAAATTAATGCACATGAGTAACTTGGGTATATTCTGAGTAAAACTTAGTTGTATACAACCCCATAGGTTTTGCAGTGTGAAACCGAATTCTAGAAAACTATCAGCTTCATCAGATATGTAGATTTAGTTTCACCAGTGCAAAACTGATGTGCAGTATGGAGGCTGCAGTAAACTTCAGTGTAAGCCTATTACCCTAATGCAGGCATCCCCAAACTGTGGCCCTCCAGATGTTCTGGCCTACAACTCCCATGATCCCTAGTTAACAGGACCAGTGGTCGGGGAAGATGGGAATTGTAGTCCAAAACATCTGGAGGGCCACAGTTTGGGGATGCCTGCCCTAATGCTTCCAGTAAATATTCCTTTCTTTTCTTCACAGGTGGTCATTTGGAGTTCTGCTGTGGGAGATAGTCACTCTGGGAGGTAACCCCTATCCAGGTATTGCTCCTGAGAGACTATTTAACCTCTTAAAAACAGGCTATAGAATGGAGAAGCCAGAAAACTGCAGTGAAGAAATGTAAGTAGCATCAAGCTGCCAGCGTTGCTAATCAAAGAGATTCCATTAGTTGATTATACCAATAAAATATTATGATCAGCTGCTCTGATTTAGGTCTTTTCCAGAGAGAAGGTCTTGAAGATGTAGCTTGAGTGAGTTTAAAAAACAAAGAGGAGGTGTCACACCTTGCCATCATAATGAAATGTGAAGCAATGAACTCAGACATAAAACTGACATATAAATAGACCAAAAATATGAGCTCAAGCTAGGTGAAAAATGTATTCACTGATGCATTTGGGGGAGGCAGGATAATATACCCATCAGACAATTAATAACAGAATTTGAGAATACCCAAAAACTCTTGCCTCAGATCAACACACCCATGGCAGGATAGGCTGTTCATATGCAACCATCATTTTTCCAATTATACAAGGGTGTGATTCTATGGTTAAGACATGGCTGAGTCATTCAAATGGTACACCAGCTACATAGGAGCTGCTTGTGGAAAAGGCAGCACCCGCGCCACTATAGAGCATTTAAAGGACACCAATGACTGCGAGTAAGTTTGTTTCTTCATTCGCTTACACAATGGCTTAGTTTTTGGCTCAGACAAACCTGCTTTAACTTGCAGGCTGAAAGGAAGGCAGCTTACAAAGGATATTATTATTATTATTATTATTATTATTATTATTATTATGCCACTACCAATAACATTGGATCCAAAAGCAATTTAACTATAAATGGCTTGCTTGTTATCTTCCTGGCTGTTCCAGACAGCCATCTCTCCGTGCAGTTCCTGTTTCCCCCTCAGTACTGGGGAAAGGCAGTAGCCAGCTTTGCGTGGATTCTTCACTTTTTAAAAACAAAAAACAATGAAGATCGCACAATGATAAAATTGAATTCTGCAGTCTGTATAAATTAGATGTCCCAATAGCACCCTGCTTCTGCCTGCTTGCCACTTCCTTGTTGGTCACTACATGATTTGAGTAGAAGCAACTTGTTTATACAAGTTGGCCAAGGGTTTTGTGTAGAGGAGGATGATTTATTTATTTTTTGACCTAGAGAGTCACATTCCCTTGTGTGGCTAACCTTCTGAGGGGTGGGCAATGTCACAGTAGTGGAAACTTACCTGAAATTCTTCCTCCCACACACGTCTACACACATACAGCAGTTGGGTAATGGAGGGTTTTTCAAGCTTAATTGCTTAGCGAGGGTATGATCTTAATGGAGAGCACAGTCAGTAAGGAGTGAAGAGTTAATATTTCTCTCCATTGTTGCAGTCTCCATAAAAATACCGTCCCCCTGAAGGGCGGTTAAATTTTTTCAAAACACTTCCATTTTCACCAGTGGTAACTTAAAAAAAACCCAACCTAACTCCTGGATTGAGGTCAGATACGGAGGGAAGACCCCACAGGTTGCATTCAGCCCATGGGGTGGAGGTTTCCCTTCCTTGGTGTAGACACTTTGATTACTCTGGCACTGTTACCACTGCTAAATGTTTGGGTCCATTTGTGCATGTGAAGCATCTCAACAAAGTATTTGTATTAATCAACATAACACTCTCTTTATGTGTCTTCCTGAAGGTACAATCTGATGCTTCGCTGCTGGAAACAAGAACCAGATAAGAGGTCGACATTTGCTGAGATCAGCAAAGAATTAGAGAAAATGATGGTAAAGAGTAGGGTAAGTGCCTTTCAGGCTTTATCACTGTGCATGATGGAAAGTTGGAAAGATTTTCCAGTGCAAGGATTTACATACCGGTAATTGGTAAGACATTGTCCATTTTTCACCATTCATCTTTGAAAAGAATGAGATGAAATAAGAGTCCAAATGGGGGATATTTGAAATTGGGAAGGCCTACCTAATGAGAGGAGGTTGATGGTTCAGAGGAAGGGATGCAATTGCATATCACAAAAAGCTTTTTCTCGTGGCTGATTACATTTCTTATATACACCAGCAAACCTTAATGTGCGAAAAGGCACTTTATATTCACTCGGTGTTAAACT
Organism: Zootoca vivipara; assembly: GCF_965207765.1. Taxonomy (NCBI): domain Eukaryota; kingdom Metazoa; phylum Chordata; class Lepidosauria; order Squamata; family Lacertidae; genus Zootoca; species Zootoca vivipara. Next base: position 17,553,274 of record NC_142588.1, read on the forward strand.
TTTATGTTCCTTTGACCCAAGACACCACTAACTTACCTGTTTGCAGCAACATATGATTGCAACAAACAGGTGTTTTGAGAACACATGCTGCATTCACCAGAGACAAGATTACCTGGGTTCCCCTCTTAAATGGCCATTTCATAGCTGCCAAGTTTTCCCTTTTCTCGTGAGGAAGCCTATTCAGCATAAGGGAAAATCCCTTAAAAAAAGGGATAACTTGGCAGCTATGGGCCATTTATGCGGCAAGCCCAGGTTATTTGCACATAATTTGTGAGACAGACCCAAGTCGCTTATCATGGAAGCAAAATGCTACAACAATTTTCTTTGTCTGGTGCATAGCTGTCAAGTTCTCCCCCCCCTTTTTTTTTAGGGGAAATTCCCTTATGCTGAATAGGCTTCCTCACAAGAAAAGGGAAAACTTGACAACTATGGTCTAGTTGTAAAAGCTAAATAAATAAATAAATGAGTAGCTGAAGATCAGACTCCTGTAAAGAAGTAACTGGCTCATACCAGCATTCAGGTTTCAAGTCACTTGCTTTTTTAAGTGATGTACCCCTCATTTGAACAAAGTGTTGGAAGTTTATGGGCTGCGTTAAGGTACCCTTCCCCCAGGAAGCTTTGGTGCCTTTCAAACTGTTTCTTCTGGCAGCTGCTGCTCACAGCCAGCTCCAGTTCTTTATAAGGCCTTGTGATCTCTTCCTTCACCCCCCAATCAGAAGTAGATGTGGGTGGGCTTTGGCTGAGTGGTACTCCTTGACAAACAGAGCTAACTGTGAGCAGCAGCAGCTGCTGGAGAAAAGTTTTTCAAGCCACAGAAGCCCCATTAGAAGCTTGGAATTTGACCAAGGAAGAAGAGGAGCAGATTCCTGCCCACCTCATTTCCTTCTAGTTGAAGGGGAGAGGTAGAAAACTGCATTTGCATGTAAGAAATCTGTGCAGAATTATACCCACCTCAATGACTGCTCCCATCAGATTAGATATTATACCTTTATGAAATATATGTTAGTTTTTGCTGATCATTGCCCAAAAGTTTTCCTTTAAGGCTTTTCCTATCAGGCTGCAGCCCTAGCTTCACTTAGCTGAGGGAATTGGGCTGTCATTCATTCATGTAAAACAAAAATACCTATTTCTCATTAAGTAGAGAGTAACAGATCATTTTACAACAGATCATTTAAGTGTAGATAGATGCAAAATGTCAAAATCCAGAGGTAAGTTAGTGCAACAGACAAAAAGTAAGTTTTGTTATGTTTGTGTTTTGTTTTGTTTTTCCTGGAATCCCCAAAGTGGCTCACAAAATTAATCAAAAATACTGTTCTGTGAAAAAACATTTTAAAACAAAAGTCTGGATAAAACACAAACTTTCTTCTTAAAAGGGTAGTATAAAAGGCCAAGCACAGCCAGGCTTGGTTACTTGATTTCTAAGAGTCCTTTTAAAGTCATTTCCAAAATGGCATTGAAAAACAGGTTTAGGAAGACACACCCCTCTTGCCAGCTTGGAGTAGCTTCATCTAGTCCATATGTGCTTTGTCCAAATATTCGCTAAATGAACCTTCCCCTCCCCAAATCCAAACCCTACAGGACTGGCAAAGTGTAAGTATCTCCCCACTCCTTGGCGAGTAAACTAATCAAAACTCTGCACGATGGTAAGATGCTGGGCTTGAGAAAAATTGCTCAGGTAAGCTTGTGGTAATAAGTACTAGCATTTCATGGGAAAATACATGGCCAAAGGAAAAGGTCTGGCAAGCTGCTGCGTATGATGGACAAGAGGTACCCATAAAATAGACCCTGCTGACTTTCCAAACTGGAGTTTCAAGCTTTTTAAGATAAAGAAACTAGAATGTCAGGCTGACCAAACCTTAACTATCAGGACATCTGGTTCATCACGCTCTGCAGCAACAAATAGCTATTTGCATACTTGATAAGTGTAGTTAATGTGTTCATGGGGGAAAGATGACTCTGTCTCTCAGAACAGTTTATAGTTGTAAATACACACCCACTACTCAAAGACACAGTTTTCCAGGAAGGGCAATACTATGCCATGAGTAGGGAGTTGGACCTAACAATGCACATTCCAGATATTCATAAGGAATAATGGGATTTTAAGAAATCCAAATGATTCAAAAAGCAAAGCTTCACAATTCAAGGAAGTCCATTCCAGAGTAATCAACACAAAAGTAATGTTTGTGATTTTTTCAATGAAAGGGAAAAAGTAGACAAGGGGCTTGGATCGATCAGGAAAACTACTTGTGCTGTGGACCCTTGCTAGCAGGGAGGGGACAGCTGACTGGGCCAGGGAGGTGATTAATGCCTTCTTGCAAGAGGGAGTGGTCCCTGCCCGCTTGCAGGGGGCACTGGGAAAACCACTTCTCACTGGCTGCCAATGCAAAGTGTTGATTTTGACCTATAAAGCCTTAAACTGCTCAGGAGCTCAATACTTCAAAGGCCGCCTCTCCCCATATGAACCGACCCAGACCCTGCAATTACCAGAGGTCCTTCTTTGCATGCCTCCACAAGAGGTCCAGAGGGTGGCAACATGAGAATGGGTCTTTTCTGCCGGGGGGGGGCGTGTCTCCCCATTTGTAGAATGCTCTCCCCAGGGATGCTTCCTGGCTCCTTTGTTACATATTGTTAGGTGCCAGGGAAAAAACATTCCTCTTCTCCCAGGCCTTTGGCTGATTCAACAAACTATAGCTTTGAAACTGGGGTGGGTGGGGTATTGTTTTTGTTTGTTAGAATGTTATATATTTTGTGATTTTTATATTGTATACTGCCCTGTGATCCTCAGATGAAAGGTAGTATACAAATTTTTATAAATAAGGTGATGATGATGATGATGATAAAGTATTCCTCTCCCCAAATATGGTAGTCAGGTAGACCTTGTCTCATGAAGTCATCTGATGGAGCAGACCAAAAGTCTGATTTCAACAGTGGCTAACCGGATTCCTCCTGGAAGCTTATAAGCATGTAATTAAGGCAACAATCTTCTTTTGTGGTCCTATTCTAAATAATTACTATTAGAACTTTACTGTATCACTTACACCACCTCACCTAGCATCTTATGTCCAGCTGTGTCTGTTTCTGAAGTTTCACAGAAAAGGGGGGTGTTACCCTTTCCTAGGGGGCTGGAATCTTCCTGATTCCAGCAGTCCCTTCCCAACGTACCAGATTCATCAAATAAGTCCAGTGCTTCTGAAATGGTTCCTGATTGCTCAGAGGAGCTTCTGTGCCATGCTGATAATCATACTCTCAACGCTTCTGCTATCCTGGAAGAAGCACAACATTTTCCAAGTCTGCCTGCCAGACTCACTATGTTAACTTGCTGGCAAAGTACAGCGCTCATGGGGAGCCGTAATTGAGCATATGTCTAAAGAAGCATGTCTAGTGTTACTCCAAACAAATGTGTTGCCAAGGATACCATTCTTGCAGAAAGCAGGTTGGTGATGATCTCATCCATACTGAGCCTTTAATGTTCAGTTTAAATGGTGAGAAATGTGGATAGAAATGATAGCCAAAGAGCTGCACTCTCAACCAACACTAATCCCTTCTCTCTTTTTAAAAATCTGTTTAGGACTACTTAGACCTTGCAGCTTCCACCCCATCCGACTCCTTGCTATATGATGATGGACTCTCAGAAGAGGAGACACCCCTCGTGGATTGTAATAATGCTCCCCTCCCTCGAACCCTCCCTTCCACATGGATTGAAAACAAACTCTATGGTAGAATTTCACATGCATTTACTAGATTCTAGCAACACACACACCCAAAGTGATTTTCTTCTGCACTGTCCTCACACTCTCTGTAATATCCTTTAGAGCGTTATTTGTCTGAATGAAATCAGTCAAACTTTGCTTGGCAAGTCTTTCTTTTCCTTTCATTTGTCACTGTCAAAACTCTGCATTAGGTTCTTACTTTAGCCGGTTCTGCAGCTGTGTTTAATTTATTTTTTAAAGAAAAAGGATGTGAAAACGTGCAACTTTACTAAATATATATTGTATAATAAAGAAAAACTAATTCCTAGATCAGGGAAGTACTCTCAGGGGAAGTTTAAAAAAAATGCTAGCAAATATTCAATTAAAACTTTACTTTTCTGTATCCATGGAATTGAGAGCACTTCAAGTGCATCATTTAATATGGCATCTCTAACTTTAGGTAACTTATTATTATTATTACTACTTGAAGATTTTTATTCCCCCCCTTCCCCTCACAGTTCACTGTTAAGAGTCCATTGCATAATGGTTCTTGTTTTTATTCTGATGGATTCCTGAATTTCAAATGTTGCCCGTATATTTTAAGTTCCCAGTCAGCCGTGGCTGCTTACTAAGTAGTGGAATTTAGGGTGGGGGCAGAGAAGGGAAGTCTGAAAGAGTCAGCTTACAATGCAGGGAAGTCAGTAGAGCAAGTACAGCTGTGTGTTTCATTGGAAGCTGAATTGGTGAGGACCACATGAAAGCAACCTCTTCTGTTTTCACATGCTTTTGGTTTCTCATGAAAATGTCAACATCTAAGCCATGTTTTGAATGTTGTCGCAAGTGTCTTAAAAGGAATGTGCTTTAATATTGTGGTGGTGAGATGGACAGTAAAGATGGTTCTTGCCAAAACTCCTACATTTTTTGTCTTGTAATTAAATGCTCTACATGCCATTTAATGCTTTCAAATTGCTTTAATTCAAGCCATGTGGCTTTCCCCTTTTGCCCTTTTTTATTTATTTGTCAGCACCGAAGTACTGATTTGGAGCCTAATTTTGGAGCCCCCCTTCTTCAATTCATAGTTAGACTCTTAAATTAATGGGCATGTTTTTAAGATGGCTTATGTACCAGGCTAACCTTTCTGAAGTCAATGAGTTATTTGAATGCCCCTTGAATAGTCTAGAGTAGACCATAGTTGTTATATTCAGGTTCCAAAAGAAATACTTGAATTAGAGATTTATTTGTGTCTTAGACTTCAAGGCATACTTGCAAGGAGTAGTCCTGCCCTCCCCGCCTCCCCCACAAACTAAACAGAAACAGTGATTCAGGAAGAAGAGCGAGAATCAAATTTGAGACATTCACTGGCCCCATGGAAGCTGTTCCAGGGCCTATTTAAAAATATATGCTTATGTACATACATCCTATTGACTTCAATGGGATGAATGTTTTAGGAGTGAAACATGCATGCTAGGTATTTAAACTTGTCAGAATTGAAGACTATGTAGGCTTACTACTGCTTTGAGCACTTTATTTACCACAGGAATACTCCATTGCAATAACCAATCTGCTGTATTCCCATGAAGATACAACAATGTGAGAACCAAAGACCTATCAGGAGCTTGTACTGGGATATATATCAGGAGAGCACTTTATTTTTCATTGTTTTGGCCTTCACTGCAACCTGTGCTTCAGTGCCTTTCAAACAGTTATCTGTTTTGTTTGTTTGTTTTCTTTCTTTCTTTTTTGTGTGGTGGTGGGGATATTTTGTAATTTGGATTGCAATTGTTTAAGGGAGTTTTGCCAAGGGCCTTACTGTCTGCACATGAAGTTTTGGTTCTTCAGTGCAGAAAAAATTATCTGTTTTCATTTTTAGGCATGTCATACCCGAACTGGCCTGAGGAGAGCCCCGTTCCACTCACAAGATGCGATGGCCCTAAGTCTGTGTTTTCAAGATATGCAAATGATAGTGTATATGCTAACTGGATGGTTTCACCCTCAGCGGCAAAATTTATGGACAAGTTTGATAGTTAACAGTTTCTTGGTTAAAAAAAAAAAGGTAATGGACTCAGGAGGGGAGCAAATGTCCAAAGAACGGCCTTCCCTTTGGCTCATTCTTTGCATAGTAACAACTGGTTGAAGCTACAGGAACATCTAGAATGGGAAACGTTCCCCTTACTTTTGGGTAGTACCTAAAGTGTCTTCTCTCTCGTGTGATGAATACTACAATTGACTCCCTACCCCCCTTTTAAAGTTGTATCAAACTGGGTCACATGATAGTTTCAATTCCTCCATTGGTTTCTGCCATTCTCCAAGCAGACCATTTTGGTAGCTGTGTTTTACGCAGTAGGACCTTCCTACTTAACAATGTTCAGGGCAAAGACCCAGTTCTGGAATGGATATGAAGGGGGTGGGGGCAGGGGAGGAACACTGTTATTTCACTATATAAACTGCTATCTCTATGGTCATTGCTAAGAAAAAGCAAACTGATCCAAGCATGAAGCACAAATTATAAGATGGGAACAATCTTCTCTTTTAAAAAAATAATAATTCCTGAGTTTGCTGTAGTTACCATGTTGTTGGCAGTAACAAATCCTGAGTTAATGGGGTTTGGGGACCAAGACATTGAATGATTCTAGTCAGTGCTGAGATTCAACTTTTCAAGTCTTGGAACCCTATAGAAATATATTGTTCCATCTTAATGGGAAAGGAGGTTTTTGTTGAAAAATCAGGGTTAAACTATTCTTAACTTTAGCACAATGGAAAGTTTTTGATACCAGATATACTTTGATAGACTTGACCTACAGAGTACCCACCTGACACAACTTTTTTCTTTACATCCATTTTACTGATGCCTCAAAATGTTTTGAAATGAGCTAAAGCCAAGGAACCTGGTTAGCAGACATGCCCAGAGGGTTTTTGTCCTTTCGGCTCAAAACTCTCTTGATTTCTGCAACCCCATTGCACAACCATATGGGACAATGCAGACACAGCACTGGTTCCGTTAAGAATGGTTGATACACTGGGAGTCAGGCTTAGAATTGTGCACAGTCTCCCTCCCCCTTAATTGCATTTACATGGTTTGGATCACCAATGTTCACCATGGTTAATGTTAAACAGGGTTCCCCATATCCCAGGATTTGAATCCCTCTTCAAACATCTTTCAGACCATGGCAAAAATGGGAATCCTGGTTAGCCACAGTTAATGTTGGTGCTGACAAACTGGTTGTGGTGAAGGAGAAACAGCCTGCAAAAGAAAGCACACCTTCCCAAGGCCAGTTCCTTGTTACAACAGGTAACAGGGACCTCCTCTTGCATCAGCCCCTGGAGAACTTTTTATTTACACAACTCACTTATTTTCTTGTGAATCATGTGCAGACAAAACTTTTTATTCAATGTAGTCTTTACTCTTTTTTTCTTTTTTTCTTTTTCTGTCCATATGGCTAATATGTCTAAGGATTTGGTTTTTGGTTTTTTGAGAGTAAAGCTAATAATTGATGTGATGTTTTAACTTTAGTGTGGTGTTTTGGAAGATAATCTTGCTCCTGCAGAGGTTAGATAAAATGGTTGATACACACGGCATTATGTTACTGTATTTTGTTTGTAACTTCATAATGTTAAGGAAGGGGAATGCTGGAATGTTAACTCAATGTGTTTATCCTTTTTGGATACTCTTGCATAATCAAAAAATTATACCAAAGTATTGCTTCTGCCTCTTGGGTTTCAGCTATGTAATTCTGTGTGTCTCTTTTACATGTCCCATATTCCAGAAATCAATGAGTCAGATTGCCAAAAACTGTAACCACTCTTTTAATGCAAGAGGTCTGAACACCTCAACAGGATAACATTGTTTGAAAATAAGCCTGTTCCCATACAAAGGGACAGGTTGAAGTTATTGTTCTGTAAGCTAACTACGCTAGACACTGTGTTTACAATAAAAGATAACTGCCTACAGAGATGTGAAACAGCCCTGATTATACTGTAACAAGCAATCATCTCAAATAATAAAAATGTAAATGTCATAGGCTTGCTACTTCATTGTTGTTGAGAAGAATTATTTGTGAGGACTCAAAGCCACAGTGGGTACTGCTGGTGTTTGTCAACACCTAACAAGTCAAAGGAAGGAAGGACAGACAGTGGTGCAACCCACCCCTAGTTCAGACAGTCGCTCCAGAAGGATACCATGGTCGATGGTATCAAAACCACTGAGAAGTTGAGAAGAATTAGTAGGGACATGTTCCCCTTGTGTCTCCCTTGACAGAGGTCATCATACAGAGAAACCAAACAGTATCCGTGCCCAAACCCCAATTGAAATGAGCTTTCCCTATTTTAAAACCAACCAACAAGAAGAGAGTTTGGGCATTGAAGCTTCAGCCCTGAGAATTTATTTGGGAATGAGTTCTATTAAACTGGGCAATTGGGACAGATTAGGGATTCTGCTGGTTTACCACCCACCTCGCTGTCCAGCAATCTGCCTGCCTTAGCTGAAAGAGCCGGCCTGAGAGGCGGTGTTGAGGACTCCCAGACTGCTGGTTCTGGGAGACTTCAGCATCCATGCCGAGGCAGCTGGAAGTGGGGTGGCAGAAAAAAAGGTCCTCCTTTCCTTCCACTCTGCAGTTTTAATCTGAAATCTTAAACGCAGTACTATAGCAGCAGAACAACCCCCATCATTCTTCGCTAGCAGGACCAGTGGTCAGGGATGATGGGAACTGTAGTCCAAAAACAGCTGGAGAGACCAACTTTGTGAAACTCTGGTCTAGACTCTAGAGCTTGAAAGGAAAATAAAATCCTAAACTTTGACTGTGTATGGGCATGTGTAAGAGAGAAACATCCCTGAGATGGTGCACCTAACCACCAGCAATAGAACTATAAATAAAAAACCAGGCAGGTCTCCCCCCCCCCCACCTTTACATGTGAGACTAGTCTCTTCAAAAGAGGACGAGGAAGTAAATTGAGCCCTTTGATCTAGCACTACCGAACACAAGGCAGGGAGAACATTCCCAGAATATCCTGGAATTGAAATCCAATGATAAGATGAAAGCAGAATAATCAAAGTAGCATAAGAACACAAAATAGTGAAAGTATGGCAAATAAAGAGGTGAAAGTGTCAGACAAGCCTCTCTAGTGAGAGTGTGGTGCAAACAGGGCTGCACCACTGACAAATGACTTCTTCCCAAGGTGCTAACAGCCTGAATATGTTTTATTCAGAATAATGGCTCCTTTAAGAGAAGTAGCACTATTATGCAATGGGAAAGCTAAAAACGTCTTCTGTCAGTAGGATGGCACAACTGAACAGGCCTTCTCTCCAGTGACAGTTGCCTCATCTTAAATGGCACTGGCACATCTAGGAGTGCACTAAAAAAATATATGCATGCGCAGGTTGGTTGATGTGGAGGAGGAAGTCCCCTAGGTATCATCATCCCAATCTAGACAGCAGTAAAGCATATACACCCTTCTGCAAATTAATTGAAACAAACAATGTACCGTAGTTTATTGTACAAAACTCACATATAGATGTACAAAACTCACATATACGCACATTAGTAATGGATATGGCCTCCGCTATTTTTAAGCAGCATTTGAACACGGTTTGGCATGTTTCCAACAGTCACTGTTGATTTTCGGATCCCTGTACCACACTTGAATCAGCACCTGAATGAGCTGCTCCATGGTCGTACAGTCTACCACAGAGGCAACTTTTGCATCTAGCCCACAAATTCTCAATGGGATTTACATCCGGGGAATTCCCTGGCCAATCAAGTACCTGTATTTGCTGCTATGTCATGAATTTCTTCACCACTTTCTATGTGTGACAGAGGGCTAGGTCCTGCTGCAATATCCCAGTACCGCCAGGATACCTCCTTTTCAGCTCTGGAATAACTCTTTTGTAGAACCTCAATATATTGTGGCGAGCGCGTCATTCCTTCTATTGGCTGCAGGCCTCCAACACCATAATGATCAACTGACTTTTCGTGTTTGAGTACAAGATTACGAGTAAGATAGAAAACATGTTTTGTTTCAATTAATTTGCAGAAGGGTGCACAGTGCAGCAAAATAGCTTTCTAGAGGAAGCATGTTGCAACAGATGATTTACAAACGAGCCCCATCTGTCCGAGTGCTTATCTGCTCCCTTGTGCTCAACTTTCATATTTGTATATAAAACATCATAACTGTCCACTACACCTTCATCACAAGGAATCGGAGCTAGTAAAAAAAGTGCTCATGGACATCCAGCTACACAGGGAAATGGGGAGTGCAAAACAATGCCAAGCATACTACAGGGAAAGGGTGGGGGGAACTAGCACCTCCCCCTGACTTATTTGATCTGCGCAGGTGGTGGTGTGTGGGTGGGTGCTTCTGAACCTGAAGGATGCAAGCCTTGTGCAGCCTATTTCATTATAATCATACACGACATACTAGTCTTCAACAATATTTGTATTTTTTAAAAAAAGAAACAACATCATGCAGCATCAAATTCCAGATGGGGATCTATGACATAACAGCTCAGGAATTTGTAAAGTGTATTGAAACAGATTCCATGAACATTTTCAAAATTATTACTTGCACATTTTGGCTTTGCCGATCATGACTAATTTACAACAATAAAAGCAGCATCACATGGGGATCATTGCTGGAGTTATTCTACCATTAAGGTCTGAACCATGGAATTTTGTAAAAGGCCCCTCTGGCAAATCAAGCTAATGACTTTCTGACAGCTTCCAAAAAGCTGAGCACAATCTATGCTGCCTCGGAAATACTTCTTTACTAAAAGCACTGCTTTTTGAGAGTTGAATCTTCTTCTTCACTTATTTTTCAGTTTACTACCAGGTATCTGTTCCTACCTCCACTTTGCATTTACTGTTCTCCCATTTGTTATCTTTTAGGATGCAAAAAGCCTCTTTTAGTAATGTATCATCATCTCCTTTCCACTGTATCATAAAAACAAAAAATGCCAATAGACTGAACTAGTACACCTCTATTCTGAATACGTATCTCTTTCATAGTTCCAGTAACAATTGAAAGAGATGGAATCATTTCCATTTTTTTAATTAAAAAAAAACAGCTGATCTTAATTGGTAGGGCCCAATACTGGAAGCTGTTACATTTGCAAATAAGATGATCAAGGCGGGGTTCAATGAAGACAACACGGGTGTAAATCACAAAATGTGGCATTGTTCTTAAATGGGGAAACTTTGCATTTCCTTGGTGTAACAGCATGAGGCAGATCCCACTATCACAGTAACATTTAGCAGCAGCTGCTGTAGCATGATTAGAAATGTGCTTATTGTATGTAAGTGGATATAAAGACAAGTGTTATATTGCCATCCTTTGATACTACAGACCACTTCTGTGAGGAGGAGTGGGTCTGTAGAGATCTGTGATAGCAAGTGTCTCCCGAAACACTGCATTATCCTTCAGCCCTATCCAGGGGTAAATAATCGGTACCATTCTACATTATAAAATGAAATAATATCACTGGTACCAAACTGCAAGGGAAACAGCCCTACTAGAAAAGCTAAGCAACAAATTGAAACGAACACAGGGACAAACAAAGATGCCCTCACCCTAGTATGGCTCCCCTTTATTACATATACAGCCCCACAAAACAACAACATAACCCCCACCCCAACAGCATACAATTTGATATGGCTAATCTGACCCAACAAACACACACACTGGGCCCGTCCCACACAAAAAAACCCTCACCGCAATCAACTAAGTGCAACTAACCATGCTCTGGGCTCTCCAACCTCTCGTACTGCCAATAAAAGCAAACAAACAACCTATACTGTACTCACAATGCTGACACAAAAAACTATGAAAATATTGTAATAAAAGCAATAAAAATAAAATGAATTAACAATAAGCAAACTTTAAAAAGGTACCATCTTAGGGAAAGATGTCTCACTCTGCACCTAAGGCCAGAGTTCTCCCAAAGCAAAAAATTCTGGTGTACCTCTACTAATTCACTTACTGGTGTACCTCCACTAATTAGTGGTGTACCTCCACTAATTCACTATCTGCCAAGTGCCCCCCCCCAGTTCTGCCTGAGAAAATACACAGCCGGTAGTCACCCAGCAACCCTCCAGTGCATAGTTTCAAGCCAGGGCTCTGCTTAGCTTACAGGTGAGGGGTGGGATAGAGAGCAGACACTTAAGAGCTCTGCTTCATCATTCAGGAGTTAAATGAGGTTCCATTCCAACCACTGTCAAAACAATACCTGGATTGGTTTTTCTTCTTCTGGGGGCTCTCCCAGTTCCCTGCAATGCCCAGACTTACCCTCTACTTGCTGCCTGCTCTCCATTGTCATTTGATATTGGGTCCTGCAAGGATTGTTATGTGAGCGTTCATCCTGGTCAGACTACTAGGTTCTGGCTGGAAACAAAAGCTGATTTTCATAACCATCCTATAAGCTTCAGCTGTGCTAGCACAAATCTACATAATTCACTGTGATGCACCACAGCTGCCCTAAGGAGCTCGGTCCTTCCTTTACTTAAGGCCTCCAACACTATTACAGTAGTTTAAACAGGATCAAAAGTGGAAAGGGGAGTCTTCCACAGTGGCAAAGCCTAAAAAATAAAATAAAAAAATTGTCCAGTAGCACCTTAGAGACCAACTTAGTTTGTTCCGGGTATAAGCTTTTGTGTGCATGCATACGAAAGCTTTTACCCAGAACCAACTTAGTTGGTCTCTAAGGTGCTACTGGACAATTATTTATTTATTTTGACTGCGTCAGACCAACACGGCTACCTACCTGAATCTAGAACCAATTGCCTAGTTATTCACTTTGTCTCAAGGCCAGTAGGATCCTGAATTCAGGAGTAACTTATACCAGAAGGAATCTAGTCCTCTACTGTACCAGTTCTTCCAAACTTACATACATATATATACATATATATGTAACACTTCAGCACTTACTAGAAACTTTCACCTTTAACAGTCAAGAAGCTTGTGGGTACTAGCGTTGCAAGTTATACAAGGCAGGGTGTATATTTAGAAATCTAACTACAGTACTGTAAGAAGAAAATATAGGCTGTCACAAAATAAATTGTATAACACTAAAATTAAGCAACGTGTGTCAGAAGTCATACTCTAGACTGGTGTTACATCAAGAGTAGTTTCTCAAAGCTGTTGGAGTAGCTTTCTCAGTCTCGAATGAACTTTAACTCCAGCAGCCCTAAAGTCATTGCAAAGGAGGCTGAATATGGAGGAATCAGCCACAGTCCTCTTAAATTCCTTTTTATAGGAAGCCTGCCTAGTAACCTGAGAACGACATCATAAACTCTTAACTGTAAGCTAATGGCAGTTGTTCACTAAAGTTCACTAAAGTCCAGTTAGAACAAATATGGCAACTTTTGTCTAAGACAAAAGATGCTTCTTCTGGGTACTATGCGGAAAACAAATGGTCTTGTTCCGAAGACATAATTAAGAATATTTCCACTGGAGTCAAGACAATGCAGTTAGCCATTCACTATCTTTCTTCAGTCAGTTCATGTGACAGGAGACAGCCCTCCTGGTATCAGATCCTAAACCATTTAAACCAAGAACCAGCACCATGAATTGGACCCCCAAATAAAATGGAAACCAGTGCAGCTAATCAAGTACAAGGTATAAGAAGGTCAAATGACCATGGTCTTTCTACCACGTTTTGTGCCATCGACAGTTTGTGAACACCTTTGTTTTATTGATGCTGATCTACATAAGCCATCTTTCAAGGATTAGCCCTCCCATAGAGGCTCAAAACATATTTTTTAAAATGATAGTATCTTATAACATAATTATAAAGCCTAAAATCACACTATAACAGGCAGCCCCATGTAAAATGTATCATAGTACTCTGGCATAGGCCATGGGTGTGGCCAGGATTTATGTTGGGAGGGCAGGACTTTGGGGGGGGGGCAGAACCAAGCTATCTGCGACGCAATTGGTCAGTTAGTTATCTTTATTTATTTGATGGGGGCGGCTGCCCTGCCTGCACCCCCTTGGCTACACCCATGGCATGGGCCCGTGTCAGGCATAGGCAAACTCGGCCCTCCAGATGTTTTGGACTACAATTCCCATCATCCCTGACCACTGGTCCTGCTAGCTAGGGATCATAGGAGTTGTAGGACAAAACATCTGGAGGGCCGAGTTTGCCTATGCCTGGCCTATGTAACAATAGCAAGATCAGCTTCCTCCAAGAAAGACCACATATTGGCCTAGAATAGGGAACCAGGCAGAGGGCCTTTTCGGTAGTGGCACCCACCCTGTGGAATGCCCTCCCACTAGAGGTCAAAGATAACAACAACTACCAGACCTTTAGAAGGCATCTTACGGCAGCCGTGTTCAGGGAAGCTTTTAATGTCTGATGGATTTCTGTATTTTGATATTTTGTTGGAAGCCGCCCAGTTAAATGAGGTTCCAAGTCTTAGGAGCCAGGGTCCCTTCGGCCCCTGCAATAAAATATTTGAGGGAACTGGACCTCTCCCCCCAAAGTTGATTGCCATTGCCATTCAAATAGTGTGTGTGTGCTGCATCACATGATTGATCATGTGGGTGGGGCTTAAATCCCCCCCTATATTTTATATTCAAGTTGGCACACATGTTGGGAACTGTAGTTTGTTAAGGGTGCTTGGAATGTAAGTTCTGTGAGGGTGTAAGCAACACTTCCCTGGATGCTTTGGGGCAAGCCATGCACTTTAAGGGCATGGTGTGGACGCTACCAGAGTATGAGCTGCGATGCTGCCTTAATTACAAATCCTGTCTCAGCCATTTAACTTACCAGATGGCCTCTGACAAGCCACCGTATTTTCTGAGCGTCAGCCACGCATCTCCAATATGATAATGGGCGTAACAATACTGGCCTGCCTTACAAGGCCCGTTGCGTGGATTAACCGCCGTTATGTGGAACGTTTCCAACACTCGCCGGAGTGCCGCTTGTCGCTATTGCCAAAGGCAACAGCAGAAGCGAAGTACTTTTTGAAATGGGAGGCGTGAAGAGCGCGCCCACACCCCACGGAGATGAGGCGCAGAAGGGACGGTGCTCCTCTCGAGGCGACAGCCGCCGCTTCAGCATTGGCTGGGATGGCGAAAGGGGCGCGCGCCGACGCCTCTCCGCGCAAAGGGACGCGCGCGAATTGTGAGGTAATTTTTGCGTTGTGAGGCGAAGAGCCTTTATGCAGGCGCGCGCGCAGGGAGTTGAAAACGCAGCCCCGGGGAGGGTTTTGTCCGCGTCAGCCGCTGGGGTCCCCCGTAGGCGTAGGGTGGTGTAGACAGGAGACGAGACCCGTGGCGTGGGGTGGGGGTTAGGGCGCCTGCCCCTGTGGGCGCGGGAGGGCGGCTAGCCTCGCCCTCAGATGGCTCACCCCTCTGCCAGCAGGGCGGGGCGGGTAGCATGGACAGGAGGAAAGCAAAGAAGAAGTGGCGGCGGCGGCGGCGGCAACAGCAGCCACCCTCCCCTCCCACCGGTGCCTATCGCTTTAAGGGGCTGCCGCGGCCGGGAGGAGAGTAGTGGCTGAGGCGCGCCGATGCCGCCTCCTCCGCCTCATTTCCTCGCTCGCTCACAGGAAGTGGGGCCGCTGCTGCGCGGCGCAGCCTGCAGTCCAACAGCAGCAGCAGCAAGAGCTGCTAGTTGAACCGAGGAAGAAGCAGCAGCAGGAGGGGCTCCGTTCTGAGGTGAGTCTTGCGGGCCACGTTCGCCGTTCTCCCCTTTCTCACCCGCTATCTCAGCCTCCCCGTGGCTTCGGCGCATCTGCCCCAAGCAGGTTCTCCCACCCATTTCTTCGCTCCCGGTGCCACGACTGCCGCCCACCGACCCACCCTCAGCCCCTCCATGACACCCAAATCTAAGCTCGCTGGAGCAGGTCTAGTCCAAAGTCCTTTGCGCCCCTAACGAAAACATCTCGCCCACCTCGGCTCGTTGTTGTGCCCACTCGTCCGCCACCCCCGGTGATGTGTGTGCAGGATGGGTAACAACTCTCGGATACCTACCTGCACACCTGTGTGTATGTGTGTGTGCTTCTTTTTCTTAAATAAATCCTCCGCTTCTCCGTATCTTAACCCTTTCTCTCCTCCCGCCGCCCCATTACAGAAGAACCTTCTATCCTTCCTTCCTCCTCAAAAATCCTCTCGGGGCTTCAAGAACGCCAAGCCGAAGATCTCTGAATGCAAATCGGGTGACGCCTTGTACTCCCCATTCGTGCAGTCTCGTTACAGAGTGGTGGAAGGCAACACCCCCCTCCCTACTCCACCTTCCCAGAGCTTACATATCTTGGGGAATAGCGTTTATGTCATAAGAATTACTGGTTTGTCAGTATATAGCATCAAGGCTGGCGGTTATTCTGAATAAATTGATATAGGTTAGAGTAAGTTGAAATGATATAAGATAGCTTGGATGGCTCATTTGGTTAGAGCATGGTGCTGATATTGCCAAGGTTACAGGTTCAATCCCTGTACAGGACAGCTGCATATTCCTGCATTGCAGGGGGTTGAACTAGATGACCCCCCAGGGTCCCTTCCAATTCTATGATTCTATGTGCAAGATTATTCGGTTGTCCCTCTTATTCCTATTAATCACAATTGTATTTCTTATCTGTGTCTTATCTTTCCCAGACACACTTTTCCTACCCTGTTTTCTTCAAACAATCTCGTAAAATCACACTCCACTCTTGTAAGTTGTCCTATAGCTGCTTCAGTTGCAACCAAAATTTTTCCTCCGTGCACAAAAGCATGCAGTGGAGGAATAGAAAGCCATCTGTTTCTGTCATAGTAGTTTCATAGGCAAAAGGATAGTTAAAATGTGTCGCAAGACGAGCAGTCCACATGCAATAACTCTGGGCCGTGTACCCTCTATATTTTCTCTCTGTTGCATTGTGGTGTATGTTCTCTCTCTTCCGCTCATAAATTTATAACTTAGTTCCCTCTATTTTGTGCCTGTTCTTTTCTTCAGATTTCTCTTCTTACTTAGATACAGAAAGAGGGAAAACTCATTATTTCTTCAGATCCCTTACAGAATAAGCTGTTTTGTAAGCAGTGGTTTATCCTATGCAGACTGGCTTTGTGTGGTAAATGGATGGTGTGCTAGACAGTATTTAGCATGTGTTTCTCTCAAGATGGGGTGCTTTGTTAATGAAGAACTGAGGGCTTTTTTTTTTACTAGCGACAATCACTCATATTTCCTGTTGTGTTTTTTTAATGGTATAGGACAGGGATGCAGAACTGGTAGAGCTTTACATGTTGCTGGACTTGAATGTTCATATGGTACCTGGGAGGTATAGTCAAGCAACATCTTCGAAGGGTTCCCCATTCCTGGTGCAGAGGAGTAAGTAGATAGATTACTCCTTTCATTTTATTTTGTTGGATGCTCCTCCTTCAAGTTTGAGAGAAGAACCAACTGAGGTGTTCCAAACTGTGTTACAGAACTGGTCACGGCTACGAAGCTGAACCATGAATCAGTAAGTCTGTTTCGTATTTTGCCTCTGCCATGAACTCTCTTGGTAGCCTCAAGCAAGTCACAGCCAGTTTCTCTGGAATATAGAGATAGTACTGACCTAATTTTACAGGGTGGTTGCAAGTTTAACATTAAACATGTCATATTGGGAAAGCACACAGTAAATTGGCAAGATGTTTCAGTATCATGGGAGGTGAGAAGTGCATGGATTGCTGTAGTCTTAAGCAAAGCCAACTTGCATTGTTGTGACACAGTGCAGAAATAATCTGGCACCAGTTGAATTAAATTATATTGGAATTTGCAGTAGGAATGGTGAGGTGAAGTTACTCACTTGAGATTCAACCCTTTGGTGCTTTTCCAGATAGATGAATTAGCTAGGGCTTTCCAAACCCTTATGTAGCAAAGCATCCAGATATTGGTACATGTCATTGGAGTGGGGGCAAATCAGTTCTGGTGTCCCATTGCCCCTGTTCAAATGTAATGATCCTATAGTGACTGTTATGTCTGGATTACTATTGCTCCCCTGACCCATATCCCTTTTTTTCCCTTGGTTCTAGGCAGAAAAAAGTTTAAGCATGTTTATTCATTCTTTTGTAATGTCTGACTATCTCATCCGAGATGGAACTAAACAATAAGATATGTGGGAAGTTGTTATGAAACCAAGGGTATCTATGAGCCCTGCATAAGTCTTGCTGGTCTTATCTGGCACAAACTAAAAGAGAACACCAGATATTAATTGTGGTTCTTGGCTTTAGGCTGCATTCTTTATTTTTTTTTAAAAAAATATGCAGAATCATCACGTAACAGATTTCTGGTGCTTAGAGGATTCATACCTAGATTCTATACCAGGGGTCCTCAAACTACGGTTCGCGGGCCAGATCCAGTCTGCCAGAGTCCTGAACCCAGCCCACCTGGCAATTGCAGAACCCGCTGCACCCCCCCCCCCAATTTTCCTTTTCCCGTGGGGAGGCTCTAAGCGAACACTCTGCGCACACAAAAAGGGAAGCAGCGAAAAGTAGCAACAATTCATTCCCCAGCATTCCAAAAGGCTCCTCGGTATTCCGAAAGGGCCCCTCTCCCTCCCCGCTCCCCACCCACAATGTTCCAAAACTTTCCTGTGCCAGTCAATGAGGGCTCGGAGGGGAGACGCGTGACACCGCTGGGCTGCTGGGGGAAGCAGGATAGGGCTAGCCGAAGGCACTCCTTTTAATATATGTTGGAGTGGCTGCTTGCTTGATCACCTCTCCCTCCCCGACGGTCACAGATCCATTGCATACACAGGAGGGCAACATAACGGCGGGCAAAGCTCCCTTTCTCTCTGCCTCTCTTAGCACCCCACCTTTTCCCCTCCCCAAGCCCGGGCCAAGAAACAAGCTCAACAAGTATACGGCCAATTTAATAATAATAATAATAATAATAATACATTTCGGACAGTGCTGCAAGTAATTAGGAGGTGGGCAAAACTTAGTGTTACTCTGCATAGACCCATTGAAATTAATAGACCCAAGTGACTTGTGTTCATTATTTTCAGTAGATCTACTCTGAGTGATCTAGCAAATTGGCATTGGCTACAACCCATAATCTAACATTTTAAATATTGTATTGTCTTTCCTGGTTTTTGTGCACTACAAATAAAATACAGTGGTACCTCTGGTTGTGGATGGGATCCGTTCCAGAGCTCCATTTGGATCCTGAGGTTTTCGCAACTGGAGGTGCTTGTTCTGCGCATGCGCACGGCACAGTAGAGCGCTTCTGTACATGTGTGTGTGGCGAAACCCAGAAAAATACATGTGTATCCTGAAGGATACGTAACCAGAGGTACACGTAAGTAGAGGTACTACTGTATGTGCAGTGTGCATAGGAATTCGTTCATATTTTTTTTCAAACTATAGTCTGGCCTCCAACAGTGTGTGAGGGACAGTGAATTGGCCCCCTGTTTAAGAAGTTTGAGGACCCCTGTTCTACACCAGATGAAGCACCATGTCACAACTTTCCTGTTTCTTTTAAAACATATTGGTGATCTCATTTTGGTTAAGGAAAATATGTTCATGAAATCATTGATACAACTGGCAGATGTCTACTGTTAGGGTGGGTTAAATATTTGTTCCCATCTGTCCTTGCTTTGGTTGAAGAAAAAATTACTGAAAAAAAGTTGCATAGAAAAATTGAAAGCTGGTCACTTGAAATCATGTGGGCGTGAAAACTGTTGCTTTGTAAAAAGAGCCAAAATCTTGGCTATCATTCTTTCTCGCATAAAGCCTCTGTTGCACTGATGGAATGGGAAGGAAAGTGCTTAGAGTGATCAGGTATTCGTGTTTGTCTTTTGTTTATGGTTAAGGGACTGGATTGTGTGCTTCAAGCCTATGCATGTAAACTATCAGCTCTTTTTAAGACCATAGAATCATAGAAATACAGAGTTAGAAGGGATCCCGATGATCATCTAGTCCAACCCCCTGCAATGCAGGAATATTGCGCTGGGTGGGCTCAAACAATCAACTTCTGGTTTACAGCCATACACAGTGATTCATTGTGCCACAGAGTTACAGGGGAGCTCTGGTAGCTAAGGTGATCAAATTTCTCGTTGGTTAGGTGTACTGTTTTTCACACATACACCCCCCCTCTCTCTTTGCTTTAGACAGAATAATTTGCTGTGGTTGCTGTCCAGCATTTGAAAGTAGCTGGGTGGGCCGGTCACATTTTGCTTCCATGATCTGAACCATATTCAGCCATGGTTCACATCAATGCATGTGTGTCCCAAACCATGGTTAACAACGGCATAATCTTTCATGTAAGGGGAACGGAAATTTTTCATTCTGTGTCCCACTTCTGACCCCTCAACCTTGGTTAAAAGCTAAAGAAAAGTTGTTCCTGTGCCAGCTCCAAGTATTCATTCGCAAATACTAGTCAGTAGTTACTTATGCTGCCCATAAAAGTGAGAAAATTCAATTTACTGACACGGTGAATAAAATATACTATTTCTGGAGATATATGTGGGGGGTTGTGCACTGCTGCTTAATAAAAACTGCATGCACTTTCAATTACTGTATGTTAATTTCATAAAGAATCTTCATGTAATTATGGCAAACGTTTCAACTTAAAGTATCATTAGTTTTTCTAATTGCTCCTGGGTAATCCAGTACTGACAATAGAAACACTCCTACTTTTCTTAGTTTAGTTATCATGGATATATTCAAAGGAAAGCCAAGAAATTTTGCTGCAACAAAGATTAAGGCTGCTTTATGGCTGAGAATCTAAAAAGACAACTAGGAGAACTCAAGTTTTGTTTTCTAACAAAGTCCATAAACTTGTCATATTGTACGACTGTTGAAGTCTCTGCTGCAACACGCTGTGTGCAATGCTAGACATTTGCAATGTGAATGAGTTAGATACAATGTCGGAACTATTTGACTAGCTGAATGTTGAGTAATTCAACAGTTCTTGACTGTGGAAATTTTGTTGCATTTACGTGTCCTAATCTCAGTGTAGCTTTTAACTGCACTGCTGCCAAAATAACCTGGAAGTGCTGTTATTTTCTTTGCTACTTTAAAGTCTGCTGATCTTCTAATTGCATTTTGTATTTCTGTCCCGACCCTGAAGGAATAGGAGTTCTGGAGATGACTGCTCCAGGGTAATGTCGCAGCCCAGATGTCAAATATCATGCTATTGTAGTATATAAAGTAATGACTGTGTGTGCAGATAATGATGGTGGTGAAGTATTCTTGGCGTTTGGTGCTATTTTTAAGATAAATTAAAATTAAAAAATTAATTTAATGTAACTGAGTGGTAGGAGTAGCTATTTGTGCAAGGGCTTATTGAGACAGCTGGTGCTCAGTGTCTGCAGAAATGTCCTTCGCTCATATGTGTCTTGTTTTGGAAGCAATATGTACATAATACTGAAAAAGTCTTGACAGTCAGTTTATATGTTGAAAAACTGAGGTCTACAGTCTGACCTCAAATGTTTCATAACTAAACCGATTTCCATCTTATCCACACAGGCTTGGGGCAGGTGAGCCTTAACTCTATAAAAAATAATAATAAGTGACACAGGTAGTGAAAAAAGTCTACCGTCCCATCTGTGATGGGCATGAGGTTGAGAGAGGATTTTAAAACCTGCTCTGTTGCAATTTGATTCTGCTCCTCATCTCACAGGTTTCCCCCTCTTAATGAAGAAGTAAGGGTGATTGCAATTGAAAAGAGGAGAAAAAAGGTTCAGTTTCCTTGTAGTTGCAGCTTATTGCCCCTCACGCTACTGCCCTGGATGAGAAGAGTGGCTTAGGGGAAGAAGGGTGTTTAAAAATGGTGGCTCTCTGAAAACTCTTTCCTCCCCTAGCTTATAGGCAGAATAGTCCTAAATTTGCATGATGGGAAGATTGAAGGGACAGATTGTCTATCATTTCCAAAGGTAGTGGTAGGATGATGTTTTCCTTTTTTGAACAGGTGGAATCTGTCTCTTCAAAATCCTCCAACTGAAACCAAGCAGGCCCAAGACTGGCCCCAGAACACCCCATTTCAGGTCCTCCCACCAGCAAACCCACCTGTGCTCACCAAGCTTTCAGTGGGCTTAGTGAGGGCCTCCCCCAGGTGTGTCTTGCTACCAAAACTTATCTCTGTGGGCAGAGGGGCACCTCCACCCTGTTCAATGCCCTCTGGATTATACCTCATTTATTTGGCGAATTTGATAGGCAATAACCATGAGCACTAGGCTCTTGGGAGGCCTACACCTTAATACAGGCATCCCCAAACTTTGGCCCTCCAGATGTTTTGGCCTACAACTCCCATGATCCCTAGCTAACAGGACCAGTGGTTGGGGAAGATGGGAATTGTAGTCCAAAACATCTGGAGGGCCAAAGTTTGGGGATGCCTACCTTAATACAATGTGAACAAATGCAGTAAAAATACAGACTAAAACAATGGAATTGGAAAGCAGCAGGCCAAGAGCAGATGATAAAACTTTGAGCTGAGAAGGCTGAGAAACAGTGAAATCAGCTGGTTACCCATACTGGAATGCCTGGACAAATAACAAAGTATTTCACTGATGTTGGAATCATATTTGAGAACACCCTTCTGATGACAGAGGGGCTTGTAAGTGAGCGTCTGACCATGACTAATGGTCAGACAGGAACATGTGGTTGAAGTCAGCCCCTCTAGTACATTACAACTTGTGCTTTGAATTGTGCCTGAAAATGGACCGGCAACAAATATTGCTGTTTAACTACATGGGAGAAACTTTGTAAAGGGCTGTGCCAGTTCAAAATGCAGCTGTTTGGCTATCAACAGGCGCTTCTGTGAAGGCTTCGAAGGCAGCCCATGTAGTTGATGAATCTAGTCAAACTAGTTATCTAGAGGTTACCAGGCCATGGATAATGGTCAACAGGTTTTCTCTCTCCCAGGGGGTGGGTAGTCGCAGCTGATGCACTAATCCATGGGTAGGCAAACTAAGGCCCAGGGGCCGGATCTGGCCCAATCACCTTCTAAATCCGGCCTGCGGACAGTCTGGGAATTAGCATGTTTTTACATGAGTAGAATGTGTCCTTTTATTTAAAATGCATCTCTGTGTTATTTGTGGGGCCTGCCTGGTGTTTTTACATTAGTAGAATGTGTGCTTTTATTTAAAATGCACCTCTGGGTTATTTTGGGGGCATAGGAATTTCTTTTTTCTTTTTAAAATATAGTCCCCACAAGGTCTGAGGGACAGTGGACCAGCTCCCTGCTGAAAAAGTTTTGTCTGGCTTACCTTTGCTTTAGAGCAGGCATAGGCAACCTTGGCTCTCCAGATGTTTTGGAACTACAATTCCCATGATCCCTGGCCACTGGCCCTGTTAGCTACAGATCATGGGAGTTGTAGTTCCAAAACATCTGGAGAGCCAAGATTGCCTATGCCTGCTTTAGAGTATGTGAGATTCTTTTGCAAGAAGTAAAGTGGTTATCTTAGTCATAAGTAGTTGCCTTTTATTTTTTTGTCTTGCATTTTTTGGGAATTGTACTAATAAAATCCCCATAGCAGGCCATCAGGGGATGCTGGTTTAAAACTTGGGACAGCAGAGAGCTGAGTCTTGTACATAACTGGTGAGCTGTCTGGGTCTTTGTGTGCTTAGAGGTAGAGTAGGTCTCACAAGAAGAATGAGCGTCAACTGAGAGCCTGATAAAAGATCCTTTGGGTACTGGATCTGTCCCTTGAGCTGCTAGGTTTACAATGCATATTGGTTTACAGTGCTATTGCATCTGTGTAATCTGCCGAAGTGTTGAGTTTGTTAGATGATGGCTGCCAGCCTTATTCTTTGAGGAAAGGGATACTTGCTTCTCAACTGTGAAGTGTGTTTGGAGGTTGAAGTGACTGGTTAAACAATGCTGTGTTCTTTCACTGTTCTTATATGTCAATAAGCAGAATGCTGTTGTCAAAAGGATGTTCTCTAATGGTCAAGAAAGCAAACTTATGCTACGATGGTTTCCCCAGAAAGTCAATGGATTGTTTCTATGTTGCTATTGTTAGCCTAGTCTGTGCTTAAGGTTTAAATCAGGGGTCCCCAGACTTACCCGCCTTTGGGCCGGAGGGCGGGGGAGTGCTCGTGCAGTGGGCCGGAGGGTGGGGGAGTGCGCGCCAATGCGCATGCGCAAACCCATTTACTGGCACGGTGGCGTGCTTCCAGGCCGGAAAAATCGCCGAAAATTGTTTGTGCGCATGTGTATGGGCCTCCCCCGACCCGGAAGTGCACCGGAAATGACCTCTTCTGGGTTGGGAGAGACCCATGCGCAGAAATGATTTTCGGTGAATTTTTTCAGATCTGGAAGCGCGCCGTCGCGCAGCGCGCCGCAAGAGTGGGCGGCGGGGGTCGTCGCGGGCCGGATTGGGAGGCCAATTGGGCCGCATCTGGCCCGCGGACCGTAGTCTGGGGACCCTGGTTTAAATGGACTGAGCTTGCTTGTTCCTGTTCATTCTACTCAGATATGAATATTTTACAGCCTTCAGTTAACTACCTACTAGCAATGCATACAATTTCTGACTTACATGCCTTAAAAAAAAAAAAAACTATTCCAGAACAAAATCTGATTGCCATGAATACTTGTGCCTTAGCAGCATTTTGAGTGGACTAAGAATGTTTTAAACAGAAAACATGTTTGTTAAATATTTGAAAGTGTGTTCAAGCCCTGCTGCTGCGTTCCCTCCCCCAAAATTTTGAATTTCTCTACACGACCCCTAAATCTGCTCTATTTCCCTTCACCCCCCCAAACTTGTTATAATAAATACTTTAAGTCCTTGCACTAGCAGAAATGATTATGTAGTTTGATACAGCCCATAGAGATTGGGAGCTGGTTTTGTTTTTTTGTCTCATACTTTTCTCCTTGTTTGGTATATAATGATGCGTTTTCTTTCTTGCATCTTGATTCGCCACATCTGGACTCTAGTCAGTGACTTGAAGATACACCTGGTGTTAGTTACTTCAGTATGCATGTAGATACTAATTTATAATTTTATCTGACTCTTCCCTACGCCCAAAACACTCTTCCTAGTGGAAAGGCCTTAATACTCTGACAGGTCTCCAGAGGTGGGCGTTTGACAATTGCAGAGGAGCTATTGTTAATACATCTCTACAGTGCTTTTAGCACTTTGCATAGGGGTAGTTTTGTTAAGAGGTTCTGTTGAGACTGTTTTAGGATTGTGGGAGGGTTAGTCTTTACCTACCTGCAGTTACGTAAGTCATGCAAGTTGGAAGGCAACCCCCATAGTTTGTTGTTTTAGAACCATAAAGACCCCCTCAAAATACAAGCGCACATTCTAATATTTTTGGAATTCTAAACCTCATATTTGACGATCCATTTTTTTACCTGAAAAAACTGCAGGTTTTCTGTGTACCCTTTTCAGAAGAAGGTAGGTGTTCCTGCATGATGACAGAAAATATAATTGGAAGTAGGAGTTAAATTCACTAACTTCTTAATAAATTGCCTTTTAAATAAAAAACTGGTTAAGATGCATTCCAGAAATGACAAAAATAGCAGGGGAAAGAATTCTGACAACCACTTATGTAGCTGGAAAAAAACTAGCCTGTTGGATGAGTCTGTTTCAGCATTTCCACAAGAAAGAAATCACTGGTGTGTAACCCAGTAGAAAGAATTGAAGGTTTACAAACCTTCCCCTGTCATGGGCCATCGCTGAAAAATAAATTTCGTGATTCATCATGTCTACATTTTTAGGATATTAAAACTTGCCTGCATGTGTTTTCCAGATGTTTGCCTGTTTTGTAATTCTAACTGAGTGTACTTTTCATTTAATTCTAGGCCCTCCCTTAATTTTGCTGACTCAGATTACAGATTTCCAAGACGGAGGAGAGAGAAGCATAAGCACCAGAGGAAAATATCCTGCAGACTGCCCATGAAAATTACTATTGCTCAGATATTTATGGCTCTTATATGGTGCAGATAGTGAGAAATTTTTTTTAAAATGCCCCCACGGCTATAAATTGTGAGATTCTGTTGCTTTATACTTATCAGAATTTGATACGTTTCCAACTTGTTGTCTTCGGAATACAGAAGCATAGCAAATTCACTACACCTTCAAAAACATATGTTTAGACAAATTGCCCTGAAAGTAATGGGGGCTGTATCTGACTGTTTAGACTGTAAATGCTTGCAATAATGGAAGTTGTAGCAATACTGGGATTTGCGATCTCTGCAGTATTGCTTGAGCAAGACAACAGTTGCAAGTTCCCCCCCTTATTTGCCTCACACAAACGGATGTATCAGTAGAAATAGTTTTGGTTCAGCTTACAAACAATTGCTCCTTTCAGAAAATACTAGCAAGACATGACCAAAAACATCAGCTGTTTTAGTTGGAATACAACTTAAGTGCCGTAAGAATGCCTAGAAGAGGCATAATATTTCAAGCCAGAACTCGGTGGCTGTTGGTTGGTCTTGCCTTGCTGTTGAGTTTGTTGCTGTTTATGTACCTCCTTGAATGTGCTCCACAAACGGATGGCAATGGTTCGCTTCCTGGCATTGTAGGGGAGAGTTTTGGTAAGGAACACTACCAAGCCCTCCTGCAGGAGCAAGAAGAACATTACCAAACCAGAGCTATGAGCCTCAAGCGCCAAATTGCTCAGTTAAAGCAGGAGCTTCAGGAAATGAGTGACAAGTTAAAATTGTTACAGGAGAAGAAAACCCCAAGAGTCAACAGCATGGGCTATCAAGGCACCAAAGAACAAGCACCCAATGATCTCCTGGAATACCTGCATTCTCAAATAGACAAAGCTGAAGTGAGCATGGGGGCCAAGCTGCCTAGTGAATATGGAGTCGTTCCTTTTGAAAGCTTTACTTCCATGAAGGTGTTCCAGCTGGAAATGGGGCTAACACGACACCCAGAGGAGAAACCTGTCAGGAAAGATAAGCGAGATGAATTGGTGGAAGCAATTGAGGCTGGCCTCGAGGTAATCAATAATCCAGATGAAGAAGATGGTCAAGATGAAGATGACGGAATAGGGGAGAGACAGCTTTACAATGAAAACGATTTTATAGAAGGTACTTTATGCATTTTTGAATTCTAGTTCGTAATACGGAATCTACACCAAATGGCAGAATTTGTGAGACAGAAGACAGGCTTTCCTCAACCAGGTAGTCTGTAGATGCTTTGGACTACAATTCCTTTCTGCATATGACCAGGGATGGCAGGAGTTGTAGTCTTAAACATCTGGAGGGTGTAGAAGGTTGCAGCAGGTCATTAAATAACAGGTTTGCGGGATGGGCACCATAAAATTGCAAGCACTGCCCTTGGATTGTGTGTGAATTTCCCTATATCCTTTCTACCTGCGGAAGCTTCCAACACTGGTTCTCCAAGTGAGTTTATAAGCATACTTGGTTTGCTTTAACCTGTGAATCCTTTGCATCATTACCAAGCCAGATAGAGGGACTAAGTGTGTACAAGGTAAGGGCATGCACTTTTCTGCAGCTCACTCCTATCCCTTTAATCCCTATTCATCCCTTGAGACTGAACCAGCTTTGGTTTATACTTATCACAGGAACAATGCACTTTTCTTTACTGGTACAGTAACTGCAATGATATTGGGTGGACTTCAGTGTCATGCTTTGATTAACATTCTGTCTGTGCAAGCATTTCAGCTTCCCAGA
This sequence comes from Zootoca vivipara, assembly GCF_965207765.1. Taxonomy (NCBI): domain Eukaryota; kingdom Metazoa; phylum Chordata; class Lepidosauria; order Squamata; family Lacertidae; genus Zootoca; species Zootoca vivipara. The sequence goes on from NC_142588.1 coordinate 17,580,502, forward strand.
CAGAATGTTTTCCATTCTCTTGCCCCCATGTGCTGTTCTCAGGGTTTTTACCCCTCCAGAGCTAATTTTGGGAGGTGGGGGGTGGGTGGGAAATCCCTGTTGTGCATGTGGAAGACTTCAAACAGGTCTTCCACTACTAACAGGGCTTGTTAGGTGAATCCCACCCATTGCAGTCCTTCTCTCATAATATTTACTCTGTTGAGAATTTAAGGATTAATGATAACTACAACAGAAATCCAGATACCCAATCAAAGCAGGAAATATTTACTGGCCTAGCGCTTGTGATTTATTTATTTAATTTGTATGCCACCCTATATACCTTCAGGTCACAGGGCAGTTCACAAGATAAAATCACAATATAAAAAACATCAAAATAAATCAAAAGCAACCCAATAACACCCCATCCAAAAAAAAAACCCCAACCCACATTTTAAAAGGGCATTGGATGTGAATCATGTGAATTGGATGTGAAACATGATGTGTTTCATGATATGCCCATGTGTGTGTAGAGAAGAAGCATAAATAATAAATAATAATAAATAATAATATTGCTCAAGAAAATGAATAACGGTTAGAACTAGATCATTTGTATGGCGTAAATCTGTGTGAAGCATTTGGAATGGTTGCAGATTTGACAGCTGCCAGCTAAGTAGCCCATTTGAGTGTTAAAAAAATGAAACGAAACAAACAAAAAACTTAAATCATTATTCATTACAGTTCCAGATTTAACTCTATTGCTGTCATTATTTAAAGGAGACTATCAATGACACACTACCTGCCTGATGAAAATATGTCATAAGCTTAAACAGTTCTGGTCTTTACACTTTTTTTTAAAGAAAGAAGTTAAGGCAGTGTGTTGTGTGTGTGCCATTCTCTCCCCCCCCCCCAAAAAAAAACCCTGACTGGCCTGAAGTCTCAGCATTCTGTTTTGCATGCACAACTTGTGGTGTATCACTGCCATATGTGTTGGATTACCAGGAGCTCAGTAAACCACCTGAGGGTCCACCCCCCCCCCCCGCCTACCATGGTTTTTAAAAACCAGGGGAATTGTCCAGTAACTGGTGGGTTGTATCTGCTCAAGTGTGCAGGGCTGCCAGTTATTGCATGTGTATATAATATATTGCTTACTCATTCAGTATTTTGGCATCTGATTTATAGGAGGCCACTTCATACCATGTCAGAGCTTTGATCCATCTAGCTTAGCACTGTGTGCTCCAGAAGTGGGGGGAACCTTTTTCAGACAGGGGGAAACAATCCCTTCTCGGCAAACTAATGATTTGTAGGATGAAAGGGAAGACACTCGGAAATAAAAAGAACATACAGTGTCCTTGGTCACCTTGCAACGATAAGACAAAACCCTGCACATAGCAAACTTCTCTCAAGTGCCCTGGGAATGAAGCAGAAAAAAATAGAAGCCTTTTCTCAGGGGAAGAAAACCTTTGAGAAATTGGGAGGACAGATTTCAGCATAGAACTAAAACCAGGTAAATATTGAAGGGGTTAAATGGGATGCAGGTGGTGCTGTGGGTTAAACCACAGAGCCTAGGGTTTGCCGATTAGAAGGTCGGAGGTTCGAATCCCTGCGATGAGGTGAGCTCCCATTGCTCGGTCCCAACTCCTGCCAACCTAGCAGTTCGAAAGCACGTCAAAGTGCAAGTAGATAAATAGGTACTGCTACAGCAGGAAGGTAAACAGCGTTTCTGTGTGTTGCTCTGGTTCGCCAGAAGCGGCTTAGTCATGCTGGCCACATGACCTGGAAGCTGTACACCCGCTCCTTCAGCCAATAACGCAAGATGAGCGTCGCAACCCCAGAGTCGGTCACGACTGGACCTAATGGTCAGGGGTCCCTTTACATTTACAGGGGTTAAATATCTCCCTCACCTCCAAAGACAGCAGATCTATACTCTTGCCTTCCTCCCCCACCCCTGCCCACTTTCCACCAGTCCAGTAACAGATGACATATTTTTTAAATCACAAGTTGGCAGCAGTACTTCAGTACATCTCAGGCTGCTGTATAGTCCTGTACTGTACAGTAATGGGGGTAATTAGTTACATGCAGTACTCAGCATTTTTAGAGCAGTCTGGGGGAAAACATATTAGCGATCCCAGACTGGGTGTACTTGAAACTTCTCAGTTGAGTTTTCAAACCAGTATACGGTGTGCCCCAAAACGTAGAAAACTGCTGTGACCACCTTTGACTGGCGCATGAAATATTCACTTGTTTAGCAATCTTTGCAGTCAATTATCCTTAGGCTCTAAGAAACTTACAGTGATGGTTTCACTTCATTGCTAATTCTTCAGGCAGAAAAAAGTTTTCTCTTTTTCTTTTGGATGCCGTGTCATTGCTTCCAAAATGCGGTCAAAAATATGGCAATGATTTCTAAGACTTATTGAAAATGTTCATGTCTAAGATTGCCTTGAGACTGTCATTTTCAAGAAATTGCACCACAGTGGTAAGTACTGCTCTTTTTTTATGCCTCTGCTTCCTCTCTGTCATCATGTGTACTTGTGCAGTTTTGTGAACTGCTATCTCAGTCTTCAGGTGTTGATAATTTGTTTGCTCCATGAAGGTGCCCATGTTGGCATATTGTTGAATTATACATAATGCATGTGAAGTGCTTTGAATACCCACAAAGCACTCTGTAAATACTAAGACTTTTACATATGCATTTCCCTAAAGAGCAATGCCTTCAGAACAAAGTGAGCATGTTCCCTTCATGGCCACGTGCCTTCGTTGTTGGGTTATAGTTGCTGTTGAATCATTCTGCAACACTTAAAGGAAAATCACTCTGGGCAGTAAATCATTAGAGTAGGTTAGTAGCTGGCCGCAGTAATCTGCATTGCCTCTTTTTGGTACATTTCATTTTTTTAAGGCAGTTAGTCTGCAGTTTATAAGATGAGGAAATAGCATTGACTAAACTTTTTCTGGCAAGCCAACATAATACTTTTTTTTTTTTTGGTCAGAATTGAGCAACTATGGCAACCAATGACTAAATCTTCCCCTCTTAATATTTTGTTCCCTTTGGTGGTTTTAGTAGCTTGTATATCTGCTCACTTCATAAAAATTGTTGCCTGGTTAGCTTGCATCAACAAATGAAGTAGTTTTCCAGACAAATTCAACTGCTTCACTTGATACTCTTGCCTTGTTACATTTTTTAAAAAACGAATTTTAAATAAGAGTTGTTCAGCAGTGGAACAACTACAATTCTATGATTCTATACTTAAAAGCACTTTTAGGGGTTAATCACAAATGTGTAACTCTTAAGAATTGTGCACATTACAAACACACATCACAACGGCAAGTAACAGTAACATGAAGCATATTTTTTTTAAAATCAAAAGTGGCATCTTTATCAGAATATTTAGGTTTTCAAATTTTCAGTAAGCAGACCGCTGCAGTTGTTAAAATACCCATGCACAATTAAAATTATTATTACTTAACTGTGACACTGTCTATTGATATGGAGAAGCTGAATTAAGGTAAAACCATGAGATCTCAACAGAATTTGGGTTTGAAGTTCTTTGGCAGTTGTAACTGTAAATGCAATGATGCCAATATGTATAACACGATAGCAGCAGGTAGGCTAACCTGTGTCCACTCAAACTACTCAAGAAAAAAAAAAACACTTCTGAGAATTTGGCTAGGTGCACCCAGTCTCCAGTCAAGAGTTAATTGCTATGGATTTCCCCCATCACCACCAGCAGAATGCAGTATAACTGAATTTTTGAACTTATAAGCAGGTTTTAGTTGTGTTGTCAAAGTTGTTGATTTATTTCAAGAAGTGGTTGAAGTCTACCATTTCACAATAATGGCTAGTGGTAATCTTTAAGTCATATGATAAAGCCAGAAAATTGCAGAGTTCACTTTATACCCATCCAAAAAGGCCTCTCTTTTTTTTTTTAAAACAGCAACACTGAAGAAATGAGAATAATCAGCAAGGGGGAGGAGGACAGGAATCATTTGAGCAGTGGAAAGGCCTCATTAATTCCAGTAGTACGTACAGGCAGAACTTGTGGCAAAACATAGACTGCTGCTTGAGCAGGCGAGCAAACATTGTGATGAGGTATTTGGGCTTTTCCCTGTTAGCTACTAAACCAGATAAAATGAGTGCAATGTATGATGGAAATAATAATGGATAGGGAAGAGTTATTGCTGCTTTTGGTTTTTCCAAAACTCATTTCCCTGTTGAAACAAAATAAAAAAAATTCCTTCCAGTAGCACCTTAGAGACCAACTAAGTTTGTCATTGGTATGCGCTTTTGTGTGCATGCACACTTCTTCAGTTGTGTAGTTGTGTAGTTGTATCCTTCATGGAAAAATAGCCTAGGGATTAGTCAGTGAACCACTCTGTTGCAAATAGTGTTTTTGTTTTCCTCCCAGAAATGTTTGCAATCTCTCTGGCAAATTGTTTATAAACTCTTGGGTTTAAAATATTTTAAGAGTTCATTGCTCATTTGGACCCATTCAGTTTGTCATTTCCCCTGATGAATACTCTTGATTACCAAGACTTGGTGTGGGTTCAAAAATGATAAACCAGTTGATAAGTTTGCAGCTTGCCTGGTTGAAGCCGGAAACCAATACATCCTGAAAACATATCAGTTTTATTTTATTTGCTGATTCATCCATTCTGTCATAACAAGTTTACTGTACAAAGAGTTTGATATAAATATTACAGTTGTTAAACTTGAGAAATAAACATGGAAATAACTGGATGGCTTATAGTTTTCAATGCAGACCAGTAGTCTTAGGCCTGCTTTTAAATTTCTGGTGTGTTTTGAGCAGGGCCGTCTTGACCCAGGAGTGTAGGGCACCTGGGCGCTGAAGAGTATTGTATTGAGCTGCTGTGCGGCAGCGGGGTCAGCGACACCTTTGACACGACTGATCTTGTGTCGACTGGCAGTGGCAGACAGGCAGAGCGAGATCAGTCATGTCAAAGGTGCCGCTGACCCCAAGTGAAACTCGTATATGCGTACTTGCAAGGGCCCTCCCAGCTCCTCTAGAAATAAGGTTGCTCCCACAATGAAAGGCTGCCTGAGATGGCTCCCCCACGCATGCACACAATGCCCTCCCATCTCATCTTTCAGACACCTTCCTATGACCATAAGCACATGCACATTGACAGCATTGTACATATTCTGCAGGAAACTGGATATATACATTTTAAATTTGTCCATTCGGATTGTGTAGAAAAATTAATATTCCTTAAATGGCAGTGAATGAATTATTATAGTATATTGCAGCAGAACCGATAGGGTTGCCAGACTCAATAGAGGACAGGACTTCTGTGCCTTTAATTGCCCTGCTCTCTTTTGAGTCTGGAAACCTTAATGAGAAACCAGCAGACCCTTTGCTTGGAAATTAAACAAAGGGTCTGCTGATTTCTCTTTAAGGTTTCCAGACTCAAAAGAGAGCAGGGCAAATAAAGGCATAGAAGTCCTGTCCTCTATTGAGTCTAGCAACCCTAAGAACCGAGGATAAATTGTGGAGGTAAATTGTGGCCATTTTTAATTAGGCGGTCTTGGCAATTGCACAAGTTATTCATGTCTGAGGCAGGCTGATAAGTTTCTAAGAAATATTAGGAGCAGAAAGGAAGTCTTCATACTGTTAGAATAGCTGATTTGAGTCTGTTAGTGAATGGAACACATAACAGACTCTTAAGATGAACCCCAGTTCAGGTGATGCCAATCCTTTATTAGTAAATCATGAGCTATGCCAAACTGCAAGCTCAGACATTGGAGATGGGATGTAGTTTTGAATGGTAGTTTGCAACACAGCAGTTTCTGGATTATGCCATTTCAGCATAAAATCAAGAGATAGAAATCCAGAAGTTGTTTTTTCAGAAACGTCTGTTAAGAGGTCTGAATGCAGCCTATTCTCAGACTCTTAAATTATTTTTGGTAGGGGCATGGTGACCTAGTCCTCAGTGGACTGAGTAGCTGAGCAGAGCTTTGACATCATTAGACTTGACGGGATCTGTAGAAATCCACGTAGGACTGGTGATTAATACTCTAGCAGCTATGCATGATAACTCTGTTCATAGAGAATTACAATCTTCTGACAATCTCTGCACACTCTGGGTGTTTGTGCCCACCTTCAACCCTATGGTATGCATATTTACTTGACAGCCGTGCGTTGGACTTCTGTGGGACTTAGTCCAGGGGATACTGGTATAGTATTGCAGCCTTCAGGTATCTTAACAATTTCAAACCACCAGTATAGAAAGACAAGCGTTGTCTTTATTCTTATTCCGTTTGGGTTTTTAATCATCAATGTTGTATAGTCTAGGCCACATTATTGTTATGTTTATTATTAATTAGAAATTGTGTGTGTGTGTGTGTGTGTGTGTAGGGGTGTTAAGGGGGATGGATATAAGTTGAGCAAGTCACGAAGAGTCGGACATGACTAAATGACTAAACAACAACAACAACAAGTTGAGCAGTTGTTGTTGTTGTTTAGTCGTTTAGTCGTGTCCGCCTCTTCGTGACCCCATGGACTAGAGCACGCCAGGCACTCCTGTCTTCCACTGCCTCCCGCAGTTTGGTCAAACTCATGTTCGTGGCTTCGAGAACACTGTCCAACCATCTCGTCCTCTGTCGTCCCCTTCTCCTTGTGCCCTCCATCTTTCCCAACATCAGGGTCTTTTCCAGGGAGTCTTCCAGGGAAAAGACTCCCTGGAAAAGTTGAGCAGTAGGCCTGGGCAATGTATTGATACATTGCCTGGAAACCTGTTTAAAGTTAAAATCGCAAGATCAATTCCAGAATTTCGGGGCAGGAATCCCTGTGTTTGCATTTGCAGTGCCACGCGGTGCCTCGGCTGAAGTGCTCCACTCAGAACAACGCTACCCGCCTGGCCTTGTTGCCAGGAAGCAGCAGGAGCTGTGCACGGTGACACTGATCATCTGCATGGCCAGCAACTGCCTCCTTCCTCCCTGCCTCCTTCCTGACATCATAATATATCGGGATATCGCGAGTTTTAGCTGGCAATATGTGACAATATATTTTGAAAACAAATTTTCCTAGCCCTGTCAAACAGTTGATGTGCATGACAGCTAGTCATTGCGCGCATTCACTTGGCTTCATGGAGAATGTGCATGTAATGCTTCCATGAAGTAGGAATAGTGCACATTTCCTGATCAATATGCATAATCTTCAACAGGCCTTGGAGAATGTGTGCATATTGACTACTTGCGTGTTTCCCACAGGCATCCAGTTGGTCACTGTGAGAACAGGATGCTGGCCATTGACCTGACCTAGCAGGCTGGTTTGGCTGACTGTTGGGAAGGGGGTATAAACAACAATTATTATGAAAAATTATTAGGTTTTTTCCCCTCCTTGCTTTTATTGTGTATTTTCTGTTTTTATATTGTAGTTTTAATTTGTGAACTGCACTGAACTCTGTGGATATAGGGTGGTATACCATTTAAATAAACAAACAAATAAAAATAAAATAAAATAAAACTTTTTTTCTTCCAGTAGTTCTTTGGCAAAACTGTCACCCTAGCTTTGCCACTGATAAATACGATATAGATTTTAGAGAGGTGTTTTTGCACATCTCTATGAAAGACTGTTTCCTTAAAATTACCCTTTTGAATCCTTTCCAGTGAAGCAAATATTTAACTCAAAATTTTCACTTTGAGCAGCATTTATAATTTTTTTTTGCAAATGACAATAGTGTTTATTTTAATTAGATCTACCACAGTTCATTTTCTATAAAGGAAATTGATGGAGAGAAAATGATTTACCTCTTGCAAAGGGCTTTTTTTTTAAGGCCAGCTATGGAAATAGTTTGCTACTATTTGGTTTCTGTAATGCATATTTGCTCTTTGGAGGCAATGCAAGTTTATTGTCGGTGTTTGCCAAATTTGTCATCTTTTAGTGCAGGACTTCTAAATGCTGGCAGATTACATTAAGGATATGGGAACTATTTAGAGGGGAAAAATTATAATGCTTTCTAGTACTTGTTCCTTTGCACCTTTTGCTTCTCCCTCTCCTTGCCCACACACACAAAAAACCCCTGGATGAATTATGTACACTTAGCCTTTGTTAAGCCTAATGAAGTAGCATCTTTTTTCTTTTTCAAATAGAAATTGGGAATGGTTGTTTCAATTGCTAAATCAAAGATTACCAACGGATACTTTTATAAAAATTGTATTTGGTAGTAATTATGATGAAAGCTTTCTTGAGAGCCTGATGTTGCCAAGAAGCAGGTTAGACTTAAATGAGTACAAATTTGTTCTATGAAAGTCAGCCAGCTGATTTTAAAGTATTGATCTTCTTGAATCTTGAAAAAGGATCAGTCGCAGCTTAACACAGTCAAGCCAAGTCATCTGCTGCTTAGTGTAGGACTTGACCTACTAAGCATCTTAATCTGTCAATAAAATTCTACAATAGATAATGAAGGCAGGAGTCTGATTTTCATTTTTAACATTGGTTACTGCAGTGTCTCTCTCTCTATCTCTCTTTCTCTGCTCCCTCTCCCTGCCAGAGTGCAATTTACAACTTGGCTAGCATTTTGAGAGCACGAGACACATTTGGGCTGGTGCTTTTGCTGCAGAAATAGTTAAGGAACTGCCTTGTAGAATCAGATCATTGTTCCATCTGCTGTGACTTGCAGCAGATTGTCTAGCATTTGACTAAGGTCTTTTCCTCATCTTGGTACTTGAAATACTTTAAGTGGAATTACGGAGGGTTGAATCTGGGTTTTATATATGAGAAGATTGTGCTCTGGAACTCCTTTCACATTTTCAATCTTGACAGTTGAGTTTGTTTGTTTTTCTACATAATAATGTACCTGGCTGAGCACCATCCTAAATATTGACACTCTCCTCACAATGTATCGTAATTCCTGAAGCAGTGGAATTTGTCACCGAGTTTAAAGTCTGTGACTGAATCAGTTCCTCCTGTAAATTGTTCCTAAGGTTATTACCGTACTGAGAGAGACAAAGGGACACAATATGAACTGTTCTACAAGAAGGCAGATGATATGGAGTACAGGCATGTCACACTGTTTCGTCCATTTGGGCCCCTAATGAAAGTGAAGAGTGAAACTGTTGACATCTCCAGGTCAATAATAAACATTATTGTTCCCCTTGCTGGAAGGACGGAGGTTTTTGCACAGTTCATGCAAAACTTCAGGTAAGTGCTTCAGAAACTAGGCCCTATACCAATCCTACGTAGTCATTTTCTGCAGTGGAAGGCAAATACAGTGAATCTTCCTATCAGCTATAATGCTTAGTGGTATTGTAGAAGACTGGTACTTCCAGTTTGGAGAAGCATCTTCTCAGTTTAAAATCTGAGATGCTTATTTGCCTCTGAAATATAGGCTAATGTGCAAAATGTGACCATAGATTCCTGGAGCATTTGGTACCTGATGTGCAATGGATTAAACACTAGCCACATCTCAAGAAGCAGTAATGGGAAGTAGGCACAAAGGATGAATGAACTGTGGCTGTTTGTCATTCATTTATAATGGACTTCACACCTATAAGCCTGGTATTCCCAATAGCGCAGTGACTTAGTGATTAATTTGGTCAGATTGGTGTCTAGGATGCAATAGGTAAATGTACAGTGGTACCCCGCAAGACAAATGCCTCGCACAACGGAAAAATCACAAAACGAAAGCGTGTTGCGATTTTTTTGGAGACTCGCAAAACGAAGTCGTCTATGGCTGTGCTTCGCAAGACGAAGCAGCCTCGCAATGGAAAGGGAAGGCGCCGGTGCCGCTTACCTTTAGGACTCCGCTGTCATGGCCGGGTGACGTCCATGGCCGCTGCTTCTGCCTCCTGCGGCGGCGCAGCGCTCATGGCGGCCTCCATGGCTCTGGCCTTGCCCACCTCAGCGGCCATGGCGGCCTCCGCAGCTCTTCCCCGGCGGGCTGGTGGGATCCGGCAGGAGCAGCAGCGGCGCTCGCCAGGCGGCCCTTGGCGGGAACAGCGGCAGCACCTGAAGGAGCGGAGGCTGCGGCGGGAGGAGACCCCTGGCCCTCCTCCTGCTTCCCCCTCCCCAGAGCCTTAAAGACTTCCGGCCGTGGCGGGTGAGTCGGTACCCTTTTTTTTTTTTTTTGGCGCTTCTTTTTTGCCCATAGGAATGCATTAATTAAATTTCAATGCATTCCTATGGGAAACCGCGCTTCACAAGACGAAATTATCGCAACACGAAACGACTCATGGAACGAATTTTGTCTTGCGAGGTACCACTGTATTTGTAAATAGAACAAATCTAGTATGCAATATTTGCTATTTTAAATTACAAAACCCCTTGTTAAGCTATTGCAATACCAAATACTTGTTTTGCTTCTCCAGGGATGTGTGCATTAACCAGGACAAGCGGATTCACCTCACAGTTGTATATTTTGGACATGAGGGGCTTTCTGATGTCAAGAGCATCTTAGAATCAGTTGCTAGGTGAGTTGAAAAAGTTCAAACTTTTGATTATGTAAAAAACAAAGCAGCAATTAGCTGTTTAAATTTGTCTTAATGAGGTGCTGATATAATGCTTCCCCCAGATAAGGCAAAGGGTTTTGATGACTGGCCGGGGTGAGTAGAAAACCTTCAGAGAAGCCCATGCAATGTTATCACTTTGCATTTTAGTGAGTGTGTAGCAAAGTTTTTATTTTATTTTTCTGAATTTATTTTTTAGCAAAATCAATATCCTACTGTTCCTTTATAAGAAAACACATTGCAACAAACAATAACAAACACAAATAAATGCAAAAAACTCACATAAGAATAAACAGCCTTTGTTTAAAAAAAAGGTAACAGAGGGGGAAAAGACCCCAAACTCAGAAGCAGCAGCAGCAGCAGCAGAAATAATCAATAGAATCAGCCATTGCCAAAAGCTTCTCAAAACAGCTGTTTCTTTATTTCCTATAGCTGTATACTGCATAGTACCAGAGCAGTCTCCAAGCAGTTTCTAAAAAGATGTCACCGCTAGAGGCGTTGAGGCATTTCTGGGGGAAACAGTTCACAATGACTGTGTTGGGGACGTCTTTGTTCTTTATATTCGCTGAATTCATGTAACTATTAGATAGCTTTTTTGAATAAAAATCCATGATAGCTCTAAGATTTGCTGATGTGGCAATTTTTTCTAAAGCATAAGAATATCCTATGCCAATAGGAGATTTTAAATGACAAAATAGAGGGATGCTGATAAGCAGTCAGAGACTTCCATATGTGCTTATGGTTCTGTGTTCAAAATACATCTACCTTGGTACACTAGTTTTTTTTGGGGGGGCAGTAATTTACAGCAAACTTATTGCAGGCAAGGTGTTTCAAGTTTTTCTTGAAACTATTGAATTTAGTGGTAGAAGTGAAATCTTGCTACCATCTTGATCCTATATATTTCTGTTTCATATCTGGGAGAAACTCTTTTTACCTGGAGAAACTAAAGATAAAGATATAGAAACTAAAGATAAAGATGTATTGACTTGCAAAGAAGGCATTAAGAATTCTAGAGCTCAAGTGCCACTACAGATAACTCTAATTTGTCACCTAGTTGCCCTTGCTTCTGACAGAATCCAACAGAAACATATTCCAATTGGCAGCATCCATAAGTGCAAAACCTATTCCATAAAAGAGATTTGTTTTAAAATAACCTTAATCGTATATACAATCTTGTATGCACTTACACTGTTGAATACTTACAACATTGAATGTTTGTTACCTTTTTTCCATGCTAAATATGTTAATTCAAATATATACAACTTACAGAATAAATTTCTAAATTAAACATAGTCGAACCTAACTTATTAAACTAAGAATATTGACTTCCCATCACCTCCCGAAGTATATCATCAATTCCACCAAGCGGTGGAATTTCCATTAATAAAACGACCTTAATGATAACTTCCATAAAAGAGATTGAGCCCAGGCTGTGTATGAAGCATAGTTTGCCAAGCTGAAGCTGACTTGTCATGAACGGAACATTTTAACATCACTATTTTCCTATGTCCCCACCCCCTTTTCTTTTCTCAGAGAGGCTAACTTTCATAATTACACCCTGGTTTCTTTGAATGAGGAATTCAATCGTGGTCGGGGACTAGATGTGGGTGCCAGAGCCTGGGAAAAAGGCGAGGTCTTGATGTTCTTCTGCGATGTTGATATTTATTTCACAGCCGAGTTCTTAAATAGCTGCCGCTTGAATGCTGAGCCAGGTATGTTCACACTAGGTTCCTAAAGTCAGCAGAGGCAGCCAAGGCTTCCGGAAAGTGGGAGGATTGCAAGTCCCACCAGCTCTACTCAATACTGCTTCTCAGTGCTCTTCCCATAGAAGTCTCTGCTATCATCCAGGATAGTTAAAAAGAATGAAATGGCTCAGAGGCAGGATTCCTCCACATAGCAGATCCTGGGGGAAAATTGGAATGTTGTCTCTTATGCATCAAGTGCATAGTTCCCACTCGCCACTATGAAAAGCATAACACCGTGATAGGGGTGGGCAGATAATTTGTTAGGGACTGGAAACTTGAGTATAAAACAAAGATGGGAACTGAGCTCCAAACAGTGGGGTGGCATAGGCTGCATGCAGAAGACCCCTCCACGCTCAACTCACAGCATCTTCCATTAGCACTGGAATGTCTCCTGTCCAGAACCAGAAAGTTGCTTCCACTCACGCAAACAGTTATGAGCTTGATGGACCAATGTTCTCACTTGGATTAAGCATTTTTCTATGTTCCTGCCATCTATCTTCTCTTGCCCAGCACTCCCACAGGCAGGGAACAACCCTACTGCGCATCTTTAAACTGGCACTGGCACCTCTTCATTAGATCCTACGTAATAAAAGAATTAAATCTTGGTCTCCCCAATCTTAGCGTGACACTCTAATAACTATCCACACCCTTCGCAAGAGCCACGTCTGGAATTGGGCCACAATTTACAACAATGGCAGAGACTCTTCCTTTTATTTCAGAGGGACGTTGAGGCTAGGAGTTGTGTGTCTTTCACATACTGGTGCTTGGCCCTTTTCAAAATCTCCAGTCAGGAATGATTTTGAACACTGTTGCTTTTAACTCCTCAGGTTATTTGATGCTCTCGTTCCAGACCCAAATATAATATTTGGCTGTGCATGCTTGGTTCCATTTCCCCTTTGTGCTGTGATTGATGCATAACATGGGTTCTTTGGGCAAAAGCTCTTAAGAGGCAAACTTATTTCTTTTGTTTTGCTTGTTAGATGGATTACTGTTTAATAAAAAGGTAGAGGAAATGTGCTGCTGCTTTTTTCTACCCTAAGATGTTCCATAAGGAATAACAAATCTCTCCTGTCTCTGTAGGGAAGAAAGTTTTCTATCCTGTGGTATTCAGCCTTTATAATCCTGCCATTGTCTATGCTAATCAAGATGTGCCACCCCCTGTGGAGCAGCAGTTGGTAAGTGACTGGAGTTTAAAGAAGCTTAAAAACCTTGTTCTCCATATTAACCATAGCGGCTTCAATGCAGTGTTTGATGGAAGAACTGTTTATCGTGGAAAGTAGGTCCTTTAAATTTAGCTCTGTTGAGCCTTCTCCATTAAGCAGAGAGGACAAGAGTCAGATCAAAAAAGAATTTTGAAATATTTAAAACACTGCATGGGATGATGAAAACTTATAAATTCAACACTAACTGAAACATAAAACAAATGTGCAAATGAGCACATTCATTTGCATGCTAGGGAGCATGTAAATCCTTACATGCTAAGTAGGGGAAACTAAAATGTGAAATAAATAGAGCAAATAAAGATTTCAGCAATTTACTCAAGAACAATCAATTTAGAAGAATTTGGAAATAAAAATAATTAACCAAACAGATACTAGTAAGTCTTAAATTGCATGCTCCTTAAATGTTCCATAGTCCAAACTAGTTAAAAGCTTCCTAAATTCCCAACTATTCATCCGTTTAACCTAAAGATAAAAAATGGAGAAGGAAGATTATAGCTTTATCCACGTATAGATTGGTGCTAATGCCAGTTATCCTCTTAATAATAATAATAATAATAATAATAATAATAATAATAATATTTTTTAAATTTTATTTATATCCCACCTGGGCTCAGAGCAGCTAACAACAAGTAAAAATAGCACAGTGTACATAAAATCACACAATTAATTAAAATACATTCTAAAATCAATTCAGAATCAAATTAATGGGAACCATTGGGCTAGAGTTCTATAAGGATTACAGATGGAGAGGGGGGGTCAGACTGTGCCTTGGCCAAAGGCCTGGCCGAACAGCTCCGTCTTGCAGGCCCTGCGGAAAGATGTCAAGTCCCGCAGGGCCCTAATCTCTTGTGACAGTGTTCCACCAGATCAGGGCCATGGCTGAAAAAGCCCTGGCTCTGATTGAGGCCAGCCTAACCTCCCTGTGACCCGGGATCTCCAAGTTGTTTTTATTTGAAGAACGTAAGGTCCTCCGTAGGACATACCAGGAGAGGTGGTCCCGTAGGTACGAGGGTCCTGGGCCGTATAGGGCTTTAAAGGTTAAAACCAGCACCTTAAACCTGATCCTGTACTCCAGAATTTACCCCACACTTTTCAGTAAAAATGACAATAATTCAGCAGCATCTACGAATGATGCATACAAACATCTTGCAAAGCTTGCAGAGCTTTGCGTTCAGTTTTTTTAAAAAACAAAACAAAAAAACTATCAGAGTCAGTGGTCAAAGGTGAACACTTCTACCACACCATTTGTGGAAAAATAAAACGGCATGTTCCAAATGATGCATGGTGTTTGCTTCATTAAAGAAGAAAACTGAGAAACATTAGATGAGGGCAAAACTTTTTCTGCGGAGTACGAGGTAGGCTAAGGTCCTATTCATGCTGCATGTAAAACTGTAGAGTAGGGAGCCTCCACAGCTATGGTCAAGGAAGCCTGCTAAAGCTAGGGATCACACAGAGAGTTCATAGAAGGCCAAGGAGAAAGCAAGGTCAGTGCCCTTGCCCTGCTTGTGTCAAGTTTCTACACGCAAGAAGCACGGCTGTTAGGGCTTAAAAAGAGGAATTGCGCTGTGTGTTTCTTTACACAGGGTGATTTGATTACTTTGCACCAACTTCTGGCTGCCAAATGTGCCTATGGAAGTGCCTCCAGCAGGATCCCAGGAGCATAAAGCCTTCAAACTGAGCTTTGCAAGGCTGAACCAACCCAGGATCCATTAAATCCTATGTTATCCCTGCTGCTGCATCAGGTGTGGCCTGGGCCCAACCAGCGCACCAGCTCCAGGCTGGCGTTGCAGTCGTTCTGCCACTGCTTCTTCATGAAGCTAGGCTGTGGGCGGGGCGAGTTAGGATTGCTTCCTTAGTCTCACTTCAACTTGAACTTGATGGGACGACAAACATGGAAATCCCAGCGAAAACACATCCAAGGCACATTATGACCATATGTTGTTATAGAGAAGTGGGTGGTCTACATACCATTTTGGGCAGTAAACTCGCGTTGCCTGTTATGCCTAGTTTTGCCTTGATGTCAAAGTTTTTTGTATGTTTTCACTAACACATGCATTTTTATGGGCACTTTGCCCCGGCGCATGCATTTTTGTACTTGCTGCTTGACTAGACAACTGCAAAATTCGAAGGACAGTTGTGTTTCGGTTCTCAGATTGTTTTGCAAACTGCCAATTAGGTACCTTTAAATGCAAATCGAATTGAAATTCTCCCCCATCCCTAGTGGGTGGTGAGTGAATTCTTTACTGGGATAATTAATTTCAGATCCTGTTTCTTCTCGAAATGCCTAAATATGCATACTTTTATAATTGTAGGTGCACAAAAAGGATTCTGGTTTTTGGAGGGATTTTGGTTTTGGGATGACTTGTCAGTATCGAACAGATTTCTTGGCTGTCGGTAAGATGCTTTGTTTTATTATTTTTGTCTTGGATTTTGTCAGATATCCTCTGTTTACTGATTTACATGGGAATGTTCCTTCCTGCTGGATATTCTGCACAAATACCCAGTTCAAGTGACTCTTGCTCTCACTAAGAAAGAGAAATTATTTCTTCCAGGAAGCTATTACCTGTATATTCCGGCGTATAAGACGACTGGGCGTATAAGACGACCCCCAACTTTTCCAGTTAAAATATAGAGTTTGGGATATACTCACTGTATAATAAATACGACCCGGCGTATAAGACGACCCCTGACTTTTGAGAAGATTTTCCTGGGTTAAAAAGTAGTCTTATACGCAGGAATATACTGTACTTTACATTATTTTCCCCTGGCCTTTCAGTATAAAGACACCCAGGGCATACTTAATTAAATCATGGTTCTTGAACTTTGTAGGAAAAAAATGTGTGTGTTATTCACCCATGCGATTTCTTACTCGAGCATTTAAAACTCTAGCACAAGCCTCACAGCTTAGTTTTGTCTATATATGTTGGCACCACCTTGTGGCTTAACTGAGTTTTGATATTGTGTAATAGCTTTATGTCTTACTTTAGTTACTGTACAATATTAACGCTGCTTTTAAAAAATGCAGTAGCACGGCACCAAGATTTTCTTCATATTTTTAATTAAGGCAAATTACTATTACTTCCTGTTTGTCTGTGGGCAGCCCAAGCCTAAATATGTGTGACTCTGCTACACCTCCTTGATTTTTTAGTTCCCTGTCCATGGAAGATGAGTATGTCCATAGTGCCATAGGATTAGGTTATCTAAAGAAGAGGAACAATTCCTAGGGAATGGGATAACTGGAGGAGACAAATAAAGCCAATTCAGTGGAACAAGAGTTTGGGTAGGGAGATCAGAAACAATTCCAAAGAAAAGGAGATAGGAAAAACCACTTTTGCTATAGAATTAATCAGTCTTGCTAATTTTGTGTATTCCCATGGATTGTTGTTTGGTTTTGGGGCCTTAGATAACTCTTGCTGATTTTTAAAGGAAACTTTTTATTACAAAATTTGACAATTGCTGACAAGGAATTGCTCTTTTGCCGTGTTCATATTATACATTTTTTTTGGCTTTTAAACAACTCATGTTTTTCTATAATCTGGACTTCTCAGTTTATTACTTGTATCTTCTTGTACACCTGTGCTAATTATTTTAGTATTTTTTTCTGACAGAAAGGGTGCATTTTATGCTGCTTCTGTTCTTTGTGCAGTATTGTGTTTAATACTGAATTTTATTCTTTTAATGCTTTTAATAAATAAACTAAATGATGAATTGCAATGACTAATATTTCTTTGCTTGCTTTAACTGCAGTTGAGGGTAGAGGAGATTGTTGAATGGGAAAGTGTATGTATCAATGGCAGTGCTTTCTTGTAAAATATGTGCTAGTGGAGATTGGGTGAGAACTCAACCTCTGCCTGTCCTGTATTTTCCATGGAAAAATGCAATATGATTTTGTGTGTGTGCGCGCACGTGCACTTTTTTCCTCCTAAAAAGTAAGAGGAAATGTCTGTGCATCTTATGGAGCAAATGCATGGTCCCTGGAGCCGAATTGCCCAGGGGTGAAAAGCAGATTGTGCTTTTTTTTAAAAAAAGAAAGAGCTAAAGGCTAACAAGAGGGAATGAGCAGGTTGAAAGGAACCCGTTCAGCAGCTGATTGCAAGAGATCAAGAAGGGAGATAAGAGAGCTAGCTCCCTTCCCAGCCCGTTGCGTAGGCCTCAGTTGTTGTCTGCAGAGGGAGACGTGTGACTGGCTGATTAGATTATCTGTCTGGAAACTGTAGAAATGGGTCCCTTTCCTAGAGAAGCTGCAGAACTGTGAGTCGAACCCCATAAAAACAGGATTTTTCCCTTTGCAAGGAAACTCAGCAACTTTGAGCTGATCCTAAAAAATGGAGCTTTCCCCCTTTGCAAAAAAGATGCACAAGTCTGAGCTGACACCCCCCCCCCAAACGGGGCTTTTCCCATTTGCAAAAGAAGCTTCCTCCTCAAATATTAAATGGGGGGCAAAGGCACCTAGGCCTCTAGGAGTTGGCTGCTATGCCTAGGACAATTCAAGAAAGCAAAATATTTTTGTTTTGTTTTCCTCCTCTAAAAACTAAGTGTGTCCTATGGTCAGGTGCGTCCTATGGAGTGAAAAATATGTGGTGTTTGTGTGTGTTCGTAGCTTCCCTTAATGAATCTGGAAATAATTCCCTTTCAGGAATAAATTTTTATATGATATCAGAACCTGATTACTAGCGTGTGTGTAGCTATAGCTTTTTTGCAGAGCTTATAGGCAATTGTTAGCTTATATCAGGGATGGGGAAGACGTGGTTCTCCAGAGATTGTTAATCCCTTTCCATTGGCTGAGGTTGGTGGGAACTGGAGTCAAACAAACTTTGGAGGGTTATGGGTTCCCCATTTTTTGGCTTTCATCTATCTTTAAGTTACAAGAGTTCTCGGACTTCATTTTTTGCCATCTTCATGTTTAAAAATGGTGAATAACTGCTAAAGAATTAGCAGCATGATGGCTGCACTCATTATGCAGATTTTTCATGATTTCTGGTGGATCTAGGTTCTGGAAGCTGTTCACGACTGAGGACAACAGTTGAATAATTCCAACTAAAATATAAGATGTGATCATCTTTGTTAAACAGGTTGCCCTTCTCCATTAGTGATTACATACATAAAATTTTGTTGACTCCTAGGTGATTAGAATCTGAAGCTCTTCTGACAAGGACTTGCCCTTTATTACGTAACTTGCAACTTGAGATCTCGGCTTTTGATGATCTTTTAGCCTTGTGAGTCCTGCTGGTTTATATTGCTTGGAGATGTATGATCTTGAAAATGAATGTATCTTCTCTACACCTCTGCTCGTGAAGTAATTTGATTACGACATTTCTGATTCCTGTCTCTGATTTATTGCAGGGGGGTTTGACTTGGAAGTCAAAGGCTGGGGTGGAGAAGATGTCCACCTTTATCGAAAGTACTTGCATGGAGATCTAATTGTGGCCAGGACCCCAGTCCCTGGCCTCTTTCATCTCTGGCATGAGAAGCATTGTGCCGATGAACTGACTCCGGAGCAATATCGCATGTGCATTCAGTCTAAAGCCATGAATGAGGCTTCTCACTCTCACCTTGGGATGCTGGTGTTCAGAGAGGAGATTGAGACCCACCTGCGTAAGCAGGCGTACAGGACTAACAGTGAAGCAATAGGTTAAAACGATCCTCAGTGCAACCCTAAGACTCTTGAGCTGCTATGAACCAGCATCGTTCTGAAGCCTTAATTATAACTCAGCTAAAAAAATAAAAATAAATGCAGTGCCTCTCTCTTGCTGAAGATGATTTCAAAGATCTTTCTCTGGCCAGCTGTTACCTACACATTGCACCAGATCAGGCACTTGAGTGAAAGGAAGCATTTCAGTTTGCTTTTAACATGTCTAACTGCATGGGAAGGGGGGGTTGTGGGAAAGGGAACAAGAACAGAGTATATTAACTTTTCTGCATCTAGATTTTTCTTTTAACATTTTCATTTTTTCAGATTTGCATTATGTGGGAATAAGAGTCCCAACTGAATGAAAAACTGCCTTCTCCACTGTCTATCATTATTCTGTGCTGCTTGCTTCACTGTAGGTTTTTTTTTAAAGAAAGGGACACTATAAGTACGTATGCATTCCGTGGGAAGAATAAAGCCCTGAGGCAAGAGCCTGTGGAGAATTATATGCAAAAAAACAAAACAAAACCATGGTATGTTGTGCAGCCAGAATCTCTGAATTCGCCTTATTAACCATCAGGTACATAAATCAACTTGCAAAAAAAATGTATTTAAGGTATTTAAAAGAAAGGACATTGAACAGTTTACAATAATATTGCATTGCTGTTCTTTATTGGATTGTAAATGAATTGAGCTTGTATGCTGTCTGCTTATCCTAGCTACTGGCCAAATAATAATTATTTTTTGCATGTTTTGGGATGTAGAAAGAAATGCTGTCTTGAACATAAGCAGTTCATTTCACTGCCTCGTTATTACACTTCTGATATCCTTTGTTCTTCAGGTGAGTGTTGAAGTCTGTGTCACTTGGGAGAGGGGACAGGAGAAAAGACAGCAATCACTTGCTAACTTGGGGCTGTTTTATTTTACTTTTGGCACTGGGCACAATAATGTCTCCTGCTCAGGCCCCATTGAAACGAACAAGAGTTGCAGAAAAGCAGAGCTGTGCTTTTGTGCAGTCTCTTATCCGTTTCGAATGGGGTCTGCGACAGGAACACTGGCAGCATTGTGCCAATTGAATTCGTGGGCAATGAAAATAATACAGCTTTTAGCTCTGAAAGACTATGTACTGTTTGAAAATAGTTCTGGACACTGATCTTTTTAAAAAACATGTAATTTGCCTTTATAACATTGTGAAGAACAATGTAACTTGTCTGAAGTGGAGAGAATGTAATGCAAGTTGGCTTGCTGTTGTCTTCTCTTTATAATTAAATTGAATACTACTGTGTTTTTAATATAGGACTGGTTTCTTGTTTTGAGGTCATGAAGCAATGTGCTACAGCCCTAAAGTGAGTTGTGAATGCATATAGTGTAGTGTGGCCAGCAAAAAAGAAAGCAAATGTCATGTACTTCCAAAGATACAAGTTATGACTGTAGATTGAAGATGATGGGATCTTTTCTGTGAGGAATCGGATGCATAGAAATCCAGTTGCATGAGAAATCAAGTGCATAGCTTCTATTACATGGGATGCTGCAAAGAACAGTCACAACAGGGTTTGTTTATTTTTTAAATCAAATTGGCATCTGATATGGGTGCTGTTTTTCCTGCCCATTTCAAATAAAGAAGAATAATGGATTGAAGATGGAGTTGGGAAGCCACCCTTATTGGTTAACTATCTACACTTTGCTCCCGCTATAGCTGAACTGATTTCATTCTTCGATACCTTCACAGGCTGATACCATATCTGTCTTTTCGGACAAGGGTAAAGAGCTATATCAATGCTATGAGTTCCTGGCTTTGTTTTCCAAGAATGCCCCCACATTCCAACAACCTTTCACCAGCGTAATAGCAATACTCTTTCTTTGCTTTTAATTTCACATTTTGTAATGTTCAATGTGTCATTCTGGAAGTTGAATAAGAAATGTCCAACCAAATGAACTTTCAGTCACACAAGTGCCAATCCGTAGAAGAAATTTCCCAACACCAGATTCTTTAATCTGTTAGAGAACTGCCTTGCAATTCAGTATCTGGGAAAATGGCCAGCAAGACAGAAGATGGAAGATGAACTGCTTTAAGAACATAAGAGACCAGCTGGATCAGACCAATAACATGTTTGCTCCAGAACAAATGATGTTAGTAAAACAATGGAGGAGGTGGCTTTTCAGCACAGGAACTGCACTGAGAATCTTGGGCAGTAAGCCCAGATTGAAAAATCTACAATAGGGGTAGGGGTCCCTGCAGCAGAAAACATCCAGGCCCTGTTATTGTCGCTGTATGTCTTCCTTGCAGCTAATAGTTTGGGAGCCATGGGGGAGGGGGCTCTTGCGTTGATGAATTGATGTGGGGCTAATGTATACACCTAAAAAATTTTTAAAGGAAAAAAGAAAAACATTGGGAGAGCCAACTGCAGAACTCCCACATAACTTGCTGTTTGATCCCTTTGGCAAGGATCCATATTTAGGCTCATGTATTGCAATAGCCTGTGGAATTTGACTTTTGCTTGGCTGACTCCCCCACCCTCATGCTGCATCATAAACTGCTTTTGAAACTTCCCTTCCTTTGCTGTGGAGCATTTAGCAAGAAGGAAGCTGAGAATAACAAGTGTAAAAAATCCCAGGGCTGATTCCACTTTGTAGGTCCTGTGAAGCTCGCCATATTCTCAAGCTTATTCTGCTTGTGAGGTACCTGGTGTTCCCTTCACTATACCAAAGTAAGGGAAATTTAAATAATATATTGTATTTTTTGAAATAATATTTTATCCCACTTAGGTTTTTTAAAATTTCTTTTTGTTATCTGTTTTAAAACTGTTATTTCTATGGTGGATTGAATTTTATTTACACTTTTGCACACCACCCAGAATAGTTTTAATGAAGGGTGTCTAAGCAATAATTTCAAATAGTCTCATTATAGGGTTGAAGCCATAGCAGCCTACATAATACATCAGTTTGATCTTGACCGCTCAGCAGTTCTCAAAGTCCAGCACTGAATGTGTAGAGCAAACCTGATTATCGTGGGGAGCTTTTTGTGCCAGCTACCAAAGGCCCACAATCTGCTTCCATGGAAGTAAAATTGTAATGCTTGAACTTGTATTTGCTGTGCATTTTTTGGTGTTGCTCATACCTGTCCTTTTGGTTTCACAGCTGGATAACTTGTGAATTGTTAATCTCCTATGAGAGAGATTAGGATTCCTAAATGAATTCAGTTTCCTTTAACAAATGCAACCCCAAGCAAATACTCTTAAAAAAAAAAGCTTTTCCTAGGGAAGAACTCTTATCTCCCATGCTGTGTTTTATTGTGGGATTAATTACAACTTTTATGAGAAGGCGTCTTGACTTGTCTCTACTCATTGAGAAATAGAACAAGACCCTGTTTGTTCAGTGTTAATCAAAAGTAAATTGCATGGTATGCAAGGATCAAACTGTCTCGTTTCTGTCACTGTTCATCAGCAAATAAATGGCCAGTGTTTAAATTCCCCTTTTTGTCAAATTGTAAAGCATCAACACAGCCTGTCTGGCTTGTTCTGACGTACCTAGTAGACAATTGAAAGCATATATTCACATCTTTTTTCTAAAAGTGGGAAACAATAACTTCCCAGAGAAGAGACTTGGTCAAAGTTGTAGTATCCTAAATAAGGTCATTCTACAGATTTAGTTGGCAAGATTGAATCTTAGGGCAAACTGTTCTGTGAATAAGTCCTCCTGGACCAGGAATAACTGAGGGTGATTTTGCTCAAGTGAACTAGATTCTTATTCTGACTCCTAGACAAAAAAAGCAACTGTTCAGCGGAGCTGTCTAGACTAGAGAAACTAGCAAATTTACTGAAATACACAAGAGCGCAACTTGCAGTCAAGGTCTAGTTATCAGAGTGCTCTTGTAAGAAAGGAACCAACAGAGTTGCTTTCTTTTTCCCAGGGAAGAAACATTTAAAAGGTAAAGGAAAGTAGCAATTTGATTAGGTTACTGTAGGCTGTTCCAAAGAAGAGAGCTGTAGAGGGAATTGAGAGGTGATATTATGACAAGTCAGAAAGAGGCTACAAGTTGGCAGGGGGGAAGAATGGGGGTTGCAGCCATGGAAGCTGGCAGGAGATACAGTTGTACCATTCCTTAAGTTTTGTCTGAAACACAGGGAGGGGCAGCAAAGCTGCTTACCATCAGGTTAAATAAAAAATAGAAAAAGCAGGACACTTTATGCAGCCTTGGAAAGACTTTATGAGGTAGATGCCAAGATTGCCCAAACCCAGGAAGTAAGAAATCTTGTTTGGACTAAGCGGCAAAACAAATTCAACCTGAGTCCAACACCAACCAGACCTTGCAAAAATAAGCTGCCGCTACTCCCTGTTGTTAGGAGTCCCCCAGACCTTACTGGATGCTCCTGCAGATAATTCATACTTCTAGAGCAGGGATTCCCAAATTTGGGTTTTCAGCTGCTGCTGAAGTACAACTCTCATCATCCCCAGCTAGCAGGACCCAGTGGTCAGGGATGATGGGAATTGTTGTCCCAAAACACCTGGAGTCCCAAGTTTGGGAAACCCTGTTCTAGAGAATGACCTAAGAACTGCATCAGAATTTCCCAACCAACCAGAAGCTCAGCTGACCCTAACTTTCCAGGACTTCAGTAAGTGCATTCTCACAGATCCACAATTGCTGTGAATCAAGGAGGCAGCCAAACTGACCTTGAGCTCACAGCCATCACTGACGAGCACACACAGGTGCACTCAATCCATGATCTCGTCCTTGTTAGTAAGAGCTTCCTTTCTCACCAGAGCTCAATTAACTGGTTACTCAGAAGCCTATAGAAACAAAAGTTTGGTCAAGGCCTAAGCAGAAGAAAGGCTTTTCTTGACAGCAGAGACCACTAGATGTAAAAGTACAGAAAAAGAGCCCTCAAAGGCAGGTTTCCAGAGTCAACCAGACTACGCTTATCCCAGAAATGCCTCTTCTTGAATCACCATTGCCTAAAACAGGTAGGCAACCTTTTCTCTGGTGAGGGCTGCATTCTATTGAGAGTAATCTGGTCTGGTGGGGGAAACACCCCTTCTCCCTGCCTTTTGCCCTCTTTGCCACCCATGAAATTAGGCCAGGGGTCCCCAAACTAAGGCCCGGGGGCCGGATGCAGCCCAATCACCTTCTAAATCTGGCCCGCGGACGGTCCGGAAATCAGCATGTTTTTACATGAGTAGAATGTGTCCTTTTATTTAAAATGCATCTCTGGGTTATTTGTGGGGCCTGCCTGGTGTTTTAACATGAGTAGAATGTGTCCTTTTATTTAAAATGCATCTCTGGGTTATTTGTGGGGAATAGGAATTCGTTCATATTTTTTCCCCAAAATATAGTCTGGCCCCCCACAAGGTCTGAGGGACAGTGGACCGGCCCCTGGCTGAAAAAGTTTGCTGACCCCTGAATTAGGCCATGGGTCACAGGCTACCTATCCTGACCTAAAAGTTCAGGGATTCAGAGGTATAAGACAAGTACCATCACAGGAGCCGACCAGGCCAAGGTCCTGTTTGCATGACCATTCTCTAGAATGAACACTTGAAAAATTCACAGGTGAATATGGCTGCAGTCCTGGGACCACTTACCTGAGAGTAAGTCCAACTGAATTCAATAGGACTGACTTCTGAGTAGATACAGATCAGATTATGCTCCATGGGACCAAGCAGAAATGCTTTTGCAAAAGTTACTTTAAGTACTCATATTATTGTATATGTAGGCAGGCAAGCTAGTACTTTTTTGTGGGCTAGTCTCTTTTGTAGATTAAATTAGTGATATATTGGCATACTACATTTCTGCCCTGCAGGTGTGTTCACTGAAGAACTCTGATTCTGCGTTTGATGGAGTCACTTGCAAGGTTTGTGGCTAGTTTTCTTAGCTGGCTATGTGGTAGATCATTGCTCTGTCAGTTTTGCTCAGGTGCTAAACTGCCTCTAGCTGAATGCCTCAGTCACAGTGTATAATAATAATATGTTAAAGTTTTACAGATAACTTACATCTGTCTGTCACGTGTACTGTGCATGGTAACTCACCCCTAGGCAATACAACTAATAGCTAAATAATATAAGCAAGTATTGCTGGGTCCTGAAGCAGTGCAGCATGATATACTAAACTAACTTTCAAGGTACGTTCTAGCCACTGAATTCTATATGTCTATGTCTCTGGTTTTTATCTTCCTCCAGTGATAGGCGTAACTTAAAATATTAAAACTCATTGACATACAACTTTTGATCAGTTTACTTTTTGTGTCTGCCTGGTGGCATGTGAGATCTTCAGCTTTTTATGTAGGATTTTGTGCACTTCATCCTTGTTCTACTGAATGCTTAAAACTTGTCTTGTGAAATTAAAATCCAGTTTGTTCCTGCTACAATCAATGATAGGAGTTGTTGAATACCATTTTGCTTTTATGTATTTGGTACTGAAAAACAAATGTAACAAGAAACTATTTCACACATAATGTAACCTGGATTCGACACCAATTGTACGCTCAATAGGAAGCCACTTATAGCTAATCCAGACTCTTGAATGAATACACCAGTAGGACACAGGGGTTCTGAAATACATGTTCATTGCATCTGCACTATATTTTAGTTGCACACTTAAAAGCCAACAACTAAGGGTAAACACATTCCGTATGAAGAGGTTCTGTGATTAAGCCAGTCTCTGGCACACTTTTGTGTCCTGAGCCTATGGCGAGCAAATGACTGAATCCTTTCCCCAGTGATTGTTGGCTTCCCAAAATTCTAGTAGGGGCAAAGAAGGCTGGCACATGTGCTCTTGACTTATTGCTGCACAACCTGCCTTGCATATAAAAGACACCCTTCCCTTCGTGCTATATACAAACTATTCTCCCTCTTGTAACGGAGAGGTTTCCATTGTCATCAACTTGTCCTGCAGCAAAACTCACCTGGCACTCGATCACCTCCTGCTTCTTAGCTCCTGGTTGCAGGGGCTAGATGATCCTCATGGTCTTTTCCAACTGTATGATTCTATGACTCTTGACTATGGAATCCTGGGGGGTCAAATAGAAACAGTGTTGCTAGGCAACCAACTGCCAAAGATACAAGAGGGCAGGTGCCTTTCAACAGCAATTTTCTCCTGACAAAGTAAAGGGATACTTGTACTGTAGTTTCCTTTATGAAGAGCCCAGGTAAGTCCACTCACCTTCCTGGGTGGGCGATGCTGCAGCCAGGCCCTGAATCGTGCAAGCGATCTGACCAATGGCAGGCCAGATCACACGGCTATTGGCCAATGCCACCAACCCTTGTTTGCGTGTTCCCATGGGAGCAGGCCCAACCAGCCAATGGGGACACTCCCAGGGACTGTTAAATTGCAACCTGGCCGGCAGTTGTTCCTGCCTTTTTGTCGGATTGTCTTCCTGCGATGAGCCACATCATAGGGCGAATGAGGTGCCTAAATTTTAAAATGTCCATTTGGGGACTCTGTTGCCTTTAATTAGTGTTGCCCATTTATGTGTAAACGCCGACGTTTTGCAGCCCATTATAAACGCCCCTTCACACTTCACTTGGGCTCTTCTCTTTCATAAATCCTGGCCTCCACAGCCTTGTATTACCATCTTCTGGTGCTCTTTTAGTTTGGTAGGCTTTGTACTGATGATTTTTAGAGTCTATTTTCTATTTATACCATCCCCTGCTTACTTCAACAATAAGCAGTTTAGAAATAAGCCTAAATAAATAAATAAATAAATAAATAGAGGGGCCCCATCTTGTAAGGTAATTCTAAATCTTTAATTTTGTTGGCCTGCAGCCATAGATTTCTATGTTGGGTTAAAACCAACCTTGTTTGACTGTGCTGGAAGGAAAGTTTGCTTTTCTAATGCTTCTCAGGACCTATTTGTAATACTATATAGGTCAGGCATCCCCAAACTGCGGCCCTCCAGATGTTTTGGCCTACAACTCCCATGATCCCTAGCTAAGAGGACCAGTGGTCAGGGATTTGTAGTCCAAAACATCTGGAGGGCCGAAGTTTGGGGATGCCTGATATAGGGGATTTGGATGGTGTAGGGCAGAGCTGGGGGACCTGTGTCACTCCAGATATTGTTGAACTGACAACTATAACCTAATCAGCATGGCCAGTGGTCAGGAATTATGGGAGTTGTAGTCCAACAATATCTGGAGGGTCGCAGGTCCCCATCCAGGTTGTGTCCTGATTTTCATGTGGGGCTGTGGAGGGTATGGAAGTGGCTATTGGCAAAACATTAGCATTATATCATGACCCCATCACACAGGACAGAAACTGAAATATCTCCTTAGCTAGGACGTTTGTCGACATAGTCAGCAGGCGAAGAGTACTGTTTCATTAGGTTAGCTTTTTTTAAATAATAAAAAATAAATGAGACACTTAAGTGCTTAAAGGCTGAATGGATGTTAGTAATCGTTACAACAATCCTATAAGGCATAGCTGCCAAGTACTCCGTTTTGCTCGGGAAACCCCCGTATTTTCTTACTGTTTCCCCCTGGTCTCCTGAATGGATTTATCTCCTGTAAATCCCCTGGAAAGCAGCTCCTGCTGGTGGCCATGTTTCTGGTGCCGCTCTGCCCATTTCCAAAATGGCTGCAGTGCCAGAAGTCGCTTCTATGCATGTCCGGAAGTGCATAGAAGCGACTTCTGGCACTGCAGACATTTCGGAAATGGGCAGAGTGGTGCCGGAAGTCACTTCTACGCATGTCTGGAAGTCGCGTAGGAGCGACTTCCGGTGCCGCGCTGCTGCTGGTCCCGATTTTTCAATCTGGAACTTGGCAGCTATGTTTATAAGGTTGGCCAGTATTGTCTTTGTCAGAGACCGAGAATGGGTGTGCACTGAGGGTGAGAGCCTTGTCTTTCCCAGATTGTGTTTGAACTGGAAACTTCAGCTAACACTCTTGTTCATTATGCTGTGATGCCACGTCAGTCCTTTTTGGTTCAACCCTGTCGGTTTCCCCTAGAACCTCTTAATTTGCCTCATCCAAGCAGCTTGCTGCTTTACACATTGAAAAATGGCCTGGGAACCTCTGAATTATTACTTTGCGGGAGCAGAAAAAGTGACAACGACCTATGCCGCCTGGTTGAAGCAATTCTGATTTTATTAATGCAAGCACATCTAGTCAAACACAGAATATCCTGCTTTATGGTACAGCTTTATATGTAGCAATTCAGCTCAGAATAACAAAAAACACAGATGACAAAGGAATGTATCAAACCAAAGGAAAATAATAATAATATAATAATAGAAAGCCATATAGAAATGGCACTTTTTTCAAGTATATATACTAGAACCAATTGACCACTGGAGTGCACATTCAGGTAAAAGCTTTTTCTCTCTTCTTAAATATGTATACACAAAGTGTCCCAGAACTGCATTTCAAATATATATCTCTGAAATTTAAAGCATCCTTTTGTAAATTTCAAATACATTAACAAAGCTGATATACAATCCCTTTCATAGTGTTTGACAATGTTGCTAGCTAGGACATCTCCAAAAGTGCAAAAAACCCACTGTAATAATACAGTATAAATATTCTCTTACCTCTAGGGCTGAAGATCAATACTTCAGCATTGCGGGGGGGGGGGGATAGCAGCAGGTCACAAATAATCAAAGCCACTAATTCAGTCTCTGTCTTTGTGGGGGCATCTTTCTGTTAATACATAATATTCTGCTTCCTCTTTTGACGTGTATAAATCTGTTCCATTGCTTCTGTTTAGTTCATTTGTTTTACCTTATTCGCTGAACAATTTTAGTCGTGGCAGTGAAATGCTTTGGCAAAGCATATTTGTTTTTTCAATAAAACTGATAGTATTCTTCCCAGAGAAACACGTATTAACTTTAAAACAAGGATAGGATGGAATAGTAAGATCTTTTCACACATTTATGGTTTTAGGTGTTGCAAATATGGTATATTAATCGGCCCACTACTGGGCTTTAATTTAATTGTTCTCAAGAAAGTAGTAGGTACATGATAATATATAATTATCACGTAATTAAAACAAGTGCTTTTAATCCAGTGCTTGGTGTTCGTTGTTTGTCTCCTAATTGAAAAATTAATTCGGAAAAAGCTGGATAGTAACAAGATTTTTAAGATGAGAAATCTGAAGCCTAAGGATTCTTATCAGTGAATTAGCCATATACTCAAGAACAATTTAAACTAAGTTAAATTAGGCTAGCTTAATTGGTTTTGGAATATGCTCCTAAACTTGGTCTGTAGGGATTTGTTCAAAATTGGGTGGTTTTGCTCTTATGGGCTGGCTTGCATATGGATGTTGGTCACTTGAAAAGTGAAACATCAAATGATGATTCTGCATGTGGGTGAGCACCTCAAACACAATACTCTTCTATTGGAGTCAATTCACACATTCAGCTGCCGCTGAGTAATCAAGTGATGCGGCTTGTGTGTGAGGACAGCTTGAGGTCTTTCAAAGGAGCAAATGGGAAAAGAGTGTAGCTCTGAGAAATGAAAATATCAAAATAGCATGATATGAGATTTATAATGAGTAGGAAGTGTTTCCTCAAAGCAATATAATAAATTAAGAAGGGAGGCATTGCAATGCTTATAAATTTGAAATTGTGCCTTGCACAGCTGTGATTGCACCAGAATGTGGTGGATTGTCTAGACAACCTCTTACAAGTGCCACTGTTACCAATAATTATGCAACAAGCTCCATCATCCCAGGAGGAGTTAGGTATCAAAAGGTGACTTCACGTTACATATACTGGGTTGTCTCCAGCATCAGTCTGAGTAGACCTGCTGAAATGGATGGAGCCAAATTAGTCATATCCATTGATTTCAGCGGGACTACTCTGAGCATGACTGTATCCTATATAATAATGTCCAAGTTGTCCCTGCGTCCAAGCTGTCCCGTGTGTCCCTGGGTCACTGCGCATGTGCGCTAGGGATACAGGGATTGGACAGCAGAGACTGCACGCGCGCACTCTCCCCCCCCCCCTGCCTCCTCCAACCGCCGCTCCCGCCGGACACCGCCTCACTGCAGGGCACGTCAGGGAAGTGAGGGTGGAGGCCGGCGAAGGCCTCCTCACAACCCTCCCTGGCCCGTGAGAGGAGCGGCGGTTGGAGGAGGCGGGGGGGGGGAGAGTGCGTGCGTCCTTCCTGTCGGCGGCTGGGGGAGAGGAAGGAAGGAGAAAGCAGCGCTTTCTCCTCCTCCGTTCCTGTCCCCCTGCCGCCGACAGCAAGGACGGGTCCCAGGGTTCGGAGAAGCGCTGCGCAAGCGCTTCTCCGAACCCTGGGATGTCTGCTTCCTGTCGGCGGCTGCGGGAGAGGAACGGAGGAGGAGAAAGCAGTGCTTTCTCCTCCTCCGTTCCTGTCCCCCTGCCACCGACAGCAAGGACAGGTCCCAGGGTTCGGAGAAGCGCTGCGCAAGCGCTTCTCCGAACCCCAGGATTCTAGCGCCCGTAATTGAACGGGCTGAAAACCACTAGTATAATATAAACAGTTATAACTACTAAAGTTACTTAATCAGGTAAATTGCTCTTAAAAAGTAATAAGGTCAGGGGGCATGAACTAATATCGATAGTCGATTGGCCTACCAATAGGAGCAATGCATGGCAGCAACAAACTCTTCTCAAATTCACTGCAGGATGTTTTAACCCAGGAATAACCAATGTGGTCCTCTAAAAGTTGCTCCCATTATCCCTGATCATTGGCTTTGTCAGCTGAGGCTGCTGGGAGGTGCAATATATCAACTTCCAGAGGACACCACACTGGCTACCAATGGCTTTAATATTTTACCTGATCTTTGAGCTCACCTTAACTTAGTGAAGCCTTTTTATAAAGTCCACCTTGAACCTTGTGTTGCAATACTCTGATTGACCTCCTCCAACTAATTTAAGGATTTGTTAGTCAGAGGCTAGTTTGTAAAAGACAACACACCATTGGCAGTTAATCTTTTGCCGAGACTGTGACAACTGTACTCTCCCTCTCTTAAAATCCCTGATAAACAAACACACAAATGTAAACTAAAGACTTTTGGGGTCTAGTAAAGGAGGGGTGGGGTGGGGAGGAAAGATGAAGGAGGCTCTAGCAATTATCCTATTTTACCTTGTCAAACCTTGTAACAAAAATAAGTTCTGCTGCACCATTACTGTAGGTATACTCTAGTTTGTGTGCCATATCTTCCAGTTTATTTACAAAGCTGTAGCTGGTATTTTTTATTATTATTTAAAGACATCCATATTTTTATTTTGCTTGCTTTCCAACCCGAGTTGCAGAAGAAGGTACGCTAAACAATTTCAGTACCTTGTAAGGCACTATTATCTGATGTAAGAGGGGAGCAGCCATGCTGCTAAAGTGTTTTTTAAGGCCAGACTAAAGGAGACAGTCTTTGTGCTGAACTGCAGAGGCTCCCACACTGTTTCCTTGCAGTCGAGGGTCTATTTACACCAGGGGTGAGGGGAACCTTTTCGGCCTTGTGGGCCAGATCTTTCTCCCCCCCCCTCCTCCATGGGCCAACTCGCGACAGGTGGGCGGAACCACCGACCTGTCTGCCAATCATACCAAACTTTACAAAACTGGCAGAATTAAATGGTGAAGCTGGACCTGGTCTGGACCGCTACAGGTGAGGGTGGATAGGCTTTTGTGTGCTCTCCAGAAAAACAAAAGAATTGGCTTGGATCCTAAGAGAGGTTTACTTATGGAAGTTCATGGAAAGAAAGTTTCCCACCGTTCCACCTGCCCTGCGACAATCTTGGCCTCTTAAAAAAGGACATGTCTCTGGATGATTGGGGGGGAGCCCTCCTGAATTATTTGGGATGGGTTTCCCCTCTCCCAAGGAGCCTGCAGTACCCACATTGTTCAGGAGGGAGCCCTGATCCCTCAAAGAAGCAGGGGGAGAAGGAACACTTGACTTCCATGAACTCCCTGTACATTAGTGTATCTTACGATCCAAGGCACTGTATGTAGAAATCTAGAATATTAGGTAGAAAAATCTTCTCCAAGGTATGTTTCTTTTGTTTGAACATTCACACAGGCAAGCAACACTACCCCTCTGTCTATAGCGGTACACTCCAGGCAAAGCTTTACCGCTTGACACTGTTGGCTGTATAAATTCACCCCAAGAGCACAATTTTCTAGTGCTCCACAAAGTAAATGAGGCCAGGAAAGCAGCATAAAGACAAAAAAAAGAAAAGAAACCCAGAACATGAAGAAATTCCAGAAGTGTAGCAGTGTAGAATCCATTGCAATAGATGCAACAATGAAACGTGCCGCACGTTGGAAACTCATAGTTCTGTTGCGGTGTGAGCTTTCATAGGCAAAGTCCTACTTCATTAGATGGAAAAGGGGGACAACAAGGTGTGGCTTGGAAGCTGCTTTTTGTCTTCTGTTTTCTGTGATGCAGCAGGAGAAGCAAGCTCTTCAAAAATATCAGATGCCCAAAATGAGGGTTATAGTTCAACCAAGGGCTCTGTGCTTATACCGTCCTTGGTCAACCTGGACCTGTTCTGGGAAATGCGCTTGTCCCTCTTTAGGTCTGTGGAAGCCTTGCTGATTTCAAACGCATCAGCCCCACATGACAACATTTATTTCCAGGAAGCGTTGGGTGGATCAAGGCATAGCGGAAACCAAACCTGCAAAATGTTGAGCCCGTCTGAGACTGTGCGTGTGTTAGGTGGAAGAAACCAAACATGAAAATAAAGATCTGGATGTCATCACAATAAGACACCACCATAGATACCACTCCCCACAATCCATTTCATCTCTGAGAACAGGGCCCGGCCCTTGATTTTTCTTCTTATTTTTATAGTTAAAAAACAAAATCCTTCATTTTTTTAAGTGCCTTAAGGTCGATGTGAAATATTTAGCACATTTTTTCTTCTGTAATTCATAAAAGGTATTGTATCTACAAAACAGACCCCAACCAGTGAGGCCTTCCATTTTCAAATGACGTCTTCTAGGATTTAAAAACAATGTTTTTTTTAGTGTGTGCTTTAGAATCCAGAGCAGAAGTCCGAAATCTCAGGCTCTGTTGAGCAGAGTTGTCCTAAAAGCGAAGAGATAAAATTGAAAAGATAACGTCAGCAAATCGTCTTAAATGTTGTCACCTTAAGTTACATTAAGAGAAACAGATGCAACTGTGAATATACTTGAGATCAGCTCAGATTACTGGCTGGTATAAGTTCCCAGCTATTAGTGTCTGGCTGCCCCATTAAGCTTGGCTTCGGATCTCCAACTGCCTAGCTGGATTAATAGGTTTCTTGTTTTCTCTGTTACCTGTGTACTTAGTTTGCCCCAATATTCTCAATCATTTGATAATGACTTGCCAGTCCTCAACCATGTATTGAAAACTGACCACTGATTAGGTTAATCAGTGGCTTGAGTTTAGCTACTACATCTACACTGTATCTCTCAACCAAAAAGTGATTTTGGATCCAGCGTATGTCCAGCAAGGCCTTGACTGCTGTGCAATTCAGAGCTGTTCTACTGTGTTGGATTTAAATTTGCAGCAAAATGAGGTGAAAATAAGATTGCAGAATGTTGATGGGCTGTAGTGCCTCAGGCTACAGGTGGGAAATATCACTTCCCAATACTATCCATGTTAAATATTAAAAACCCACACAAAACATCCTGCAAAAAGGAAACTAGACTAGGGAGAAGTCCTTTGCTGGTTGTGTTGGCTTTCTATTTGCAAGGAGTTTTTCAACAAAGGTGAGCATTGTACAATGTCATTTCCCCCCTACACATACTGTACAGTCATGTCTTGTATGGGGTTATGTTCCCCTGGGTGGTCCTTCTGCAACTCAAGCAAATATTTAGTGTAGTCCTTCAGAGCAGAAATAGACCAAGATGTCTTGTATGTATGGCTTTGATTTTCATTTCAACTAGAGAAGAATTAAGGGCTTGCTAATTCTCGCCTCTCAATTGAGGCAAGCATCATGGAGTCCATGAGCATGGCAAACTTTGGCGTCACCTCTTCTTTACTTAATGTGCAGCTCCCATGCCAAATTTCTGAAGGCTCAAAAGGCCGGTAGTGTAGGTTGCATTTCACAGTATGAAAAATAACCAAGGAGCTGGTTTCATTACCTGAGTGTCTTCCAGCTGTCTTTCTCCATATGATTTTCTGGACCTTCACTTTCAAATGATGCAATAAACAAAGCTGAGGGTTGGGAGGGTGGGACAGAGAAGGACGGGAAGTCAGTCAGAACATGTAACAGGATTTTAATCACATAGGAACAGAGGAAGTGGCCTTATATGTAGTAAGAACATTGCCCAACCTAGCTCAGTACTGCTTTGACTGGCAATGTCTTTCCACAACTTGGGACAGGGAACATTGCTACCCCTATCTGGTCCTTCTGCAACTCAAGCAGAGCCACAGCCCTTCTCCCCAAAAGCCTATACAATATTGTGGTTGCATTACTGTCAGTAGCCTTGCAAGTATGTATCCTTTCAAACTGAGCCCTAACAGCCGAAGGAATCCTCTAATGCAGGCATCCCCAAACTGCGGCCCTCCAGATGTTTTGGCCTACAACTCCCATGATCCCTAGCTAAGAGGACCAGTGGTCAGGGATGATGGGAAAAGGTAAAGGTAAAGGGACCCCTGACCATTAGGTCCAGTCGTGACCGACTCTGGGGTTGCGCGCTCATCTCGCATTATTGGCCGAGGGAGCCGGCGTATAGCTTCCAGGTCATGTGGCCAGCATGACAAAGCCGCTTCTGGCAAACCAGAGCAGCACACGGAAATGCCGTTTACCTTCCCGCTGTAGCGGTTCCTATTTATTTACTTGCATTTTGACGTGCTTTCGAACTGCTAGGTTGGCAGGAGCTGGGACCAAGCAACGAGAGCTCACCCCGTCACAGGGATTCGAACCGCCGACCTTCTGATCAGCAAGCCCTAGGCTCAGTGGTTTAACCCACAGCGCCACCTGGATCCAAAACATCTGGAGGGCCAAATTTTGGGGATGCCTGCTCTAATGGATTCTTCGAATACTGCCGTGTGGTTATGCTTGCCGGTTGCAGAGTTTATTTCTCTTCCTCTTCCTCTTCCGCACCAACAACATCCACAGCTGTTGGCAAATTTGCTCATTTTCACTTTCACCATTGAGCCTCTTGCACATGTTGTTTGTGGAAACGAGCAGATTTTGGGTGAGCTGCCGAAGAATCTTACCTTCTTCACTATAAATAGGTGCTGTCAGCAGGTAGCTCTGGATTTTCTTGTCCTTCTCAAAAGGACACTCCACCTGCTTCCATGTGATAAAGTCGTGGATTTGCCTCGAAACTTCCCAGAACTTCTGTGTGAGAGAAAATGATTCAAATCAGCATTTCATTATTGTTTATTTCATACCACCTTCTGAACTTTGGCTAAGCCTGTAGTTCAATGGTTAAAGTTGACAGTGTGCTGCCCCCCCTCCCCCGGGAACAGGCCCATCTAAAGGCTTCTCAACTATATGGGCTGCATCCAGTGCTGCACAAAAAGTTTCTCTTCCTCTCCCCATGCACCCTTCCTTCCAGAAAGTGCTCCAGAGTCCCCCAAACCCTCCAGAGCTGGTTTGAGGTATGTGTGCAGGTAATGTGTTGCACAAGCGCTAGGACAGCACTGGATGCATCCCTCTGGATCTGCA
The DNA here is from genome assembly GCF_965207765.1 of Zootoca vivipara. NCBI lineage: Eukaryota > Metazoa > Chordata > Lepidosauria > Squamata > Lacertidae > Zootoca > Zootoca vivipara. The sequence continues at coordinate 17,616,090 of NC_142588.1, forward strand.
GTCACCTCCGTTGGCACAGCTGCAATGGGCCTTTTTAAAGCTGCTGCAATCATGCACATGGCAGCAGCCACCTCCCTCCTTCCCTCCCAGGTAGAAGCACCAGATCATGCAACCAGCTCCTCTGTGCAATCCTGGCATCACCAGCTTTGTGGCTGAGCAGGGATTTGAACCCAGGCCACCCCAGGTCCTATTCTGGCACTCTAACCACTAGGTAAAATAGTTTCATCCCCTGCCCCATTATGCAACAAGCACTTCCATCTTCTACAGATGGGAACATAGGAGACAGAGGTTTTGTGTTCAATGTGTGATAGCAAGTAAGCCAATTTTTTGTCGTTGCTGAGATGCACTCACTTCAAATGCAATTCCCCCCTGCCCCTGATTGGTTAATTGCTCTAGTCTGAACGTGAGGCTGTGAGCAAGCTGTGAAAAACCTATTCTGAAGGAACAGCATGCAAACAGATCAGTATAAAAATGGCCAAGTGGCAAGCCTCACTGACTACATATGGCATTCTGTTCTTTTGCTTGGATGTTTTGTATGCCTGCAGCACTCATGGTGTAACTGCGCAACTGCTTCATTCACTGCCTGCAAAACAAGCTGTACCTTGAAGTTTATCTGTCCGTTGGGCAAGTGGTTGGTGTGTATTTTATGCAGAAAGTAGATATCTTTAATGAAGAGGTTGAAAACGGGGATGACTATTTTCTCCCTGCTGCTGTGTGCTGTCTGAGATCTCTGTGCTGCTCCTTGAAGGGCTGTTCGGTAATTACAAAAGTTGCTGGATGGGTCCATGTGATGCTGTTCAGATCAAAAAGAGAATTTCTTAGAATTCCTCTGAGTACCAATGCTTACAACATTTGCTTTATAGTGACCAAAGGAGTATGGAGAGTTCTGTATGAAATGGGTGCTTGCCTATACGCTGCTTGTGCAGGTTTGGTTTTGACCTGGGAGTTGTGATCCAAAGATTTTCAGGGTTGGTTCACACATCCATGTACATCACTTGATTACCTGATGGCCTACAGCTGCACATGTTAACTCTGTCCACTGAAAAGCCTTGTGCTGGACTGATGGGAAATATATTCCCTCTGATTGGTTAGGTGCACACATATACATCGTGCATGACTGAATTTCGCCTTTGGAGAGAAACATCATTTGTTCAATTTTTGTTCCTGCTCTGATATTTTATTGTTTGAAAGTGGGATGTGCAGCTTTCACCAACTGGTTTTTGTTGCAAGGGTCCACTTAGGCCCAGAATGGTAGAATATTAGTCAAATTTCCAGTGATTCAGGACAAACCCCCAACAATATCTTTCAAATATTCCAAACCATTTCGCCCTCCTTGCTTTCTCTCTCCCTCAGTTGCATTTGTTTTCAAATGATTTAAAAATAACAAGAGAGGTTTGTGGCAGGAATTACTCTGGTTAAATGTTGATCATCACTCTCCACCAGATGGCAGACTTAAATTGGAGATGAATATACATCATGAAGGCAAAAGGAGAATCACTGATGTTTAAACAGGGCTGATACCACAGGGACTGAGGTGGGGCAGGGGGCACTGGCCACAATTAGGGATATTCCAGGTCCTTTCTCTGAAAGCTCAGCTCCCATTTTTAAGAATGATCTTTTACTTATGGACTAAAGATACACAGGCACTATTCTGCCCAATTGCTCAGTGAGATGAACCAATGTGTTCCTTCTCTGCAGTGTTCCAGCTCGATGTGTGCAAAACTGCAGATATTAATTTTCTATTGAAACTGAATTAAAGTTTGTAAAGAAATTCAATGGCTTTTGAGAGATCAGGCTATCTTGGTTGTTTCTCACTCAGCATCTTATAGTGTACCTCTTGAGCTTCATTCATACTATCTGGCTATGGGCAGAGAACAATTACTAAACACAGTTTTAAATACTTTTTTTAAAGGAAGAAATACATGGCACATTGTAGCTGTACATTTCTGACAGTACATGACAAAGCATGAACCATTTATGGTGCTATAATGTTAGTATTATCAAAATGAATGGTTTGGATTTTCATATCATGCTTTAAAATCAATTGTTCTGGGCTGTTCTAATAATGCATTGATAAGGATTTTTGCTGTTGTGTTGTGAACCACACATGTGGAAAAAGCAGCTTACAAATGATGGTGATTATTTATTTACCTCTAACACATCAAATTTGGCTGTTTTGACTTTGGACCAAGTTTTCTTTAGCCGGGCAACAGGACTCAAGTTCATACCCGCTAAAAAGAGGAAAAAACAAAACAAAACAAATGGAAAAAATTAAGCAAATCATTCAAAACATCCCTGCAAGTCTGTCAGGATGCTTCCAGCAGTATTGTTGGTACTATGTACTACAAATCACTACTTCTGCAGACAGTTGTGTCAATGGAGGGTAGTGCAGATGGCACAAAGGGCTTTGGTAATCCCAGGTTAGAGATCAGAAATCATGGGATTGTGTGCTCCTTCTCACGTGTTCTTCCCCTCTCCAGACTGCATCCCTCCTTAGCCACCCTGTCTATAGTTAAGCACCGCACTGGCATCAACACAGTCCTAGCATCCCACTTAACCAGGATTCTTAAGCCCCCTTCCTGGAAGAGGGAACATCCGTAAGTTGGGGTTGCAGCTCTGCTAACTGGGGCTGTGCAACTCTTCCAGCCCCTTTGCATGTTTAAAGTGCACTTCTGCAGTGGGTGAAGACCCTGATCTTCCAAGAGCCTAACTCACACAGGGAACCTCCATGAATACAGAAGGCTGCCGGCTGCAAAAGCGCACTTTAAAGCAAGATGGGGCTGGAGCAGTCACATGGCACCAGCTGGTGGGGCTGATCATGTGTCCCCACAGCCTTCATCTCTGTGTGTTTCCTCTTCAGGTGACAATGGCAGTTTTGAGTCTAGGACAGGAATTCTTTTCGGCTCAATCCAATTAAGGCTGCTGTTGTGTACCTTAAACATGTTTTAACGCAGGATGGAGGGAAATTTTGCTATGGAGAAGGCAATTCTGTGTCCACTTTTGGTCACTTTTGTTCCATCTGTGCCAAAAGTTTTATAGCTGGGAGAAGTTCAGGATTTGGATAATCTCTGATTATCCAAAAAACCCCCCCAAAAAACCCCCATCCTTTTATGTAATCAGGACAACTCACACATTAGGCATACACCTCAAATATTCTAAGTGTGCACTAGATTATGTAGACAAGAAGAGGCACACTTGTCTTTTGCAAACATACACTCACTCACTCTCACCAGGGAGCCAGGATTGGTTGTACCTCTCCGTCCAATATGCTTTGAGCATCAAACTCTGATTTGCCATTCTGCAACGCATGAAAAGGGCTTGTGTGGCTCGTCTCTTTGGCAAGCGCAGACTACTTTTACCTGTCTTTCCCCTGTCTCTTCTTTTGATCTCCCACCGCTTACCAGTTAATTATTTGGAGACACTCACTTGGTAATATCTTTGATGCCCATTTGTCATCCAGAGTGCAGCACTCTCAGCGGGACGCTGCATCTACTCAAACACCATCATTCTACTGACGCTGTCACACACATTGCCCATAGGTGCCTTGCGGGAGGGTACTCACAGATAATGGCCATCATCGAATTAAAGTTTCCAATGTTGAAGCACTCTCTTGCCACGTCAATGAAAAATTCCACTATTCTTGTCCGCTGCTTTTTCTTCACAACCTGAAATTTTAAATGCAAACCTTGAATGGGAGAAGCGGGGTAGCATTTACTCAATGGAGACATGGCAACCGGCAAGTAAACAACATTTGTTTTTTTTAAAAGGCTTTGAGGAAGAGCATTTCAGTGGAAAAGGTGTTGATGCTTCTATCCTGATTTGAGTCACCTCTTTTTTTTCTTTTTTTTTTAGAGTAAGCCTTTGTGATAGTGATCTGAGATCCCTGTTTTGTTTAAAGAACCATTATCTTTGGAAGATCATGAAAACTTTGTATGTCCATGGATGCTGGAATCCTGTAGTCTTACATAAGAAAGAAACTAGGTGTCGGGGAAATTTTTATCAAGCAAAGAAAGAATGCTTTTGGTGACTGGAATGCCAAAAACGTTTAAAACATTCTGTCCTCAAATGTAGAAAATAGGAAATATTCCATCCAGGGGAGGTGTACTTCTGTAGGATGGAAGCAGGGTTTGCTTCATTATAGCACTGAGGATTTATAACCCAGCTTTTTTAAAAAAAACATTATTGTTGATAAGATATCCTGAGGTAAAGCACTAAGCTCACTTCAAATCTGCAGGGAAATGAGACTGATCAACAGCATTTGCACAATTATTAAGGCAAAGCAAGAAAACTGTCTCAGACAAGGCAGCAAAAAATTGCTGACCCCTCACCCTCGCTCACCTCATTATTGGCTGCTAGTCCTGATGCTACCACCTAGCAAAGTGAACCTGTCTGCCACTCCCTGCCCCACCTTCTCTTTCACTGCAAGGAAGGTCCAAGGGGGTCTTTTTTCAGAGTGAGGCATTTTTCCGGGAGAGTCCTGGTGCCACTGCTGCAGTTTGCCACAGTGGGAAAACAATATCTTTACATTTTTTCATTTAAAGTGCGAGACTTAGGCATGCACTTAAATCTCCGCCCCCTCCCCCTGAAAACAAAGGGTTTTAAAATTCTTAGCTTTGTCCGAATGACTGGCCCGTGTTGTTTCTTAAAAACACATTTGTTTCCCACATGACGTGTTGCTGAGTTGCATTTTTGCCTATGCTGTTTGTAATTAGCTGCTGAGAATTGATGGGTTTGGTACAATTATCAGTCACTGTTCACTAGCCTTGTTGATAGTGGATCAATGCTTGCTTTGTGCATTATTTTTCAGGTTTTGTTTCTGAGGGCTAACAAATGTTTTTTTTAAAAGGCAGAATCACAGGTAGGGAGAGAGAGGCTATGCTAGAACCTTTCTCCCAGTGTGCAAGATTTTACATGCAGAAAATTAACTGACATGGTGGAGCATCCAAAAATGTCATTGCCTACCTGCAATCTATAGTGATACAATCCAGGAAGGACTCTACCACATGATTCTGCCACATGACTAAGAATTTTGGAAAAATGCACTCCAAAATTTATCACTGCAAGTTTTTCACTGCCATACTGATTTCGTACGTCTGGAAGATGATGTTTTAGGATACATTTCCATCTTCCGGTCAGACTCTGACATGTTACGAATCCTACGTGCAGTTGGTGTCCACCTGTTTGTGTACAGAGAAGACACTTCTGTTGAGGTAAGCCTACATATTCTCTCTACTGGGTTTTCACAAATGCTTAAGAAAGTTGTTCAGCTCTCAGCCATTAATGGTTGTTCTAAGATACTTTCATGTCACAGGCACACAATTTTCCCTTCCTTTTTATTATATGGAGTCTTAGAAAGAGGCACATGCCGTATGTTTTAGTTTGGCACTGTAAGCAGCTCTAGTGAAGCTTGCATCTTGGAAGCCACAAAGACTATTGCATCTCCACACCTACACACTGTTCATTCTAAAGCAGAGATGTACTGTTTGTTACAAGGCATGTTGTAAAAGGTAAAAAGGTAAAGGCAAAGGACCCCTGGACAGTTAAGTCCAAAGGCGACTATGCGGTTGCGGCGCTCATCTCGCTTTCAGGCAGAGGGAGCCGGTGTTTTTCCGCAGACAGCTTTCTGGGTCATGTGGCCAGCATGGCTAAACTGCTTCTGGCACAATGGAATACCGTGACAGAAACCGGAGCACACAGAAACACTGTTTACCTTCCTGATGTAGCGGTACCTATTTATCTACTTGCACTGGCATGCTTTGGAACTGGTAGGTTGGCAGAAGCTGGGACAGAGCAATGAGAGCTCACTCCGTCGTGGGGATTCGAACCGCTGACCTTCTGATTGGCAAGCCCAAGTGGCTCAGTGGTTTAGACCACAGTGCCACCCGCGTCCCAAGGCATGATGTGTGTTCATATGACCAAACCCATTCCTGTTCCCTCACTGTGGTCCAGTTCATACATTTCCAGAGCAACATGGTTGCTGTTTCCCACAGCCCCCATCCCATAAAGTTCCAGAAATATATGACACACTTAATTGTGTTGGAGGTGAAAGTCACAGGGGACTTTGCAGTGCCACATCTGCTAGAACTCAAGGGGAAGTACAGTGATGAAGTAGCCTCCTGGGATATCACTACATCCTACAGTATTAGCGTCGCATGGGATGGAGCCAGGTGAAGCAGCAGTAATGCCGCTTGGGGAATGTATGAATTGGGCTTTTGCTATGCAGCGTGAGTCAAATTAGAATAGGACGAGAATGGGTGCAAAAACTACAAATGGAAGCTGACTTCAAGTGCCAACTGTAAAGGATTGCATTTTTGCGTGAGCGGGTGTATTCATATGCATCCTGAGCCAGGCAGAGGAGATGTTACCAGGTGGGAAGGTGGCTAAGATATACAGAGTTTCAGACAAGGCAGTTTGGAATGAGTTGTGCCAAAGTAAGTGAAGGAAGAGTGTCTGGCCGGTTCACAGGCGGGGCATTTCCCTTGTCAGTACTTGCCTTACAAATCTCCGTCGCCACCAACATGCTGAGGCAATTAAACCAGTTGTCGTACGCCTCCAGAGTGTAAGTCTTAGTAACGTCGCCTCGGCACTGCAAAAGAAAGGTTGTAAATTATGCCTGTACGAAGCGCTTGCAAGAAATGGTTGTTTCCAGGGACACCCATGCATCTCTACACAAGTGACTTCAGCTTGCATGCTTCAAACACACACACACACACACACACACACACACACACACACACTCCAGGCTGTGATTCAACGGCATAGTGGGGTGAATGAACTCCCCCATCCCATGTGGTATCCTCCTTACTAGATTGGTGCCCTCTATTATCGGGGAAATGTTATGTCCTGAGTTTTGTCAGATGCAAAACCTTTCATACATTTCCAGCAATCAAGTGCCCTACATGGGCAGGTCCCCCTCACCTCACAGGATTACAGCCTATGTGAGGTCAGAGAGCAGGGCTGAAGTCTCTGGCTCTGCCTCCTATGTCACTTCCTTGTCACCTGGTCTGTGCACCTCTCACATATTGCAAGGGTAACTTCTGCAGGGGACGGGCCTGCTGTAAGTGTTGGATATGTAATGATGGTGCCAGGCGAGACTCCCTGGGGAGAGCATTCCACAAGTGGGAAACCACACTGTACAAATGTGTGAGATGCACAGTCTGGGCAACGACTTAAGGAAGGGGTTAGGCCATGAAACTTGGCCCTGTTGTTTCCTCCCTTGCACAATTATAATTGTGGGAGGGGAAACCCCCAAATATGGCCAATTTTGGGGGCTATAAGTGCACCATTTAAAATAAGAATTTTTGGTTCTCTTTTATATCATTCTGAATTTTTGGTCTGGACAGCTGTCTGGTAAACCACTTAGAGCATTCAGAGAGAATGGGGTGTCTATTTCTCGTGCTTTTCCTCCTGGGGGGTTTGTGAAAATAGTAAGGATTTGCATATTGTCTTCAATAAGTGTTTAGGAATTACAAACGGGGGAAAACACACACACTGTCAAAACCCATTTTGTCATATTTAAGAGATGACTGCATGTTCAGTAACATTATATGCTAGGAGGGAACAATAGCTAATGTGGGCGTACTCAACTCACTGTATGTAACTGAGAAACTTCAAATTGCTTTTAACCTTGAAGGAAGGTTGGAAAAAATATATAACAACATATGACACTTTGCTACCAGGGGACTTTAAGGAAGGAGGCTCAAAATAATAAGTACTTGTGTGAATTATGATATTTAATCTTTTCTTGTTGTTGTGTCTAGACAGATCCCAGTCTTGTGCAATATCCCTGCAGACCTCCTTGACCTCTGAATTCCATAATTGCTAACTTGCAGAAAAGAACTGCTACATAAGGTGCTCTTTACATGTTCTCCCAGCTGTGTAGGTGACAGCTCACAAATAGGGATCTCTCTCCCTCCTACCTGAATAAAATCCACAGGGCACCTAAGAGACAAAGGGGGCAGCGATAGGGGCTATTGTCTTATCCAACAATATTTTTTGTTAGTTTATCCTCCATACTTAAGCCTCATAAACCATGAACAAAAAAAGAAGGCCTCCTTTGTCTGTCATGCTATATGCATGCACAATATATTAACATGTACTGAAACCTCAGCTAGCGAAGCAGTCAGCTTATTTAACAGGAGCTGTCCTATTAGAGCAGGGCTAGCCGTATGGTCCTTACAGATGATATTGGACTACAGCTCTCATAATCCCTGAACATTTACCAAGCTTGCTGGGAGTTGAGAGTTCAGCAACATCTGAATGGCACCACATTGGCTATCCCTCTCTTAGAGTACACCTCTCTTTATTCTTCCATATCCAAGTGCAGCTTGGTTGTTTGACAGTTCAAGAAACTAGCTAAATACTGTGGGTGATAATATTCCTATTTCTTTACATTCAATTCTTGGGTGTACAAAAACTTGATATGTGCCATAGGAACTGGGTGTCAACTTAAATGTGGCAGATTGTGCAGCTATTGATGGAGTGTCTACACCAGTTGTTGTGTACCACAACTCCCATCAGCTCCAGTCAGAACAGGGCTGTGATTGATGGGAGTTGTGGTCCAAAATATCTAGAGGGCACCTGTTTGGCAAAGGGTGGCCTGCGCTGTGGATTTAGTCTGGTGTAACAGTCATCCTCTTTCTTGAGGATATCCTGGAAACTGTAGCTCTGGGTGGGAAATAGTAGACTAGGGATTTCTGGCCAAGAATCTTAATCCTAACCCATACCATACCCTTAAAAAAGGGGGGCAAAGGACCCCTGACAGTTAAGTCCAGTCACAAACGACTCTGGGGTTGCAGTGCTTATCTCGCTTTACTGGCCGAGGGAGCCAACGTTTGTCCACAGACAGTTTTTCCGGGTCATGTGGCCAGCATGACTAAGCCGCTTCTGGCGAAACCAGAGCAGCGCACGGAAATGCTGTTTACCTTCCCGTCAGAGGGGTACCTATTTATCTACTTGCACTTTTGACGTGCTTTCGAACTGCTAGGCTGGCAAGAGCTGGGACTGAGCAACGGGCGCTCACCCCATTGCGGGGATTTGAACCGCCGACCTTCCAATCGGCAAGCCCTAGGCTCAGTGGTTTAGACCGCAGCGCCACCTGCGTCCCTTACCAAGCTACAATGCTCAAGAGTCTTTGGGGGAAACTATAACACTCAAACTGTTACAGAAACAAGATAAGTTTGCCTTTAATTTTAAACACCTTTATAAGCCCTGCACACAATGTTACCTGTAGCCCTGTTTCACTGCGTTCACACTTTGTACACACCTTGTGATTATCCAGGGAGTCCACGTGGCTGACTATTTGCATGAGGTCCTCGGGGTAAATGTTGCTCACCCTCTCCTAGATACAGCAAGATAGCAAAGGCCGTCAATTTTGCAAGCACACATATGAGGAACCGAGAGCTGTGGATTGACAGCCAGCCCTGTCGGGTCAGATCTTAATTGACATCTGTTTAACAGAACAGGCTTGGGGTCCTGTAAAAGACACACCTTGTGCTGCTTCACAGAGTCGCATGCATACTTAAAAGTTCGCCTTCTCTCTTGCTATCCCTTTGTCTAGGTTTTTTGGTACTGCCTGACCAGATTCTTGTTGTGCCTAAGGCTGTGTATATCTATTTAAAGCAAACTTATCACCCCCCCCCAGACCCCAGTTCTGCCCCTGACAGAACTACAATTCCCAGCACCTTTAAATGACTGTTCCCAGGATTCTTTATGGAGAACCACAAGCTTTAAATGCATGCTGCATATGCAGTGTAAGTTGGTGCTTATGGAAAGGAATGAATTTTTGAAATGCATCAGCTTGGATTGCTAGTTGCTAACCAGGAGATTCTGTAAAGGTGTGGAGCAGTGAGAAGACATGTGGCAGAGTGTCTTCCCATCCTGCTCCTCCATTGCTCCTTTCTTCACCTTTTTTCCCTTCTCTGCTGTAGCAAGCAGATTCTAGCTGCCCAACACAGCAGAGAGGAGTGATGGGTGGGCAAAATAACCATTGATGTAGTGGGGCAGGTGATGTCACAGCTGCATATTCACCAGCAGAGCTTCCAGGTTAAAATTTGGCACCCCTTATTCCAGGTCAGGGAACCAGGGGACAATAATGCAAATATGTGGTTGGACCTTTAAGAGAGGTCGTCCTTGGGAAAGATTTCTGCTTTGATTTGTCTCTCCTAGGCTCTGGGTGTGTCAGCCTTGCTCTGAGATGACATTTGAAACCAGTCCTGGTAGCATGTATGGATGGGTTGAGTTTTTGAAGTACTCATTAGAAGGATTTAGAAGACAGTAAGCTTCTGACGTTGACTGTGACTCCCCTTCCCCCTCCCCTTTTTCCCATTGAGATATTCCAAGTCAGGAACAAGTGTTTGATAATGCAATGAATCTCCTAATAGAGGTTGCAGGAGTGAGAAAGTGATCAGTCGCAAGTGGTCTTCTCTCTCTCCAGCTCAAGCGAGTTCATTGTCTCTGTAACTGCCAGGCTCCCTTCTTCCTTCAGTCTCCCTTATATCTAGAAGCCACTTTTCTCATACCTTCAAGCCGTAACTCAGAGCTCGGCTGGAGAACAGCTTGCCCTGGCCCTGCTAAACCTTCAAGTAGATGGAAGATAAAGGAACTTACCAGCTCAATGTGTGTGAGTTGCTGCGCAAGGACGAGTGGGTCACAGCAAACACTCAGTATGTCCTTCTGTGACGACTGGGGCTTTGTTTTAAGGATTGTGCCTTTGTCAGTCACGGGTTGGCGGAACTTCTCTCTGATCTCCTGGTACTGATTGCGTGCCGCAAGAGTCATCAGTAGATTCTGCGTCATCTGGCTGATGATCTTCTTCACAGTTCCATTTTCCTAATCAATAAAACAAACTGTTGTTAATTATTCCTGGCTGAGGAAATTCTAGATTGTCTCTTTGTTAATCAGAATTACGCTGGAAAGATTTCTGACTGGGATATTAGAATTCAGCATCAAGTAAGTTCATGTGCTGAATAAGCCCTCAGGAGGATTGGAGAGCTTTTTGCAGATGAAGTGTATCATCATTCTGATTTGTGTAGGATTGCCAAGTGATTTGAGATACCAACCAAAACGGGGAGGATGCTAAGAACTTAAATGACTTGAGTCAACAATGCCCCTGAGTGGAAGCTACAGCTGCCAATCTATTCTAGTCATACAGTACTACTAGAAAAGCTTCCAGTTTATACTCTTAGGTAGCCAGCAATTAGTTAGCCTAGGATAGACCAGTTGGTTAGAGTGTGGTGCTGATAATGCCAAGGTTGCAGGTCTGATCCCTGCATGGGACAGCTGCATATTCCTGCATTGCAGGGACTACATGATCCTCAGGATTCCAACTATAGAACTCTATGATTCCAGTTCAGTTAACAGTTGGACTGTTCTGTTTCAAATCACATGGGAGGTAACAATCAAGGAACGAGCCAGCTTAGTGACTCCTACCCAAAGTACAGTTCAACATCAGCTCCAACATCAGGAATGCAGGAGAATATGAGGGGAAGTGAGTACGGTATATTAAGATGCTCCACCTTTCCTTGATGGAGGCATCTAGTCAATAATTCAGGCTGCTTTCCATGTTATCTGTGTAATGTATAGCCTTGCTGAAGTCCTGCCAGAAGAGGAACAATAACCTCTGGCCTTAGAAACAAGCTCTAGTTAAGTATATAAGCAGGGGCCACATTCCCACAACTGACTGAGTCTGCATAAACTCTCCTTGCTGACATAGGTGTTAATTTGCCTTGTTGCTGAATTGTGACCTCAAGCACATGGCCATGAACCTTGATAAATGTTGTCATCCTGCTTGCATGGGCATGTAGACTGCTTGATCTTCCTTTAGTATTCCTTACTGCGCCGAGACTTTAAAGAACTGCCTACGCAATACACTTGGGCCCTGCTCAGGTCTGAAATACTTGGTATGTCTTGCATCTTTGCTTACTCAGGCAACAAAAGGAGCCTGTCTGTGTCATCCTTGAGTCTCCACGGCAAGCGACATTGCCAATGTCAGCATGTTTATTTTATGGCTGGTACCTGAATGCTACATTACCACAGTATATAAATATAAGTGCAAACGTCTGACAAGTAGAACCATGTCCCTAGGATGCCCTAGACATCAGAAACATTGGCTTGAGAGAGTTGCCTTGGCTAGACTAATGTGTGACTAAACATACAGCAGAGGTTAATGTCACTGGGCCTCCTCACAGAGTGTCGCATGTGTGATGTTACACGCACACAAAAAGCCTCCTCCCCAGTGTTGGGCAGAGCTTGGCGCCTCTGGCACGCACCAACTCCCCCTTTGTTTCCACAGATACTTCAGATATTTCATTTTGGGGATATATTGACAAGAGTGAGTATGCAATCTTCATAAAGATCAGATTTTTCAAATGGTGATTTGACGTTCCCACATCGTTCCCACTTAAATGTGAAGGATTGGCACATGGTTCTCAATTGAAAAGCACATATGTCTAGAGCAGGCTGATATCCTAGGCGCACTTAAAGGTAAAGGTACCCCTAACTGTTCAGTCCAGTCATGAACGACTCTGGGGTTGCGGCGCTCATCTTGCTCTATAGGCCGAGGGAGCCGGCGTTTGTCCGCAGACAGCTTCTGGGTCATGTGGCCAGCATGACTAAGCCGCTTCTGGCGGACCAGAGCAGTGCACAGAAACACCGTTTACCTTCCTGCTGGAGCGGTACCTATTTATCTACTTGCACTTTGATGTGCTTTCGAACTGCTAGCTTGGCAGGAGCTGGGACCAAGCAACGGGAGCTCACCCCGTTGCGGGGATTCGAACCACCAACCTTCCAATCAGCAAGCCCTAGGCTCAGTGGTTATAAATAACACTGAAGCCAGTGGGGTTTACTTCTGAGTAGATATGTACAGAAATGCACTGTTAATTGTACATCATAAGCAGGGATGTAGGTGGCGCTGTGGTCTAAACCACTGAGCCTAGGGCTTGCCAATCAAAAGGTTGGCGGTTCGAATCCCCGCGACTGGGTGAGCTCCCATTGCTCGGCTCCAGCTCCTGCCAACCTAGCAATTTGAATGCATGCCAAAAATGCAAATAGATTAATAGGTACCACTCTGGCAGGAAGTTAAACGGCATTTCTGTGTGCTGCTCTGCTTTCAGTGTTTTGTTGCACCAGAAGCGGCTTAGTCATGCTGGCCACATGACCCGGAAAATTTGTCTGCAGAGCGGACAAACGCTGGCTGCCTTGGCCTGTAAAGTGAGATGAGCGCCGCAACCCCAGAGTCGTTTGCGACTGGACTTAACTGTCAGGGGTCCCTTTAGGTATGCAAACACATATACACAACTTTCCCTGTCCCCATTTTATTGGCTCACATGCTATTGTTGATTTTGTAGCCTGAGAAGCATAGGCCTTTACCAAGATGGATTATTTTTACAACTTATTATTCTTGATTCAGGTATAGCCTTGCTGATGAATGGGAGACAAGGAGGAGACAGGAGTGTTTCCTCCAATTTTGAAAATGACCCAGATAATCAAAGCTGAACATAAAATAAAATATAATTGTTTTCCTTTAGTGTAAGATTGTACGAGTGTTTTTGCGCACACCGTTTAAAAACCCAGCACATAGCCTTAATCATTTCCTCTTGCCTTCAGGTTGTGACAGCTTAATAAAATGCAGGTAAACAACATTGCTGACATCCTGAAACTTGTCATGCTACTCTTGACAACACCTTTAATATCAAAGCATCACCTCCAATCATCCAGCATTGCTGCCAAAGCTGTTGCACCACTCTAGTCTTTTTGTCCATTAACATTTTAAACAGACACATGCCTGTCACTCTTAAACCTCTGGGGCCAATCTCAAATATATATTTGGAACAGTCATTTCAAAAAGACAGCATTCTTCTCGCTCTACCCTTTATAGTAGGCAACATGCCTAACCAGACATAGACTCAGGAAGCAAATACCACTGAACTCAGCTAGACTTTGGAGTAAACAACTTTAGGATTATGCTGTAAGGATCTAGTTAGGGCCTTTTATCTCCTCCTCCCTGCATGTTTTCAGAACGTATTTGATTTATCAACATAAAATAAGGTGCAATAGGCAGTTTTTAATCACAAGGCCATGTGTGAATTTTGCACCTTGGCACCACTTGGTAGGCTGTACCTTGATGCACAGACATATCATAGAATCAGAATTGTAGAGTTCCAACTCTTGTTTTTCTGTTCCAGTTGATTCTTAGTGTCCCTGGTTACTGAGTGCACTCAGTTTTCACTGAGCTGTATTTTCTGGTGTGGCAGAGGGCTACTCACTTAGAACTGTTTTTGTTTTAATTTTAAAAACCACAACATTTTGTTATTCTGGGCTTCCTTGAGCAAACTGATACCTCCCTCTTCCCCAACCCCAGTGGCCTTCTGGGCTCATGTCTTTCTTCAGCGCTCACCATTTGAGATTAGGGGGAGCAAGGGAAACATAGATGTGGTGGTTTGGGCTGTCTCATTGCTAGGATTACATTAAAACTGGTCCCATATGGGGGTTGCAATGGTAGCAAGCACCGTGAGTTACTCAATAGTGGTGGTGTGGTCAGTTGTACATAAAATGTGAGGAGTAAGAGGTCCCTGAAAAGGTGGAAGGGGCCAACTCCTCTGCTCCTGTTAATACCATTTAGGCAAGTCATGGTCAGCAGTTGTGGCACCTCAACGCATCTAGCAAATATTTGCAACCTGTCAAGACAAATTATAGGTTGGGACAGGTGTTGGTGGTATCTGTTCCACCTGTGTGTGTGTGTGTGTGTGTGTGTGTGTGTGTTTTCCCCCTTACCTCATCACACTGTGTGATCCTATGAGCAATTTCCTTCAGCTCTTTCATAGATTTTTCATCCTGGAAGTCGTAGGGGAAGGTTTCAGTCCATTCTTTCAGGAGCTGAATGATCTTGGCAGCAAAGGACTTAAGCTTTGCCTAGGAAAGAATGCAGAGTAGTTAATCAATGAGCCAAGGAGACTTTCCTTGATGGTGACTTCTGGGTAACCAGATGGCACCCCGTGCCAAACCTTTGAATCATTAACAGTGGCATATGAAAACAAAAGGAAAAATAAGTTGTGTTAGGCTAAAGTCTCAGCTGGTCTTCCAAATCCCTTACTGTCTTTCTTCCAAATAGAGAGCATTAAAGAGAGAGAGCAGGTGTGTCTAATGCTTAGCTCAGCATCCTCAAGGCTTTGCATCAGTGTGGAGTGTGTGTGGGGGGGGGCAGCTTGGTTCTTTCAGTTGTCTCAAGTGTATACACAACAGTCGTAAAAGAAAGAAAAAATTAAGGGATACCTTTGATGCAAAGTTTTAGCGGCTTGCTCTACGGCTTTAAAGCACATTTTGTCAGAAAGCTCTGTCTCCCGCTTCTTCCATACAGACAATGCATCCCTTGGGTTTATTTTGTTTTAGACGTTAGCCAGTCAAAGTTAAGCACGTTGATTTAAGCGTATGCTTAGCTTCCTCGTTAAAAACAACAGGAAGCGAAAGCGCTTTTAACTGTGGCTGGATTGTGGCATTTATTTATGCATCCCGCAGCGCTGCAAGTCCTCATAACAGCTTACAAAATATCAACATAAAAATAAATACGGTTTCATGCCAGTTTAATGCAAGATATTTAAAATGCATAGTAAACCTCCCCACAAACACACCCAGACAAGCAGGCATGGTGAAGGAAAGGCACTGTCTTCTCTGGCAGCTCAACAGCTGTTTGTTTTTTGCTTTTGTTTTAACAAAAGAAGGTTTTGCCAGGTGGGTTTCTCAGGGAGAGTTACGACGAGAAAGCATTCCAGGTTTGCAAAGATTGCCCTAAGCAGAGCTGCTTCTGAATATCGCAATGAATGTGAAGGGATAAAGTGCTGAGGTGCTCCTTCAGATGTTGAGGGCCCAGAGCTTTTGGGGTTCTGAAAATCAAAACCAGTACTTTGAAAAAGCTTGCAAAATGGGAAGGGACATAGGTCAGTGGCAGAACATATACATGACATGTAAAAGATCTTGGGTTCAACCTGGTATCTCCAGGTAGGGCGTATGAAAAACTCCTGCCTAAGATCTTGGAGTGCTGCTGCCAGTTACTGAGTTGCATAGACCAATGGTCTAACTCGTTCCTAAATCCAATGTAAATATTTAGGATAGGTGGTGATTCCTGCAGCAAATGCCCATTGGGCTCCTTGAACTGAACCAGGTGTCATTTCCAGCACTTCCCCAAATCCAGTGCATTTACTATACAAAGAATGTGCACATCTTTCAATGTTGTAATCAGGTGTCATGAGGCAAGACCATTCTTCTAGTTTCATTACATACTGGTTGGAGTCTAGTATCAGCAAATTCCAATGGAGCATTTTTGGAGGGAGTTGGAAATTTAGATTTCCTTCATTACTGAGTCATTCGAGCTCCATCCTGGCTTTGGAGGGTGGGGACTTCCTAAATACTCCTTGGTCACAGGGCATCTTATTCATTTCTCTTAATAGCTTTGTTGTTGTACCTTTTCTTCACCCTGCTTGGGTATATTAGCTAATGACATTTAATTAAAGTTCTCAGCGAGAGAAAATGATTTCAGTTTTGCTGTGAGAAGGAGCAGAAATAATGCTCTCAGCAAAGTTTGGGGGAGCAACCATTTCTTTTGTTTGTCATTCATCTAGTCAGTTGCTTTAAGTTTCTCCCCACCCACAGCCACTTCATGCAAGCAAGGGAAGGGTTATTCCTTCTGTGATTTCCACCCTGGCCTGGGAATTTACAGAGCTCTAGGGGATGTCAAGCAGACAGGTTCCCTTTTCAGAGAAAGAGGAAAATGCCTTGTGATTGCCTAACATAAAGAAAGTGATCCTTAGGCTCCAGTATTTAAGGCTTTGGGTTTTTTTGTTTTAAGAAAAATAACCCAGCAGCTCTTTATTGATTCTTAACAACTCACCAAAGCACAATCTGCTGGAGACTTAGCCACTTGCTTGGGATATTAATGTCTAACCAGATTACATAGGAATTCTGGAAAAGGGTCGTTCAAGAACTGCAAGGAATAACTGTTCTACCATCCAGCAGATGCAACATCTAGGGCAGACATCCCCAAACTTCGGCCCTCCAGGTGTTTTGGACTACAATTCCCATCTTCCCCAACCACTGGTCCTGTTAGCTAGGGATCATGGGAGTTGTAGGCCAAAACATCTGGAGGGCTGCAGTTTGGGGATGCCTGATCTAGGGCATAAACTGGAAATTGGCAGTTCCTGGGCTAGACTCTGTGCTTTAATATTTGTCCCCAAGGTTAACAAGGAAAGAGTGATGTGTGGAAGGAGAAACAGAAGACTTAAGTCTCTGAAGGGTTGGTAGCAGGATACTGGCCAATCACCCTCCCTGCCTACCGTGTTTCTCCTAAAATAAGACACGTCTTATATTTATTTTTCTTGCAAAAAAACACACCACGGCTTATTTTCAGGGGATGTCTTATTTTTTTTATTTTTTTATTAAGCTCTGTCGGGGCTCGGCACAGCGCGCCGCTGGCTTTGCCGGCTCCCGCTCTGTTGGGGCTTGGCAGGGCGCGCACGCTACTGCTTTTGTCGGCTCCCGCTCAGTTCAGTCGGCAGGGCTCGGCAGTTCAGGGGTCCGCAGTTCAGGGGTCGGCAGGGCGCGCGCGCCGCTGGCTTTGCCGGCTCCTGCTCTGTCGGGGCTTTGCAGGGCGCGCGCGCTAGTGCTTTTGCCGGCTCGGGTTGGCAGGACGCGTGTGCCACTGGCTTTGCCGGCTCCCGCTCTGTCGGGGCTTGGCAGGGCGCGCACGCTACTGCTTTTGTCGGCTCCCGCTCAGTTCAGTCGGCAGGGCTCGGCAGTTCAGGGGTCCGCAGTTCAGGGGTCGGCAGGGCGCGCGCGCCGCTGGCTTTGCCGGCTCCTGCTCTGTCGGGGCTTTGTAGGGCGCGCGCGCTAGTGCTTTTGCCGGCTCAGGGGTTCGCAGGACGCGTGTGCCACTGGCTTTGCCGGCTCCCGCTCTGTCGGGGCTTGGCAGGGCGCGCACGCTACTGCTTTTGTCGGCTCCCGCTCAGTTCAGTCGGCAGGGCTCGGCAGTTCAGGGGTCCGCAGTTCAGGGGTCGGCAGGGCGCGCGCGCTGCTGCCTTTGCCGGCTCCCGCTGGGTCAGGGCTCAGCAAAGCGCACGCTGCTGCCCTTGCCTGTCCCGCTGGGTCAGGGCTTGGCGCGGCGCGAGCTGCGGATCGCGCAGGGTCCTGCTGGGTCGAGGCTCTGCGTGGCGCGTGCTGCAGCTTCTCCCGGCTCCCGGTCCGTCTGCGCTCCATGTGGCGCACGTTGCGCATCTGCTTCCTGACAGGAAAGGCATCTCCCTTTTCCTGTTCCTTACGGAAGCGCCATCCAGACCTGCTCCAGCACGGTAGGGTACCGGTACCCCAACACGTCTTATTTTGGGGGGATGTCTTATATTTTTTTGCCTTTAAAAAATCGTGCCATGTCTTATTTTTTAGGCCCGTCTTATTTTGGGAGAAACACAGTACTTCTAAAATTCCAAAGACCAGGTTCACATGTGAATATACTATATATCCTTTAATTTCACTGAGCTTGATTACTGTGCACTTGATGACTGAAAGAGAACTGAGGCAAAATTTCTCAGAATACAATTTTTTCTAAGAAAATGGTCAAGATCTCTCTCCCCCCCAAAGAAGTCCATTTTGCAGAATTCTCTGCCATTTATCATGGTGACCACCATTTCCCCCTCCAACTGCCCTTGAGTGGCACTGGGCTTTGGGTGGGATGCAAATTGATGGCCAAGCTGCCAGCACAGTTGCTACATCTGCATCAATTACCAGACCTTTAGAAGGCATCTTAAGGCAGCCCTGTTTAGGGAAGCTTTTAATGTTTGAAGCTTTTAATGTTTTGTTGGAAGCCGCCCAGAGTGGCTGGGGGAACCCAGCCAGATGGGCGGGGTATAAATATTATTATTATTATTATTATTATTATTATTATTATTAGCAGCAAAATAAAATATTCAGGAGGGAAGAGACACAGATGCTGAGCTAATGACGAGCCACATCCGCAAGGAACAGTTGGAGAACTTCTCCTCCTTAAAGAAATCTGGTGAAATGGTTCCAATTCTTCTCCCCACAACCAGGGTGGAGAAATTCAAGATACAGTGAAGTATTTAGGGAAGGGGAACATGTGGACTTCCAGGCATTGCTGGACTCTCATCTCCCATCATCTCCAACCATCAGGGCCCATAATGGCCGGGGGTGATGGCAGCTGTAGATGGGACCTGAAAGGTCACAGGATCCCCTCCCCTGCCTATGTTAGGCAATTAGTTCTTCTGGGAAAGTATCAATCGTCCCCACCCCCAGTTGAGATGCTTGTTAGTTTCACAATAAATCAGTGTTTCCCAAACTTGGGTCTCCAGCTGTTTTTGGACCACAACTCCCATCATCCCTAGCTAGCATGACCAGTGGTCAGAGATCATGGGAATTATAGTTCATAAACAGCTGGAGACCCAAGTTCGAGAAACACTGCAATAAATCAAACTGAGCTGTTCAAAGAGAAGAGAGTGGGATAAATAACAACAACCACTACTACTACTACTACTACTACTACTACTTTGCTATTTTTGACACATACCCAGTGGAAAATTTTGGTAGTGGAAAATTCAAAGAAATGAAATAGCAGTTCCTTACTGCTTGGTTGGGGGGTGGGGGGGTGGGAGGCAGTGTTGACAGCAATCATGCATGCAGTTCCTAAATAGTTCTACCTTTTCAGCAATTTCCTGGATTCTAGCTAATAATTACATTCTGGTTGTTCCCTAAGGAGGGCAATATCTGATTTCCCCCTTTTTTCATATTATATAGTCTTGTAAAGCTAACTTGCTACTTTTTGGCAGGGTTAACAGCCTTCTGACATATTTATGAAAACGTGGTATTTCAAAGCACCGAGACCCTCTCCCTTGTCAAATAAAGCAGCAAAAGCCTCCCAAGTGGATCTGAGCAGGGCTAAAGTTTGTGTTTAATCTGTCAGCTTGTGTCTTGGAACATTTTCTGTGAGATTTTGCTAGTGGCTGGTGATGTCATTAATAAAGGAATGATAAGTATAAGCACATAACCACGAAGCCTGGTTTCTTGCCAGGATTTCTGCTCACACGCCACCCAACCGGTATTTGATTTAATAGTTTGTTTATACAGGTTACCTTATCACAGTACATCAGAGCTCTGTTTGTGTGTTTCATCTGTTTTGCACAGTAGGAAGCTTTGACTGGCAGCACTATGACTTTTCAGAACTCACAATTCCTTAGCAGATCACGGACAAAATTAAAACGAGAACTGTTCTACTGAAGAAAGCTCAACAGATGCAATAAACCAGGGTCCCCAAACTACGGCCCCTGGGCCGGATGCGGCCCAATCGGCCTCCCAATCTGGCCCGCGCCGCCCCCCGCCGCCCGCTGCCGCCGCCCGCTCTTACGGCGCGCGGCGCGGCGACGATCTTAAAAATCGGCAAAAAGTCGCTGAAAATCCTTTGTGCGCATGCGTATGGGCCTCTCCCGACCCAGAAGAGGTCATTTCCGATGCACTTCCGGGCCGGGGGAGGCCCATACGCATGCGCACAAGCAATTTTCGGCGATTTTTTTCCCGACCGTGTGTGTGTGCGCATGCGCACGGGCGTGCACTCCCCCGCCCTCCGGCCCGCTGCGCGCGCACTCCCTTGCCCTCCGGCCCGCCGCACGGTCGGCGTGACGGGCACCGGCCCACTGCGCGGTAAGTCTGGGGACCCCTGCAATAAACGATGCAGTCTCCTCCAACATTTGAGAAGAGGAAACCAGATTTTTGATACATAACCATTTCCTCTTACTATGTAAGAGTTAATGTCTCTGGAATATGACAGTGGGACACAAGAAAAACATCATTGTCCTGAAAATAAATATTTGCAAGCTAAGCTTTTGAAAGGACAGAGGAGATAGGGCTCCTAGACTCCAATGCATCACTCTTCTCTTCTTAGCCATTCTCTTCTGGTGGGGATGCCCAGAAGCATGGAGAAAGCAAAGGGTTGATTTACATGGTTTAATGAGGATCAATCCCAATGTAAATGTATGCTGGGCTTACAAAAAGCAACTTATTTGTTTAGGGGCAGTGGTGAGGTGTGAGGAGGGACAGTGAATGGTAAGCGGAGCTGGGAGTTATAATAGGTAGAATCAATGCTAGTTCATAGAATCAGAGAATTGTAGAGTTGGAAGGGACCACGAGGGTTCATGTAGTCTAACCCTCTGCAATACTGGAATCTTTTGCCCAATGTGGGGCTCAAACCCATGACCCTTGAGATTAAGGGTCTCATGCTCTACTGACTGAGCTATCCCAGTCTAGCAACTCTCCAAACCCCCCATCCCTTTTTCTAACAGGTCCCGCTCCTGATCTTTAGCAACAGTATGACATAAGATAAATTAACAGCTGTTGCTAGGTATAAATTGCAGTGTGTTTCCTACATGCGTAGCATTTGTATGCCTAGAATCTATGGCCTGGGAATGCTGCATTTGTAGGCAGCTTGGACGTGATGCTGTCTCTGTAAAATCTCACACAGATAACATTTTGTTTGTTTTAACATTTGACTCGGATGAATACGTTCAGTAATGGCTGCTAAGGTGAAATTTACAGGTGTTTGTTGCAAGGCAGACTTACAGAGACGTGCTTATCGCGATGTAAATGCAATTACCCTGGCAGCATTGCTGGGCAAAACAGCCGAAGCGGTTGCTCAGTGCACGGACACAACTATGAGATTCAGTTCTCCTACCCACAAGCAATAACACTGTGCCAGTTTCAGTAAGTACAACTGGCAGTAAAGTTCATATTACTGAGTATATACAGCACGTGCAAAAACAAATAGGTTAGCAAAAGAGTACAGCCAGTGACTAGGAGATTGTATCTGTTAGTTGGAAGAGCCTATTTGACAAGAGGATGTAGAGCAGGCATCCCCAAACTGCGGCTCTCCAGATGTTTCGGCCTACAACTCCCATGATCCCTAGCTAACAGGACCAGTGGTCAGGGATGATGGGAACTGTAGTCCAAAACATCTGGAGGGCCAAAGTTTGGGGATGCATGCCTGATGTAGAGATTTCAGGGAGAGAAGGGGGGGGAATACATTGCTCCTAAACCAGCTTTGTGTTCCACATACCTTGTCTGCTTCGACTCCAGTCTCCAGTTGCTGCTTCTGTTTAAGGCATATTTGCCCCACTTTAGCTAGGAGTTCATGGGGGTGAATGAAGACTCGGGAACTCAGTAGGAAGGTAAAGATATATGTCCTCTGTGTTGGAGAGACAAGGAAAAGAATAAAAAAAGGGCGTGTGAATATCGTCTTCTCAGGGTTAGAATTTAATCATTAGATAACTGTCACATTTTGACAACCACCAGCCAAAATAGACTAAGCTTTTGAGTTGCATGCTAACATATGTATCTATGTTCTCAGAAATTCATGCCAACAGATCTTAACCACAATTTACTTGGAAGTAAGGCCTGCATCACGTATTTATATACACAGATAAACTATATTTTTCTACAGATGGTGTGATTTTTCTTGATTGCAGGCCATGTAAGACTTGAGTCCTGGTCTGGGCAAAAGGCAATATATAAATGATGATGATGATAATAATAAGAACCACAAGGTGTTCAAAACAGGTGCAATGATTGCACAGTAGTTAGTGGCACTGCCGTAACCTGTGTGTTTCATTAGACCCTCTCTATATGGAGTCCTGCATGCTTGGCCCCTTCTGCATGTGTTTATTGTACACATTTTTAACGCCTGAGGAGGCCTGCAAATGTAAATAATTTTCTGCCTCTGTCTGTAGTGTTAGATCACTCCGCTTCCACATGCAAGCCCTTACATGTGTCGGCCATGACGTAGTAACCATGCATGTGTGAACCAAGCTTGATGTAAGTAAGACAAAACTTCTAGTTTAGAGTTTCAGTCTTTGTTCTATGTAATAATTTGTGTTTACATTTCCCTCTTGGTCTGCACCGAGTTAGAGTAAGGAGTATGGAGTTCCTTCTAAGAGGAATATGGATCTCTGTTCCTGAATTCTTTGTGAAAATGTTAAGAATCAGTGGAACTTAATTCTAAGCAGGCGTAGGATTCCCAGAGTAATCCCCCCCCCCAAGTAACATGGGAAGTTAGTACCAATGCAGTTTATCCTGGTCTACTCAAAAGCCCTATTGAATTCAATGGGGTTTATAAATGGGCTTAGAATTGCAGACTTAGGCTGCAAGGATCTGGCGTACACCCTCAACTCTGAATTTAATCTGAACATTTCATTGTACAGAGAACATACATAGCACAGCTTGCGAACAGTACATCAGACATGTATAATTCGTAAATAATCTCTACCAAATTGTCTAGCACTGTGTACCAGTACCATTGCTTGACAAAGCCAAATGCTCTCCATTCTCCAGATCCCTCATCCTCTATGCCTCCCTTGAGTCTCCAACTGTCAGTGAATGAGGATTTCTCTCTCTCTCTCTCTCTCTCTCTCTCTCTCTCTCTCTCTCTCTCTCTCTCTCTCTCTCTCTCTCTCCTTGTGGTCAAAGCCACAGGACCACCAAGGGATATTTTATTTTTACTGACTGTGATTCATTCTCTCAAAGTTGTTGTAGTGCCAGCAAGCAGAAGATAACCGAATTTATTGTGCAAAGACTTTAATATAATTATTGTATGCAAGAGGTTTCTGTTTTCATATACAGTATTTCCCTTTGAACTGCAGTGGGAAAATCCTAGCTGTTCGAGAAAAATATGGATGAAAATACATAGTGTGGCAGTAGATCATGTCTAACTGCCTTACCTCAGCATCATCTCATCTTCCTGCTCGAGACGTAATATCTGAAGTAGGGTTGCCATAGGTCCGGGCAGTGAAGTACAGTAGCTGAAAGCTCAACAACTTTTGTGTCCGGATTTTCACCTTTTTAAATATGGCAACCTTACCTAAGACCCCTTACAGATGACTTGCTTATTCAGAATTCATCCTGATTTGTTTGTGAAGAGGTTAGATGACTTCGCATCGAGCAAGTTTTATCCCACACTTTCCAATATTTATTTCCCCATCACTCTCCTTATTGCAAAAAGTCCAATCTTTGTGGAAAGCAGTTTTGTCACACAAAATCTTTGATACCAGTTTTAACTGTGCAACCTGAATGTGCCAGTATGCTATTGACTGCCACCTGGAAACAGAAGCCATTTGGAAGTGTCCCACCTGTCAATTAAATCACTAGAGACAATGTGCATGGGTCTGATAATATGCAAATAAATCCTGTAGGGGTTTTTTGTGTGTGTGTGTGGCAAGGCTACGGTGGTCAAGCCAACTATTTGGGTGGTGGCTGCAGGATCCATGATCCTACAAGTGTGCATTTGTGATTAGGCCACAGCGATTGAAGATAGTGCAGGTAAATGTTGAAATGTTCCCTTTGAAAATCCTACATATTTTAAGTATCAGCCCACAGTGTGTTCCAGTCACATAGTGTCTTTTTTCTCCCACCTCTTTTAACAGTTGCTGAGTACTAGAACAGAAGTAGATGAATCTCCTTAAATCTGCAGAACAGAATATAATTCTTCTCTTCCCTTCTCTCCCCATCTTATTGCCAGAGATGAGCAGCTAGCGTTTGCAAAATATATGACCATTTATTTTTATAGAAAACCCCATCATACATTACATTTTAATGCCTAGCTGAGTGAATCCATCATGTTAATGCAGAACTTATGATCCATGGAAGAATTACTAAGATCTTAAACTCTCTTGAGGACAGATGAATTATCAATAGCTGGGGCAACATACGTTCAGAGGTCTGGAACTCATCACAGTCGAAGGGAGTGAGGCACGAAGGAAGCATGACTGATAGAACATTAATATGAGGTTGGAGAAGGCTATGTGCACTGGGTTTCATGATGTTCAGAATGCCTGTTTAGTTTGGGGGACAAATGACCTATGTCCAGTTATGCTATGACTTTAACATTTAAAAAAAACCCAGACTGCTGTAGTTCCCTACCCCCTTGATTTAGACCTAGTTCATATATGCCCTTGCAGCCTCTACGTGACCAGGAACCCAACTGTTCCCAAGTGGAAGCAGAAGTGGTATGGGATGTAATCACATCATCTTGCTTCTCCAAATGTTCCCTGCAGATGTTCCCACTCCTGTGTGGGATTCTGCCATTTAGAGAGCGTAAGCGTGGGCTGTTGCCTCTCTCACACATGTATTTCAGCTCACCTGATTGTTCCTTAGGAACATCTATATCTCAAGTTCTTCGCTACAGTCATTGCTGTTTTCCTATGCTTGTTGCTGACTTCGGGAGGGGGGGGGGTAATGTTTCTATACTATTTGGAAATCTTAATTTTATGTTTGACGGGGCGGTTCAGGATCGCAATGCCTGTAGGACCGCCTCTCCCCATATAAACTGCCCTAGACTCTGCATCCATCATCTGAGGCCCTTCTCTGTGTGCCTCCTCCACGTGTGGTCTGGAGGGTGGCAACATGAGAACGGGCCTTCTCTGTAATGGCTCCCCATTTGTGGAATGCTCTCCCCAGGGAGGTTCGCCTGGCTCCTTCATTATATATTTTTAGGTGCCAGGCGAAAATGTTCCCCTTCAACTAGGCCTTTGGCTGATTAATATTCTACAGCCATTTAAATGTGTCTGTGGGAAGGGGGAGTTATTGTTTTGCTGTTTTGCTTTTACTGATTTACTTGTTTTTATCCTGTACAGTGGTACCTCTGGTTACAAACACTTCAGGTTATGAGCTCCGCTAACCCGGAAGTAGCTGCTGCTGGTTGCGAACTTTGCCACAGGATGCGAGCAGAAATCGTGCGCCAGAGGTGCGTGTGCAGCGCGAGGCCCCATTAGCAAAAGTGCGCCTCAGGATAAGAATGGTTTCAGCTTAAGAACGGACCTCCGGAATGAATTAAGTTCATAACCAGAGGTACCACTGTATTTTATTCTGTGAATCGTCCTGAGATCTTATGATACAAATAATAATAATAATAATAATAATAATATAGAAATGTCCTTGATTTCCTTTGCTGATATTTGAGAACCACCTGTAAAAAGGAGGTAAGCTTGTTAAGCAAGTTTGGTTTCTTTTTTGGAGGGGGTAGCATCTGTTTCTTTGGTGGAAGGTTATCAATTTATTCTTGTTATTTAATGCACAATTTCAAGTTCTGATAAGTAAAAAACCTTTGACCAAAGCAGGAAAAAAAGACTCATTCTCCAATCTGTCTGCTCACACAAAGATAGCCAAGCTTGCTGTGACAAATTATTGACTCAGCTGACAGTGACAGGACAAGAGGGTACAGTTGCGTGTTTGCAAGTGATAAACACTTCACATATTTTCCTTTTCCCCTTCCTTTGCCAGCAAGCTGTACTAAGTGCAGAACTGGATGTAATACAAAAAGAAGATGGTCCTGCAGTTTGAATTGTGTCCCCCAAGCTTCTAGTTCAAGTGAACACCTACCCTGACATTACAATGAGCATTCCCCCCACCTCGCTATATCATTGCTTGGTGGAACAAAAACACACACATTGTAATGATGTCAGGACACAATGTAAATTGAAGCAAACATTACAGAACATGAACTTGAAGATAGCGCCCCCATGTTGAGTTCTTGTTCCATGTTCTCTGCAACAAATTTGCTGGACTCCATCACCCCAGCCGGAGTGGCCAGTGATCAAGGATGAGGCAATTGAATGTCTAGCAACATCTAAGAGGGCCAGAGGTTCCCTGTTTCTCTTGTATGCAGTAGATTTAGTTTCTCTGTGATGGCATAGGATTCCAACAAGCATTGATCAGAGATGGTATCTGTGTTATGATTGTCATTGGTAAAACATTGCGTTGGAACGCACACTAAGTTAGTCAAACTTAGTCCCCACTGAAACCAATGGGACTTGCATCTTGTCTAATCTGTCCCAGTGAGGCCTAGGTTCAACTAACAGTCTGGAACCAACCCACAGTCCATAATTTGCCTTTGAGGGAGATGCTGGGGGTGCTTATTTAAAACGTCCTTACTAGCATACATATATGCTGACTGAAGTTCCTCGCCTTTCATCCCTCTGCCTCCCGCCCTGCTCCTGAGCACCTGCAACTTAAACCCAAACTGTGCAACTGTGCATTTCACAAGAATATTGTGGGCAGTTTGCTGACTTTTAATGCAAAACTGAAGAGCAGCTGTGTGAGCAGAGGAAAGGCTGGGGCAGGGGTGCTTAATTCTTTCCCTTCCTGCTGTTGGTTGCTTAGAAATGACCTCCCTGGACTGTTTTACTTTCTGCAGAGGAACAGATGTGGGGGACTCCATATATTTTCCCCTGGGAGCAAGACAACAACTTGGTGTGGGACTGATTTTCAGCAGGAAAACAGCAGAAAGGGGGAAGGTTAAGCCACCTTCAGCCTTCAGCTCACAATCGCAGCTTTCAAGGCTGCTTCTCCATAAACAGCAACAAACGATCAGGAGGCTGTTTATACAGTATCTCCCATGTTTTGCCCTTGAAACCCTGAGGTGGAGCTGGGAAGAGCTTGAGCAGATGCATTTTGGTTCTAGAGCACATGTTTGCAACCGCACATGCATGGGCCTCAGTTAGTTCCACTCCCATCTCCTGTCTCCAAACCAACATATTATGATACAGTACTGAAAGATCAACATCTTTCCTCTTGCTGCTATTATGCAATGAGCACAACCAGTTTCACTGAGTGATTAAACATTCTCACGTTTGTTTGTTTTTAAGAGGAAATTGTTGTGGTCTGCTTCTGAAGCCAGGGCAAGACAGGCAGGCCGCTGTGGAGTTAATGGATGCAACATTGTGATGGAAAGATTTCAGCAAAATCTGAGTGGGGGAAAAGAGCCTTAGGCTCTTCCTTGATCTGCAAATAAGGGTGTGCTGGAAGACTGTTCCTCGTTTCCAACTGTCAAACGTTGGAGGGCATGAAAGGGAAAATGGACAGGTGTGGCTATAGTCCTTCGTGGTAGCGTGCCAATTGCCTGCTGCTCTGTGCCACCTCCATTCCAACTCCTGAAGTAGGAAGAACTGAAAGAGGTTTATCTTGGGAAACTGAATAAATTCCCCCCTCACTCTACTGGAGAAAACTGGTAACAGTGGCGTTGGCGTACGTCATGCAGAAGTTTTTGCTACATGTGTCAGTGCAAAAGATCTGACATGTAAGCAGCTCTGCCCTGCCAGTGACCCTTCTTCCAACAAGCTAGGCCACATTCTTCTGAGGACGGCATGTTATAATTCAGTCCCCTGCACTAATTCTAGTTTGGGGCTCTATTCTGAACAGTCTGCATAAAGCAGGAAATTGCTGTCTAAAGCTGAGATAACTCCAGTCCGAATACTGGCTTTTCAAAGGCTGTGGGATGGGAGCCATGAATAACAAAGGCTGTCAGTCCAGACAGGGCCACCAATTTCTCCATTTATAACAATCAAGAAGGTTGTCTAAGGCATCAGACTCCCAGGTTCACTAGGGAATCATAAAAATATTTTAATACCTTTACATTTTTAAAATTTGTTTATATTATTAGCCATCTTGTTTGCAGAGAAAGATCAAATTGTGTGTGGGGTTTTTTTTAATATATTTTTTTACACTGTACATTCAGAAGACATAAATCCCAAACAAACACAGCCCATATTATTAGGTTTGGAAGGACCTATATTCCATTCTAAGAGATGCAGGGGGCCTCCATTGATATAAATGACTTTTTCCTGCAGAGAGGCACCTTCCACAAGTTGGTAGGTGAGAAAAATGGTCAAAGTGGGTACACTGTTCTAATATACGGTACTTCCACCTGCTGCTCTCCTGCCATATGTTTGCACTGTTTTCTTCATAATGCTGCAAGAGATCTTGCACATCTGGGAGAATGATTCTAGCCTAACCTTTGCTTCTACAGGTTAGTTTCTAATATGCAGTGTGTGTGCATGTGTGTTGTGGGAGAAACCATTCAAACACACGCTGTCCCTTATTATCACCTGCAGTCTAAAATAGCACAAGTCTAGTCTAGTAACAATTTTTCAGCCTCAATTACTGTTTGTGTAGCCCGGAGGTTTCACTGTCTCTGGGAGTGGTTCTGCATTCGAGACCAACGTGTTTTGTTTCTCGTGGACAAATGTTTGCAAAACAAGAAGCTACAGAGGCCTCTGTGGCATTTCCCCAGCGTTTAGAAGATGGGGAAATACCTGGGGAAAACCAGGACTAAACACTTCTGCGGGGGGGGGGGGGAGAAACACCCTCCATGCAAATAGTCACAAGTTTATGAGCTAGAATGTCGGGTTAGATACAGAAAACTCGGGTTCATATTCCCATTTGGCTCTGAAACTCATGGGGTTGTGCAGGGCCAAGTCCAATATCTCTTAGCGAAACCTTCCACTGTTGTTGTGAAGCAGAAATTCCGCACTGAGCTCCTTGAAAGAAAGGCAATTATACCAAATATAAATTGGGTCCAATCTGTTCCTGGAGTTGGTCCTGCTCAGAATGCTTGGTAGGGAGCAATGTCTGGAAAGCACCCCAAAATTCAATGTATTTTCCTTAATGTGTTATACTTTCAGTGTAAAGTATGTGGGGAATACTTTACAGCTGATCCCTCCCACACACAGTCTGGAGTGAGACACTTCTCTGAAAAGGTTGGCACACGCAGCGTCCCTAACGTTTTGAATAGGTTTCCATATGTTGAAAGGAAACCAGGGAAACCGTTTAAGACACTGAGGGGTGGGTGGGTCTAGCTTTCACAACATCTTTGATTGCATTCATGTGGGAGTGTGTCCAAACCTGTGCCTACCTGACCCCAATCTCACATACTGCCATGTGAAATGGTGTAGGCAGGCAACAGTGTCTGGGAAGGTGTTTTGAGATGTTCTGTACCAGAGCCCTGTAAAATAAGAAAATCAGCCCACTTGCAATCCCGGTACCGGCTTTTAAATGTCTACAGTGAGGTGGCCCCAAATACACTATTACTCATCATGCCAATGCTGCACGAAGACATGCTGGAAGTGTTGGTAATTAGGGTTTGGGAGGGTACTTTGCCCCTAGGTAATCCAGTATTCCTTTACAGGGGGGGGTTAGGCAACTGGGGGCCCAAACCAGCATCTGAATCCCCCAGTCTGGACCCAGCAGAAGCCCTGATCCCAATGACCTCCCCCCCCCTTGTTAAAAAGTGTTTACAGGAGAAGAGGTACTCAGGAGTGGCAGATACCTCATCAGCGAAATACCACCGGGTGAAGCAGCCATTGTGCTCTGGCCCTCATACTGGTCCTGGGTGATGTATCGATACATCAGCCAAGCCTGCAATCTAGGGCTGTGCACCAGATTTGGTTAAATGCCAGTGGGCAGAGGGCTCAGTCCTGCTGGCTGCGGGGGTCTCCTTCACTACGGTAGTACGTTCCCCACGGGGAATGTGCTGGCAAACAACATCCCAACAGGCCTGCAGTGGGATCGGAGGGAGAGGGGGCAGACATAGTGCCTTCTTTCTCCCTTGCCCCCTTTTGGTTAGGGTTTCAAACTTTAACAAAACATTAGGGCTTTCTCCCCCACCCCAGATCCATTTCAGAATGGAGGCGTGTGTGCCCAGCCCTACTGCCAGCTCCATTTTTGTGAGAGTGGTTCAGGAGTGAACAATTTGTTCTGGATGGAAGTCTGCACACAGTGGGTTGGAGGGAAGCAGCCGATGAGCTTATTTTAGTGGCCTGTGATTAATGTAATTTGAATGTCATTTTTAAAAACACTGGAAAATGCATATTACAGCAAGAGAACACTTAACGTACTGCATTCCTCTGCGTGTGCTTTCCTTAAAAAGGACAGACTCGAGCCAGCTCGAGTAATGATGTATGAACTTAGAAATGGCGAGAGCTGATAAACAAGTTGGGTTCTCGTCTAAAAACAACCTACACTGGTTTGATTCTTAGGATGGGAAAAAATGAGGGAAGTGATCAAGTTTGCAAGTGAGTTTGCAGCTGAAAGGTTTTTCCCCATACTGCCCCCCCCCCACTCAAAACTGCTTATGTTGCATCAAGAAGCAGTTTCCTTTTCAAATAGATTCATGGACTTCTAGAAAGAGGAGGACTGAAATGAAAGTTGGTTCCAGATGACCTGTTCATTATTGAGCATTCATCCTGATTTGTTTGCATAAGGTTTGCAGTCATGTTAGACATTAGCTGTTTATGGAGCATTCATCCTGATTTTGTTTGTGAAGAGGTTAAGCAAAGCAAAGCTTATTCCAACTTTTCAGTGCTTCTTGCCACTTTCCTTATCATTAAAAGCCAATCAGTGGCGTGGGGTGGGGACAGAGGTTTGTTGCACAGGAGCCCCAAGTCAACAACAGTGCAACCTGAATCCCACCCAAAGACAGCAGCAGTGTTGAAGCACGCTAAATGAGGCTTTACACAAAGTTGCAGGTTCCAGGTCGTAAGGAAGAATTTTTGTCTCGTATGAAAAGCAAAAACCCATGCAGAGAGATAGCTTAACTTCCCCACCCTGCCCCCGCCAAACAGGCTTGTTTTTCTATGTGTGGGGAGTTTTACACAGATTAGACCATTCCAAACATTCACCAACCACTGACAACTATCAATGTCAATCAAAACAATATCCTAGGCAGATGCTGGGCAAATGTTCCAACTTTTAGACACAGGACCCAGTTAATGCTAGATGGTAGCACCAACCACTGCCCCTAGGAACTATTCAGATGCAGCACCAACAAGGAGAAACTGGTACCCATGCATGGAGGCCACATGCAACTGTCATGATATTTTTTTTCTGTGCCACCATGGTTGTGCAAACAAAATGAGGCTGTGGAATCTTTGGGGTTGAAAATTACACCCCATTTAGTTTCCAGCAGCTGGGGAGAATTTGGGAGAAGGGGAAAACCCCATGAACCCTTGGCCCAATTTAAGATGATACAAAAGAAGGGTTGGGGCCTCGAAGCTGAAGAGGTTGAAGTAGATTCCTATAGCTCCTAAACTTGTTGCTAAGAGACACGCTTAATTGAAGGAGGAGTGGAGGAGAACAGGAAGAGAACAAGTAAAAGGGAAGACTAAAATAGTAACTGTTACTTAAGGGCCAAGAATGCAGTGATAACTTCTGAGGAAGAAGAAGAAAAATATTTTCCCCTTCAGCTCATTCTTTCAATCCAGAATGTTTTGTTTGAATATTTTTCTGAAATGTTTGCTTGCAATGGGCATCAGGGGTTGCAGCTAAGTACATTCCATTCCTAACCTCCAGAAAGCTGAAGTCTTGCGAGTACGCATATTTTCCTGGGTACTAGGCAAATGAAGCCCTGTATGCACAGAATCCTCTATGGAACTGTGTGTACCTCTTCTCTCTCATTTCCCCCCACTAACCATCCTTGCAGTTTTCCTGTTCCCCTCCAGCGTGGCGAGAAGAAGACGGGGGTGGGAATTGTTACACTCCAAGTGATCTTTTTGTGCCCTTCTGGAATTTGTATCCAGCTGGAGACATGGGCGTGGGACAATTTCTGCTTGGGAATGGTGAGGATGTAACTGGTCGTTATAATGGTATGCTAACATGGCCCCAGAATTTAATCTGTGCAAAGACCACATAAAAGCAATTTTTGTTTCCATTGGTTCGAACCCCATAAGCGACAGCTGCCTATTCTCGCATTGCAGGGGGCTGGACTAGATGATCCTCAGTGTCATTTCCAACTCCATGATTCTATGAAATGGGGCAAGAATGGCACACCAATCTTGGGTATAACCTGGATAATGGCACCAAAAGGCAAGGACTGTGTAATATATGGGCCACTATTGAAATATTGTATTTTCTTGCTGCAGACTGTGCAATTCCCCCTTCTTCTTGAATTGATTTGAAAGACAAAACTGCAAATCTCATAGTCCTTGGCAAAAAATGATAGCCAAAGACCATGGTGATTATGCATAGAAAACTCCTGAATTTGCCCTTGGTCTTGTGTAGGATCCGCTTGTTGTAGTAGTACCTCAGGGCCCGGCTCAGCTTGTCGTAGTTCATCTGGGGCTTGCACTTCTGCACCCCTCAGAGGCGGGCCACCTCATCCGGGTCCTTGATGACAAACTTGCCGTAGTCCCCCTGCCAGGCGATGGCATCATGATATTCCTCTTTGTGCAGAAGCTCCAGGATGAAATGCCACGACTGGATTTGGCGTGAGCCGGGGCTCGACTCTGGCTTGTAGGCGCAGTCTGGGAAGGCGAATCCTGCGTCCGCCGGGGTCTTCATAGCTCCTTGCGCTGCAGCCACCGGGTTGGACTCGGAGGCATAGAAAACTCCTGAATTTACTTGGGTGGGAGGGCATAATTTCCAGCTAAGGACAGACCACATCTGGTTATCCCTTCCCAAAAATAAGTATTACTTTATGTTTGGAAAAAGGGGAAACCAGCAGGGGAGGGCTGGCTAGTGCCAGGAGCAGGAGACAAATGCAGTTTCAAGCTGGTCCCAATTTAAACGTGACAAGTTTTTTGTTTGTTTTTAAGCTGGTGTTCAGAGTTTGCCCCTAATTCATAGCTAGATAGAAGTATAAATATGCTGCCCCAGCATCATAAAAGAAAGGTCAAACATGCATGTTGTGCATTTAAAAGGTCAGGAAAGAATAGAGCAAACTATTTGGAAGCAACCTTCCAGGGTTTACACATACATGGGAACTGCCTGTCTACCAGGTGCAATGCAATTACAGGACAGCATAACTGGTTTAATAGCCTGGCAGGACTCAATAACTTTTTATCATGTGACTAAAGTTGAGTATATCAGACATTCTCCTCCTTCAAGAGGTACATGGACTTGCAGATTTGATTGTGGGAGGAGGAGGAGGAGAATAATGCAGCCTGCCTCTGAAATCAGGGGCCTCTGAGATATAACAATACTCATGCGACTTGACATTTCATTTTGTCCCACTCTTAGCAGGCATATACACATTGTACAGTCATACCTTGGTTCTCAAATGGAATCCGTTCTGGAAGTCTGTTTGACTTCCGAAAACGTTCGAAAACCCAAGGCGCTGCTTCCGATTGGCTGCAGGAGTTTCCTGCACTCAATCGAAAGCAATGGAAGCCGCGTTGGACATTTGGCTTCCAAAAAAAGTTCACATACTGGAACATTCACTTCCGGGTTTTTGGCATTCGGGAGCCAAAACGTTCAAGTCATAAGGCGTTTGAAAACCAATTTATGATTGTACTTAAATACTCAACAGTCACGGCAGTATGCAAACCAAGATGCTTAAGCCACTGCCAAACGTCATCCCAGTTTAAGGGTGGATACTTTCTAACATACCTTAGATGAAAATTTATTCACTCAATTTTTGTGTGAGATATGCCCCTCATTGTTGAAATGGCACGATCAAATCATTTTCCTGAGGTCTGGCAATCAGCATGCTGTCTTAAGGAATTCACGAAGGCGCACACTCAGAAAGTGCATTTTTAAAACACTGGATGCAGCAAATCTGCATTTGTTTTGCTATTTATGTTTAGTTTCATGAATTTCCTCTAACTCAGGTTGGTATAGTTTCTCCTCAAAATAACCCTATGAAGCCGGTTAACCGAGAGAGAGAGAAACTAGCCTAAGGCTACCAAGTGAGCTTTATGGCTAGCTATAGCTTTGAACTGAGGTCTCCCCAGTCCAAATCCAAATAATAAAAGCTTGAAAATTCAAAATGCAGTGTTCTGAACAGCAAAGTGAGAAAGCTGACTGTTCAACAACCAAACAAAAGTATCTAGGCCATATCTGCACAGCAAAGTTCTACTGATATATATTTTTTTACATGGCTTTCTCCACCAGGATCCTTAGCTGAATAATGCAGAGAACAGCCTATTAGAGATTCCCTCCCCCCTCCCCCCAAACTACAGATCACAAGGCTCCTTAGAGGGAGAAAATGACTTTTTAAGCAATTTAACTGAATTGTGCAAATACGCTCACCATGTTTCCATGGGAAAAGCTGCTTCAACCAACCAACCAATTACTAACTAAAAATCCTAGGAAAGTGTTAGAAACGTATAAACACCAGGGATGAATTCAGTTCTCCTCCAGCAGCTCTCTGCATACCCTCAAGTCCCCAGGCCATGAAAGCGGTGGCAAAAAATAAGGAAAACTCCAACCATTTACTTACATCTGGATAATAGTCTGTGGTGGGCACTAGGCGCTCAATCAGGGCCTCTAGTGATCCAGAGATGAGACTCCCATCTTGATAAACAGGATCTCCACTCCTCTCTCCTGTATCTGGCTGCACCTGCCCACTACATCCGGAACCAAGCATGCTGGAAAATATTGGTGTCTGGGGCATAGTTTCCTGCAAAAGTGGAGGGAGAAAATGGAAGTGATGTGAGCCATATACAGTGGCTTTTTCATGAGTCTCATTGGTGCTTTCCCATGTTTTGAAGAAATATCAGCCTGATCCTGTGCAACATTAGGCACGCTTAAGTCCACTGCAATTATTCGGCGTAGACCTCTGGCCAATTCTTCATAGGGTCAGACTGCTTTTTTTTGTACTGCACATAACATAGCATGAACTTTGGAAGAGGAATTTGCAGTCCCAACATGCACAAGTGTGCACGGAGCCTTTTGTCTGGCTTTGTTGTTAAATTAAATACGCATTGATAGGCCTACATTGTGCTCTGGCTAGCAGGATGTCTCACAATAAGAGTGTTTGAAGACAACCTCGAGGACACATTCTTACAAAGGAGTAAACCAAACAATCAGTCTTAAAAATTGTTCATAAGGATTCCTATGAAAACAAGTAACTATTAAAAGAGAAGCTTTTCACAATTAAAATATTCCAATTAAATACCTACAAATTAAACACATGGTGGAACTGAGTTGCCTTACAACATGAGTTGGGGTCCTGTACCCTTCCAAGGGTTGTTCAACTTAATCCTCAATAGCCTCAGCCCAAGTGATCAGTGGTCACGGTTGGTGGGCTCTTCATCCAGCAAATCTGGAAGCTCCTCACTCCTTTGTAAGTAAAGACTTCGAACTGTGGGCCTCACTTGGGGGGGAGAATTCTCAAGAGAAACGACACTGCTCTTCCAAGGCCATCGATGTTCAAGCATCCCAAGGACAGGGCATGTGTAGTGAAGTCTCTTCAACAAATCTTAACAGGGCAGGAAATATCCACATGACATGAGGAGCTTCCCAAGGTGGAACAAAGCAATTCTGCCTGACCCGTTTAGATGGCTACTTAGCAGAAAACCGATTCAAGCATGGCTGTTCTGCTTGATCTGGTTTAGATCTTGACAGCAGTTCGTCTCATTTGCCCTGCCCTCTCATACATGAACAGTTCTAGAAGTGTCTGAAGATGTGTCTGCTGACACAACATCTGCCAAAGAGCAGGCAATCCAAGGAGGCAGTTGGCTTCTGGAACACTGAAGAATCCGTTGCTGGGGTGATGCTTTCAGAGGTGTGTGGGCTATAGGGACAGTTGGGAAAGGGAGCAGTTGGTTAAATCGCGTCTCTGAGTCTGGCAGCTTTCTCTAAGCATGGTCAGAGGGAGGTGGCAGGAGCCAGGTCTTATCCTGGGACAGAAACACATGGGGCCAGACTGCCTGCTTGTGTTAACAACATACTGGTGAGTGCAAACACAACCTTACAGTGTCTTGTGTTTCTGTCTTGCTTCAGGGGAAAATAGTATACCTGCTATCCTGGGTTATTGGCAGAGATCAGAGCTTCCCCCACCCAGCTCTTCTCCTAGCTATCAGACTGAAGTATGCGATAGTCAACAACTACAAATATGTGTGGCTGCAAAGCAAATTTACATGGGAGGCGAAAACAATCAAGTTGCCATGGTTTGCTTAGATCACGAAACGTGAATGTCAGAGTGATTATGCATCAGCCCTCCATATGTTTTCTTGATAGCTCGTGTTTACTAGCCTGAATTTTCAAGGTTGCTAAGCTATATCAGGAGTAGCTGCTAAGAGAAATCCTCAATAGTGCTCTTTATTGCTAGTTAATATGCAATTCTTCACCTCTGCATTTCCTGGTCGTGAGCAATTTTGCCCTCTCAGTTTTCTGTCCTTTGCAGTCTCCTCCCCCTAACCTTTGCTTCCCCTCCATTCTCTGGACCCTACTTTCTTTGATGGATTGGCACTGTTTTCTCAGGACCTTTCCTTTCCAAACCCCCTGTTTCTTCCATATCGCCTTTCCTGCTGCCTGCCATGCTTGTTTCTGGGCTCTGAGCTGCTGAGCCAATGGCAGTCAGAGACATTTCTGCTTTGTGTGACATTAGAGCAACTAAGCCAGTCACTGCCAGGCACATCATAAACCACAAAGTCCCTCTTAATCACACTAAAATGTAGATATCCTGCAATATTTGAGGATTTATTAACTAAGTTATAACACATCACTGCTAAGTACTGCTAGAGCTCCTGTATGCCATCACTCAGAATTCTACCATGCATATGCAATGTCTATATGGCACATGAAAAATTCCACCAGCCATGGAGCTTCAGCAAACTTTGTAATGGGCATGCACGACTCCTTACTGCCCTTTGATGCATATGCAAGCAAACAGTTCATGAACCTCCCACGACCTGGTGAAAATTCATTGCAAGGTCCAAGGTGGTGAGTCAGCCTCACTTCATCATTAATACTAACACTAAAATAATTGTTGCTTTCTACTATTAACCCTCTTCCACTCCCCCCCCCCATTCCTGGCAGCTCAACACAATATGAAGGACATGCAGCTGCCTGGCTTATCAAAATCTAGGAGGTTACTGAAACCCAAAACAAACCCTGAATGGTATAACACAAATGCCTCACATCTCTTAGGACAATAGGGGCTAGCTAGAACAAGGGTATTGCAACGCTCATAACTGCTCCCATTGCAGGTCCTTCCCTTCACACAATTTACTTATAAAAAAGAGGGGTATGGAACTACTTTAGGGACAATCTCGAGGAGGCAATACCACAACATGATGCGAGGTGGGGGAGCAACATTAACTTTCATATGGGACATTAATTCAGTGTGAGCCAGCTCTGCTATATAAAGCATCAGCCAAACACTATGTTCCCTTTTAAGGCAGCGTCCCCCCTCCCCCCAAAAAAGCAATATTTAGCATGCCAGTTGGGGACATGTCTAAGTTAATTCCAACATCACCCTGACACCAAGACTTAACTAAAAGAAGAAAACTCCTGCCAGCTCATATGCTAGGACAGAATCCTGCACAGCTGTTTACAACTTAGAAGGCGGAATGTCCCTAATAGTAAACAGCAGCATATCCCTCCCACAGTTCAGGCCAGTGTTTGTCATTTAAATGTTTGAAGTGACTCATGTGAATGGGGACGCGAGACAAAATGTACAACATCTAATTGACATATAATTGAGGAATGAGACATGGCAATTCTATGCACAAGTGCTTCCTTGGTAATGTTCTGTGGTATTTCACAAATTTAGTCACAAGGCATCCTTGTAGGCTCGCATGACAGCTTGACAAATGGGATGTTTCTTTGGGAGGGAGGGAGGGAGGGATGTGGAAGGCAGCTTGACTTTGTTTATTATGTAAGTTGCCTGTGAGTTTACTCCTTCCTTTTAAGGGATATGGCAGTGGTTTTTAATGAGCTACTCATGTACAGTGTGCACTGTCAGGCTATTTCATCTAGATGCATGCCCAAACTGCAGACTATGGAATAGGGGGGAACATGCTTCTCTCATAATATTAAAACGCAGGGTCAGGCAATGAAATTGATTCATTGGCAGGGTTAACACAGGCAAAAGGAGGCGATCCTTCACAAAGTGAATAATTAACATAAGATTCACAGCAACATGATGCGGGGATAGCCATCCGCTTAGACCAGTGGAGCATGCAACAAAATGTTGTCATGTAGTGCACTTATTTTCAAGGTTAGAGCCTGCCAGCCAAGCCCTCTTCCAGGAACACCATTCCATACTGCTCCCAGTTGCCATCCCACCAATGGACATTCAGCATCCTGTGGCCACCGAGTATGGACAGTACTCACTAGATGGTTTTGGTAGTGGTGGGGTCTCCCATTTAAGATTTCCCCCTGCGGAAATCATAGAATCATAGTTGGAAGAGACCACAAGGGCCACCTAGTCCACCCCCCTGCCAAGCAGGAAACACCATCAAAGCATTCTTGACATATGGCAGTCAAGCCTCTGCTTAAAGACCTCCAAAGAAGGAGACTCCACCACACTCCTTGGCAGCAAAAAATCTTTTTGTAATTTTGCAAACCTTGGGCTTGCTTCCAAACCTGCTGCTTCCTCCCTCTTGTTCATCAGTGGCCCCATTTAGGATACAATCCTGATGATGATGATGATGTTATTTATACACCAGCCACTCTGGGCAGCTTCCAACACATACAAAAACATAATAAAATGTCAAACATTAAAAAACCTCCCAATACAGGGCTGCCTTCTGATGTCTTATAAAAGTTGTGTAGTTCTTATCTCATTGATATCTGATGGGAGGGTGATCCACAGGCAGGCTGCCATTGCCAACAAGACCCTCTGTCTGGTTCCCACTAACTTCACTTCTTGCAGGGAGGGAACTGCCAGAAAGCCTTTGGAGCTGAACCTCAGTGTCTGGGCTGAACAGTGGGGGGGGGGGAGACACTCTTTCAGGTATCCTGGGCTGAGGTATAGCTCTCATCAGTTGAGGAAGACAGGTGTATCAACAGCTCTCAGCTATGATAGTTGAAAGTTACCATGTTAAGAGGCAGTAGATCTCTGAACACCAGATGTGGAGGGCAGACAACATGGGAGGGCTGTTGCCTTCATGCCATTTCTCACCATCTGGCCAGCTGTTGATGTAAACAAAATGCTGGACAAATGAACCTTTGGCCTGATCCAGAAGGACCACTCTTGTGTTCTTAGGCACCTAGATATGACTATGAAGAGTAGAATCCTTGGCCGCGCATGAATAGATTCCAAATCCATGAAATCACATGTTAGCTCACATCTATACTAAACAATCCTCTCCTCACATGATAAATAAACTTGGGTAGCGGCTTGCACCTGCTGGCAACTTTGCTGGTATTGGTGCACACACTACCCATGCTCCCTGGCACCCACATGTTCAGAATTAGTGTAAAAGCAGAATGTGTGCAAACTGCTGTACATGTGTACAGCTTGGTTTGTGGGGCAATCAGGGTTCCCAGGTCTGTGAAGGAGCCCTATGTGTATTTGGCTCTGGGCAAGAAGGCCACTTTCACATTCACCCTGAACATGCAGAGTTTAAGAAGCAATGCTAACAGGCATTCTGCTCCTGTTCCTCACCCATTACCCCCAGAATGTACAGATAGAGGGGACATATGCACACCTCGGGGGCGGGGCGCGCGCGCGATGCACTCACGTGGTTCTTATGACTGTACATTGCAATTCAGCCAAACCTCCCCAGAATCCATTTCTTTACACCCTTAGGTATTCTGTGGCAACAAAACCTACTTCTATTTCCCCCCATTGGAAAAACCAGGAAGAAGTCTTAAGGGGAGGGAAAGAAGGAAATTGGCGGTTTTCCCTGATTCTTTTCTTGTGTTTTTGACAGTACCTTCACATCTCTAGAGAGGACTGGCTTATCTCAAGTTGCTTGCCTGTGGATTTCCTTTAATATACCCCCATTCCCCCCCCCCCCAATAATCTGAGGTTATAATCTGAGGTTAACAGGGACTTACTGAAGGCTACCCCCAAAATATGACTGAATGGATTTTCCCAGTCCAGGGAAATGCCACCCCACCCACCCCCACCCCCCGTACCACATTGACTACCAAGACAATGGATTCAATGGTTTTGAGACTTGTAGTTGAATGACATGCTTCCCTTATGTGGTATATTATAGAATAATATAAGCAAAAAGCAAAATCTCCCCCTGCCCCAGGGAACACAAAAATCTAAAATAACATAACGTTCTGCCATGTGTTCCCTCTCCTATCATTGATCGTGGTGTCAGAAAAATCCAGAGGGTGATGACATCACACTGTGCATTGTAGAATGCTATAGGTTGCCATGAGGAGGACAAAATATACACAAAGTAGTGTGTCTAGCAACATCTAGTTCCACTCCAAGACAAGAGAGCAACAACCACACAAGTTAAAAGCAGAGAGAGAGAGAGAGAGAGAGAGAGAGAGAGAGAGAGAGAGAGAGAGAGAGAGAGAAAGGAAGAAATTGGGGGAAGCGGGGGAGGGAGGGAAATAATATATTTGCTTTGGCATGTTAAGAATGCGGAGCTGGGATGTTTAAGATCTTTATGTTAGCCCATGCCGAGGCTACAAGTCACCTACTCTTGTTATGCCTGTCAGTAAACACCGGAATAGAGCTCAAATAATTCGGTCACTGATGCCTTATTTCTAGATAAAACAATTTAAAACGCATACTTTCGCCAGCAGTCTCTGGAGCACAAGTGCTCTGAAGCTGGCCCAATTATATTTATACAACAGCAGCCAAACGCGAAACCAAACCGCAATGTGCATTTTGGATCTGTAAGCAGAAATGCACTTTGACAGGATCTCATGAAGAGAAAAAGAGAGAGAGACACCCCTCCAGCTTTTTAATGTGGGAGGCGTTCTTTTCCCACAACACAGCAAAGCCATTTAACAATACCCACATACGCACTACTTTTAAACCTCGGCTGTCGTGCATGACATGCGACACGATTCCAGTTTCGAGAAGCCAAAGCTTCACCTGGGGGAACTGAGTCCCGAATGTAATATACTGCTCTTTTGGGAGGAAGGAGAAAGCAGTATTAGAACAACAAAACAAAACATTCCCAGAAAATTCTGTAAAAGAGAAATAAAGGAAGATTTTTTTTCTTACCCTCATTCTTTTCTGTAGTATGTACATAAGCTTGTAGTGTTATGTTGATCCTGGTGCCTTTCTAAAATAGGTAACCCTTAGCCGAGCATCGCAGTTCGAGCTTGGGAGGAGAAAACGAGAAAGCTCTCTGGCTTGAGCTGCCCTTCCCGCCAGCTCAGATCTCAAAAACAGCTCCAGCTCATCTGAGCAAAACCAGAAAGCCTGCAAGCTTCCCAGACGAGCTCTGACGTCAGCAGCTGGCTTGGCTTGCCGTTGGCTGAGAGGAAGCTTGTCTGATTCAAAAGGAGTGGAGTTTACTACTACAGCTGCCTTTTGTGCGCTGAGAGTGCCAGCTTTGAAAGGAAAAGCCCACCCTCTGCTTCCCTTTATGAAAAGCTTTCCAACAGGTTGGGTCGCATGGTAATACTATTCCCCATTCACCCTTCATCTCTGCTTTCTCAGATATCGAAAGGGCTGGGTAGCAAAGATGAGGAACTTACCGAATGGTCTGGAGTTTTTATTTTGAAAAAACGAAACACCCAAGATTGTGTGTGGAGCAGTCAGGGTATTTCTAGCCAGTTTCATAGGACCGGCTCTGTTTCTCTAAATAGTTCCTCGTTGTTTCAAACAAGGGCTTTTTGAGTTATTTCTTGTCAGAAGGGGAATCCTGATAGACAGTAACGGTAGACACTGACAGACCCTGTGCATGAATGCCAAATCGTAGATTGCGGACTTGTGATTTGGATGACTAATATTATTATTATTCATTTATGTAGCACTGTCGGGGCACATGGCTCCTTACAAAGTTTTACAAGCAACAAATAGTATGATCAACCAGCAATCCAAACAGGCTGAATTAACAGATACACAGCACACTCTACATTGCCATCAACTTCACTTTACTTCAATATGATGCTAGCAGCTGTGGAAAAATTCTCCAGATCCTAATAATTAAAACTGTGTTCTCATTCCCAGCTAAAGCCTAACAAACTTTTGCTTACATCCATCCTGTTTCCTTTGCCTCCCTCCCTCCCCTTTGTTTTCCTCATTGTGTATATTTAGAATGTGAGCTTCTTGGGGTGGAGACTCACCCTTCCCCACTTGCTAACATGCTTCTACTCCTACTCTTACGACAATGGTCGTAATTAGTAAATAATAAAATAATAATAAAACAATTACTGTATATCATGTTATAATTACAGGTAGGTAGCCGTGTTGGTCTGAGTCGAAACAAAATTAAAAAATTCCTTCAGTAGCACCTTAAAGACCAAGTAAGTTTTTAATTGTATATCATGTTAGTGTGCTTACAATAGCCCTTTATTGTCCAACACGTTTTGCCCAGCTAATAGGGTTAATTGCTGTCATGTCCTGGAATAATTTCTAGGTTAAAGGGCAGGTACTGTATCCCTCTGATTTCTCCCGCAAGTAGCCATGTCTTTTGGTCTTCATTTGTTACCTCTTTTTTTCCAGTATTTAGACATATCAAATATAGAAGAGGCTTATTTTAAAAACGGAATGAATGTTCTAGCTCATTTAGGTTTCATTATTTGTGTTCAAGTGCAGGAAACGCAAAAGACAATTTAAGAGCTGATTACAAAAACAGTTCTTAGATGCACTGCTCCCTGCCCCCATGCCCCCCCCCCTTCGGGCCCTTCAGTGCTGTGTTGAAATATGCACAAGATTACTCACATGGTTAATTGTTAAATGCAACACAGTCACATCTGACTTCAAAAGAGGAAATTCCCCCAAAATGAAGTTGAAAGAGAAAGTTAAGATGAGTCAAATGTCTCCAGAATGCTTCAGGGTTATTGAAAACTACAATATTAGACATTCAGTTAGAATGGTTACCACCGATCAAGAAAGGTACCACCAGGACCAAGGGGATGTGGTTTGCAAGCAGAGTGAAGGAACTGTTAGAAGCGAAGAAGGCTTCCTTCAGAAAGGCTTGTCCAAATGAGGAAACAAACTTTGGCAAAAGAAGTGCAAGCAGACAGTATGAGGTGGGGGGAACGAAATGTGAGGAGCACATAGTTATGAACAAGCAAACATAAAGACCAACAACAAAAAAAATCTTTATATACATTACTAGCAGGAGATTAGCTAGGGATGGTGCTTTAGCCTTTAGATGACAAGTGGGTCAAAGGTAAGGGACGCAGGTGGCGCTGTGGGTTAAACCACAGAACCCAGGGCTTGCTGATCAGAAGGTCGGTGGTTCGAATCCCTGTGATGGGTTGAGCTCCCGTTGCTCGGTCCCAGCTCCTGCCAACCCAGCAGTTCGAAAGCACGTCAATGTGCAAGTAGATAAATAGGTATCGATACTGCTACAGCGGGAAGGTAAACGGTGTTTCCATGTGCTGCTCTGGTTCACCAGAAGCGGCTTTGTCATGCTGGCCACATGACCTGGAAGCTGTACGCTGGCTCCCTTGTCCAATAATGCGAGATGAGCGCCGCAACGCCGGAGACTGGACCTAATGGTCAGGGGTCCCTTTACCTTTTTACCTTTATCTAGGTCAAAGGTATGTTGAAGGAAGATAGAAGATTGCAGAGAAGCTGGGTGAATACTTTTACAATGGATCATATACAGTACTGTAGTTCCGATCCCTCTGCCTTAACTGACCTTCACAGGAAGGGAGTCTGGAATTGTGGTGATAAGAGAAAGTATTCTAGGCCTTACTGGCAAAGTAAAAACTGAAAATTACCATGTTCAGATAGCATTTGCCAAAGAATTCTTAAGTAACTCAAATGTGGAATTGCTGATACTCTTAACAAAAAGATTTAATGTGCCTCTAATACAGGAATGTGTCGGTCGGTATGCCAATTTTTAAAAAGCGACCTGGGGAAATCCAAGAAATAACAGCCAGTTAGTTTCCTGCATCTTTCAGGAAAACAGGTGGAAAGCATATAGAGGAACAAGTCTTGCTGAAACAGAACCAGCATGGCTTTTGCAAGTCTAAGCTAACCTCTTAGGGTGCTTTGAGAGTATTAACAAGGATATAGATAGAGGTGAGCCA
The DNA here is from genome assembly GCF_965207765.1 of Zootoca vivipara. Taxonomy (NCBI): domain Eukaryota; kingdom Metazoa; phylum Chordata; class Lepidosauria; order Squamata; family Lacertidae; genus Zootoca; species Zootoca vivipara. The sequence continues at coordinate 17,660,754 of NC_142588.1, forward strand.
GTTGATATTTTGTACTTGGACTTTCAAAAAGCTTTTGACAAAGTACCTCACTGAAGAATTTTGGAGAAATTCCAGTAATTTATTTATCTACTTGATGAATTTTAAGTGTGCATTTCTGGCATTTCCCCCCCTTAAGTATTATGATTGTATTATTTGTATTGCATTATGAAAGAAGATAAAAGAATACAGTATTACCTGAATTGCTTGGGACCCATATACCTCAAAGAGCACCTTCTTCCATAAGTTCCTCTTCACATGCTCCATTCATCACCTGATGAATCACCTGAATCCTATGGGGGTGGCAAAATGGAGCAGAGTCCTTTTTGTGGCATCTACCTTGTGGAAAGTCCTCCTGGCTTAGATTCGCCAAGCCCGAACACTTTGTGGGCTTACACATTTTGCTAAAGCCTGGTTTAGGATGGAGAACCTCCATCCTCTCATTACTATTACTATTTTAAGACTGTTTTCCTTGATAACTTCTCTCAGTTTGGGGAGTTTTATGAATGGATTTTTTTGTTGATTTTCAAAAAGGTTTTATTATGTTTTTTGTGGTTTATTTGTCGATTTGGTTTGTGTGTATATTTTATTGTTATTGGCAGCTTTGAATTTCTTTTTGCGGGGGACAGGAGAAGGATATAAATTTATGAAATAGACACCAATCATTTAGCTATATTTGGTTTAAAGGCAAGTATGACTAAGATTTTTTTTTTCATTTTCATTTTTTTTTAAGTCTAATTCCCGTTGTTAAAACAGGGCTACTCTGGACATCACTCCAATTTTGTAACCTGTTTGTAGCAACCCATCACTTCCCACCTTGCTTGTAAGAATGTATATATTTCGATGTATTTAGAAACATGTATATTTTGGGCTCCACTTCTCTACACTTAGTGACTGCCTTGTGCCTCTTGAAAGCAGCTGTGTATAATAACAATGACAAACATGCCCAATAAGAATGACTAACCTGCTACTTAGGCCCTTTTCTAAACAAACCTTGGAAAGAACTAATTTCTACGAGCTTTTCATCTTGAATGTTGATGGGTGGTTATGGACAAGGTTGTGTGTTGCTCTTTCCACACTCTGTTACAAAGGTCACGGCAGTTCATCTCCCTCCCAAGAACCTCTATCAACACTTGAGGCTTTCCTTGCATGCTGATAAGAAAACAAATGTTAGGTGGTTGAGGAAACAACAGGCTTTTCCTCCACAAGCAAATTTCCAGCACATCTTATCCCTGGTGTTTTCTGTGTGTGCCTAGAAGTAGTTAAAGTGGTACCTTCCAGAAATTGCTGACTTGTAACTCCCATCAGTCAGCATAGCCAAAGTAAGGGGTGATGGGCAGAGGTGTATCTAGGGTGCCTTATGCCAGGCGTTCCCCAAACTTCAGCCCTCCAGATGTTTTGGACTACAATTCCCATCTTCCCCGACCACTGGTCCTTTTAGCTAGGGATCATGGGAGTTGTAGGCCAAAACATCTGGAGGGCCGCAGTTTGGGGATGCCTGCCTTATGCAGTTGACAAGGATCTGTATTGCCCACCCCACCCCAAAAAATCACTTTACCATAATAGCCACATTAGAAATCACTACATTTTATGAGACCTGTCAGAGGGGACTCCCTACAGGGACCCTCCCCCAGTCATCCTGACCAGCACTTGGCCCAGTGATAGTGCAAGCAGTGGGTCAGGAGGAGGGAATGAGGAATGGAGCGGAGTGGAGAGAGGGCTCTCAGACGTGTTAGAGCCTCGACACCGACCCAGCTGGCCAGAGGTGGAAGGACAGTGCAGCGAGGTGTCAGAACCTCTGCAACGCTCCAGCCAAAGGACAGGAGAAGGAACGCAGCCCCTTCTGGCGCCTGAATTGAGGTGCACGCCCACACACAGGGCTAGGGGGAGGTGCTTCGGGGTGCCCAGGCTTTTATGCTGGTCCAAGACGCGACGGAAGCCATTGCCAGGTTCTGAATTGGACTAGGCAGTCATGTTTTCTGATATCTCTGCAGTGTAAATAATATGGACAATAAAGCTCTTAAAGACAGAGCAGACTGGAGCGTCTTTACTCGAGAGTAGCCGCAACAATCCCCTGACATGACCCAAGTACTCAAAGTGTCTGGTGTGAGGTGAGGTGAGGAGGAAGGGCAAGAAAGACAGGAAGAATCTCCTGCGTTTGATCTTACTGCAACAGCAGTGGCACGTTGCAAAACACACACATATATATCATAAACACCATAGTCTCCAGCGGTCTGCCTTCTTACAGCCTCACCATTTCTCCTACTGCTCAGTTTCTAGCTCTGGTCTAAACTCATGACCTGACACAGATAACTGGAGGCAGATTTCTGCTCCCCCAGGGCCTGTGCCCCTGGAGAGTGCCGGCTTCTCCAATCCCTAGGTACGTCTTTGGTGATGGGAATTGTAGTCCAGCAACTTTAGTGCACTTAATATGTGTGTATTGTCTTCAAGAAGAAGTACAAGCCTGACTTTGGCTTAGATTGTGGGTTGATAAAATATTTGACCCAAACGGCTGTATTTTAAAGAAGAGTGTAATGGAAACAAATATCCAAGCATGGTTTGGATGCAAGGTTGATAAAGCTCACCTCAGATACCTAGATTTTACATGGCTTTACTTAGAAGTGTCCGAAAATGTATAAAGGAAGCACACAATAAAAGCAATAGTGGTCAGTGGACAAAAAACCAGTTTGCCCCCCACCCACCTAAGATGGGGTACATTTCAAAGTTGTGTGGAATTACAGGAAAGAAGATGACTTCAATTTGGTTTGAGAGGAGTGTTACAAATCTCTCCTTTTTCTGCTTGCCTTGAACTGCCAAAGCAGGGAGGTTGTTATGCACCTGGTCGGCTGGTAGGCTTGCCAAACAACCAGCAGGAAACTGGCCTGGCCAGATGTTATCTGTGTTGTTTTTACTCGCAGGCCAGTTGGTTTGTAGCTGTGCACCTTGGGGTTTTCCAGGATTTTGCTGCTGTTCTCCTCTGTTTTGTCTTGGTAAAATGCAAATAATATTTCAGTTACAGGTTAGACGCTGATGCTTATACTATGGTATAGGCCGCCATTCAGGTTGTATTCCTCCAACTGCTGAGAATATTTTACAGTTCCTGTTTCCTTTATCTACTCCAAACCCTTCCCAAAATGACAGTTTTGTTATTTTTATGGTGCAAAACTGAAACTGATTCGTTCAAAGCCACTAGTGACAAGAGTTTTATCACAGCTGGCCAAAAAGTGTGACCCTATCCATATTTATCCATAAAGCTAAAATCACATATAGTCAAAACATAGGGGGTTCAATGGTGGGTGGGATTACCAAAGTCTTTTTTCCTGGATGCCCGCCCCCTTGCCACCCCCTTTTAATTCTCTCCCCGCCCCAGCCAGCACATAAAGATGAACATGCACAAGTTAAAGGCATGTAAATTATGGGCCTACTGTATTAAAAAATAAGTCTCTTATTATGTCTTAAGCACAATCCTATATGCACTTACTTAGAAGTAAGATCCACTGAACGATGTGGTACTTATTTCTGAGTAAACAGGCATAAGAACTACAGCTCTAGACACAAGACCAATGCACTCCATTTGCACTGCACTATGTGCTATGTACACAGAGCTCTATAAATAGCACTCAGTTTGACAGACAAAATTTTTGGGAAGAGAAACTGTTCAAAAGTATTTTATCCTACACAACAAGTCTGAGCAGGGCTTCCTTCTTTCTTTAGACTAAGCACTTTTACATAAAATTGGGAAGGCGGGAGTCAAAGGGAACCTTGATAATTTAAAAAGTCAAAAACAAATGAAGAACTGGATTACAGTGCGCTGCAACCGATTTACTTAAAGACACTTGGATAAATTGCATACCCGATTCCTACAAGACAGCAACAAGTAATTACAAAGGCACCAATTTACATTCTTCTGAATCATGTTAATTACAAGGGAAGTAGCTTTGACATATGCCATTTGCATCCTCTTTTCTTTCAGTAATGTTTAGGTGCATTACACGTACATTGCTCTTTAAGAAGAGTTCGCAGAACAACATGCATGCTACAGCCACTTGAAGAATTCACTCTTTTTAAATTCCTGTATGAAATGACCTGATGCACATATCTCAGACCAATGCGTGCATTGGAACTTAAGTTATCCACCATATTTCACACTTCTCCAAGTGTTATAACATTGTTCTGGAAAGTATCGAAATATGGATTTTGAGAGCAAATGCCCATTGTAATGCATATTCTCGGAGAAAAATACACCACATGCCAACCCTTGAACACCACCCCTGATTTTTAGAAGGTTTTTTTTTTTAATGCCGATTAATGCGGAAATTGAAATAAATTATGGGTAAAAGCTTGTGACGTGGTCTAGAAACATAGAGGTTCATCCTTCCCTAATACAGTACATGTGCAATGAAATGCTGTTCTGAAAAAGAAGTTTGGTGCAGAAGGAGTGAGGAAATGGGGAAGGAATAATGAGGGCGGGCCATGGAAAAGACATGATCTTTCTCACTCTGTAAACAGCAAATAATGAGACTTCCAGCTTAATAGCGATTTCAGTAGCAAAAAAGATGGGGGGCATCTAAGGAGAAAACAGTCTTCCTATCATAGAGGATCTTTCACCTCAGATTTGTACAGGAGGAACACTTGGAAACATTGCTGAAAGTGCCTCATTGGAATGCAGTGACTTAGGTAAACCAGTGGAGGGGATGACACGCTGGATTACCTTTCTTTCTTATGTAACAGCACAATCTGTGCACAAAGGGAAGCATTCTTGGAATGTTCATACTCAGCATGCTTTATGAGCTTAGTATTACCCTGTTTCTCATATTTTAAGACATACCCATAAAATAAGCCATAGCAGGATTTTTAAGCATTCAAGGAATATAAGCCATACCCCGAAAATAAGACATAGTGATAGGCACAGCAGCAATGCCGGCTGCGGCAGGAGGAGGAGGAAAAAAATAAGACATCCCTTGAAAATAAGCCATAGTGTGTTTTTTTTGAGGAAAAAATAAATATAAGACGTGTCTTATAATATGAGAAACACGGTACCTCCGGCCTCCCAGTTAGAAGGTGTGGTACAGAGGTGTGAAGCAGAAACCCTTAGGTTTTGTTTTTTTAATTAAAGATGTTTTTGATTTACAAAGATATATGCAATGTCTCTTGTAACATTTTTTTTTACAAATCAGATTCATTTGTTGAGACATTGGGAAGAAAAGGGGGAAAGAGGTAGGTGGGGGAAGAGATGGGTGGGGGTGGGGGTGGGGGACGATGTTTCTAACCCTTAGTTAATTTCAACGTATTAGATACTCCATTGCAAACCAGATTGGCCACAACTGTGGTGCAGACAACTTCTGCAACAAGTGTTTACTGAATCTTCAGTCAGGCTACAGCCGGCAACTTCCTAGGCATCTTTGGATCTAGTTGCAGTAGTTTTCAAGCTTTCCTCCTTTCACATTGGTTTCGTTTGTCATGAAAACCCCAAACCCTGCAGAACACTGTGGGCTGCGTTCTAACGTCATCCTCAGTTCATGTGGGGCATTGAAAGAGTCTTGTTTCTGAAACTGGATTCTACAATGTGCAGATTGAGAGGCTACTCTGGAATTGCAAAGGAAGGCTAATATGAGCATGCCATCTTGCTTTTAGGGAAGCTTGCTTGCCACTACTCATGAGGAACCCCTGAAAAGTGTCTGAAGATCCAAGGGTTCTACAACAAAATTTGAAAATCGTTGGAGCAGTATAAAATGGGCCCAGCATCTTTAATGTGGAAACTGAGCTTTTATCTCATGATGTTACATATTTTGCTGTAAACTAAACTGGAAATAATAATAATAACAATAATTTCTAGTTTGTTTTATTGTACTGTTTGAAATCAGGCCCACAGCCAGAGATTTTGTAATGGGGATGGCATAGTGCTAATTGTTGAGAGTCATCCTGGAAAAAGCGAGATTGGAGTGGGGATTGTTGTTGTTTTTTTAATAAGAAATAACAAAGCCCAAACACATGTAGTCCAGTTTAAGTCAATAAAATACAACTTTGAATCCTCCTAAGGATAGATCATTATTCCCCAGTGCTTTTGCAATAACTACGGTAACCAGAATGCTGGAAGCAAGGAGCAAATTTACTTCATTGTTCCTGAAAGTAAAATAATTTTGTTGACATTTTAATCTGGGTGGAGAATGCTCTTTAATATTGTGGTGTTCATATAATCACTTAAGAGTGCAATCCTACGCAGCCATAGGGCAGACTGGATCTTCACCTCGGATGCTGAAGACCAAACTTCAGTGTTGGAGCCTAATTCTTCAAAACCACCAGCGTCCCTCTGAAGCATAGCTGCCAAGTCTCCCGTTGAAAAATCCGGGATCAGCAGCGGCGCAGCACTGGAAGTCGCTTGCGTAGAAGCAACTTCCGGTGCCGGCGCTGCCCAATTTCCGGTGCCCAGACATGGGCAGAGCGGCACCCGAAATCAGTTCTGTGCATGTCCAGACATGCGCAGAAGGAGCCTCCCTGGTAGGTAGGAAATTTACGGGATTTACGGGATTTTTTCCTATTCGGGATAACAGCAGGAAACGGATTAAAATCCAGGGGTTTCCTGCGAAAAACGGGAGACTTGGCAGCTATTCTCTGAAGTCCTGGCCCAACTGACACCACATTCTGGCATCAGTAGGGCCAGAAAAGGGACATTCTGGGGACATTCTGGATCCAACAACTGGAGGAAGGTTTAGACACCTCTGAGCATCTCTAAACCTCTCCCCTGCCCCTTTCCCCTCTTGCTGGAAATAATGGGATGGAAATACTGTAGATAGTCCTGACTCACACCCAAAATTTATACTTTAAGGCCCAGAAACAACAGAGGTATGCAGAGTGTTCTTCCATTCTCGCTTCCACTCTGCTGGCTTGAGACCAGAAGGGGGTTGCATTAGGTAGTAGAACTGCCTTCAAATTTACGCCTCCCCTCTGAAATGCTGGTATCACACCCCTCAAAATTGATTTTAAATTTTGAGTATTGCAACTGAAACACTATGCCACAAACTATCCTTTCAATTGTAAATAGTATGCTTGTTATTTTACTGATTATACTAAACGCTTCCTTTCTTCAAAAACCTCAGTTGTTTACATGGGACATATGTCATCTTCCATCTAGGCAATGGCCAGGTTCCATACTCATTGAGTGCTTCCACATACATAGTGTTGTGTGTACAGCATAGTGTTGTATTGCTACACTTCAAACACTGTGCACCGGTTCAGTTTGCCTGTCATCTCTACGCAGCGAAGTAACAAAGCCATTTAATGCAGCAAACACATCTTTGAAAAATTCGGTTTTTTTGTGCATTCAAACGGAACCCGTGGCAATTTGCGAGAATGTTTTTATGCGAGTGGATTTTATCGAGTCTATGACGAGTTTAAATGCTGCAAGCTCTGTGCTGGCTTGCGACCTTTGCATGTGCGAGTGCAATGGTAAACAAGCTTATTCAAAACTGGGCCGGATTAAGTTTAGGGTATCAGTTCTTAGTGTTCTTGTTTATCGCTACTGGGTTGCTTTGGCAGGGTGGGGCTCTTTGCAGTTGGCAAACAAAGCCTGACACAAGAGAGGCATGCAGGGTGAGGTGGCAGCACGGGACGTGCAGGAAATGCCCTCCAGGAGCAATTAGCAGCAGGTAGCTAAGTATGCAGCCTCAGAGGGCACCTAGGGGAGATACCTCTGTATATTATAAAGTTTCATGACATTATTATTATTTGAGTCTGAATTATGCATAATGATAAACTGATGCTGCAGTCCAATGTATATTTACCAGTGAGGGGGAACTCCCACTGAATTTGAGCAGGGCTTCCTCCCAAGTAAAAAATACATTTAATTGGCCTGTGCAAAACAAACAGTGTGGATAAAGGACGTGTCTTTTAACAATAGGAATTAAGGGCACATCTGCTTGGCAAATGGAAAGATGGTTTTCAAAGCTGCCATGGACCTCAAGCAGGGAATCCTGGGAACTGTAGTTCTGTGAAACAGCTCAGGGTCACTCCTAATTACCAGTCATAACTAGCTGCAAGTTAGTTTACATTTTCAGTGCAAAGGATACTTTTATTTTAAAGGGGAAAGCCTCCATTTTAAAAAGTTAACCTCCCAGTTCATTTTTTAATGTTACCCTTCATTACTTTAAATGTTCTGTTTTTAATTAAGTAAAAGGTATAATATGTACATTTTGTTTTTAAAAAAAATAAATTTTAGAAAAGAATTCGCTGTGGAACTTTAAGATTTCGTATAATAAGATGCAGTAATGGTCTCAATGAGTCAGTAACTTAATTTAGCTCTTCTCAGTCAGCTGTGAATATAAAAGCTATCAGTAAAAATCTGGTTTGTGGGTTCTGTGACCGTATCAACAGAGTTTAGTCAGTTGGGATCTTGGCCCCAGACGTTCTGTAAGGGGATCTCTTAAAGACTGTCAACACCCTCACTAAACTCAATTTCCCAGGATTCTGTGGGGGAAGGGCTTTTTATAGTACAGTCATACCTCGGGTTATGGCTACTTCAGGTTGTACGTTTTCGGGTTGCGCACCGCACCGCACCCGGAAGCCCCAGAATTATAGGAATAGGCCAATCAAAGTTCATATGTACAATATACCAGAGTGATAGTGAGGACCGTCAAGCTGTGTGTTCAAAACAGATGTCTAAGGACAGTTTCTCAATAGGCTTTCAAAAGTTTCAATGGAAGACGTCTCAAAAGCCTCAAAAGGACAGTGCCTCCGGAATAATACTACTGTTTCGTAAGAGTCTTCATCAGCCGATATTTTCAACAGAATATGTAAGTAAGATTCATGCTAAGGATCAGTGCTCACTAGAGAGTGTAGCTGCTGATCAACTATGAACTATTAGTCTACGTGTTGTGTTTGTATTGTTGTGATTGGCCTCCTCCCTTGGGCAGCTGGAGAGTGGGCGAGGAGGAGGAGAGGCCGTGCCCCCCCCCAGACTGACGTGACGTGCTGGCTCTGAGGGGCAGGTATAGGGCGGGGTTGCCCTGGGCAGGAAGAAAGGGGGAGCAGAAGGAGTCTTGATTTTTTAAAAAAATAAAAGAGAATGCTTTGTGTGCCCATGTCAAATCTACCAAAGAATCAAATCAAATCAGGATCATCGAGTTTTCTCAGGACAATGTCTGCTGTGTCCCACTGGTGTAGTGGTAGGGGCACTCTCCCTCCTTGCGACAGGAAATACTGTACAGGTAGCAGTGGATGTGGATGCTCCCAGTAGCACATTTCCCCCCACATGGGACTGGAGTATGAATTATTAGTCCCTGCATCCTTAGTTGGAAAGCCATGGTGCTATCCCATTCCTGCTTGGGAGGAGGCTTTGTGAATAGTATCTGAAACATCACTTCTCCACCAAGGATGTTCTGGGGGCAGGAGGAGGAGGAGGGGAAGAGATGGTTTTCAGGGACAAATGCAAACCTCTGCTTTCCCTTCACTTCCTACGTTGTTCCCATGGTGGGGCAGGGGGCTTGGGAGGCAATGGCTTGCAGGACTGAACACAGTTCTGCTTGCATCAGGCTGCAAGCCATCCTATGTTCCCCCTAGTTCCTTCTTGTGAACATTTATGGAGGGGTGTGTGTGTGTGTATTTGCCTCTCCTCAAATGCTTGCGACTTTCCTACTAAAATTGTACCAGCGTAGCTGAATGTGCAAAATCCCTTATGTCAAGATGCAAGCACATGAATGTTTCAGCAAATCGGCAGAGACAACAAAAATGTCTGCTGATGTCAGTCTTTAAAGTGGTATTTTGGGATGTTTATAAGCTTCCTCTTATTTAACAAAAACATTCCCTTTGAAAGCTTTTCAAGCCACAAGACATCCAAAGCAGCAATGTGTTAAAGAAAACTAAAAACAACAAGGCTAGCAAGTCAGTTTAATAGTTCTGGCAGGCAACAGCATAGCGACTTTCTTTACTTTCCCAGGTTATGGCATTAGATTTAAGCTGTTGCTTTCTTGCATAATTTTGAAGGATCCCATGTGTGAAAGTGACCATGAGACAGGCACAAACTGATAAAACTTAGGCACATGAGCCTTACGTTTACTAATACAACAATTTCAGAGCAAACCTCAGTAATGAAAGTTTCCATAACACTGATCTGAGTCATTGCTTAACTCCATTTGCAGAAAATCCCCATAGAGGTGAGATTCTCTTGCTCTGAAAGGATCAAATGCATTTATAAAACTATTATTTTGCAATGGATCCCTGGCTTGATTGGCCATACTCACAAAGTTCTGGGAGCAGCTTTGCCTTTTCTGGATATGTGTTCCAGCGATATACGGTATTAAAATCCTAGCAAATAATGCTTTTAAAATACCAACAACTTTTCGCTTCTCTGATCTCTTTCTGGCGATAGTGCGAAATACTTACACCATGTCTTCTAAGGTATCCCGCCTGAAAGACATGCAAATCAGCCATCCTTTCCAACTGCTTCTACTGTATGCTACACGTTTAGTTAGATGCAATGTCTTGTGAGCTTTACAAAACCATTTATTTTAAAAAGTTTTCAGAGCAGCCTGCCAGTTTGGCACTAATAAACACAAGACTACCTCTGACTTTCCAAACAAGATGTAATCCAAAAAGCAGACTATAGCATCCTAATTATTGCATTCTTGTCTATTTCCAGAACTCCTTACCCATGTCCAATTCCAGTGCATACAATACAAACATCCCTTTGCAATAGTGTACAAGCAACTGTTGCCACCAGTGTCTTGATGCATGTTGTGGTGTTTCCATGGGATGCCAGTGCCATAAACAATCTTCATACAACTATTTTTGACTATTAAACAGCAGAGACTACCCAGTTTGCAAATAGTGGCTGATGGCTGCTACAAAAGTTGGGTGTCTTCCCCTCTCTCTGCCCAACAGCGGCAAGAGCCATGGGGTTCCAGGCACTCACCCAGGGTCTGTGGTCCTTTGGGAAAATGAGACATGGCGGAGACTCTCGTAGTTTTAAGAAATATGCTTTATTCACCTATTTACACCTTCAGTCTGCATAGAGGGAGTCCAGATCTTACAGCATGGTGATTTCAAGAGGGACTTGTATCCCACAGCAGTGCAGCCATGGAGTCCAAGGCATCTCTCCTAGCCTACCTGCAGCCAACCTGCCCAACATGGATCCCAGTCCTTCTTTCTTCTCCATCTTCCAAGCAACCCTTGCTAAAGACTCTTTCTATCACCTCACACCCAGTAACCCGGCAACCTTCCAAATCCCTGTCTCTGGGCAGGGGGAGGACATTTCTCTTGCCTTGCCAATAGCCCTCAGTGGCCCTGTATTGTTTCTTAATGGCCCTAACTTGACCAGGTCATTTTGCATAGGCTTGCCCAGGAATTACTCTGCAGCTTGTATTTCTCCCTTCACATCCCAAATAATCAAAATCCTGCCATTTATTAATTACTTGGGTTGGTGTTTTTTTTGGGGGGGGTCCCTCTTCCAAATCTATAACATGGCAAACATTGACCAGTGACCAATGGCTTCTCTTGTAACACAAAAGAGAGCTGTGTGGATGAAAAGTTTTTTCCTTCCCAGGATCTGAATGGCTGATGCTGCTAGTAAACATCTATAGATATTATCTGTGCGACAATGATGACCATACATTTCTCAACAGCCTTTGATGGCTTATGCAGGAAACATTCCTTTGCATGGCGCACTGTGATAATGACCCATGGACATAAGGGATGGATAATGACTGAGCAGAGCTCTTGAGCCGGGGCTCAGATTAAAAGTTGAAGGAAATCTTATCCAGATGCATCCTTTTACAGTTACAATCAATCTGAACCACCTTCCTGTCTTGGTCCCAGCCCTTTACACAAAATATACACCGTTCCTCCAACCCAAATAATACATGAGACTAATGTTCTTTTCACATGTAGCTACACCTACAGACATGTTATCCAAATGTGTCTTGAAATATGGGCACCTGCAGACGAAATTATTATTCTGCTGAACTCCAAACATCTCATTTGGGAGGGAGAGGAGAGTGGGGATTTCTCACCCAGTCGCCTTTCTTTGACACCACATATTATGATTCCTCAGAGTCAGGAGTACATATACTGCTGATGGCAACTTTCCACACCACATAATCAGAATAAAAGCCCCATCCCCCACCCCATGGAGTGCATTGCATTTTTGCAATTTAATCTTGAATATATCCAAGAGTGTCAAACCTTTATATTGTCAAACCTTTATAGAAATCCCACTCATTACCAGAATGCTCATTGCTCCTCCGCCACCATGGAGACATGGAATTATACCTCTGTCCAGAGTTCAACAATGGTCATCAAATATATGCAGAGCTACTTTCAAGGGCAGGCCTCCATAGTATACTTATCACAGGTAAATGATTAATGTCCCCCACATCTTCTATGTAATTAATAGCACCTGTAAAAATATACGATACCCTCTCACAGGGTCTCCATGATGCCAGCACCACCACCCTGTAAGGAATATGAGTTCTGCCATGGAGATGCCCTATGACTCAAATAAGTGGGCATATTTATTATTGTTATCTACCCAGAGGCAATGGAGGCAAGTTCTCCTGCGAAGGTGTAATGTGTATTTGTAGCAGACTATCCCTGTAGCAGGAATTGCTGACCACTGTCCCATGTGAGAAAGGACCCAATTGCATCCTTTCTGTGAAGAACTTTCCAAGTTCTGGACATGGCCTATCCATTGGACTGGCTATTGGTTGCTTCTGGGCAAGAAGTTGTATAAGAAATCTTCCTGTGTCAACTCACTGGTGCTTTGCTTGATCAGAAGGGTCTACCTGAGCTCTTGTGTTCCTGGTCTTGCCTTCAGTACTGCCTTGTAGCTCACTCTCTCATCCTGATTGCCCTTCCGTCCTGACTCCCGGTTCCTGTCTTCAGACACCTTCCCATGGTCCAGCCCTGATCCCCAGAGATGACATTTTCCCAGAAAATGTCAAGACCAAATCTTACTCCAAAATGCGCCAGCTATAAATTAGAACCCATTTTTTTTACCTGTTTCAGAGCTGTCTGTTGACATGTGTTTTGTTAATTGAAGCAGTGTTGAGATATCAAGAGATAGAAATGTAGCATATGTCTGTTTAAACAAATTACCCGTCTCCCACGTATACAGAAGCCCCCCTTCCAAACTTTCTTTCATATTTGTTCTGCTCGGCACTGATGTTTCCGCAAAAAAGCTAATCCATTATTCATCAACACCTCTGATTTTGGCCTAAAATCTGAATTAGAGATAATGGGAATCTCTTCCATTGTTTATGTTCACACACCAAGGATCATCTAGTCAGTGCTGTTATGCTTCACGTACTGAAGCTAATCTAATTTTTTGAAAAACGGTTTCCATAATGGAATTGTTGCATTTAGGCTTGCATCTGTCACCAAATGAAATTTAGAATTTGAATCAGTGAAGATGGTGGCAATAATCCCATTGGCGTTAATGGGATTTGCATCAGCCTCATGACCGGATCGGTGTAGGAGGCTATAAAAAGACAACAAATGTTATGGCACCCGAGTGCCTAAGCTTTTGTAGGCTACTACTTGTGTGATCAAGTGTATAAAGTGGACCGGGATTGTTATGCGTGTTTATTTTATGATGTGCATCCTTTCTCTCCAGGGCAACATATCTGGGGGTTATCCCACTTTTATGCCCAGTGAAGTAAGTCAGGCCACCCACATTGCTTCATCTCTCAGGTCTACAGTATCTATTATACCGGAGATGTTCAGACACCATCCCTTCAGTAAACACTTTCTGCATAAAGTTTCCTGCCAAGGAAACCCTGCACATTTGCTACACAACCTGTGCGAGGTACAGAGAATTCTTGGGGAAGAGGTTATATGTTTTGTGCATTCTATTAATGCCAGTTGCTGGCCAAACGTGTTGGGACTCACTGGTGCTACATGATAAGTATATGAGCTGCTAAATGCATGCAACACAAGGGATGGGAACCTGTGGTCCTCCAGATGTTGTTGGACCACATTTCCCATCAACCCTACTCACTGGCCATGCTGATGAGAGTTTTAATCAAAATCATTGGGAGGGCGACCAATTCCCCATCCCTGCTGTAGGAGAAGAACAGTAGTATTTGAGAAGCTGCCTTTCAGAGAAGTTTGTTCACTATTACTGATCTTGATCAGCTACTGAGAAAACTCAGGGTCCCCTGTAATATGGCTTGGAAACCACTTCACCCCACTATGCTGGCTCTTTGTATCCTACACACACACACACACACACACACACACACACTGTAGACCACGGGTGTCAAACACAAGGCCCGGGGGCCAAATCCGGCCCTCCAGACCTCGTCATGTGGCCCGCCGAGCGCCCCAGCCAGCGGGACCCAGCAGCGGGACCTTGCTGCTGAAGCGCCGCGCCGACAAAGCGCCGACAAACAGCTGGGGCCGGGGGTGGGTGGGTAGAAAGGCAGCCGGAGCAGTGCTGCGTGGAGCGCCCCAAGCCACAGCAGGAGAAGGAGGAGGCAGCTTGCCGGGTCAGCGCCCAGCAGCGCCGCACGGAGAGTCCCGAGCCTCTGTCACGCAGCATGCTCTGTAGCACTTTGAATCCTCCTCCTCCTGCCATGGCTCGGTGCCTGGAAACGGCTGCTGCTGCTGCTGAAGCACAGACAAAGCACCCAGCAGCGCCGCGTGGAGGCGGAGGATTCAAAGTGCTACAGAGCACTGCTGTGTCCCAGAGGCTCGGGACTCTCCACACAGCGCTGCCGGGCACCGACCCGGCAAGCCGCTGCCTCCTCCTCCTCTTGCCTCACCTCCTCCTCCTGAACGTGAGCTCAGCAGCGGCTCAGCCTCACGAACGTGCAACTCTGAGGCTTTACGCACTTCTCCTAAAACGGACACCCGCTGCCTCACGCTGCACGGGAAATGCTTTTTGCCCCTGGGTCCCTTCGCGCTCTTTTCTGGCGCTGAATCAAGGCGGCGACCCCCCCTTTCTTTCTTCCTCTCTCTCGTTCTTATTCTTTCTTTCCCTCTCCTTCCTTCCTTCTTTATCTCTGTCTTCTCTCCCTCTTTCTTTTTCTTTCCTTCTTTATTCCTTCTTTCCTACTCTTCTTTCTCTCACCTCTTTCATTCCTCTCTCCCTCCTGCTCCCTCTTTTCTTTCTTTCTTTCTTCTTTACTTCCTTCCTTTCTTCCTTCCGTCTTTCCATCTTTCTTCCTCTCCCTCATTCTTATTCTTTCTTTCCCTCTACTTCCTTCCTTCTTTCTCCCTTTCCGTCTTCTCTCCCTCTTTCTTTTTCTTTCCTTCTTTATTCCCTTCCTTATTTCCTACTCTCCCCTCTTTCCTTCCTTCCTCTCTCCCTCCCACTCCCTCTTTTCTTCCTTCCTTCCTCCCTTCCTCCCTCCCCTCCCTCTCCCTCTCCCCCTCCCTCTCCCTCTCCCTCCCTCTCCCTCTCCCTCTCCTCAGAAACATAGGATGCTGCTTTAGACTTCTGGCCCTTAAACCCTGGAACCAGGAGAGCAGCTCCAATGAGTCAACCTCAGCCAGTCCCTTTGGTGAAGGGTGGTGGCTCACTGGCAGAACATCTGTCCTGCATGCAGAAGGACCCCAGCATCTCCAGGTACCAGTAGCTCTGCAAAGGTCCTGCATGAAACCCTTGCGAGCCTCCACCACCCAGTGCAGTTACCAAAAATCATTTTTCAATAAATTGTACAATAATTGTACATTTGAATATCTACTTGCCATTATTCTGACTATGTTTCTGCTTTCAGAGCTAGTTATTACTTACATTATTACAAAAAACAGTAATAATTGAATGCAGTGACAATAATTTATGATAATAAAGAGTGGACACATAGTCCTACAGATACAACCGGCCCTTTGAGGGTGACCAAACTGCTGATGCGGCCCCCGATGAATTTGAGTTTGACACCCCTGCTGTAGACAAAAGGGTGTAATGACTGGCAAGGTGAGAACTACAGAGAGCAGAATCCACTTTGATTGTTGTTGTTTAGTTGTTTAGTTGTGTCCGACTCTTCGTGACCCCATGGACCATAGCACACCAGGCATTCCTGTCTTCCACTGCCTCCCGCAGTTTGGTCAAACTCATGTTCGTAGCTTCGAGAACACTGTCCAACCATCTCGTCCTCTGTCGTCCCCTTCTCCTTGTGCCCTCCATCTTTCCCAACATCAGGGTCTTTTCCAGGGAGTCTTCTCTTCTCATGAGGTGGCCAAAGTATTGGAGCCTCAGCTTCAGGATCTGTCCTTCCAGTGAGCACTCGCGGCTGATTTCCTTCAGAATGGATAGGTTTGATCTTCTTGCAGTCCATGGGATTCTCAAGAGTCTCCTCCAGCACCAAAAATCAAAAGCATCAATTATTCAGCGATCAGCCTTCTTTATGGTCCAGCTCTCAATTCCATATAACACTACTGGGAAAACTATAGCTTTAACTATATGGACCTTTGTTGGCAAGGTGATGTCTCTGCTTTTAAAGATGTTGTCTAGGTTTGTCATTGCTTTTCTCCCAAGAAGCAGGTGTCTTTTAATTTCGTGACTGCTGTCACCATCTGCAGTGATCAAGGAGCCCAGGAAAGTAAAATCTCTCACTGCCTCCATTTCTTCCCCTTCTATTTGCCAGGAGGTGATAGGACCACTTTGATTAGCAGTGTGCTAAAGGGTTACAAAACTGGAGTGATCCTGAGCACATGATCCTGTAAGCTGTTGCCCTACGACCTTTTCGTTTTGGTTGTGGGCTATTATTTGCATCTCAGGCTAAGTATGTTGATGGCTTGCACAACAGCACTTCACTCAGAATCAGCTCAGTGTACGGTATCCATACCAACAAAGACCATATGCCCATAAGCTATACCAGCAAAGCTGCACGCTTCTCCCTTCCAACTCCATACACACATATGTGCCATTCCAGGAATCTTAAGATTTGACAATAAAAGGCTATTACCTTTCTCCAAGAACATATTATTTGAAGAGACAAGGCAAATGCCTCTGTCGCCCACTCAAAACTTCAATTCCTGCTATTACAAAAGAGAATCACCTCTCTCACCTCTTGTTCTCTCTAGTTTCTCTGGTTAGACAACTGAAAAGGGGATAGCCATTAGAATTTTATTGATTCACTATTTCTGTATGGGTACACATAGCCTTTCTGTGCATAGTCCTTTTCAGATAACTTTTATAGGAAAAGAAATAAAGAAAACTTCTTCGAACAAGTCACAAAGACAGAAAACTCATTCTCCTATTTTCCAGGCTCAGTCTCTTCCTAAAAGAAATACTTTGCTTCTATTGGATTTTCTTCTGCTAATGTTGAATGTGCACATTGTATGATTGTGTGATATTTGGAGCTGGCATTGCACCATCTCTCTGTTTTTACACTGGTGCAAGCATCTTTGATTGCAGCAAAGTTATTGGCACCTGTCTGTCTGGAGACACAACGGAGTACACCTCTGGGGGTGAAGTCAAACTGCTGTGTTAGCAGCACCGAAGTGACCTCCCTGGGATGCAAGCCTGGGACCTGTGCATGGAGGTCCTAGGCTGCCCAGATGGAAAGACCCCCCTCTCAGCCTCGCTGATGTGGTCCAAAGGAAAGCAGAGCAGTTTGTTTGGCACCAGCATGGCTGTACGGCCGCTGGAATGAGGTGTATAAGGTACCATCCAACTATCTTAGGGCCTCCAGATTTGTGTAGGGTTTGCTCCTTAGCCTTTTCTTCTCCCAAAGATGTCCCTCAAGGCTGTGGAGGTTTAGGGTCAGAGTTTTCCTTCTCCTAAAGTGGGCTATTTCCCCAGGCTGACAAACCTCATCAAAAGAAAGGAGAAGAAAACAGGATGCAACAGTTCATGGGGGTACACTAGGCAGTTTCTGCTATTGGACCAAATACTTCCTCTGAATAGAGAAGCAGCTGCACTATTGCTCAATAGTCTAGTTCTTAAGTTATGCAAGCGGTGCGATTACTGCTCCCCATAGCTGCTTTCCACCATGCTCCTGTAATGGATGAAGGGTATGTTTATGCAGCTAAAGGCTCATCAGCATCACCTTCTTAACTCAGCCTTTGTTGCTGGTGTGGTTCTTCTCATGTGATCCTGTATCTCTTTGTGGTTCATCCATTCCTACATTACTGGAGTGATGTGGGACCGAGTACCTGTTTTTCTGTATCAACTGGTTCACCTTGTTGTTTGCAACAGAGGCTAGTCTGGTACCTCCCCTGTTGATTGTCTCGATATGGAATACAGAGGTATACTACTTCTGAATTTTGAAGCATCCCTAGCTAAAAACAGTTGATAGACCTTTCTCCATGACACTTGGAATTAAGCATGCAAGGCCATAATACATATCGATGTAAAACATAGTTTGATCCTTATTTGCCGACACTATTGCAGACCAGGGCTCTAAGCTGCATTTGGTAGGTAGACCCCCAAATATTTTATTACCTGGCTCCCTCACACATTTCATTTCCAGCAGATCTATGGAAAAAGCTTAATCATTAAAATCTCAAACAGGATGCTGACCACCTAGGCTGTTGACATTCTTAGATAACCCCTCTCTCGCTAACTAGACTTAATCTAAGAATGTCAGCTGCCTGGGTGGTGAGCTTCCTGTTTGAGAAATTGACTAGAGCTTCAACAGGAAGCCTTGCCAAGTCTGCTGAAAAGTCATCTCCATGGACAGACTGAAGACAACCTCTGGGGAAGCACCATCCTAGCAGATCTCTCACCCTTTGGGACTCAGACAAATGGGACTTAGGCATGACTAAGTTTTGCTGAAAATATAGCCAATTTTAACTGACTAATGTTTATGTAATTTCTGCTGATGAAAATATCTGAGGGGAAAAGCTATTTCTATATGTATCACCACTTTTCTCTCAAATCTCCCTTGAGGTTCTGCCACTACCAGATGCCAGAAAAAATAAAAAGGAATATTTGGGGGGGGGGAGCCAGTTGGAGCATGTCTCTAAAATCTAACATTTTTCAATGCTCCTGTTAAAATAAGTATTTAGGCTATTGTTTGTTCTCCTGAAGGCATTAACGCTCACTGCCAAGATTACAGAAAATATAGTAGACATCAGTGCTTCTGCATCCCTTTAAGGGGCTGGTATGTGATGTTGTATTACAATGGATTTTCAAATGGAGGGCAGTAGCTATAAACACTTACTCAAGGGACTATCCATGTCTCACCCATCTGAAACTGGCGCACTCAAAGAATGTGGGTTTTATATAAACAAGCTATATATAGATAAATGCAGCTTGTCCCTTACTCTTCTCCTTTCTCCTGTGAGGTTTTTGGAAAACCAAGAGTGGCTTCTTGCTGTCTGTGCAGTATGTACACCCTTCAGGATTACATGTATGCTTTGGCACTGAGGGTTGAGAGATGTGAGCACTGTACTCATGTAGTAGTAGTAGTAGTAGTAGTAATAATAATAATAATAATAATAATTTTATTATTTATACCCTGCCCATCTGGTTGGGTTGCCCCAGCCACTCTGGGAAGCTTCCAAGACACATAAAAACATAATAAAATATCAAACATTAAAAGTAATGCAAGTAAACCCGTTATGCTTTCTGGGTTCAGAAAGTAGCATTTTTGGTGTTTAAAGCGCTCTCTCAATTCGGATCTTAAAGCACTTTTAAGGGTATTCCTCCTTAATTTAGCACCAGTTTTAAGGCAGTGCAGGTGCCCCCACCCACATCGTACAGGGCACTGAGCCAAGGGGGCACAATCTTGAGAAGATCCATATTTGAGAAGACCCACTTTTGGCCTCGCACAAGGCGTTAAAGATGGCCAAAGTCAGCCCCTGCCTTAACCTCTCCCTGTTAAGATGCAAACTCTTGAATCTGCACCAGTTCCCTGACTTAACCCTGTATTTCCCCGTTGGCTAATGGCAGGTCCCATTTTGGATTGGGGCAGTGGTATGGGATCCTAGGGTTAGATTCCCCTACTCCCTGCCCACAGTGGCCCCGATCCAAATCAGGAGCCCCTGCAGCTGCTTTTTCTACAATAAAAATACAGCAAGCATTCCAATCACATATATACTGTGCCCTCAGACTTCCATGCATTACATTCCAGCAAACAGGTTTTGCCAGTGAGTATACATTAATCTGTGTACTCACTCTGGTTTATTTTGCACCCCGTGTGCTCCACCACTGATTTGGAAATTGTGTACACACAACGTTAACTACAATCCTGGTTTTGTTGTTTTTAAATGAAATACTATGCTTTGATGTATGTTACCGCAAGCCAGTGCCAATACAAATTGGGGAAAAAGAGTTATGTTTGAAGTGGCCCTCAGACCCGACCCAACTGATACAGGAATAATAATACCAGTCTATTTTTTTGCGGGCTGTTCTAAGAATTACTGTAATGAACTTAAAACACACTGAAGACTTGAAATGTGCCGCATAAACATTAAATAGTATTTTCCAGGTGTAGTTTACCAAGGCTTCCTTCTAAGCTATTGCCATGGGTGATGTCAAAGGGAGGGAGGGCAAGTGCCCCCCCAAAGGAGCTCCCCCCACTTGCCCCCTCCTTTTTTGGACTCTTGTCATTAACATATACTGTACAATACTACTATTTTTCTCCCAGCGATCTTAGCATGTAGTAGCAGGGCACAACTCTCCCACTTCTGTGTCCCCTGAAAATTTATTTCTTTTGATGCCACCAGCTATCATAAAAGCTATTGGCATTAATATGCTCATTGCTTTTAACAGTGATAACTGTTTTAGTTGCTACGGGGGGGCGGGTCTGAGAGAATAACATTCACAAATCTAGAAAGAAGACTCTTCCTAGCTTTTGTCCTGAGGAATCCCTGTGTGCCATAGTTAGAGCAGTAACTCGAAGGTGGGGAGTTTAAATCTTGGAAATCCCCCCCCCCAGAAAGCTGGCACGAGCACACAGCAAGACAGGCTCCCATTTAGTCTGCTTGCATCTGATTCTTTAGCCTCCAGCAAAACTACGAGCAGAACAATCGTTCAAAACAGAGTCCCAATGTCTCAACAAATGAAACTGATTTGTAAACATGTTATGAGAGACATTGCATATATTTCTGTAATTCAAGAAAACCTTTAATTTAAAAAACAAAAACAAAAACAGAGACAAATAACTGCTTACCTTTCCGGCTACCTCCTCCAGCCAAATATCTGCCCTACAGATTATCTGGGACCACCCGGCGAAGTTTTTCTGCAGCCCATCCTTCCTTGCCAACCTGCTAGCAACTTCAGGTTCTTGTTTTGCAAAAAGGAGCAGGCAAGCAGCGGGCTCTAAGCCAAGCCAAGGAGCTGAACGGCTTTTCCTGCTGGCATGTGTTCAGTGGATCTGAAGTCATTAACGAGAGAGGAATCTGTCCACCTTCTGAAATCTCCTGAGGCTTGTTGCCCAGGCACACTATCTGCAAATCTCT
The DNA here is from genome assembly GCF_965207765.1 of Zootoca vivipara. Classification (NCBI taxonomy): domain Eukaryota; kingdom Metazoa; phylum Chordata; class Lepidosauria; order Squamata; family Lacertidae; genus Zootoca; species Zootoca vivipara. The sequence goes on from NC_142588.1 coordinate 17,682,093, forward strand.
CTGGTTCTCTCTCCCTCTCTCCACCCCCTCCCCGCTATAGTTTTGCACAGTTTCCCTCCGCCCCTGCCAAATCAAACGCGACGAAATGGCAATTTTCCTTGCTACTACACTTGTTGATTCAGGAATGTTGTCTTTTGTTGCCACTTTTTCCTCCCCCAAAGAAGGGGAAATTTATTGCACTGTGGGAGAAGCTTGGGAAGGAAAAGAGGGCTGAAAATAACGCTCTGCAGTGCCACCCTATGCACGTTGACTCAGATGTAAATTCCACGGATTTCCATAGGATTTACCCTCTAGAGAGGGTGTATGGGGTTGCAGCCTAAAACAATGAGGAAGAGTATTTGTATAACGTGGTTACGTGGGCAAAGGGCAAGCGAAGAGAGCCTCATGGGAACAGAACAGAAGAAACTGGGATTTTGGTGGTTAACCTATTGAGTAGGTAATAAGTAAGCAGGGCTAAGTAAACAGGGATTCCCCCATTTGGAAGCATTTCTCCCCATTTCCTAATTTGTAAGACCTATCTATCAAAGGTAGGCAAACTATATACTTCTGTAATAAATATACAAGCAGGTAGTTTTTAAAAATTGATCCTCCTGTCAAAATTTCTCATTGATCCTTCAAGAGGGAAATCTGTTTGATGTAAGGTTCAGGAGTGTGGGTTAGTTCCCAAGGAGTGCAATCCTAGGCTTACACAGTATTGCTTACTCCGAATCCAGCGTGCTCCCACCACTAGTGTTTGAAGCCAAATGCACAATCAATCTGTATCTTGCAGCTTCTTGTTTGATGTGCTTTCTCTCAGAGCAGCTTGTGTCTGATTAGAAAATGGAAGCTGTGGTTAAGCTGAGGTGTGTACAGTTCAGGCAGCCATTGCACATGTGCGGATCATAGCACACACACAGAAGGCAGCTTCAGTGAATTAGAACTGGGTGTGGGGAAACCAATCAGTTAATGGGCATCAATGGGAAATATCCTTGTCCCCTAACTGCATTTATTCAGAAGTAAATCCCACTTTTTCTCCACCCCCTTTTTATTTCCCTTTTTATTTAATCTTCTTCTTGTCTGTGTTTTGAGTTTTGTTTGTCTCAAGGGATTTTTACTTATTTCATTTATCAGCCATAGCCTGCCTTATCAATTATTACTTTATAAGAGTCATTTTGTATGACTGTTTCATATACAATACTGTCTAGTTAGTGTACACACTAACCCATTTGTAGCACAACAATATGTTGTTGTTTTCTGAATAAGGACTTGTTCATTCTTGTCCTCATGAAGCATGCTGCTTTTGTTCTAGAGTGATTCCAGGTGGTGGCATCAACAAGGTTGGACGTGGTTAGGTAAAGGTAAAGAGACCCCTGACCATTAGGTCCAGTCGTGCATGCCAGTTGTGCCCGACTCTGGGGTTGTGGCGCTTATCTCACGTTATTGGCCGAGGGAGCTGGCGTACAGCTTCCAGGTCGTGTGGCCAGCATGACAAAGCCACTTCTGGCGAACCACAGCAGCATACAGAAGCGCCATTTACCTTCCTGCTGTAGCGGTACCTATTTATCTACTTGTACTTTGATGTGCTTTCGAACTGCTAGGTTGGCAGGAGCTGGGACCGAGCAACGGGAGCTCACCCTGTCGCGGGGATTCGAACCACCAACCTTCTGATCGGCAAGCCCTAGGCTCAGTGGTTTATCCCACAGCACCACCCAGTTACTTGATGATTATTTGACCCCCCCCATAAGATTATCCGCACCTTCCCCTCCCTGTACATGCTCCAGGTGAATGAAGAAAGAAGAGATTGTGACTTTACTGTGGACCCACACACAATAGCATTGGGCAAGTGTGGATATACCCCCTCATTGTTGGGGACCCCCCCCACATCTGTTTTCAAATGTGGGGGTAATACAAAATCAATCTACATCGAACTGTTTTTTGTTTTTTTGGAATGAAACCAGTTTCTCAACAATATATTTTCAGGAGCAAAAAATATGCAGATTGTGTGTGGATGACAGACAAAAATCAGTCTCTCTTGATTCTTGAATAAAATGGTGGGCATATACTAGGGATGGGTGATAAAGCGATATATTTCCCCAAACTGGCTTGAAGTCCATATTGCGATTTTGGTTTCATAATGTTTGACCTGCTTACTTTATTGGGGCTCAATAAAGCAAACTCACTGTTGCAACCCTTACAAATTGGGGTGTGCTCTGAGGTGAATAATAATTTACAATGTAAGGTTCAGAACAAACAAAACCAAAGTGAGGAAACTGGATCCTTTTTAGTTCTTCTTTCCCATCCTTGCAAACCAACTTTAAAGATGCCTAGCATAAAAAACCTCTGGACCTATTTTTAACTTGTCAGGTTTCCTTCCCATTTTTATTTCCCAATAACAATGCGTTATGGGGAGCTTTGTTTTTTTGACTTGGATTTGGCCTCAAACCCCAAGCCAAATCAGGCAGCCTTCAGACCTTGCAAGGCATGCTGTTTTCTAAAGTGCCACATCAGGTCTGAACCAAATCTTGAGGTCATTGCATACCTGCTACTTGTAGAAATCCCCTTTTAATGAAAGGTGAGCTGTCAGCAAGCAGAGTTCTGTGCCCGGTACCCTGGAGCCCTGGAGAATTGTGGCATAGACATATCCTGAGTTACATCTTGCTTAACTCAACAATTTAACAATACATAACATTTCCCCCTCTAGGTTTATGTGGTCAGTTTATTTTCACAATGGGAAGAATGTAAGAAAAAGCTTCATTTTCTGGTGTGGGTACCATGCATTAACTGAGTTTGTTTTCTTCCATGGCTCCAAGTAGGCTCAAAATGTCATCTGTAATTGTGCATAATGTGCCATTTTCTTAGTGCTAAAACTAGTACTGTGTATTTCCCACAACATTTACTTAGTGCTAAGAAAATAACACATTTACACACGCTGAGATGAAATTTCGGCCAGACACTTTTGCATTGCGTCTCTGCACCCTTTCTGTAAAAAAATTAAGCAACATCTTCAGCTTATTAACAATGGTTTCTGGTGAAGGCCCTCATTCTAATAAGTGGAAGAATGTCCTAGAAAATTTGAATGCAATGGGCCCACAGTCTAGATCAATTCAATCTGAAGCGTGGCCACTTTGTTTGGTGTTTTTTTTTGTAGGAGACTATCCAGAGATTAAACAGCCCTCCCTGGCATCTAAAATTTTATTTTGACTTTTTGGGGGAAATGCTGTTAATTGATTGGGGCCCCATTTCAGATCACTTAATGACATATAAAGGATGCCCAGGTTTGTATATCAAATAAGCAGTTATCATGCCTGTTCCAGGGGTTGCTTTCGAGTGCAGCTGTAGCTCTTTACGAACCAAAGACAGCTGACAACAGCTATGTCTTTTCAATGAAATATCACATCCTTCAGTGAACCATGGACTATTTTTTTGTTGAATGTACACAAACAATGTGAAAAGGCTAAAGCAGAAGGCAACTATTTCTTTGTTTTAGTCTTAGCCCATAATAAAAAACAGCATTAAAACAAAGTAATAACAGGAGCTAATAAAAGTACTAAGCGTATTTCTAATACAACAAGCCCTTTAATCAAACTCTGTTATGTACTGACCAGAGCCAAGGCAAGGGAAGTCACTTGGCTGGAGCTGGCGGGAGTCATAGTCTAAAACATCTGTGATCTTTCAACAATATAGCTGAAACATTTTATGGACATTCCTAATGATAGGGCAGTGAAACTGCATGGGTAGCCAATATGGTACTCTCTAGAGGTTGTTGGACTTCAGTAATCCCTCACCACTGGCCATCCTGACTAGGACTGATGGGATCATAATAATATCTTTATTACGGTCGTAGACCAGCAAAAGAAAAAGAAAAAGAAACCCAATAATACATAAAATAGTTCTTAAGTATCATCTTTGAGCAATACTGTTTCATAATCCTATTTTAAATTAAAATTAGGTTAAAATTTAATGAGGGATAGTTCCCTTTAACTGTTATCCGCTATGAATTAATAGGCGGCTCTATCACTGTTATTGATTGATGTCACGGCGTGTCTCTGGGATTTGGGGTCCAGCAGCATCTAGATTGCGCCATGTTGGCTTCCCAAAAGTATGTCTTATAATACTTTTACTATTTATACCCTCCCCATCTGACTGGGTTGCCCAAGCCACTCTGGGTGGCTTTCAGCATATATAAAAACATAATAAAACATTAAACATTAATACAACTTCCCTATGTAGGGCTGCCTTCAGACAGCTCAGGGGGCGGATAACTCCACACCTTCCAACATTTCTCTGATGAAAATAGGGATGTCCTAAGGAAAAGTGGTGTAGAAATTGGAGTTCTTGGTGAAATCAAGAGATCAAATGGAAAGGTTCCAAGAACTCAGGCCAGGAAGGAGATTAATTATAATTTCTTCAAACTGTTTAAAGCTTCAAGTAATGAGACAAATTCCAGATAGAATAATTTTCAAATACAGGACGAGGCCTTGTTTCGTTTATTCTTCATCAGCTATAGTTTCATGGAAAATAGGGACACTTGGAGGGTCTGCTAAGGTAGGTGGAGGCATTGCTCAATAGATTGCTAGCAATGTGAGACAGCTTTCACCCCCATGTTGGTACATAAACACAGCGTACTATGTTTACTTTGGAATTTGCCAGAAGGGCCAAATCTTTTTGGACGTCTACATTATCCTCCTTTTAAATTCAAGTTTTGCGGTAACTGCCCTAAAGCCAGTAAAATAATCTAGCGAGAAGCCATGCAATTAGACCATCTGCCAAACCCTCTGCAGCCACGATATGTAAATCGACAGGCTAAATTGGCTTTGCTCCAATAAACAAAATTTTGGAAGCTTAAACCAAGAAAAGCAATAGCATTCTGTGGCTTTAATTATACGGTGTGTAACATCTCCCTGGTGGACTTAAGGCCTCTGTCCAAGACCATCAGCTGGGGGTGGTTGTTTTGTGTGCTGAGCTGCTAGCAGGAGTTCCTGCATCCAAACTTCCCAGTTCAAAACCCAAAATATAAAATGCAAGTCTTAACAGCTCAATTATGATGCCTACATTAACAAATTTGGGCAAATTACTAAACAAGATGAACACAAACTAAGACTGTAGATATGATGAAGATGCTCTCAGGTAATTAATCACCCTTAGTGTTTTAAAGTCTCTATTATATGGACCTCATCTGATCTGTCCATCCTTCCTTGTACACATCTGAAAATGTTGGTGTTGCTTCTTCTGAATCCTACCAGCTCTTACATTCTAGATACATGGAAGTCAGGGTGTAGGGATTTTCTCCTACTGTGGAGTACTTGACTAAGGAAGTATCTTATCCTATTAACTTTCTAAAGACCATAGTTGGTAACCTCCCCCTCTGCCTCTTTGTAAATTTAAAATAATAGACAAGAAAGAAGACTAGCAAGTAATTTTTAAAAGGGGGGATATGAATTGGATGTTATTAGACTAAATAAAATGGTCAATATGGTTTCCCATTTTCTAAAGAACCGTTTTAACAGGGGTGGGTGGGTGGAGATCTCCCCCCCCCAAAAAACCCCACACACATTGAAAGTGACATTTTAGTTTCTATCAAGCTATTATGGCTGACCTTCAATTCTCAGCTCAGACCTACATCGTTGTGGTAGAAAGTCTATAATCCAAAGCCAGTGCTGGACTTAATAATGCCAAATACTTAGCATTTACTTCAGGCTTCCCCAATGTGATGCTCCCCAGATGTTTTGGAGTACAACTCTCATTGTTCCTGACACTGGTCATTGTAATACAAAACATCTGCAGAGCACCAAGCCTGCGGAAGACTGATTTCCATTGTGCTTTTGGACTGATCAAAGCACTCTGCATGCATCAGATGTGGGGAACCTTTGTCAGCCTGAGGCCTGTAGGCCCTTGTGGGGAACCTTCTAGGGACTGCATGACATTGGTGTCTGGGGCCAAAGTCAAGAGCGGCTGAAGCAATCGCACATTTCAGCTACCCCACACCAGAGGTTTCTACATTTATGTCTCTGTCCCCCATCTAAGCAAGCAAGCAGACGTTCCAGCTAGACAAGAGTCCTCGAGGAGGAGTACTCAAGAAGAAGGGGGTGGCCCGAGGGGGCCATGGTGTAGGAAGAGTCCCAAAGGCAGCCACACAGAGAGCCCTGGGAGGTCACATTCTCTGGTCCTGACATTGAGGGAACCCTGTTAGGCAAGACAGTAACGCCTCCATAATGCAGATGGCACTTTCATTGGATTTTTTTAAATATAGTTTTTATTAATGGGTTACAAAAGTTACATACACTGTCTCTATTTTTAGATCATAATGACCTCTCTACAGATCAGTTATATTCAATGTGAGACACTAACGTTGTATGCAGTAGGAAGTTGGGGAGAAGAGAGGCAGGGAGAGAAAGCGGGTGTGGGGAGGGGAGTAGTAAACTTTCATCATTTTACATAGTGTATGTGCAACAAAGTTCTTGTGTCAGCGTCACGTGGGTAGGTTCTCTTTCTATTCATTCATTTATATTTCATTTATATATTCATTTATATTTCTATTCATTTAGTTTTCATTGGCAGTGAGAGAGGCTGGGGGCCCCAGAACATTTAGTTGACTAAATTTTGTGTGTGTGTGTGCGAGTGTTGGGTGATGTTAGCCCTATCAGTTCATATGCTGTCAGTGGCTTATTGTCGTCGTCTTGTTGGGCTGTGTGTGTAACAAAGGGGAGCCACACAGGGGTGAAGATGTCCTCTTTTATTTCTCCCTGTGTTAGTTTCAGTTTGTTGGTTAGCTTTTCTAGTAAGGCTGTTTCCCATACAGTTTGGTACCAGTGGTCTGTTGTGACGTGGGGTTCGTGATTTCAGCTCTCTTGACATAATATGCTGGAGACAGTTCTCTAGTAACACTTCTTTATTAAAGCAAACAAGACTGAGCTCTGAGGAGAGGAAAGCTACATTTATAGGGACAGGGGGCTAGCTAGAAAGGGATACGTTTTGGAGGGAACGATATCGGGCAATCACAGTGCTGCCTTTTGGAGGAAACCAATAAGACAGAGGATCCAAATACAGCAGCTTAAATGAACTAATAGTAGCTGTACCTTCTGGAACCAAAAGGCAGTTACTTTACCCTAATGCAAATACAGACAATAGTAATACAGATATAAAATCCTTTGACTCAATACACAACATGGTCCATGTTCACTCCGCAGCGCTCCCTCCAGTGTCTAGCTATGATGCTGTGGGCTGCTAAGAGTAGGTGGCTTATAGCTGAGTGTGAAGTATGAAGTTTATGTGCTACACTACCTTGCCTGTATGCTACTGAAACCAGTGAGAGCTGGGTTCTGATTCTCTTGGTCTGCATAAAGCTCGTTGGGTGGCTTTGCCCAAGCTACCACCTGTCAGGCTAACTTACCTCGCAAGGGTGTGTTGCATTCAAACAGGTCACCATGAGCTCCTTTGAGGAAAGGTGCAATACAAATGTGGTAAATATAAAATAAACACAGCATAGGCAAGGATATTAAAGAAAGCAATAAATGGTAGTCCAGGAGGATGCTTGATGCGCTATGTTTTCTGTGGTTTCAATGGTGACTGATTAGACTGCCTGGTGACTAACAGCATGAAATAGTGCTGCTGACCGAGAATGCTTGATTCCCCTGGATTCTGGGCATTGCATGCGGACTAGGTATTTGTTATCTGGAGTGATGTGTTTGTGTGTGTTAGATCAGCCTGTGGGTAGTGGGTACCTACCTATATGCTTATCTAGTTTAGTTTGAGCTTGAAATAGGAATGCTTCTAGGACCAAAGCCTCCTGCATTTTCTAATACACACACAAACAAACACACACACACACACACACACACAACTCTCGAAACAAAATAAAAAATTCCTTCCAGTAGCACAGGCATCTCCACACTTCGGCCCTCCAGATGTTTTGGACTACAATTCCCATCATCCCTGACCACTGGTCCTCTTAGCTAGGGATCATGGGAGTTGTAGGCCAAAACATCTGGAGGGCCGCAGTTTGGGGATGCCTGCAGTAGCACCTTAGAGACCAACTAAGTTAGTCATTGGTATGAGCTTTCGTGTGCATGCACACTTCTTCAGATACCTCGAAAGCTCATACCAATGACAAATTTAGTTGGTCTCTAAGGTGCTACTGGAAGGATTTTTTAAAAGTTTGTTTTGACTATGGCAGACCAACACGGCTACCACCTGTAACACACAATGCTGTAACCTAATTCCCCCCTTTGTATTCCATAACAATTTTGAGAAACCCAAAATTGGATATAAAAGTTACCTTAAGGCTGTGATATGTAATCTCAGTTGAAAACCACGGCGTTGATACCCTGATCATACGGACATTTTATGCTTTCTGACCTCAGACCTCCACTTTGCAGCCTGTTGACCAAATCCTGCCCTGAACATAAGGTTCACACTGCAAATTTAGAGGTCCTAGAGTGGATCCGTAGTCCTCTCCTCTTTTTCACCTGGCTGCCCTAGGAAGGGCACTTGTAGGTGTCTATCCAGCTTGCTTTCATACACATTTTGTCTCTTTCCCCTTGAGGAAACTTGATTTTCAAGCTTCTGCTTTATTTCTCCTTAGCTTTCTCAGCTAGGCTCATTGTGAAGAGCAACTCTAAGAGGCATATCAAAAGCCCCTGAGGATGAGTGAGTTTGCACTGAATTCAAAACAGAATCTCCCTGTACTGTTTCAAAGCCAAGCTGCATGCTTGAATAGGTCTGGGCATCAGGTGGATGCAGTGGGGAAATGTGTTTAAGACCTGCATTTCTGATTTCATTTTCCAAGAGCAGGAGGATGAGTTTGGTTTTTTTTGGCCAAGTCTGTGGGTTGCAGGAGTGCAGTCATCTTTATTTGCATCTCCGTTTAGCATATGTGATCCTAAATGTTTATAAGGGCTCATCCAGGTTTCTACTCGTTCCCCTGGGAAAACCCCATCTTTACTGCTGAATTGGAGCAAATGCCAATGGGATTTTCTGCGGACTAATATTTGCACTAAAGGGTGGGTTTTCCCTGGGAAAGTGGTGGGGCAAACAGAAAACAACTTGGACCCATGCCCAGAAAGCACAAGGCAAGCAAAATACCTTTCAGACTTATGTTTTCTAGGCATGGTACAAGCAGAAGTATGGATGAATCCTTAGGAGAGGTTTTTTTCCTGTTTTGTAGGTGAGCAGGGGTTCAAATTCATGCTGGATCTGAGAAAAATAGCCTGATCCCCTAACCAGCAGAAGTAAGAAGTCTCAATGGTATTATTATAAAGAATAAAAAATATGGACTTGATGACCCTCGAGGTCCCTCCCAACTCTACAGTTCTGTGATTCAATTCTCTGATATCTTGCCTTTCAGCCCCCAAAGGCCACCACTTTAATTAATAACACGGTGCACCCAGGTTTCGTGGGTCTACCCCACCAAATGCTAGAGTCTGTTTTGGTGCCAAATGAATCTAATCCAGTTGGCTACACCTCCCCCTCGAGTCTGTCCTTAGATCACCCTTTTCGTCTCCTACATTTCCCATGGGTCGTGGCAGCCCATGATAACTGCCACAATGCTTCCACCAGCACCTTGAGTCAAAGTGATAAGATCCACTTTCCTTAATAATACCGTACCTGTTCCTTTGAGCTCTAACCTTCAACAACTCTGGGAAAGGGAGGATCATAAAATCGTAGAATTGCAGAGTTGGAAGGGACCACGAGGGTCGTCTACTCCAACCCCAAGCAATGCAAGAATCTTTCGCCCAAGGTGGGGCTCGAACCCACAACCCCGAGATTAAGAGTCTCATGCTCTACCAACTGAGCTAGAAGGGAATGCGTGTGTGCGTATTGCTCCCGGACTTTGTTTTCTGGTGTTCTGCGGGGACATCCTCCTTTCACACATGGCAATCTGTCATCTTTCACTCCTTGTCAGTGAACTGCTCAGGTGAGACATCTGAAAGAATCCATAGCATGTCCTTTTTGGTCATATCTGAGCTGGCAGGGTTAGAAGGGAAGCATCTATCATCCCTCCCATCCCACACAACCTCCAATTTCTCTTAATACGCCTGCACAGGAAAGGCCAATTTGAAGTGTGATTGCTGTGAGCGTTTGCCTTATGGTTTGTTATTCTGCAGGTCAAAGGTGAAGGGTTGGGGCATTAATCCACAAGCACAACGCAGAACAGAGATGCTAAGTGTGTCTAAAAAAAAGGAGCCTGCTGTCATGGGAACAACAGATGAAAGAGAAGCCTTTTCAAGGATAACATTCACAAACGAGACAGCAAACCTCAAATATGCCTTTCAAGACGTGCGCACACATGTATGTGTATAATTGTTAATGCTTTAAAAAGAATTGGGAGCCCATCCTTTCAATCAGTTTATACATCTTGCTGCCTGAGGTGAAGCAACAAATGGTTATTACCCCACCCTCCATCTTCCCCCAAGCCAAGGTGCAAAGTACCAAAGACTAATTATTTTGGTATCTGGGGCACAAGTACCCCTCTCACTCCCTGCAAATATGACTACTCCCACTCCCACCATTTGCTTCCCTCTCATGACACCCCAAATCAGCTGCCTGAGGCATATTCTCCACTCCGCCTAATGGTAGGGCCAGCCCTAGAAGGTGACAACGTAAGTGTAGAACCTAACAAATACGGTATGCAATAAGACATGATTGGGCTGCACCACTTGGAAGCATTATCTGCACACAGGCAATTTGGTTTCTGCATCTTATGATGATTCACTTTATACTCCTTTAACTAGAAATAAAAGCTTATTTGCCACACTTGCAGAAGGTACACCCATACTCTTCTCCTTTTCTCCCTCCCCACCTCATGTGAACAAGAAGCAAATCTCAAGATGGAGCTAAGTAGATAGGAGCAGGCTTGGATTGCAAGAGTGACCCGGAGTGCAAAGGAGGCTTGGTTGTCACTCCTACAATGTCTTCAATTGCTCCTCTTTCCCCTATAGAAGTGTATAATTGCCACAGAGGGTTCTGGGAGGAAAGAGTTGCCCTTGAGGGTGTTGAAGCCATGGTTAAACTTGCCTTTCTTGTGGCCTGAAGGGGGGGGGGAGGGCTGCAAATTGCCTCCTGAGATTCAGGGATGCCCTGTACCTGCCTCTTTTGGAGTCCTTGTAGTAGCCAAGACACCCTCACACACCACAATGATAAACATTTTGTTGTTCTCAAATTATAAAGCTAAGGGAGCAATCCTAGTCCCTGGCTGTGTAGCAGTAGGGCTGGATGAAGCGGCAGAGATGCTCAATCGGTAGAGCCTGAGGCTCTTAATCTCAGGGTCATGGGTTCAAGCTCCACAGTGGGCAAAAGATTCTTGCATTGCAGGGGGTTGGACTAGATGACCTTCATGGTCCCTTTCAACTCAAAATTCTATGATTCTACTTCATCCATAGTCCTGCCACATGCACAGGAAAGGGTGTGGGGGTATTTTACCTATTTATTTACTTGCAGTATTTATAGCCCATTCTTCATTGAATATTTTCAATCCCGGAGTGGGGAACAAAGTGATAAAATAAACGGAGAAAAACAACACACAAAAATTATAAACTCATATAAAGAGGTTCAATAAACATAAATTTAACAGTTCTGTCACATGGTAAACTAGCAAAACCACAATAACAAGAATTTAAAATTCCAATTTAACAAAATGTCTAGGCTAGGTAAAAGCAAACACAAGACATCCAAAGAGATTTAAACAGATGAGAAAAACCAATGGTTCCAGTGCAACGGTTCCCACCCCATTTTTTCACTTAGGGCAGCCCATTTCCTCCTCCTCTGCCTTTCACACGAAGAGGACCTACTCTGTGCCTACAGACTCTCTGTGGCTTCTGAGTAACTTGACACCTTTTGCCCCATCATCCAGCCTCTCACCCTGAGTGGTATGAATTGTTGCCCACAAACATCCACAGAGAAAAAAACCAACCACCACCACCCACAGCACAAACAGAGGGGAAAGAAACACACACACACACACACACACACACACACACGGAAGAGGGGGTGGCAATAAGCCACAGCTGATGTTTCTCTCTCCTTTCCATTCCTGGGGAAATTCAGAGGCCTCAAGGTCAGTCAGGCTGCCAGATAGAGATGTGTAGATGGATTTGCAGGTCTCCCCCATCTCATCTTTCGTTACCAGCTGGCACAAATGGTGTCCAAGGTCTTCCCGAGTCTAATTCAAGCTCTGCAAGCTCCAGGAAACACCATCAATGGTAACCTGCCAGTGGGCCCTCGGAGCTGGACCTCAGTGCCCGGGCTGAATGATGGGGGTGGAGAGGTATACATCAGGTATACTAGGCCAAGGTCGTTTAGGGCTTTAAAAGTCAGCACCAACACTTTGAATTGTGATTGGAAATGTACTGGGAGCCAAACTAAACCAAACCCCAACCAGGCTCACAAATAACAACTGATGCTTTAAAAAAATGCTCCAGGGACTCTCCCTCCTGCCTCCTCTAAATGCGTGGAACTTGGCCTTCTCCCTTTCTCACCTTCTTAATCTCTCAGCTGCTGGGAAGAAAGGGGCCAGTGGGGAATGACCAGGGCACAACACCACAAGCAGAACCTCTGCTTTCCAAAATAACTTGTGCTCCGTTTATCCTTCTCAGTTGGTTGACTGCCCAACCCATATCTAGTCAGAAGAGTTCTTTGGGGTTTGCAGGCTGTAGCCATAGTTGTGCAAAATTCAAGTAAAAGCAAAAATGTGGCATCACTCTATGCTTCTGTGTTGCTTACTGAGAGCTGGTATAACGTCGTGGCAGAACTGTGATCACTCAAGTCTTGCCTTTGATGTGAATTTGCTTAGTGGCCTTGGGCAGGCCATTCTCTCTCAGAATGCTGATCACTCTACAGAATCTTTCTGACGCCAAGGCAAGGCGGCGTGGGAGAGATCTGCAATTGGATTTCTCGACATCTTTGCATTGGTGAAAAGCAGCCAACAGGGCTCCTAGTTGAGACTGGAGTCAAGACACGAAAGGCTAAACCTGTCTTGCTTCTCTCTGTTTCCCTGACTTAAATCGTTCCCTTCTGCCTTGGTTGGGGAGGGGGGAGACAGATGGACTATGGGGGTGTACCAGAAGGAGACAATGCAGCCACATAAAAGTTATAAGGTTTCTGCACCCTCCCCCACATCTCTCCATCCTCTACAAAGGCAAGCAAGAGGCATTAGCACAGAGACATTCAAGCCAGGCTAAATATCTTGAGGAGGGAGCTGGGCTGGTGATGGTTGAGAGTGTGGCCCCAGGAAAGTCCCATGGGCCAGCTTGAGGCTGCATTTGGCAAGTGGGCTGGAGGTTCCCTGTGCTTGCTTTTAATTAAGGGAAAAAAAGATGTTGGGAAAATGCACTATATAAATGCTAATTTCATAAAAATGCCTTTTGGGTTTTGATTCACTCAAGCTTGCTGATTTATTGACTGTTTCCGTAGTCTGCTGCCATTGCCCGTCTCGCTGAAGTTGGAATATTGTAAAATTGGGTTTTATTATAGAATGTTTTATCCCTGCTGTGTATTTCTACCCTGGGATCTTTCCATGAAGGGGGAACTATAAATAAGATAGATAGATAAGTACATGTCTTGTTTGGGCCAGGGGAATCAGCTTTTTGAAAGATAAAGCATTTTATTTTATTTTAGGAACCCATAAGCTGGCACATTTCTATGCCAGTCACTTGTAGCTTGCAAACTTCGTTTCTGTAATGCTTCCCACTTTCCTGCTTGGAGGCCATTTTTGCTCACCGCAAGTGAGCCAGATCTTACAAGCCTAAGATAACAAGCCTCAGCTGTGACTGGAAGTTTTTTCCTTGGAGGTTTTGAAGCAGAGCTTGGATGGCCATCACCATGGATGCTTTAGTGGAGATCCATGCATTGCAGGGGGTTAGACTAGATGACCCTTGGGATCCCTCCTAACTCCACAATTCTGTAATTCTATGATATACAAGTCCTTGGACTGTGTCTCCCAGGAGTGCTGTCTTTAGCATATGCGCCGCCGGGGTGCAAAGATCTGCCCAGCGCCCCCAAATTTAGTTTAGCCCCCAAATTAACACCACCCCACTTATAAGCTGCTGGCACGGAGCGTCTTTGGTAAATGAGCTCACAAAGTCAAAAGTCCTTTAGTGAAACAGTAGGTATACATTTCGGTAATACCTAGATATATATGTATTTTGTTTTTCTAGCTTGATCAAAATTAATTATTATTTCATAACAGGTAGATAGTTAAGAGCTTAGGTGGCTTCAGTGGTGGGCGCCTGGCACCCCCCAGAATTTGCCACCCGGGTGCCCCACACCCCTAGCACCCCTCGGTAAAGACGGTCCTGTCTCCCAGTTCTGTGTCCAAGTGATACACCCAAGCGTTGGCCTGGATAAGGCTCTTAATTTTCATGTTAGAGGATTTAGATTCCTATAATCTTCAATCCTATAGCCTGCTATTGTCTGCTGAATGAATGGCTATATAGATGGCAGCCATGAAGATATTTACACCTTATGCCTAAACAAGAAAGTCAGTCCCAGTGATAGTCACAAAGTTTGCTTTCACATAAAGTATATTTAGGATTCAGAAGACAGTTTAATCAAGATGAAACAGACTTGCAGATGACCACAGTGCCTGCAGACAGACAGACAGACAGAGAGGTAGTGCATTCATAGCAGTGAGCAGAGGAAGAACGACCACTGGTAGGAATGCAGAGGGAAGAAATGCCATGGTGCATCTGCAGCAGCACAAGCAAATACCTTCATCTGCCCCAGCTTCAACAAAACATGTTTCTCCTCTATCAATCACTACAGCCACAGCAGGCACTGTAACTCCCCAACAGTTTGAATTCACCTTGAAAGGTGCACTCTTTCATCGTATCCCAAGACAGATGGATGCCAACAACTAGGGCTAAGTCTCGAGAAAAATGTGAAGTAGGTATTTCTGAATACACAGTGAATACATTTCCCCACTGACTTACTGTCATCTGTCCCTACTTGTTTAGGACTTAAAGGCAGGTTCTTCCAGTGCAGATGAGCTCCAGTATCTTTCTTGTTAGAAATTAAGTATTGGGGGCAAAATAAACAGCCCTTTGCTTCTTCTCCCGCTACCATTAGCTGCATACTTCTCATCCTTCCGAGAGTTAGAGGCAGGAAGGGGGACCTGCATCACACCGTGTTTAGCTTTGTGCAACTATGAAGGGATACATGGAATTGCTGTTCCATTTCATGTTTCTTTAGCCTTTGATGTGTGAAGCAGAAAAACCTAGGGACTGGAGCCTTGTGGTTCCCACGTTGCCACTTAGAACGCTATCTAGTCCTAGGCAGCGCCGTGGAGCATAGCAAATGCATTGCACTTTGCTTTATGCAGATACTAACTCCTTAGCAATTTGCTTTCTTTTTTTCTTTTTTGCCATGCTCCACAAAGTAAAAAAGAAAGAGGAACACAGAGGAACAAAATCAATACCAGCTTCTCGTGATGTCAGATGAGTGGCTGTGATGTGTGGGTGGGTCAGGTGGGAGTTTTAGGGGGAGGCTGACACTCTTGAAGACATTGCCAGAGTTTCCTTCTGTGTTACAGCTTGTGCCCACTCACTGCATCTCATTACCAGGTAGGGCCTGGGATGAATGGGGGAGGAAAATGAACTTTGGCTTGATGGGGGAAACAAGTACTGTAAATTTCAGTTCTCTAAACTGTGAAAACCACCGTGTTAAATGAACAGTCAAACTTGCCCTTATTCTAAAGCTTCCCACCTTGGAAAACCCTTTCCACATCAGTTTGTCTGCTGATTATCTGACATAGAATTTTCATTGGACTGTAGATGGGTCTGGGCATATTCTATGTGCAAACGCAGTATAAAGAATTTGATGTTGATTTGCAAATCTAGCAACCAGGGGATGGTCACTGTTGTTGACTATATCCAGAAGGCTGCAGGCTCCCCATACCATATAAGGCAGGCAGCTTCCCATGTTACAATCATTTGGGGGCAAATTTCCAAGCCGGTGTGTTTCCTTCAAAGGGCTGCATGGGCTCCATGGAGAAATAGACACAGCAAGTTTCATGTGGGGGAGAAAAAAAACAACCATGTAGATTTTGCAGTAAATATCTCTAAGCAACGTGCTCCCCAACTGCAGCTTGAGGCGTTCTGGTGTAATGCAGCTGCTCAAAGCCTGTTTTGGGAAGTCCCCGCTTCAAATTACCACCTTGGCTAAGAACTCACTAGGTGGCTGTAGGCCACCTCCTCCTCTGCAATATGAAGTATGTGAAATGTGCTATAAGCCACAGTAGAAGTTTCAGGTGGCCTTGTACTTTATCATTCGCGACCACCACTATCAAACTCCTCTGTGTAGCCTTTCCTACCTGCCAGCTTCTCTTAGCCACATTCCACTGTTTCTTTTTCCAGGTCCCATCCTTTCTTCAGTCTCGCCTCCTTTTCTCCCTTTCCTTATCAGATTTCTTTCTACTCCACTCTTTCCTCAGGGTCCTGCCATCCTACTGCCTATTCTGTTCCCTGAGCTACCCCGACTGTGTCATCACAATTGCCCAGCCTTTGTGATGTCAGCAATGCCAGCAGCTTCACTGACGTCACAAATCCTTACTGCATGAAATGATTGGTGATTTTCTTCACAAAATCAATGTGTGTGTTTCCCCCCCTATCCTGACATAACATTTCCCACAAAAAATCCTTCTTGAGAGCCAGTGTGCATAGAAATCGTATTTGATTTCTACATTGGATTGTACCATGTTTTGCGAATTATAAGCACTGCAGCACTGTCAGGATTTGGATTGGGTTGGCAGGCTCTGATGGAGGAGGAGGAGGAGGAGGAAATGGAGGACTGAATTGGGTGAATCTTGGCTGGAGTCAGTTTGTAAGGGGGAAAAGGGATGTCAGCTCTCCCCTCTGTCTGTCCTGCTGAGCGGCAATCCTCAGTGGAGGCTGGGGAGGGCTTGGAGGGAGGTGAGGTTGAAGAGGAGGTGGTAGTGATTGAATAGGAGTCTGCGCAGGAGGGTACAGTCTTGTCATCTAGAACCAGGCCACCACATCTGCAGTTCAGAGCAGACCCACTAGCGCTGACAGAGTGTGCACCTGCCACCCCGATATTCCCACTAGGTGGAAAGACCCCATGCATTGGCTTTAAAAGCTTAGCAGGAAGGGTGGGGGAACTTGCTGGGACACTTTGTCACTTGGTTGGGACATCTTTGTCACTTCTGTCCAGTCCCTCAACTCCTGAATTGTGTCTCCTGAGCAATGTCTCTGCTGCTGAGCCTGTATCACTTCTTGCCTGCATGAAATTTCCTTCCTTCCTTCTGAGTAAGAGCCTTTGTCTGTGTGTGTCGGGTGGGAGCCAGAACCTCTCTGAGAACTGGAGTCATGACTACATGGCCCACTTGCCTGAACCAAGTTTTTAATATTTGGTTGGAAGCTGCCCAGAGTGGCTGGGGAAACCCAGCCAGATGGGCAGGGTATAGATAATAAATTATTATTATTATTATTATTATTATTATTATTATTATTATTATTATTACTACTACTACAGGCTACTCTTATGTACAAAGACCCATAGGAGCTGAGTGTATGTTTTGTTGTACAACTGGGGTTGCAAAAACAGTTTTTCCACCCATGCATACAGAGGCATCAGCTTCTTCATAGGACTGGGCGCCCCGATGTGACATCATGTGACATTCTCTGAATATTGAGGGGGGCCCGGCACCCTCAAAAAATATTCAGGGAGCCAAAACTGCCTTGGCCCCTAGGAGTCATGATAGAAATCCTAATCAACAACCAGATGAATAAGAGTGGTTTTGTGAGCCTTGTTTGGCTGCCACCACACCACGCCTCTACTAGCAAAACATGAGAGGGACCTTCAGACGGCCCCTGGGGCAATTTCCAATGGGAGGTGCACTTGCCACTGTCACTTCATGACAGAAAAGGCTGTGGGGAAAACACATAGAAACTCCCTCATCATACACTCTTGGACTGTTGTGCAAAATGGTTGGTTCAGGTGAATCCCTCACTGCCCGCAAGGAAGCTCCTATGAGAAAATAACACTTGGTTTTCTGTTAAAGATGCTGGCAAAATTTGAAGTTCTCAAATGCTTCTTCTAAATGTCATTTTTTAATTGGTGGGCTTTTCTCCACGAAGATTCCCCTAGAGCAAAGCTTTTGTATGCTTCATGTTAATCCTTCCCAACCTCTGGGGACTTGCTGCTTGCCTTAATTTGGGGGGTAAAGTCACTTCCTTTGTTATCATTAATAAAAGGAAAGGGTGTAAACATATTGGTGAACCTAAAAGGTGTGACAGAGTTAAAACACATATCCTTGTCACAGGCAAAGGACAAAGGGTTAAACTGAGAGCTTGGCTTCTTTGCTCAGTCTCAACGCAAATTCTCTAATCCCTTGCTAATCAGTGTATATTTTTCTATTTTTATGTCAGTAGTTGTCTATTCCCACAGTTATCTTTACTGACTAAAATATTTGCTTTGGCAACAAACGTTGCTCTACACATATTTGCGATTTGGGTTGTTGTTTTTTCTCGTTCTGTTCAATAATAAAAGTTGTGTGTAATTTGCAGGTTTGCATGCGTTTCTATGTTTGCTTACATTTCTATACGATTCTGCATAGTAGAATCTACTACATAGCACATCTTAAAAGTGCATATACTTCCCTCATTGACTAACATCAGTTTTGAGGGGTAGGTTGGAGTGCTTTCTTCATTGACGAAATGACTCGAGATGGAATGAGTTAAACACCCTTCCACATTGCCATGGCTAGAATCAAATTTGGGATACTCAGTGTCTGTTTTAAAGTAAACAAACATACAGAAAACCCAAGGAAAAAACAATTATGGATCTCCAACTTCTGATAAACAGAAAACAGGCCCATGGAGCCAAATGAAAAACAGATCTGAAACACTTTCCCATTTTTTAGAATCAGGTTTGTGCTTTGGATTTGTATACACATTTTGTCTCCAGTTACTGGTAAGCCCCACACCAAAATGCTTGCAATCATGCACTATTCAAGCACATAATTGGATAGCATTACAATAGCAGCACCATTTTTTTCTGTTTAGGGTCTTCTGCACCATAAATTTAAACCACTTTGATACTTCTTTAAAATGGGTTTAACTGGCACGGTTTGCCCCCAGCAACTAGCAATGCTAGTTTTGGCACTGGGTGTGAAGTCCTTTTCTTCTGTGTCCCTTCATAGTACCACATTTCCCAGGTTATCTTGGTTGGCACCAATCACGTTGGAAACTAGTTTAAAATTGTAGCCATGAATATGTTTTCTGTGTTTAAACTTCACCAATATACCTTAAAGGGAAATAAATTAAACAAATTAAATTGGGACTTGTAAGTATGTGTATTTGCCTCACAGAAAGTGTCTTAATGAATTTGTGTTTTTAATTTCATGTCTGTTCCTTTTAGCTGTTATTAGGCCACAGTACCATTTAGGTGTTATAGTTATGGTTTTGTTTATTTATACTGCTGAGAATGTATTGCAGCATGGGCAATGCATGGGAGGAAACCATTACACCCACAGGTTTCCACTACGTGGGGATCACATGCTGCAACTTGTGGTTAACCAGAGGAGCTCTGGACTTGCAAAGTGAAACAAAACTTGCGTGCTAATCCTTTCCCTTTGTGGCTAAGAAGGCCTGTCAGGGACTCTAGGACTTGAAACCAGAACATCCGGTTGGAACATACAACAGTGAGCTCTCTCTCTCTCTCTCTCTCTCTCTCTCTCTCTCTCTCTCTCTCTCTCTCTCTCTCTCTCTGTGTGTGTGTGTGTGTGTGTGTGTGTGTGTGTTCCAAACCTTAGAGCCCTCTCCAGGTACAAAAGACAATCAGGCAGTAAAAACAACAGCCTCTGCAGGCTGTAAGACACCACTAGAATGACCAGATCTAGGCTGGGTACACCTAATTGGCTTGAAATGCAACTCTTTTTCTCAATTCAGATTGAAGCTAGTTTGGGGGAATTGCATCAAAATCCAGTACTTCATAAGACATTACACAGTGGGTACAGGATAGATATGGATTGTGACTCATCCAGAATATATACTGTTTCCTGCATCTTCTCCTTTTTATTATTAGTTTTTGGTGACTGTTGTTTAAACCAGGGACTAATAAGGTGCTTTTAGCAGTAAATGTACTAATACCCACTCACTTTTACAGTTCACCCCCTACACATTAAACATCCTATTGTATTTATGTCAATATATACCCGGTTTTATCTCAATAAAGATAAATTTCAGATTTCTTAGGATCTATGAAAAGACTAACATCAAAATTTGAGTAAGAGCTTCCCAGAACACAGTCCACATGATATGGTAGGATTAGTTTATCAATAAAGATTTAGCAGATACAGGACTAGCCTTATGAATGTCATATCCTTTTCCTGATACAGGAGAGATCTCATTTATGCATGTTCAATAAAACTGAATGATCCGCATCTTCCTCCGCTTACATTTTTATTTCCTTGTATGTACACCTGGATAACTGTCTTGCTGTCCTCCATATTTCTATGTAAGTGTGCAGGACCATATCCTTACAGCCAAGCAGGATGTGACACTAAACACGTTGATTAAAAGGTGTGAGGAGAAGGTAATGTTTGGCTCTCCAGCCACAAGTCTGATCATTCAGTTCGGACACTGAGATCCTGCTCTGAGGGCCGCCTGGTGGTTCCCTCATTGTGTGAAGTGAGGCAACAGGGAACCAGGCAGAGGGCCTTCTCGGTAGTGGCGTCTGCCCTGTGGAGCACCCTCCCATCAGATGTCAAGGAGATAAACAAAATTATCTGATATTTAGAAGACATCTGAAGGCAGCCTTGTTTCAGGAAGTTTTTAATGTTTGATGTCTTAACTATGCTTTAGTTGGAAGTTGCCCAGAGTGGCTGGGGCAACCCAGTCAGATGGGCGGCATATACCGGTAAATAAATAATGCTGCTGCTGCTGCTGATGCATGAATGCTTCGATATTATCTAGAAATATCCTATTACTAGGATCAGGCAGAGAATAAGGATGGTACAGTAAACCAAAAGGTCTCTATTTTTATCTGTGACATGCTGAAATGTTACTAAAGTTTACTAGATGGGGCAAGTCAAATATAGGCAATTAAATATCTCAGTAATGATAATAAAAAGTAAGAGGGGCTAAAGAGAGAACAAAGGAAGCAGGAGAAGTGGGAAAGGAAAGTGCATGGGTAACAGTCTAAAAAACAAAGAGAAAAACAAGCTTCAAAGCTAGAGGAAATAAAGCTGGTTAGGTCTTGGTTAGAGCTGCATGCCCATTTTTGTTTCAAGAAGAGCAAGAAATCGAAGAGAAATTTGACCAATGCAACAACAATGATTAAAGGGTTGGAACTCATGAGAAAAATTGCTTGGTGTGCCTGGGTGTGTTTAATATAGAGAGAGGAAATTTAAGGGGAGCCATAATAGCAGTTTTCAAGAGTCTAAAAGGCTGCCTTGAAGAAGAGGTTGAACAAATGTTTCTTGGGCTCATTCCCTGGCATTATTACAGAAAAGCAGATCTAGGCCTAGAAACTCTCCATGAATCGATAAAGTGGACTCTTAGTCTTAAGGTTCCTTAAGAACCTTTGCTGTTTTTTCCACCTTTTCAATATCACTGAACTTTTTTTTTTTTTTTACAGATGTTTACATCATAGCTGCCAAGTTATCCCTTTTTTAAAGGGATTTTCCCTTATGCTGAATAGGCTTCCTCGCGAGATAAGGGAAAACTTGGCAGCTATGGTTTACATCTCCCCACCAATATGTCCCGCATTGACACCTCCAGAAAACATATTTAATGCTTCTAATGAGGACTACAAGTTTTAATCAGTTAAATTGCTTGATGACACAACTCAGACTTCAGACAATTATTCAATAGGGGTTATTTTAATTGGTGGGGATGACTTTAAATTAATTGTACAGCAAATTAAATATTTCTCTGTCACTTTGAGGCTATAATAGTTTTGATGTATTAGGGGAAGGAATTAAAAAAATAATAATACCCAGAATGGCCTTTCTAAGAACAAATGCTACTTTTTTTGTTTATTGCATAAGGAAATGTAAGATTACCAAAATATAGGCGGCCTTGGGGTAGGTCCTCTGCTGGATTATGGAAGTGAAGTGGTGCAGCTGTGGATTCTAATTCCCCTCCTTGAGACTGTACCCCTGGTTTTGAGAGGCGAATCAGCCTTATTCTCCTTCTTTGTGTGGCCTACTGTTGGATTGGACACTGGGGCACTTTGGAGTTGGTGGTTACTCCTGGTAGACTGTGAATGTCCCACATCTGTGATTTTTGTGCCTCTGAATCTCTGTGCAAAATATCTGGGACTAGGTCATAACATGCACAACACTATCTAATGTAAGTGCTACATATGTGTTTACTGAATGGAAAGCTGGCCCTTCAAAAATTCGCGAACCATTCACAGTTGATGAGCGAAACTTTGAA
Source organism: Zootoca vivipara (assembly GCF_965207765.1). Lineage (NCBI taxonomy): Eukaryota > Metazoa > Chordata > Lepidosauria > Squamata > Lacertidae > Zootoca > Zootoca vivipara. The sequence continues at coordinate 17,704,463 of NC_142588.1, forward strand.
GGTTGGGGAGTTGAAATCTGAGTGGTTTTTGCTTTTAGCATCAGCCACAGTTGCCAGCCATGCACCCATTTTGAAATAAAATCAAATGCACGAAAACAAAACCTACAATTATAAGATGCATAACAGAAAACATAACTTACTTTACATTTCTTTACAGCAGCATTGCACGGTGGTTCTGCCATCCAGACCTTTCTAGGAGGTGGACTCGGAGCTATTTCCCTCTGCAGTTTTTGTCATCGATCTTGCCACCTTCTCCTTTAAAATAAGGTGAGTACCAAATTAGTGTTTGGGTTCTTCCGACATGTGTCTCCAAACCTAGATAAAAACTGTCTTCTGTCTAGTTTTGTTTGAAGAGAGATGCTTGTAACATTTTCCAATCAGTTTTTGGAAACTGCCGTTTTATTGTGTTGCTGAAGTTCAGATGTTACATTGTTCAAACACTGTTGTGGTGGTGGATGAGTTTTGAGAACTCTTGGTGGATGATGATCATCATCATCATCATAGTGATTTAATAAATTTATATATTTAAATTATGGAATGTCACAAACTCAGACCAAGTAAGAGATCTCTTGGACAGTTTTATTTTTATTTTTTAAAAATCAGTTACATAGGGTGCTCATGAGCTGCAAACAGGTCAAATGGCATCCTAAGGGGTGGTGACTATTGATGTGGGAAGTTTATAGCTAGAATTCTATCTTCTTCTTCTTTATCCCCAAGCAGCAAATTTCCACAGAAAACCCCAGTAACTATTTCTATTGAATTATTTTGGCACTACCATTCCTACAGTGATCTCAGATGGCTACTTCAGTTAGTCCCTCAATGTTTTTGTATTTTGCTTTAGGTCTCATTGTATAATGGGTTGGCCATCTTAAATTGTGATTTACTCTTAAGTATTATCTGATTATTGCTTGGTTCTGTTATGCCTTTACGTGAGATGGGTGAGTAGCAGACTTGGTGCAGGAGTGCTAAAATGTAGCAAGAATGGTGATATTGCAAGAATGCATGCCGTTCTTCGAAGCAAGCATATCAACAAGACTAAGAGGACAACACAAACATGTCAACAAGACTAACTCTGGAAACTCAAAGGAAACTTTTCTCCCTTTACAAAACTGTTTCCCAATAGGACAAATGACAAAAAACAGGCCACTGTGGTTTTCAGCAGGGAGGGGGAAACCTTGTGTTTTATGAAGCAGAACAAATAGCAGCTAGTAAAATGAAATGGTGCTTATTCTGAATAAGTGGGAAGTTATAGTAGGAGCATAAATTGCTGGTGGTTTTGACACCTTTCATTCACTTTGTGATTCCAAGTTAGTCTGTGGTTTCAGATCTTTTGAACACCCACACTATCCTTTTCTCCCTGATAGGGACTAAATGCAGTTTACAGATTAAAAAAAAAAAGCCCTCCAAACTTAAGTTTCATTTTCTTACCTGGAAACTGGGTATGCAGCTGCTCTAGTAATTGATTGGATTTATCTATTTACCCTTCCTCCAAGTGCTGTGAGCAATTCACACTCTGGATCTTGGGGAGGCATAGGGAAGATATCCAGTTACTGAATGCCTTCCAGCAGCAGGCACAACACACCACTGTACCCATTTTGCTCGCACACCCAGTTCTCCACTAGCTGCCACCCTGTTCGCTTCCCTCAGGGAACAAGGGTGCCTTGGTACCCCGAGCATCTTTGCTATCGCTTATCACGGGATTGAACTACAAATGACTCTTTACTACTGAGAATTAGGTTTCATCCACACTAATTTTCCTCCATGTTTTCTAGGCACAGGCCTACCCTTTCCCAGTCCGTGTCTTAACACTTTTTTTGCCCCCTGAAAACCCACTCTTTAATGCTCTCAACAGTCTGCAGAAAAAGAAGTCCGTCTCTTGGTTGGAGCCCTGTACTGGCTGTTGCCTTCTGCCACCTTTCCAACGTGAGGGTTGTTGCTGTCTTTCTCAGGGGATGAGGGAAGGCATCAGGAAGCTGGCTTCCACTGGACCCTCTGAATGTTCTTTTTGGTCGCTTGTAAACACCTTGAAGGTTTTGCGAACAGGAGTCCTCAGAGGGCCTGGTTGATTTCCCTGGGTGAGCACCAGGTTGCTCACCCATCCTGAGCTGCAGTTGATGAGCCTAAAGTAAGGCAGTTTTATAGGTTCAGGTACTTGAAGAGTCCCAGGGCTTGTGACCCCACCCCTAGGGCCCACTTCCCAGATCATGAGCCTAGTAAGTGTGTAACTTTTAATACACATTCCTCCAAAAAGTAGATATTTATGAGTATATGATAATAACCTCTGCCCCAATGTGGTGTTAATGGCAATCTGTGACGACCACAGGAGGCATGAACTGCAACCTTACAATGACTCTTTAGATGTATTTTCCTATCAAAATATTTCACAATGCATTTCTGGGTTTTTGTAGGGATGTGCATTGACAGGCATAATTAGCTGGGAAGCGGTAATTACAGTAGCATTGCCTCTGCCTTGTCCCAAACATAAAATTAATGATTTTATGTAAAACTAATGATATACAGCCTTATATATGCCTCGTGTACTGTTGGGAGTAGATAGTTAATGGTTTTAAAAATATATAAACACATACCCCCAAACCCTTCTCTGATACTGAGGAGCTACATATGGCAGAGCTTTAAGACAGGCAAAGGCAAACTCGGTCCTCCAGATGTTTTGAGACTACAATTCCCATCATCCCTGACCATTGGTCCTGTTAGCTAGGGATGATGGGGGTTGTAGTCCCAGAACATCTGGAGGGCCCAGCCTATGCCTGCTTTAAGATAAAGGGCTGTACTTCTCAGGACATGCAATCAACTCAAAGATTCCACATGCAACAGCACACAGGAGTGAAGATCTGCACACTGTTCCATGTCGCACACGATCCTTGCATGTGCAAGTGCCTACACAAGGAATCCCATCTATTGTGAAAAGCGGTTGATGTGATGTTGGGAGCAGGAGCTTCTAATCAAAGTATTTGTGTGCTAGCATTAAAGATTATGCTTGTGGGGGGGGGGCAGGTGTACAATCCCTAGCTTGTTCCTGTGCCCTGCCACATAATGACTTTAATGCTCTGAACTATGTGAAGAGTAAGTTCACCCTCTTCCATATTTGCTTCGGTCCTCTCTGTATCTCTCTCTCTTTTACATTTCAGTAGCTACGCACCCCAGTTTTCACTCAGTATTGCCTAGCAATTTCAATTCACATGGTTGTGTTTTTTGTATTATTTTTTATATATATAAATCTGTCTTCATATTTGCAATATGCTGGTGTACACTTCAGAGTTGCCATGGGAATGGGGCTGAAAATAGCTTCCCATATCAAGCGATCGCTGTCTGGTCTGTAGCATTTAGAAGCACTTGCCAGCAGCCAGAAATGTGGAGTCGATTTGCGATGGCCAATCCCTATACAATGCTAAATAGATTTTTATATTTGTGAAGGATATGCCACTATGGGGAGGCCTTTTCGGTGGCATTCCCATGATGACTGTGATACTCACTCTGACACTTCAAACTCTGACACCTAGATGCACCCAAGAATATATGGTTTGACAGTCAAATATGTCTCTAATGTTTTATTTGCAATATCAGGCAATTTATTTTGTTGTTGTTGTATGTTCAACCCCACTCCCTGAGACTCGTGCTCAGATAGAGAGAAGTGAGTCAGATCTAGTGAACACTTAGATACCAAGGGAGTGGTTTCCCTAGCAACAGTAACAATGTGAAGTGCTCTTTAGAACTTCCCCTCTGTGTTCATGCCGGCTTTCTCATGTGACATTTGATGCAGTGCTGCAGAGAGCTTTTTTTGTCGAAGTTACGGATTCTTTTAAATAAGATTTTTGCACATTTGGCTTCTCTATTTCCACCTCCTCCCTGCCAATGACTTGCTTTTCAGTGACTGACAAGCTTCCTCCGCTTCCAAAGGACTGGCCTTTCCATTGGACAAATGGAGCATTTGTCCTGAGTGCTGCTAGGAGGAAGCAGAAGATTCTCAAATGGAAAAGGAAAGAATGAAGGGGAGTGAGGGGCAAGCAGCCCGAGAAGGAGGTGGAGGTGGATCACACAGGTGACAGGACATCCTGACCCTTGACCAACTGCCATAGTCAGTATATTTAAGAAACCATTACTACATCTGGGATGGCAGATATCTAGCATAATTCTGGTTAGTGAATTTGGCTCTCAGTAAGGTGGCGCTGCGGTCTAAACAACAGAGCCTAGAGCAGGCATCCCCAGACTTCGGCCCTCCAGATGTTTGGGACTACAATTCCCATCTTCCCTGACCACTGGTCCTGTTAGCTAGAGATCATGGGAGTTGTAGGCCAAAACATCTGGAGGGCCGCAGTTTGGGGATGCCTGGCCTAGAGCTTGCCGATCAGAAGGTTGGCGGTTCGAAACCCCGCGACGGGGTGAGCTCCTGTTGCTTGGTCCCAGCTCCTGCCAGCCTAGCAGTTTGAAAGCACATAAAAGTGCAAGTAGATAAATAGGTAAATGGCATTTCCGTGTGCTGCTCTGGTTTGCCAGAAGTGGCTTAGTCATGCTGGCCACATGACCCGGAAGCCGAATGTCGGCTCCCTTGGCCAGTAAAGTGAGATGAGTGCCGCAACCCCAGAGTCGTCCGCGACTGGACCTAATGGTCAGGGGTCCCTTTACCTTTATCTTTAAGGTCTGCTGTAATTGGCAGAAATCCATCTCAGCCTTACCTGAAGCTACTGAAGATTACACCTGAGACCTTTTACATGCAGATGATCTCATGGGAAGGGAAGCTTAGAAGGGGTATGGAAAACTACTCCTCATCTTCCTTTTGAGGTTATTTTAGGTTACGCAACCAGGAATGTTGTATCTAGTCCCACAAATATTAACTAGTTGCTTTTCTCTCTCTGTGTGTTAATGTCTCTGGAGCAAGGTATCAAATAGTGTGGTGTAGTGTCTAAAGTCTTTGGCTAGGACCTGAGACACCAGGGATTGAACCCCCACTCAGCCATGAAAATATCTGAGTGACCTTGGACCAGTTACTGCCTCTCAGCCTAACCTACCCAGTGAGAATAAAATGAATAGTGGGAGAACCATATATACCACCTTGAGCTCCTTGGAGGAAAAGTGGAATATAGATGTAATAAAAACAAATAAAAATATATCTAGTTACAGGCCACAGTGACCAATAATGATGTCTGGTGGGGGTACAGCTCTGTTTACACTGGCATTTCTTAATTGTAAACTTTCGAATGGTCACAAGGGGGGGGGGAATTAGTGACGGCTTTGCATGTCTGAAAATTGGCTTTTAGACTTTTACTCACGTGAACAGTTAATTTACTAGGACAATTTTATGAGGAGTTGTTGAACAATTATTATTCCCTCTTGCACTCTGCATCGTCTGTCTGACCTCTCACCAATCTTTTGCAAGTTTGTCACATTGCCCTCATTATAATGCAGATTCTTCTGTACAGCTCAGTGCTAAGTTTATCAAGTCACTTTGAGTGCCTCTTAGTTTTTCACAGCGCTGAAAGGAAACTTTCTAATAAGAGCCTTTGCAAAGCCTGCTCCTAATTAATCAAAGCTGTTTGGAAGGGAAGCTTATTTGCCAGCGGTTAACGCAGAGACATGAGCTATTGTGGGAACCTTGCTGATCCTCTGTTTTAACAAGGCAGATGCAGCTTAACATTGCTGTTGAACTGATGACCTATGGCTACGATGCCAAAGGAAACTGGGGAAAGCAAACAGTCAAGCCATTGGTCTGGAATTGCCTGCTCCTTTGCTGTTGTTTTCAACAATGAAGATTAGTGACACCTATGGGTAGCATAGGAGAGCAGCTGGGGGTTTTCTTAACTAAGGCTTGCCTTCAGATGCATATTTTTATATTTTAGCTAAAGCCAATGGTTTTAGTGCACTGATGGTGTATGTTTGAATTGAGCATAGATAACAGATTCCCAAACACCAAAATATAGCCGTAGAGACAACTTTCCAGGGACATGGAACAGGAATCAGAACACCACAGAAGAAGGATTGATCCAAAAATCATCTGACAGTCCCAAAGCCCCTGTTTTTTCTTCACTGCACAAAAAAGAGCATGCTCATATGTTTTCAGGAAATCACACGACAAAAAATAAATAAACCCGTTTCGTCTTCTTAGCCTAGTATTATTGCCCATGAGCCCAGGAAGGGGCTTTGCAGGTCAAAAGGGTTAGGGAATGCATGTAGAAGTGGTCTGAATTCTCAATATCTTCCATTAATGGTCACATCATTACAGTCTGTATTGGATATTCTATTGATTTTTTAAAAGAACAGGTTCTGACTGATAAAATGAATTCACTATGGTTGTTGTGAAGTAGATGTGAACAGGGCAAACCCCATTTACCCCAAGATTCTGAGGGTCAACAAAGGTAGAGCGAGCCCCCAAGTCAATTGTGTTTCAGAGTTAAGTCCTTATTTTCTCCCATATATGTAAACATCTATCATTCACTCATGGAGGAAAAGGGCACAATTGATGTCAGGACAAAATGTGCTCTTTAGTTTGGTTGATAGGGTGCTTCCTGACATCCTACTTTGTGCGTGCATATCTCTGTGTGTGGCATCCTAATACAGATAATAGAGAAATGAGCAATGTTTGACTCACAGGACCAAGTTAGGATTATGCTAATTCCTTGCTTGAAGGAAACAAGTCAATACCTGTTGATTTTGTCAGGCCTACAGGAAAGGGGGTGTTGCCAAGGTCTTTCTTTTTTGCTGAAAGCCATTTTATGAGCCCATTGGGTGGAAACATGAACAGGGTTGAAAACTGGAAATGAATAAATAGGTCACATAATGGAATGGTATCTTTATAGTTTTAGCATCAGAAGAACTAATGTAATCAAATAAGACAACAGGTATTATTTGACCCAATAAAGCACGGGTGTCAAACACAAGGCCCGGGGGCCAAATCCGGCCCGCCAGACCTCGTCATGTGGCCCGCCGAGCGCCCCAGCCAGCAGGACCCAGTAGTGGGACCTTGCTGCTGAAACGCCGTGCCAACAAAGCTGGGGCCGGGGAAATGCTTTTTGCCCCTGGGTTCCTTCGCGCTCTTTTCTGGCGCTGAATCAAGGCGGTGACCCCTCCTCCCTTTCTTTCTTCCTCTCTCTCGTTCTTATTCTTTCTTTCCCTCTCCTTCCTTCCTTCTTTATCTCTGTCTTCTCTCCCTCTTTCTTTTTCTTTCCTTCTTCATTCCTTCTTTCCTACTCTTCTTTCTCTCACCTCTTTCCTTCCTCTCTCCCTCCTGCTCCCTCTTTTCTTTCTTTATTCCTTCCTTACTTCCTTCCTTTCTTCCTTCCGTCCTTCCCAACTTTCTTCCTCTCCCTCATTCTTATTCTTTCTTTCCCTCTACTTCCTTCCTTCTTTCTCCCTTTCCGTCTTCTCTCCCTCTTTCTTTTTCTTTCCTTCTTTATTCCCTTCCTTATTTCCTACTCTTCTTTCTCTTCCCTCTTTCCTTCCTTCCTTCCTCTCTCCCTCCCACTCTTTCTTCCTTCCTTCCTTCCTTCCTTCCTCCCCTCCCTCTCCCTCTCCCTCTCCCTCTCCTCAGAAACATAGGATGCTGCTTTATACTTCTGGCCCTTAAACCCTGGAACCAGGAGAGCAGCTTCAGTGAGTCAACCTCAGCCAGTCCCTTTGGTGAAGGGTGGTGGCTCATTGGCAGAACATCTGTCCTGCATGCAGAAGGACCCCAGCATCTCCAGGTACTAGTAGCTCTGCAAAGGTCCTGCATGAAACCCTAGCGAGCCTCCACCACCCAGTGCAGTTACCAAAAATCATTTTTCAATAAGTTGTACAATAATTGTACATTTGAATATCTACTTGCCATTATTCTGACTATGTTTCTGCTTTCAGAGCTAGTTATTACTTACATTATTACAAAAAACAGTAATAATTGAATGCAGTGACAATAATTTATGAGAATAAAGAGTGGACACGTAGTCCTACAGATACAACCGGCCCTTTGAGGGTGACCAAACTGCTGATGCGGCCCCCGATGAATTTGAGTTTGACACCCCTGCAATAAAGTATAAATGATCTTGGCATGGCAATTCTGTGAATGGGTTGATGATTTCCAAGTCCACTGAGCCAAGTGCCTGGTTTAATAATAACCTACTTTAGCTAACAAACCACTCTTGTCGTGTGTACTGTATGTTTTTAACTGAACTTAGCACATGACTGCCTTGTAGCAAGGTACATTTTCCAGGCTTGAGTTCTAATTTACTGTTATTATGAACAGTAAGTGTTTTGTTGATCTATCCCAAGATACTTAGGTTATTTCTGAAATTATTAATCGGAGTGTCTTGTCTTCAGTCATGCAACATGAAAAAGCTTTAGTGCCAGTTCTTGCTCAGTGTTGGGTTAATGGGTTCACATACACTGTGAAGTCACTCTGTTCAAGGTTCTGACTTGACTCAATGTCAAGAAATGTACTAATACCTATTTGGTTATTGTAGGAATGTCAGGCACGGTAACTACTCTCTGATGAAGTAACAACTCGGATATGATGAAAAGGAAGTTAAATGATCATGCATCAACGATTTCTGGTTTCTTAAACTCTGCCCCACTTGTTATAAAACAAGAAGCTTAAAAGAAATTAGGGAAATTCTCTTGCTGTTATTTTTGAGTGCTCAGACTTCCCTTTAGTGGTTTGTGGAGTCACAAAGTAGCCGTCTGTCAAACTTGATGCCCTACTAATAGCTTATAGAATAGGCTAGGTTACTCCCACTACCCCCGCCCTAAGAGGAAGATGCCATTAATACTAAGAGGAAGCATTTTGTGGGGAAATTGATAAATGAATAAAAAGGAGAATTACGATTGCAATATGAGCAGTTTTCTTATTCCTTAGTCTGTTTTTTTAAAAACACTGCAAGGGAGTTACTCAACCAAATTTTGCTCAGAGTAGACTAAGTTAGGTCCATTAATTTCAGTGGGCCTACTTTGAGTACAACTTAGATGAATACTGCTCCCAAACCTCACTGCATTTTATCGCTAGGAATGTGCTAGCTGTGTAGCAGTGCTGCAAGCTCGTTTTTAAGATTTCATGGCTTCAAAGAGATTTTATAGATTAGTTTCTCTGTGCAAGTGGCCATTTGTTGCCTTGGATTGCAGTGTGAGTGATGGCAGAAACCCTCAATTCTTCACCAGTGTTCATTAATAGCATCCTGTTTTGCACTGATACAGTTTTTCTATTCTCATATAGGCTTTCATTTTATCTTATGAGATTTAGATTATGATAAATAGGCCCCCTCTGGCTATATTGGTTGCAGTAACATTATTAAGATAAAGGACTGTAAACCTTTGTTGGCTAGAATTTGCTGATGGTAGTAACTAAGTATGAGTCACTTTGTGTCAAATCCAATTTAGACCGTAATGGGCAGACAACAATTATCAATTTTATTGCTAATATTACCAGTGCTTCGTAGAAAGAAAGAAAGAAAGAAAGAAGAAACAGCTGCATGTTTGTTCTGTATTATTATTACTACTACTACCTTTCTTTCTGAAGATTATTTAGTAGCACTCTATGAAGGAGAAGCATTCTGGAGTCATTGTCTAAACTAAATGACTGCATTTCTATTTAACTCAGTGTGTATCCAGGGCCGGCTTACCCATAGGCGCTAGGGGTGCGGGGCACCCGGGCGCCGGGCTCTCAGGGTGTCAAGAGGCCCACCCAGCGCATGCATGCTGCTCACATGAGGCGCGGAGCTTCCCTCCCAAGCCTTTGCGGGAAATGCTCGCCTTCTGCAGCGGCACGGGAGAGAGTTGCATGCCCCCCCAAAGCTCAACAACTCTGAGCTGCCCCCCTAAAAAAGCTCAACAACTTTGCCCATTAGCAATTAACCTAATATGCTGTGTCCTAGTGTCTTTATTCATCACGGGGGGGAGGCCTTGGCGTCTTGATGCGCAAAAACCAATACCATGCAGTGTTCTGTTTTTTTGAAGGCTTCATCAGTGGGTGTTTGGTTGGCTCAGGGCCCTGTTATCAATCCCACCTTGGTACTCACCAGAGATTGCCATGACCATGGCCAGTCTAGGTTGATGAGGCACAAGGTGGAAGGTTATGCTGGGGTGGAAAAGCCCTCTCAACTAACTTCTGGTGAAGTAGCTATGGTGACATGGTATAACCGAAAGCTATTGTTAAGGCACATGCACGGCCTTGCCCCCACAATTGAGGGCACCATGGCTGTGCAACGTCAACACTTCATGCATGCACGCCCTCTGGTGTGCACACATGGTGTCAGCATGCAATAAAGCCTGTGAACATGATGTCAGCATGCCCTGCAGCATGCTTGCACCATCACTCATGCACGCCGTGGGGAGTTCTGACATCACTCACATTTGCCATGGGGCATGCTGACATGTCGTGTGAATGCGCCCCGACTTGTGCGTGTGATGTGAACACACTCTGCGGCATGCGTGCATGGCCACCACAAAACTTTGAGAGGGCCCAGCCACTTCACTGAATTGTTTTGGGGGATCCGCTCCCCCCCGTTACTTGGTGTGCCTGTGGTTACAAGGTATGTTTCTGAAGTGTGTGTGTGTGATAGATGCACATTAATATCAGTAATGCAGGCACAACAGTCCCATTTTTTAGGAAGCAGAGAGCTGTAGTTGAAGGAGAATGTTCACATAATGGGCATTGATTTGTTGGAAGAAAGTGAAAGGCCAACAAATTGTTAATAATTCATGTTAATGCATTGGAAATAGAGTCTCAGAAAGGGTCACAGAAAGTTCATTATACTGCCTATCTTCCTTTTGATTATTAGTGCCCTGTTTCAGCAAGAAGATGAATTTGGAGGCCTCATAATGCTTACTTTTTGTGAAATATGGGTACTCTTGGAGGGTGTGCAGGGTGAATATTCAATCATATGATTTTCGCACTGTGCAGTTGCATAGTAGTGCTGGAACTTCACTGCATACCTCTGCTGATCATGCAGTTCAGCTCTGAGACAGAAGGAAGTGAAAGCTTCCTGGAGAAGCAATGATTTGGTATTAGAAATGCTTGACACCGGCTTCATTGCATTGCCACTTGTGCCTTCTCATCAGCCAGCTACCCTCAGTAAGGGTGCTGCTGGAAACTGGTTCACCTTGAACTTAAAAGACCTCTGGAGAGCACAGATTTGGCATGGAAATGAGATTCTCTTTGCGAAGGGGTGTGAACACTGAAGAGCGGAATTAGTATCCTGTAGAATACTTCAGATAGGGAACGGCTCAACTTTATGGGCTGAATTCCTATGGGTTGAATTCCTACTTGCAGAAAGCCCCCTAGGAGGGGAAGTTGAGGTACTTCCTGTACTGTTGTCTCTTGTTGATCCATTTTTGGCTAGTTTAATAAACCCAAGGGTTACACACATACTGGTTAACCCAAATTTACAGGTGAAATGCATAGAGACCAGTGTTATTTGAAGCAAGGGGCGTAGCCATGTGTGTGTGTGTGCCAGGACAGCTATAGCCCCTGGCGCACAATTTTTAGGGTGTGTGTGTGAGCCAAGCACCCCTCAACATGGATCCCTGTTCCATCCTGCCTGCTGCCGGGGGATCTCTGGGCCCTGGAGCCTAGCCTGGCCTCACCACTGCATCTCCCAGCCCCCTGGCTGAATGGCTGCATGGCCAGTGTAAGCGGGGCTTTCCCCACCAAGGGCTGCACCAGCCGGCCAGGCTCCTCCCTGCATGGGTGGCAGGGGTGCAGCACAGCCCTGCTTGGCTCCGAGGGCTAAGGCTGGGATGATGTGTGGGTTCTGCGCATATGCTTGTTATGAGGGTTGTCCTGGCGCTGTGGCTTCTGTTGACCCTCTGTGCTCCGTGCCCCACCTCCGCCCTGCATGCGCAGACATGCACACATATCCTGGGCACCAGAAAAGGACATAACACCACTGATTTGAAGGGTAACATTTTGTGGGCTGTGCAAATCAAAGTGAACACAAACAGCTGCAAAACCCACAGCAGGCTCCAGTGTGGCAAAGCACACACTTTACAAGTTGAATTGGTGGTGATGTTAAGACGGAGTGTGTGCGCATGAGTGTGGTTGCGCATGGATGTGTGGGGTGCTTATGGCAGCTTCTCCAGTTTTAAATGTGCTTTCAGGCCCCAAACGATTGGCAGCCCTGATGGAAGCTCACCCAATGTCAGTGGTGTGAACAGTGATTTCCTGTGATTCATCTCCTAGCATCTGGTACCCGAGGGACACATTGGCTCTGAATATGAAACACATGCTAGTGTGATTGTAGGTTTATTCAGGTGTTCCAAGCATACATGAGAGGATGAAGTGTAGAGGGGAGACATGGTGTATGCACCAGTCTTGCCCACAACCCCAACCTTCACATATTGAGGCTGTAGACCTGCAGGGAGATTCTGTGTTCTGCCAAACATTCACATCACCCTTCAGACTGCCTCTCTCAATGTATGAAAATCAAGGATGGAGCTGGTAGGGACAGGAACATGTGGTCTTCCTTCCATAATTTCTTCCCCCAGGTTTTATTTGAACACACAAATAAGGCTGTAATTGCTGGGCAACCTGGAATAAAAATTGTGAAGAAATGAAATTTGGGATTCTTTCTAAGGGTTCATTCTAATGTAACTGATTGCTGTCAATATAGTCATCACATATTGCTGGAGAGTAGGACTTTAGTACTGGGACCAATTTAATAACCTGTAGTGTTAGTGCTGTGCTTTTTACTGAAAAAATACCCACCCACTAGATTGAAAATTGTGTTTTGGAAGTTTTGGTGATGTGTGTTGGCAGTGTGATTTCTGAATTTTTTAATACCCGAGTTTGCAGGTTTTTTTTGCATGGGTAGCAAACAGGTTTCTTGCAGCTCTTTCACTAATGTGGACAGAATGATCTCGAGTCTATCAACTAGGCTTTGGGAATGTGTGTGTGTGTGTGTGTGTGAGAGAGAGAGAGAGAGAGAGAGAGAGAGAGAGAGAGAGAGAGAGAGAGAGAGAGCGCACTATTTCGGTAACATGCCAACAGTGACTTGGTCAAATAACAACAGAAACAGAATTATAACATTTCATTGGTTTCTAAATTAACAAATTTGATATATGACGGAAGACAATAGATTGAGATTGATGGAAAACCAATTGCTCATTACAAAAATATTTGAAGCAAGAAATAACAGATGAGTTCTGACCCTTTCTCACACTTTGCTGTATGGGAAGTATCTAGTAAAGAAAGCTGAACTTTAGTCTGTTTTCATACTGATTATGGATTCATATTCGTTTTGGGTAAATCAAATGTAAATCCAAATCCCTGCACAGAGTAGCAGTGATGTTCTCTGAAGGTAAAAGTGATTACCACATAAATGGATTTTAATGCTTCTTTTGATTAGGTTCTATACTCTTTTTATTTAGCTCATCATGAGCATGTTAGTTCTGTTCCACTGAAATAGTCGTTCTCAATCATACAGAGTAAATGTTGTTGTTTTTATGCTGACAATAACTTGGTGTGATGAACAAGAAACCTGAAGCAAAACAAGATTGCTACAATAATGTCTACTTGAGAACGAAGTGAGTTTGCTGATTTAATATTGATTAATTTAACAGTAGCATTTAAGTATGTGCTTGGGAGCATAGCTGGGCAGAGGGATGCTAAAACCATGGGCTTCACTGATAACATCAGTTTTGAAAATCAAGTCATAGATGAACCAAAAGAAGCATCCTGCAATTGGTCAATCACTTGAATACAGAAGCCCCATTTTTAAGGATGATGTTGGGCCACTGTGAAACAATATCTTTTGTTGAGATCAAAGTTACACATGTTTCATAGCACAGAATGCTGTTGTGATCTCAACCTCATATTTCTGTTATAGAATTCACTATGTACGGTATCCTACTAAATGCAAGATTTGGGTTTCGTGGATACATAATATTTTCTGCTCTTGTAGCTGTGGTTAGAGACCCACACCTTGGGGCTTCCACCTCCGCCTTGCAATTAAGTCTTCCTTTTTTCATTCATTATCCTGATATAACCAATTTCATTGCTGAAGTTGCTGAAGTCTGTAGTTGTGAATTGGCAGTGGCTAGCATCCATCAGCAACAATGCATGCTTTTCTATGCATTTCCAGACAAAACATGCACTTTTGTAACCCCCAAATGTGCATTTTTGTACCCTTTTTTATTAAGCTGAAAGTGGATCACAAAATTTGGAGAAGTACACAGTCTGACAATTAATTCTGTTCCGATCGGCACATAAATCCAGGAGCTGCACATTAGGTCTCTGGTGCAGACTGAACAAAATTCTCCTCTGTTCCTAGTTGAAATTGGGACAGAAATTGCACCCCTTCCTGTGCTTCAGATAATTCTCTTTACCTTGAACTTGTACATTTCAAGGGCTTGTACCAGAACTAACTGTTGCAATGGATTTTCCTTTTAAATGTGTGGTTTGAATGAGCAACTGTAAATTTCTGGATTTATTATAATATATTTAAAAAACCCATCTCACTAGCATTTAACAATGTCTTCAGGCTCATTTGTCTCAGATTACGTTGTTTCAACATCTGGTGCAATCTGAATGTTATATGGAAACCTAGATAATGAATACTGATCTCTCCAATTCTGTCCTAATGCTCCGTACCGTTCAGCTGTTAATCCTTTACATTTTTCCTCCTGGGTGCACCCATTTGCACCAAATCATTTAATGGAAACGTGGGATAATCCAGTCGGTTTACTGAGCCATCTTTAAGCATTATTGCTCTTGAGCAATTACACTATTAATGTTTTACACTGAAGAGGCTAATTGATTTCCTAACTTGTTAAAGAGTTGCCACTGTCTTCCCCCTAGTCCTATTCCATTGGTGTTAAAATCTGTTTAACATGCAGAACTGTAGCAACGGCCACACACCCTCAATTTTGGACGTAACTTGGCACCTCTGTCCAGGACAAACCTTTGGAGGAGAGGAAGAAACGGACTACATTACACTTGAATTTCCTATAGTACTTTATGTGTGCAAAGTTCTGTACAAACCCTTATTTTACCACAATGTTCCTCTGAAGGCAAGGGTTGCACTGTTAACCCTACTGATGTTTGCAAAAATCAGTAGGATTAACAGTGCAATCCTATGCATGTCAATTCAAAGTTCAATGGGGATTACTCCCAGGTAAATGTGTACAGAATTGCAGCCTTAGATAAACTGCCAGTAGGCATCAGTTCAGTCAAGAAACTTGGCCATCGCTGCACTGCCTTTAATCTTTGGCTATAAAAAACATGGTTCCGAATTGTACTTAGAAGCTGTTCTTTCTTCCACCTCAGTCCATTGTGTTTTAAACAAGGGGTAGTTTAGAAAGTGGCTTTCCATTTTTTGGCTAGCATTAAATGTCCGCTGTAGAAATAAAATGAGATGCAAGTGAGTGGCGTCTGTGACGAGAGCTGGATTGAACAAAGATATGGATCTCTTAACAAACAGTAGAAGATGCCAGTCTGTAAAGTGTGAAGAGTGATCTGTCTAGCTGTCTGTCTTTTAGATAAACAGATGACTTCATTAGCCAACACTGTCATTTCTAGCATTTCAGGGAGCTATTAAAAATCCACTTTAAAGTTTAGTAGGAGAAAAATATTCTCATTATCTCTGAAAAATCCAGACATCACACAAAAACACAAGATTAACCTTACATACCCTGCCCTTATTTAAGCATGTAGCAAGATCATTATATGACACTTTCTATGTACTTACATTTTAATGAGAATTTTGGAATAATGCTAGCTTAATGCAAAATGGTTTCTGTCAGGGATTTACAGCATGCATAATTTTGCGATGTTTGTGAATCTGCTACAGCAATAATGATCCTTTGCAAATCCCTGGAATTCACTTACAGACCGAAAGGAGAGGCGGCCAAACTACAAGTATTATCCTTATTATTGGGATGTGTGAAGGGCAGCTAACCAGCTGGAAAATTACCAGCTTGGAAGGTTCAAGGCTCTATGTTCTGCTTTGCCATGACTGAGCGATGTTGATGAAAGGATGTTTTCCCCAAGCATTTCCAAGCACCTTATGTTTTTAATATATGATTCTGTATGTGTGCAGAATCCATATGCATGTAACCTGGGGGGTGGGGAGATAAACCTGGAAACGCGTGTGTATCTGTGGCTCTGAGAGAATTTCAATTTTCTGCCATGCCTGGTCAGGGCCTCCCACCTACTTCAATGTGAGTGGCAGGCCAAAGTGTGGTATAGTGGTTAGAGTATCGGTTTAGGATCTGGAGATAAGGTTCTAATCCCTACTCAGCCATGAAGCTTTGGCCAGCCACTCTCCTTCAGCCTAACCTACCTCACAGGGCTGTTGTGAATATAAAACGAGGGAGGACCATGGCAAGCAAAGCTATAAGATAATTCCAAATACGTTAGCTTGTCAAAAATTTGCACATTTGCAGATACGTGTCCCAAACTCTTGGTAGCAGTTGTTGAGGCAGAAATATTTGCAGAAATGATTGGGTCTGGTGTGGGTGGTGATAATGTAAGATGAATAATGTTGTCAGAAGCCGAACTGCAGCAGAACATCACTGCATGCAACGAATACATGGTGCCTGCTTAACACTCCTATTTGGGATGCTTTCCTGGAGCTGCAAATTTCTGCTTTTTCCTTTGGGGAAATAGAAATCATGGATATTTGTTGCATCTCTATATTTCCTATTGCTCATAATTACTTAAATTAATATATTTCCCCCATCATGATCCAGCTCAATGCCTTATCCACCAAAGTTGTGATGGTTACTATGAGGAAAGCGAAAACCCACAAGCTGGCCAATTTGCTTCAGGAGAAAATTCCTCCCTGGCTTTGAATACAGTGGCCAAGTAAACCATAGGAAGGTCCATATGCCACTTGTCCACTCCCTCTCTCAAAAAGGGGCCCCTAGCAGACTGGGTGGGTAGGTGGAAAATCCAATGACAAACAGCCAAGAAGATGGTTTGCACCAGGCCAGGGTCCATGGTTTACACTGATCAGCCTTGCCTGCTCTCACCTGAGAGGCTGTTGCAGCTGGAGGTGGGTGGCAGCAGGTGACAATCTCCTCTCCTTGCAGCGCTGGGAGACAGCAGCCTCCCCGGACCCACTGTGGCTGAGCCATGTGGCAAATGTCACCCACCCGGAAGCCTGGGTGAGCGGTTACTCTCTGTTCACCTTTTGTCTTTCTGCTTCAGTTCTTTTCTCGGGCTCTTTCCTTCAGTTTTCTCTCTCTCACTTCACCCTCATCCTGTTCCAGCCAACCCACCTTTTCTAGACTGTTTTCCTTCTCCAGATCTGCTGCCTCTTTAGGTACTTTCTTCTTCCTTTCCAAGGTCCTTCTGCCTGCTCTGATACTCTCTAGGATCTAATTAGCTAATCAGGGCGGTGAAAGACCTTTGACCTGGTGCATCCTTCTATGACGTTTAGGGCAGTTCAACCAATCACTGCCTGCGGCTTGACCACCAATACCACAGTATTTTAGCACAATACAATATAGACAAAGGGGGCAAAGAAAGACCTACAGCACCCATAACTGAATCCCCTCCTTCTTGAATGCTTTGATTGGAAATCTTGCCCATTGACTCATTAAATTTCACAACCATATGGCAGTGATAAAGCATAACAAATAGCATAGAAATGAACACATACAAAAGCAGTAATTCAAATAAGGAGATAGTGCTGAAGTCATAAATTGTAATAGCAGAAAACATCAACAAAGCTGCTATGGTGAATTACCGACTTGTGTTTCCCTTTCAGTATATTTTTGACATGCCTTCATATATAACCAATTTATTCTATTCAGGGTATGGGGGAATTTGGAATGCATTTTATATATGTTAAACATAGTTGTGCAGGGAAACATGTATAATCCGAGTAAAAGCAGATGTTCTTGGAAACTGATTTGCTGTGCCAAGAGGAATCATTTAAAAAAGTTGCCGTATGCTAAGTTAGCAGTAATAATATGCAGAACATTTTACATTCTGTGGCATCTGACAAAAGCTGACACAGAAGAATTCAGTGGGGGTGTAGGATCAACGCATACAAAATGTATCCACATTGAAGCTATTGTTTTGACCTGTTCTGTGTTAATGAGTCTAGCACAGAAACAGACAACAGGTGTGTGTGGTCTGTCTGTGTGTGTCAGACTAGCCCTAGATGCTTCCCATATGCCCCCACCCTACCCCAAATGAAGGTTTTGATGCAAACGACCAGCAACGTTTTCTTGCAAGGCACAGTCAAAGGGCTCTTTAACTCCCTCAAGTGTTCACCAACGGATTTCACAGAGCCTTGCCTTTATTATGTTTTTGTGACACTCACTTCAACGTATAGGCAACGTGTGTAACCTGCTCTCCCCTTGTGATCATCTTCTCCTGTTAAGGTCACATTTTGGTAGAACACGAGGCTGCGACCTTCCTAAAGGCAGAAAACGTAGGACTATAAATTCCTATGCATTTCCCTTCTTGTGGCAGTCTACATAATTCCACAAGTTAGTTTCACTTTTGGAAGGTTGATTTTAGCAAAGCTCGGAAGTGCAATCCCAGCATTCTGAAACTGAAAGAGAATAATCTCCACAAAGATGAATAGGTTTTCGATGTTACCGAAATTCATACAGCATAATCCATCTTCTCTTGAAGTGTGTGTGTGTGTTCCCTGTATCACACCCTGCTTGCCTTGCAATCTTCAGAAGATGGAAACTCTGCAGGCATATTATGAATACCTTGCTTTTAAAAATAGCCACAAAGCTAATATTGACGTACTTTCCGCTTTACAGAATAAACTCAGTTCTCAACATTCCGCCACTCTCTAGTGCAGGGGTGTCAAACTCAAATTCATCGGGGGCCGCATCAGCAGTTTGGTCACCCTCAAAGGGCCGGTTGTGTCTGTAGGACTATGTGTCCACTCTTTATTATCATAAATTATTGTCACTGCATTCAATTATTACTGTTTTTTGTAATAATGTAAGCTCATTCCCGCCCCCACGCAGATCACATTCCTGCGTTGTGGCACGTGTGTGGGGGAGGGGATGTAAACGAGGGAAATTTGAACAAAAGGTGGGGATTGACGGCTTCCGGGGGGGGGGGGCTCAACTAAACCTTTGGCAGGAAGGAGAAAGCCACTGCTGGGATTAAAAACCTGCAGATGGAAAGAGGGCTTCCCTCTCCCGCCCTGCGCACACCCAAACCCCGCTAGGCAGGATGCCACACGCTGCAACCCACCCCATGCTTTGGAGAGGGGCAGGAACATGCGGTGCAGCGCCAACTCCCTGCTTTGCTTTTGCATCCTCCCTCCTCAGCGCCAGAGTCCCTTCCCCTCGCGCTGAGGGAGGGCAGCGGATTTCCCGAGGAGGAAGGCAGCGGCAGCCCCAGCGGACGTGCATCTTCGCCTCAGAGCTGCTCTGTAGGGCTTTCCTACCTCCTCGGCGGGCTTCCTCCTCCTCCTCCTCCTCCTCCTGCATCTCACTTCCCCATCTGGCCGCTGTGCCACCGCCTCCCTCAGCCTCATTCGAAATTGAAATCCCCTGGCCAAGGCCGTCAGCGTGGCTCCAGCGCCCCGGCCTCCGCCTGCAGCCCCGCCCCCGGTTTTGACCCTCGGCCAATCGCAGGCTCCATAACTACTGTCAGCGGCTAGTGTCGGCGGCGGCTACGCGGGCCACATGATGAGGTCTGGCGGGCCGGATTAGGCCCCCGGGCCTTGTGTTTGACACCCATGCTCTAGTGTGATTAAAAAAGAGTTTGCAAAAGAGTTTCATCACAGCCTGATTTCTTCATACCATGAGAAGGTCAAATCCTTCTTGCTGCCTCACAGAAGAGTCATATAGTTCCTCTATTCCTACCAACTTCACTAGATCCAGGCATTCTTCATATCTATATATCTAGCTATATCATGGGTGCCAACTTGAATAAAATATTGGGGGGCCCAGGTAAGCCCCACCCTACATAATTGATCACAAGACATGATGTACGCACAGCGTTTGAATGGCAATGCCTATCAACCCCTCAACTATTTTAGGGGGGCTAAAGTGTCATTGGCTCCATGGAGTGGGCTCCTATTATCTATATTGATATGTTTTGTAACTGTGAACAGCTATCTTACACTTACAAGGAAGTGCAGCCAAGGTGGTCATGGCATTTTCAGAAAGCATGGACACCCTGGAAGGCTGCAAAATGCCGACAGCTAGATAGATGATTTGTTGAATGAAAGGACAAACTCCCTGCCCACCTCCAAAGGTAAATGCAACAACGCCCCCTGCACCCCAGCCATGAGAATTGCAGCAAAATTTTCTCTTCTATTTGATAATTTTTGAATGTATTTTCTTTCCTCATTAATTGATGGGGACTTGTAAAACCCCAGGAGAAGTGTTTGGCACAGAACGACCTCTACTTTTTCTTCTTCTAGCGCAGGCTTCCTCAACCTCGGCCCTCCAGATGTTTTGAGACTACAATTCCCATCATCCCTGACCACTGGTCCTGCTAGCTAGGGATCATGGGAGTTGCAGGCCAAAAACATCTGGAAGGCCAAGGTTGAGGAAGCCTGTTCCAGCACCTGTGAGCTACCTTTGAAGAGCTCGAGGCTTGCAGGCGGTTCCTCAATCACAGGGCAATGCTCCACCGCCTCTGAGAATGTAAATTAGAGTGGAAACCTGAAACCACTTACTATGCGATAGCTGCTTAAAATGGCCCACTCAGTATTTTTGGATGAGTCATAGATGATTTGTTTTATGAAGTATCTCATGCGTATAATAACTAACTAACTAAAGGGAAGAAGTGGTTGCCTGTAGATGTTGGCCACTGTGATGTCATGAACTGACAGGACAATGGAGAGGAGGAAGGCCAATCACCAGACCAGCAGGACCCATCACCAGAGCCAGAAGGACCCCAGTCTCCACAAACACAGTGGGCTCAGAGATGTAGGGAACAGTGGAAGGGGCGCTCTAGGTGGCTGAGCTAGACAAGGGCCCACAGCCCAGCTCCCTAGCTGGCCAGGTGGGGCTTGCTAGCTCTGGGAGAAGGTATGTGACTCCTCAGGTGGAGTAGGCTTGGAACAGGTGAGGGTCACCTGCCTCATCAAGCCCAGATTCTGCAGTATAAAAGGGCAGCAGAGCTGAGGTGTTGTATCTGCTCAACTGCCCATGTTGATGGACCTTGACTTGGAGGCTCCTGGACCTCCACACAACTGTGCTTCGTTTTTGGACTTTGAACACAAGGAATTGACCCTCGACTGTGGGCTTGACATACTGACTTGCCACCAGGTAGGCCAGGGGTGCAAGACATGTAATGACCCTTGGGTGTGGTTAATGTGGGTGTGTGGCATACCTGACAAGTGCCTTGAAAGAAACAGCACATCCTGTTGTTGTTTTTGTGTGGGAGATTGTGGTGGCCATTTTTTGGTGCTCTGCTCTCGCACTGCACTCTTCACACACACACACACACACACACGTGGTTT
Source organism: Zootoca vivipara (assembly GCF_965207765.1). Classification (NCBI taxonomy): domain Eukaryota; kingdom Metazoa; phylum Chordata; class Lepidosauria; order Squamata; family Lacertidae; genus Zootoca; species Zootoca vivipara. The sequence continues at coordinate 17,725,840 of NC_142588.1, forward strand.
TTTGGTGGCGCACAATATGTTGCCCCGAAAAAGAGCTTTTTGTGGCGAGTGTGAAGTGTAGGTCACAAGTTTTGCCCAGGAGCACTTCCTGGAAGATGTTTAAGGTCTGAAAAAGTTGGGTGGTATGGTGTAGTTGTTCCATGACATAGTCTTTATAATTTGCAGGCCTTCTCAGTTTAGCCACACAGTGTGTGAGAGACATGGGTATGGATCAGGCAACCCCAAACTTCGGCCCTCCAGATGTTTTGGACTACAATTCCCATCTTCCCTGACCACTGGTCCTGTTAGCTAGGGATCATGGGAGTTGTAGGCCAAAACATCTGGAGGGCTGCAGTTTGGGGATGCCTGGTATGGATAATGGGGGTGACATGCTACAATCCAGTCAGAAGGAAAGCTAACGTTTGGGCAGCCTGTACCATTTATACAAATTAAGTAGATTGATACCATTTCTATCACTTTGCATAAGTTGTTTGCCTCTGCTAATCATTCAAAAAGCTGAAGGCCTGGGCCTTGACAACTGGGAATCCCTTCATTTATTTAAGAAATGTACGCCTGCCTCCAACTACAGTATGTGTCTCAATGCATCCTATGGGAAAAAAGCAAATGTATAACATACAAAATGTAAAGTGTAGATTGAAACATCAGAAAGCAGAACATTCGAACAACATTTATGGCATAAAGGCAACTCCAACCATATGGGTTAGATTTTATTTTATTTTGTTTTTTAAAAATACAATTCTCAGGAAGCTGAGTTTTTCAGCCTGCACACACCTATGTAATTCTGGCATATTCATACAGAGCAATGGTTACCACACACCCTCCAGAAAGTCTTCAGCCATGGAAATCTGCATTTGGTGATGAGGGCATGATAATAGTTGGCTCAATGTGTAACTGGAGTTTACATATATAGTCATACCTCAGTTTGCAACTGCAATCCATTCCGCAGAGCTGGTCGCTCCCCGATGCACGCTTCTACGCGGTGCTAATAGAGCGCTTCTGCGCACGTGCATGCTGCGCAGATCGCTTCTGCATATCTGAGCGCCGCGGAACCCAGATGTAAACACTTCCAGGGCCGCGGTGGTCGGAAACCGAAGCGGTCGCAAACGGAGGCGGTCGCAAACCGAGGTACCGTATGACTGTAATGTTCCTGACTCCATGCAGTCAGAGCTACTGTCTAACGGTCCTAGTAGAAGGTATATGGGAGATCTGTGGACCTGACATTCTCATCATTTGTATCCATGCATATATATGAATGTGGTGTACAGGGGGAAGGGGATAGCAGTCACTACCCCCAAACAGAGTTTCAATTATGAGGAATGAGCCATTTTAAGACACCCATGATATCTCCCCCCCAAAAGCAAAATGGGGAGACGGCAAATCGGGGCAACTGGAGTGTATGCAACAGTGGAATAATTTTTGTTTGTTTCCTGTAGGTTTGTTTTTTAAAATAAATATATTTAGGGTTTTGGTCCTGTCTGCTTATAAGAGTTGGTTGTGTGGTGTGTTCCCTCCCCCCACCTTCTGTTAAAGCAGATTGTGTTGCTACATAGATTTCAACACCCCTCCCCAATCTTGCTTTACTAAAGAGCTTTTAAAAATGCTTCATTCAGTTTACAGCAGGGGGAGGAAAACACAGAAAGAAGTGAAGTGTGTGCTAAACATTATTTTATCAACTGTGTGGCATTGTCTTAGTCTGAAAGGGTCGGGTATCCTCTGAGTTGCCATGGTGAGAGAGAAAAATGGCTCAAACAAATTCCTGTGGAGAGCACCTTTTTTGATAAAGTGAAAATCATCGTTCAATAGGCCCCTGTGCTTAATAACTCATGAAAACATTTGTGGGCATTTTCAAAGGCTAGGGTGATGTTTTCACAATGGTTTGTCTTATTTCATTGAACTGGTTGCACGCACAGCTGAAAAGCAGAAGCTGTAATAATTTGATTTCCTCCCTCTCTGTGTAAATGTGGGTGAGGGCACTGGACCTTGGTAAGATTGGATCCTCATGGGGGGGAGGGGCCATCATTCAGTGACTGAGCGCATGTTTTGCATACCGAAAGTCCCCGATTCAACCCACAACACTGAAAGGACTAAAGGGAGCAGGCCTCACAAGAATCTTTGCATGAGATCTTGGAAGATTCGCTGTCAGCCAGCTAGTGTAAGACACACCACTATGGACAGCCCCAAAGTCTGACCTGCAGTAGGAAACCATACTTGTGGCTACATAGTTATTGAAGAAGCAATAGGATTTTCCAGGTTGAACAAAATTCCACACAAAACTTTGGACTTCCATATCCTGCAATTCTTAGCACAATGGGTCAGTGTTCTGGCTGTTAGCCAGTAGGTTGGTGGTTTGACCCCACCCAGGGAAGGCTGTGAATAGGGGCTGGACTAGATGACCCATGGGGTCCCTCCCAACTACAACGCAGGTGGTGCTGTGGTCTAAACCACTGAGCCTCTTGGGCTTGCCAATCAGAAGGTCAGTGGTTTGAACCCCCATGATGGGGTAAGCTCCCATTACTCTGTCCCTGCTCCTGCCAACCTAGCAGTTCAAAAGCACGCCAGTGTAAGTAGAAAAATAGGAACCGCTGTGGCGGGAAGTTATACAGCGTTTGTGCACTCTGGTTCTCATCATGGTGTTCCGTTGCGCCAGAAGCGGTTTAGTTATGCTGGCCACATGACCCAGAAAGCTGACTGTGGATAAACGCCAGCTCCCTCGGCCTGAAAGCAAGATGAGCGGCGCAACCCCATAGTCGCCTTTGACTGGACTTAACCACCCCAACTCTACAATTCTGTGATTTCTGAGGTGAAACAAAGACATATTTGTGTGGAGATTCTTGAAGAATTTATGGGGTGGGGGCGGTCTGCATTCTGGTGTGAACTTGGCATCCAGATTCATGTACAGATTTCTCTGGAGTAAAGCTCGGGAATTCTACAAGGTAAATGGTTTGCAATTTCATTTGCAATTGTAGCTCCTTGGAGCAGCTAGGAAGCACAGCAAGTGGACCCATGGGGACATAAATCTTATTTTTTTGCTGTGTCATTTCCCTGAACTGATTTATTTATTATTCTTATTTATTATTGAATTTATATCCCAACATTCCTCCCAAAGGAACCCAGGGCAGCAAACGGCAAGTGATAAAACAACGCAAAACATATTTAGAACAATTCCAGTGCAGGTGTAGTCCAGGGAAGATCTCAACTTAAAAGTCTTGTTGGAAGAACTCTGTCACGCTGCACGTAGTCCAACTATGGAACACTCTCCCAGGAGACCGTGATGGCCACAAACTTGAATGGCTTTAAAAAGAGGATGAGACAAATGCATGGAGGAGAGGGCTATCAATGGCTACTGGCTGTGATGACTATGCTCTACCTCCACAGTTGGAGATAGCAATGTTCCCAATGACCAGTTGCTGGAAACCACAGGGAGGGGAGAGGGCTCTTGTGCTTTTGTTCTGTGTTCTGGTTTCCCAGAGGCATCTGGGTGGCTACTGTGAGGATGCCGGACTAGATGGGTCAGGCTGTTCTTATGGTCTTATGTTAAGAGGAAGGTCTTCAGTAGACATCAACAGTTAGCAGAGAGATGGTACCTCTCTAATGTTCAAGAGGAGGGAATCCCAAAGAGTAGGTGCCACAACACCAAAGGCCCAATTCCTGCATTGTAAGGAACAGACATTCTGATGAGATGGTATCTGCAGGAGTTCCTCACCTGCAGCATGTAGTGGTTGATTGGGTTATATAAGGGGTGAAATGATATTTCACGTATCCTGGTCCCAGGCAGTATGGGATTTTAGACACCAAAGCCAGTACCTTGAACCTTGCTCAGTAGCTAAGTTGCCATGTCATCATCATGCACTATTTCCTTCAGGGACATCTTTTGATACATTTTCAATGTCTGTAGCTGATATTCGAAATTGCAACTATTTCCCTTAAAAGAAATGGATGAAGCCTTTGAACACTTTGTAAACTTGTACATACTTTTGTGTACATAAAATTTTGTGTGTTTCTTCAAAAAACACCACACTGCGCATATGTGAAACTGGAATGGAACACACTTTCTGTTGGTCACTTTAAACATCACCACAAACTGAATTAAGATTGATTTGTGCATTGTTTTGTGTCCTTGTGTTACCCTAATTCTCGCATCAAAAATCTCTTCCCAAGCATGTTACCAAACACTAAGAGTTCTGCTAGACTTTTGCCCTGCTTGCCTATTAGTCAGTACAAAATGTTCTTCATTGGTCTCCATGAAACCTTGTCACACTGATTATGAAAAAAGAAAAGAGGATGCTCAGCCCAGCCACAATTTGTGGGCCCCTGAGCTGAGTTGCACACTATTTTTAAAACTGGTTTTTATGGAGACATCACCAAAGTTTCCTTAGAAGGTGGAACAGGGGCATGACATTCCAAGGACTGTTGCCAGAAAACCAGGACTGCTTCTGGTAAATCAGGACAACTGGAGCACATGCAGAGCTCAAGTGTGTTTGCTTATTCAGATGATTTGGTGAAAGCATTTGAGAATGAGAGAGGGGGATTCTGTTATCTTGGATGGTTTATCTAAGCATCTTGCTTTCCTTTCTAGGGTATTAGAGCTAAGAGGGTGACAACGTCTAGATCTCCATTGATAGGCACCAGTGCCTGCAGTCATGACACTTTGATGCAGCACCATCTTGTGAACACAATCTGCTGCAATCTGATAAATTTAGAAAGGATTTTTTTCTTAGCAGGCAGAACTTGGCAGAACTCTCTCCCCCTAATCCTACAGACTGAACAGCCTCTGCCGAGCTTCTTCCTAATATGATGGTACAGTGGTACCTTGGTTCTTGAACTTAATCAGTTCCAGGACTCTATTTGACTCCCGAAACCATTTGAAAACCAAGGTGCGGCTTCCAGTTGGCTGCAGGAGCTTCCTGCAGTCAAGCAGAAGCCGCGCCGGACATTCGGCTTTCGAAAAACGTTAGCAAACTGGAATGCTTACTTCCGGGTTTGCGGCATTCGAGAGCCAAAATATATAAGTACCAAGGTGCAACTGTACTTGGGATGGGGCAAGGTTCCAGGCATGTAGGAATTTGATATGGAATTAGGAATGTGAGGATTTTCCATTTTACTGGCTATTATGACATTAATTTGCTCTGCCCTGCATCCTGAATTCCATTTTAACTAAGTATCCACACTTCTTTTTGGTTCCCTGAGTTCATTTATACCTTTCCCTCTGCTCCACTACAGATGCACATGTGTAACTTGGTCAAATCACTGTAAAAAAATGATAAATGGTAATGCGGCTGAGTGCATCAAGGTGGTTTTCTGTGGTATTTTACTGATGCACACCTGCACATTGGTAAAATCTGATAAGAAAGGATCTTAAGACATCAAGTTTGAGCTTTTAATCTTTATCATTGCATGAAACTGTTGCAAACTGTGGGCAGTTCTCTACAGCACTCAGTAGATATTTGAAAAAAAGGTGCAGTACAGTATCTCCAGTTATTTCCATGGAAACAAGGCCAGGTACTTCAGAACTTCAGCTTGGCCAAAGAAAGAACAGTTGCAGAGAACTTCTTTCCTCCCTCCCTGCCAGAAAGAACTCTTGGCTCCAACTGCCAGTGGGACGGCAGAACCACAGAGGGAAGCACCTTTTGAGCCCACTGAGTAGCCAAAGGAAGACAGGCTTTGGGGTCAATTGGAGCATCTCTGTGCCTGTTGTGCTGCGACTGCAGAACTGAAGGCAAGCTGCCGCCTCTCACTTGATGCTGCTGCGCACAGCAGGCAGCCAATGATGCTGTGCCCCCTGAGCCGCTACATCACAAACCAGGTGTTTCACCCCGTGAATGTCAAGCCGCCCCTTCGGATTGGATGAGAAATGACACTGCAGCCTCTTGATTGGTTGGAGGGCAAGGAGGAAGTTGGTGGAAGGTGGAGGCCTCTACCCACCCACCCCACCCCCTCCCCACCAAGCCCACATACTCTTCCACGGCTTCCCCTCCCGCATTCCACACAACAGGAAAAGTTTGCCTTCATGGTGAGTACTGGCACCATTTTTTTCTAGGAAAAAAACAGCTGGTTCTGACTATACACAATTTTGGCTTTATGTGCGATCCTCAGAACCTAACCCCTGCACACGTTGCGAGTCGACTGTGTTTCTCAAGCACAGTCAGCAGAACAAATGGTGCATTACAGATTTTTTTGCAGGCAAAACCCCTGCACACCAAAGAGCTTCCAGTCCAAATCTTGATCCAGTGGGGAAACGATGAAGGGGAGAGGAGGGGAGACAAGGATAGAAGCACAGGACTAAGTAAATGCTGTGATACATAATGAGGCCCGGGGAGTACCTGTGTTCTACGCAATAACGTGTCAGATTCCACCACAAATGCTTCCCCTCCTCACCGTAAAGCAAAGCTGCTTTGGGAGAAGGGAATTTAGAGCGGAATAGGAGAAGCCGTATTTGAAGCTACCCCTGACCATGGCTTCCCTCCAAATTGCCCCCATGGCTTTCCCCCTGCAGGGTTCAAAACACATGTTTGGGAAAGTAGATGTGTTCATCGGGATTTGGCATAATTAAACTGATATGTCTGTAGCGGAGATGCGCCTTTTAGACCATATGGAATACTTTTTATACAACTGGAGTATTTGTCAGGGTTAATTTCATTCTCTGATCATGGCTTATTAACAGACATTCATATTGCTGGCTATCATTAAACAGTAGCTTAGGGAAATTAAGAGTGTTTCCTCAGTAAGTAATTAAAAATGGGTAGACTATTAAATATACGCTTTATGCAGCTTTTCTATAGGGAGTTTTATCCTTTCTGAAGCACCCAGTCAGAGCCCCTTAAATATTTCTTCTCTATGCTCTGTTTCATCAGTTTCATTTCGCTGATACAATCACACTTTTGCTTTCCCAATTATGCATGTTATGCACCGAAGCATAATATGTAGGCAACATCCATACAAAGTGAAGCAAAAGTATGTATTTACATTTGTTCAATAAAATCAATTGAGTTTAGGCTTACTAGGGAATAAGCACCACTGAACACAGTGGGGGGGGGGAGTAGAAAGCTGCCTTAGGTCTAGAGCAGTATTGCCTACAAGGAATAATGGCAGAAGTTCTTCAGATTGAACCTGGAACTTTACCACAAAGCTATAGACTTCCCACTAGAGACTTACTTTTGAGTAAACATACTTAGGATCTTCTTTTAAGGGGCACCACCCTGCCCACCAAATAGCATAATGGTTATGCATGCCATCTTAGAAGAATCCTTTGTTATAACAGAGAGAACATTAGGTACCATCAAACCCTCCAAGTGCCTTATTTTCTAGGGACAGTCCTGGATCTACAAGGCCATCTCTGAATGTCCTGCTTCTCATTAGGAGATCCCTATTTTTCAACAGAGAAATGTTGGAGGGTATGGAGTTATGTGAACTCCAAGCCAAGGAGATAAATAATTCTGCAACCTTAAGATATCTGAAGGCAGGGTAATAAATAAAAATAAAAATAAAATAAATAATAGAATAGGATATCCTTATTTTCAATGGAGAAATGTTGGAGGGTATGCCCTGCTTCATACTCAGTTTATATACTCCTTCCCCATGTAGGAGAATTATCCCTGATACTCCTGGCAAGAATTCATCCTGTGGCATCCCAATAATAGTATCCCCATTTCAATAAATATATTATCTTTTCCCTACCTTCTTTTACCCAAATAAAGTAAGACAGTTTGTACATAGCCGCTTCAGTGCCAGTGCCCCAATCAATGATTTTACTAACTTGGAATTCTTTTTACGCCAACGTGCTGTGGAACACTTGTGTATCTGTTGCAGATCCCCTAGGCATTGCAAAAGAATAAATCATAGGATGTACTGTCAACATGGTATGTTGCCCTTAGGCCTATGGGGCTTTGCTATTCCTCTGCATGATCTGAGAGGGCAGCCTAGAATTTCTGCAAGGGCAGAAACAAATCCCTCCTTCTACATAGACACTAATGGCACAGGAGCCCTTTCCTCCTTTAGTAAGGGCCATCCTAATTAATAGCAGAGCTGGAAAAACCTACTACCACAGAATAAAAGTTCCCACTGGATTTTTGTAGCCAATTGTTTCATGGAATTTTGTGGATTGATTCTAGTGGGAAAGGGTTCTTGGCTACACCAGGACAACCAAAGGGCCTCTAGGCCCTGGTACAACACCTGGATGCTATCATACATCGTACAATCCTTGATGAATCTTGGGAAATGTCTCTACAGAGGTGGTACAAAAGGATTCTCTCCTCCCTCTCTCTCCGAGTATGGAGGCAACCTGCATTAATAGCATGCAATTTGAAAGGTTTTATGTTGGATACTACACAACATGGACTAACAAATTACGGCCTCATAGTTCAGAGTCTATAGTTTACAACTCCCACTGCAGAAACATTTTAGTATTAAAGCTTCTTAAATGGAAAAGCAGCAAGCCCCATATTTTTTTAAACGGCACCATTGAGAGCTAGACAGAGTAATATGTTGGTGCCATATAGCTTTTACAAGCAGCTCACAAATACAGGAGGGGAGGTGCTGAAAACATAAACTTGGTGGTGCTGGGGAGGGAGGGATTGGAACTCCCTTCTCCCTAAAGGTTTGTGCCACTTAAGACAAAGTGTGTCCTCCCTAAAAGAGGGCATGTGTTGCGGTGAGACCTGGTGACTGACCCTCATGTTGTGGGTGGGTATATTTGACAGCCACAACAGCCAACTGGTAGGTTCCTCATTGCTGGGTTTAATCTGGCCAATGGGGTGCTGTCTCAATGGATCGAGGGACCTATATATACCCATGCATGTGACCCAGAGCTTCCTCTTTCGGTGCATGCATTCGGAACACCCGTCCACCTCTCCCAGGGCATTTTGCGATTGCCGTCGTGTGTTGTCTGTTGTTGGGACGGGCACAGCAGGATTTTTCCCCACTTGGCTGATTGGCTGTTGCCATTTGGGTTTCGCCTGCCACATAGCAAATTGTCACAACTTGCAAGGTTGCGGATAGGCACTGGTTCAGGTGATAGGGATGGGAGAACGGTCTCGCCATCCCTATGTGAAGGGTGTTCCGTTAAAGGAATCCAGGGACTCAACTTGGGACCCAACTTGGTTTGGTCAACCCCCGAGAGGGGGTTTGCCCGTGCCTGAGTCCAGCGGAGCATCTGGGGGAGTGGACATAGCCTGTACCCGGGCTTTCTACCTACCTCAGGTGTTCACCCTTGGCTGACCTACGATAGAGCTCTGGGTCAGCGCTACCTGCAAGGGTGCAGGGAGCTAGTCGAACCAGAGCCTATGCAACCACTCACTTTCTGTAATCAATAAAGTTGTGGCCTAAATTCTACCAAAAAACAAATGTGTTTTTATTTAGGGGGGGGAGGAGGTCTCTGGGTCTGAACATGCAAATCCCTCTTACCTGGAGTTGGCCTGAAAGTGTAAATATTTAGAAGATATCACTCCAATGCGAGGGTGGCTGGGATGCCTCTGGAAACTTGAGCAAAAAGCAAGTGTGGTCTTACAGTAGATTGGGTTGTTCTTCACCTGCAGTATATATTACAGAACCTTACTTTCCTTCCTTCCTGTGAACATAACAAAACTAAAATCTTCTTAAGCTACTTTAATGCCAGTAATCGCCACCAACCTCAATATAGTCTGAGTATTTGTTACTGCAATTGCTCTTGTGCATTCCTCCTCCTTACCCTGCTTCTCACCTCTTTTTTTTTTTTGCCTGATTGTCAGTTCATAGAATATTTTCAGCTCCTTGGGGCATATATATATATATACTTTTGATTTTGCCTGCACCTAATAATAATTATTTTATTTTATTATTTATACCCCACTGGCTTTCCCCTCATGAGTTCTGAGCCAAGCTCTGAAGTAGGAAATAAGCCATGCTGAAGGAAAATTGTGGCCAGGGGGGCGGGGGGCATTTGCAAGAAAGGGTGAAGCACCCCTTCACATCTTTCTTCTCTACAAGCACCGCCTCACCCCTGTATTCGCATTATCTCAGCAAACCTCTGTTTGGAAGCCCATGTTTGCCAACACAGTGTTTGCCACCCTGCAACATATTGCCCAAGACATGGATAGCTCAGCTGGTAGAGCATGAGACTCTTAATCTCAAGGTTGTAAGTTTGAGACCCACATTGGGCCAAAGATTCCTGCATTGCAGGGGGTTGGACTAGATGACCCTCGTAGTCCCTTCCAACTCTGCAAGCCTACGATTCTATGCTGCAACGGTCAAGCTGGCCCTGGTGGGTATTGATAGCTACTAATGCAGGTTGAGCAAACATACATTAGTTCTTGTACTGCAGTAAACTGCTTCAGTCTGATGGCAGATTTATAATAAGGAATTCCCTTTCCAATTTGCATTGTAGAATGAACTGCAAAGGCTTTGCCACTAGAAATACATGGCTATAGCCTCTATTCAGTGAAATCAGAAGTGACACGCTACAAATGGTTTCTAGCTTCAAATTACAATTCCCCATTACTGTCATCTATGCAAATGTTTTTCGACAGCTGCTCTTAGTAAATCATAAGAGGACGTGAAATCTTCAAGACGGTTTTCATCATTTGTCTATTTTCTTTTTAAAATGTTTATAGTCATTGTGGCTTTTCTTTCCCATTTGTCTTGTTGCACTCCGTGAGCACGGTTCAACCTGGAAGGCTAAATTTATTGGTCTGGAAAATGCTCGTCAGAGAGAAATTTGTCACAGCTTAGCCTAAACATTTTGCTTGATGAGTTTTCTCACAGAAATTGTTGCGGCTTGATGTTTCCTTAGACGTAGAACTGTGCGCTTAAGACAAAGCTGAAACACACGATCGACAGTCTCGCTGGATGTGCTTTTCTTATACTGAGCCATGCCATGTCAGAATGCAGGTGGCAGGTTATGTGTCTGGATGCTGCTCACCCCTAGGCTAGCCTTTAGCTGTGGTGGAAGAAGCTATACTGCTGATCCACCCTCCAAAACTCTGATCTGACTGGTGCTCAGGGCTGTCCCCACACATCATCACACCTCCACACCAAACATACCTCATGGGTGGAGAATAGAGAGGTGTACGTGAGTGTCTACTGTACAAAGTCCAAATCTGCATGTGTTGTTCTGCCCACTTCTGCCTCCAACCCTAACCATCATTGGCATTTGGCACGTGGAAGGTTTCAGCTATTGGATTGAAGGGAATGAGGCCCTTGGGATGAACAGTGTTTGCCCCGCCCCCCCGCCACTGTTGACAATATCATAGTACAATTTGGTTACCACTGTGATTGGCTTTTGTATACTGTATGTATCAGGGTGGGAGAGTCATGTTGTCCTTAGTGTTAGGCAGCAAAATGTCTTGAGATGACCCTGGGACAGGCACGGTGTCTTTGTTTGACCCCCTCAATATTTGTTGGCAGGGGCTGCGGACCCTCAGTGTTGAAGGGGTGGAGGAGGCTGAGCATGGAGCATGGAGTGCAGCACAGGCTCCTCCTGAGCATGAGAGGAGGAGGAGCCACTGGCCATTGAAGGCACACACGTGATGTGACCCCAGGCCCACTCAGTCTAGGGTGCAATTCAGTGCCTCTGCCCTGGGATCAGGTTGAAGGAGCCAGCCAAGTGCTTTCAGTAACTCCCACTTTCTGTACTTGCGCACCAATTATGATGCACTAATTTCATATGAGTTGTGCTTGCATTGAGAAAATGAGGAGGCAAGAAACCTGATCATCAATTTGTTAATTAGGAGTTTGCTCTGTTCACTTCTTAGGTGGCAGCTTTGAACCTATGATAAGCTTAGCAAGTAATGTACTAAAGTTAAGTGTATTGCAATATAGAAAACCCCCTTAAGTAACTGCTTGTACCCTTGTTAACTGACAGCTCAGACTTGAGAAAGCCAGCATTATGGCAAAAGCACCAATAATAGCACTGGGATAACCTTCTAATCCCCCTGCACATTTCTAGAAACAATGCTTTAGAAGACTCCAGCTGTCAGTCTAGGTCTGTCAACCTAAGATGCCAAGACAGAGAAGGTTAGACGTGTGATCATTTATTTTTTTTGAGGAGGGAAGGGTGAGAAATAACAGAAACCTACCAATTATTCAGTGTTCTACTATAGGCTGAATGTGACATTAGCAACCAGCATCAAACTGCACATTGCAGCTTTGGTTATTTAACCAGCCCAGCCTAACTTGGTATGTTTAATCAGTTATTATGTCCCCCGTTTTGTAAACAATTTACATCCATAGCAGCTTCCATTTAATAAAATGAAATAACACCAATCACTAAATAATTTTAAATGAATAAAAATGCAATTCAAAACTTTTGCAGTTGCAACTACAAACTATTAGAGCAACATATAAAACAGTTTCAAAGAGTGGTAAAGCTCTTAAATAAGTGAGTAACCATTGTACAATGGATAAATACCAATTAAAACTAATAAAAGTATATTCATTACAACAGGCTTTCTCCAGAATAGGACTGTGCAAGCACATTGTCTAAATCACGCATCCCCAAACTTCGGCCCTCCAGATGTTTGGATTACAATTCCCATCTTCCCTGACCACTGGACCTGTTAGCTAGGGATTATGGGAGTTGTAGGCCAAAACATCTGGAGGGCCGAAGTTTGGGGGTGCCTGGTCTAAATCCTGAATCAAATTGGGCCTATTTGTACCAAATCTGAATCACATCAAACCAGATACAGTAGCTATTTACTAGGCTCAGTGGACCCACCAGATACATATCAGGCTCGGTGCTGTTCTAGACCTCAAAACAGTCTCTGAAAAGGTCAGCCAGATGTTTCTAAAGTGTTATTAATGACAACACCAGGGTGCGGGGAGGTGGAAAGCTGGATTTCACTTATTGGAAGATGCTGCAGAGTTTGGCGGGATGTTGCTCCTGGCTGCGCGGTGTCTCCCAATGTTGCCCTGGGCCGTGTAGCATTAGGAGAAGCTGCCCGGACCAACACAACCTGGTGTGCAAATGTTGGATTGGGAGGAGGAGGATGCAACAGCCGTCACACATGCAATGCACACACTGTGTGCATGATGCTAGCTCCTCCTCCCCCCGGGTTGGGTGCAACTCAGCACCTGTGGCCATAATAAAATCACCAAATTAGAAGGCAGGGGGAAATGCAAAAGGGAATGCCTGCTGGTAAGAATGGAAAAGAGAAACGTTGCTAATCGTAAATCCAAATATATGCGGATGTAAACTTCTCTGGTTTAATTCAAATGGGGAGGGCAGGTGGATTGACAGCTAAATTCTGCTCAAATGTGGATAAGCCTTTAACACGAGAAATCTAGTTCTTGCGGAGGTGGTAAACCTATGTCTTGATAGTAACGACTTCAGAGAACAGGTATGGGTTCACATGATAGAATACTCCCTCACGCAAACCAAGACTCCTGAACATGGGAAAGTAGCATGTTTATTCTGCTGATCATCTCAGAAAAACATCTCTGTGGCTCTACTTTGGTTTCACTTCTTCCCATTATGACTTTTGCAGTTGATTTTTTTTTTTGGCAGCGGGTTATAGGCATTTGCAGGCAATCTGCAGCTCCTCTGAACCACATAGACAGACACACAGCTGTGATTCAGCAAGCCATAGTCTTTGAGTTGGAACAATACTAGAGGACTATTTTTTCAAAAGCCTTGCCAAGGTTTCTGTCTGCCCTGCTGTGCCAATGCTGGTTAGTGGCCTAGCTAGAACTACCTTAGGGTATCTTTTGTTTGCATGGCCGAATTTTCCATACATCCCCAACAGGAAATATGATTGCTGCTCTTTTCATCTGGCTGTCAAATGTTTGCATCCTGCAGTTACCTTGAATATCCCCTCATTATTTCCCAGCCATGCGTACAGTTCAACACTGAGCCACATATTTTTGTTTCAAATGTATGCATTGTGTTTTGTAGTCGCTCTCCCTCTTGAAAACTGATGCAAATTTAGAAAAACACATGGTGTTTATAAAAATACTCAAAGCAATTGGCAATGAAAATTAAAAATTAAAAGCTAAGAACAACAATGAAATGTGCATACCATAAATATTTAAGTTAAACCACCATTACCACCAATAACTAAGGAACTTGACAGCAATAGCTGGGGAAAGCTCTTAAGAACAAAAAGTCTTCATGTGTTGTTGAGAAGAACATAAAGGAAGTAGTTTGTTGAAATGCCCTTTTTAGAACATTGTGTGAAAATTCCTGTGTACCTTTGAGTTTTACTGAAACTGAGGGTAGTTTGAAAGAAGACAACTTCAAACCATGGTTCATGAAGAAGTTTTGCTTAAACCAAATTCAGATTCATCTAAGGAAATAAAGCAGTTGCATAATGAAGCACAGATATGTTGGCTTTATTTGGGTGTTTTTGGTTTCTAAACTAAGTTTGTGGTATGCTTTTGTAGCCAAAGATCGAACCAATCCATTGTAAACTGCCTACCGGTAGTAAACCATTAATAGAAGATTGGTCCTTGTGGGGTTTTTTTTTTTGGGGGGGGGGGAGAATGGCAAAGCAGTGGCAGGCAAAATAAAATAAAATAAATGTACGAAGATGTGGGTTTCATTTGTTTTTGGGGAAAGGAAGATGGGGAAAGGTGCATTCTGGTGAATGTGATTAAGTTCTCACCCCCCTCTGAACTCTGTAAAATACATCACAAAAGATGTCTATGTGCAGAAGTCAGCCGGTTCACTGCACGAGAACAATGCATAATGATTGCTTTTCTGCTATTATTGTTAACATCAACATTCATTTATGCACAGCACTTTGTCAATAGAATGCTTTTCGGAATCAACTGACAAACTAGAGCTGGTCAAATTGGTGCTGCTGTTACTTGCTTGGCACACGTCTCCCTCACCCCCCCCCCCCGGTGTACGTTCAATAGGGAAATAATAGTCTCCTCTCAGCAGAAGCAAAATTCACAGGGAATTTGGGAGGTTCTGTTTTGGCAAAGCACCTGTTATTTTCATTTAAAACTGAAACTTTAAGATCATTGAAATTGTTCCCAAGCAGTGCTATTTTTCCAGAAAAAGAGGTGCCGGAACTCACCATGAACGCTTTCCTTGTTCTCTTATAATGGCAATGGCGCCCACTTGAGAGGTTCCAGAGATGAGTTCCAGCGAGTTCCATCTGGAAAAAAGCCCTGTCCCCAAGGATTTTGGCAGCTTGATCCTCCCACCAAATCATACCTGCCAAGTTCCTGCCGGAAAAATAAGGGATCGGCAGACCGGAAGTAGCGCTGCCGCCATTTTGGAACTGGGCAGAACAGCATCGGAAGTCAGTTCTGAGCATGCTCCGCCCAGTTCCAAAATGGCCGCCACGCCAGAAATCGCTTCTGCGCATGTACAGAGACTCAAGACGTGCAGAAGGAGCCTCCCCCGGACGGTAAGTAAACCGGGGGAAAACAAAAAAATCCGTTTTTCCAGCTGGGAACGGCTGGAAAAACGGGGGTTTCCTGGGGAATACGGGAGACTTGGCAGCTATGCTATGCACCAAATTTTTCCCGTGGTGCAATTCAGTACAAAGTCAGCTCTGCTGCCTGAAGCAATGGCTTCACCTAATGCATGGACTGTTCCTGCTGGAGATACACTGGATATATCAAATGATGCCTCCACCTGGTGTCAGGTATGAGTGTGGCTGCTATTATTGTGTGCTGGCCATGCATGTGGCTTTGACATGGAGGCGTTAGCTCATACATCTGATGCTTCCATGCAATTTCATCCTGGTCTTAAGGTTGCCAATAACCCCATGCAATTCCAGGGAAGCTACAAACCATTTGAAGTGTCCCTGTGCCAGTTTATTTACATGCTCCCATGTATCTTATCATAGTCATTAGCGTTGTTTGTTTAGTTATTTAGGGTATTAACTCGATCCATCCAGGAAGTTATAAGCGGTAATCATATTTTAAAGGAGAGGGCTGGCGCTCGTGTCTGAAATGTTGGAGAGCCACTGCCAGTCAGTGTAGACATGACCAAACTAGATGGCCCATCGGTCTGACGCAGCATAAGGCAGTTTAATATGTTCCCATGGAAGGAGTGGCTTATGAAAGCATTTAGGACCTTGTCTATTGGACCCAGAACTTTGCATTGTGCCTGAAACCCCAAGCAAGGTGTATTCACTTAGGAAGTCAGAATTCAGGGAGTTGGTGTTGCAAAAGGTGCAGCAGCCTCCAAACCGTCTTAGAAGTTAGTCATGAATATAGTATCACAGGAAACTTATCCATGAGATTATGGATTATTTATTTAGTCATTATTTATTTATTTCATAAAAATTTATATACTGTTGGATTGTAAAGACAAACAAACCTCAAAGTGGTTATGTTTGCCTATTTCTAAATGCAATTCTAAATGCAACATTGCAGTAAGAGGAAAAGCTTTCTGATCCTACCTCTTTGCCAATGGTTGTTATTTCAATTTTCCTAACAATAATTAATTAATTCACCTGGATTTGCCTTTAATTTGGTTGCTCTCATCCAGGCCCCTGCAGTTTTCAGATATGCAATCATCTTTCTATAAAAGAAAGATTAGTGCGTGTTTCGAGTGTGAGCAGCTGCTGTCTAGCACCCTTTCCCTTGGAGTAAAGGTGTTGATAATGCCAGGTGTCAAAAGGCCGAGCTTTTCCTGGCTGGTTTTCAGCAGCCAGAATTGGGCCTGGGTCCAATTTGCATGTAGCCAGTTCCCAGTAGACTGACTGAGTTCACTGTTTGCTTGAACCTGTCCACCCAGAGCTCTGTTAATAGATGATTTCCAATGAAATATTCACAGAAAGGAAAAATCCAAAGCTTGTGAAAACCGAGGAGGAATTCTAAAAAATACCTTAACAAGTACAGTATTCAGGACAAATTGTTCACATTCTTTGCTTAGCTCCATAGAATTAGTGCGGTTGCTTTGCAGCTTCTCACTGGTACTGTATGATTTCAATGCTTGGTAAATATGTTTTGTCTTCTGCTAATCCACCGCCATTTTGTGTGACTAGACTTCTAAATAGGTTGAAGTAAGATAACCTACATTGTTTGAATAAGAAAATGTTTTTTTTTACATTTGTTCTATTTAAGAGGCTTTCATGATGTTTCTTACAGGTTCTTCAAAAGTAGGAAGGAATCAATGGGCAGATGGGATGCTTGCAGAGAAAATATGTTGCAGAATATAGATGTCTTGGAGAAGGTAAGTGGAAACTGTTGAACAAAGGCTTTCCTTAATGAAGAGCTGATATTATTCATACAATTATGAATCACAGTTGTGCCTTAGGTGAAATTACAAATAAGCCTATTGGCTGCTCCTCAGGAGAAGCATCTGAGGAATTTTAGAGGAACCAAAGCAGTTTTGATCAAATGAATGCAATTTCTGAGAGGGGTTTTGCACATCCCTAGTCAAAATGTGCTGCAGCGTACTGTCTATTCCAGGGATCCCCAAACAAAGGTGTGGGGGCCGGATACGGCCCAATCGCCTTCTAAATCCGGCCCGCGTACGGTCCGGGAATCAGCATGTTTTTACATGAGTAGAATGTGTCCTTTTATTTAAAATGCATCTCTGGGTTATTTGTGGGGCATAGGAATTTGTTCATATTTTCCCCCAAAATATAGTCCGGTCCTCCACAAGGTCCTCCCTGCTGAAAAAGTTTGCTGACCCCTGGCTATTCTTTAATAAAATATGTTTCTTGCATTTATGAGAATCTATTTGTAACACCAGCACTGAGGGAAATGCACCGGCTGCCAATATGCTACTGAGCCAAATTTCAGGTCTTATTATTATATACAGTAATTAAATAACCTAGGGCCCAGATCATCTGAGAACTCTCCTTATCCCATATGTGCTTGCCTGCTCCTGTGCTCAACTACAGAGGCTCTTTTTGCTGTTCTGCTGGGACAGGAGGTTCATTGTAACTTCCAACTTCCAACTTTCAACATCCAAGACTTAAAACACCTGAACTAGTTTCCAGGTTGTTGGAAGCCACATGGAGCCATGATTTTCATTCCAAAGAGGCATTTTCACTGCTGAGCTGTATCTCACTGGGGGAGTTGAAACAAAGTGTTGGTGCTGAGCTTTAAAGCCCTAAATGGCCTCAGTCCAGTATACCTGAAGGAGCGTCTCCATCCCCATTGTTCAGCCCGGACACTGAGGTCCAGCGCCGAGGGCCTTCTGGCGGTTCCCTCGTTGTGAGAAGCCAGGTTACAGGGAACCAGACAGAGGGCCTTCTTGGTAGTGGTGCTCACCCTGTGGAACGCCTTCCCATCAGATGTCAAAGAGAAAAACAACTACCAGATTTTTAGAAGACATCTGAAGGCAGCCCTGTTTAGGGAGACTTTTAATGTTTAATAGATTATTGTATTTTATTTTTCTGTTGGAAGCTGCCCAGAATGGCTGGGGCAACCCAGCCAGATGGGCAGGATATAAATAAATTATTATTATTATTATTATTATTATTATTATTTTATTTATTATTATTACAGGTGAAACTCAGAAAATTAGAATATCATCAAAGTGCATTTATTTCAGAAATGCAACTTATTATTTTTTATTTTCTTTTAATTTTTACAAATGCTTTCTTTTGGAAATTCCACAGTAATAAAACAAATAGTTACAATAATACAAAAATAAACAAAAAATAAACCGCCTAATGACAAATAATTACAATTACAACAAATAAAGGCTTGACATATCTTGCTTTGCATGTCATGCATCTTTCTTGTATATTGGTTTCACCTTTTAAGTTGCATTACTGAAATAAATGCATTTTTCGACGATATTCTAATTTTCCGAGTTTCACCTGTATTATTATTATCTTGTACTTATGAGATCCCTAGCAAGATACTGATATGTGTTGAAGGATTTTTGTTAGAAAGGCGGAGAATGGCCTCTGGAAATTCAGTTGTCATTTGTTCATTTTGGATTGACAGAACTTGGCTTGATGGGCCATTGCACTAGCTTTTCATATGGCCATTCTTTATAGCCCCAGATACACTGCAGTGGCAGGGAGTTAAGTTTTGTCTTGTGGATCAGGCCACTCATTTTGTATTGAACATTACTCATCAGTTCCAAAAAATGGTCAGAGGCTAGAAAACTCCCTTGTCATCCCCCCCCCTTTAATGCTGACAGAACAAGACTAAGAAGTAACTCAGAATTATCCCTTGGATGTGTTTGACCTCTGAGGCCTCTGCTTGGCTCAGCCTGCCCCAAGGTTGCTCCTATCTGTTTTGATAAGTTTTTATTCTTTTGTTGTAACCCTTATTTCAGGACCAGGGACAGTTCTAGCTGCTTTATCACTGATGCCAGTGGTATTTCCAGGGCCTGGTAGTTCACTGACCTTGGTTTTATGTAACTGGCAGATGGAGAATCGGAAGACCTTGTTATCTATTGTTTCTTGTTTATTTTCTTTTCCTTTTCCTCCTTCTTGCTTCTCTTTCTCTCCTCCTTTTCTTTCCTTCCCCCCTTTCTTCATTGATGTCCTCTACTTGGGGCCTTTATTGGGGTCCAGGGATTGTACACTCATGGGGGTGGTACATGGCTGATGGGGGGCCTGGGGTAGAAGGCAAAGAAACATTGGTCTCCCAGGGTGGGGAGCTGGGAGGAGAAAGGAAAGATTACCTTCTGTGGGTGGTAAGGGTTAAGAACAACCTTTAAAAGAGGACTCCATATTCTAGTTTTTCATTTTGTAGCCGTTTTTGTTTGTTTACATATTTTTTTTCCATATTGTGTCATGAAAAAATAAATAAAATCTTAATACCAAAAAAGGGTTCATTGCCCTTGGTTGGTTTTGAGACTTTAATACAAATTGGAACCTCTATCACTAGTTTCTGGACATTTATTGTAGATGGGAGTTCTGCAATTTTATATGAAAAATAGTCTCTCTAAATGTAAATTAGATTTTTGTATTCTGTTTGTATTCTTGGTTTTATCGTTAGACAACTCTTATCTTCATTAAGGAGTTGTTTATTTCTGTGTATTAATTAAAAAGGCATTAATATGCATATGGATATAAAACACTTGCTGAATGATAGCAAAAGTTCTCATATTCCCCTTGGAGTATGCATTATAAGCACAATTCTTTTAAATGTTTCTTAGTCGGGCATTATTTATTACCCTAAACTTAAGACAAAGGGAGAGTGCTAAGGCTGATTATTGCTTGGGTCTTCAGTGCTAATTGAGTTATTTAACTCAATTGCTATATGTCATCTTTTTAATAACTTAAAAACCAACTCCTGTGGATATTCTATTTTTTTTAACAGTCTAAACATATGGTCTTTTAAAAATCTGGCTGTTTGCTATACACATTTTAACATAACAATTAACTAGCTGATGCACAAACACACTCTCTTAGGCTTTGCCTCATCTATTCTGTATGTATGCCTTGCTTTTCTTTTCCAACAGGAAAAAAAAACCTTCAAAGGATACACATTACAAGTAAATTTCCATTGTCCTTTCCCATCCCTCTCTGCTTCTTCCACCCCATTTGAATGGATCAAATCATGGTTTGGGGTGGAGATTTAGCCATAGTTTCCCAATCAACAAACCCTGGAAGTTCTGCATTACAGCACATGGGGTAAGGGCTGAGAAGGAGGAAGTATGCTAGTGAATTCTCATCCTTGACGCAGTAAAGCATGTTTTATTGGGCTGAGTTTGCTATGTCTTAGCTGAGCATTTATATCTATATTCCCAGTAATAATAATAATAATAATTAATAATAATAAATTTTTATTTATACCCCACCCTCCCCAGTCAAAAACCAGGCTCAGGGCGGCTCACACCAACAGAACCACAACAAAACATAAAAACAATTATTTTTATTATACAATTTATACAATTGTTTTTTATAACAAAATTAGTAGAAAAGTTAAATCTCTAACATTCCGTGAGCCAACCCATTTTATACATATGTTAGCCACTGTCTCTTTACTGGCTAAATGCAATACAGTATAACAATGCATCCGCCCATATTACTATTTATTGCCTTGATGGCATGTAAGACCCAGCACATAAGAGCACTCTGTGCAAAGGCTTCCAGGTGCAAATTTGATTGAATACAAATAACCTCTAAATGGGAAGATCTGTGATTAGCCTGAACTTTGATTGCTAATATATTCCAACATCACAGTTTCCTACAAAAATGATGAAGAAACTAATCAGGTTTGAATTATTTCTGCTTTACCAAAAAAACTGTAAAAAAAACCAAACCCTGTTACAATTGGGAGAGTAGATGAAAGATGTGTGCCACAAATCACTTAAGCCACTCAACTTAATTCATTTAAGGGTTGCACTCTGGCAGCCTGGTTATATGAGGGCAAGCTACTCAGCATTCCAGTCTACCTTCATATTCTGTGGTTCATATTAGCCCATTGCTTGCTTACTGAGCTCTATCTCCAGTAAGTTGCTGCAGTCCCAGCAATGTGGTATATATTTTTCTCTCTCAAAATAATTTTATCCAAATCAATTTAGAAGGAGAAAGATCATACAGGATGTATAATAACAGAAATTTAAAAACAAGACAAAAAACAAAAAAAGTTCTGCCCTGGATCAACTTTCCAAAACTCTTTCAAGGGCAGCCCCCTCACCCCAAATGCACTGCTGTAGCTCAATAATGAGGTGGCAGAAGTATGAATAGCAGCTGCCTGGTCCCAATTGCTGTGAAACATAGCACTATCACTTTGATGTCTGTTGGTGCTCTGTGGGGGTTGTTTGCAGTTGTTGGCACTCATGTTTTGGATGAGTGTTTGTGGTTTTTTAGTTGCAATGCCTCCTCAGGGCATTGAGAACACTTGTTCCTGTTGTAAGTAGGATACCATGCCATCCATAGCATGACTTTTCCCTGCCCTTCTTGGGTGGTTTTCCAGATCTGCTTGAAAGTGTGTTTTGTAGACTCTGAATAAACTGCTTCTAGTTCATCAGAAAATCAGGGCTTGATTTTCTAGGTGTGCTTGGAAGAAAGCTGGATATGCACATAGGCAGCTATGTTGTGATAGCTCAGTTGGTAAGAGCATGAGACTCTTAATCTCAAGGCTGTGAGTTTGAGCCCCATATTGAGCAAATGATTCCTGCATTGCAGGGGATTGGACTTAGATGATCCTTATGGGCCCTTCCAGCTCTATGATTCCATGAAATGGAGCTACCTTATTGTTGAGTTCCATCAGCACCAGCCAGCATGACCAATGATCAGGGATGATCAGAGCTGTAGTCCAAAAAATGCGGATGGCACCAGACTAGTCTCATCTCACTGACAATATCTGTTCAGGGTCTCAAAAGGGGGTCTTAATAGCTCTGCTGAGACCTTTTTATTGGAGCTGGCAGGGATAGAACCTGTGAGATTCTGCATACAAAGTATCTGCTCTGCCCCTGAGCTGTGGTGCCTTGGGATGAATTGCCTTATATCTTGTGAAGCTATTTTTGCAATAGAATTTATCTATCTGTCCTATAGGCTGAAATCACCCATAGTAAAGGGCCACACTGAGACAACATAGAGCATAAATCAACAGATGATAACTCACTTATTGATTGTTGCTTTGCTGCTCAGAGTTGCTTGAATTGATTTGTTGTTCAAGTTGACTTTTCAGGACTGGCCCTACCATTAAGCAAAGTGAGGCAACTGTCTCAGGCAGTAATGCTGAGTGGTAGTAGGATATTCCCCCTGAGCAGTACCTTTCTATTGGAGGACAGGGCTGTGTGTGCCATACAACCTATAATGCACCCTGTAACTAGTCTCTTTTCTCATGTGCCCCTATAGAAGTAAGATTCAGCTGTCAGTCCAGTTGGCTTCTATATGTTGAGTGTATGTATGTCCTTCACCCCAACAGCTAAATGTCATGGGCAAACCCTGGACCCATCTGTCAAGCTGCTTATTACCTCACCCCAGTGGCGGATCTACATTTTTGGAGCCCTGAAACTTGAACTGTTTTGGGGCCCCCTCAGCAACCAGCAACAAGGTCTGGGTAACCACTGTTATATTTTCCAATGGGGTGCTTCCATAACAGATCACTTTTTTAAAAAATAACTACTACATCTCAGATTTTGATTAAAAGTGCTGTACTAGATTATCTCACATGTCAAAGTCACTGATGTGAACAAAATTTTCCTATGCCTTATAGTTATCGCATTAGTGCAACATTCTACCTTTACAACATCTGTGCTACTGACTCTCAAATTTTGGGATTGTTGAAATATATACAACAATAATGTAATCAATGTGCATTGTGCAACCCAACTTGGGTCTACTAGACTCAAAGCTTTTAATCAATGTGGACTTGAAATTTACTGCATGGGAATTCTAGGAATCCCAGATAGACTGCAATCTATTGTGGCAGCTCTCCCATCTATCAGCCGTTGCACTGACTGCTGCTCTGGAGTGACTTTGAAAAGTAAATATCTTGAATTCATCAAGAGGTTTGTTTCACTGCCACATTCTCTTCTATTACAGCTTTGATAGAACAGCATCCCTAGAGATCTGTAAAAGGCACTAAGTTTCCGGGATGATGAATTGAACAAGGCAAAAGTACATCAAAACCACAGCACTCTGAGGAGAGCATGTTGAGAAGGGGTGGGGTGGACTAGAATGCTGGTGGGGGCAATGAAAGAATATTTTTATGGTCTGTTTGAGTTGCTTATTGTTTCCTTACGGAATGTTGAAAAGGATAAAATGGATCAAAATAAATCAAGGTGAGCAAAATAGGGTGACAAGCTTTCTCTGCATTTGAGATTTGCAATATCCTTAAGTGGTAATTTCAGTCACAGGTGGTATGGCTCTGTTTGTGTTTTGTTTGACTCAACACCAGCAAAGGGGCCACTCTTTTTTCCTTCTGATTTTTCTCTTACCAAGTACTTCAGCCATTTCTCCAGGACTTATTGCAGTGGTTCACCTCTCAGAAAATAGCGGCCTTCTTTACATTAGGCAGCTCTTGCTTAGCTTTTGTCCTGCCCCAGTGTGTGACGATGGATTTCAACTTGTAACATAATAGGCAGCTGAATGGTTTGAAGGGTAGAGTCATTGATTGATTGATTGATTGATTAAATTTCTATACCACCCTTCATCCATGGCTCACTGTGCATTTTACAATATAAAAACACATACCATAGTAAAAACCAAAAATACCACCCTGGTTTAAAAGGCTATAAATGGTTTAATTCATCTGGCATGTTTTGTTTTTGAGAAGCCCATTCGGATTCTTAGCAATCATAGCATCCCTTTATAGGTGTGTGCAGACCAACCATTTAATTACCTGTTCTTGGACCTTTTCTGGTATTGATGTCAAGCTAACTGGTTTTTAGTTACCTGGATTTCCCCCCACCCTGTTTTGAAGATGGGAACAATCTGCAGGGACCTTTCCTGTTCTCCAGGAAGGCTCCAATATTGTAGACAGAGTCTCTTACATCTGAAAGCTGCTTTGGTACCCTTGGGTGCAGCTCATGATGGAGATCTGAATTCATTTCTCTACCACCTCCTTTCCCAGCCTGGGCTACAGCTCCCACCTTGCATCATTTATTCTGTCACCACCAGGTTGGGCACTGCTTTCCTTTTGGGTGAAGACAGACGCGGTGGTGTTGAGCAGTTCTGCCTACTCTTTGTCAACCAATCACATTTCTCCATCTTCTCCATGCCAGGGATCCAAAACTTGCTTGTTCTTCCTGTTGTTTCAAACATAGCTGAAGAAGTCTTTTAAATTGTTTTCAACTCTTCCAAACCTGAATTCATTCTGAACTTTGGCCCGCCTGACCTTCTCCCTGCAACTCGTGTATGCTCTTCTTTTGTGATTTCTCCTTTCTTCCATTTCTTATGCATTCTTATACATCAGTAAAGTTCTATGAATTGTTACTACAGTTATTTACTACTCTGCGACTATTTCTTTTATTTGAAGTACATATCTGAGCATGTGATTTCCCCACCAGGTTGAACCCTCACTGGGTTTTTCCTTTTTGGGGCTAAATGAACATCATCTACAAGGAATTGATTGGCTCAGTCTCATATATAGAGAGGGGGGGGAGATTTCAATTTTATTTTTTGTACACTTGAATATTTAAATACTTCCCCATAATTTCTCCCAGGTGTTCATTTCTATATCATGCCCTGTATCCCTTGCCCAATGGATAGTAGATGATTTTACCAATTCATCTTTTGTCTCCCATTCTAATAATAGTTTATACATTTTGGAGATTACTTTTTCTTTACTGTCAACAATCTCTTTTTCAGACTGTGAACTTTGGGTCAAATTTTACCACATCATTTATTTGATGATACTGTAACCCTGTTATTGTCTCTTATATTTTCTTCTCCTCTACTTAGGATTTATGTACAGATTTTTAGGTTTATTTGCAAGAGAGAGAGAGAGAGAGAGAGAGCATGAGCATGCAATATAAGGCACAAAAATCTGGTCTCCTACCCTCACCCAAGACTTTCCTTAATCTTGACATTGTTTACCACTGTCAATTCAGTTTTCCAGCCAGCTGTTTATTTTCCAAACTGACCTTCTTCCATCTTTTGGTTTACCTTGTTCTGTCAGGTAATCAACACTAGAACCAATAAAATCCAGATTTTGTCAGGTTTCATGCAGACCCGCCCATAATTTGCTGGGTTCTCCTCCTACCATTAATATTCCAGGCTCCTTCAGGCTCTCCATGGAATCTGCTTCTGCCCTGGCTCTGCCTGATTTGGTTCTACTTGTGCCCACCCTCAGGTTATTGGTAGCCTTTTCAAAATGGGGAGCAGAATTATTCGCATGTTGTGTCAGTAATCTGCTGTCAATGACGCAGGAGATGGAACAAGAGTGGACTGTGATGTGACGCCAGGCTTAGCAGACCATGTTTGAAGTAGAAGCACCCTTATTTGATATTCTACACTGGTAACAGGGGCTCAATCATTTTTGACTGTCCAGGATGCAAATCCTAAGATACAAGCTCTTCATCCTGTGGGGTTGCCAGTAAGCCAGTATCATAGTGGTCTGTAGACTAACCAGTAGAGAGTCCAAAACACCAATGATGCCAGATTTTGCCTGGCATTCATGGCCTGTTCTCTGATCGTGGCTGATTCCATTCCACTCTCTAGCTACTTCCATGGGTGGGACTGGGGAGGCAGTAACTTTTAAATAAAAATGTGGAAGCTAGTTATCATTATGTTCAGCTGTTGTTGTTGTTGTTTAAAAAATAAATGCTTTTGACTGAGGATGGAGTTATGCAACCCAGTTGTTCAGCCAAAGTTAACATTTTCAGGTAAGCTAAGGTCTTGTGAATGGTCCAGCCTGTGTCCAGATTATAGCAGTAACCTATGTTCTGTTTGCACATGGCTGGGCAAAGCTCTGAGTAATCAATACTCCAAGAAAGTTCTTTAATTTTTTTCAGAGATTGGAGTGTAACCCTGAAAATTGCCTTTGAGAATTCTCATGGTTTAGCCCTCTTCATTGTTGCCTTTCTCCATATTATTTTAACATTAGCATTTACCAAGGCAACGGAGAGACCACTTGACAAGAAGCCGACTACTCTGGCATACTGTATACCTCATCAAAAGTATTTGTGCCTGTTACCTAAAGCCATGACTCACCTAGCAACAAGCTTGTTATGCAGCTTTCACAAACCCCGGGAAAGCTGTGGAGAGAAGAAGAAAAAACACCCCCCACACACACTTATTTTGGAAGAGGCCCATTTTCACAATTTGCAGAGATTTATTATTATTATTATATGTGAATTTCAATTCTGATTGGAAAGTGTGGTTCTCTCCCCCCCCCAAGTTGCTTGGCAACTAACTGAAGGCAAGTGGGATTGAAATTGGAGTTTGAACATATTACAGCCTTTTTGGTTTCCCTTTCAAGTGGTAAGCAGAGCAGTGGATTCTGAATCCCTGGCTAATTAGCACCTCTCTATGTAAAATGGGCTAGTGTATTGCCAACTGGATTATCATGGGGAGTGAGGATGTTACCTCTGGGTAACTATTCAGGTGAGGAGATGACAGCAAATTGAGAAGGCTGGCCGGCTAGGAGAGAGCACCCCACACGCATACACAGATGACTCTGTCAGTGAAATTCCTTATTTTCAACTCCCCTGCTGTTCTGCTTTTCAGTCTTCCTAAGCAATCTGCTTATCATCTTGAGCTGGGTGGTAGGAGAAAACTGCCAAGCACATTTCTGAAAGCACCAGTGTAGAACCACCCTCTCGGGTTATGTCACATCTGAATAAATTGTGACCCACTAAACAAATGCAACCTCCCAAAAAAGTATTTACCAAGGTCCTGATAGGCTGCAAAATGGTGTTATTTTTGGGGGGTGGGGTTTCCCTAAACCCTAGTAGTTAATAATTGGAAGGATTTTGATTATCTGGGGTGTGAAGGGAGAAATAAAAACTGCAGAGGAATTCCTGAGCTGGCATACGCAAAATGGCCTGGTCAAGCTTAGGACTATTAAGAAACAATACAAAGCCATTGGCAATGCAAGAGAATTGTCCTTCCCCCTTGCCCTGAGGTGTGAACAGAAACTGGAGATTTGGAAGGTTGCCAGGGTAATTGGGTGCAAGGTGACAGCAAAAGAGAGTCTGTTTGCAAGGTGTGCTGGGTAGAAGAAGTGGGGAAGACTAGGATCCATCTTGGGCAGGCTGGCTGAAGGCTGGCTGGGACAAATGCCTTGGACTCCATGGCTGCACTGCTGTGGGGGACAAGCTCCTCTTGAAATGACCCTGCTGATAAGATCTAGACTCCCTCCATGGAGACTGAAGGTGTAAATAGGTGAATAAACCATATTTCTTAAAGCTATGACAGTATCTCAATTCTCCAAAGGAACACAGACCCTGGGGAGTGCCTGGAACCCCCTGGAGTCTTGCAGGGAGTGGGGGTGGCATCTGACTTCTGTAACAATATGGAGAGTGCAGCCTTTCAAAGACTCAGTAGATACTCTGTTTCTATGAACTGCTTCAGACTGAAAAGACAGGAGGGTTTGCAGGATCTAGCAGCCCACAACATCCCACTGCTGCTTGGCCTGAAAGCAGTTGAGCCTTTGTGTTTGTGCAAAGGCACGAGGGTTTTGCAAGCATTCAGTTCAAGTGCTCACAAAAGCTTGAAAGCAGCTGCTTTCCCCATATTGGATTCCTACATAGGGCTATGTTCTGCAGGGGAGGGGTTAAATCTCAGGATGAGGAGTCAGAAGCAAGGAAGATGGCTATTTTCCATAGAGGCCAGCCCTGACCTTCTCTCCACAGTCTAAACTTTAAACTGCTCTGCAGTTGAAGTAGTGAATCTGCCATTTTAAACTGTTGCGTTTTACATGAAATCCAATTGATGAATTTCAGCTGAAGCTCTTTTAAGCATCCCTCAAAATTTCTCGTGTTTTGCTGAGCAAGAACCAGCAGGCTCACCTCAAACTTTGTTTTAGGCAGCATTCAGTGGCAAACTAAAGATGTGCAAAATCCCCTGGAGGAAGTTTCCTTAGCCTTGTTGAAATCAATTCCGGCTTCCCTCAGAATTCCTCAGATCTCTTCTTGCCCCAGCAGGAAGCTGCAAATGCATCACAATGTTTTGCTTCAAATGAGTTTGAGAGACAAACTCTATCATAATGCCTTGGAAATCTTTTGCCCCTTTCGTTTGTGGTTAATAAGAGCAATTTGGCCAAAATCCACTTGTCCGTTCCTGTAACGATTTTCACCCATTCCCCCTTAGTTAGTTGATATAAGGAAATCTGTTTGGGGTCAGCAAAAGATTTGGCCCAATACAGTGGAGTATGACACCATTAAGTCTTGCTCCTAAACACTGCCAGCAAGAAGAATTGCCTCAGGGAACCTAGTGATAACACGGTTCATTGCTTATCTGATGCTGTGTTGTCTCCCTACATTCCTTCTCACTGTGCAGAACAAGAGCTATGCTTAATTTGCCTGACACGTCTCCTCAACTGGGGCCAGGCGCAAGCAAGTGAGCAACAGCCATGTTGCATCCCTGCACTTGGAATCTGTAATTTCCTAGCCTTGAGACTTCACTTCACTTTGTGAATAAGTGACTTTGCTCCCTTTAGAAGCTTTTGGCTAATTAATCATGGTTGCAGAGTGCTGTTGCAGGCAGCTTGTTATAACATTTGATTAATAGCAAGTGTTGATTTGGGAATTGTGGTACAGTGAGCAAGATCACATCTGGCAAGGCACGACAGTTACTTACTCCTTCACAATATGAGCTTTTTTCTTTTTGTCCCTGAGTGTTTTGCTGTGCGCCGCTAAGACTCAGAATGAAGATGCTAACCAATTTTCCCAGGTGGTGTTGAGTTCAAAAGTTTTTTGGGGTTGGTGTGCATAAAATATATTTATAACACTTATTAAACTGCAGAGCCAATCAGATTTGGCTATGTGTTGATGTCATTTAGGTTAAAGAATGGTGGCAGTGCAAACGAAGAAGCAAACATTTTTGCAAGGAGTACTGAAATTATGACCAGCAATGGCATTTTTCAGCATCACTGAAAATACCGTATTTAGAAAAAAAAAGTAATTTGTTTCAATTTGGCACTCATCTTAGGAAACTGAAGATCATGAGCATGTAACCTGTGTGTAGGAAGTTCCATTTAACCCATACATAAATGCACATAATATTTCTGGGGTCTTTACTAAAATGACCTGAAATGAATCAGAACAGTAGTAATAAAATCAAACATCATTCCATTAGAAAATACTCTCCGGCCTTTACATACCTCCTAGCTTTGGTCTCCAGTAAATAACTCCATCTGCAACTGCTTTCCAGCTAATAAATGTTTGAAAATTTCTCCCCAGGCCTGAAAAATGTGGCATGCCACAGACCCTTTCAGGGTTTCAATTCTGTATCTTCCCAGCTAGCTTTAGGGTTGAACTTGGAAGATCAACTACACACAGGCAAGTGGCCATAGCTCAGTGGTACGGCACACACTCTGCATTTAAGACAACCCAAATTCAATTCTTGGCATCCCCACCTGAGGTAGGAAGGCACTTCTGCTTAAGTAGGGATGCCAAACCATCGGCCCATAGGCCAGTTCTGGTCATCCAAGCTTTTTTTATTATTATTTTTATCCCCAAGACCACCTACCAATTTTACATGTGGCAGGATAGCAGCATCTGCAGGAATGGTGAAAATGATACCCAAATCAGAACCATGTGTAAGGAGGCATGCCAGGGGATCTGTCGGGTGGTGGTGGTGGCAGCATCTGTTTTGGAGAGTTTACGACAGTATTGGGAGAAGTTTGGGGCAGGTCTTGGCAGCCACTTCTGCCTGCCACCCTCTTTTCCATTCTGATCTGCACCTCTAGAAGCTCCCACTTCTGGAAATACCCTACAGTGCTCAGGTGGGATTGTGTCCCTTGGTCTGCTCTTCTTGCTTACAACTTGCTTGACTGTGCTGAGCTTGCTGAATGTCCTAACAACTGGTAGATCTCTCAGTGAGCATCTTCACATTGGTGCACATGTCGAAGGGGGACAAGTAATAATGGTCTTCTGATTATTAAGAGACTAGTCACTTGTGACTAGAGCTGAGCAGAGATGACATGTGTGAAATACCTGCTGTGGTTTTACTGTTTGCTTAAAAATGTGAAGTGTGATTGTGGCAACCATTTATTTTTTAAGAGCAGGGATGGGGAACCCGAGACCTGTGGGCCAAAAGTGGTCTTCCGAGCTTCTGTATCAGGCCTTCAAAATTCTCTTCAACAGGCCACACCTCTGACTGCCTCTGCATTGTACCCCAGGCGTTTTTGCCTTGCTGCTGTGCCCATTGCCCCCACCTTCTGCCATGGCCAAAAGGAGCTGAAATCTGCCATGCCACATCTCCCTGGCTCCTCTTAGGAGAGCTCTGTAAGATTATCTTTATCCCACTTATTTGACCTGAGTCTCTCAAATGGCAAATTGCATTCTTAAAGTGCAATTCTAGTACCAAACCTGGGGATCTAAAAACTGAAACCTGGTAAACATGTGTATCACACAGGGAGCTGTGATTAGATACTGCTCCCTGTTGAGCATTCACTTCACAGCAAGTTTCTGAATAATGGCCAAAGCTTTCCTGTTGTGGCAAAATCATTGCTGGGAGAGGATTCGTTTTGGAAGGTTTCCATTGGAGCTTGTGCCTGCTCTCATGCTGCTGTTTGATTTCTTTAAGGGGATTTTTTAGTATGTAATGGCTGTAACCTGCCCTGAGCAATGTGTATGCTTTGGAAGGGAGGGGTATAAGTTTTACAAGCAACTAAATACATTGCATATGATGGGCTCATTATAGTTGACAGCATATCTGTGTGCGAAAGCACTAGGACAAACATAGCCAGAATTAGGAAGCAGGATTTAGACTCAGTATTGTACGTTTTCTGAAGTGAACCAAGGAGCTTCTTCTGCATTATCTCCCATTATAAACATGATTTATAAGCCCTGGCAGATGCTGCCTGGGTTTTGCTGTGCTTGTTATGCTAATACACCATAGTTTGCAGGAAAACCGGCATTTGTCAAATGGTCTTCCCTTGTTCAACATGCATTGAATTATTGTTTCACTTGCTTTAGTTCTTCTTCTCCCCCCTTTATAATTAACTTTCAAATCTGCTCAGGGAACATAAAGAGCAAACAAATTCATTTTGCAATAACCTGTAAATAAAAGGGTTTCCAGATCACGGCTGACAGCTAATAGTGAGCAAGCCTGCTGCTGCTTGAGAGGCTGGCGAAATGAATGACTCAGAGGTATGAAATATCGACGATTAATTCACATTTCTTGGCTTTAGTCTTTTAGCACATAATGATCACATAGATTTTTAGAGGTGGTACAAAGTGGAAGGAGCAGATCTTTGGGCACTGGTCATATTTCCACCTTCCAGCAAATGGAGGCCATGCAAATCTTGCTATCAGCTTATAAAAAGAGCCAATATAACACAGTGCTAAAACTTTATGTAGAGCAAAGATTGGAACTTTAAAACTAGTAGTTATCAGTGAAGTCTCTAGTCTTCCTTTTCTCTAAAAATGAATAATTGTCCTTTTCCCCTGCCGGGCAAAAGATGCTTAGGTAGCACATAACAGCTAAGTCTATAGACAAGCTATAACTCTTGCAACAGAGACACATATCTGAAGGTGTGACATTGGGGCCCCCAGTGGAGATGTGTTCCTTGACCTTTATCAACCTCAGAGTGTTTGTATGTCTGTGATCACATCCATTGACTTGTATGCCTATTGCCAAGGTGACTGTACTGCCACAGTTCTGTAGGAACACAGCAACACAGCAATCCACAGAATGCAGTGCTGAGCACAAAATTCAGCTTCTTCTACCTAAGATATGATCTGAAGTGTAAGGGTAATGTTTTACAAAATATCAGAGCACCTGTAGATTTCTTTGCTCCACTCACTAACAATGCCATAATAAATTATTATTTTTTAAGAGAAAACATGCAGATTTGTATAATACGTGTTACAGAATTGAGCTTTTCTTGGTGCAGAATTTGAATAATCTTGACACAGAATAGCTATTTTATTTTTATTTTTTCACAAAGTGAACACAGCTCTGTCTGCTGCCGACATCTGCTTATGCTTGACAACAACCATATTTGGTTATGTCTTTTGGGAAAGATTAAAATATACAGTCTACAGCAGTGGTCACCAACCAGTTTGGACCAATGGGCACATTTCAGATTTTGGGAAAGTTCTCTCAGCACCGTGCACGAAAGGGTTGACATGGCAGGGGGCATGGCATAACATAAAAATAGAGAGTGTAGTTATTCCTGCACCCCCCACGCCAAAAAACCACATGCTTCTTCTGAGAAGTTACCTATTCACAGATGGTCCTAATAATGTCCACAAATTACTGATTATCTGCCTCCAGCAACAAGGGTGCGGCTGTCTACCGTAATAACAAGGAACAATCCCCAGTGCCAGAAAAAAACACAAGACACACACACAGGACACTTTGCTCCCCTTCTCTCTGTCCAAATGCATCTTTCCCTCCACCTCACTTACTACACATACACACAGACCAAACAAACACTGCCCCCCTCTCATTGGCCAAGTGCACCTCTATCACACACACACACTCAGAAAATGCCCTCCATGAGTGAAGGAAGTGTCTGCTGTTTCTAAAAATCCACACCCCTCCCAAAAAAACAACCCCAAGCACACAATGGCCAATAGCCTGGTGCCCATGAGTGCGAGTTTGGCAACCTCTGGTCCATGGGTTGTATCGGATGCAGTGCCAGTAGGGTTCCACTGGAGCAACGGGGCTTCCATTTTCTGCCCATCCCCATCAGTGCAGGACCAAATTTTTGTTTGGCCCCGCAACACTTCTGAATCTGAGGCTCGGAGGGGTGCAGGAAGGGCCAGAAGAGGAAGTTTCATTGCACGTCTAGAAGTCCTTTCACCTGTGGAGCTGTACCGCTGGATGCAGACCTAAAGAATTCTACAGACATCTCAATTCATTGCAGGCTCACTGAATTTGTGACTCAGTAAGTTGAATGTAGGCCACTTCCTGTTCCCTGAAGACTCCTAAGTGTTTGACACCCACCCTCTCTCCCCGTCCCCCATTACAGGGACGTAATAGTGTGCCTTTTGTGTGTTAGGTTCCAAATACAATCCTCAGTATCTCTAATTAAAGTCTGCTTGATCAAGACCCTGGCAGGCCACAAAGCATAGCTGGGGGAGGGTCTGCAATAAGCTTGATGGGTCAGAAGTTGTGCAGGCCTGATTTATTGCTAAACAATAAAAATGTAATCTGTGAAGAGTAGCAGTGCACCCCCTCAGACACTCTCACTTATTGACAGGTGCTGTATAAATAAAAGCAGTCTTTGTTAAATGTCAGGTCAATCTCTGTGTATGTTTATAGTGACT
Source organism: Zootoca vivipara (assembly GCF_965207765.1). Taxonomy (NCBI): domain Eukaryota; kingdom Metazoa; phylum Chordata; class Lepidosauria; order Squamata; family Lacertidae; genus Zootoca; species Zootoca vivipara. The sequence goes on from NC_142588.1 coordinate 17,759,528, forward strand.
AGCTGTAAAGGAGTTGAGGGTTAAACCACAGAGCCTAGGGCTTGCTGATCAGAAGGTCAGCGGTTTGAATCCCCTCGATGGGGTGAGCTCCTGTTGCTTGGTCCCAGCTCCTGCCCACCTAGCAGTTCGAAAGCACATCAAAATGCAAGTAGATAAATAGGTACCACTCTGGCGGGAAGGTAAACGGCGTTTCCGTGCACTGCTCTGGTTCGCCAGAAGCGGCTTAGTCATGCTGGCCACATGACCCGGAAGCTGTACGCTGGCTGCCTTGGCCAATAACGTGAGATGAGTGCCGCGAATCCAGAATTGTCTGCGACTGGACCTAACAGTCAGGGGTCCCTTTACCTTTACCTTTACATCATTAATAGCTGTGTAGCAAGAGGGAATTTCTGTAGGTATAGATTTTTTTTACCATCACCGAAATTGTCCTTTCTGCACAACTGTTTAGGACAGTCTCATTTCAATGTTGTTTAACGGCGGTCCCTTTGAGGTTTGCATTTGGACTAATGGAGAATCATTAGCAGGAGGGAGTGATGGCTGTGATGCAAGGAACAGTGGTGCATGCTGTTCCTTTTTCTTTTTCTTTTTCTTCTTTTGAGATTAGCCTTTCTAGTGGGAGGATTATTGGCTTAGCACTTTCTATCTTATTAGTGGCAGGCTGGCCTTTCTCGTTCCAAGGCGCTTTTCACTTTAATCTGATTGGCAAGTGAATCAAGGGTGCTGCTGGCTTAAATTGGGCTGGTTACCTCTTTTCAGTTTTTACTAATGCTAATCCTTTTGTTTAGGGAGATGAAGAAGTCCCATCAGGTGCTGTTTTTGGGTACTCTGGTAATCTGCTAGTTACTGCCGTAGGGGTAGGCAAGTGATGTTTGGTAGGCCCTGCTGTTTCTTTCTGTTTATCTCTCAGGAAAACCCCTGTTACTAAGGTTTTCCTTACTCTCATATTATGCTAGTCTCACTTTATGTATGAATTGGTAGCAGAGTTGCTTCTGTATTATATTCCTTTTTTTCTCCATTTTTCCTTTTGTATCAGATCTACTGGTGCCTTAAGTGCATTGGCAGAAAGGTAAATGTAATATTTTTAAAAAAATGTAAAAGAGTGAACATTGGCAGAAGCTTTGGCAAAGCCCTCCCTCATTGTTGGACCCATTTCCAGTGCAGGTGTGGCAGAGACCACCCATACTTAGTAAAATTGTGTCCCTGCATTGTACAGTTCATCCAGCAAGCCAACCTGATTTGAAAGCTCAAGGGTCAAGTGCAGGCATAGGCAAACTCAGCCCTCCAGATGTTTTGGGACTACAACTCCCATCATCCCTAGCTAACAGGACCAGTGGTCAGGGATTATGGGAATTGTCTCAAAACATCTGGAGGGCAGAGTTTGCCTATGCCTGGTCAAGAGTACCACATAATCGGCTCTTGCCTGTTGGTGCAAGGAAGGAGACATGGGACTCAGTTACATTAGTACAGTGGTACCTCGGGTTACAAACGCTTCAGGTTACAGACTCTGCTAACCCGGAAGTAGTATCTCGGGTTAAGAACTTTCCTTCAGGATGAGAACAGAAATCGTGCTGCGGCGGCGCGGCAGCAGCAGGAGGCCCCATTAGCTAAAGTGGTACCTCAGGTTAAGAACAGTTTCAGGTTAAGAACTGGCCTCTGGAATGAATAAAGTTCTTAACCAGAGGTACCAATGTAAAGAAAAAGTGCTTTATATGAGTTATAACACTGACACCAGATGGCACTGTGACGTCTCATCTTTCACCAATGGGATTTCCTATTATGAAGTTTACAACGCATTTAACTGAATCACTTTTTTTGATGTCTCTAGATCCAGTCATGTTCTAGGCAGGTATCCCCGTGGATCCCTTTATTTATCCATATCTCTGGTGGTGGTGTGGTGTCACTTGATGAAATCCTACCTGACCCCCTGCCTGACATTGACCTGTTCAAGATAATCTGTGAGGCGTTCTGATGCTTTCATGTGCGTCAACTGTTCAGTTCCTTCAGTACTGCATAGTTCTCTGCTGCATTCCTGCAATCTACAAGGCATCTCATTGTTTTATTTTTGGAATCGTAGATGGAAGAATAGGGTATGGAATTGGGCCCTGCAGTTGGTAAGAAGGAACTGAGACTATGGTTTGTAGAGTGAATATATATCTCCCTCTTCCCAGTGATTTGAAGCCCTATTCTGTTTCCTGACATTTCAGAGCTTTGGAAGCTGCTAGAATTCATTATGGCTAGAAATTTGCTCATTTTACAATGAAAGATGAAGATTTTTGAAGTCTGATTGGCCAAATTAAATCCTGGAACTAGATTCTGTGATCTGCACCATGGTTTGAGTTGCAAAATAAACAGGCATCATTAGCTTTTGAGCAGGAGCTCTTATCTTGTCTCATATATGCAGTTTTGGTCTATCACATTTAGGTTCTCAGTCTGAATTGTTTTATTTATTTATAGCAGCTTGTTTTATTTCCTTGTTTCCAATCTACTGAAGCATGTCTATTAAATATATGCAAGTTGTCTGCATCACCCAGTACAATGCTGATTATCTCATGCTCTCCCAGATTGTGCTTCCATTTGTGATTATTATTAAGACCATTTTCTTCAGCAACCTTGACTTCTAAAGCTCTGCAATTTGTTGCCTCCAGAATAGTGACGAGTTATCAACAAGCAATTTGCTGTAAATTTGGAGACTGAAGACTCTGCAGATTTGCATTGCTTCGCCTTATTTCTGTTCCTAGCAGACAAAGTGACTCAAACACATGGCTGATTTCCTACAAAAATGCTGGCAGGAAACCTGGTTAAGGATTACCAAGCAAGCATACCAAATGTGTACTTTTAATAAATCACTTTGAGATGCAGCATGGTTCCAGTAACTGGGCAAGGGTCTAACACAGTTTTGCTAGGGTGGCATGGAGATATCAAAGCTGCAGTTGCAGTACTCATTAGGCATGTCACTCCTGTGTCAATCATGGGTTTTTGTTTTGCTAATGAAGAGTTAACTCCAAATTTCACAGTGTGATTTATTTCTGGCTCTAGTTACAGGTAGGTAGCCACGTTGGTCTGACGTAGTCAAAATAAAATAAAATAATTCCTTCCAGTAGCACCTTAGAGACCAACTAAGTTTGTTATTGGTATGAGCTTTCGTGTGCATGCACACTTTTTCAGATACACTGAAACAGAAGTCACCAGACCCTTATGTATAGTGAGAGGGTGGGGAGGGGTATTACTCAAAAGGGTGGTGGGAATGGGTGATTGGCTGATAGGTGTGGTAAACCTGTGGACGACTGTTAACGACTGCAATTGGTCTTACAGGAAAAAGCAAGGGGTGAGATGGCTAAAAAATACAGTGGTACCTCGGTTTAAGTACGCAATTGGTTCTGGAAGTCTGTACTTAACCTGAAGCGTACTTAACCTGAAGCGAACTTTCCCAGTGAAAGTAATGGAAAGTGGATTAATCCGTTCCAGATGGGTCCGCGGAGTACTTAAACTGAAAGTACTCAAACCGTAGTGTACTTAAACCAAGGTATGACTGTAGCTTTATCATGTATAATGAGATAAGAATCCAATGTCTCTATTCAGACCAGGTCTCTCCATGGTTTTAAGCTTGGTAATAAGTTGCAATTCAGCAACTTCACTTTCCATTCTATTTCTGAAATTCTTTTGTAATAAGACAGCTACTTTGAGATCTTGTATAGAATGTCCTGGGAGATTGAAGTATTCTCCTACTGGTTTCTCTGTCTTGTGATTCCTGATGTCAGATTTATGTCTATTTATCCTTTGGCGTAGGGTTTGGCCTGTTTGTCCAATATAGAGAGCTGAAAGGCACTGTTGGCATTTGATGGCATACACAATGTTAGAAGATGAGCAATTAAATAGTCCTGAGATGGTATGCTTGATGTTGTTGGGGCCAGTAATGGTGTCGTCCGGGTGTATGTGGCAGCAAAGTTGGCATCTGGGTTTATTGCAGGCTCTGGTACTAGTGTCCATGTTAAGTCTGGTTATTGTATTATTGTGGGTGAGGAGTTGTTTAAGATTGGGTGGCTGTCTGTAGGCAATGAAAGGTCTTCCTCTCAGAGCTTGGGAAAGAAAACTATCATTGCCTAGGAGAGGTTGTAGATCTCTTATGATATGTTGAACTGTTTTAACTTGGGAGATGTATGTGATTACTAGTGGTGTTGTGTTATTTTCTTTTTTGGGCCTGTCTTGCAGCAAGTTCTCTCTGGGTATCAGTCTGGCTCTGTTGATCTGTTGTTTAACTTCATCAGGCAGATATTTTAGTTCTAAAAAGGTTTGCTGTAGATCTCTTAGGTGAGAGTCTCTGTCTGTAGAGTTGGAACAGATGTGGCTGTAATGTAGGGCCTGGCTGTATACAATGGATTGTTTGGGATGTTTGGGATGGTAGCTAGAAACATGTAGATATGTTTGTCGGTCAGTTGGTTTACAGTATAAGGTGGTGTCTATACACCCATCCTGTATTTTTATAGTAGTGTCCCAAAAAATGTATTTCTTGCATAGATTGGTTCATTGTTGGGTTGATGGTGGGGGGAAAAGTCATTGAATGTTTGGTGGAAGGTGTCCAGGGTCTGTTGACCATGTTTCCATGGTCAATTTACTTCTGGCTCGCTGCTGACAACAGGGCAACTGTACCAAAATGAATTGCTGTGAAAATAAGAGGATGGGGTTGTCTTCAAGGTGCCATATTACCAAATTCCGCCCCTGCTCTCTGCAATGAGGCTTCTCCCTGCTTCCTTCAATGTATTAGAACAGGTGTCTAGTGATCTATGCTGCCTCGAGGCTAATGCCAGTGAAAGGGGGAAGTTGTTGTTGTTCCATAATAATTGTCTACAGTCAGTATCAGAATATTGTCTGAAATAACAACAGGTCAAATCTTTTGGAAGAAATAATACCACCACCCAATGTAAAACTTAGTATGATATGATATTTAATGCTCCAGCTGGATGGACTTAATGCATAATAAACACAACATGTTTAGAATTCAATATATGAAAGAAGGTTGGGGGAACTCAACCCCTTCCACACCCCCAGAATTTATGATCCATGCTAAGAACATTTGTCAGAAGTTAGTAGGTATCCAGCGGTTAGAAAAAAATGGGATTTCTGCTTGTGCAGTCATTAAGACAGACTAATGAATGACAAAATATAATAGCATATGTTATCTTTCCCAACCCTAGGACAGAAGGAGGCTGATGAAGTAATTTAAACCTCATCATTTAGGGGTCTCTTACTTTCTCCCCTCTAGTAAAAAAGACTGTGCAGATTTGCAGAACCCTCCTGAGAAATGTTGTTAGTTTCATCAAAATGCTTCTCTCGCCCCTTGAAACTGCTCAGGTGGTTTTGCCAAGAAGGAATCTGCAAACATTTTGAGTTAGACAAAACCCAGTGGCAATTTGAGCCTAGGACCAACTACATTTGGCCTTTTAGCTGGCAGTTCTTTACCAGCTGCCGGTAAACATAGAAAGTTCTGGTGAGAGGTCGATGGTAAAGCTTCCATATTATTTATTTCTTGTGGCTTCTCCAAGTACAGGATATCTTAGAAATTTTGTCAGTCTTATTGAAAGTAATTTTTATTCTCTCAAAATTTTGCCTGAGGAGGAACCTCCACCTCAAAACTCTGCTTTTTGTGGAATTTACTGGTCAGTCTAGCCGTATTTATTCAGTGTACATTTTCCTTCCATAAGTGTGATTATTTCTCCTTCTGCTGAAGCTAATGGAACTTTGCATGCCTGCTGAGGAGATAATATATACATTGCGTCCTTCAGCTTTGAGGTATTTGTCAAAATGGCAGTAGCGAGAAAATGAATTATAAGCAGGTAACACTGTTGTTATGCTGAGGAGCTGACAGTTTCAAATTTTAGCTGGGGAGTGACGATCTGATAAGACAACAACCTGCTGGGAATGAAGCAGTTTTTGGACATTACTGGGTGATCACATGACTCTCATGGAGAAAGGAAAACTGTTCAGAGAATCTTTATGCTATGAATAGAATATATATAGCTTGGTTTCCACAATTTCTTCCAGTGTGAGGCAAAACAATGATAAAGCCATTTTTCTTTCTTTCTTTTAATACATTTTCCCCACACTGCTACAGAGATGGGTTGTGTGTTTTTTTATACTCCTGATATGCTTTATTTGCCTAAGAAAATATCTGAATAATGACTGTTTTATGTATAATTCCAGAATGTTGGTATCTGCTGTGTTCTTTCTGAGGGCTCCATTGTGATAACACAGATTTCAAACTGTTTGAAATTCATCAAGTGGCCAATGGTTCCCTAAAAACAGACAAACAACCTGTGGGGACTGGAAATTATTTGTCTGAGATCTCCAGCCCTTTCTACAACTGCTGTTCTCAGAGTCACGGCAGTTCGACAGGTTTGAAAGTGGTTTACACTACAATTCTACATTATTCAAAAGTAGTCTCATTGAATTTAATGAGGCTGTCTAGGAAATTTGGTATAGGACTGCAGCCTTGAGTATGCAATATGGACATGCCTTTTAAAACTTGGGTAGTACAATACCATGGGCCAGCCGAAATGTAATTAGAATCAGAGTCCAACCCCCTGCAATGCAAAAATCTTTTTGACCAATGTGGGGCTCAAACCCATGGCCCAGAGATTAAGAATCTCATGCTTTACCAACTGAGCTATAGTAGTAGGACTGTGCACTGGATTTGACCAAAAGCCCAAATTCCAGACTGGTTTTATGAGGCCTGGGCTTTGGCTGAGTCAGGGCAAGGACTGGGGAAACAGACCCTCACCCGCTGGTGAATGGGGGATTCAATTCTACAGGCCACAGGGCACTCCTTTCCATGGCCCGTACAGGAAAGGTGATTGCAAAGCAGGGCCCTGCAGGATGGAATCCTCTGTTCACCAGCTGGTTAGCGGAGGATTTAATCCTGCGGTCTGCAGCATTTTCCTTCACAAGTGCCTTCTTCAAAGCAGCATCCAGCAGAACTGAACCCTCCTGCTCTTGGTCAGGGAGGGGGAAGAAACACAGGTCTCTTTCTTTTTCCCTGGCTGAATGTAGGTATTTTGAAAAACCAAATCAAACATTAGCAGGTGGCGCTGTGGGTTAAACCACAGAGCCTAGAGCTTGCCGATCAGAAGGTCGACGGTTTGAATCCCCATGATGGGGGAGCTCCCATTGTTTGGTCCCAGCTCCTGCCCACCTAGCAGTTCAAAAGCACATCAAAGTGCAAGTAGATAAATAGGTACTGCTCCAGCAGGAAGGTAAATGGCATTTCCATGCGCTGCTCTGGTTTGCCAGAAGCGGCTTAGTCATCCTGGCCACATGACCCGGAAGCTGCATGCTGGCTCCCTCGGCCAGTAAAGTGAGATGAGCACCGCAACCCCAGAGTCGTCCGCAACTGGACCTAATGGTCAGGGGTCCCTTTACCTTTTTACCCCCAATTGATTCAGGGTGGAATCTGGGCTGGGTGTTGTCCAGGTCAGGTGGGGTTACAATGGAGCTAGCATCCTGCACTCCCCTAGCAGCCCCAAAGCAGCTATAGGGAATACATGAAGCCAATAGCAATGGCATCCATTGATTAAAGCATTGTATTGTTAAATCTATTTTTAAAAATATGTGATTGTTATCATGGTATTTTTTTGTTACTTAGTTGTAAGTAGTTTTGGAATTTTTAAAGTGAGACACAGACTATGTTTAATAAACCCAACCTGGCCTTAATCAACACCCGCCAATCAAACTGTTACTTACTGACCCCACCATGCCAGTCATGCATGGAAGACATTGGGCATCATGTGGTGAAGGTGGGCATCTCAGAACTTGTTCCATATCCCTGCCCACAAACATGCCAGTGGAAAGAACTCGCTGAAATGCCAGGAATAACTCATAGAAGTCTTTACTTTATTTAGCAACAAAATATTGCAGTGATAAAAGAAAAGAGGGTGGATTCAGTTGCAACAGAATGTTAATCCCAACTCTCAGCCTGCTTTCATTTCATTACCAAACTCCTAGCCTAGGCTAGGATTTGAAGTCCAGGTGTAAGAAGGTTTTGGCTGAACTGTTTTTTTCTCACTCTGCTGTTGCTGATCAGCATACATTCTGGCCTTTGTACTGCTTTTCTTTAGAAGTCACTGCTCTTTTCTCTTCCCCTCACCTTTATGCCTTGGAGCATAAAACACAAGTCTAGTCTTGTGCTCCTGAGACCAAGGATGCCACACGTCTTATATATAGGAGCAATCTTTCAGTTTCAAGACAGGAAGGGACAAGTGAGTTCAGAAAAGAAAATAACCCTCTGATCATCTTTGGATGGCTTCGAAATGTGTTGCTGACATTTCTCACACTTGGTATCTATCTTTATTATGTAGGCGCTAAGAGCCCTAGATGTGCAGCATTACTTGAGGCTATGTTCCGTGAATTTGGCATGAGAGGGAAACAGAAAACATTCAGTATAAGGGCAAGATAGAAAAAAAATTCTCATGAGATTTCCTGCCAAAATTGCAGACATAAATGAAAAATGAGACCTTTTTTTAAAAACCCCAAAACCAACAACTTATTGAGTCAATCTAGAATTCACAACCTTTTTGATATTATCCTGTGGAGGTTTTTTGTGTCAAAGCACATAAGCTTTCTCTGCTTATTCCATGCCAGATTTGTTTTTTGTTTTTTTAAAAAAACACACACAAAGCCAAACCAGTGGGATTGAAAATTAACATTTAAAATGGAATTTCAGAATCTCAGAAACAGCATTTCACGGGTCTGAGCTGGTGCACATGGTGCTACTAGATTTCAGGTTGCCATACACTGCTATAGAATCATAAGATTGTAGAGTTGGAAGGGATCCATCCCAGTGGGCATCTAATCCCACCCCCTGCAATGCAAGACTCACAGCTAAACAATCTCTGACAGATGGCCATTCAACCTCTGTTTAAAATGAGAGTCCACCACTTTCTGAGACTGTCCATTCCACTGTCGAGCAACTTACTGCCAGAAAGTTATTTCCAGTGCTTAGTTGGAATCTCTTTTCTTGCAATTGGTTCGGGTCCTACCCTCTGCAGCAACAGAAAAAAAGTAGCTTCATCTTCCATGTGACAGCTCCTCACCTCTCAGTCTTCTCTTTTCCAGGCTAAACATACCTCACTCTTTCAACCAGTCCTCAAAATGCTTCATTTCCAGAACTGTTATCATTTTGGTTGCCTTCCGCTGTACATGTTTCAGCTGGTCAATATTCTTGTATAATTGTGGTGCCCAGAACTGGACACAGTGATCGCAGTGTGTGAGAGGCATGATGGCACTTTTCCCTCTCACGCCAATGGGCCCGCTCTCACTTAAATAAATTGCCCCCGCCACCTCACTGAACAATCCTTTACCCGAAAGTTTCTTTTCCTTTCCTCTTAAGATTCTAGCCCAGAGTATTCTGCGGGGAACATTTGTGAGGGGATAACTGGTAAATTGGAGTCTCAGACAGATTTTCTTTAAATAAACAATAAAGATTTATTTAAGGCAATCTGTAGAGGAATCCTGCTACCACTCCCAGTTTCATGGCATCTGCAAATTTGATGAACGTCCTTTCAATTCCTCCATCTAAGTCACATATGAAGATGTTGAACAACACCAGGCCCAGGAAAGAATTGCACTCAAGTGCAATTACCAACACTCTTGGCATTAATTTTAGGAGTTTAAGGTCAAGAATCGGCCTCCTCAAAGCATGAAATGGGCTGGGAAACCAAGAGATATGAACATCAAATGAATATGGAATTTTAGCTATTAAAAATTTTCAATTACACTTCCAGGTTATTTTGAGACTAGAAATTTTATTTAAATTGAAGGGACTCCAGAATTCTGATATGATCCATGTGTTAACCTGAATTGATTGGCAGGAAAATTGCCAGAGGGGCCTATAAAAGACTAATAGATAAATTAGTATGGGATCTTTCACACTCTTGATCTCAGATTGAAAGCCTACCAGTACTTTGCTTCTGCCCAGCTTTCCAGTTTTGCTGGTCTGATGCAGTTTAGCCAATCTGTGGTGCATGGGCCGTAACTTGTATCTAGAGGTCACACTTTCAAAGAATAAAAGTGAACACAGTATCTCTAACAGCTGCATAACCTTGTAGAAATCTTGATAATCAGCTGTGTAGAATTTGGTGTGGAATTAGAAAAAATGTGCCCTAACTTTACAAATGCTTGCTCTGCTCTGAAGTCTCTCTTACTTTCCCTCTGCAGCTGCTCTCCTTCCCAGATAAAAACCGCAACTTCTTAATGTTGAGAGATAAATATTGGCAGCCCTTGGCTTTGCTTTTCATTGCCTGCCTGATGGGAAAATGCCAGGAACTTTGCATGCTTTTCCAAGCAAGTCTGTAGAGATTTTTTTCACCAGATTTTGAATCTGGCACACAGTTCCCAATTTCTCTAGATAAAAACGGTAGAATTCATTTGGATCTCATGTTCAGTGAATCATTGCTCAAATTTAGCATGTAATAAAACCCTATCCTTTAAAATAAAAAGCTTTCTGTCTCATAATAACATGGCTATTAAAAATAAACTGTTAAAGGGAGTCCTCTTTAATGTTGCCGTGTAAATAAAACATGCTTTTCATATTGAAAAGCTATATCTTTTGGAGCACATACAACAATATGGCTGATAGCTTCCTACCAATGGCCACATAGCTTGGACTCTAAAGTGCTTTGGAATGGATGTGCATATTATTGCTGATCCTACGCACAGACCTATTTTGCTGATTCACTCCCTCATCCAAACAGTGTGGGAACTCTTTCTCCTATCTTCTGTTTATATAAAAGGCAGCTCCCAACATACAGTATTATGGTAACCAAGAAACAGCACAGGATTCAGCTTTGTGGATAGCAGCACAGTTAATTCTTATGGACCAGTGCCACCAGGATCATGGAGCAAGGCAACTAGCGCCTTGAATGCTAAATTTTCTTGAATATGACAATTTGGAAAAGCCACTTAAGACATGCAAACCACACAGAACATGGCAACAAAGCTAGGTTTGAGTTGCAATCACTCCTGTCTCTCTGACTGTACTTATATAATACATTTTTCCAACCATGGATGCTATCCTGCCAAACAATTCTGCTAAGCATAATTCTGCTAAGCTGCACAATGGAATTTCCCCACCTTCTCCCTGCACGATCCCAAAATCTGTTCTGGAGCAGATTTATGGGGGATGCTGCAAGAGGGTGGTGAGGCTGCATTGTGCAGCTAAAAGTCCTTGCTCTGGTAAACTGGTTAGCTGGATAGCATCCTGTGAGTTTGTCTCATTCACACAGACCACGTGCACACTTTAAAACATAATGTTATGTGACACAGCCCTGAATATATTGCAATTTGGTGCCATCTGGACTTTGTTGGACTCCAGTTCCCACAGGCCTCAGTTACCACATTCACAGCAACATTCTTCTAGTTAACTTGCAGTTAGTTTTGATTCTGCCTGGAAAGCAAAGGCTGGATTCTCAGTTTGGTGAAACTCATAATAATCAACTATAAAACTAATTACTTAATTTAAATGAGAGAATAAAAGTGGAAGACATGAAGAACTAGCTACCCTCTTTGTACGTATATTTTTGCTTATGCTGTCAAAACCATATAGCTTCCAAATTCAATTTTTGGTTTTAGTGCCTAAATATGATTTATTACCTTAAAGTTGCATAAATATTTTACTGTTTTGAGATAAAGCTACAGGCTTCTCACTGCCACCACGATCCTTAATAATTGAGCCATTCTCTACCCACAAAATAAGTGATCTTAAGAAGAACTGAGGGATGTCTACTTGAATTTAAGTCCAACTGATTTCAATGGCATTTTCTCCCCACTGCATAGAACGGCAGTGCACAGGTTGCAAACAGTCCATTAATAAATTTCCATTTCATTTTTAAATACCAGGTGCTGCATACCTCATCTCCCAATACTGCTTTTACTACCCACAGTATCAGATGCAGTATGTATTTGAATACCCGTTGCTGGGGATCATGACTAAGGAGTACTGTGGTTCTTGTGTCCTGCTTGTGACCTTCCCACAAGCATCTGGTGGTCTGCTGTGAACAGAATGCTGGACTAGACTGACCTTTTGTCTGATCCAGTGGGCATCTTCTTTTGTTATGTTCTGATGTAGGCTATAATTTGCAGTGCACAATGTACTAAATCTATCTTGTTTCAGTTAATGTCAAGTTCCCTTTTTAAAAGTGTAGCTCTGAAGTCAATGGTTACAAGGTAGTTCTTAGAACTACTAGGTACATGTGCCTGTACATTTGTCTGTATCTCCAAAAAGAGACACAATAGACTGTTATTTCATAGTGGTGATCTAATCTGCTTACAGCAGCTGATCTCAAGCAATTCAAGAGAACATTAATTCCACTGGATAATTCTAGCTTGCATCATCAGTGAAGTCATAAAGAAAATGGGCGCAACCATCATTAATGATGGCGCCATTTACTGCCCAAATGGCTGTTAAGCTATGTATTTGAGGTACATTTGTGCCCAGTTTACTGTAGAGCAGCATTTCCCAAACCTGGGTCTCCAGCTGTTTTTGGACTACAACTCCCATCATCCCTAGCTAGCAGGACCCCAGTGGTCAGGGATGATGGGAATTGTAGTCCAAAAACAGCTGGAGACCCAGGTTTGGGAAACACTGCTGTAGAGTAATTGTCCTGTCCCTTCTTCTACCAAATGTCTAGTTTTCACAGAAGTGGTAAACCGGTACACCTGGATTGCACCACATGGATTCACCAGACTGCAGGTTGGTTGACACAACTGAATGCTCCTCCATTTAAAAAGAAAAAAAGTTTCCTTTCCCAGAAAAATCTGGCATGTTAGTTTCAAATATGACAGGATGGTTTTTGTATGGGGGAAGCATTCAATTAAGCGAGTCCCCCATATGCAGCTAGAGTGGTTCAACCCAGACACACTTCAGTGAGACCTGGGCTAAAGAACGGATTTTCTGAGGAAGCCTTCTGGAACACTGAAGGTTTTCTTACTATCAACAGAACGAGCTGATCAATAGGGAGAAAAGAGCAGGAAGATAAAGGTCTGTCAGCTTTCTCTGGGTCTTATTAGGAGGGACATATGGGAAGCAAAGGCCCAGCCTTTGGATCACCTCGCCAGTTTTCAGAAGGAACGGAAACATAGCTTTTCAGTAAGTAAATGAGAAGGATGGTTTGTTTCCCAGATACCGATTAAGCACAACTTGCCTTTGCAGCTAATTTAACTTCAAATGTTAGTTATAAATCAATAGGGGTTGGAGTAACTGACACAGATACATGGCTTAATGTCAGTAAGAGCACAATATTAAGCCCACGTGTCTCGCTTCAAGCAGCAAAAACAGAAGCAAGTGAATTAAAAAACCAAAACCTAGTTATGTAAGTGGGTGGAAACTTGTTTCTTTTCCCTCCTAATACAGATTTGGAGGAGGGAATCCTTAAACTTTTCCATTTTGGAAGGCAAAGAGAACGTATAAAAGATGGCTCAGCTGGTATTGTGTTTTTCTTTTAATCCATGCGGGACTCTTCTGACTTTAGCAATTGTCTGAATGGAGCAGGTGATGGAAGTGATGGGAAAAGCTCCGCCTTTCTGTTAACTTGCTAGGAAATAGGCTGCTAGCCAGCTGTTAACAGCACAGAATCCCTGCTAGTTTTAAAGGGGGCAATTCAAGGTGATGGCTGTCACAGTAGCCTGGAATTGAAGATGGCCTTGGTTGATTCTCTCTCCCCCCCCCCATTATTTTGTGTTTTGTTTCTGGATTATTGTGCAAATGCTGGTAACAGCCATGCTTGTGGAAAGGGGAATCAAAGCTCTTCGCTTTAATGCTTTGGGAAGAACCCAGCCCAATATCACTTTTGTTTTCCAAGGAATAGATTTGTTACAGTTGCCATTGGGAGCCTTGGTTTTATCTGGGGAGAGAATCTGTCCACCTGACCTTATTTTAGATATCCGCTGATGAAATAACAAACCCCAAGATTATGGCTTTCAAGGTGGTGAGCTCATTTCCTATCGGATTATCTGAACAGCATATTTTTTATGGACAAGGTAGGAAACTTGATGGTTTGTTTTCAGTCCTGGGCTCCTTTGGGAGGAAGGGCAGAACAAAAATTTGATAAATAATAGGAAGCTTGGATTGAAGACTTGACATCACAACATCAAGCCCTCGAGTTACCTTTCTCTTTCCTTTGTTCAATCCATTCTTCTCAACTTTGGTAAATCTATGAATATACTAGCCATCAGTTTACGTAGGAATGATTTTTGAAATACTGGAGGACATATGTTGAAAGTAGATATATGAAAAATGTAGCCACCAAGCACATCAATATTGTTATTGGGGGTTGTTTTGTGGATTTTCTGTGAATTTCATGTGTTTTTATTATGGGTTGGATGCTGTTTTTGTATATCAAGTGATGAACAAGTTAAATAAATAATCAATATTCAACATACATCTATGAAGTGCAAGGCTTAACTTGTCAAGCTTAACAGAATACTAAGTTTATCTCACAAGGTACTGGCAAGGGAGTCTGGTAAAGTAAATCTACATACCAACAGGGCTGATTGTTGAGGTAAATACAGATTTGCCATGCAGAAAGACAAAGTGTGTGTGTGTGTGTGTGTGTGTGTGTGTGTGTGTGTACACCCTGTTTATCCTAGCTTTTATGTTGTATTAGCTTTCTGATTTCCTTAAAGTTGATTGGTGCTGATCGACCTCTAGCTGCTTTTATAAAAAGAATTTACTCAGCGCTACATGCAATAGATCACCTAGAAATAAAGTCACAATATGAATGTACGCTGCAAAATGCACTGTCAAGATGAGAACTGAAAGCTGGCATAAAACTTCAGCTATGATAGTAGTAAAAATACTACAATATGAAATCTATCACAGTCACCCCTTACCAAAAGCCACATTAGGTATGCATAGTGGTAATAACCCAGGTTGTATACGCTGAGGAGGTTTGGACAGTAGAACATAAATTCTAGACTAATTTAAGTATTGAATTTGCACCAAGTTCTGCCCTTAATTAAAGGATTGGGACTGATCTTGTATTGGCTGACACACCTTTTTTTTTAAATTCCTTGTTACTTAACTTTACATATGCATGGAATTCATATGAATTGCATGCCTCTCTTCTGTCTATAAACGCTTTCATCCATAAATAAATAAATAACACATCACCGAACCCCCTGAACTATTTTACACATGGCGCCTTGTGTTTGCATAGTTGGGTAAAACCAGTTAGTTTGGTAACTTGTTGCCTAGACAGTTGGTTTGTTCAGGCAAGATCCCAGCATGTTTTGGTCAAGAAGAAATTCCTTTGCTTGCTGGCATGGGAAAGGAGGCTCTATATAGCTCAGTAGAAGACCGCATGCTTTGTACACATAATTTCAAATTGATGCCATCTCTAGTTAAAGCATCTCAGATAGGGATGTTGAGAACTTCTCCTTGAGGAACTGCTGTTAACTTAAATGAAGAAATGGACTTACTCTGTGTAGGACAGTTTCCTGTCCCCTGAAATCAAGCATTTTTCCTACAGTTTCATAGGATATGATGAGAGAATCCCAGTTGTCTTGAGAGCCTGGTTGCCAGCACGAACACACACTCCATTTTTTTCTGCCACAGCAGTAGCATTAAATGTCTGAATGTGCTTTACTATGTTAGGCGGCAGACACAGAGCCAAGGAGATGGGATAGTGGTCTAGCCTGGTGCCCTTGCTAAGCCTTAGAGCATTCTGGTATTTGGTTTTCCTCCACCAATCTCACTATATTCTATGTTTAAAACTATACACAATTTAATACTATGACCTTTGTCGAAGGAGGAACTCCTCCAGATGACCTGTTTATTAAGAATTCAACCTGATTTGCTTGCACAAGGCTCATGTGGAGGTTAAGATTATGCCTGGTCTTTATTGATCCATCTGGTTTGTTTGTGGGGAGGTTATATAACAATGAGCATTTATTCTGTTTGCTTGTGGAGTTTCCGAGCACAGTTCAAAGTGTTACCGGTAGTGCTGACCCGGGTCTGGGTGATTCTGGGTCTACCCCCACCATTCTGCCCGGACACTAAGGTCCAGTACCGAGGGCCTTCTGGCGGTTCCCTCGTTGCGAGAAGGCAAGTTGCAGGGAATCGAGGGCCTTCTTGGTGGTGGCGCCCTCCCTGTGGAACGCCCCCCCAATCAGATGTCAAAGAGAAAAACAGCTACCAGATTTTTAGAAGACATCTGAAGGCAGCCCTATTTTTCTGTTGGAAACCGCCCAGAGTGGCTGGGGAAACCATTATTATTATTATTTTATTTTAAATGTCGTTCCATTAATCGTGCATCAGTTTTCCAGTGCATTTCCTTGCCACTTTCCTAAACTCAAAAAAATCATTTTTTTTAAAAAAAAGAAACAGTGGATTTGTTATGCTAGCATGACAGTTCTAATTCCCTTTAATTGTGCAAACATAAGTTTCTGGTATATGTTGAATTCCTCCTGCAAAATACTGACAGTCTGGAGTTGACCTTGCATTCCAGTCCAGGGTGCACCCAGTTTAGATGCTCCTATTGCTGCACTATTGTCATGTTGCATTAGGAATAGGGGAAGGAATAAAACTAAGCAATGTGTTTTTTTGTTAGCAACTTTGTCTTATAAGTCAGCAGGGACTAAGTAAGTTCTTAAAATTTGATGCACAACTGCTTGGTGTCTAATTAATCTCTCTTGTCTCCTTTGTATGTTTTGGTTCTAGAGATTAATTGATAGTGAAAGTAATTAAGTGGGCAAGCAATTATATCACCTACCTACATATATATATGAAGACAGCTGAAGGATGAGGTGAAGATATGTAAGGATCAATAGGAGGCCTCTGCTAATGATAATGACTTGATGCTTTAATTTACATTAGTTTTTGCATTATCATGGGAATCAAACTTGGTGCCTGTGTGACAACATGGAAATAGCCAGATTTTGTACAGTGATATTTAGCAGTGACCAGGCTTATTTGTTTCTTGGTGGATTTGCTCAATGATGTTTCTTTCTGAAGCTTTTCTACACAATTTCTAGATTAGTGTAAATATGTTTGAAGAAGGCCAGCTACTTGTATTAGCTTTCCCTACATCCCAGGTAATTTTAGTGGTTTGCCCAATGGGAGGTCTTTGTGCTGTCCAGAGGATGAAGGAACAAATTCTCCATCTTCCTCCTAGAATGTTTGACCACGGCTCTTTGTGGTCACATCTTAGCATTCACATCTGCAAAGCAGAATAATCCCTTGTGATTGACTTGGGATTATTTTAATTGTGTGAAGGATATGCTGTGAATTTGTGGTTTGAACAGTGAGAGGGTTGTTTCCCCAAGGTTTTTGGTGTTTGTTTTAAAAGTGTTATAGTACAGAAAACAAAGTTGCAATGGAGAACTGGCATTAGCTACGCTGGCTAAGGCTGATGGGAGTTGTCATTCAACCCCTGGCAGGCCACAGTTTCCATTTCCTGTTGTTGTGATTAAAGGCTTAATATGTAGAGGGAATATATCAGCTCAGAGAAATTAGTGAAACTGCTTGAGCCATAGCTGAGCAGTGGCCATGCACATGTTTTGAGGAAGGCAGACATTTCTACAGGATCACATAGCTAAGGCTAAGGATCACCTGGCTTTGTAGGCAAAAGATTCCATTTGAACCCCTTACATTTCCAGTTAAAAGATTCCCCCATTACCACAACAAGGAAAGGCTTCACTGCTTGAGATCCTGAAGAACTGCTCTGGAAACAATACGGACTAGAGAAACACATAGTGTTTCAGTTGTATGACTATTTTTATTGAAAGCTTTAAAAAGTAGCCACTGCAAGGAGGACAGGAGCTGAATTCATATGAGACTTGAAATTACGTGCTGGCAGATTGCCGCTTCTTTGATATCCTGTGCTTGGCTTATTACAGTGACCTTTCTGGGACTGTCGCTATTGTTATGCCATTCCTTGGCTGTAGATACTACAGTGCGGAAAAGCTAACAGACGAACACTTTGTGCTATGCTAACAATGCTGATGGTGTCATCGCTATGGGCTTATATTCAGCTCATCCATCTCCGAACTGCCTCCTCTTTAAAATTGCATATCCTGTTGAGGTCTAGATTTTGTTATTAGATCTTTTAAATTCTATCTCTCCCCCCCCCCCCCCCCGAATGATTAGAAATTCATAGATCAAAGGATATGCAGTGATATTGAGCATATCTTGAGGACAGAAAGTGGCAGGGGAGAAGGAAGCATTAAATGGGTTCAATTTCCATTTCAAGATGCAACTGGAATCTCTACATTTCATTTGCATGTGGTGAGTGGTGTGTTTGTGTGTCTGGGGCAGGCCATGCGAGAGAACAAAATTGGAAGACTTGGAATCTACGACTGTTCATGTACTGTTCACATGGCTAAGGTTCAAGTTTGTATGATGCAGAATATAAATGTAATGAATAGAAAAATGTAATGAATAAAAAATGCTTGTGTGTGTGCCTGCATTATGTTACCTGGTTATGTGCAGGAAGCAACTGTCACCTAGAGGCTCTATCCTGTGGCCTGGTAAATATATGAAACAGCCCAGCTGCCTTAACTACAACTAGAGAAGGTATTATTTGATAATAATAGCTTGATGGAAATTTAGCGTTTCTTCCAGGATCCAGGGCCATTGTAATTGAAATCAGATCCAACAATTTTTTTAAAAAAATAAATAAATTTGCCTTAGGGGCAAATTGGTTTCTAATATGTAAACACCCCCCCACAATGGGTGATCAATGGATTGTTAAGGAACAAGACAATAAAAACAAAATAGAACAGTATAATCTAGTCAATGAAACAGTCTCACACTTTTGCAGTGCCACCTGTGTCACAGTGCTTCCAGTATCATTCATAAAAACAAATCCATACAAAACAATTTTAGTGAAGAGTCTTGTTGCACTTCTTGCAAGCCCATTACCAGGAAGGAAGAAAACTGGAGCTAAATTGTCTGTCATGGTTGGGGACCTTTTGGCAAATTTATTTCTCTGTAAGCCGAGGGATGAAGCTTGCGAGAATTACTGCAGCCAATTGGAAACAATGTCTGAACAAAAGAAGGAGCGTGCTGAACCAGGTAGTTGCTGTGTGTGAGAGAGACAGATACACACATACAGAGAGAGAGAACACTCAAAGCACATTTTCCTCATCAAAGAATTATGGGAATTATAGTTTAAGTGGTGCTGGGAATTGTAAGGGTGCATTCAGACATGGGGAACATTGTGTTAGTTTTCCTGATTATAATGTAAGTGCTTCTGTCCCATTTTCTAATGTTCCTTTCTGTGTGGTTTTTTTTTAAACCAGAACTTGCTGGAACTCGGTTCCAGCACCTCTCAGGTGGGCGCCGTTGGCATTCTAAGAGAACTCATGTTGAGTTCTGGCACATCTTTTTTTTAGAAAACTACCACTGTTCCTTTCTCACTGCAATACCGGTTGTTATGGAATGTGTGGCTTTTTGACTGATATACGGGCATGCCACACTAAATTTCATTCACACCAGTGGGTGTGGTGTGACAACTGTCTGTGAACACACTTCTAGGTGAATTGCTTTAGCCTCTATTAACGTAAACATTGCCACTGGGTTTAATAGCCAGGCTAGCTTCCTGATGAGGTGATAGCTTGGGTGATGGGCCATTAAGGGAAACAAAGGAAGTGGCTCTGTGCCAGAGTACAAATGGGTGGGGCCCCTCCCTTAACTAACTAACTGGTAGGTAGAAAAACTAAAGCCAGAGTTGAGGTGTGAGAGCTAGAAGTTAGAAGCAGGCCACAGGCTAGGGCAGTTGACAGACAGATCCATGCCTTATTTCTTCTGGGATCCAAGGCTGTGGCTATGGGAGAAGCAAGACCTTCTTAAGGTGTTGATGCTGTGAGCCCCTCCATCATTGGCTCTGGCTGTACATATGTGTGAATATGCCATATATCATACAGGTGTCTCTGCTGTATCTCATTCCAAAGGTAACATTCCTGGGTAAGTGCCGTGTGTGTGTGTGTGTGTGTATGTGTGTATGAATGGGGGAGGGGAGAGGATGTTGAATGTTTATAAAATTTAAAACATTTATATACCACCATTCAAACCAATCCCAGAGATCTTTGTGACAGTTAAACAACACAACACATGGAATTTAATTCCAATAAATGCACATTATGATACCGGTAAATACAAATTAAAATGCAACCATAAATTCAGTAACCGTAACAGCTCCCAGTGCCCCCACTGCAGTGGAGCTGGTTCAGCAAAATACCATAGAAGCCACTGGGAGATCAAGCAAAAGCAACAGGACAGTGCTATTCCCTCCCTCCTTCCTCTGATAAAGAAAATTCAACAGTGCTGATTCAGAACTGAACACAGATTGGAAAGGTTCCAGAAAAATGGAATCGCCAAGACACGTCCTATTTAAATGTAATGACATAAAAATAAAAAAATGGGTAGCTGGTATGTGGGAGGGAGAAATGAGCTTCCGCCAAGTGACAGACACCTATGAGCTCTTAACGGCATCAAGCAGCTCCATGAATTTGTTACTATACCCAGGTCTGTAGTAAAATAAGATTACACAATAAGTAACTTGCTGTTAAACATTTCTGTTGTTTATCACTGCCATCTGCTAGCATAGATCATAGTCATTAGACACCTGTGTGTTTGGTGATGTTGGGTGCCCATCTGTTTGAACTGTGGTTATGACTGTGTTCAAAGCACTTGACATGTCTTTCCTGCCTGGGAGATAACCAGAGTGGAGTGAGAATCAGACTGCCGCCAGGGGGGGGGAGAAAATGTTTTTCATTCCAGTGTTGATTTAGTCATTCATGTCTCAGAATTCATACAGGCAGTTTTTTAAAAAATATACCGTATATAACACCTGCTTAACCAGTAGTAATCTGCTGTTGATCTCAGTTTGCCACCTTCACTCGAGAATCAATCTCAGTGCAACACATTAAAACCTTCATGTGTTTGTGCATGTATGTAATATGTAAAACTATTTTGTTCAGCCTGTCTCCTCAGGTTGAGGAGTGGAAAAGACTGTACATGGAAAGAATATATCTGCAGTGTTGTTGTGTTCATTTTGGCCGAACTGTTGGCATGGTGGCTTGGGATGTATATCTGCTGGGGGTGGGGGAAGCAGTTTGCAAATTAGCTTCTGCAAGGGAAGGAAGAAGTGTCCACTACGTAGGCTGTGATTAAAACCTATTGTTGTATTTATTTATGCCTTTCCCCCTGCTGGGACTCTTAGAGAGGTCAGCTGAGCATTTTTAAATATATCTTTATAACACCTGCTTAACCAGTAGTAATCTGCTATTGCTTCACAGTAGCGCCATTCAGACATTATTGTGCATTGACTAGAGGGGGAGTGGTAATCTATACATGTCGAGAACCATCATATGTGAGAAATGTGCTACATGTTCATGTCTTGAAAAGGAGCATGCTATTACCTTTTAAACGGTACTCTTTGCTTTTCTTAATAATGCAAAAACCCTTTGAAGGTGTTATAGATTGCAGCTGCTGCCAACCTGTCATCAAGACCATGGTGATTAAATCAATTCAGTAATTTTAAAGAGATGCTTCCATTTTATGATCAGAACAGGGAAAATACAACAGTCAATAGGAATGACATTTTCTTAAGCACTGGGGATTTTCTACCTGTTTTATCAGGAGGGGAAAATTCTTCGGTGAAGACCTTTTTTTAATTATGACAGGTTGCCATGCAGTTAAATATCTGTCTTCCTACCCCATTGCCCCAAGAGTTTAATTTGCTTTATCTGGAAGACATTTGATAAGGAATCTGAGAAGGGATTTTTGTCTGCATCTGAGTTTGTAAAAGATTCTCTGGGAGACTATTTCCTAAGGTGGTTCAGTTTCCTGGTGGATTTCCACATCCAAGGGCAGTCCATAATTCTGTTCACAGTATCTCCTCCTCCTCTTCCTGTGTGAACCCAGATTTGCTCTGGAGAGTTGGGGGAAGCACCAGAACCAATTTAAGGGGCACTCAGCAGAAGGAGAGAGGGGAAAGTTCCATTGTGGAAGGAGAAATCCTTGCAGTGATGGAACAAACTATTTAGATACAACATCATACAACCCTTGGTTTACATAACATACAGTATTATCCTATGCACAAAGTATTCAGATCTCATTGAGTTTGATAGGACTTGCATACAAGTAAGTGTACGTAGTACTGCAGCCTAATTTTTCTGCTAGTCCTGAACAGAGGCAAAAAGGCCAAACCTCCTGTCCACCTCAAACCCTATGGAGTTCCTCCTGATTTCAGAGACTTATTGTTGTTCAGAGACTAATGATGTTGCCAAAATATGTAATTTCTTGGTTTGTCTACCCTGCAATGTATATTCTTCTCTATAATGAATCAAGTGGCACTTCCACCAAGAGTTCTTCTCTAGTTTGGCATATCAAAACAGATTCTAAACGAACACATTCAGCTGAACAGATACATCCAAACTAGGTATAAGCACACAAATGTAATTAATTTTAGACCTTAATACTCGGTGAAATTCTGGCTGATAGGTGTGAAATGCAGTCTCAAGAAGACTTTTTTGTCTGGGGAACAATATATGAGTAAACCATCCCAAGTTGTTTCCTGTAATTGTTTAGGTGGGTACACTGGATAACTCAGTCAGTAGAACATAAGACTCTTAAACTCAGGGTTGTGGATTTGAGCCCCATGTTGGGTAAAAGATTCCTGCGTGGCAGGACTTTGGACTAGATGACCCTTGTTATCCCTTCCAGCTCTACAATTCTGGGATTCTATGATAATAAGCCAACTCAGACGCTGAAGGGAGGAAACTAAGCTCCTCTTGTGATGTTTTCTGATGATGGTGGTAATTGCCAACTCAGTTCTGAATAGCGTTCCCTCGTCATTAGTGCCCATGTACTTCAGTAACAGTTTTCACAGTCATCAAAGCTAGAAAGATAAAAGCTGGTGATGTTGAATTCCATATTCATTGCTATTTCCTTGGCTTTGGGGGAAGGCATTCAGAACATGTACAGACCAACTCCTGGCCTTTATTGTAGTTTAGGAAATAAGAGAATATGTACTATTGAGCTCCAGCTCATTTTGGGAGACTGTTTGCAAGGTGCTTTTTGTCTGTTTGAATATGTGTCTACCAAATGCCCTGTAAGCCCTGATCTCAGCGAGAGATCCTGGATTTGGCAAGACAAATAACATCTGTTGAAAAATCTTCACACATACATAAGATTTGCAGGTGCAGAGCCCTAGGCAGCTCTGAGCCTTTGAATCTCTCATTTGACAGCCTCAGACTCCACTGCCCAACATTTAACATCTTGAATTTTTCTGCATAGTTTGGTTCTGTGTGCTGTTGCCAAATATGCAAATGAGTTTAATGAAGTGCTAAGAGTCAAAAGCCTGGAGACAAAAAATAAATAATTCCTTGCCAAATGTATCCAACATAGCTGGTCAGAAAATAAATGAAATTTTTGTGTGTGCATGTGGTCCATTTTTAAAAAGCAAACAATCCTTGAGACTGCATTCCCCATTAGCTTTTAAACCAAGTTGATGTGTTTTATGATGGACATTACAATATATTAAATGCGATGCTCCTCATATTCCTGGCTGGCCAGTATGGGAAGTGTCTTGAATAAAGGCAGTCACTATTTCCCCCTGGGAGAGCCTACTAACCTTTTGCCAGAGTTGAAGAGCAATGACTAACACATTGCTTTCAGGTATATTTAAAAGCTTTCCCCAGCACCTTACTTGATATCTCCCCCATCTTTTTGTATATTTTCATTGGCATCTCTCACAGGAATCTCTGCAGTCCCTGAACCAGCCCTAAAGCGATATGTCACGGGATGCTTGGTCCTCAGTCTTGACCTGAGGGACTCACATAGTCCTTTGGCTATTCTAAAAGATCCAAGCCTGAGGATGATCTTCAGAAGAGAAGAATTCCTGCCCAATGGTGGTGGAAGAGGGGGGCGAGGGGAGTTCACCGCCTCCGGCACCACAATCCTGACGGGGTGCCATCTTGGCTGCCCCCCCCCGTGTTGGGCACCATGCCCCTACGGTTGGCATGCCACGCCGCCGGGATGTGCGCCAGTCACGCCCCCGCCTACTTTCCATCCCCGGTGCCGTAGCATGAAGGTCCACCACTGTCCCTGCCCCCTCCAAATTTCTGATCTTCAAGAGTGTGCACCATATTTCATTATTTTTCCAATGGAACATTAAGACAAAATGGAGTCTCCCAGTTATATTTGATCTCACTTTCTCTCACACATATTGTCAAAAAATTGAAATCTTTCTTCCCCCCCCTTAATATCTCTGGATACAGGCCGGCCAAAATTTCTATTTCTGTATCCTTCTCTTTCAGTGGCACCTCAGTCTACACTTTCCTTTTTATTGCATTTTTTTTTTACTTCAAAGTAACTAAATCATATAAAATAGTCTCCGGGTTGTTTATTTTGCACATATTACGTTTACCGTAAGAGCATCCTTGATACCAATTAAACCTTCCTGGGCCATCTGTAAACAAGCTCTGAATGTTTCTTCTCCTTCTATGTTTTGTATTTAAGCAAGATTTATTTCCAAACCACTTATAAATATCACTTTATGATTATTAGTTTAACCACCCTCAATTTGCAAAACCAAATGTGAGATGGGAATCTATTTCTTTGCATCCAGTTTTGCTTTGTGAGGCATTTTTACCCCACACAGAGTCATGGCAGTGCCATCTATTCGCAGGCCATATGCTTTGATGGGTTTGATTTCAAAGTCTCTAAGCAAAGGTCTTGATAGCAAATTACATGGAATAATGATATCAGTCACTTTGGTATTATGGATCAGATCACAGATGGGAATGGTTAAAGATGCGTTTGAGTGCCTGCCAGGCTTTCATGAAAGAGGGGATCAAGTGAAATTTTCTATGTGAAGAGCAGAGCTCTCACTTTCCACTGATACTCTTTTTCTCTGTGGAGTTACAAACATGGATACTGGGCCTGCACAGAGCCTTGCTTTGGAATATTCTAGAACTAGGCTCGCGGGTTGGTCGGCAGCCTGCCACCAGCTTAGTTGTGCCACATTCAAGGGTGTGTGGCTCACCCCAAGAGCTCAGTGGAATGATGGACAAATGCTTCTCTGCTCAATTTGGAATTACCTCAAAATGTTCTTGGAGAACTCGGTCTCTCTCTCTCTCTCTCTCTCAAAACAAAATAACACACACACACTTTCCCCCTGGGCATTCCCCTGGGCCTCATAATGCTGACAAACCTTTTTCCAGGGGTCTCCAGTGTGTTGTCCTTCAGAAATTGGACTACATCTCCCATCATCCCTGACCATTGACCATGCTGGCTGGAGTTAATGGGAGCTGGGGTCCAACAACTGCTGAGGGCACCAAAATCCTTCCCAACTTTGTCCAAACTCTTCCCCGCCCCCTGAAACTTTGGAATAAGGGGGCTGTGAAAATAGTCTGCAATAAGAATGGTAGCTCATTTATGTGCAGGGTGGCAGAGGATTTGTGAATCTGAGGCACACTCCCTTACCTCATGCAGGCCAATCCTATGAATATGGAGCATCTAAGACCAACTTATTATGGTGGCTAGTGCATTGATGAGGTATAGCAGCAGAATTGCTGCTATATACTATAAATCTCATCTTTTAAACTATTAAAAAAACCAGAAACATTTCCAATGATAAATACTTTTTTCAGGGTTGATTAGTACAGGGAGAGACTATACCAGGGGTTTCTCTACTTTTGCAATAAATTTGGTTTAGAAGATCAGCTAGAACAGAAGTGATTTTTCAGCTGCGCCTCTTTTGAGGTTAACTTTGTCTGCTATTGGCGAACCAGATCCTGTATTTAGTGTGAAGTGTGCAATTGCTGAGTCACGCGTTCTTCATAAATCTGAAGTGTAAAAAACCTGGCCCAGTTGTCACTAAATAGAGGTGTAAAAGCATTATTTTTAAAAAGCTGTTTTGGAGAATTAAAAAAAAAGAAGTTAAGAAAAAAAGTTCAATAATGTGATATTTGTTTATAAATAGTGTTTAGAAAACTTTAGACAAATATCTGTTCACATAAAAGGCAACATGTGCCTAACGGCTATATTAATAAAGCCCTTTTGGACATTCAGTGAGCTTGCTGGAGGCGTGGGGGCCAAGGTAGCGAGAGTGATATAACACAAGACAACCTCTTGGGATTGAAACAGGCCACAAATTTTGTTGATTACAAATGTCAGTAGGTTTTGGCAAAGGCATTGGATATGTATCCAGAATAATCTAAACCGCCAGCTGATCGATTGTACATTAGGGTCACAGGGTTAAGGATCGCCTTATGATGTATATCAGAGAGGTATTGCCACTTTGGGGACGGAAGCACCTCTCCCTGTGCCCTACTTCCTGGGGAGTAGCTTAAGCCTGCCCCTCTCCACCTTGACTAAGGATCCAACTCAATGCCTTTTTCACCAAGTTGTGACAGTTGCTATGTGTTAGGTGAAAAAACCCCAGACAGGCCCAGTTTGTCGGGAGGGGAAATTCTTGCCTGGCCCCGAAAACTGGCAGCTGGGATTCCCATAGCAAGCTTATACCCATGACTTGCCCGCTTACCTTTGGGCAGGGTTCAGCATGCTGCATAGGCAGGAAGGGTGGAAAATCTGGCTCAGACTTAGCTGCCAGGTCTGGACACAGTCCTCTTAAATGCCCAAGGAGTAGACCTAAGTGAAGGCAGGAGGGGAAAGTCCCCACTCAGGTCCTCTACTTGAGACCCATCCCCTGGCCCAAACATGATTGGCTGGGGCCATGGGAAGGTTCCCATCAGTCTCAATGACCAACAGAGGAGGACATGACATCGCCTGCCGGCCATCTGGCGATCGCCTGGCTAAGTCATGGGCTGTGCCATGCCACAGCCGCCACCACTTCCCACATAGGAGGTAAGTGGACTTTTGTGCTGGTCAACATAGAAGCAGGACTGCACTGAGTAGCTCTGCCCATAGGCTTCACACAAAGTACCACCATCTGTAGTGATGGCGCCTTCATGTATACATAAACATGAAGCCTCCATCACAATAGTCATGCTCCTAATGTGACTGCTAGGGGGCAGAAATACTCAGTGTGGCCCCACTTCTGTCTCGACCAACACAGGAGCAAGAATCCCAGCTTAAATGAATTTCATAGGGAATCTGAACCATTTTAGTAATCTGATGTGCTTGGGGGCTTGCTTAGATGGAGTGGGGACTCTCTTTGGCAATTCTGTAGGAGAGCACTGTTCTGTGCATAACAGTTTCCTTAATGGATGAAGACCCAGAAAAAGGACCCATTCCAAATTCAGTGCATGTCTAAATCTTCAATTTGTCAGATATAGGCAATGAATGACAAATCATGGTTCAGTTACATCTAGCAGTCTTCTAGTTCATAATGTTTATGAGCTAGACATGGGGTAGCTGTCTAGATCTGCAATGGACAACTGGTGGCTTGTGAGCTGGGTGGAGCTGAACAAAATTGTACTGGGCTCTTAATATTTAATCAGGGTGGGTTTAAAAGATTGCCTGTTGGCTCACCTGAAAGGAAAGTAAAAATATCCCCAGCCATTTGTTACTTCTGTCTTCCGATTGATGGGGAAATCTGCAGAAAGAGCTAAATACTATTTTGGGAGCGACTAGATGAACTAGGTGCTACACTTAGTTATGGGATAGTTCCAACATTCTTGCTGATAATTGCTGGCAACTGCTAAGGATGGAACGAACTGTGTACTATTTAATGAATATCTGCTAGTGATTAAAAACTATTCTCATTGAGTTTTAACAGCTCCTGCAATGATTCCATACATACACACTCTGTAAATAATTGTAGCTTAGTTTTCGAATCGAATAACCTTCTTAATAGACTTTCAAGAAATATACCCAGCTTCTAAAGATAATTAGCCACCAATTTATTAAATTTACTAACCATGTAATACGCCAACATCTTCTTAATTAGCCAGTCTTGCAAAATGCCAATAAATGTGTTTAATGATCATTTGCAATAGCACAGGGTTGCATCCTTAATGAATCTACAGCATAGACTTTTTGTTCAGCCACCTCAAATAGCTAATAGCAATAAGTGTTCTAACCTTTTGAAAACTATGTTAGAGTACAGCCTCCGCTGTCCCTAAACCCCTCTAACATGTTTACAGTGTGTTTCCATGAATATCCAATTCCCGCTCTGCCATCAAAAACTGAATAAACAGAAAATTCAATGAAAGCAAATAGGGCCCTGGTTTTAGTGGGTTGGTGTTGGTTCAGAATCCCCCCCCCATACTGATAAACTGATACTAGTGTTAATTGCAGGCCCAGGGGCAGTAGCCCAACTACACCAGGGGCAGATGTGTTGTAGGTAAAAATGAATTCAATTATTGGGATTGAAATAACCACAACAATTGATTACAGACCCTTCAGGTGTCCTGATTTTCCAGGGACAGTTCCGGAATTACGAAAGCCATCCCGGCTTTTGATTTGATCCGGGAATGTCCCTATTTCCCTTGCCAGTGCTTCCAGTGCTGAGCTCGGGAAGGAAGACGAGCCGGTGTTTGTCCTGAGTGACAGCAGCAGTGGCAGCTCAAAGGAGCATCCCATTCCCAGCCTCTCGTGTGGCTGCCTGGCGTGCTGATGGCATCAGGCAGCCGGGCAGGAGAGGAACAATTCACACACACCTCTCTCAGACGTGCCCTTGAGAGAAGACTGTGTGCTTTCTTTTGTCTTTGTTTTTATTTAGACTAGCTTCTTTTTAACTTATTGCAGGCATCCCCAAACTTTGGCCCCCCAGATGTTTTGGACTACAATTCCCATCATCCCTGACCACTGGTCCCGTTAGCTAGGGATCATGGGAGTTGAGGGCCAAAACATCTGGAGGGCCGAAGTTTGGGGATGCCTGTCTTATTGCATTATGAAAAAAAGCTTTAATAAACTCTTATTTAAAAGAGGCAAATTAAAAAAGAGAACTTTTTCTTCTGATCCGCTGCTGATCAAAATATCACCAAATGCATTGATTGTATATGAAACGAATGTATTGAAGTCCTGTATTCTATTGGATTACTGAGATAATATATGCAAGGTGTCTTAAATACTTGGAATATGCTAAATGTGTATTATTTGGTACTACTAGAAGGTCACATACATTGCCCAACCAGCGCTCTCAAAATCTTATTTTCCATTCCAATATATTATTATTATTATTATTATTATTATTATTATTATTATTATTATAAAATATCCCCTGCTCCCCCCAACACACACACATCCCTCACAGAAATACCCTGTTTCGTCTATATTTAAATATAGTATAAAGAAAAATAAATATATTTATCATGCAGAGATTAATATGTCTTATAGTTACACACATGAGAGGCAGAGCTGTAACAGAGAGTAAGAGAATCAGCCTTAAAGTAACTTACAAGTAACATTTAAAGACATGTAAAACCTTGACCCTGAGCATCTTTCTTCCTTTCCAAGCTGTTTTGGGAAGCAATCAAGCTATTACTTACTTAGCTTCCGCTCTACGTTTTTCACTAAAGTGGGAGCTGCTGTTAGGTTTTTTTTTGTACGTTTCTGTAATGTTGAGGTTGCGATGCAAGACTGGTTCTCGCACACACTTGCATGTGTGTATGTGTGAAGGAGCCATCACTGAATTAACGCCACAGATGGAACTCTCATATGGCTTCACAACTCTGCAAACAAAGTGCTTTTCAACGAACTTGGCTCCCATTTGGCTACAAGTCAAGTGCTGAGTCATTTGCCCAGTTAATGCATCTGGTGTTCTCCCAGAAGGCAGGATTAATGCGCAAGCATCAATTATATTCACGTCTGTGTCCACCAGAAGCTGTGCACATGGGGCCTCTGCACATGAACTGAATCATTACATGACTGTACATGTGAGATGGCACATTGATGGTGATGTAGATCAAAGCATCCAAGGGCTGCCTAATCTGCTAGTCCTTGACCTACTTGGATAGGAAATGGGACTAATTTATAACAGTACAGATCTTTCTTTTAATTAGATACAGTACATTCTAAAGAGACTGGGCAGACTTCTCAGTTGTGATACTGTGCATCATCTTCACATTTTGCAATACAGTTCTTGGCTCAAAAACATACTAACACCCACATAAAAATGCACATTTTAGGCTTTTTTCAAAACAAGAAGTGAATTTTGTAGTTTTTTTAAAAGTTGCAGATTGCAGATATAGGATGAAACAGACTCATAAATGAATACATGCAAAACTGAGATGGAAAACTTATTTCCATCTCTAGGTGAGGACAGTACTGTGCTCAGTTGAATTTGTCCAAGGTTTTGCTCAGTTTGGGTGCAAACTCATAATTTTCACATTTTTTGTTGTTGCTGCAGTTAAACCACAGAGTCTAGGGCTTGCTGATCAGAAGGTCGGTGGTTCAAATCCCTGCAATGGGGTGAGCTCCCATTGCTCGGTCCCAGCTCCTGCCCACCTAGCAGTTCGAAAACACATCAAAGTGCAAATAGATAAATAGGTACCGCTCCGGCGGGAAGGTAAACAGCGTTTCCATGCGCTGCTCTGGTTTGCCAGAAGCAGCTTTGTCATGCTGGCCACATTGTCTGCGGACAAACACTGGCTCCCTCGGCCTATAGAGCGAGATGAGTCCGCAACCCCAGAGTCGGACACGACTGGACCTGATGGTCAGGGGCCCCTTTACCTTTACAGAGCCGAGAAAAGGCTTAGATGAAAAATAAAATGTGGGGGGAACTTTTGAAAGCAAATTTCAAAACAGTTATGGGTGGCTTGTTTTTAATAGTGGCAGCTGACTGTAATAAATCATTTTGGCCAAGAAAGTAATGCCATTTAGTTTCCACAGTCTGTGATTTATAGGGAGATGTTTTCATGAGAAAAAGAATAATTAGATTAGTGCATGGAGAAGGAAAGGTAAATACACTTCTTTGACTCCAAGTTTCTCAAGGTTGGTGCCCTCCAGATGTTCTGGTCCAGCGGTGCCAACTTGAATAAAATATTGGGGGACGGGCAGGTAAGCCCTGCCCTTCAAAATTGGTCACATGATGCAACACATGCACAGCATTTGAATGGCAATGCCCATCAACTGGGGGGCACCCCCACAAATATTATCTTTTGGACTACAGTTCCCATGTGCCTGAGCCACTACAGCCGGTGATCAGGAAATGATGGAAGTTGTAGTTCAAAGCAGCAGCAGAGCACCAGGCTGGAGGGTCTGGGTGTAAACAGGAAAGTTATAGATATTACTTTTGAAAGATGAAAAGTATTCCTGATGCCTTCTCATACTATATTGCCTTTCAAGTAAGAATGGTGAAGGTTTGACAGGAATAGTGTGAACTTATTCCTCAATATATTTGCTCATTCAGGAAGGCATGGGTTTCCTATTCTTGAACTCTCATGTGCTCTCTTATGATTACTTAAATTCTGAACTGATGTTTTATAGCAGGCTTCCCCAGGCCCTCCAGATGTTTTGGACTACAATTCCCATCATCCCTGACCACTGGTCCTGTTAGCTAGGGATCATGGGAGTTGTAGTCCAAAACATCTGGAGGCCTGCAGGTTGGGGATGCCTGTTTTATATTTTAACATTTAAAAGAATGAGAATAGGCTTTTTTTGCAGTTCCTACATGGTCTTTGCTTTAGTGAAGAAAACCTGAAATTGTATACACAGTAGTTGACTATTGTGGCCAGACCAAGGGACTGGAAGTGGGGCATAAAGTTGAAAGGTGATGCTGTCTGGGGGCAGAAAATGGTACCTGGGAGGACAGGGCAGAGACTTGTTCTGTGCAACATCTTGTGCTAGGATGCAGATGAGCAGCAGTAGTTGGGAAGCAGGAAAGAAGCAAAGCAGGCAAACCTCTCAATCCAAGCAAAAAAAATCCCTTGCCAGAAAGTACAGTGGTACCTCGGTTTATGAACACAATTGGTTCCGGAAGTCTGTTCATAAACTGAAGCGTTCATAAACTGAAGCGAACTTTCCCATTGAAAGTAATGGAAAGTGGATTAATCCGTTCCAGATACGTCCGCGGAGTACTCAACCTGAAGCGTGCTTAACCCGAAACATGGGTGTAATTGGTTCCGGAGGTCTGTTCATGAACTGAAGCGTTCATAAACTGAAGTGAACTTTCCCATTGAAAGTAATGGAAAGTGAATTAATCCGTTCCAGATGGGTCCGCGGCGTTCGTAAACCGAAAATTCGTAAACCGAGGTGTTCATAAATCGAGGTTCTACTGTAATGGGAAAGAGGATGTGCTGCCAATGCCCTCCACCAGGGGCAGACTTTGGTAATCTTTCATAATATGGCACCCTCTGTGAGCCCAAACCTTTGTGTCCCCAAATAGATCTTCTCAATTATGGATCTTCTCAATTTTGTGGACTTTTGGCTCGGGGGAACTGCTCACACCACCCTAAATCCAGCACTTTCCTTTTGCTGGTGCCAGACTCCGCTATGGGAGAGATAAGAGTGAAAAAGACTCTCTTCCCCCACCGAATTGTATTTGGATGACTATGGCCTCTTGGGGTGCAGCAAGGCTAGAGCTAGGAATGCAGCTCCCTGGCATTTTTATGTGTTGATTTTTGGTCTGTTGATTTTGATGTGACTCTGTACTTGTTAGTTCAGATTATTTTCTTGTAACTACTGAATTTATGCTATGCAAGTTGTCTTTTCAAACGCAATGTTTTGAACGTTTCCTGTGGACCACTTTGGGCACAGCATTACTGTGGAAAAGGCATATATAAACTATACTGAACTGGAGAAAAAGGCTGGAAACTTAGAATCTGGCAACACAAACTTGAAAAGGAGACGTGGCAAGGACAGAGAATGCTCTTTCCTAACACAAAGCACAAGGGAGAAAGTGATTAATACTACTTGCCAAATGGAGATATTTTTAAACGGGGGGGGGGACTGTGATCCATGGTTTGCATTGAGCGCACAGTCTGCACAAGACCAAGAGAAAGGAAACAGAACAGAAAATAGCTAATGGTCTCTAGATAAAGGGGAAATGATTGCTCCGTAACTGTCCTCACCCCATTTCTAGTTCTTTGACTTTTTCTTTTTGGTGATATAGGGGATTTTTTTTTTGCAAGAAGCAGGCATGCCGCTTCAGAAAGATGAGAGTCTACATGAGTTTATTCCTCGAGTGGCCTTGTGTGTCTGATTTTATTATGAGATTTAAAAATAACTACAACAAATGTTCACATAGTGTTTTTTACACAAGAGAGGCTTAGCTGTTAACCATTCAGTAGAGAACAAGTTCCATGCAATAGGGTGCTTAGGGAGGCAAAATGTCCCATGAGCCTCTGAGTGCTTGCTACTTTTGTCACTATTCACTTATGTTCGCAGCCTAGATTGTAACTACAGTGGAACCTCGGTTTATGAACACCTCGGTTTACAAATTTCCGGTTTACGAACGCAGCGGACCCATCTGGAATGGATTAATTCACTTTCCATTACTTTCAATGGGATAGTTCACTTCAGTTTATGAACGCTTCAGTTTATGAACAGACTTCCGGAACCAAATACACCCATGCTTCGGGTTAAGTATGCTTCAGGTTGAGTACTCCGCGGACCCGTCTGGAACGGATTAATCTACTTTCCATTACTTTCAATGGGAAAGTTT
Source organism: Zootoca vivipara (assembly GCF_965207765.1). Taxonomy (NCBI): domain Eukaryota; kingdom Metazoa; phylum Chordata; class Lepidosauria; order Squamata; family Lacertidae; genus Zootoca; species Zootoca vivipara. The sequence goes on from NC_142588.1 coordinate 17,793,091, forward strand.
GCTTTAGTTTATGAATGCTTTAGTTTAAGTACTCCGCGGACCGTCTGGAACGGATTAATCCACTTTCCATTACTTTCAATGGGAAAGTTCGCTTTAGTTTATGAACGCTTTAGTTTATGAACAGACTTCCGGAACCAATTGTGTTCATAAACCGAGGTACTACTGTATACTGGATTGTAACTATACAACCCCCTTCCTCTTCAAATAAGTCTCCACTGTTATAGGGATGAGGTGTGATATTGTCAATGCAAAGCAAAGGAATTGTCCTTTGCGTGGTACAATCTCATTGGCTGCATAACAATTTCACTATTTCCAAGGATATTTCCAAGGATATTCTCCATGTGCATCTCAACAAGTGATTGAATAAGGCCTCTTATTAGATCGGGGGGGGGGGGGAGATGCAACTGCTTCAATATGCGATCCACACAATGATTGAGTATTGCATTATATGATTTACAGTATGCATGTTTACTCTGTGTGAGGAATTCAATATTGGCGATTTCTGGTGCAAACCGGCCTGATCTTCCCCTCTTGGACTAATGTGCAAATCAGAACTTAATTATTCAACAGTTTTCACACTCAGCAGCTTAAACATATAAAAATATGTTAAGAAATACTGTTTTGAGTGATAATATACCGGTATTTACAAAATGCACATTTTAATATGATACTTTTCTGGTGTTTTTTTTTGCAGATAAATACAGAAACGGGACAGAATGGATGGAAAAGAAACACAGGTAAGAAATGGATTAATATATCACCCATCTTGACTTGGAAGTAAGTCTCACTGTGGGTCTTACTCGCCAGGATTGCGAGCCATAGGGAAATTGTTATTTGAATAGGGAACATGATGTACAATTTGTCCAACTCTGTGCATAAGGCACAATGATTTTTTTCGTTGTCTTTCCATGAAAAGTGCTAGATGTGATACCAGTATAGGAAGGCAGATATTTTCATGAAAGTTGCTGGAAAGGATTTGCATTTCTGTTTGCCTACACCTTGAAATCTTGCCATATTTATGATTTAAAGTGGAGGTGTGATTTAACACACACACACACACACACACACACAGAGAGAGAGAGAGAGAGAGAGAGAGAGAGAGAGAGGATCCCAGTGGCTTTCTCTGTTTAAATAATGAAAAGGGGCAGAATAGCTCATGAGGTTAGTAATTACTTAGGATTTTTTAAATTTTGTTTTACCTCTACTTGGAAAAGCAATTTGTTTTCACCTGACAGCTGTTTAGCATGTTGTGTGTTCAATGGTTTGATGGTTTTTGGCAAGTTTCTAGTGGGCAGCTGTCCATGCCACACAGTTGGTGCCCATGTTGACAATCTAGCTCCCATTGTTAAAGGAATGAATTGGGTGTGGGGACTGAACAGCTCTTCCCTTTACCCTAGTGTTACCGTGTAGATAGAATTTGGCAGTAAGAGCATAGGAGGCGGATTGTGTTCCTTCTGTTCATGTTGTACAAAATTCTAGTTACAGTGAAAGAAGTCAGTCTCCAGAGCTATATCAATTCAAGCATCTTCCTTTGCACAATAATACTGCCTTGAATATTTATTTATTTATTTATTTATATCTGAGATATAATACGGCATTCTCTTGCAAAACAACTTTCTTGTAGAAGCTATTTGCCTAATCATACCAGTGCTTAATAATAATAATAATAATAATAATAATAATAATAATAATAATAATAATAATAATAATATATTATTATTTATACCCCGCCCATCTGGTCGGGTTCCCCCAGCCACTCTGGGTGGCTTCCAACAAAATATTAAAATACAGAAATCCATCAAACATTACATTAAAAGCTTCCCTAAACAGGGCTGCCTTGAGATGCCTTCTAAAGGTCTCGTAATTGTTCTCTTTCACCTCTGGTGGGAGGGCATTCCACAGGGTGGGTGCCACTACCGAGAAGGCCCTCTGCCTGGTTCCCTGTAACTTGGCTTCTCGTAGCGAGGGAACCACCAGAAGGCCCTCGTCGCTGGACCTCAGTGACCAGGCAGAACGATGGGGGTGGAGATGCTCCTTCAGGTATACTGGACCGAGGCTGTTTAGGGCTTTAAAGGTCAGCACCAACACTTTGAATTGTGCTCGGAAACGTACTGGGAGCCAATTTATTTATGCTACCCTTTCTCCAAGGAGCTCAGGATTAGAAATAATAGAATCATAGAGTTGGAAGGGGCCATGAGGATCATCTAGTCCAGCATTGCTGGAATCTTTTGCCTAATGTGGGGCTTGAACCCATGACGCTGAGGTTTTACTACCTTCCCCCCCCTTCAATGCCTCCCCACTCCCCGGTTATTGTCTTGAGGATAGTGACTGACCCAGTGAGTCTTGCTACCAAACAAGAATTTTAACCAAGGATTCCCTAATCCTTTGGCTGCGCTATATCTTTAAAGCACATTCAAAACACACTTTCCCTCTTAAAAGCTTCTGGACACCATAGTTTGTTAGGGATTGTTGGGAATTATAACTCATTGAGGGGTAAACAACAGCAATCAGAACTCTTTGAGGTGGGGAATGAGCTTTAAAAGTACAGGGTGGAATTCAATATGGCGCCCTTCTGGTCATTCCATCTGCTTGCCAGATAGAATGATCACCCCTCTCATGGGCGTACCCAGGATCAAAACTAGGGGGGGCAAGGGGAGGGGCCAAGGCACGGAAGGGGAGGGGCCACAAAGTGGGCGGGAACAGCGAACTCGCGCTCCACCGGGCTGTGCCCCTCCCTAGAAGCAGGGCTGGTGGGCGGAGGCGGAGCCCAGCCCAGCGGAGCGCGAGTTCAGCGTTCCTGCCCGCCGCGCCGCGCTCTCTGGTTCCCCGCCGCGCTTGGCCTTGCCAGAGGGCGCGACGGGGAGCTGGAGGGAGGGCGCAGCGCGGCGGGCGGGAACGGCGAACTCGCGCTCCGCCGGGCTGTGCCCCTCCCTAGCAGCAGGGCTGGTGGGCGGAGGCGGAGCTCAGCCCAGCGGAGCGCGAGTTCGGCGTTCCCGCCCACCGCGCCGCGCTCCCTGGTTCCCCGCCGCGCTTGGCCTTGCCTGAGGGCGCGCCGGGGAGCTGGAGGGAGGGTGCGGCGCGGTGCGGCGGGAATGGCGAACTCGCGCTCCGCCGGGCTGTGCTCCGCCTCTGCCCACCAGCCCTGCTTCTAGAGTAGGGCAGCTGCCCTAACTTGCCGCATGGTGGGTACGCCCTTGACCCCTCTCCTCCATGTGCTGTTCTGAGGGTTCTCCTGACATCCCCCTCCAAGCTGATTTTGGGGGGGACATAGTGGAGGAGAGGGGGGGAAGCCCCGTTATGTAAGCAGAAATCCTTGACCAGGCTTTCACTTAAAGCAAGGGAAGGGAGTGGGGGAGGTAATGGTTAACACAAACCTAGATATATTCCCTTTTCTCTCTACCAAAGCATGTCCGTATTTATTCTTGCCTGTGTCATATCTACCTAAGACCAAAACAAGCCAACATAATACATTGTCTGTTGGGAATAAAGGTAATTAAGTCAATTGCACATGTCACCGGCAACAATGAGACCTATTTTATGCTGCTTAGAAACAATGTGATTTTAAGTAGGGAACACAATGCACAATCTAACTCTACACATGATGTGCAACTGCGATCTGGAAAGTTTGAAAGTGGCATCGCCAAATGTTTCAGCCCATTCTCTTCCCACCTTGGGATGCTTGAGGAATCTAGTTATTGCTGATTCCTGTGCAAAATGTAGGGATGGATGGACCAGCCCATTCCTGTTCTTTATCAGTTTTGCATATGCTCAATACATCCTGGTTTTTGTGGATTTTTCAAAGCAAACGAAACTTTCATATGCAAATACCATAGTTCCCATTTTACCATATTTCCCAGTGTGCTTCCCCCTAAAACAGCACATTTTGTGCATTTTAAAACTAAACCTGTAAAACAGAATTTGTAGAAGTGTGCCGTCCAATTGACAGGTGTATTCTGATCTGCATATAAATCCAGAACCAGCAAATTAGGTAGGTTTAGAATATGGACCGTACAAATTTCTTCTCCATCCTTAACATAATAATCCAATCCTTTTACAGTGAAGATAGGAATTTAGCTACCCTTCTCTTAATCCCACCAATATTTGAGGGTAATTGCCATTCAGAATACAGGCAAGTGTAACAAATCTCATTGCTTTTTCTATTGTTAGGCTATTATTTTTAATATGTAAGCCATTTTTGGAACAGTTCAAAGTGGTATGTAAAATATTCTAAACAAATAGAAACAGTCCATTATGAATCTGACATGTCTACAGTGAATGCTTGCCCGTGGAAGCAAAGGACCATTTTTAAAAGTTAAACCATTAAAACACGAATACTACTTGCTGAGACAGCACCATTCTGTTCAGCTGCACAGCATGACCCAGCAAGAGAACCATCAACAATTGGTATTTGGCCTGCCAAGGAGAAAGAATCACCAGGAACCAAATGTTTGACCCTTTAGGCATAGTTTGGAAGAATTATGAACTAGGAACAAAGCAAAACCTGCTCGCAATATTCAAAGATAATACCCTATTTAATTGAGCAACGGGCCACCAGCAGGTGGGGAAACCCAAATTTCAATGCTCCTTTTTAAAGCCTAGTTTTTAGATGCATCTCTCACTGTGCAGCTCATACCAGGACCAGGCGTTGCTATTATCTTATTTTTAAAAAATGGTTCAGTGCCATTGCAGTATGGATGTTAGAACAAGGCTAAGCTAGAGAAAAGGCACACAGACAGATGGGCTGCAATTTGCACAGGATTTTTTTGGAAAGCCACGGCAAGAAAGAAAGGGGAATGGCTTTTGTGTTTGTGTGTGCAGCTGAAAACAGAGGGATGAAAGATGGTGGTTCCTTTAAGCATCTAGACTAATTTGAATAGGGCTTGTGTTGCTGGCACACTGGTTTAGTAGGTCAGGTAGAAGGTGGGCATGTAAAGGAGTGAGTCAGAGCTCAGTGGGAGATCACATTATCCGCATTCTTAGTGACTGGGGTTCCATCCTTTACATTTCCACTTTAAAAAAGGATCCTAGTGACTATCATCAGCATCACGATTCATGACTCAAACCTGAGCAGCCTGGAATTGTTAATACAATTTAAGATAGCGGGGCTAAAAAAGAACTTTTCTGAACCCCTGAGAAACCTAAGTAGGCAATACTTGACTGGATGGACCAGTGGTTTGAGTCTTCAGGAGGTAGATGCTTGCATGGGTGGTGCCATGTATGTTGGAAAGAATTGGCTCACGTTTCAAGACAGGTGATTATTCACAGACTCTCCAGTTGTCCCTATTTTTCAGGGACAGTCCTGGATTTACAGAAGCTGTCCTGGTTTCTAATTCGATCCTGGAATGTCCCGCTTTTCCTTAGGATGTCCCCAGTGCCTTTTTTTCTGGGGGGAAGCAGGGGAATGCATACCCCTAAACATTTTGTGAATCTAAGTTTGGCCTCATTGAGGGACAGTGTTTCAATATGAGTAGGAAAATGAGAGTACCTCTAAACATTTTTTTAAGAAAAATAGCACTGGGCATCCCTATTTTCATCGGAGGAATGTTGGAGAGTATGGAGTTATGGAGCCAAGAAGATAAGTATTGAGACAACCTTCAGAAGACACTTGAAAGCAGCCCTGTATAGGGAAGTTTTTAAATGTTTCATCAAGTTTTTATATATGTTGGAAGCCACCCAGAGTGGCTGGGGCAGCCCTGCCAGATGGGTGGGGTATAAAGAATAAAATTATTATTATTATTATTATTATTATTATTATTATTATTATTATTATTATGGAATAGGACATCCCTATTTTCATTGGAGAAATGTTGGAGGGTAGGGATTCGGCAGGAACTCTTATCTGTAGTTGGTTTATTAGTTCTATGCATAGGAGTTCAACATAATAAACAAAATGGACTTAGATTCTAGAAATGTAGGACCTAGTTCTGCATGAACATGCATAGATCTGAGTTGTAGATGCCACTGCACTTGCTGGCATTTGTTTTTTAGTAAATGGCTTTTGGATTAGGCTGCAAGGTACTGCAAGCTGTGACTTTATGGGAAGAGCAAACAATCTGTGTGTTATTTCTCATTTCATTTGGGTAATTGGTCCCTCCACTGAGCTTGAGGCCACACAACATTTTGGAACAACTGTTGTATACTGTAAAACCACCTGCTAGCACGAGAACATGTGTTCTGCATACCTAGAACAAGCCAAGTTAAAATGTCATGAATACTTGAAATCAGTATTTCCCCAAACTTGGATCTCCAGCTGTTTTTGCACTACAGTTCCCATCATCTCTGACCACTGGTCCTGCTAGGTAGGGATGCTGGGAGTTGTAGTCCAAAAACAGCTGGAGACCCTAGTTTGGGAAACACTGCTTTAAACTATGTGAGTATTCAGATCAATAGTGAACCAGAATGAAGCAGTTCACAAAGAAAAGAACTTCAAACTGTTATGGACAAGGTTCCAATGAAGTGTCAATGAATGAACAGATACAGTATATAGAACCACATCCTTAGTCAGGACAGAAAAAGGGTGATAGGGGATTTTTTAAAAAAACAAACTTTGTAAAAAAAATAAAAAAGTCTATGGAGAAAATGGAAAGTGAATCTTGAGTTGTGGAGAATTAAATACAGCCTTCTATTTCCATAGGAAATACTGTATCTATTACTGTGTGTGCGAAGACTAGAGCATATGATTGTGTGCCGATCAGGCCCCACCTGCTATGGGAATCCAGCCCCCAATAAGTTTCCACTTGGTTAATGTGATCCTCAGCCCCAAAAGCAGCGCTATTTTTCTAGAAAAAGAGGTGCTGGAACTCACCATGAACACCTCCCTTGTTCTCTTAGAATGGCAATGGCGCCTACCTGTGAGTTCCAGCTGAAAAAAAGCCTTACCCAAAAGGTTCCTCATCCCCAAATAGACCTTGGGCTGGATCTAGATGCGTCAAAGAAGCAATTCAGTTAAACGCGTTGCAGACTCATACAGGGAAATCCAGTAGGGAAAGATGGGACTCCACAACTCCATCTGATGTCAGTGTTACATCACATACAGTGGAACCTCGGTTTATGAACACCTCGGTTTATGAATTTTCGGTTTATGAACGCCGCGGACCCATCTGGAACGGATTAATTCACTTTCCATTACTTTTAATGGGAAAGTTCGCTTCAGTTTATGAACGCTTCAGTTTATGAACAGACTTCCGGAACCAATTACACCCATGTTTCAGTTTATGAACGCTTCAGTTTAAGTACTCCGCGGACCCGCCTGGAACAGATTAATCCACTTTCCATTACTTTCAATGGGAAAGTTCGCTTCAGTTTATGAACGGTTACTCCGCAGACCCTCTGGAACGGATTAATCCACTTTCCATTACTTTCAATGGGAAAGTTCGCTTCAGTTTATGAACGCTTCAGTTTATGAACAGACTTCCGGAACCAATTGTGTTCATAAACCGAGGTACCACTGTATACAACGCATATGAAACACTTTTTCTTTACCAATCCAGCTGAGTCCATACTGTAACCCAGGAAGGAAGTTTTTATGGAAAACACTGCACTTGCTTTTTAAGCACATGTGTGCCACAGTTGCTGCCTTTTGTTGCAGCTATGTGGCAGCGATGGCCTCCCCTAAACTCCCAACAGCCCTTTTCTGTAGGGGGCACCCAGCTGTACAACCCTTTCCTGTGGAAGACTGATACAATACCTTGTCACAATTACCTTGCCAAATGTTTTAGACGCTCAGTGTGATAGTGACATTGTGACTGACTCTGTATAATCAGTGTGGCGGGAGCTGCCTGCAGCTAAACCACCCCCCAGGGGATGATCTTGTACTTTCTCACTGTCTGAGCACTGTCTAAATATCTAGGAAGAGAGAGAAGGGCTCCTAAGGGGGGGAAAAATGAGGAGTCTCTCTTTTGGATGTGTGGTGGGACTGAACATCAGAAAACCTGTTTGTTTAATTTAGTTTCTTACCTTGGTGTGATTGTTTAGACCAGGCATCCCCAAACTGCAGCCCTCCAGATGTTTTGGCCTACAACTCCCATGATCCTTAGCTAACAGGACCAGTGGTTGGGGAAGATGGGAAATGTAGTACAAAACATCTGGAGGGCCGAAGTTTGGGGATGCCTAGTTTAGACTGAAGGCAGTGTAAGTCACCACCTGGACATTTTGCGAGGCGGGGAGGGAGATGAATGAAAGTTCCAGTTTCCTCAGCACATTATTAAGATTGCTAGTAGCTAAAATGTGACAATGTATGTGATCATGTGAAGAAGAAAATAAGAATCACCCTGTTACCTTTCTTCTAGAATAGTCACATTTACTCTCTTGGCTTAGATGCCATTCCATAGGGGCAGACCTGGGTGTAAGCCTCATTGAACATAGTGGGCTTTGTTGTTACAGAGAAGTTTGCCTCAGCTAGAACTCTGCACATGCCCTGAGACTATGTGTTTATTTTGGTTTTTGCTCTTAGCAAGGAATGCAACATTGTTGTATAAGGAATCAGAGAAAGCTACAGTACTTCAAGCTAGGTCTCTCACTAGAGCAGCGTTTCTCAACCACTGTTCCGCGGCACACGAGACGCTGGCTGGTGTGCCGCGACGTGCGGCGACGAGAAGGGCGATTTGCATTGTCACGTGCCTGGCGGCCGCCAATAAACAGCGCTGACCCGCCGGAAAGCAATATTTCTCCTCCTCTTTCCCAAAGCTCAGTGCAAACGAGCCTGGCGGCCGCCAATACACAACACTGACCCACCAGAAAGCAATATTCGGCAAGCGTTTCTTACAGTCATAATTATAATATAGGGCGGCACAGAGTTAAATTTTTTTAACTTTTTTAATGGTGGTGTGCCTCGTGTTTTTTTTCACGGAACAAGTGTGCCGTGGCCCAAAAAAGGTTGAGAAACACTGCACTAGAGGGTAGTCCAACATGAAATATTAGGAGAAGGCATAGTGATTCCCACCAAATATAAACAATCATTTAAGTGCATGCCTAACTGATCATTGAAACCTTTGTTTTATCTAAAGCAAGCAGATGACTTTATTCAGCATTAATTAAAGAGGCAAGTTCCCTGGTAAATGGATTACTTAAAATTATATTTCCTGGGAAAGTGTCCTTTCCTGATGAAGACACAGTTGTACACTACTAAGAGCATGCTCTGCTTGACCAAGATACCCTTTGTGACCAGCCTGTTCCTCAATTGCATGAAAATTATATTGCGATATCTAATGACTTCATTACAGTTTGCCATAAAAACAGGAGCAGCTCAGATAGCGGAATGGTGCCACACCACCACCCTTCTGACACTGCCCACCCAAAATGGCCGCCGAGATCTCACAAGAAAAAACAAGATGTCCCATTTTTTCCCAGGGCGCTTGGAAGATATGCAATGTGCAGTTGTGTCCAGGGTATTAGGGATCATGGGAACAGTTCTTGTGGTTTCAGATAAACTGGACAGTGCTGTGCCAAGGTCCATCTTGAGGCTGCTTCAACCAAGAAGTAGAAAGGGACATGGGAATAAAATGGTTTTGTGGTAAGAGGCCTCGAGGACCTTACTGTGCTCTGATGACACAATTAGATGAATTAATTTGGTCACAGTCCAAATCAGATTCAGAGCAACTCTCTTAAATGGGACCCATTTGAAAGCAAGTCAATATCCCAAAGGACCAGAAAAGACTTCTTATGTACGGAACATCTGCCGCCCGGATGCTACTAGCCCAGAGATGGAAAGAAGACAAAGCCCCTACAAGAGAGGAATGGCAAACCAAGCTGATGTACTATGCCAAAATGGCAAAGCTGACTGGAAAACCCAGGAACCAAAACTACAAAAGAATGGGAAAAAATTATAAGTTATCTGAGAGACCACTGTAAGCAGATGGAAGCAATGGCAGGATTTTGATTTCACTTAGAGCGTAACAATTATCATGGACAATATGAACTGATATAAAAGTTAGAGGTCGGAAGAAGATGCAGTTTTAAATGTTTAAAATGGGACTCCATGGAGGGGGTAGGGAGAAGTCTTGAGATTCGGAGAAATCTCTGTATATGGATATACATTTGGTTTTTATAACTTTGTATTGGTAAAATAAAATAAAAAGGATTTTTTTAAAAATGAAAGCAACTCAATGACATCTTCTTTTGCACAAGTTGAAATGCAAACTCTGATCACTACATTGGAAGGAGAATGATTCCTAAATGAACCATCTTCTAGGAAGACTTGCCAATAATTAAAATTAACTATAAAATTTAAATGTAAAAAAGAGAGGAATGCTGCATTTCTGTATTTCTACGTGGAAGCATCTGTATACAAATGCATTAAACTAATGTGGCAGAAACGCTGAACTTTGCTAATAAAAGGTCTCTTAGAATATTTCAGCAACCCAAGCAGTGTTATCTCCAGTGACGTAAGCTGCAGTTTGTTAATAGAGTTGCTATGGCAACTAAATCATGAGAACCACAAGTGTCAACTTCACCCAGCGCTAGCCCATGCCATTTTGCTGCCTGAGGCGGACCAGCAAATCTACACCACCTTCTGCTTTCCCATACTTGGTGACATGGAGTCAGTCACTACCTGTCAGCCTGACCTACACCACAGGGCTGTTTTTTAGGATAAATGTGGGGAGACCACATACACCAGCTTTGGCTTCAGAAAGAAAGAAAAATGTAAAAAGTATAAAACAGTATATATTTACCACTGTTGTTTTGCTCTGCTTTCCACTCCCACTCCACCCCACACATATATAAACTCGCCTATCTTAAGTGCTTTGAAATCCCCACAAAGCCCTACTTTGCCTTTGATCTGTACAATATTTCATGAGGGGTATCGTGCCTTTCAGTGGAAGCGTCACCCTCCCTGAAATGGCAACTTTCATCCCCAAAAGCAGCTCTGCTGTCCCTTATTTATTCAATCTTATATACCATTCAAAAATCCAAAGAAATCTCTTAAGTGGTTTTCATAAAATTGATATAACTTCATGTAAGAATACAGCACCAACACTCTCATAAAACATTTTAAAAGCTAAATAAAAACAGTATAAAACTCTACACCATAGGTATAAATGGGCATTGCACAGTTTAAGAAAGTTAATGTACTAGGAATGTTCAGGAAAGCTTGGGTAAACATGTAGTGTTTTTAAGAGGTGTTTAATGCTGGCTATTGCCTCTGCCTCTTAAACTACCTGCGGTGGGGAAACCGTTCCAAATGGTGGATGCTCCCACCAACAGAGTCTGATTCCTTATTTTCCTCTCTGAAATACACTGGGTTTTCCTCAGAAGATTTTAAGGCTGGGCTTGGTCTGCACTGGAAGAGGTAGTCTGCTTGGTATCCTGGTCCCAAGTCATTGAAGGCTTTCAGTGTCAAGAGAACCTTGAACTTGGTGCGGTAACTGATACCGGTTCAAATCTTTCAACCCCAGTATAATGTGTGCAAAGCTTGGGAGGCTCTCTGAGCAACCTAGCAGCTGTGTTTTGCACTGCTGCAGCTTCCAAACCAGGCACAATGATAGCAGTGCACTAAAGCAATCTTTTCCTTAAACCTCATTCTCCGCATACCTCTCCTTCAGATTTCACTTTTCCAGCCCATTGCCTGCTCCACCCTTCCACCAGCCATCCTGTCTCTGTGCTTCTCTGATGCTTGGGCAGCCTTATCTCTTGGGATCTCCTTGTTTCTCACCTGTCTCTTTGTGAGCGTTCAATCCCAGCCAAACTGAAAACCCTCCCTTCCCTCACAGAAAATGGATTGCAAATGTCTTTGCTTCCTGAGCGACCGAAACATTCCAAGCCACCAGCTGGGCTCAACCAGTGACAGTCAGAGCCTACACCTGGACAGTTCTTTGAAAGCATGCAAGTTGAGCATATGGGGAACTGCTGTGATTCCCCTCCCCACATGTTTACTGACCACACAAATATATATACATATAAACCTCTTGGAAACATCTACTTGGCTTATCGCGCCCATGCATGTGTTTGGGGGATTCAAGACGAAGCTGGGAACTTCACGTTATGCTGATAACTTGATCTCGCCTGCTGAGATGCTTAATTAAACAGGCAAGACTGTGCAGCTTTTATGTGAAAACACTTGAACAAAGTCTTCCCATTCCGCTTTGAAGAGAGGTATATTGTAAAGAAGTCCAGCCTTCAGCTATTGTGAAATATAAATATCATGTAAGGCTGGAACTAGACATGAACAAATCTGTCTATTTCGGCTTCTCTGTTCCTCATTTTTCCAGTGCACTTCACCACGTTTCTGCTGCAGTTTGTGTGTTTTGTTTAAATCATCACAAAAATACGGATAGCATTGTAGTGTGCATTTTCCCCCTATATATATTCTTCTCCCAGTACAGATAATTAGTACACAGCTTCCCCTAATATAATGCATATTTGTATGTTTGCATATTTATGAACACTTTCCCCTAATATATACATTTTTGTATACATGTTTTGCTTGGTGAGCTGCACCATACAATTCAGTAAAGTTTGAATTTAGAAGGGTATCTGTATTTTAGTTTCCTTATTGCTTTGGAGAGTGCAAAATGGGGAGATGTGCTTTTGGATGTGAACCGAACCAAAATTCTCCTTCATCCCTAGCTGAAACCAGACATCTTGGGAGATGCTGCGTCTCGTTGCTACTGACAACTGCAGCTCTGCCTCTCCTTTTCCTCTCGTCTTTGGTAACACCAAGTAATACAAAATGACTGAAGGTTAATTTATTTATTTGGTATATAATGAGGTTTTATATGTAGATTCTAATGGCTGATGGGATGTTACCCCACGGTAAGTTTGGGCATCCAAGCGGCATCCAATGAAAGAGAGAGTGTTTGGGGAGAGAAAGCTTGTTGCATAGTGTTTTGAATTCATACAAAGTCCTAGTAGGACTTGTGCTGCAAAACAAAGGTTCTTGATTAGAGTGCCAGCCAGCCAGGCCCTTCTCCAGGATATCCCATTTTCTTTCCTGCTTGCCAATTTTTCCCCTCCAACTGTCATACAATCGTCGTTGGCCACTGAGCATGCTCAGTCCCCATTGGTCTGTTTGGGGAGCTTTTGCTTCCTGAAGTTTTTAAGGGTTCCTCTGAGCACACTGCTAACCTCCTTTGTGCTTCTCAGTGGTGCTGTTTTGGCTCCCATCCTATCAGCACAGCCCAACATGAAATTGCTTTCAGTAGGAGTGATGTAACATCACTTTCACCAACAAATATAGGCGGGGAGAGGAGAGTTGGAGCTGCTGTTCTTGACAGCAGCCGAAACTCTTGTAACTTCAAGTTTTGGCCTCCAACCCAGGCAACTAATGTGGTGTGAAAGCCCATGAGAAATTACATCAGTCTTAGGGAAATTCATATACTGTGCCGCCTCTCAAAATTCCTGCACATTTTTTTGCCTGAGCAAGGCCATGAATACCTATTTCACATTTTACTTCAAGAACGTCCACCCGCAAGAAGCGGCATCCAATTTAGAAAAGTTTAAATCAGGACCTGCCAACTATGCATCAAATGTTTAAGGCCAGATTTGTTAACAAGCCTACATAGGCTAAGATTTGTTTGTACGGCTCAGTGTAAGGGTTACTTTCTGTTATTTGCAGTGACTTATGGATACAAGCTAGAGCTGTTTATTGTATTGTGAGATAGTTGTATGTCCAGTAGGGATGCATGTAGCAATAGGTCTCTCAACTCCCCTGCCTCCCGCCTGCTGGTAATAGTATTAGTATTAGCACTACTACTACTACTAGTAGTAAATAATAATAATAATAATAATAATAATAATAATAATAATAATAATGTCTTATTTTATTTATACCCTACCCAACTGACTGGGTTCCCCAGCTACTCTGCGTGGCTTCCAACAACTATAAAAGCAGATCAGAGCATAGCAGATAATATTTGCAGTGCATGGTTCAGTCCTGAAAATGTGAAGTAAGAGTTTCTGTTCATGTGCAGAGTGCATGTGAGTAATCATAATCAGCTTCTAAAGACTAAAGAGAATATTTGTCAGGTCTGGGGAACGATGCACATCCAGACATGCATGGAACATAAACTTTTCATTTCTGAAATTTTAGAAATTCACTGACAAACTCACAAAACACCAGCAGCAATTCCCACCATTCACCATACTGTATTTTGAATTTAAGATCGGGGAGGAGCTTGTTGGAAGCAGATGCACGCACCTTTTCTGGAAAATACTCTGGAACTGCATGTGATTCAGATCAGCCTGCCTTGTCCCACCCAGCAGCTGCTACAGCTTTTAGTGACTGAATGCAGGAAAATAGTTAATACAAGCCACCCACCATTTCTTTCCCTAATCCAAACAAACAAACAAACAAATGTGAAATAATTAAGTAAAAAATATGCATACATTGTAGGAAAAGACTCACAATGTCGCTGGCTCGCTTGTTTGCTACCCACCCCCACTCTCTCTAGCAAAGCTAGAAAACTCTTAAGCGAAAAGTGCAATGCTGTTGAAACATTTCCTAACTACTAAAATATCCTAAAGGAGATGTGGCCTTCAAGGAAACAGCTTGGAGCATGTTCAGAACAGATGCTAGTGAATCTGCCACATCAGCAGGCCACCTACTGCCGTGATTACAGGAAGGAGCGAGAACCTGCACAATTAGCAAACAGTCCTAGTAAAGTTTTTAGAATGGAACTGTCTGAGTGGTACAGAGAGCTGATTGGCCAGAGAACAGGAGATGACAGAAATGTCTCTAAGACAGAGTTGCCATATTTAAATTCCTGACAACTGCAAAGTTGTTGAGCTTTACTGGGGAAACCTCCCCCCCCCAAATAGTGGTTTTAAGCTTTTGGGGCTGTTTCTGCTGCTTTTCCCACGTTTGAGATTCTCCTTGGCAGGTTTGTGCCCCAATGGCAAGAGCCTCCACTGGGGGGTATTTGAGCCAGAGGTTCAAGCGATGTTAGCTCCTGAGTATTTTCAAATGTCTGTGTCAAGGCATGCTGCCAAACTCCATGCAAACAGCATTTGGCTTCTCCACCATCACACTATGAACTCTTAATACATTATGATAAAATAAGTGTCTTGATTTTTCTCTATGATTTGTTATGGAGTACGTTAGTATTTCTGGTTATGCTTTACAGATTAATTCCTACTTAAGCAAGGCTTCCTCCTCTCCTTCCTAATTTTGAGATGATCTCTACAAATGCTAATTTCTAGCGCTGTGAAGTAGATGTCTGTAAGATTTAGCTTTTTCCACTTGGCAGCTGCCTTGGACGTTTATTGAAAGTAATTAAATTAGGCACTGCTTAATGCAACTGAATATAACAAATGGCTTTCTATCATATTGAGTGCCCAGAGGTGAAGACTAGTTGGTCTAAACTGTCCTGCAAAAGGTCTTGCTTATTAGCATTGCAAATCATGTAAAATATGAGAGTACTCCTTAATAGGGATGCCATGCATATACATAATTTTTTAAGTGTATGTAAAGGTGCATACTTGCTGTTAAGGTACCGGTATACGTTTCCTAAATAGATAGTGGCATTAAGTATATTGTTTTGGGATCTTAAATAAATATATATGGGTGCAAACATGCAGTTGTTTGAATCTGCCTTTTTGCTGATACTGCTAAGTGCTCTGAAAAAGGCAAATACAGTGGACGCTCGGGTTGCAAACGTGATTCGTGCGGGAGGCACGTTCACAACCCACAGTGTTTGCAACCCGTGGGTTGCAATTTGACGCTTTTGTGCATGAGCAAAGCACAATTTAGCGCTTTTTGTGCATGCGTGCGCGCCAAAACCCAGAAGTAACCTGTTCCAGTACTTCCGGGTTTGGCACGAAGCGCAACCCAAAAAGACGCAACCTGAAGCGGCTGTAACCTGAGGTATGACTGTACTGGATTTTTACAAAGATGTACAACTTGATGCACAACACTGAACAGGGCCGGCTCTAAGGCAAGGCTGGGTGGCGCAGGGCCTCCAGGGGGCACCGTGCGGCTGTGCGTGCTGCAGCGGCGCTGCGTGCTGCGCCTGCCAGACAGCCGCAGTGGGAAACGGGGCGGGGGGGAGCACCGGAGCAATCTTCGCACCACGGCGCCAGGGCACCTGATATGCTTAAGACAGCCCTGACACTGAATCAGACCCAGAGCTACTGTGAGGCACACTGAGGCGATTGCCGCAGGCGGCGGGATCTCACTGACATCCAGAAGTGGCAGATCCCGCCTCTGTTATCTGTAGAAATAATGGAGGATGGCATGGAAGTTGATTGCATGTGAGCTGGGCTAGCTTTGCAGAGCCTCTTTTTATTAGCAGAAGTCATCAATTGGAAACAGTAGTGAAACCACTCTTGTATTTCCAGCAAGGCACATTTCCAGCATTTGCGATACACGTGTCAAACCAGGTGTTTCCCCCAAATGTTCCCCTGATACTCAAAAGTCTGCTTCACGCGCCAGCCAAGTGAAACATTAAGGAAAGCTTTCTGCAAGGGAGGCAAAGGTGAGAGAGTGGGCATGGCGGCTAGACACGCTGTGTGCCCCCACGCTGCGTCCACCATCTCCACAGTTATCGCCTGCTGCCAAGCCCACCCACTGCCATCTCTACTAAGCTCTCATTGCTGCTGCTCCTCACTTCTCTGGTGATGTAGGGGGGGAGGTGCCCGCAGTGACACCAGAATTCAGTGGGCACCTCCTGCCCACAGAGGAGAGATTGAGGCGGCCAGAGGCGGAGCCAGGTGCTCTGGCACCTGGAGCGGCGCACATGCTGTGCACCCGGGGGCGGGGCCATGGGGGCAGGGCGAGTGTCCTGTGGGTGAGGCGCGCATCCCAGGGGGCGAGCCACCCATGGTGGCCTGCTTCCTGGGCGGTGGGGGGGGAGGGAGCTGCGCCACTTTGCCCGCAGCCTTCCTCCCTTCCCTCTTCCTTTGGACAGCTTTGGGGAGGCTTTCCCCCACCCCCAGAGCGCAGCCCAGGAGCGGGGGGCAACAGTGCACTGCCTGTGACTCCCAAGCCTCCCCATAGCTGTCAAAACAAAGAGGGAAGGGGGAAAGGCCCCTGGCAAGGTGGCGCAGTTCCACCCCTTCCCCCGACGGCTGAGGGTAGGCTTGGGAGTTGCGGACAGGCGGCATGCTGAATGTCACCCCCCTCAGTGATGACACCTGGTGCGGACCGCCCCCACCGCCCCCTCCCTCCGCCCCTGGAAGTGGCAAGACTCTGGCTTTGGCGGGGGGGGGGGAGGTGACAACTTCCTGTTTTGCCTCAGGTGGTGAAATGAGAGCTTTCTTACAATGAGAGTGCACTTTTGAGAACATGATGCACATATGCAACAAAGATTCCAATTTTAATCATAAGAAATGAGCCTAAGTATTCCACATGTTTCATTCTCATATATGGGAAGGCAAAAATCACCTGGTTGCTGTCTGTGACTAATTTGTCCAGCTGCGATTAAGGTGGACAACTGAGAACATTGGTTTCATATGGCAAGATGCCTGACCTACATATGAGCAATTTTAGCAAAGGACATCAGTAGAGTGCAGAATTCTAGATTAGTAGAACCTGCTCTCCCCCTCCCTCCCCCCTCCCCCCCTCCCTCCCTCCCTCTTTCGGCTTGATCAGCAGAACTTTGTATCAGTCTTTGCATCTCTTTTGACCTAATTCTGGCAAGCGTAATGCCTCCAGTGTCAACTATTCTCTGCCCCTAGTATAGTTGTTGTGAGTAACTTTGTGTTGTGTCTTGAAAATGTAGTAACTGGTATTTTGCCTCTCTTTGAATGACTCAGAGCTGGGAAAGGAGCTTGCTATTCTAAAGCTACTTGTATTTATTTATTTATTTTTTAAAAAATTGTTAAAAAAATACTACACTATAGAAGATAGATAAATACAGCAAAAATATAATATGGGGGGGGGGAATCACCTCAAATATAATGTAGAAAAAGAACACCTCAAAAATCTTGACAGTTTAACTAGTTCAGTAGTTTGAAAAGAAGCCAAATTTTAGGGGGGGGTGTGACTGTCAGATGCTGTACCCTCATGTAGCCTGACCAGTTTAATCAATTATGTGACATTCCAGATTTCCAAATAAAATCTGCTTTTGGTGTCATTTTTCTGTTTCATAGTAGTTTTCAACAATGTAACCATTAACTTATTTGTGAGCATTTCAGTATTGTTTACTTTAGCTAGGTCATGCAAAAAACTTAAACATACCACCTTGAGTTTAGTAAAGTCATCTGACCACTTGGACTCTCCAAGAAAAAGTCATCCTGTCATATAACTTCTATTATTTTTGGTGAAAACTCATATTATTTCCTTCTCTCTCACACTCACTCTCTCACACACACTGGGCAGAAGTCTTCATTTAGCATCCCACACATCCAACATTTAACATTAATGTGTTACATACAGTTGGTTTTAGAAGAGCAGCTGTGATGATTTTCAACTAGTTTTCGCACAGCTACCAAGAAAAGCAAAATAGAGTCTACTTGTTAGATTTAAAACAACTGGCTCGCCACCTGGACTGTTGGCTCCCAGGGGAGAATGAACAATTAGTGGTACAAATATTTGGTAAAACAAGACCTCTAACTCAGTTGCACTGGAAATCCAGGAAGAATTTGCTTTGAATTGGCTTGTGGAATGCAAGGAAGCTTGAATCTCATTTGTAGCTTAAGGCTTTTCAACAACATGGATGTTGTGTAATTCTTTAGAGCGTGAGCTGGGAAATCCATTTCACATCTGGAAGGTACAGGCAGTTCAGGTTTACCTCTTCATTGTAATATGGAGATACGACTGGCCCACCTTAAAGAGCCATTGTAAGGACTGCTACTGAAATAGGTAAAGTGGTTTGAGTATTTAGATCTATATAAATGCTAAGGATGGCTATTGGAGATACCTTTCCATGATATTAGCTTGCTCAAGATAAAGGCTTGGGGCATGTGGTTAACTTGGGATACTTCCAAGCAAGCTTAGAATCATAGAGTTGGAAGAGACCACAAGGGTCATCCAGTCCAGCCCCCTGCCAAGTAGGAAACACCATCAAAGCATTCTTGACATATGCTTGTTGAGCCTCTGCTTAAAGACCTCCAAAGAAGGAGACTCCACCGCACTCCTTGGTAGCAAATTCCACTGCCGAACAGCTCTTACTGTCAGGAAGTTCTTCTTAATGTTTAGGTGGAATCTTCTTTCTTGAAGTTTGAATCCATTGCTCCGTGTCCGCTTCTCTGGAGCAGCAGAAAACAACCTTTCTCCCTCCTCTATATGACATCCTTTTATATATTTGAACATGGCTATCATATCACCCCTTAACCTTCTCTTCTCCAGGCTAAACATACGCAGCTCCCTAAGCCGTTCCTCATAAGGCATCGTTTCCAGGCCTTTGACCATTTTGGTTGCCCTCTTCTGGACATGTTCCAGCTTGTCAGTATCCTTCTTGAACTGGGTTTATTGGGTGGAACAGAGCCACTGCTCTTATCCTTCTAGCAGGTGGGTCTCTTTTGCTTTCAGAAGGGAGAAAGGGAGGGGCAAGGCGGCAGGAAGGTTGATGCAGTGCAAGCGCAGTGGCGAGCATTGGAATGGCTCTGCTGGTGCTTTTGCACTGCACTGACCTCCCCGCTGGCTCGCCTCTCTCTTTCCTGGTAAGCAACAGCAAACCTATCTGACGGAAAACTAGTATAGAAACTCTGTTCTACCCAGAAAGTTGCTTTCTCTTCTAAGTCTGCCAACAAGAAGAAGAAAGTCACCCTGTTACAATAGTTGTTACTTCCAGCTGACCTAGCAGAAACCTGGAGAAACCAGCGGCTGTAAAACAGGCTTGTGAGGGATCCCAGCTGTGCAAGAATGAGGGGACCCCCAGCAGATGAAGCAGAAGGTAAATAAGTAAGGAGATAGGCAAGTTAAGCTTGCTCTCCAAGTTTAACCACAGGGAGGGCAGTTAAACTCCCACACCCATAACTTTCCAAGTAAGTGAATGCAATAAACAAAAATAGTTATGAAGGTAAAAAAACCAGAAAGGTGTGTGTACAGTGTATTGCACAGAGTGCCACACAAAATACTATTTACCACTGTTTGCAAAAGAGGGAAATGAACCCTTAAAAGACACACATTCCTTGGGGGCCAGACCGATACCCTGTTGCATTAAGGATATGCCTCCAAAGGATAGGGGCTTGCAGGCATGGTCGGCTCAATAAACAAAGAGGCCTGGGCTCCTGGCGGGCATCTGAACCACTTGATATATTGTCATCTTGGTGTGAAGGCTGTGGATGTCACACTTCCTCTAGATTGACTGCTAGATTGTGCTGTCAGGAGATGAATGTAGGAAATGTACTGGTAGTTGCACAGTTTTGGGAGCAAAATGTAGGTTGCTGGTTAGAAAACTGAAATCCAGGACTTTTAAGGTAGCTTTCTCAGGTACCTGTTCCAAGTCCAGGGCCAGCTAGACAGCACCGTGTTCTTAGATCACCCCTCTGCAGACAAGAGCCTTCAGACACATTAGTTATCCAAGTGTGAAAGTTTGTGTGAGTGCCGTGGTTCAGTTGCTCCATTCATGTTGGATTTGCTCTGTCCCAAGACGGAGTTGTGTCACCCAAACACTTCTCCATAGCAAAACTGACATGCAAATCACTTGCTATTCAAATGTGACATTGGCATGGATCTTAAGACTGCCTGAAGCAATTCTTATTAGCTGTGGGCAATCCTGCAAACTTTTAGTTACACTTGCCCAACGTTTCACTGATGGGGCAAAGGAGATTGTTCGCAAAAATAGTGTGTGTGAGAGAGATTCAGCACTTCAATGCTCCATCTCTTTTTGGACTAAGGAACGCTTGAGCTCATGCGCTTATCATGCTATGTATCAATACATAGCTTCATATTTAGTGCTACAGATCAAGCAATTAAGTAAAATGAGCTTTGCTCTGTACATTATTTCTTTATTTACTGTTTTTCTCTTAGCCCCCCCCCTTTGCCCTCACACTAAGGACACAAGAAGAGCCCTTTGGGATTGGACCAAAAGCCCATATAACCCAGCATCCCATTCCCAAATTGGGCAAACAAGGCATATTCTTTCTTCTCCTCTGCTTCCCAAATCAGTTCTTCTCTTGTGATCATTTTGGGATAAATCAATGGGAAAAGAAATGCTGCAGATTGCGGAATGCAGTGGCAAGGAAGACAGAGAAAGAAACAGGTCTTGCCCCCTCCCCTTACCCAGCCATGAACTGTAAATCCTACAACAGGGTTTCACTTTGGTATTATCCTCTCTGAGTTCCTCTGTTTCATAAGACAGCTTTTCATTTGCAGAGTCCTGTACAGTGTGCAGGCGTCGTATGAGGCCCCAGGGAACCTCACACGCTCTTCCTGGGAAGATGGTGCTGAAAGCAGATTTTTAAATTTACATTTGGAGGAGTAGCATGCCCAACCTTTTGCTTAATGTGAAAGCTTAAAGGGATATATACACCTCCCAAGTTAATGTGTTGGTGCACCTTTTTATAAAGAAGAATAAATGGTAAGTCAGTCAAATAATTGCATGTTAATGATGCAGGCAGTAATTCCTGGTTTATTTTATTACAGTAGGTGATGGTAGCATTGAACATTGAGTCTCAGTGTCTTTGTAAGTCACTGATTTAAAGTAACTTATAACTTTCTCAACAAATACATTTTGGGTTGCAATTTTCCATGCTTGGCTAGGGCGAATGAATTGGAAAGCCTGAGCAAAATCAATTTCACTGTGTTAAGGTCCGGAGCATAGAGTGCTCTTCACACCCACCCACACCCACACACCCTGTGTGTGTTCTGATCAGAAGCTGTAGTGAATAGGAATACATCAGGCTTTTTAAAAAATCAGTATTTTTTGTTCATTTGAATATCAAACTTAATCAGCTTTAAAAATCCATTTATTCTACACTTCACAAGATTTCAAAAGAATAGAACAGTAGTGAAGACAAATAATTGACAATTAAGTAATGAAAAGCAAAGTGTGATTATAATAGTAGGAGAAGATAATGTGAGACAAGGCAGAAAACCTGAACAAAACCCACAAAGGCATGGATAACCTTAGTGGGTGGGAGATGGTTCAGAGAAAGGTAAGTGATGCTCTTATGATGAAATTTCAAAGTAGAATGAATCCTTTTAATTAACTTTCTTTAAATGAATTGCTTTCCCTTCTTTCTGGTTAATTTGCTAGTTTTACATTCACAGTCGTTCTAGTAGGGGGGCTGTTTTGTTTCCGTTTTTAAAGATACTGTTTAATGTGTGAAGTGTCATCGTTTCTACAGAATCTAAATAGGCAAATTCCACAAACCTGGATGCTGCCAGGCTAAAATGAAAGAGGGAGGGTGCCGAGAGTTGGAGAAGCATAGGGGCTACGTTGACAGAGAGCTGGGAAGTGCCTGGTGCACACCTCCCTGTGGTCACAAACTCATTCTCACAAAGGTGCGAAGCCATTTGAGCACCCCTGGAAAGTGTTGTATAAATGAGGATCATCACTTGACTGGCTAGCAGGATTATAGAAAAAAATGGAAGCTGGAATGGAGACGGCAGTTCTGCATCAAATTCCACTCGAAAAGTTCTGGTGCTGAAGCAGCATGCCCGCTGTGGCAGAGCCACAATTCTAACTTCCCAGCAACAGCAGCAGCGTGACTGCCACTTACCAAGAGTGGGAGGGGCAAGGCATCAGTTGGAGAAGTTGAAGTTGTGCAGATGTGTTGGCAGGAGTGTTGCATGCATGCACTGCTACCAGAGGACTAATGTTATGACACTGCATCGCCAGGAAAGCCACTTCTTCTCCAGTGTATTTCTTTGCTGTTTGCCCGAGGCTTCACTGGAAGCAGTGGAGAACCTTGGGGTCTCACATTTCAACGACACCCTGTGCGACACCAAAATCTGACACCCCTCTGACTTCTTGCACTCCATTCTAAATCATAGTAGCAGTGTCCCCCTGTGGCGCCCCCGAGACTCTGCAATGAGTGTGACCAAAGTGGTTTTGCTCCCCTAAATCTGCCTCTGCTGGGAGGAAATGTGGGGGTCAAAATTTTGTAAATAAAAGGTGGGCCTCTTGAAATTTGCCATGCTTTTGACAAATCCTGACTCTGGGATTTCATTTGTCACATTATACAGCTCTGCAGTTACCTTCTTTCATTATTTCAACCCTAACCAACTTCCTCGTAAACCCTGGCGGAAGCAAGTGTCCCACTTGAACATCCTGAGACACATGCCTCCTCACAGTCTGGAGAACCTGAGTGAGCAGAGAAAGGAGGGAGGGGTGACTTCTGAGCCCATCAAGTTCCTTGCCTGCCCCTCTCAAAGTTCTGTCTTGAGGTCAGATGATACTTGGGTGTTAGAGACCAGTTTTGTTCTAGCGTTTCTGTGATCAACATCCAGGAATTGAGTGGCTCCTGAAAAGGAAGCACATGAGTGGGATTGCCAGCCAGCCAATCATCCTGGCAGCCCTCCCATGTCTCTCTCTCTCTCTCTCTCTCTCTCTCTCTCTCTCTATATATATATATATATATATATATATATATATATATATAATTTTTATTGATTTTATGCCAAAATACAAAAGAAAAAGAAAAACAGAAAGGAAAAGATTTCAATCTCCATTATCCAGTCCTGATTCTTGACACTGTAGACTTCCCCGCATCCCCCCTCTTGAGTTCATCTTGATAACTAAATTTGCAATATTCATATATCTTAATTTTACATCATAATTTGTAATTTAAACCTTAATCTTAAACATTTATCCTTACTAAAATCTTTCTCATTTTAATTCCAATTCTTATATTACCTCCTTCTCTTTACTTTTATACAATTCAAAACCATTATTCACTACCCAAAAATATCCATACATCCTTTTCTATATCTTCTTCTTTAATCCCATCTTTGAACTAATTCATCCCCCCTTCCCTTGGAGTCGATATCTCCAGAAATTTCAGCTAGCTCCTTAAAACTTTCCAGGTTCAGACCATCTTTATCCAGTCAATAAAAATTAACACAATATTCTACCTTCACCCCACTCCTACTCTGTCCCAGTCCAATCTTTGCTCAATCCTTATCCTCCCTTGCTGCATCCCCAGCTCTTTATCTTCCAGGCCTCCCATGTCTTGGACAAGTGTCTTGATAGGCAGCAGTTGCAGTGTTGCTCATGGGTCCATCTCCAAGGTGGGAACCTCTTCAACTGTTGCACAGCAGTCATGAAACTTGCAAGGATGGCAGAGCTGGCCTGGAGCCAAGTAGGTTACCAACCGCATGGAGGACCAGCTGGGGTCATCCTGGTCACTCCTGCGGTAGTAGGAGAGGTCTCTCTCCGGACTAGAATAGAACGGGCCATGAGGTGGATCCTGTACCTGTGAGAAATCAATCTATGAAGAGCAAGGACATACAGAGTGTATGAAATAAGCAGCAGCCTGGAGCACATAGTCCTTGAATAGTTTTTTTTTAAAAAAAGTATACGCAGCATTTCCATATAAATTAAACTCTGAGTGGTAGTAAATATTAGAAACAGAAGAAGAAATTGTGCCATATGAGTGCTTCAGTCAGTTCCCAGGCCTCAGCCTCCTTTGGAGGGACGGGGAACTGACTGTGAGCATTCTCCCCATTTGGGAAATGTAGCAAAATACTCTGTCTTAGGTAACAGCTTGTTTTGTTGCATGCATCCAGACTGTGATTCTGCATGCTCATAACTATTTGACCAGCAGTGGCAGAGGTTGGAGCAGAGGTGACCGGTTTGGTTTGGTCGCACTGGGCATGGAGCCTAGAGGGTGCCACAACTATGATATAGAATGGAAGACGAGAGGTGGATGGTACTGGATTTTGGTGTCACACAGGCACTGCTGAAAGTTGAGACCCCAAGGTCCACCACTGGTTGGAAAGAGGTATCTAGCAACTGTCAACAAAGAACCACAGAGACGTCACCTGTGTGTGGCATACACTATTGCACCCTGTTGGGAGTGGTGGTAAAGTGTGCTTTCACAATATAGTTCAGACTAGGGGTTGAAGGATCTGTAAGTTTTGGTTCCCTCAGTTTCTCATTTTTCCAATCATCAATTCACTTATCCAATATTTCTGCAGCAAGTTGTGCTTTAAACAACAACAGCAAAACAAACAAACCATCAGCAAGTTTAGTGTGGATTTCTCCTAAACAAGCTTTGTATTCAGTTATGACTCAGGCACACATTTTTGCAAGCAGCTTCTCCTCCTATAATGCTTGTTTGTTTGTTTTTTGCATGTAACTTCCACCAATATATATTTATTTCCATGCATACTTCTATGTTTACTGTATGCATTTTTGTAAACACTGGTTGGAGAACTCCATTGCAAAATTCAGATATGGACAAATTTTGAAAGATGCTTGTTTCAGTTCTCAAATATTTTTTTCAGAAAATGCAAAATTGATAGGTTTGCCTTTGAATACAAACTGAATCAAATTTATCCTCCATCCCTAGTTCAGACAAAACATGATAACACATGTAACAAAGGAGGTGGGAAATAAACCAATTGCAGCAGTTAACTACATTACAGAATATGCCCCTTCTTCCATTGTTTACCTCTGTGTGGTGCTCTGTCCTGGTGTTGCCTGTTGGTGGAGTGGGTTTTGGGTTGTTGTGCCCTGGGTCCTGAGGCAAGATACCTGTCAGAGTTCTACGCAGAAAAGTTTTAGCAATGTGCTCAAGTTCCCCTGTGTCTTCCCAAGTCAGGCTGTTTGTGCATAGTTCTTTCTTTGTGTGCAAAATGACTTTCCCCATCGGCCCCTGTGAACTCTGATTGAATTTGACATGAGGCTGGAGAGGGAGAGAGATCCATGCTGTGTGTTCTGTCAGCTGCGTTATGTACCTATCAGGTTGTGTTTGTGGTTATACAGGTGGTGGTCTGCTGTGTTTTCTTGATGATCTCCTCTGTGGCCCAGTGGCTCCTTAACTATGCCACCGTCCTTCTGTTTGACATTGGCTTACCTGTGCTGCGGAAAGGACTTTGAAATGTTGAGATGTCTAAGGTCTGTGGGCAACCAATCATAGAATTGTAGAGTTGGAAGGGACCCTGGGGATCACGTAGTCCAGGATTTCCCAAACTTGAGTATCCAGCAGTTTTTGAACTACAATTCCCATCATCCCTGACCACTGGTCTTGTAGCTAGGGATGATGGGAGTTGTAGTCCAGCAACAGCTGGAGACCCAAGTTTGGGAAACCCCTTACAATGCAGGAATATGAAGTTGTCAAACCCTCTTATCTGTGCCAGGATCCTGTGGGCTTTTGAATGGCACATGGATGATGCCATATTTATTAAACAATCTCAGAGTGAATTAGGCTCACTTTATACACATGTCTGGCAAGGCCATATTGCTGAGTTATTGTCCACTGCTCTTCTGAGACAAATGGAGCTGAAGAGTGGCATGAAATGGGGACACAGAGGTGTCAAAGTTAACTTTAGAATTCAGAGCCAAAGTGGGGGAAAACATTTCTGGTAGCATTGAAAAGATGACTTTGGTGATTGACACGAAAGGCTCAACAGTATTTGCCAATTCAGGAAGCACTTCCCTCACTCTGAATTGCCTTCAGCTGTCCTTAGCAATATCATCACATAGCCAAAGCTGATTTACACAGAGTTGTGACATCATTTGCTTTCACTGCCTAACTGGTGGTTTCCACATGATTTCTAAATACTGTTGGAATTCTCTTTCTGGATCATAAAATTGTCCTCTGTTTCACCTAGATACTTCTTGGATGATAGATGCTTAAGCTATATTTGCTACCCAACAGATGCTTGATTAATAAAGGACCCTTGAGAAAGACCCTTGCTAATAATTAAAAGGAATGTGTGATGGATGCTAGATACTATTTGCATATTTGTTTGATGAACATAATCTCTGTACTTGTCCAAGATCAGATTTAATTCAATTACAATTGTACTGTTTGGTGCATCTTCAATCAGAGTGGAGGACAAATTGATGGGGAAGTTTATAAACTCTTTGGAATTTATTCATCTTCCTATGTAAATTATTCAAAAATTTAAGGCGTGCCTTCTTGGATAATAGCTGAATTTAGAGAACCAGGGGTTTAGAATTCTGAACATATTTAGCTTAACTTCTAAGAAGTGAACAAATGCAATGTTTTAGAATACAATGGTGTTTCTGAGATTTGTCACAAGGGAGCACAAAGAAGAATGTGCTTCAACTGTTCTGAGTTTTGGATTATTCCTGGTTGCTTCATTTTCTCACTTCAAGGTTATGCACCAAATACTGGAGAAAATGGAATGGATATACATCCAATAGTACACAGTGATTTTCCCCTGAATTAAATAGCATTCGCCAGCTTGGGGAAGGAAAGGAGGCATATTGAATACAGAACTGATAGTTCTGGATATTAACAAATTGGAAGGAAGGGTCTGAAATGACTGATTACCTCCCTTCCGGTGAGTAGTGGTTGTTGTCCAACACAGCGCCCAGACGCGATACCCCACTTTGTCTGTGTGCATCCCCCTCAGCTGCTGTAGAGGCTCACGGGTTCCCGCCAAACCTGCTTTCAAATTCGGCCAATCCGTGGCAGCCGGTGGGGGGGGGCTGGGCGAATGGACCTAAGCCTGTTATATCTCCTGGCCGACACTGTGCTCCTCATCCAGTCAGCCAGGAGTGTCAGCCGCCCTTTCCCTCCCTACTTTAATTTCTTGCTGCTTTAACCATATATATTTTTCAGCTAGAAGGGCTTTGCTTTGGTCTGGTGACGGTTGCCGTATTTGGGGCCGGGAAGGATTTTCCCCTGCTCTGCAGGTTTTGCCTTCCCCTTGCTACCACAAATGTGTGGATTTACTGTTTGCTGTTTAATTGCTACATTAACACCACATAATTAGTAATTGCACAGCTATTTACCGGAACACACAAACATTTTATGTACACTTCTGAAACTATGACTTGGCAGGGATGGGGATTAAAAGCCAACAGCACAATCCTATACATGCCTACTCAGAAGTAAGCCCCATTCAGGTTCAATGGGTTTATCCCCAAGTAAACTGTAGCTTGAGTTTCTTTAGGCTTTTCTAGTAGGCAACATGCTCCAACAACCAAATCCTA
Organism: Zootoca vivipara; assembly: GCF_965207765.1. Lineage (NCBI taxonomy): Eukaryota > Metazoa > Chordata > Lepidosauria > Squamata > Lacertidae > Zootoca > Zootoca vivipara. The sequence goes on from NC_142588.1 coordinate 17,821,044, forward strand.
CATTATTTTAGTTGTCAGTTTCTGTATTTGTAGTTCTATAAGATGTTTCTAAGCTGCACCAACCAAAACTCAGTTGCATTCCTAATGTAGCCACATCACAGATTTCTTTGGTGAGATTAAACCACTTTCTGTCTTTATTTCCAAGCTTTCTCCTACTATATCCCACAAATGAGCCCCACTCCCCCCTTTTACTTTAGGATACATATCTGACATTATTACTGACTTTTCCATCATGACCCAAATATATCTTTTTCTGAGGCAGAGCAGTGGTGTAGCATGAGTTGCCAGTGGCCGGGGCTGCACAGAGGAGTGGATGGGAGAAAGGGAAACGGACACAGTACGCATGCACATTCAACTGCCTCTCTACTGCCATGCCACCCCCACCCCCCTGCCACTAGCTGGGAAGCCCAGTCAACAATGCATCCCCACCTGTACTGCCCTGCTGGCCACTACTGCATTTAAGTACCTGGTTAAGTTTCATACTTTGCCAAATCAGCTTCTTGCTCCTTGGGGAAGGGCCATAGCTCAGTGGCAGAGCATCTGCCTTGCAAGCAGGAGGTCCCGGGCTCAATCCCAGGCATCTCCAGGTAGGGTTGGGAGAGACTAGAGTGCTGCTGCCAGTCAGTGTAGACAATACTGAGCTAGATGGACCAGTGGTCTGATGCTGTTTAAGGCAACTTCCTATGCTTTTATGTACTTCTGAGGACTGGGCCAGATCTTCTTGTGTCCATCTGCCTGTGACCTCCTCTGCTATCTGCTGTTCTTTGCTACTGCTCCGGGGGTGGTGTTCCCCATTTCATTCCACTTTTAATTTGTATACTGCCTTTCTATACTGCTGTACACAAGGTGGTTGACAGCAACAAAATATGCAACAAAGGACATGCACCTTACAATAACCTGATCCTATACAAAAAGTCATAATGAAACCTAACTTTAAAATGGAACGACTTACATCGGATAAAGTAGTATTCAAGAATCTATTAGGCTATAATAGTACACAATAAAAGTTAACTCTCAAAACATCAGCAAATAATAAACAGAAATTCACTTTTAACAGTTGCAATAAAGAATTACTAAACTATGATCAATAAAAATAGCTGCAAGTCTCAATGCATAAAATGCTGCAATATATGCAAAGCCATGTAAAAGGATCAATTTGAGAAACAAAGACACACAACTTATAATATTATTTTTTATATAAATAATAATAATCCCTGCTTCTGTTGTGCTTAAAGTCATGGCATGGGAGAGGCTAATTGCTCAGACCTCGTGCAGCACTCAGCTTGGCTGGAATGGGACAGCCCCCCACTGTCGTCAGGAGTAATGAGTATTGTAGAGACAGGTTGCTTCTGTTTCTATCTCTCAAACTTTCTTGCACTGTTTTTTTCTAGTTCTACTGTTCCTCTCTTTCCAGCCACTACTTTTACATTATTTACCAAGGTGAATGAGGAGAAAAATGGGAAAGTAGCCCAGACGGTTGTGTGGGAGAATGGAGCTCTTTGCAAGCCTCTTGCAGAGAAGCTCTTCTTTTACATACCTTTCTCAAAGTGTTTCTCGGTGCATAATATCAAATAAGGTTTGACAACAACAGTTTATCCATCTTGACAAAGAGAAAACAAATCCTCCAGTTCGGTAGCACTTAAGGCTAGATGCTATGCTATCTCTAGTTAGAAGTTAAAGCTGGCACTATCTCTTTCGGTTAGAGATCTATCACTCGCAGAGTGTAACAGTACAATCCTATGCATGCCTACTCAGAACTAACTCCCATTGAGTTCAGTGGGACTTGCTTGCAGGTTAATTGAATAGGATTGCTACCTTAGCATGGTAGCTTTTTTTCCAGGGTTCATCTCCTTGGGAACGGGGCAACACAAACATAGGATTGCACGAGTGATGTCTTACTGGAACATGATTTCTTCCGTTGGTTGCCAAGTTACAAATGAACTGTTATCTCATTGAATCGCATACATTTCAATAGACCCTATTTTTCCAGCGAAAGAGAAGCATGGGGAGAACAGCTGATAGCACACAGATAAGTATCAGGCTCCTTTATGAATCGGTTTTATATTGTATTCACTGGCAAACAGGATCAGACACTGCCATTTACACCGAAGACTTGTTCAAACCATCAAAATGGAACTGAAGCAATTGATGGAACTCTTGCAGGCTATAATTTGCTCCCCACATTTTTTTTTTAAGGACAAAAATAAAACAAAGCCAACCAGCCTAGATATTAATAGGTGCTTCAGAGCAACACACCATCAAACTGTAATCTTCCTTGTCAAACCAAACCTCTGCATACACATTTCTTATTGATCCTGTTGAATATGGAAAATAGTGATGGCAATTGGAGGTGTGACATTTATCAGACGAATGCTCCAAATGACAAAACACAGTTATGAACCTTCACTGTGGGAGGGGAAAATACAGAACAGGAAAACTCAAATTTGGAGAATGTTCTGAGTGCAATGCTGTTACAGCTATGTGGGTCTCTTTCTGGTCAGTGCCTGGATAGGAGACTTGCAGGGAGCCATGTCAAAGCTGTTGGGAGCTTCCTAAACTGACAGCAGGAGATACATAAATATGAAATGAAGATGTTTCTCTAAAACATCTACAGTTGCTACATAAGTCCTTTCTTCTGTAGCGTGTATTGCCTTTAAATCCTATTTCTGGACTTCTCTGAGATATCCTGTTGGATACTGTGGGCAGCAGGATGCTGGATTAATTGAACCCTTGGAGAGCCCATTTTTAAACCTCTGTGGCTCAGGGTCTGCATGTTCATTTAAGGCCTAAGGCAGGCACCCCCAAACTGCGGCCCTCCAGATGTTTTGGCCTACAACTCCCATGATCCCTAGCTAAGAGGACCAGTGGTCAGGGATGATGGGAATTGTAGTCCAAAACATCTGGAGGGCCGAAGTTTGGGGATACTTGGCCTAAGATTCACCCGGAAGGGCTCCTCTTATGTAGGATCACTTACCCTATGTAATTAGGATGCATATGGCTTTTATGTTTTTTTATTGGCAATCCACTTCACATCACTGGCTGCTATGGGTATCGGCAAGGGAACACACAATGTAATGAGAGCACAACATGGAATGAAGGATCCTGCATAGCAAAGGCAGTAGAGAGAACTTGATGCCGGCATGCTGCTTTCTGTTGCAGCCCATGTTTCTCATAAGACCACTCACCCTTTTTGGCGGATGCTGTTGTGGTCCACTGTTCCCTCCACCCTCTGCGATCAGATGGGGGAGGCCCCTTGAGCTGCTTTCCAAGCAGCAATGGAAGTCCCTGGGCCAAGCTTGCTGCCTGGGAAGTGGATCCAGCCCACTCACTCAATTGGCCAATCGCAAGGGAACAAAGGGGGTGGTTGTGAGCCACTCCCCAGGCATTTAAGGAGGACCCATGGTTTGCTTTGGTAGCCACTCCTTTGCTGGATCTGCCGCTCCTGGGATCTCCTTGTTGCATTGTCAGTCTTGTCATTAGACCTTGACACAAACATGAGATGCCATGCCTAATTATTTGTGGAATTTGGGAAGTCCATAGGGTGGGGGGGATCCCTGTGCATGCAAAATGTACTTCTGTCTTGAAGCTGAATTGACTAGACAGGACTGAAGCAATGTGCTTGTGAGGAGATGGAGAGGGAAGGCCACATGCTTCTGGTTTGGTTTCAGCTGCCCCTGCTCACTCAGGTCTCCAGCCTTGGGGCTCTCCTGGACACATTGTTCTGCCTAGAACCCCAGGTTTCTGCAGGGGGGAAGCAAGCAAGCATTCCCCCAATGTAATCTGGTTATGGAGATTATGCCTATTTTTATAAGCATAAAAATAGTCTTCTTGAAGTCTTCTTGAGGACTTCAGGAGATCCTTCATCCACTATGGAGTTCTACGGTGTCTCTCTTAACAAGGCTGGATTGCTTTTTAAATAAAATACCACAAACTTCTCCTTTGGCTTCCTGCAGCCTAGCAGGCACAATTCAATGCTTAGTGTTCACTTCTAGAGCTCTAAGAATATTGGGTATAATATCATGAAGAGACTGCCTCATCCCCAATAACCCATTGTAATGCCAGTGGTCAATAGAGAATGTACTGTTGGGAATAGAGTCTGCACGACATGCTAGCATGCAAGCTTTCTTTTGGATTGTTCTGTAAATTGTAGAATTTTCTTCTCTTGGGGTGTCATCCCAACCTGGAATACTTTCTTGAAAGTTTTAGAAAACTTGAAAACAAAGAAAAACAAAGCTGGCTTGGGTGGCTGGAGCAAGGCAAGTTAGGGTTGAGCATGAGATCTATTATAGCACATTTTCAATACCTGTTTCAGTGCAGATGGCTTAACTACTATTAGCCACTATGAGTCTATGAAATAAGGTGGGCTTCACATTTAAAAGATTTTGAGGTAGATGTAATTAAACTTATTGAATAGCAATATCATTTTCTAAGAACACACAAAGCATTAGATCATTAAAAATATAATGTGTTACAAATGAGTTTCAGTCACAGTGCTTATGAGTCTTTCTAGGACTCAGAAGTGTGGGTGTGTTGCTATGCCTGCGGGCACAGGGGACGTGTTACTGCCATCTTTACCCCCCAGTGAAGGATGCAACTGTTCAGATCAGAAATGCACTCAATACAGCAGCAATCAGCAGGTTTACTTGCTACACCAATAACCACATTTAGGCACCACAGCTCTTCATGTACCAGTCCATGCAGAAATAGTGGAAACAATCAGTATAATAAACTGTGGCCAATCTCTATACACAACCCCAACGCATTAGTTATTGCACGAGCAGCCTCTTGCCTGACCCTTTAATTGCATAAAAGACATCAATTCATTACAAAGTATTTCCCACCCATAGTGGGTCCAGGTGAACCAAGCGCGATGTAACGGACAAACAATAAAGCACTTCCATTTACAGCACGCAAAATAAAACCCAGTGGAAAAAAGAGCGCTTGCATGCATTATTATTACAGTTAGAGAAAGTTATTTGGTGCTTTTGGTCCAAAACAAGACATCAAGGAGCACAGCTCATAAAGATTGTTTGAGGTCCCTGCTCAGCTTCTCTTCCATGTATTAAATGCACTTCAGGAAAGGTTTATTTAATGGAACCACTTCCGAGATAAACTGGCTGGTTCTTAGAACATTAGCTCGAGAGCGCACACAAGCAAGATGGATATTTCAATTAGAAATCAAAGATAAAATGCAAGCAGTAGCATAAGGACTAGACACCAGATTCAGACAACTAATAGAAGAAAACTGTACCCAGGAACATAAAATGGTTCCCTATGGCTCAAAGCAACGAGTTGCTAGCTACCCCCACAAATGTCAGGGTGCTCCCACATGCATATTTGTGGGTTTCTTTTATCAAAATGTAGTGCCAGGCTTTTTTATCAGTATCAGCACAGCACAGTACAGTACAATTGATAGTCCCTTGGTGGGCTTTTTTCAGATGGCTTGAGTGAGTGCCGTGGCTTTCAAAACACTCAGCATAAATTAAGGAGATGTATTTGTGCCTGGGAGGCTCTGAATTGCTAGGAATATCTTGTGGGGTGGGGTGGGCAATGGATTGAGCAAAGTGCTTCTTTGAACTACGAAACCTGAGCTCAATTTTGCAAGTGGAGGAAAGCTGCAGGGCTGCATTTCTAGTAGACCCCTGGTCTTCCCTAAAATTGATCCCTGTGGTACCTCCTGAGAGGAGAGTTTAGGAATGTTGAGCATCTTTTTATATCTTGCCGGAGCTTGGGAGCAATGCCCTCATTAAGAAAAGTTGCACTTGAGAAAGAAAAGCAATCTATGTGGCTGGCTTCAATCTGTCTGTTGTGATCAAGGACTACAGCTCTAGAACAAGCACCCCAGAGGCTAAGACCAGGAAGGAATTACTAGTGACATGCCATGCCAGGTGTACAGTACCAGTGTCAGCCATCCATCAAAGCCTCAGAGGTGTTTTGCTTTAATATATCTAGAGAGAGAGAGAAAGAGAGAAGCATTCTTCCTGTCTTACCTTGATCTGGTCCAGTGTAGCTTTTTGGCTGTGCTCCGTCCACTACAAGAAAGAGAGGGATTAATGCCAATTCCCTGTGAGTCATCCTAAATGACAGAGTAGGTTCACTCTTTGCTCAGGCTGCTTGCTGCCTCCGCTATGTGACAGCTGCCGGCTGGCTTTGGAACAAGAGTGTCCCATTCTGCAGCTTACTGCAGGGGGAGTGTTAGGTGGATACGCACAGGCAGTGAGAGAAAGCAGAAAAGCAGGAGGGTGTGGGAGAAAGCGAGAGCAAAGAGACTGAAATAGGAATATACCATCTGAGTCGGCATCGCCTCTGTCTCCCTCCCTCCTCGTGTTGGATGATTTTAAAAGTTTCTTTTCAATAATGAGGCATGGATGCTTTTAAAGAACTTTAAGGACAGAATTGCCTGTATCTTGCATTGCCATCCCAAAGAACTATTTTGAGATCGCAGCTTCTCTGAACAGTTTGCTTGTTGAGAAATGTTTTAGCTGCTGCTGGTGCACTACAGGATAATGTTTCCCTGGGTTGTGACTGGCTTGGGTGTTCATTTGACTAATCCATGGTGCCACTGTGGCATTGTAGAAAGAGTCTTGGGTCAAAGAGACCGGGATTCAAGTGAGGGGTGTGCCGGATATTCACTGGTTTTGATACCTCCTTTGAAATGGTCATATTTTGCAGCTGAATTCCTGAGCGGGGAAGGAGCGAAAGTAACCTTGCTGGCTTTGTTCATGAGTGGTGTGACATCACGTCGTACACGCCATTGTGATGTGGCTGGCAGACTCCTGTGGGTTGCCATAGGCAATCAGATTAAATGGCAGCGAGGGCAAAGGAGCAGAGGAACAAAGTGGGCTGCCAAAGCACAAGCAGCCAGGAGGACAAAAAGGTGCCAGGCTGCATCAAAGCAACAGGAAGAGGTTTGCAACAAGTATCTGAAATTGCCACAAACGGGAGGAGCTTTCAGGCTTTCACAAGAACAAACCACTTCAATTCAAATCTCCCTAGCTCCAAGGAAACTGACTGGGTTGCCTCAGACAAGTCAGCGTTGCTTAGCATCATCTACCTCAGAGGGTGGTTTGAGGATAAAAATGTGTAAATTCCATATATGGTGCCCTGAGTAGGATTCAACAGTGCTTGATAAATGTAGGCTCCCCTGCAGAGGGGACCACAAAACACTGTTGGGTTTTCTAGCTATTCTTTCAGTAGGCCCCAAAGCAATAATAATAATAATAATAATAATAATAATAATAATAATAATAATAATAATTTATTATTTATACCCCGCCCATCTGGCCAGGTTCCCCCAGCCACTCTGGGCGGCTTCCAACAAAACATTAAAATACAGAAATCAAACATTAAAAGCTTCTCTAAACAGGGCTGCCTTGAGATGCCTTCTAAAGGTCTGGTAATTGTTGTTCTCTTTGACCTCTGGTGGGAGGGCATTCCACAGGGTGGGTTCCACAACATTGGATGTAATAGTAATAATAAATGGAAGGTTCATCCTGACAAGATGGAGAGCCTATGAATAGAAAGCATTTAACAAATTCTGGGTGGAGTAGCATGCCGCCTGACAAAACAGGTTCAAAATTTAGCTACGCTCTTTACTCCAACCATGGCTTAAGAGGCTAAGCCAGTACAGGGCTTCTTTGCGCAAGCTGGAGCCTCTCCTGAACAGAGGTAATCTGTCCATGGTAATCTATACTCTAGTAATAACCTGTCTGGATATCTGCAGTGTGCTGTATATAGGGTTACCTCGGGAAATGGTTTGGAAGCTTTGACTGCTGTAAAATGTGCCCACCAGAGTTTTGACTGGCTGTGATGGCTCATATCTCATCAGTCTTAGAAAAACTTTACAGGCTCCATTTTTTGCTTCTGGACCTAATTCAAATTGCTGGTGTTCATCTCTAAGGCCTTAAATGGTTTGGAAACTTGAAGGAGTGCCATTTTGCATGCCAATTTATCTGTACACTATGGTAGTAAGCTGATGTTTTTTTTTTACTCAGAGCTGAGATTAGTTGTAACACTCTTTTTTTTTAGTAGTGATACCTTAGCTACAGAATGCCCTCTTCAGCAAGGTATACCTGGTCTCACCTTTGCCTACTTCTAGGCAGCAGAAAAAACACCTTTTGGAAATATAAGTAGCATACTACCCTCCAACATTCCTCAGGTGAAAATAGGGACACTAACCCTCCTCGACCCACCATTTTTGGACGTCCACCCCCCCCCAACATTTCTGCCACCACTACACCAACGGGACAGAACACATACACCCTGAACAGTCCTGATAAAACCTCTTAATCCTGATTTGTATTTTATTTATTTCACAAAAAGAAAAACACACACCAATAAATAAATAAATCTTAGAAAGGGGCAAGATTAGGCATGGATACACATGGATGTTTAGGGAAGTTTTTAATGTTTGAAGTTTTATTCTGTTTTTAATCTTCTGTTGAAAGCTGCCCAGAGTGGCTGGGGAAACCCAGCCAGATGGGCGGGGTAGAAACTACCTACCTACCTACAGTGGTGCCTCGCTAGACGAATTTAATTCATTCCACGGGTCAATTCGTATAACGAAAAATTTGTCTAGCGAATCCCATAGGAATGCATTGAATCCCCCCCCCCATAGGAATGCATTAATTGAATTTCAATGCATTCCTATGGGAAACCGCGATTCGCTAGATGAATTTTTCGCAAAACAAATTCGTCTTGCGAGGCAACCTCCGCTAGAAAAATCTCTTCGTTAAGCGAAAAATTTGTCTTACAGGGCATTCGTCTAGCGAGGCACCACTCTATCTATCTATCTATCTATCTATCTATCTATCTATCTATCTATCTATCTATCTATCATCTATCTTATTTATTTAATTTATTTAAAGATTTTTAAAAAGCATAACTCCTGATGCTCATCTCCTCTCCCCCTTTCCTCCCACCCAGGATGGCCCTGCCCTCTGCCTGCCTCTAACAACCTGTGCCTTGATAGAGGTGGCCTCTCCTCCTCCTCAGACACTCTCCAGCAGCAACTATGAGCTGCCAGAGATGGAGGCTGGCAGCGATGGCAAGGAGAGGCCATGGGATGCTTGCAGCTGTGACAACGGCCATTGCCATTGCTCACCACAAGCACCAGCTCCTCTTCCCGGAGCTCAGCAACGGTGGCACTTGCAGAGGAAATAGGGACGTTCTGGGTTCAAATCAAAAGCCGGGACTGCCTTTGGAAAATTGGGGCATTTGGAGGGTATGAAGGAGGCATTTTAAAATACGTTTACCATCTTAAGTGTTCTAATTCTTGACTTCCAGCTGCATTTGAGCTCCTATTTCTTATATGTACCCATTGTTGTTTTACTTAAACGTTTGCAAAGTGCCTTGGAAATGTTGGTGAAAGGAGGTGCATATGTGTTTTAACTAAACTGTTTTGTTTTGTTTTTTGTCTGTGTCTCTCAACTTGTAACTTTGGCCTGGAACCAAAGAACTGCACAACCAGCTCCCTGTGCCCAAGGGAGCTCTGGGCTTTCCCTGCATAAACAGCGCTCCCTTGCTTAGTGCCATGTGGCTAATCCCTTTTGGAGTTTTTCAGAAGCAGCTGTAAAATGCCTTGGAAATTTTTTGTGTGTGTGTCTACCATTCAAAGGAAAATAACCAGAAACCCCACCAGCCATGCCTTAGTTCTTGGCTGTACCTCAAAATAAGTCTCCAGAGTCCAGCTTATGTTTTTAACCTAGAACTGGCACGTCAGAAAAAAAATCTGATGTTACCAAATGCCTTTTGAAGCTAGTAATAATGTCACACAAATTTGGGTGTGGGTGTGTGGAGCAGCTTTTGTTTAGTTTTCTGCCTAGTATTGTAAAAATGCATATTCTTTATTTATGCAAACTGCTGGCTATTTTACAGGTTAAAAAAAAAGGCTGTATACCTAGTAGATCCTTTCTGGTGGTGAAGAAAATGAAGCTTGTGGGACATAATCAATTGCTTTCATTTTCCAGCAATTAAGGGGACTGTAATTGAGATTCATGTTGCATGGGAAACCACAGATTCAGTAGATTATTTTGTAGTACAATGCTGCTCATGTTGAAAGAGCTGTCACTGTATTGCCGACTCATGTTGGCATCAATGATACGTTAATATATCAACTTGAAAATGAAAAATGTCTTTATAATCAAGAAGAAGGGGCAGCTTAAAAACTTCACTGTGGCCTGATTCTGAAATCCATCAGGGTAATTTATTGGTATTTTGCAAAATACCAGCCTCCAGTGAAGTCTGACTCCAATGCAAAAAAATAAGCCACACATCAACAATAATTAATGGAGAATGATTTGCCTTTAATTGACAGATACCTTAGTGCAGATTATTGTTCCTGTGTTGATCCTGAGATGCAGCACTGATGAAGTGGTATCTATCATTGGGCCAATTATCCATTCAGCATCAAAAAATGCTACATGCCTATTTCTGCAAGGCCTGTCATCCAAATAAGCAACTAGCCGTTAATTGATTGATCATGTTTACACCACTTTATATTAATTAAATGAAACCGGTTTCTCTTTTGAGGAAAAATAAATATAAGACGGTGTCTTATTTTCAGAGAAACACGGTAGGTTTCGCGTAGGGCCACAGGGGTGCCCAAACTTTTTTCAAAGAGGGTCAGATTTGATGAAGTGAACATGTGTGAGGGCCGACCAAAGTTGCTGATTTTTTTTTAGGGTGCCGGATTAAATCGACCAGCAGGCTGGATTAAGCCCCCAAAACAGACTTTGGACATGCCTGGCATAGACAATGGGTGTACACCCATTAATCCAGCAGCCCAGCTGCCAGTTGATATGTTTTCAGTAGGAATACCTGCTGCTACAACTATCCTATTCTCTGTTCCTGACGATACAGCAATCAGGCCTCTAGTGTGGTGACACTTACCTTTGGAAAGCGCTTCCATTACATATTGCATAGGTGCCATCTCTGTTGTCATTTTGATGTCTTCTGAAGACCTTCCCCTTTCAAGAAGCATTTAAGCGGAGATATTTATCCCAGTCTGCATCTGTAGTGGAACAACTTTTAACTGTTTTCATACATGGAATTGTTTTTCACTAATGGTTGTTGTTGTTGTTTAGTCGTTTAGTCGTGTCCGACTCTTCGTGACCCCATGGACCATAGCACGCCAGGCACTCCTGTCTTGCACTGCCTCCCGCAGTTTGGTCAAACTCATGTTCGTAGCTTCGAGAACACTGTCCAACCATCTTTTCCTCTGACGTCCCCTTCTCCTAGTGCCCTCAATCTTTCCCAACATCAGGGTCTTTTCCAAGGATTCTTCTCTTCTCATGAGGTGGCCAAAGTATTGGAGCCTCAGCTTCACGATCTGTCCTTCCAGGGAGCACTCAGGGCTGATTTCCTTAAGAATGGATAGGTTTGATCTTCTTGCAGTCCATGGGACTCTCAAGAGTCTCCTCCAGCACCATAATTCAAAAGCATCAATTCTTCGGCGATCAGCCTTCTTTATGGTCCAGCTCTCACTTCCATACATCACTACTGGGAAAACCATAGCTTTAACTATACGGACCTTTGTTGGCAAGGTGATGTCTCTGCTTTTTAAGATGCTGTCTAGGTTTGTCATTGCTTTTCTCCCAAGAAGCAGGCGTCTTTTAATTTCGTGACTGCTGTCACCATCTGCAGTGATCAAGGAGCCCAAGAAGGTAAAATCTCTCACTGCCTCCATTTCTTCCCCTTCTATTTGCCAGGAGGTGATGGGACCAGTGGCCATGATCTTGGTTTTTTTGATGTTGAGCTTCAGACCATATTTTGCGCTCTCCTCTTTCACCCTCATTAAAAGGTTCTTTAATTCCTCCTCGCTTTCTGCCATCAAGGTTGTGTCATCTGCATATCTGAGGTTGTTGATATTTCTTCCGGCAATCTTAATTCCGGCTTGGGATTCATCTAGTCCAGCCTTTCGCATGATGAATTCTGCATATAAGTTAAATAAGCAGGGAGACAATATACAACCTTGTCGTACTCCTTTCCCAATTTTGAACCACTCAGTTGTTCCATATCCAGTTCTAACTGTAGCTTCTTGTCCCACATAGAGATTTCTCAGGAGACAGATGAGGTGATCAGGCACTCCCATTTCTTTAAGAACTTGCCATAGTTTGCTGTGGTCGACACAGTCAAAGGCTTTTGCATAGTCAATGAAGCAGAAGTAGACGTTTTTCTGGAACTCTCTAGCTTTCTCCATAATCCAGCGCATGTTTGCTATTTGGTCTCTGGTTCCTCTGCCCTTTCGAAATCCAGCTTGCACTTCTGGGAGTTCTCGGTCCACATACTGCCTAAGCCTGCCTTGTAGAATTTTAAGCATAACCTTGCTAGCGTGTGAAATGAGCGCAATTGTGCGGTAGTTGGAGCATTCTTTGGCACTGCCCTTCTTTGGAATTGGGATGTAGACTGATCTTCTCCAATCCTCTGGCCATTGCTGAGTTTTCCAAACTTGCTGGCATATTGGGTGTAGAACCTTAACAGCATCATCTTTTAAAATTTTAAATAGTTCAGCTGGAATATCATCACTTCCACTGGCCTTGTTATTAGCAGTGCTTTCTACGGCCCATTTGACTTCACTCTCCAAGATGTCTGGCTCAAGGTCAGCAACCACACTACCAGGGGTGTACGAAACCTCCATATCTTTCTGGTATAATTCCTCTGTGTATTCTTGCCACCTCTTCTTGATGTCTTCTGCTTCTGTTAGGTCCTTACCACTTTTGTCCTTGATTATGGTAATCTTTGTACGAAATGTTCCTTTCATATCTCCAATTTTCTTGAACAGATCTCTGGTTTTCCCCATTCTATTGTTTTCCTCTATTTCTTTGCATTGCTCATTTAAGAAGACCCTCTTGTCTCTCCTTGCTGTTTTTTGGAAATCTGCATTCAGTTTCCTGTATCTTTCCCTATCTCCCTTGCATTTTGCTTGCCTCCTCTCCTCCGCTATTTGTAAGGCCTCGTTGGACAGCCATTTTGCTTTCTTGCATTTCCTTTTCCTTGGGATGGTTTTCGTTGCTGCCTCCTGTATAATGTTACGAGCCTCCATCCATAGTTCTTCAGGCACTCTGTCCACCAAATCTAAATCCTTAAACCTGTTCCTCACTTCCACTGTGTATTCATAAGGGATTTGATTCAGATTGTATCTTACTGGCCCAGTGGTTTTTCCTACTTTCTTCAGTTTAAGCTGGAATTTTGCTATAAGAAGCTGATGATCTGAGTTACAGTCAGCTCCAGGTCTTGTTTTTGCTGACTGTATAGAGCTTCTCCATCTTTGGCTGCAGAGAATATAATCAATCTGATTTCGATGCTGCCCATTTGGTGATATCCATGTGTAGAGTCGTCTCTTGTGTTGTTGGAAGAGAGTGTTTGTGATGACCAGCTTGTTCTCTTGACAGAACTCTATTAGCCTTTGCCCTGCTTCATTTTGAACTCCAAGGCCAAACTTGCCAGTTGTTCCTTTTATCTCTTGATTCCCTACTTTCACTAATGGTATTGTTTTTATATATGGAATTGTTTTACATTTTGAACTGTTTGCAGTTGTGGTTTTTTTTTACATTTGCTTTATACTTATGACTCTTATATTTTATATATTTGTGTATTTTATCGTCATATCCTGCCCTGGGACCTTGTGGTGAAGGGCAGGTAAGAAATCTAATGATTAAATAGTTTAGTGGACATTGTTATTCCCTTGAAATGATCCTTATGAAATGAAACTGCTCGTGAAATGGGAGAGCCATTATTGGACCTCCAATAAGTCTCTGCCCACCCCAGGGTTATTGTTACGCCCTCTGTTTTGCTGCCACTGACAAAATTGGTGGGGTCTGGCTGGAGCAGGGGAGGAGAGAAACATTTGCTTGGGGGCTCCAGATGAGGCCCCTCAAAATGGGGTTTCACTACCCATAATAGATGCCAACTCATTCCTCCCCCCCCCCAGAATTAACCAGGCTCAAGAATGAAGGAAGGAACTGGCTTCACTTTTGTGGTGCTTTATTTATGTTCAAACCACATGCTAAGAAAGCAACACACCTATGCAGCTTGACAGATGTCTCAAGATGCACAAAGGGAGGAAAGAAGGGAAAATAAAGTGTGTGTGTGTAGTGGGGAAATAGTTTTATGCTTGTAGTTCTGGAAAATTGTGTTGACATTTCTCTTGTGTTTGGAGACAAATGACGGGGAGTTAGTGTCAACCTGACACGTTGTGTGAAGTCTTCTGCATCACGGCTAATGTTGCCTGATTTGGAGTGATTGGCAGCCTCGACTCCCCTTGAGGAATGTAGGTCAGCAGCATTTGAGGGGCTGTGTGACAGGGGCTGTGTGCAGAAGTTCTTTGGACAATGTGCGCACCTCCACTGTTTGCCTGGCAGGTCAGGGGTGCCATCAAATCCTTTTCTTATGGGATTATAAAATGTACTTTAGTAAATGAAACACTAAATGCATTATGTGCAGCTCTTAATCTTTCTTCGCTTGTGGAAGCCAGCAAAAGCACGGCGTGTGCATTAAGGCTTTGCACTTCAGTTCCAGAATACAAATAGGAATAGTTCTGTTGAAAGCAGGTAAACTGGCTTTTGGTATATTGCATTCAGCTTGACCCGTGAGTCACCTAATGATTAGCAACCATTGTTAACATTAATTCTTACAGCTGCCAAATACAGGCTTGGATCCAAAATAACGGACAGTGTTTTCCAGGCACAATTCCTGATCCTTTTCCTCTGGAGCCCCTCATGGTCTCTGACCCCTTGCCCACAAACGGAGGGTGATACAGCTTGAGATGGTAAATGAATTGTTGGAAATTAGTGACTCCGCTATCACAAAGGGGTATATCTTCTATTTACACAAGCCAATCTTTGGACCCAAGCCATAGAGGTGAAACCATCTTTGTGGATAATGGTATCTGATATTCTCTGAGTATTTACCAAGGGCGGTACCTGTCTACACAAAATAGACCCACAGAAACATTGTGTGGTGGCATTACAAGTCAAGGGAGCCACCTGTCAGGAAGTGTGGGCTGTTCCTAAAGTTTGAAGTAGGAATGGGGCAGAAATCAGACTGACTTGACATTTAAAGCTGAACCTGCTTAATTCGCGCACTCTGACACAATCCACTGCAAGACCACCTTCTTTAGAAATTTAGAAATCCTCAAAAATCGCTAGGTTAGGGAAAATTGCTTTGTGGAAATATGTGTGGAGTTTTGCCTGGTGTGTATATTAGGAGAAATTTACAAATGTGTATATTATGAGAAAGTCACGCTAAAATGCAGATGAATTTTCATGTGCACCGTGTGTGTGTGTGTGTGTGTGTGTGTGTGTGTGTGTAATCAAAAGTGGAAATGTGAGTGGGGTGTAAATAATAAAATTATTATTATTATTATTAAGAGTGAAAGAAGTGAGAAACCAAGAGAACGTAAGATTACATATTTGCCCATCCCTTGCTTTAAGAGCATTTCCCCCCCTTAAAACGATAGAAAAGGCCTGTGCTCATTCACAGTTGCATAGCTGCCAAGTCTCCCGTTTTCCCCAGGAAACGCCTGTTTTTAAAAGCCGTTTCCCGCTGTCATCCCGAATGGTGAAATATCCCGTAATTCCCCCGGATTTCTTCCGGTGCCGCTCTGCCCATGTATGGGCACCGGAAATCAGGCAGCACCGGCACCGGAAGTTGCTTCTACACATGTCTGGACATGCGTAGAAGCGACTTCCAGTGTTGGCACTGCTGATCCCGTATTTTTCTAACCGGGACTTTGCAGCTATGCACAGTTGACAAGATTTCAGTAGTGTTGCAGGATCACATGGTTACTTCAGGAAGCCCTGCCTGCCTGGAATCTGGTCAGCAAAGAACCCAGTGCTGCTCTGAGCAAGCATGGGGCTTTATTACAATGCTGGAACTAAATGAAAGATCCTACACTCAATTTCTTTGGTAAGCAAAGCTGCACTGCACTGCCCCTTTTGTGACATTTTGGTCGGTCAAATGATGGTGGATTTCTGAATTGATTTCCAGACTGGTTTTTCATGGGAGATTTCAAACCCAAATGAATTTGTGTTCCCTGGAAATATTTGATGAATCAAACATGGAAAAATTGCTCTTGGTCTTTACTACTCCTTCTGAAAGAAGATTATCTATCTATCTATCTAATCATTGTGCCACTAAGCTGACACTAGTAGCTAAATCGGTTGCTGGCTTTTTGCCAGCTTCCTTCAGCTTGGAAAAAGCTGCCGTCTCGCTTGGCACAGCAGTGATGTTGTGTGCCCTGGAAATGAGGGCTAGAGTGTATGAAGGATGATTTTGGCTTTCCAGTTTTGACAGCCTGTGCATCCTGGATATTTAATTACCAATTAATGAATGCTTTTTGTATTATTAACTCTGTGAAATGGCCTGTGATTAGAAGATGGTCCCAATTAGCCTATGGCACTCACTCTATCCAGTTTGTCATATGCATGTCAGCATTAAGGAATTTAATCAACCCAATGCTTAAATATGGAACTGTATTATTATGATTTATTATTATTATTATTATTATTATTATTTATTATTATTATTAAAAAAGAGGTGCCAGAACGTACCATGAACACCTCTGTTGTTCTCTCAGAATGGCAAGAGGTCCCACCTGAGAGATGCCGGAACTGAGTTCCAGAGAGTTCTGGCTGAAAAAAAAGCCCTGATGGTTTTTGTTAGAATGAGAATTAGAAATAGAATTACACAGACTGTAATAATGCTGTAGAAGAAGTCTCTGTTCGGTAATGTTGTGGAATCTGTTGGGAAGAGATGGTCCAAAAACTCCCTAGCATCTGTGGATGTTGTTGGGTTACATCCTCCATCCTCACTATTCTAAGGTTACCAGATTTTTTCAATGAATCTGGGGGCACTTTTCAATTTCAATGGATTTTGTATGGGGACTGATTTGTAAATCCAGGAACGGGGACATCTGGTAACCTTACACTATTCTGCCTGTTGGGAGTTAGAGTCCAACAAGAACAGGACATGTTAGCTATGCATGGTAAGAATCAGACTCACTTGTTCCCCTTCCCCTCTCTTCCACACGTCTGTTTGTCCTGTTGCTTCTCCTCGGGGAAACTCACTGTTTACCACTGAATCGGAACAAATGTCAATGGAGTTTCCTTTGCGGATTGATGTTTGCTCTGATTCGGCGGCAAAGAGTGAATATTCCCAAGGAAAGTGGCAGGGTAAATGGAAAACCTCTTGGACCCTGTGCCTAGAAGACAAGCAGTAAAGCCATCAGACTCATGCTTTCTAGTCCTTCCTTTGAATACAAGCTTCCCTTTCCTCTTTCAAAAAAACAAACCAGAGTTTATTAACACTTGGGGCTAAGGCAAAGGAGGGAAGGATGATTATTTTAAATAAATCAATAATCCTTAGGATAAATATTCCCACTCGAGGCAGACCGTGAGAGTTGCATTGTGAACATAATTCAACAATTATTAGAAAAATGAAGGTGCATTAAGGTTCTCGATATAGATTTATGACCAGGTAAGTAGAGTTCACCTGGTTTTCAGCAGGGGTCTAGGAATGTAAAAGTGTTTATAATGCATTTTCATGAGTTGCCTTGAAATAAGAAATAGCAAGTTGGGTAGCAATATCAGCCTTCCCATGGGTTACAAAGCTGTATAGGTGTATAATTGTACAGTGGTACCTCGGGTTACAAACGCTTTGGGTTACAAACTCCGCTAACCCGGAAGTAGTTACCTCCGGTTACGAACTGTGCCCCAGGATGAGAACGAAAATTGCGTGCTGGCAGTGCGGTGGCAGCGGGAGGCCCCATTAGCAAAAGCGCGCCTCAGGTTAAGACTGGTTTCGGGTTAAGAACGGACCTCCGGAACGAATTAAGTTCGTAACCCAAGGTACCACTGTAGCTTTAAATATTGAAGTCAGGTTTCAAAATTGCTTCAGTGGGTGTATTGATAGAGCATTTTCTCCTCTGAAAACCAGCCAAATTAAGAGACTATCCTGTGTGTGCTGAACTTCATTTATCTATTTGAGGTGGTGTGGGGAGGAGGGAGGTTCCAGGGTAAAATAACAATATTTTCTGGTTTTGTTTCTTAAAAGGATATCATACCCATTGTATTCTTTCTCATCATCTCTTTTTGTGTAACTTCTATTATGACATCAATCTTTTGGGAGCAAAATCTGTCAAAGACGAGCTTTCAAAAGCACCACAGGAAGAAAACATCCACAGGTTTTGTTCAAAACATCTTGTTTCTTGTGGCTCGCCAGAGAATTGTCAAACGGTTCTGCAACAGTCTGACAATATCAAGAAAGAAGTATTTAATCAGAAAACCAGCTGATGAGACTCTACAGGATTTCTGAAAGCTTCAGTGATTTGTTATGTCTTCTCTTGAGGGAGGGGGGCCCAGTTTGACAGTAGCACTGTTGCATTACAGAATAACTTAAATTGTGTTGCAAACTGGGTTGTTAGAACAAGTTCAATGTCTTGTGCTCCTAAGGCCTCTCTCTCTCTCTCGTAATGGAGTGGTGGTAAATTTTGAAGCACAGAAGTTCACAATGCCCCAAGGAAAGCTAAAAAACGAAGCTGTCACACCCAGCTGATTAGGGTACCAGCTGATGCAGGTAAAGGATGTTGTAGGGGTTAACGCAGGCATCCACAAACTGCGGCCCTCCAGATGTTTTGGCCTACAACTCCCATGATCCCTAGCTAACAGGACCAGTGGTCGGGGAAGATGGGAATTGTAGTCCAAAACATCTGGAGGGGCGAAGTTTGGGGATGCCTGGGTTAACGTGTTGGCATTTAGCTTTAGGGACCTAGGTTCACGTCTCTAATGAGCTGTGGGATGACCACAATCTTATGGATAGCTGGCTGGTAGCAAGCTGCATGGAATGCTTGCTTCTGACTGCATGGGTTCAACTTTAAAATCACATTGAGCTTTATTACTTTACTTTATTACTGAGTTGAAATGCAAACTTTAGGTTTTAATTAGAAATGCAAGCCATCTTGCACACACATGTCACTATTCAAGCTGCAAGCATGAAGCCAAACCCCATCAGAGGAAATGACTATCCAGCTGCTGCTTGATTTCGTTTTCTGCAACTCCCTCCGTGTTAATATGTCACAAATGATTGTAAAACTTGAAAGCCTTGTTTTCACCTCATTCACTTGTCAGACCACAGAGGTATGTCATTACCTTGATGCTTCATCAGATGATGTAATTGCAGGTGATGCACCAGCCAATGATGTAATCTTGTTTCTGCCTCCCCTTTTCTGCTCTACTATACCACTGCATTTGTTCATTTGTTCGTTTGTTTGTTTGTTCGTTCGGTCTGTCTGTCTGTTTCTCTCTCTCTCTCTCTCTCTCTCTCACACACACACACACACACACACACAGAGTGCTGCATTAGAGCTGCTTTCTGGTGCTGCCACACTTGGCTGCCATGTAGTTATGTGTGAACATGATACCCACATGGGTGGGGCTAATCATGTGGGCTTCCCCCAATCAGATCATAACTTAATTTGCAGGGTGCCCATGGGATAGAAAAGATCTACGTTACTCGTCCTTAGTCCATGTGGCTTTTGTGCCGATGTTCTTGTTTCAGCTTGCGTTTGATTGTAATTTCTTGGGGTTTTCTTTCCCTCTCGTTTTACATTGCAAACCACTTCAAATGCTTTTTTTGTTTTGTTTTTATAACTGCAAATATATTTGACTGCGAATATAAATGCAAGTAGTTGATCATTCATACTTGATTGATATGGTTAACACACAGTCGCCTATTTCAGAATTCCCATCATTATTCCTTCTATTTTGAGTGTTGAGGCTGTGAGTGCTGTCGTGTGTCATCCCAAAATGGCACCAGCCATGCACAAGAGTGAGGAATCGGGATTAGGGATGAAACGAACAGAGACAGAAACAGGGAGACAAGGGGAGTCAGAAGGAAGTTCTCTCCTCTCTATGGCAGGGACAAGTGGACTAATAGTAGAAGGTAACAAATAAATGAGGATATAGTGCAAGGATGTGGCCATCTAGCTATTGTAGTACTGAAGGGAGATTACATGTCCAGAATCTGGGATCTTGTGGTGGCATGATCATTGTTGATGATCTGGCAGCCACTTTATACAATTTGCTCCATAGGTTTTCAGTGGACAATCCACCAGAAGTGAAACTATCTTCTCCATAAGAAATCATGGTGTCTGTTTACACTTGACAGTTCTACGCCACCCACTTTTAAAAAAAATATTTATTTTTTTGCCTTGGTGATAGAAACATCATGTGCTCTGACAGGTTTTCGCAGCTGTGGGAATAGAATTCACAGTTGACTGCAAGCATTTCATTTCATAAAAAGAGTTAATTAAGCAACTTGCATGGGTGACCCTTTCATTATCAGCTTGTGTCGTTATCGTGCCTCTCCTGGAGGATCCTTCAGTTTTTCATCAACAAATTGAGACTCCTACCCTTCTGCACTGCAAATATTATTGTCGTTTCTGAAGACAAGTTTTCTAATATGATTTGTCAGTCATTCCAAAATCATTGATCAATTTTTACTCAGCAGCTCAATGGTAACTGTTTTTCGTCAAGCTGTTCATATGTATATATTTGAACAGATTGATCCTTTAAAAATAGTGTTGCTGTTTTCTGCTGTCTTCTGACCTGATCTCTGTAATATGACTTAATTTAATTGTCACTTATATGAATCTTGGGGGGGGGGAATAGTTTGCTATATATCAGGCCACAAGAATATTCGGAAAATATTCATTCCATGAATTTTTAGGACTGGAGTTGGGAACTTCTGGCTGTTGGCCTAAGTAGGCTGGCCAGGCATCTCCATTTGGCCTGCAAGGCCATTTCAGTTAAGCCATGCCCACCTGCCTGAAAACCTGGCTCAGCTCAAATGGAGTTTGCAGGCAGCACCAACCAACTGGCTGTGTAAATTGCTTTCCAGTGGGCTTTGCAACATCTGCCCAGTAGCTGATGGTTGGGTCCTGTGAAGCCCCTTGCAGAGCATCCCACAAGATGCAACAGTCTAGATTTTAGAGCATAAACATGTAGATTAAGCATGCCAATTTAGCATGTTTCACTTGTGTTTCTTTCAGGTGCATCAACCTTTCCCCAGCCCAGAGGTAGCAAGGGGGTGTTAGGAGCCCTGTCTTCCAACCTGCCAAGAGAAATGGCGTTGCCAGGTAAGCCTCGCTTCCCTTCTCCAAGAGCAGACGTGTGTTGCAAAATAGGCATTTGGTCTCCCAGGTGCAGCTGCTCAAGCAATGCCAGTCTTACCATCGCCACAGAATTACAGATGCTAAAATCAAATGACAATCACTGTGGTGGTTATTCAACTGGCTGCCCTAGGCATGCCCAGTGCTTTTCTGTTTTGATTCTTTAAACCAGCAGACCTGCTTATTATGTCAGAAACTGCCTTTTAAATTCATTTTAAAAAAACCTGTTTGTCATGTACAATGGGTGGCTTCTCAAGAAACACAAGGAAGGGTGAAGAGAAGCTCTCCCAAATGCGCAGATTTAAATCAACAGGGTATCCTGCTTCTGCTGCCTCCGGTCCTCAAAAGGCAGCCAACTCCTCCCAGTCGCAGCCCCTCCCAATACACTATCCTTTCCCATTCCTTCCCTTAAATTGGTGATATGAACAGCAGCAAAAGTGTGTGAGGGAAATAGAAGAGAGACTTTCCGCCCTCCTTCCTTTCTGTCACATCACCATATAGGGTAGAATCTGACAGCCATTGTACAAGTGGAACAACTTCTGCTCATGAAATAGAATGTCCCCTGCATCTGATCCTGAGGGTTGGAGGAACCTCCAGACAGCATTTATGGGGGGGGGGGCTATGTGGGGAACAAGAGAGGTTAAATTCCATTGTGTAAGTGGATGTTTCTCTGCTTGTTCAATGACTTCATAGGATACAGCTATTAGTATTTGTAAAGTCCCAGTCTTGAGGGGCTGGCCATCTAAAAAGGCGCCCCTTTCAATTCCTTACATATTCAGACACGAGGAGTTAATGTATTATACATAGTATTTTGGGGCATTGATATATTTGGCGCTTTTTTCAGTAAGAAGAATGGAGCACGATTTAAGTTTGCATACCAGCACTTTCTTCTGTCTCTGCAATCACGCAGAGTTACCTTGTCATTTTGGAAGGGTGTTGAAGCGTGCCTAATTTCACAGATTGTGCCCCTAGGCCCGTAGCATCCCTGTGTCTAACAAACATAATTTATGTGGAATTGATTTAGCTTGACCTGTTTTGAGATGCAAATGTGCTTGTACCTAATTTCCTAAGATGTCTGTTTTGTGCACTGTTGTGGAAGATGTAAACATTCAGCACATATATGTATGAGATGAGAAATTAAATGGGATGAAATATTAGAATTGTTAGCAAAAAAAGAGAGGGGGGTGGGGCTCTATTTTTAATGCAGTGTTTTCTGTAAAGCATAAATGTAGAGAAAGGGTGATTAAGATTATCAGTTATGAGTGCATTCGTGAAAACCTTGCAGTATCCATAAACAACAATTTTTCATTTAAGTCTTTAATTTGGGACCGGTTTCAAGTCCATATTGTGTTATCAGTTTCATAATTTTTTACCTGGGTATATTTTGCAAATCATTATGTGTGCTGGCGATGGGCAATAAATTGTCCACAACCGGTTTCAAGTCCATATCATCATATTGGTTACATAATTTTTGAAATGTGTGTGTGTGTGTGCGCGCGCATGCGCTATTAAAAATCACAATGTGGGGAAAACTGTGAAGCCAGCCAATGCCTCTACATAGTTCCATCCTTATTTCAGACAGTGTGATATATCAATAAAACCAGATATCACCCAGCTGTAGTGCCAGGTATCTCCTCACAGTCTGCTGGAGAATACTTAAGACCATGAGGTCTAATGAACCTCATACTCTGTGCTTTTATGGGAAACTGTCAGTGGAACAATGGACAATTTCTGCTCCAGAGATACGTGTTTTAGAACTAGCATGAGGCAATGAAGCGTCCACTCAGGATGCAGTTTAGAGGGGGAATATCTATTAATGTAATATTACACAGTGCAAGGTTTTTGCTTTGCTTTGTATTAATTGGACAGTGTTGTTATTTTTCCAATTTTTAGTTGCTTGACACAGAAGGAGTCTCCAGGTGACATACAAAATTCTTTGAGTGTGACACATAACAAAACCAGCTAAAAGAACAATAAAAAAGGTAAAGGGACCCCTGACCATTAGGTCCAGTCGTGACCGACTCTGGGGTTGCGCGCTCATCTCGCATTATTGGCCGAGGGAGCCGGCGTATAGCTTCCAGGTCATGTGGCCAGCATGACAAAGCCGCTTCTGGCAAACCAGAGCAGCACATGGAAACGCCGTTTACCTTCCCGCTGTAGCGGTTCCTATTTATCTACTTGCACTTTGATGTGCTTTCGAACTGCTAGGTTGGCAGGAGCTGGGACCAAGCAACGGGAGCTCACCCCGTCACAGAGATTCGAACTGCCGACCTTCTGATCAGCAAGTCCTAGGCTCAGTGGTTTAACCACAGCGCCACCTGGGTCCCAAAAGAACAATACCTTACACCTAAAGCCATTTAAAACTTATAAAGCAAACTCCATAAAACAGCAGCAAAAACTTTAGCATAATATAAGCTTTTCCACAGGCGCTGTAAGGTCACAAGGCAGCATCATTTGCGATTCCTCTTGTAGCCTAAAGCACCTTCTGCCACTAAAGAGGTTTGGTGAGGGAAGTCCCGTCCTATGCCCAATAAGCACGAGACTCCTTAGATTGTGGCCCATAGATTGCAGCAAAATACTGTGCAAGGTTTTGCCCAGTATCTTCTCTGTGTGATGGGCTCATGGGGAAAAGCTGTCTCATGAGCCCTTGTTGAAGAGGGGAGGCGAAAGCCTATATAAGGTTGCTTCCCCTAGAGCTCACAGCCATTTTGCTTTGAGAGCTTCCTGCCTGCCCACCCTCAGGTTAGAGTCTTCACTGAGCAATTTTGGGTCACTGGTTGACAGGGCCAGAAAGGATTCTTTCTCTTTCTCAACCTGAATAGCACTTGGTTGGGTTGCCCCCCCTTCCCGCCATTCCCTCAGTGAAATTATGGTTTTCCTTTGTTAGGCGGAAGAACATGGTTTGTATGAGGGTGGAAATGGCATTGGTCAGGATCAACATAGTAGGGGGGGGCATAAGGGGAGGATTGACTGTAGCAAAACCCAAGCATGGGTTTGGTATCTTCCTGGTTGGAATCTGCACCCTGGTCCCCCAGTGAGACCTTGCTTGCTTGGCTTGCATCACGCTAAGATTCAATACCGGCTGGCTCCTGTCATACAGGTTTGGAGTGACCCAAACCCAGCGGATCCATTCCATCAACATGGGGCTTGTGGAATGATGAACTGATCCTGGGACCCAATGCCATGCCAACCCTTGCCCTGCCTGCTGCTGTCAATAAAGATTTGGCCTGATTTTATCCCATCGCCATTGTACAGTCTGGTTATTTTGCTGCTCTCATGGGTCACTTAATGTGCCTGCCTGGGCAAAGAGAAAATCAGAAGCAGGCTATTGATTGGGCTTCATTCAGCCTATTGCTGACTTCCAGATCATCGTTTCCACCTGTTTCCAGGCATCTGGCAAAGAGGCATTAATCACCCTTGCTCCCAGAAGGTCCACCCCACTGAGCTAGATGCTATCAGCCATGAAGGGCAGAAGTTGAGCAAACATTCGATCGGTCATTCCCCTCCAGGCACTTCGTCCACACATTCAGGCTGTGATAGCCAAAA
Source organism: Zootoca vivipara (assembly GCF_965207765.1). Taxonomy (NCBI): domain Eukaryota; kingdom Metazoa; phylum Chordata; class Lepidosauria; order Squamata; family Lacertidae; genus Zootoca; species Zootoca vivipara. Next base: position 17,845,756 of record NC_142588.1, read on the forward strand.
CCTGTCCTGCAAGACAGGACCAGATGCTGCTCCAGACACATTCATTGACTGAAATAAAATTGGTGGCATTCAAGGCAAGGTGGACGAAACTGGTTTTATTCTCTGAATGCTTCTGAGAGCTCTCATACCCTCCCCCCTTTGGCCAGCCCCAGCTGGAATAGGCCCTGCTCTGCTGGGTGGACCTTTTTAAGATGCAATGGTAGTGAAGAAGTATCCTTTCTTTGTAGCCGTCAATGCCAAGGAATAGGCATGATATTGTGGGAGTCTGGGGAGTCACGGGTTTGCTATCGCCACCTCAGGTTTACCTGTCCTGAGGCTATTTGTGAATTGTATTCAGTGCTTGGTTGTACTTTTTCCACGACAGGCCTGAAAAATCAAGGCAGTTAGAGTTTTTAATGACAAGGTGATGACTAAAATTTACTGTATTACAAACAACAAAAAGTCTTGTTGCACCTGAAAGACTAAGAAACTGATTGTGACTTAAGCTCTCATGAACTACAGCAGGCACCCCCAAACTGCAGCCCTCCAGATATTTTGGCCTACAAGTCCCATGATCCCTAGCTAACAGGACCAGTGGTCAGGGAAGATGGGAATTGGAGTCCAAAACATCTGGAGGGCTGAAATTTGGGGATGCCTGAACTACAGTCTACTTCATCAGATGTACGAAAAGGTTATGAAGTGGACTGTAGTTCAGGAAAACTTTTACCATAATATATATTTTTATCTTTTACTTTTTTGCTGTTTATTATATAATGTGTTTTAGTAATCACCTGTTGCAGCAAGCACAGCTACCCCCTCTGGTCATTTTATTATGTACATTGGTATGAAAACTAAATATTAAAGCAATAACATTTCAAGCAGCTTACCCAAAATGCAGAATTATCATAATTCCCCTTCAGCAATGTGACATAGCTCTGTCAATAAAATATGACACATTAGAATGGCTGTCACTGAATTTGAAAGGCAAGGCTAGTTTGAAGGTTTGCAATTCGGGAATCGCATTGTCTGTCCTACAGCCCTAAATCATACAAGCTGTAAAACTCGTCTTTTCTTGCAGAAGTGACCAAACTACTTTGAAACTGCCCTACAAACTCACACTGGTAATTCCAGTCAATTTAATTTGGTTCATTCCCCTCATGCAAGCATCGTGGGGTTGTTGTTTTTTAAAGTTTTTATTTAATGTACTGTATTGTAAGTTCATTTCTTCTTTTTCTGCTCTATGTGGCCAAGCTGAACAAACAGTAATTCAGACCTTCCAAGTGTCCCTATTTTCCAGGGACAGTTCTGGATTTACAGAAGCCGTCCCGGTTTCTTATTTGATCCCGGAATGTCCCGCTTTTTCTTAGGATGTCAGAGAAATGTTGGGTATGGTAGGACATGCCTATTTTCATTGAAGAAATGTTGGAGGGTATGGAGTTATGGAACCCCCAAGCCAAGGAAATAAGTAACTATAGAACTTTTAGAAGACATCTGAAGGCAGCCCCGTATAGGAAAGGTTTTTTTAAAAAAATGTTTAATGTTTTGTTATGTTTTTATATACGTTGGAGGTTGTCCAGAGTGACTGGGGCAACCCAGTCCAATGGATGGGGTATAAATAATAAAGAAGTTGCTGTTGTTGTTATGGAATAGGACATCCCTATTTTCATAGGAGAAATTTTGGAGGGTATGGTAATCTCATACAATGCAGGACTAGGAGAATACTGGGTCCTTAAGTCTATCCTACACACCATATCCCACTGTAGACTACTAGATAAACGGGGACCATTTTCCAAAGTCCGTTTCAACTGCCATCTCCATCAATCTTTATTTCTCTACCAAGCCACAACATCATTCCCTCTGGACACCCTGTTGTTCTTTCCAACAGACTCTGCATTAAGTTCTGTTACCGTACCTTTCTGCTTAGCTCTCTGTTGACAGCATCACCAATAGCAACAGGACCAGCAGTATTCTAGAAGCCAGGAGACTTAACTGACTCCTGCCTTTGGCACCAGTGGTGGCAGGGCTATTTTGAGATGGTGGAGACTGGGGCATGAGATGTATGACTGATCAGCTTGCTGCAACAACTCTGATCAACCCCTGATAACAAATGGGTGACTGTGAAGGTCCTGCTTTTAGTATCCTTTTTTAAAAAAACATCAGCCATGTTGCTTACATTTGATAGGGCATAATCCTTCCTGGGGTACGCGGGTGGCGCTGTGGGTTAAACCACAAAGCCTAGGGCTTGCTGATCAGAAGGTTGGTGGTTCGAATCCCTGTGACGGGGTGTAAAGTGAGATGAGTGTCGCAACCCCAGAGTCGTCCACGACTGGACCTAATGGTCAGGGTTCCCTTTACCTTTACCTTTAATCCTTCCTGGAGTGGCTTATGATTTACCATGTTCTAAGATTAATTTGTTGCTAATTATCAAAGGCAGTGCTTTTTTTCTGGGGGGACGCAGGGGTACGCATGCCCCTAAACATTTTGTGAATCTAAGTTTGGCCTCATTGAGGGGCAGTATTTCAATATGAGTAGGAAAATGAGAGTAACCCTAAACATTTTTTTAAAGAAAAAAAGCACCGATTAAAGGTATTTGTCATAGTACTGCAAGTGCTCGTTTAGGTACGGAATTTTCACCCCAAGGGTCTTTCTGTATGAAATCTCCTATAACTTAGGGATTTCCTGATATGACAAGTCTGGAGAATGGCCGCTGTTTTGCATTGTTTTTCTGGCCTATATTTGTTTCACGTGTGCCCATGTCTCATCCTGCTTCCACATTCATTTGCCATTCTGTCCCCCCCAAAATGATTTTAAAAAATCATATTAAACATGTATTTTTTCACAAAACATTCATTTCTAAACTTATGTTCCCTTAAATGTGCATTTCTACTGTTCCCCCCGGGACGCTAGTGGCACTATGGTCTAAACCACAGAGCCTAGGGCTTGCTGATCAGAAGCTCGGTGTTTCAAATCCCCGCAACGGGGTGAGCTACCATTGCTCGATCCCTGCTCCTGCCAACCTAGCAGTTCGAAAGCACGTCAAAGTGCAAGTAGATAAATAGGTACCGCTCTGGCGGGAAGGTAAACGATGTTTTTGTGCGCTGCTCTGGTTTGCCAGAAGTGGCTTTGTCATGCTGGCCACATGACCTGGAAGCTGTACGCCGACTCCCTCGGCCAATAAAGTGAGATGAGCGCCGCAACTCGAGTCGTCCGCAACTGGACCAATGGACAGAATATGCAAAGACAAATTCCTCAAGTGTTTCTGCTGTGACTTTTTTCCCATGGTAACTTTCTCAGCTTCCATTCTTCATTTCAGGTTAACTCCCATAGCTTATTACTGAAAGGGAATATGATTTTTTTCTTATCTTTCTATGTTCGTTCTAATTCCATGGCTACATTCATTTTTAAATAAAATAAAATAAAATATTAGTTGCTTCAGAGAGATTTGTGAGAGATTTCAGTATCATTCACAACAACAATTTTGTTCTGTTAATTCCATAGTATTGCATCTGGTCTATTGTATCATATTGTTTTTATCAGTTTACAGCAGAATTATCCCAAGCATAAGGTGTAATTGCTCTTCTCAAGAACTGGGTAGGGACTGACTTGATTTGTAGAAAGGCAGCAGTTCTCAAATGATTAGTTGATGCAGTATACCCAGCTCGTAGCGAAACATTTTTTGCAGACTGATTGCCTTTGGCAAAATATTCTGTATTGGATAGGACAGAGAAGCTGGTGATTACATGTTCTATTGTTTCTGATTTGTCATTGCGTTTTCTACAACCATCTGTATCTGCGGTCTTTTTTCTTTTCTCCCCCTCCCCCCTTACTAACAAAATGCAGTGCTAACAAGTGAGTGTGTCTGTGGCGGGAGATTGCAAGAGGCCTGGGTGTGTTTCATTTATGCACGCATGCATCTGTAGTGCATCTCTATGTGATTTATGTTTGGTTATAATAGTACCCTGACTGTTCAAGAGAATGTGTTTTGTTACAATGAGACAGTTCCAGCCTGGCATTGCATTCCTGGCTTATTAAAGCCTTAAGCCTGGAATGAATGTCAGCCCCACATGCTCCCTCTTCGCCCTCCTCTCACACATTTGCTTTGGCACTTCAGTCTGGGTCATGTTGTATGAAACAGGGAAATCGGGTCCTCCCTAATCAGAGGGCATGTGTTGCAGTGTGACCTGGCAACCAGACCCTGTGTTGCGGGTGGGAACGTTTGGATGGCCGCAACACCCTATTGGAGGCCCCTCGATGCTGGGTGTTATTATACCAAAGGGATGCCAGCAAATCTGTATTGAGGGACCTCTATTTAAGCCCATGCACGTGTCCCTGAGCTTCCTCTTGTGGGCCAGTGCATTGGAACACCTTCCCAAATCTCCCTATATTTAGGGCTTGCATGCATGACCTTGCTATGCCGTCATGTGTCGTCTGTCGTTGGGACAGGGGAACGGCAGGAATTTTTCTGTCCTGGAATCTATTATTTTTACCGCCTGTCTCTGTTCAATTCTTCTTTCAAAATGCCATGTTCACAAGTACCTGCCATTTTGATCATCTAGCAACATAATTTTTGGTGTCTCAGCACATTCTTGCTTGCATCTTGCTGGCTCATACATCGCAATCTTTGTTGGTTCAAAAATGCATTTTGTTTTATTTCTAATAATTAGGAGGGATCTTCCATTTCTTTTATCTCCAAATGGTGCTGGAGCATATGACATTTTCTTTCCATCCCAGGTAGCAGCAGTGTTGCAGTACTTACTTATTTTTGTTCTTTTTCATTCAATTCTGTGGCAATTTTAAAAGTTTCCCATTGTCCCCTTCATTGTATGCCAGAGGCCCAAGAAATGGAATCTGTCTGGTTCCCATTGCAAACTATTTGCTTCACTTGACATCGATGCTGCTTTGATCTTTTGTCTTCAGAATGACACTTTCTTTCTGGCACCATGTTTAAATAGTGCCTTCATTATTCAAGAGAACACAGCGACTTTGTTACACGGTTTCACATCTGTATTGAATATGCAACAGAACATGTTTTCTGGGTAGTGGGATACTGCTTTGACTCCTTCAGTTGTCTGGCATATGGCCTCTTTGAGTACATACAGGTCAGGTAAGATCTTTGCTGCAGCTCCCACTGTTGGATGGAGAGATGGTTGATCAAATGAGTATACTGTGGTCATCAGTAGGAACTGGGGTGAAGGCTTATAAGGAAGATTGGAAGATATCTGTAGATTATTTTTAAAAGTCAGTGTAAACGGGTAAATACGTTAGCAGGATTAGAGTAGATTCAGCAGTATAAGGTAAGTTGACGTAAAAAGAAGAAGATGGGGGAAAGGTATGAAATATTTAGAATATGTGGAGTAGAGGGGAAACTGAAGAAACCATAGAAGGAGAGGAAGGGAAGTCGAGACTATTGAATTGTTTGGATGGTTATTGTATAAACATGAAATATGCAACAGAAAAGCAAATAAAATTATATGCACACACACACACAGGATCTGGGGCAAAGGGTAGATTTCACCTTTTCTGTGACAGTATTACCAAGTGTAAAATTTTGCTTTCTCCGTTATGTGAATGCTTACTATTTCCTGAAGCTTACAGTGGAAAGGAAAGAGGTGCATTTTGTGCACCATTGAAGGAAAAAGATTGGGCAGGTTTGGCCCCTTCACAGTTGTATCTCAATTTGCAGCCTGTTTACTTTGCCCCATAGAGTCTGATCTTCAGAGCCTTGCTCTCTTATGTAACTAACCCCATATTTAGAGTCTGTGGTTAATGCTATTGTGCAACTAACAGAACAGTGAAACTTGTTAGAGCAAGATACACACAAAGGTGCGTATCAGCAGTAGCCAAGGTGGTGCCAACCAGATGTTGCTGGACTGCAACTCCCATAATCCCTGACCATTGTCCCTGCTGACTAGGGCTGATGGAACCTGTGGTCTACAACATTTGGAGGGCACCATGTTGGAAACTTCTACTGAATATTGACTTTTTTATAATTATTGGTAGCAGTTAACATGGCCTTGGATAGCACTGATAAAACGTTTGGTTTCTGCTTTGAGGAGAAAGGTTTTTATCTCTTAACCAGTTTATGGCTAATGAGTTGTTTTGAAAGAAGCAAGAGATTCTAATCTCCAAAAGTGAGGATTCTGAGGAGTGGTTTGGTAGCTGTGTTGAAGGCCGTGTTTATCTGTTAATAGAGTTGGGTCCAGAGTGTCAGGGAGAAAATTCACACACTGAATCTTCCCTTTTATCAGGGGAGAATGTTGGGGATGAAGATTACAAATGAAGTAGGAAGCAGGCAGGAGTGTCATTACTAAAACTCTTTTAATTACCTTTATTTCAAATCTTACTTGTACCAAGATTTAAACTCGTTTATCTCCAGCGATAGCAATTGCCACATAAGATACAATATGGAGAAAATAGAGGGAGAAACCTTCTTGCCTTTTCATTTAGTTTTAATTGAAAGGGAAAATGCAAGTGCTTTCAGCCCTCCTGGCAGGAACACCCTGGCAGGGCACTGCTTCTTGCACTGCCACCGCTCTTCTGTTTCTTGTTTCTCCACACTGCCATTTTGAAATTACTCACTACTGGTTCGAGCCTAGGGTCATTATCAAAGTCAGTACTCCCACATGAATTTGGGTACAAAGTTGTAACAACTGCAGGGACTCCTGGAATTAGCTCTTGAATTCTACAACGCAGCTGCTTTGGACAACAAGCTGTGTTTTGCCAGCCCTGTTTTGTTGAGTCATCCAAATCCAACACACACAAAAATATGCAGCCTGCAATGTTGTATTGCAGCTGCAGCTTGCATAAAGATTTGGTGTGTTTTTTTCTAATTAATGACATTAGTATGTGTTAGAGTTCTCAAGTGTAAAATATGTTAAAATAACCTTGAATAATGAAGGCTTTAAAAATAGATTCAGCTAGGACAGGCAAAAATTGAGATTCTGTGACGATATTTTCAGCACACGTTGATTTTTCCTTGATATTGGTTTTAAGTCTCCCTGGAGCTTTAGGAAATCTTTTGCAAATATTAACAACTTACTTCAAAATCTTAATGTGACATTTTCTTTCAGATTTCCTGATTCGTTCCTTATGAATATCTGCTCAGAATTCCAATCTGCTCTCACACTGATAGTGTTGCCTTACATTGCAGCTCAGGTACAGAAGAGCAAAAATGCAAGAAGCCCCAAAGATAACCTCCATGTATTTGGCATTCTGCAGTTTTTAAAAAATCTTTTATCGAATTTTCAAATCAACATCCAGTAGAACGTAACCATAAACCAAAACATGACTTTGCACTAATCATTTCAGCATAAGACATACATCAACTGGGGAGATATGACTGGTGAAAAACACTATGTAACGACAAGGGGTAATTTAACGGAGAAATGTATAGGGTGACTGTTTCATGTTAGTTTACCATAATCCAAAACTTAGACACATCTGTGCAATTTCATGCATTGCTCATATGATTCATAGATTGCCACAGTGCCAGAAAAAAAATTCAGTTCAGTTCACCTTTCAATGTGAACCTGTGATTTCCCGAAACAATATACAAACTGAAATGTAGCTGTCTTTTGAAATTTGAATGGTGTCTGAATTTTGTGGTGCAGTTCTCAAACCCAAAAATGTGTACAAGGATGCACATATTAGGGGAAAGCGTGCATAAAAAAATAGAATAGAATAGAATAAATCTTTATTGACATTGTCCCCTTGCGGGAACAACAAAATTTCCCGGTTGCTATATCAACACAACTTATACATAGATAAGTGAAAACAGCATGCAAAAGTGAATTATATTAGGGAAGATGGCTTGCAATAATATGTATATCAGGCAAAATTGCATACAAAAATGTGTATATTAGGAGAAATGCACAATATATTAGGAGAAAGACACCCAGACCCAGAGAGAGAGAGAGAGAGAGAGAGAGAGAGAGAGAGAGAGAGAGAGAGCGCTGATATGGAAATGTGCAGAATTGAATTTAAGATTTTCTAAAAAATAAGAAATGGAGAGAAACCAAAAACTGTCCACTCCTAGTGGTGTGGGAACCACTTCAGAAATGTAACATCTTGTGCTATTTTGGTAACATCAGCAGAAATAAACCACATGAGTCCAATGAATGACACGACTCCCTGCTATTCCGGGCAAACTTTGACATGACGAAAATGGACCTCCAGAATAGTTTGCACTCTGCATGATGCGGCATGAAAGTGAAGCTGTACACCCTCCCTCATGGCACGTAGAAACTCGATCTACATACATGACCTGTAAGGATAGGGAGCCCAAGCCATTGGCTCCTGACAGAACCATCAACAGTCTGAGAGAACTTCTGTGGCAGCCCCTCCACCATCTTGCCTGGGGCTGCTTCTGACCTTTGTGACCTGAGCAAAGACAGAAGCGAGGGGACCCAGGCCACGGAGCTTGTGCTATCAGCTCCCACCTGCCCTAAGAGGACTTTGTCACTCAACAAGTGGTATCATTTATTTAGTTTAGTATTGTAAAGGCAAGATGAAAATGCCACAAATAAATAGAATCCTATGTGAACAGGCCTCTCTTGTGTGATGCTTTGTTCTGTGAAAAGAGATGAATGGTTCGAATAAATGAAATTTGTGCACATAGGCATTTATTCACAGGGCTTGTTCTTAACAAGAAAAATTATACATGGCCCAAAAGGGTATGCGAACGAAGGCATGAAATTCATTTCATGTATGTCTTCCATGTTCTGGCCATGTGCGGACCATCCCTCATTAGCTGAAGGAATTTCAAATGTTCTCTTGGATAACCACACTGTGAGAATGTGCCGTCTCATGTGTCATGATTTTGACCCCTCCCCTTTAATGTCTCTTTCTTCCCTTGCTTAGAATTGTTCAAACACATGCTTTTCATTCATCAGTTTTGTAATGAGTGTTTGGATCTGTGAATTACAGCTCGCTTTTCAATTGCCGCGGATGCATTTTTGCCCTTTTGCACTGATGAAGGATTTCATTTAGTTGTGTGGAGCAGATTGAAAGCGGCTGCTTTGATTTTCTTTCTTTCTTTCATGTTTTCAGGGCTGGGAAATAATTCCATGCCTTTTTCAGAGCTCTGCCGGCCACATTTTAAGAATGATATGGTTTGCAGCAGCGCTAATTAGAACCAATAATAGCTTGACTGTCTTGCATTGTGTTTAGCCTTGGAATTCTTGACTGTTTTGGATGTGTGTGTGTGTGATGTACATTTGTTCAGAGTGATCATTTGGCCTGAAAAACTGAAACTTGGCTGAAAATAGATCCAGCTGAACTTTGCAGTAGAGTTGCTGGGAAGTTGGTTGTAATACATAGTTCATGCTTTTTATTACTGGGGCCTAATTCATGCTGTTTTGAGAATTATAAGGTCTAAGATATAAAATAAATGTTCAGGCAAACTCATACATAAATATATAAACCACATATCAGAAAACAGTACAGGAAAACAGTCCTAAAGCCATTTTGACTCTTTCAGTGACCTCAAATATTGTCTACAGTTTGGATGGAAATGGGAAAAGCCTCCCCATTGTCTCTGTGCTCACAAATCCTGCCTTAAGGGCACATTTGTGTATGAATAGGGTGAGCCTGTGACCTGGACTCAGGAATTAAGTATTTATCATCACAAAAGAATGGCCAGGCTACCCAGGTAAACCCATTAACAGGTTTCCTGTCAGACAGGATTCTGCTGTAGACCTCTCCTTCTGTGAAGTATGTATGATGTATTGGGGGGTGGTCTTGAGCTTGTTGTTTTTGTTTAGTTGTTTAGTTGTGTCCGACTCTTCCTGACCCCATGGACCATAGCACGCCAGGCACTCCTGTCTTGCACTGCCTCCCGCAGTTTGCTCAGACTCATGTTCGTAGCTTCGAGAACACTGTCCAACCACCTCGTCCTCTGTCGTCCCCTTCTCCTTGTGCCCTCAATCTTTCCCAGCATCAGGGTCTTTTCCAAGGAGTATTCTCTTCTCATGAGGTGGCCAAAGTATTGGAGCCTCAGCTTCAGGATCTGTCCTTCCAGTGAGCACTCAGGGCTGATTTCCTTAAGAATGGATAGGTTTGATCAGGCATCCCCAAACTGTGGCCCTCCAGATGTTTTGACCTACAACTCCCATGATCCCTAGCTGACAGGACCAGTGGTCGGGGAAGATTGTAGTCCAAAACATCTTGAGGGCCGAAGTTTGGGTTTGACCTTCTTGCAGTCCATGGGTCTTGGGTACCCCATAAGGGGAAAGGAGCAGGTTTTTTTTCTTATAACAATGCTTACTGTCGTCTCCCTGCAAAGTACAGCATCAAGTCTTAGGAATGTGCTCTCTCTTCTCCACTCTCTGGCCTTTTTTCTTATTTTTTGCACATTGACTCTAACCATGATTGGTGAAACATTTGCATTGCCATGATTCTTGGTCACTCAGATGCTCAGCTCTAAATACTTGCAAGGTCCAGCCTTCTACAGCTTAGGAGATAGCAAGTGCCTGGAATGGAAGAAACATTTGGTAGAATAGGGCTGCCATTTATTGGAAATTATTGCTAACTGATCATATAATGTATATCCATAATAGTTGACATCTTTCTGTCTTTGAAGACAATGGAGGAGTGTGCCTTAATAAACACTATTATAAATACAGACAGTAAGATTACAATATGCTATCTCAGTGAGGCCATGAGGAATATATTGTTGTGTTTCAGGACATCCCTAATTCTGACATGCTTCCAAAGCATAACTATGTTGGCCCTAAAGATCCTTCAATACATTTTAAGTACTAAATACCATGAAGCAAATATTAAAGCTCACCAAAAAAAAGTTTCTTCCCCTGAGTTCAAATTAGTGCTTTCGACTTCTCTCTTGCTGTTTTTGATTTTGGGATTCATCAAATCCCAAACAACATAAGGGATAGTCTGTCAAAAATGGTAGCATGTCACCTAACAAATGCTCTCAGATACAAAATATTGTTGCATGCAACCCATCATGCAGTACTACAGAGGATGTCAAATACAGTGGTGCCTCGCAAGACTAATTTAATTCGTTCCGCGAGTCAATTCATTTTGCAAAAAATTCGTCTTGCGAATCGCAGTTTCCCATAGGAAATATCGAATTATATTGAATTATATTGAATTTTTTTCTTTTATTTTTTGCCCATAGGAACACATTAATTAAATTTCAATGCAGTCCTATGGGAAACCGCGATTCGCAAGATGAATTTTTCGCAAAATGAATTCGTCTTGCGAGTCACCATCAGATCGCAAGACTCATTCATCTTGCGAAAAATTCATCTTGCAGGGCATTCGTCTTGCGAGGTACCACTGTACAGGCATCAAAGATTCACCAAGATATACATGAGAGGTTTTCTTGATGTATATTTTATTTTTTCTATTGCAGCAGGGTCCATTCTCCTCACTGGCCAGAGCCATGATATGATGCAACTGGGACCCAGAAAGTTATTGCGTCAGCACCACAAACCGTATAATGAAAAGGAAAAGGCATGAGGGTAAATAAACATTTAATGATTTATTTGTTGTGGGTGTATCTCTTTTAAGCATAATGCTTGTTAAGTCTGCTCAATGTTGTGCTACTATTGCCCACTTAGGTCTCTTTCTCCCGTTTCTGCCCTACTGTCCCCCACATTGCATTGTTTGTGTTCTGGATTATATTTCCCTAGATGGCTTTATGTTTCTTCCACCCTCTCTCTTTAAATTGAATCTCGTGTTGCTGTCTTCTGCCTATTAATCTTTTTTGGTTCTCTTTGTGTTTCTGCCTACTGAATGGATGGTCACAACTCCTCCTAATTTATTATCCTCTACAAATTTCATTAATGTAGTAAATTATTAGGAAGATATTAAATAAAAAAACAGACCTCATTACAGTATCCTGGTAACTACCTCAACCTGTGTTATTGAATTTTTGCCACCAGGGTACAATAATAGACCTGCAGTTTAAAACAAGCAAAGCACAAAGTGAATCCCCCATATTTAGCTTTCCTTCTTTTACAGCAGTGAAATTATCCAGTGGAGACTTGGTACTGGAGGGTACACTATATCCATATCTTTCTATCACCTATCTATGAACTGTATCTCTAATATCGTATCTCTGGTATCCTATATATTTTCCATTCCCTCTGATTACCAGTAATGTGGGATTTGTAATTTCTTGTCAGAAGAACCACCAAAGCTTAATGGTCAAACTTAATAGGTCCCTAGTTCATCTCCAGATAGCAGATCTTGGGTAGCAAGACTCGGAAAGACCAGCTGCTGCTAGTCAGAGAACAGAGACTGGGATGGACCGATGGTCTTGATGATATAAGGTGAACCATTGCTGCATTTCTTAGTGCAGATAGTATTGATGTGATGTGTAGAGATCTTTCCTATTCTACTTAATTCAAGAGGGTCCAAGAAGCTTCTGGAAGCTTCTCTGTGTGAAAGAAGCAAGCAGAAGGTTTATGATGTTTGGGTTATTCCTTCAGAGAAGCTGAGTACAGCTGGCTTAAACTGGTTCTGTTAATCTCTTTCTGTCAAGGTCATGTTGACTATAATAGTAGGGCCAGAAGGAGCATGGGTTTCTCACTTTCTCTTTCTATCTCTTTTCCGTCTGGTGTGGTGTTCTGTATGCTATAGTGTTAAGTTTTAGACTTATTATAGGTTATTGTAAGTTTTAAGTTAAGTCTGCTGCAACTGGATTTCTTATGGACAGTGTGAATCCTGAATGTATTGGAATTGTGACCATGATGCTCATTTGTCTTCAGTAGCAGTAAAGCTCTGCTGGATGAAATATAATTGCCTCAGGTCCATTTTTTGGGAATCCTGCAACATGTTTAAGTTTTTACTCTGCTAACTATACATTAGAATCTGCTCTGGATCAATACTGTGTAGATTTTCACTGGCAATGTGAGGGGAAGTGAGAGGTACACGGATGGTTCAGTCAAACAAGATGAAAGGCCTTTGAGTAGCTTCTCCATGGAAATCAGTGGCATTGCACAGAGATAGGTTGATGGTTGTATGGCCATGTACCAAGACATAATTTACCAGACTATCTAGTCAGTCACCATTATTGCCCTGCTAAGTGAGGCAATAAGGTTCTGCATCTGGTCCCAATCCAAGGAAGCAGGGGTGCAGTAAGATTTTCTCATCACTGAACAGGATCATTACCAATGATCAGCTCACTGAAGGCATGAACGTATCAATGCCATTATTATTATTATTATTATTATTATTATTATTATTATTATTATTATTGCATTATTTGTTGCATTTGTTTCCCACTTTTTCCTTCAAGGAGCTCAAGGTGGTGTACCCCCTCCTCATTTAATCCCCACAACAACCCTGTGAGGAGGTGGATTAGGCTGAGAGGCAGTCACTGGCCCAAAGTCACCCAGTGAGCTTCATGGCCAAGTGGGGATTTGAGCCTTGGCCTCCCAGGTGCAACACTCCAACCACTGCATTCATGGGTGGATGGAACATGCATGCAAACACTGCTCCCAAGTTCCCCTTGCATGCCACCCCATCGGCTGTGTCCATTACTTTCCTCATGTTGAGTGGGGAAGGTCTGTGGGGGACTTTTACTTGGGTTTGCTCAAATGCAAGAAGAAAATTCCATGCAATTGGCGATGCTACTTTGCCTATGATCACATGGAGGGTTCTACTTCTATATAAGTGATTGCAAGCAGAAACCCCCTGCAGACCTTCCCCTCTCAACAAGGTCAGTGTCACTGAGCAAGAGAACCTTGGGGGATGGTAGCGCATGTGAGCACACCCTACCAGCTGTCCACAGACATATTGTTGGTGTGTTCCATATGCAATGATGTCTAGCAGTGTGATTTTTCTTGAAAAAGAGGTGCTGGATCTCACCACGAAGATCTGCTTCATTCCCTTAGAATAAGCATAATATATAAAGAAATCCTTCCAGTAGTACCTTAGAGACCATCTAGGTTTGTCATAGGTATGAGCTTTCGTGTGCATGCACACTTCTTCAGATACACTGAAACAGAAGTCACCAGACCCTTATATATAGTCAGAGGGTGGGGGTGGGGGTATTACTCAGAAGGGTGGTGGGAATGGGTGATTGGCTGATAGGAGTGGTAAACCTGTTGATGACTGTTAACGACTGTTAACAACTGCAATTGGTCTTGCAGGAAAAAGCAAAGGGGTGAGGTGGCTAAAGGAAGCCTTATCATGTATAATGAGATAAGAATCCAATGTCCTTATTCAGGCCAGGTCTCTCCATGGATTTAAGCTTGGTAATGAGTTGCAATTAAGCAACTTCTCTTTCCAGTCTGTTTCTGAAATTTTCCTGTAATAAGACAGCTACTTTGAGATCTTGTATAGAATGTCCTGGGAGATTGAAGTGTTCTCCTACTGGTTTCTCTGTCTTGTGATTCCTGATGTCAGATTTATGTCCATTTATTCTTTGGCGTCGGGTTTGGCCTGTTTGTCCAATATGGAGAGCTGAAGGGCACTGTTGGCATTTGATGGCATACACAATGTTAGAAGATGAGCAATTAAATAGTCCTGAGATGGTATGTTTGATGTTGTTGGGGCCAGTAATGGTGTTGTCCGGGTGTATGTGGCAGCAAAGTTGGCATCTGGGTTTATTGCAGGCTCTGGTACCAGTGTCCATGTTAAGTCTGGTGGTGGTATTATTGTGGGTGAGGAGTTGTTTAAGATTGGCATGATTAAGTTGATTAAGATTGATAAGATTAGAATGGCAGTGGTGCCCACCTGAGAGGTGACGGAACTGAGTTCCAACAAGTTCTGACTGAAAAAAGGCCCTCTAGGAAGTTATCACATGGTAAATTGTCATCTCTGCTTCTTCTGTTGCCTGGAGATATTACACGCTAAAGCCTCTCTATTGAGACTTCTCTATGACTTGCTTTGTCATAACTAGCATGGTTTAGAAACAAAAATAATCGTACATGGAATTAATTAATAACAACATAATTTTTAGTGGTGTGGCTAAGTAATATTGCTGCAAGGCTGTCAAATTTGGGTCCTCTTTAGGATCAGCAATTGTCCTGAAGAAGTTGTCACAAGGAAGCTATGTTTGGAATGTGTTGTTATCAACCTAATTATGGCAGCTAATTTGCATAGTATAATCCCATGTGCTGAAGCAGTGGAATAATGCAGCAATGGCATCTTAGGGTATGGATTGTCAGTTCCAGTCAGAAATTGAGGGAGAATTTCCAAGTGTGTTTTGACAGCATCTTTAACAAGGGTAATTATTCGTGTTATTCCTTCCTTTTCAAAATATAAAAATAAAAGGGGCTAGGAGATACATACTACAGTAATTTCAAACATACAGTATATTTTTGAGATTTCCTCAGTCTGTAGCTTTTCGTTGTGCAGGTTCCATGATAGACTGAACTGAACATTTCCCCTCTTAATAAAGACAGAGTTGAATGCAGTTCTTGCAGCTGACTTTTGAGTATGTGCTTGTGTGGTGCATTAGAGCTATTTTTATCTCCCTCTTTTTAATCTCTTTTTCCTTTGTGCTGGATCCCTTTCTGGTGAAGTGCTCAAGGTTACAGAGTTGAGAGGGAGAATCTCATCCAGAATTTATCAGAAGAGATTTTTTTGGACAATTTTTGAATGTGGTTCCCCCCGCCCCCTTCAACTATTTCCCTGGAGAATATTTGGCAAGGTGGCCACCCAGCTCTTGACATCCATGTGAAGCTGAGAGCTTTTTTCCAACCTCCCACGTTGCATCATTCTATTTTATTCCACACCCCTCTCCCCACATGTGTTGGCATGCCTGCAACATGCCCTGCCTAGATTTAGGGTTATGATTCTGTCTTCCCTACTGGGGTTGCTTCACTCTGTGGAGTGTTCTTCTGCGCCTCCTCCAGTCCACTTTCTCTTCCAGCCCTCCCTTCTTTTCCTTGGCTCAATGCAAACTTCTAATACACTTGCCCCCTATTGCTGGCAATTTTGCCCTTGGCTGGGGCTGGCAGTCTGGCTCCCATCCCTGATGAAGAGATATGACGGTTCCTGGTGGTTCCTCAGAGTAAGCACAACTAATGACAGCTTTCAAGGGCAGCAGGAGTGCTTGGGAATGGGGACATGCCAGTGCTGATTCCACTTGGAAACGGTTTAAAGGATTGTAGGGCATTTGGGGACCACCGGCAGAGCAGTTAGATATGACAGTGGGTAAAAGATAATGATTAAAAAGTTATTTTACAGCAAACAAACAAAAACATGCATGAGGAGGGCTTTGGGGGGACACAATAAACCCTCTGGGGCAGTGGTTCCCAACAGGTGGTCCGCGGACCCTCAGGGGTCCGCGAGCTATGTCAGAGGGGTCCTCAAGATGCTATTAGAATAAAAAATATATTAAATATATTTTGTTTGATAACAGATTTTTTGTTTTGGCCGCTTCCTGCATGAGCAGAGTCTAGCGCAAAACTAGAATTAGATGAGGCAGTAGTTCTGCTGTATGCCGTTAGGTGGCGCTTTACAAACACTACTGTTTTGCAAAGAGGCAGCGCATGCATTCTACTAACGCTCACCTCCCCAAGATGCTTTGTGCGCGTTGGCTTCATTTGTGTGCTACTGCGAAGGTACCCTGTCTTCTCCAGTCCCCTCCCTCCTCCCTGGACTCTTATAAAAAGACTCTTAATTTGGCTCTCACTTTTTAATTTTAGGATTAGGAATTAATGGGGGTCCTTGTCGATGAGGGGTCCTCGAGAAAATTTTGTTGGGAACCCCTGCTCTGGGGGTTGGGTGTGCCCTCTTGCCCATTAGTTGGCCAGTGTGGTCTACATCTTTGATATGCTTTCTTTAACAAGAATTTCGGACAGAGATTCTGGTGCCTTGAGTCTGGGTTAAACCTCCTGTGCTACATTTATATGGATCTGTTAAATCTGTCGCCTAAAAATGAGATGAAGCTGAAGGATGTTCTTTGGATTTTAGTGCACGTTCTTTTTATGGTAATTGAAGAACAAAAGTTCAGTCAACTGGTAAAGCTTTGACTGGACTGATCTAGCGGTTGAAAAAATATATATCTGAATGTAGAAAGCTAGTGTGAGCCAGGGGGTGGATTCGGTCTAGCCTTCTCCCTGCCATCTAAATTTTCATGGAGGAGCACCCCCTCACGCACATCTGAACCTGTACAGCCTCAGAAAAGCTTTACCAGTT
Source organism: Zootoca vivipara (assembly GCF_965207765.1). Lineage (NCBI taxonomy): Eukaryota > Metazoa > Chordata > Lepidosauria > Squamata > Lacertidae > Zootoca > Zootoca vivipara. The sequence continues at coordinate 17,862,853 of NC_142588.1, forward strand.
GGTTCTGGTCTTCAATCAGGAAGTTGTATGCCGGGCTGGTCCTACCATGAGGCAGAGTGCGGTAGCTGCCTCAGATGGCAAATTCTGAGCGGTGGAAAGTGGCCAGAAAGGTGTGGCATGTGGTTTCCCCTGTAGCCCCTAAGCTAGCTTTCTGCCCCAGCATGGCTGGCATGCCAATGAGGCAACCTGGGGTGATTAGGCTCAGGTGGCATGCACCTCCCACTCCACCAGGGCATGGGTCCGGTTCAGGGAAAGGAAAGCATTGGTCTTGTCTCTGGCACCAAAAGGTCTTGGGCTGGCCCTGGGTATGTGGGATAAATTTGAAGCAAACATCCCAATTTTGCTGAGAAATGATCACAATGCAAGCGTATGGCAACACTGCCGAAATAAAACCACTAAGCTGGGCTGGGGGGTTGATCTGTTTACTTGTGTGCAAAGAGCCAGATCCCAGTAGCCAAAAGAAATTGGATGAGCCTTTAAGCCTTTTCTGTTGACTGTGTTCTACTTATATTATTTTTAATGAGAATATCATCTGTAGAGTTAAAATAAAAAGAGCCTATCCTTGGAGGAGCTGGAGGAATCTTCATGTAGGGATATTGATTTTTGTGAGACAGAGATTTTAAGCAGAGATTTTAAAGAAGCTCAGGTGTTTTTGTTTTTGAGCAAACATAGATTGCTGTTTGTCACTAATTTCATGGTTGACTTCAGGGTTTTAAATATTTTATCTCAGATGTGATAGAGCATATAAAATGTTTGCTTCCATTCCCCACCCCCCACCCCGCTTCCTCCTTTACTTGTTTTTTCCCCAAAGAAATTTACAGACTGAAGTCTGAATTACAGCCTTTATTTATTCTTTTAGAAAAAGAAAAAATGTATTAACCACTTGTTTAAAAATCCTATCTTCTTTCTTCTTCTTTGGCAATCACTCATAGCCGAGTAAGATGGTCTTCCATGAACACGGTCTTAACTGTGAGTCCATAAGTGACTGGATCCAATTCTGGATCCACACATCCTTCCACAGTGGGGACATAGGTTTCCGGGTGGGAGCTGATCACGGTGAGGGTTTGCCAAATGTGCCTTCCTCTTAGCACATTTCTCCCTTTAGTCCTGAGTTCCGAGCATCTTCAAAGTCCATGACACCTTTGCTAAAGGCTGTTCTCCAATTGGAGCGCTCGCAGGCCAGAGTTTCCCAGTTGTTGGTGTTTATACTACATTTTTAAAGATTTGTCTTGACAGAGTCTTTAAACCTCTTTTGTTGACCACCAGCATTACGCTTTCCATTTCAAGTTAAGAATAGAGCAGTTGCTTTGGAAGACGATAATCAGGCATCTGAACAACATGACCAGTCCAACAAAGTTGATGTTGAAGAATCATTGCTCCGACGCTGGTGTTACTTGCTTCTTCCACAATGCAGAGTACTAACCACTATACGATCATGGCTTCTTCCAGTACACTGGAATTAGTTTGCCTGTCTCCACAATGTAATTTTTTTTGGAGACACCATTGAGGGAATCTTTTGAGGAGTTGGGGATAGCGTTTATAAGTGGTCCATGTTTCACAAGCAGTAGTAAGTCTGGTAGTACAATAGCTTTGTAAACAAGCAATTTGGTTTCCCTGTGAATGTCCTGGTCCTCAAACACTCTGCACTTCAGTCAGAAGAAAGCTGCACTTGCAGAGCTCAGGCAATGCTGGATTTTGGCATCAAAGTTGGCCCTTGTGGAAAGATAACTGCCCAAGGTAGGAGAAATGATTGACACTTTCCAATGTTACACCATTGAGTTGGATTTGCCCAAGCTCCTAATGCTATGCCTCAGTTTTGAGTTACACCTGGAAGAGGTTGCTGTGTTAATAGCAAGAAGGCATAATTAGGTGAGCAACATGTAAGCACAGATATATTAGGATTGGGTGTAGGAATACCTCAGTTTTCCTGTTCTCCTATATGCAGGGTATATTTTGGAAGAGTGAAGAGACTTCCTAGTTTGAAATAAAGAGGAAGTGGCAACTGTATGTGCAGTTTTGAATAAGGTAGCATATTCTAATAATTGGCATGGGGATGTAACTGCAGTCGTGCTAATTCAAAATGTTGTGCACAGCCTAAAAGTAAGGGACGTTCAGCTGATGACCTCTGATTCTCCTAGCTCCAAGCATTCTCCCTTCTCTCTCACAAGCAGCATGGCCACAGTCCCATACTAAAAGAGGCAAAGGCAGGAGAAGACCACAGGGGCTACGAAAAGGCTGCCCCTGCTCCAGATGGCATGCTACAGTAGTGATGAAGCTGGCACAGCACCATAGTTTGTTGCAGCCTCGGGTTGAAGAAGCGGATGATGGAAATGATCCAGGTGGTGGAGCAAAGGCAGCTGTGAGAAAGTGCCAGCAAGTGGCCCAAGATGCAAACCGACTTCAGCAAGATGGAACAGGCTTTTAGAGGAAATCTCTCTGGAACAGCAAACACGGAGAGCTTAATTGCTTTTAGAAATGCTCCAACAGGAAATGACTCTCTTTGGCAGAATGTAGGAAAGGAGGCACTGACACGCGGAGCCATAAGGGGTTGTTTATAATAGAATGCATAGGGGCTTATCTTGAGAGCAAACCTAAATAACTTTTAACGTGCCACCCCCCCCCCCAATGCAGGACCCAGCCCTAGACAAAGGAGAGATGGGTGCAGTACTTAGATAAGCAGCTGTTCCGCCAACACTCAGAGCTGCCTCAATATAGCTGTGCGCTTCTTTCGCTGGGCTCCATTGAAAACGGCTTCTCCATGCAAACCAGGAGGTGACCTCTCCAGACAACAGAACAACTCTTATCTCTGTGGCTGTGATCTCCTGGGTGACGCGGATGCTGTTAGGCAGTTGAATGTGCATGCGTACTCCATCCGTTTCCCTCCCATCCAGCCGTCCACACAGCCCTGGGCACTGGCAACCCATGCTACACCACTGGAGGCAAAGTAACCTGAATAGCTTCTGAGTGGGTGGCAGGGTGATGATGGGATTTTCCCTCCCCCCAATATTCAGAAAAGGTGCTGCACCAAAAAGAGGGGGAAAATCAGAACTGTCAAAATACATTTGCTGTAACGCTTATTTTACTTCGCTGCTTTGCATCAGAACAGTGTGTTTTGAGCTTTCAAATGGCCTTTCAAAATCCTCCACTGTAATTGTGAGCAGATGAATTGGAGGAGACCATCTTGCCAAATTTCTCCAGTGAGAGAGTAAATTCTCCAGCAATTTCTCGGGGTGGAGCTCACCATTTGCAGGGACAGTAGCACAGGTTCTTTGGTTTCCCTTACGGCTTTATTTTTTATTTTTGCTGCTGCCAAGTAACAACAGCAACCATCACAATGTTCTGGACGTAATTCAGAGAAAACTCTGCAAAGTGGCATTCCCATCCACACCTAGAGGACTTAGTCCAGCACTCTTAGTTCAGCATCCTAGCCACTACACCGCTCTGGCTTTCCCTGGATGCATTCCAGGCAGGAAGAAGCCTTTGGGTGGGGCATGGAGCAAGGCCAGTGAGGGGTGTAGCCTGGGGAGGGTCCTGAGGGCTTGGTTTAAAAGCAGGGGGGCCACAGTCCACTTTGTTTTTTAGCCCGCTACCTCAAATGGTTGTTGTGGTGGTAAAATGGGCTAATGTCCCCTAAGCTCATGGAATAAGGATGAGAAGAATAAATAACATTTAGTGAAGAGGTTTCTTGTTGACATAAATGGCTCCTAGGATATTCCAGGTGCCGAATTGATGTTGCTTTGGAATGTCTGCTGTGTTTGTTCATTCTTTCTGTCTGAGCATCCTGTACATTTGTAATGTATAAGAATCTTATGACAGTCAGAAGGCAGTATTAAGTCCCTAGTGTGCTCTAAAAGGCTCTAGCTGGAATGTCTTACAATTCACAAAAAAATGGGGAACAGGGAAACACTGTAGTTTTAAGTATGGAATGATATTTGGAATTTTGACAAAGATCTGAAATGCTAGAGTTGCCACAAGGGTGGGGGGAAGTCCAACCATTCATATACTGGGCAAAGGGAAATTGGGGAGGAAGCAAAGAAACACTGTCAAACCTTTTGATGGCACAAAGCTTTCTCTCCCTTCGTATGTGCCTTTTGTTTTCTCCTTTTGAAGTACTATGTTTCTATGTCCTCTTTTTCTACCAGCTGAGGTTAGGGTCACAGCCAGCAACAGCATGAGGTCATTCTCACTACAGAGACACTGAAGGAGAATTTGACAATTTCTGACCCACTTTAATCTCTTTCTCTATTCTCACTGGCGACAAGGAAAAGTAGGAACAGCTGTCTGGCTAGGTGTTTCAGAGCTGTTTGACAAAATGGTTGCTGTTTAGTTTGGTCACCTTGACTTTTCTGAAAAAAATATATCTATTAATGTGTTTATTTATTGCAGGTAAATATAATGTTCTTCAGGGGTAACTTTCAAACTCTATTTTTTAATTTTTATGCAGCAGTTAAAGTATGCAAGAGAAGTATGTTGCCAAATTGTACAAAAAATTAAAATAAATACAGTAATAGTACCACTACCCAAACTCATAAAGGAGCAAGTCCAGTTTATTATAAATCGCAGCAGCATTATCACAAACTCTTGCAGTACTTTGTCATAATTTCATGTAACAGGGAACTTAATGTCCCCATGCCATCCAGTAGGGGAGTGAAATTGAGCCACCCATTGTCACTGCCCCACACCAGGATCCCTCAGAGAATCCTGCCTTTGAAGAAATCCCATGGTGCGCAAACATATTTGCTCAGCTCAGTAGGTTTAGACTGCACTAATGGTTTCCTGCATTTCTTATCTCAGCCTAAGTGATTTACCCCATTAGGTTCCATAGTGGAGATCAGCTGAATTGAGAAGTGCAAAGCATAGATGACAAAGTGAGGGAAGGGGTGTGGGGAGAGGAGGGGCAAAGGAAGAAATTTATTCTCCCCCGGTGATTTGATGGTCCTTTTTAATTTGTCACATTTGTATCCCACGCTTCCTTCAATGAATTCTGGACAATGTAGATAAGGTTCTCCCATATATCTCCCCATTTGGAAATTGAAGAGAGGAAAGGACCTGCCGGTTTTGGTTGCCTCAGTTTCTCACTTTTCCAAACTCAGATTCATTTATCTGCATTTCTACTGCAATCTACCTTTTTTAAAAAAATCCTCATGAAAATTCGTCAGCATTTCAAGATGAATTTATCCCAATAAACACATTTTTGTATGCAGATGTAGTTTTTTGTGAAAGCAATCTTTCAGAATAAGGTGTGTTTCTGCATGTTATTTTCACTAGTATGTTATTTTTTTATCGCAGTCTTTCCCCTAATATATGCATTTGTGCAAACATTGTTTGGTTGGAGGATTGCATCACAAAATGTAGATAACTACGAATTTCAAAGGATGGCTGTGTTTTGGTTCTCATATTGTTTTGGGAAATGGGAATTTGATACATTTGCCTTTAAATGCCCTTTCATGATGAAGAAAAAAAGTATGGAAGCTTTTAGCATAAGCCACTAGCATGGTGAGCCCTGTGTTTACTGTGAACCTTAAAAGCTGTAGGAAACTGAAGGTAATGGTCTGATCTTAAGGAGCTTCATAACTCCACCATATTAAATAGTGCAATGCAACAAGAAGTGGCACTTCGACCTTTTGATCGGCTAGTACATACTAATATTATTAGTTAATGCTGACATGGCTTTTCCGTATCATATACCTTTAAATGTCAAGAGTACCGAGATGAAAGTGAAGTGACCTATTGAGCAAAGATTAGGGAAGGGTTTCCAAAAGGCAGAGCCTGTTTTATTTCATGAATGTCCTGAATATTGGTTGCAAGACTCATTTTATTTCCAAACATTGAATGCATCTGAACATTGCAGAGATTGTCACTGCGGTTCAGTTTTGTACTTGCTAATATCCGGATTGAGAAGCTCTAACATCCTGCATGTGGCGTGCTCCCATGAACACCAGAACCCATGTCCCAGCAGCAATAAATGTGGTCTGTGAGGAATTGGTTGACACATTCACCATCTACCGGAATCCATGGTGTTTATGCCAGAGTTTATGCTATATTTTTGAATCCTGTTTTCATTAGCAGGCAATTCAGGGCAGGGAAAAGAGAATTGGGACCAGTCTCTGGAAAACTGCCTTCCTAACAATTCTGCCATCTTTGCCATATGTGTCTTGCTACAGCCTTGGGTTTCCTTTGATCACTTTGCAGTGAGTGTTTCGTCCTTTCAGCTCTCTTCATCTAAGTGGGGGGAAACAACTTTGTGCCACAAAGCTATTCTGTTAATTTAAAGGATACACCAACTGCCTACGAAAAGCCATTATAATTCTTTACTTGCGTTAAGGAGATGGCAACAGTAGGAGGTACAGTGGAGCAAACCATTATAGGTGGGTGCATTCTTCTGGTTTGTAGCTTTAGTTGCTACAGATCATGCAACGTTGGGCAGAATTGTCCTAAAGAACTCAAGCGTTGCCTAATGGAAGCTGCGCCTGCATTTCTGTTTGCATTCATAATAACTTGTTATCTCGTGGAATAGGAAAGTTAAACAGGATTGTTTGGCTTAAGAGAGTTACATGTTTAAAAACCAGAGCTCCTTGTTTGCTGTCAAGGTGTAAATGGGCTTTTTATCAGGGTTACAAGCTGCCCTCAACAGTGCTCTGCAAGTAAAGTCAGTCAGTTAATTATATTTATGAGAAAGTCAGTTAATTATATGTATGAGAAATCCAAATCAGCTTTATAACATTTGGATTCTCTAACCCTTAATAAAATATCCACCCTGGCCAACTGGCAGTGTTTTATCACAGGGCTCTAAGATGTATGGGAGTTCATAAAGACTCTATCAAATGTAATTCAAAAAAGCTCAAAAGATGTGATTTATTACCATGTTGCAACACAAATTCCTTTGTGATATGAAAATTCCTTGTCCTATAGAAGGTCATAATTTAATTATCATTCTCTTATTCACATTCCTAATAATTAAATATTGTACTTTCCTCTTCAAATATGCATATTGCTTTTGGGGGAGGTATCTCATTGTGAACAGAATTGGTGTGTGGCAGTTATGAGAATGCAGCAAGCTTTGTCAAAAAACAAGTCTGAAGGAGATGAGTCTGATTGAATGGTGAACATCCACTATGACCTGAGCTAACAACTTGTCCTATGGTTCAGATTACAGTAATTTCTTGCAGATACATATATTGTGTTGACAAAAATGCAATAGTAGTTTTTCCAAAAGCCCTCAGCTCCTGGTTATTCAATCAAGGATGTGAGAGAGCTTGAAAAAAATGAGGCCAAAATCTCTTCCAGGTTTTGACTCCCTAATTCTCTCTCTAGCCTCATTAAACTGAGGCAGGTGACTTTGTCACAAGCAAGAGCTCATATAAAAGGCAGAATAGTTTGCAGTGACTTTACAAAGCAATAAAAATGCATTTCAGGTACATGCAGAATGTTTGCTGCTATTTTTGTTAGTTATAGCACCTACGATCTATAGCTTGGCAGTATGTGTAATCAAAACCAAAACATGGCCTGTTTGCATGTTTACAATATAAAAATATAGGTAAGAAATGGAAGCATATTGGAGTTGGAATGCAGAGAAAGGGTTAAAGCAAAAAATTCTCAAAGTGGTACTCGGATGGATAATTAAGAATGTTCCTTTTGTATCCACCAAACGGAACAAATGGATTGTAATGGATAAACCAATGGATTGCAAACTACCCAAGTGCTGAACAAAAAACTACAGAAATATATAACAACTACACTAAAATCATTTTTAGGACAACAGATAAAAAGCTCCAGATAGATAGATAGATAGATAGTATCAGCTGCAGGGAATTCCGTAAGCTATTTGTGAAGTTCAGAGTATTGAGACAATAGTTTTAAACCCAAACCTTTATGTCATGTCAATTATGATGTTTTATTATTATTAATTTGTTGCCATGTATCATTGTGGTCTCAAGGTGACTTACGAGAAACACAAAGTAAAATATTTTCAAAGTGACATACAATAAACTGCAATGAAAAGCTAAAAGTGATCATACACTCTCAATAGTTGAACCCTCCCTGCCCATCCCGCTCCATTACCACTGAGTATTCTCTGGACATTGCAACTATTAAACCCATTTATTAATGCGATTACTCCAAGATCAGTGATGGATAACTTGGAAATGGAGGTTATTTTCCAGAAAACTTCACATAGTAGGTATTTGGACCAGCTTTGCATACTGCAGCAATAATACCTCACGGTGCATCTCAGGAGGTCTCATGAACTGTGCATGTTAATAGCCAGTTATGGTATTGTTGCATTAAAAAGAGGCATTTGGTTCATGGTGGCCCATATTTGACTCTGTTTTGTCCCATTATCTGGCTATAATAGAGAGAAGCCAACCTTGTCAAAGTATACATTCAATTACTTGGCTTGCAATGTGTATTGTAAATTGGTTTTACATGTTGTGCTTGTTAGATTTATAGGGCAACCAGGCAATAAAGAATGATGAGCACTGAATATTTTGGGCATAATAGAATGTTATCACAAGCCATCTGATATTTGACAGATAGAAATGGCTGGAAGCTCCTGATGTCTTTGTGGCTATGGGATTGAGAACTGAATGCATTATGATGGCCTCTCACCCTGTGCCAACCACAAACCCAACTACAGTGGTGCCTCGCTTAACGAATGCCCTGCTTAACGAAATTTCCGCTTAACGAAATGATTTTTCAAGCGGAGGTTGCCTCGCTAGACGAATTCGTTTTATGAAAAATTCGTCTAGCGAATTGCGGTTTCCCATAGGAATGCATTGAAATTCAATTAATGCGTTCCTATGGGCAAAAAAAATAATGAAAAAAAATTCAATGCATTCCTATGGGATTCGCTAGACAAATTTTTCGTTATAAGAAAAGACCCGCGGAACGAATTAAATTCGTCTAGCGAGGCACCACTGTATCACACTAAGGGAGGGCACCTGTTAGTTTAACTTGCAACTTATATTACTGGGACCAGGTGTTTCCTTTTCTTTCTCTTCTTTTCTTTCTTTTTGCAATTTTAACCAGTCACTTTAGGGATTCCTTTCATAATTTAATGCAACCTGCATTGAGTTCTTATTTAAATATGGTGAAATTACATTGCAGGAGATAGGATTTAATAATATTAACAACAGAGCATATAGGCAGCCAATGTAATGTCTCCGAGAAGTTGCTAGATTCCAACCTCCATCAGCTCCAGGCAGCATGCTGTATGCCCAGTGATTATGGGAGTCTAAGAACTCAGTATTTTAATTAGCATTTTAAAGTAACATTTAGATTAAAAGAACTGGAAAAGTCAGGTTGTTATCTGCTAGACACAGACATCATGTTTACACAAGAAAATTTGACCACACTTTTGCATGTAATCAGAAATATAGGCAGTGGTATAATTGAGTTCATAACTGGGCAGGACAATGTAGATCATTACAGACCATTGTTATTGTCAGTGTTATATGGTGAATAATTTCTTGGTAAATGATCATCTTTATTTACCCCAGATCTGCCTGCACACTGATGACTTCAGTAGTACTCTACTAAGAACTGTCCCCCAATTTATTTGATGCTTTTTCTCTCACAAAGTGGGCTTCCATTCTGTCTTATTCAAAGGGTGCATTCAGAGCTATCTTAAGCATGGGGTGCAAAGATCTGCCCAGTGCCCCCCCCCCAGGTTGCCCAGTCCCAGGTGCGCAGGAGGGCGGAGCTGGCCAACCACCTCAGCATCTCACTGGCTTGGTCACCTCCGAACTCATGACGCAGAGCCGCCCACAGCAGAAGAGCCCACCGTGGTGCTCAAACCAACAGGCAGGCTTGTCCTGGCACCCCTTAGAGCCTGGCGCCCAGGTGCCCTGCACCCCTACCACCTATGGGTAAGACGGCCCTGGGTGCATTACAATTCCTTTATCATCTTTTAAGGTGCATAGTTCAGGTTTTTGTTGTGAGGTAGTCAGTATTTCATTACCATTAACTATTTCCCCAGCACTCTGCAGCCTTCCTGGCTGTCCTCACTCCATGATCGAAAAAGGGCCATTAGGAAGATACGCTCACAATGGCCTTTAATTGAAGCACGGGAAGCCAAAAGGATTGGCTAGCAAGCACCAAGATTGATGAGCTTGCTGATTTTGCTTTTAAGGGAATGTCATCCTTTCACCTTAAAAAGGACCTCACTTTTCCTGGAAAGACCAGCCATGGATGTGCTGCAGTTTGCAGGAAGCATGGGCATCTAGGAAGCTTGAAAAATGCATACCACCAAAGAGATAGCTTGTATTATTTTATTTATTTTAATTCATAAAATTTATACCCCACTTGATTGTAAAAGAAACCCTCAAAGCAGTTTACAAAAAGCTAAAACAATCAAATCAAGAAAAAATTACAACCATACTTTATAAAGATACAATGTAGAATGAAAAGACTCTGGAATGAAGTTGGCTCTGGAGCCAACTGTCGCTTCACAGGTAAGATTCACCTTCTGTTGTGTGGGCAGGGCGGTCCCTCCCCTTACCTGTCCGATCCCCTGGCAACGCCTCCCCAGGTGGGATTGGGGGATTAGCTGAGGTAGGCAGAGACCTCCTGGTATCCAGCCTGGGGAGGATGAAGCCAGCCCAAACTACCAGGAGCCGCACTGGGATCCAGGGGGCTGCGCGCGACCACGCAAAAGGCGCTCCCCACTTGATGTGGGGAGTGGTCATTCATAAAATTTCTTAAGCATCTTGAAAGTAAGATAACTCCTAGAACAGCAACAAAGATCCACCCCAACCTGTGGGGGCTTCACTGAATTTTTCTCTCCCATTTAATATTTTTTTATGGATAATTAATTGATGGAGGATGGTGGGGGGGGGGAGAGAGAAAGGAATATTCAGCATAGCACAAAATATCAATGTGCAGCATCGATGTCCCCTTCTTTCCCACTTTATTTTCTTTTGTTTCTTTTTAATATACATCTTTTGCATAATCCAAGATATGCAGCTGAATTTCCTTTGCCTTTTTTGCAGAGAAATGGAAGGCGGCAGCATAGTTTATTGATTTGGATCACGTCCCAGCTTTCAGGTTAAATGGGGATACTTTGCTCACAGGCTTCTTTGTGAAGAACTGTTAGTGCTGACAATAATGTCATTGCCTGATTTCTAAGAAATTCTGCCAAAGCAATTATACTCAGGAATGAAAAATAGCTTATTAGCCAGGCCAAAATGACAGGTTGTAAGTGCTTTATATGGTAATGATGAAAAGTTGGTTCCGCCTTGTGCTGGATGCACTGGTGTAAAGTAGATCTGATCTGAAACAGTTTTGATTCTCATATTCGTGAACATCACCTTCAGATGGGCTCCTTGAAATTTTGTCTGTTTTTATCCAATCCTTGGACTGTAGGGGAAGCATGAAAAAGCTTTTTTAAAAAAACACCCTGATTTTATGGCTCTAGGAAGCTGTGCAACCCTTACGTCAATCCCTTAGAGCACAGCATAAGGAACAAAATGGTGAAAGACTTGTGATAGTGAGCGGATTAACTGAACTTGTGTTAAGGATAACTACAGTATTTAATTTCCTGAAATGGGAATGTTTGCTTATGTGGAATTGCTGTGTATTTTTAGCATGGTTTTTTTTCCCTTTGGCAATGGCTCTCATGTGATTGGCTGACTGTCAGTCACATGAGAGAGGCATTCCATTCTGTTGTGACTGTTATTCAAGGAACTGTTGTTTTTAACTTTTTTCTGGCTGCTGAGAGAGACTTTTCAGGATGCTGCTGAAGACAGTGTGTGTTAGTGTGATCTGTCTGAAGTGAAACAAAGGAGATCCCTAAACGTTAATAGCAGTCTGAGCATGATATTGTAAATATATTCTTCTAAGTTATATGTTTATTAAAGTAAAGGGTTTTAACCTGGTCATCTTTTCCTCTGCTGCCCTCACCTTACCATTGTGTAGATGATTGTCATTGAGGAGTTGTATATCCTGTACTTGACAACTAAGTATGCATATGTTAATCTATAAGTCAGGTGTGGGTGAACTCCGGATATGCCTAAATGGCGTTTCGGGGGAAATTGGAATCAGGCTTGTTCTAGGGTCGCATGTTCCAGTTCATCACAGAGGGTCTCCTATCAAATTAGAGTTATGTCAATCTTATACATGCCGTGAGCTACAGAGATACACCATATCATAAGTTCAGATTCACATCACCTCTTCACAATCTCGAGGGGTAGGCGGGATCAGGTTGGGGAAAGCTGATATAGGAGCATTTTTCATAACTGTAGTCTCTCAGTGTGTAGAACCAGAGAGACGGCTAGAGAAAAAGTGCCCCAGAGGGACAATCATATCATCTGAAACATCTACGGTGGTACTCATATGACACTGGTCTCATGACATGGCAAAACAAGTGCTTGTGTGGATGGATACCCCTTCAAAGAAAGCCCCAAAGTCACCAGCTTGATGTTCCTCCAGATGTTTCCAGGAAACACAGCTGCTTCTCATATGTTTGTGTTTCTTATTCTTTGGCAAGCAGGCAGCACTTTAAAGACTAGTTATCCCATCAGAAGGAGAGAAGGCACTGAACCGGAAGGGTGGCATTCTATTTGGTGGGTTGTGTAAATTATAGATGAAATTTCCCCTTTAAAAGTAAAGAGTTCTGTTGCAAGGGTGGGGTGGGGAGTAGGCTATAATTTTCCTTCTCACTTTTCCCCTTCCAGCAGCTGATGTCTTCTGGGAGGGAGGAAGCCCAGGCTACTTGATTTGAGAATACACAGAAAATGGACCTTGTCTTAGACCATTGCAGGAGGGGAAACAAATCAGAGTTTATATCAACAGTATAAATGTCTCAGACTAGAAGGGCTGTTTTTTTCTCCTGCTTTTTTGTGGCAGCAATTCTTTTTTACACGGAGTGACTCAATTCAAATGATGCTCCAAGGCCAAACAGCGGTTGGGAGTACCAGAAACCAGATTGGGCTCTGTCGTCCTTGTTTCATGCACCTTTCTCTCCCAATTTCATGTTTGAAGTTAAGCATAAGTCACTTGGATTTAGCAGTGCAATTATTACTACTTAAGCATAGGAGCATGTCAGGTTTGTTTTGCTGTTCTCACAACAGAAAGTTTCTCTTGCATGGGAAGAGCAGAATAGTCATTGGAGAAAAGAAACCTATTGTCTCTTGACCATGCTCAGCCTTACTTATCAGTATATACATTACACTGAAACAAAGGGATTTGGTATCAGTTTACACAAGAATATTACAATTTATTACTTGGGCACAATGCTATGAGACCATTTCTGTGTGTAAATGGGGCCATGCAACAAATGTTGCAGTGTGAAGTGCTTCACTTCAGGGTACCAGCCTTTCCATTCCATCCTCTCTGTAAAAGTTAGTCAGTATTCTGTTCAGTTTTGTATACCTGAAGGAGCGTCTCCACCTCCATCATTCAGCCTAGAGACTGAGATGATGATGATGATGATAATTCCTATTGAACATGTTCCGTCTTCACGGGCTGTTTTGTGGACAGAGTGAGAAACACTAGTATTCAATCCTAGCTACATGAAAACCCTGAGTTTCCCCACTGGATTCTATGAAGAGTTCTTATTTCCATCACTGAAGACACTGAAAAATAGCTTTTTATTTTGATCCAGGAAATGACCTATCTAGACAATGAAATGGTCCTCTCTCTCTCTCTCTCTCTCTCTCTCTCTCTCTCTCTCTCTCTCTCTCTCTCTCTCTCTCTCTCTCTCTCTCTCTACACTCCCTGCCCTCATTTGACAGTTTCTCTGTTCCATTCCCACTCCCACCCAGTTTTTTCCCCAACATCAGGAAGACACCTACCTGTTGCAGCCTGGAGGTTAGAGCTGCTTCATTGTTCATGTAGGGAAATTTGTTTTGGTGTCAACAATTCACCTTTCCATGTTGTGCTGCACAACAAGATGCTTTGGTCTCAATTCTACGGTGTCTAGTTCAGGAGTTAGTGTTGCCCTGTAGTTACTAACTGTCTGCACGTCTTCATACCTGCATGTCTGTGCCCGCACACACACAAATGAAATAGCTTTTTATAGGTAAAATAACAAACGAATCATTTTGTTTAAGCTTGCTTGGCTGTACATAATTGGTTTTTTCTTGCGTATATATTAAAATAGGCCTACATATTTTAGCAAATGAATTGTTACTGCATGGGAAGCATCAAAATTCTTTTTGTGCACTTAGTGAAATAGGGAAATGTTCTTATTCTTGAAAACTCTGGCAATATAGGTTGATGCCATGCTTTCTGAAGCCTTTTCCTTCTTTTTTTAACTGAATGGGCTATGATTTCATATAATATTATAGTCAGTTAGCGTTTATAGGTTCTCGAGATACAAACTCCTTAGTGCTTCATTAGATCATATATTGCGGAGCCAGTTGATATAGTATCTTTGGAATGAAATGGGACATAGGAAGCTTCCTGTGCTGAGTCAGATCATTGGTCGAGCTCACTGCTGTCTGCTAGCTGACAGTGCCTCTCTGGGGCTTTAAACAGGGGTCTTTCTGCCTGAGATCATTTAGACTGGAGATGCCAGTGGTATAATCTAGGTCCTTTTATAAATGCAAAGCCATGTGTTCTATTGCTATGTACTCCTCATCTCACAAAGCAATGTCACCACTACATGCATGGGAATTTTCCTGTACAGTACTGCATTCCAAAAAGTCACCATGGCACTATTTGTGGTCAACAGCCTACTTTGTCAGGTGCACATTATAGACCGCGGCAAACTGACAATGTGGGATGTCGATGTTCTCGCAGAGCTAGCTATGTAATTAAATTAGCTGGCAAAAGGGATGAGCTGCTACGCAGTTTGATAAATCAGTCCAACCCTTGCAGTGATCGTTTATACCCTTTCCCATTATTAGCACCTAGCAATTTAGAAAACCTCTGGAAGAAAATAAATATGCCGTAGGGTTTGACATGAACAAAAAGGCAGATAAAGGTTCCAAAGAAGCATTGTTTAGATCTGCCCAATGAAAATACTTGAGTCCTTTAGTTCATATTAAGCTGTTTAAGATGTAATTTATTTATTTTTTTGCTGTATTCTTTTAATGCCAATGTGTTTGCTGCCCTGAGTTCCTTTGGAGGAATGGTGGGATATAAATTTAACAAATAAAATTAAATTAAAATGTTGGAAAGTTTGGACAAGGAAAGCACTTGCAAGTAGGAAATGCCATGCATCCTGCATGTGGATTGCTACATATTTATTTATTTGTGTATTATTATTTATATCTTATAGTCTATTCTTCCAATAGAAAGCTTGTGGTCACTTAGGAAAGGATCATGATTTTCTCTCATCTGGGCACTGATTGAGTCCCCAAATCCTAAACTTCACCAGTGCTAAAGGAGTAAGCAAATAATCACGTTCACTGCACATGACTTGCATGTTATTTCTGTTACAGGAGTGCCTTTTGCCTTGTGTTTAATGAGTGTGTTGGTACTATCTTAAAAGAGAGAGAGAGTTAGCAAGTCAGCATTGCTTTCATCTGTTCTGCCGTGTGTTAAAATATCTCCAAAGATGCATTTTAATTAACTGCAAGGGTGTTGGGCCCGAGGCAGGGTGTGTGGCGAAGAGTAAATCGCTCTGCTCTCTGGTGATAGCAATGTCCCCACTTGCAGCTGCGCATGAAAGAATGTGGGGTGTCCGATTCAGAGACATAGGAAGCCCCTGTGCAAAACTAGTTGCTCTTGGTGCTCGGAACCAAATTGGTACATGTTAGATAGCAGCTCACTTGAAAGATTCAATTGGCAAATCTTTCCCAAAGTGAAATGGAATCCCTTTTCATGCCACATTTCCTTCCCCTTTGGACCTGCCAAGACCCCACATGATCCCTAAATTATTAAATTAGGGCTTTCATGATCATCCGAAGGTCATGGTGCCTAATGTGTGCTAATGTGATGGAAGTGTCAGATACAATTATCTTTGGCAGTAAAACATGGTTTTATAGCCCTAAATACAATAAATTAGAGTGTGCTGCTCAGACTGCTGTCGTCAGGGATATTTCTGCACCATTAAGGTCTGATGAGGGAGTCAGGTCTTTGCTTGGATGCTGGGGAGAAGCAGAAAGAAGGGAATTGGTTTGTTTCATTTTCTGTCATTGCTGCTGCTGTTGTTTGATGCATTAAATATCAGAGTGATTTTCAAATTCCTCATCTTGTCTTGGGGGCAACAATCCAAGCCGATCCCCACTATGATGATTCTAGTGTTTTCTTTGCAGCTGTCACTCTCCGGTGTATTTCCTTCGCTTGCATTTGTGAAAGGCTCAATCTTTAAATCCTTGGCTATCTCTTTGGGCACAGCCAAGCAAACTGTAACTGATTTATCATAGATTGTCTACATATCTCTTTGCTCCAGGGACAACCAGGTAATGAACCATCATGCCTGGGATGTACAAAAACACAACTATTTAATTTTGCTTTGCACTTGTATCTGTGAAAAACTTAGTAATGGCAGTTTGCAGGTGGGTTCCAGTTTGGCTGATGAAGTTGCTCCCTTTGAAGCTGCATCCCCAGCCAATCAGCTGCTTAGCACCAAAGCTCATCTTCCAATGAGGTTTCTGTAACCGCTAATCAGCTGATCGGTGGTTACAGCAACCGTCTTTTGGCTTTGACAGTTGTCAATAATGTGATGCTTTTATGCCAGTTGATGGACAGGTGGTTGGTTCTGCCCACCTGCCAAAGTTGGCCCACTCTTTGTCTCTTGGCACCAACATGTTGAATAACTAGTTGGGCCAATCTAGTGTCACTTTACGAAAGATCTGAAGCCGCACATTTTCTATGCTCTTCTAAAAGGATGTGCAATTCATGAGGAAGGGAGGGGAAATTATTCTGCTCAACATTGATCTGTTGTCATATTAGTTAATTCTGGAATGTCAAGCTCTTCCTCACCTTCCAAAGCACATGTCTGAATAGATAAGAAAGGCAAAACCAGGTAACCCAGCTGGGAGTAATAAAACAGGGTAAATTACCATTGTCTATAATCTGTCTTAATGGTCGGATGCTACAATTAACTGCTACTATATCTCTTTTCTGCCTGTAAGCAAAAAAAAAAAAACATACAGGAGCAGGCGATAGGAGAGAGGAAAGAGAGAAGGGATCAATTTTAATTGAAAATTCATGTAGCTTTGCTGTTGAAAGGCATAAGAGACAGTGCCAGAGTGTGAAAGGCTCATCTCAGATAGCTGAAGGGTATTAAGAGAGTAGGGAAAAGTTCACTCTTCACAGGATAAAATCCAACACCTTTGTGAACCTGAACTATTAAAAATGAAACCGAAACTTCCATCCTTTGGCTTGAGTAATTGCAGAATGGGTATCGTAACACTTTGGGGAAGGATTTTGCTGTCTAAAGTAATCCCATATCTTTAACACTAGCATATTCTTCAAGGGGGGGGGTTAACTTTTTTTCATAGGGTGGAAATATCATTGTCATGCCAAACTTAAGTTGCTGAGTTTACATACTTAGAGAACTCCCTGGCAGGTACTCTGCCAGGCCCTTTGGGGCTTTTGAGGTGCCCAATGCTCAAGTGTGGGCTACGCTGGCTGCTTTCTGCTTTCCAATGGGATTACAGTATTATAATTATTATTATTTTGCCTGTCAATCTGATTTGCCTTGCTTTCAGGGATTTTCACCTGCTCTTTACAGTGGCTTGGAAAGAGCAAGTCATTTGGGTGGCCGTCAGTGCTGTTGTCTCCATTGCTATTAACTAGGTTGAGAGTTGGTCACACTGGCAAGGAGAGTACCAAAAGAACAAGAACAGGCAAGAAACTGGTGAAGAACCAGAGGCGACTTGACACTCAGACCTGTGGGGTCAGATCAGTATGAGTGTGTGTCTGGGAAAAGCTGGTCCTGCTCTCTTGGATGAGCAAGCCCCAGAGGGACAAAAATGCAACAATTTTGACTTAACAAATTTGTGGCTCTGACTAACTGTGGGCTGCTTCAGAGCTCACTGTTGTTAACCTAGTTGTACAAATGGGGATTGCACAGCTCACATTTTCTGATGACACACAGCTTAGGTGAAACATCTAACTCTGAGAAAAGCAGAGATAAAACTCAGCAGATTCTAGGGAAGCTAGAGACGGGCGAAGAAGAAAATCAATAGAATGAGGTTTATTCAGGATAAATGTGGAAATGGTTCCTTTGGGAAAGAATAAATTGGTATGTAAGGATAATCCAGAAAAAAATGTCAGCTAGGAAGCCACACTGAAGGGGGAAATAACAGGGCGTGGGAGATTAAATTTGGATGTACATCTTGATGAAGTGAAATGTTATGTGAAGTGAGTATGTTGTTTATACAGAATGAAGACAGTGATCCTGGCTTTACAGCAGCACTACGTAAGCCACTGACTTTAAATTGTGTGTTTCTCTCCTTGTTACCTATATTATTATGTGCTACTGGGGAATGCATACTTTTTAATAGCACCGTCTTATGCATATTTTCTCAGAAGTAATTCTCACTGAGTTTGTTTTGACTTACTCCCTGTTGTGTAGGACTGCACAGAGAAAACAGCTTGAACCATGACTGGCCCTAGCATGGAGCTGTTGTCAAAAAGTGAATCATTCTGATAATTTCTATAGGTATATGTCTTCCAAAGATATGTGAACTCTGCTTCGGGCTCCTCTAGAGTTGGTTGTACTACTGCACTGGAAGCTTCATGGTGAACATTTTCTATGTTTCCTGATTGAGGAATTTTTGCTCAATTATCTTTTGAATTAATGGAGTCATTGGGGTGTTCACATGTTACATTCAGTGAGTGTGCAGTCTATGCACCTGAGTACCCAAGAAGGTTTGGGGATGTGTGGTGAAGAACATCTGGAAAGGGACATGGGTTGTGGCAGAAAAACAAAAAGCCCTTAGAGGTTCACTCTTTGCAGGTTGGAAGAGGTCCATGCTGGCTGTGACTTGACCAGCCACTCCCTGAACTGAGAGCAAACACCAGAGTCCCCCTCTACTGTAACGCTGGTGAGAGAGTGCCGAGTCCTGATGAGCTCAAAGGGCAAATTTTGCAGCTTAGCAAACCCCTGACAACTGCCACCTTTGCTTTATAATTCCCAAGTTCTGCAGTCTACAATTTTCCAGAAGCTCAGTTTAGATGCAGTGATAGCTTGTTCACCTGCATTCCATACATTTATTGACTGTTTCTTTGTAACCTGAAATCTTTAGTTGTTAATATTCATATTACAATTTGATTCAGCCTTTCAAAACTTGTCTTCTCAGCCTTGGGATTTTGAGTATATGTTCATATTGATTACAATTATCTGATTTTTAAAAACCAGAATAGCAAAAAGGTCACTTATAAAGGCAAGCTCAGGCTCCGTTCATGACCTTTCCACATTATATATATTCTCTCTCTCTCTCTCTCTCTCTCTCTCTCTCTCTCTCTCTCTCTCTCACACACACACACACACACACACACACACACTTTTCAAGATGAATCTTTTCTGTCTCCCTCCTCTGAGAAACACAAGTTGGTAAAGATTGCTTCAGCAAACGGGAGAGTTCCCCCAGGCATAATTGTCTTGTAAGTTGACTTCTGTTTTTAATTAATTAATTGCCTTGGTTCTCCAGCTTTTGCTATACATCTTTTCTTTTCTCTCTGCGATAGAAGGATTTAATTCCGTAGCTCCCAGCAACATCACATCTTATTATAAGCACTTTCATTATAACAATGCATCTTAATTATACTTGAAATGCTTTGAACTTGAGAATTCTGCTTTAATGAGTGAGCTCTGTGCCTTGTACTGTCTTCTCAGAGGTGTTTAACTGAAGATGTGAGGTCTTCATTGTATCCTGTAGCCTGGTTCAGTTCCTGACTGGCCTGGCGTGCCAGTTCATTCATGTGATGGAAGATTAGACATGTGCCACTCTCTTCCCCATGCACCTGAAGTAGTTTGCAAGGTGTGCAGTAGAGCTGAGCTGAAACAGTCCTGTTTTCCATTTACAGGAAAGCACTGTTTTTCTGTGTGCTGTCAAACACCCTCCATGTAATTTTAGACCCTGGTCCTTTGAAGGATATCTATGGATGCTCCAAAGGCTGTTTTAGAAGGCTCAAGGCAACTGGCCTACCCTTTTCTACCAAGCGCAGAGAAGTCCCCTAACCCAACTGAGCCAGGGGAAAGGAACCTGTTGTTGGACTCCATCTCCCATCAGCCGCAGCCAGCATGGCTAATGGTTATAGATGATGGGAACGGTAGTCCAACAGCATCTGTAGAGCCACAGGTTCCCGACTCCTGGTTTACATGGAGTCCTTTTATGTACGGTGGCTGCAAAACTCATGCTCACTTCACATATGTGATAACAACCTTACATGGGTGGTGCGGGGAGAACTAAGTAAATAAATGGACATCAGAGGGAACCCACCATTCCTCACTTTTCATTTATTTCTTTTTTACCCACCCACACACCCAGCAGGTTTTCCTTGCTTACAAGGCTCTGCTAAGGTTGCGGGATAGCCCAAAAAAACTTCCCAGAGGCTGGAAAGAAGCCCTCCACCATGTTTACCAACCTCAGGGAAGGAGGGGTGAGAGGTCTGGGAGCACCCCAGAGGTCAGTAAGGAAAGTGCCGCCATACTTGCTAGGCTCTGGGATGGTTGTGGGAGGGCCCTTAAAGTGGCCATCCCCAAACCCGGTAAGCAACCTTCCACCTCACAGAGCGGAGCGGGGTGGGAGCAGCAATTCTGGGGTTTCCTGACTTTGATTTTGCCTTTGCATGCAGACCATAAGAACTGAACCCTCACGTAAGTGGTGGACCAACTAATTCTCTTGTAAGCCCTCCCCTAAGGCCATGTGATCGTTCATAACCCCACTCTAGCTCTGACTTCAGGCCTTCATGTGAATAATGAGGAAGGAAAAACTCACAGAGGGTATATATAACTTTGGGTTTTTGTTTTACTTATTAAATTGTATATTGCCCCTCATCTGAAGATCACAGGGCGGCACACAACATGAAAATACAAAATGAGAACAACACAAAATACATAATAAAGTCAAGAACGAGAACAGACCATTAACCTCACTCCCACAAACACGTTTAAAAGGGCATAGACTGTTAATCAGTCAAAGGACTGGTTAAAGAGAGACTTTTTCAGCTGGCACCTAAAGATTTGCATTGAAGGCACCAGGCGAGCCTCCCCGGGGAAAAATGTTCCGCAAGTGAAGAGACCATTCCACAGAAAAGGTGCATTCCTGTGTTGCCACCTTCCAGACCTCTCCTGGAGGAGGCACATGAAGAAGGGAAGGGCCTCAGAGGACGATCGCAGGGTCTGTGTAGGTTCATATTAAAGGACTCTCCCTCAGCTTTTGCTGAGTTGGGTCAGAATCCTTCATGTGACAGTGCTAGGCTGTGGCTGCAGCGCTTCTGGCAAGAACATAACAGCCTGCTGGATCAGGCCAATGGCCCACCTAGTCCCACAGAGGCCAACCAAGTGACTGTAGGAAACCCGCAAGCAGGACCTGAGCCACAAGAGCACTCTCCCCTCCTGTGGCTTCCAGCACCTGGTATTCAGAAGCATTACTGCCTTTGACTGTGGAGACAGATCATAGCCATCGTGGCTAGTAGCCATCAATACTCAAAAGTGTCCTTGTAAGACCAGGGAAGGGGACTCTGCACTGCCTCTTTCCCACCACACAGTGAACCTGCCTATTCTTCAGGAGGGCTGTAGAAGTTTGGACGTGCCCTTTGGGCTGCCTTGTTGTCCACCCTGTTCTAATGCATGCTTGTATACTGTAGATTTCTTTTATTTTTTAAAGACACCGGAATCCTAGAGTGTTCTTTAATGAGCACCGGACAAAGTAGTTTGCACTGCTCCTTATTCTGGCTTGGAAATGGGAGGCTTGACCTCCGATTGCTTCTTTAATAGGCCAGGATTGGCACTTGCTGACTCCCTTCCTCATCCCCCATTAGGAGAACTGTCAGGGAAGTTTAAGTGTGGCAAGCTCACGGTTCTCGACGCAAGCTCTTTGGGAGTGCATGGTGGGTTAATTGCCTTGAGGCATGTGACAAGGCATCCTAACTTGTGGAACAGCAACTTGTCGCAAGGAATCACACGTGATGTGGAGCTCTGGATGCAGAGAGTCTTCGTCACCGTGGTAACCATTTGCACCTGCGAATGGAGGAGTGAGTCACAGGGCTGAGAGTCGGCATTCTTTTTATGGAACATCGGAAGCTATTCATAGTCAAGCTCTTGCATAGAGTAGAAAATCCCCCCTGTTTTTAACACCGCAGATGCCTCTTGAGAGAGAAGGAGAAAATACTGAACATCATTTAATCATAAGTGCATAAGTACTGTCTTGCTGGATCAACCTAAGATCCAATACAGTGTTATTGCTTATCTCTACTTGATGAGCTTCCTGTTGTTCAAGGTGCTAGTCTGTTGTTCAGTTCCCCATTTCAAGGGCTGACCAGTTTAGTTCTGTGAATAGTGACCAGCTATTGCTAATCCAGACCTTCCAGGTGTCCCTATCTTCCAGGGACAGTCCTGGATTTACAGAAGCCACCCCGATTTCTGATTTAATCCTGGAATACCCCACTTTTCCTTAGGATGTCCCTATTTTCATCAGAGAAATCTTGGAGGGTATGGAAGGACCAGGGGTTTTTCCTGCAGAAACTCAATGGAAGCCATACTGGCACCGCTCAGGTGGGCACCATTGCCATTATAAAAGATCAAGGGAGGCATCCATGATTATTTCCAGAACCTCTTTTTCTAGAAAAATAGCACTGGGTAGGCCATCCCTATTTTCATTGGAGAAATGTTGGAGGGCATTCTAATCGCTGTACCTCGTTCAAATGAAGGCTTTCTTTCCCCATTCTGTGCAGTTGGATAATTGTGAAGCAGCAATTTGTATACACAATTTGTATGTACAAATTCTCCAAAAAAAAACCAACCCACTGCACTTTCCTGCGGTGAAGATTCTCAATTTTTGAGCCCGGAAATAAAAATAATGGAAATTTTGTTTCATTCCTATAACAGAGTATGGATATATTGGCAATTGTCCACTCATAGGCAATCTGGCGATACCTAGTTTTTTTATATATATATTCAGTGTCAGGCACGTACTGGAGGCCGACCATTATGCAGTGTTATAGCTGCTAATTTAAAACTGGAGTGATGCGTCGGAAGACTAGCGTTGTTTTTATCCTCCAGATCTAATCTGTTTAGGATCAGTTCATTTTCTTAGTTACTGCTGTATTTTAAGAAGGCAATTTTTCAGTTCTGTGCTAACATCATTTATCACCTCTGTACAAGGCTCTGACAAGACACTTGCCTTGTGATTATGCATAATAACAGCTGCCCTTTTCTGAACCTCCAAAGTTTGCACTCTGCTATCTCTGTGCAGCAAAAGTATTGGTGTAACTTCCTTGAGCGCCCAGTTCCTTCCCCCTGCTTGATGTTGCTGTAACAAAGCCAAAGGGTTAGTTAATTTCTCATCCTGCCCTGTAACAGGCAAGCTGCACTCTTGGTGCTAAGTGTAGTGGAGAGGGGAAAGGGGCCAGGTCTGCTGTCCAGTTGTTTTATCTACTCAAGGAGGAAATAGCAAATCTGACCTCTTAGCTGCCGAACGTCACTCAATTAATGTCTCGGCAAAGGGCAAGAGCAATGTCTCAATTCCATTAGGGATTAGGTGGAACAAAAGGGATGGTGCGAGAGCACCATGTTGGTAATCAATTCTCTGATTAACAAGACCAACCTTCTGGTAACCCCAAGAAACTTAATTAACGCAGAGCCTCTTCGGTCTCTCTTGCTCAGCGCATAGAAATGAACTCTTCATTCCCTAATGAATTCTCATCTACTTCTCAGGGTCCATATTGTGACAGCATCCAATAATGTCATCAGGACAGACAGACAACTGAAATTGCCACAAAACCTAAGTGTTTTCAGTGCAACATTTCAGTTTATATTAGGCTTAGGGAGCCTCTCCTAAGCAATGATGACCACCACATGTTTGAAGGCTCATTCACTGCCATGTGCTTCCATAAGGAGACTCATTGCAATAGGAGAAACTTTTTTAAAAAAATTATTATGCATGTGTAAGGAGTGCCACTGTGAATTTTATCTGGTTGCTTTTAAGGCTGCCATTACTATTTGGACCAAGGGAAGGACTGTGACAGCGGTAGAGCACATGCTTGGCAGGTTCAATCCTCAGCATCTCCAGGTGTCGCTCCCTGAAAATATGGAGAGCTATCACCAGCCGGTGGAGACTTGGGATGGAGAACCACTAGCCCTCCAGATATTGCTGGACTCTCAGCTCCCATCAGCCCCAGCCAGCATGACCAATGAAAAGGGGAAAATCAAGACCACAGGTTTCCTACCACTAGTGCAGGGGTCAGCAGACTTTTTCAGCCAGGGGTCGGTCCACTGTCCCTCAGACCTTGTGGGGGGCCAGACTATATTTTGGAGGAAAAAATGAACGAATTCCTATGACCCACAAATAACCCATAGGTGCATTTTAAATAAAAGGACACATTCTACTCATGTAAAAACACACTGATTCTCGGACCAGCCATGGGCCAGATTTAGAAGGCGACTGGGCTGACCCTGGCTCCCAGGTCTTAATTTACCTACCCATGCACTAGTGTATGCAGAACTAGACAGATCAGTGACCTGATGGTACAGTCATACCTCGGTTTAAGTACGCCTCGGTTTGAGTATTTTCAGTTTAAGTACTCCGCGGACCCGTCTGGAACGGATTAATTCACTTTCCATTACTTTCAATGGGAAAGTTCGTTTCAGGTTAAGTACACTTCAGGTTAAGTACGGACTTCCGGAACCAATTACACTCATACCTCGGGTTAAGTACTCTTCAGGTTGAGTACTCCGCGGACCCGTCTGGAACAGATTAATCCACTTTCCATTACAGTACTTTCAATGGGAAAGTTCACTTCAGGTTAAGTACGCTTCAGTTTAAGTACTCCATGGACTGTCTGGAACAGATTAATCCACTTTCCATTACTTTCAATGGGAAAGTTCACTTCAGGTTAAGTACGCTTCAGGTTAAGTACAGACTTCCGGAACCAATTGTGTTTGTAAACCGAGGTACCACTGTATAAGGTAGCATCCTACATTTATATTGTTGCTTTTTGCAACTGGTGGTGCTTAGTGGAGTTTCTGTTTTCATTATTTATTTCAAAACATTTGTACACTGCTTGAATGTAACCAAACAAACAATAACCCTCAAAGTGGTTTACAAAAAAGATAATGGTTTAAATATCTTTTAAATATACCTCTGTTTTGGAACGTTTTGGCTCCCAAATGCTGAAAACCCGGAAGTAACTGTTGCTTCCGAAATGTTTGACAACTGAGGCATAACTTCCGATGGGCTGCAGGAGCTTCCTGCACTCAAGCTCCTGCAGCCCATCGGAAGTTATGCCTCGGTTGTCAAACATTTCGGAAGCCAAAGAGGCTTCTGTAATGGATTGCATTAAACAACCAAGGTTTGAATGTATTATGCTTGTATCCAGTGCTTTTTTCCCTGGGGGGGGGATGCAGGGGAATGCATGCCCTTAAACATTTTGTGAATCTAAGTTTGGCCTCATTGAGGAGCAGTATTTCAATATGAGTAGGAAAATGAGAGTACCCCTAAACATTTTTTAGGAAAAAAAAGCACTGCTTGTATCCTTTCCTTCCTTTAACTACCGTAGCACTCATAGTAGTGTTCATAGGTATTATTTCTTTTTATCCTTGCAACAAACCTGTGAGGTAGGCTAAGGTTGGCCCAAGATTACAAAGTACAAAAGTACTTTTGTACTTTGCCCAAATTACTGAGTGAGCTTCATGGCTGACTGGAGCCTGAAACGAGGCTTTCCTAATCCAAGTTCTGTATCATCCACTTGCCACACAGGCTCTCAAAAGTGGCTCCTTATATCAGCCTTTCCTAAAGTTTGGATTATAATTCCTATCACCCTTGACCATTGACCTGGCTGGCTAAGACTTATGGGAGTTGTAGTCCAAAACATATGAAGGGCACCAGGTAGGGGAAGGGTGCTTCATAACATATTTGTAGAGCAAAGCACCTCAGGAATTCTTATGGGAGGATGAGATGCTCACATTAGAACCAAGAAAGGAATTAAAAGCAAAGAGCAGCATTCATAATTGACACTTAAATGGATATCAGATTTTCTCTGCACACAGGTTCTGGTGCTGTATGAACAATGGGCCACATTTCAGTTGCTACAAATATACTGTGGCATTAATAAAAGGAGGGATATACCTACATTTTTTTCTGACTAACAAATTAAAATGGAAATAGGATTGCTGTGGACTTTAGCACTGAAAATAATAATTGCAGTTCTATTGGATTTTTACCAACTCCAATGCATGTGTGATTTGCAACCTCTCTCCTTATCGGCTAAAAACAAGGTCCTTGTGTCAGAGTTCCAGAAATAACTGCATCCTCATCATGAATTTGAATATCCAGCTGGGATTTCAAATTGCAGCCCCAGAGAGCAAAGGCTAATGCATTAAAGCAGATTCCTCATTAGCGCCTTGAGCTTCTATATTGGGCTGTGCTACATATAAAAGGTTTGTGCTGCATAGATCAGTACAGAGAGGAAGGGAGGTGGGGGCGGGGAGAGATGATCTGAGGCTGTAATATGCTGTTTTTCCTTTGAGAATATCAACCTCATCTTGGTGGTTTTGTTTGGGGATAATGATGATACCATATACTCAATCAGGATTTATAGCTGGTCTCACTTTAATCAAATGAGGCTAAAATCATCCTGGTGACCCTGCAACCTTGCCCCCTTTGACCGGGGGAGGTTTGTGACATGAATACATAAGAAGCACTTAAGCCTTGAGAGACCACCTACTCTGATCAAAGCGTCCCTTTCTTTTTTTCTGCACTGTCGGTAAAGAATGCTGACTGATACCAGCATGGTACGGAATCGGATTTCTCCCTATTAATGGGCATCCCTTATTGTGTGGAAACATGGCAAGGGAAGGTGAGAAGATTGGCCTAGAATTGTCCTCCATCAGTGAAAGTCCATCAGAGAAAGAACCATGAACTAACTGAGTGGTACTCTCTGTCATACTGAGCCCCGATTCAACCCTAGAAAGCTCATCCTCTGATGAGGAGCCAGACTTCCTGGACTCTGGAGATGTGGGGGAACAGATAGAGTATCCCAATTACATAGTGGATTGAAAAGTTCTTTAGGTCCAGAGAGATCTCACCACTCACCAGGAAGGATGTGTGGTAGAGAAGCCCCATGTCTGAGCTGGAGCAGGAAGCTGAACCACCTCCCAGCTCTTGGAAGCATTGCTGCAAAAAAACCCAGGCTCGAGCAGCTGGTTGGCCAAGAATGACTCCCCTGGAAGCCTTGTATATTTGTGCTACTTGTGAGTAAAAGGCTCCTTGACAGCACCTGCACTTCTCAGTAGTCAAGTGTTCCTGGTGAGCAGGCTTCAGCACCTATATAGATGATTTTGGGTGGTGCTCAAGATGCCAGGCTGCATAATCCTTCTTTTGAGATCTGCTGGTTGCAGGAGCAACCTATTACTTTCAGCTCTTTCCCCTGCAATTTGATTTCCCTGCCTTTGTAATGCCTTCTGAAAGGTCTGTCTAGCTGCCAGCTTCTGCCTTTGCATCCCACTTGACTCTTCTTGTGCTTTGCCTGTGCTTCACATTGGCTTTGCTTTTGGACCCCACTTCCTACTGTTTTGTGGCTGCTGTGTTTTGGAGCTCAGCTTTCAATGGATGCAGCAATGCATTCTTGTCCCCAGCCAAGCTCAGGGGCTAACCCAACCAGATTAGGACCACTTTGTATTTGTCCGTGTGGTTTCTGTCCCTGATCTCTGATAAATGTATGAATTGCTGCACTTTCTGCTTGGGTTAGCATTTCTAGTGAAATTCTCCAACCTCCCTACTCTTGTGTTGCAGGGGCTATACAGTTTGCTCAGACATCTTCCTTATGTGTTACCCTTGTGGGCTTGCTCAGGTGAATGGTTTTGTTTTAAAAGGATGAGGGCAGAATCATGAAAAACACACACAACAATAATTGGAAGTATTTTCTTGCCTAAGTAAAACTAAATTGGTGGTTTTTAGCTTTACTAACTTTGGAATCCAAATTAACTTGCAGTCAACTCAATCATAATTTCCAGGCTCATACTCAGAAAGCAAAAATTGTGTTGATTTTTTTTGGAAAAAATAAAAATAAAAGTCTGATGAGAGCCAGTGAACCTGACTATTTTTAGAACCAATTACTGCTTTATTTGGATAATTTTGTATGTGACCCCACACAATTCTCTTATTGGTTGGATATGCATAGCAGCTTAGGGCTGTTTCTTCGTTATTATTTCTCAGCATTTATTTTCAAACCAAAGACAACACCCAGTGACTGATCTCATTATGGCTATGATGTTTAGTGGGCCTCTTGGGAACTGGTTTCCTATTTTAGATTAATTTAACATCTCCCGCCTCTCATTCAAAAAAGAGGGAGGGAAGTATGTTAGACTTGTTTTGCTTGTTTTGCATGGCTAAATTTTGATGACATTTTGCTCTGCTGATTGGGAGGGAATGGATCGAGCATTATAGAATCCGATAACAGGGAAAGTGCCAAAGAAATCAAAGGCAATAGCCAGTCATGTAAGGAAAAGCATGCATTGATTTGGCATTTTGCTCTGGACAATAAGGTGTTGATGGGACACACTGGCGAAGGAAGAGGAGTGCAGGGGGAGCGCACCGCCCCCGGCAGCACGATCCCAGTGGGGTGCCATTGCTGCTGCCCCCCAGCCCACACTGGGTGCCACACTCCTGCAGACAGTGTGCCCCAACCCCAGGACACGTGCCCCACCCCCAGGATGCGAGCCAGCTCCGTCCCTGCCTGCTCTCTGCCCCCCCCCCCCGGTGCCAGAGCATGAAGCTCTTCTTGCACCACTGCCTATGGGGAACCAGTGGCCCTCCAGATGCTTTTTGGTTAGTGGCAAGGGATGATGGGAGTTACAATCCCAAAAGCATCTGGAGGACCACTGGTTCCCCATAGGCAGTGGTGCAAGATAAGCTAAGAGCAGGAGATTTGAGATGGGGCACAACAACAGGTGAGAGGAGAGAGACTTTGCAATGGCTTTTTTCACCTACTTTGCACCTCTCTCTAGCCCCAGGAGCTTTTCCCAGACCATGACTTCAAGAACAGCAGAAGCAGCTGGGAAGAGAGAAGAGTTCAGGGATATGGTTTTTTAAAATAATAATAATAATAATAATAATAATAATAATAATAATAATACTTAATAATAGGTTGTATTTCCTTGTTTTTCAATTGATTGTTTTACATATTTTAAATGCTTTTTGACCGGCCATTATTTTTATTGATTATAGTTTAGTAATTATTTACTGTATTGTAATTGTTAAGTGTAAACTGTTTAATTATTATTTGCTGATATTTAATTTTACTGTTTACTATTATTTTCTAGTGGGTTATTGAAAGGAAGGCAGGGATGGACTTAATTTTGCCAGCCGGCGGATATGTATCAGGACCTAAACAGTTTCCTATTTCAGCATCTCTCCTGTGGATGGAAAGTGGCAACTGTAGGTAACAGCTTACAAAACACTGTGCTGATTTCATAGTTGTGGAATTAAATTTAGTTGGTTGCATTTTGCTTCTTCCTACTATGTAGTGAAAAGGTAAAGGTACCCCTGACCGTTAGGTCCAGTCGTGGACGACTCTGGGGTTGTGGCGCTCATCTCACTTTACTGGCTGAGGGAGCTGGCATACAGCTTCCATGTCATGTGGCCAGCATGACTAAGCCGCTTCTGGTGAACCAAAGCAGTGCACGGAAATGCCGTTTACCTTCCCGCCGGAGTGGTACCTATTTATCTACTTGCACTTTGAAGTGCTTTCAAACTACTAGGTGGGCAGGAGCTGGGACTGAGCAATGGGCGCTCACCCCATCATGGGGATTTGAACCGCCGACCTTTTGATTGGCAAGCCCTAGGCTCTGTGGTTTAGACCACAGCGCCACCCAAAATCTTTATGTTATTGTGTAGTTCCTGACTTAAAGCATGATCAGAAGAAATGTACAAAGCTACAGAAGTGGTTTTCTCCATAATTTCATCAGTTCTCTTTGTCATGTAGTCAAATAGCTGCCATTATAGCCATGTTCAGGTGTTCTAATGAATGTTGCAGCTTTGCCTCCCGGTTGGCATCCTCCTCCTTGGATTTGTGCTGTGTGAAGGGTGGTTTATGGGTATATTTTTATATTTTTCCTGTTTTACATTATACCTGCTATGTGGAGTCTTGGAATAATCTCTCTCCCCTTGAGGGACCTTTCTGGGCTCATCTGGCAAAGGTGTGAAGCAATTCTTGTGCTTTATCTTTACTCCTGTTTGCAGCCATCAAATTTTATGACAGTTTGTTGTTTATGTAAATATACTGCAGACAAGGAAGGAGGCAGGGCAGTGCAGAGATTAGGTTTGATGGTACAATGAGCAGAGTAGGTTCAGCATCTCAGTGAAATGAATAACAACCAGAGACGGAGTCCTGTTTTTATCTGCATTGAACACATTTCATCCAAGTGTGTTAATATATTAAATAATGTGCCACATCTTTGTGAATCTGTTTGTCCGCCTTCACCTTCTCAATTCTTTTACTAGTGTAGATAGGACAGGTACTGGCTGAAAACTGAGAAAGAGAAGAAGGCAATGGCTTTTGTTGCGATAGCCCCGCCAACATCCTTTCCCCACTTAATACTACTTTCCTTTGGGGTGAAAACAGCCCATTTGTAGCATCATTGGCTATTTCTCCAATTGCCCCCCTCACCTCAGTCCTATTTTCATGGCTAGCAACCAACACATTTCAGACAATGCTTCTCAGACTGAGGAAAATGGTGAAGACTGTCATAGTTAAAAGGCCTGGAAGCAAAGGAACGAGAATAAAGTGGGCATACTGTGGTGGTGAGCTCAACAGCCCATCTTTGTGGAAATATACCGGTAACTGAGTGACTGTTCTGCCAATCATAGTTGCTCTTTTTGATTCAGAGGCAATAAGCATGCTTTTGAGTGAAGATCTCACATAATTTCACATATGTTCATGACATGTTGCTTCTGCATTTATCTGCCATTTTTAAAAATTGTGTGTGAAAATATGGGTGTGTATTTAAAGACATGCTCTAAAGCATTTTCATAGAATCATAGAGTTGGAAGAGACCACAAGGGCCATCCAGTCCAACCCCCTGCCAAGCAGGAAACGCCATCAAAGCCATCCTGCAAAATAAAATATTTCTAAATGTATTATATCTCAAAATACATTTTAAAGCTAAGAGCTGCATTCCAATATTCATAGAAGTTTGAAATCTGAAGGAAAGCTATGTTCTGATCTTTACACTAGTCAATGTTTAGCTTTCTGAAAACTATTGTCTCTTTCCGGGTTTGCATTTTCCTGCTCCCCTCAGTATCCCGCCAGTTATTGTCACTGAGCTAACATGACAGGCTTTACTCAAACACCTGCTGGGCTTTCTTTATATGACAATTTTTCCATCTGTTTGTTCCCCGGGAAGGGCTTAAACATTCCTCCACAGAAAGGAAGTTGGCTTAGAAGCAAAGCCTGACAAACTCTCTAGAGTTTTGAGTCTAGGGAAAGCATAATTACTATTAATGAAAATTATGAATCATTGAAAAATGCTCCGATGTATTGCAGTGGTTCTGTGCTCCTCTGAGTCCTCCTACTTTCCCCCTGGTACATCTGGGAATGCAGTGCTTTACAAAAATGCAAAATCATCAGGCCCGGAGGCTGCAACAGCTACAGTCTTAGTAGCAATCTTGAAAATTCTGGTGTGTCCAATATTATGAATTAATTCATAGAATAAATATAGCCCTCTGGTTCTGTTTTCATAATCACTTAGTCAGTTTATAGACTTTAGATTTATTTTCTCTTTTTTTAACAGAATGCTACATTATCATTTCATCCAGGCATTGAAAATACAATAGCTTAGGGCAATAGCTTAGGGCAGTTTCACACCTTACATGGCTTTACCAATTCTGGGACTGACCCAGCAGTATCAGGGCAGTTGAGAGGTATGAGATAGCATGGGAAGCTCTGGTGCACATAAATCTTTGAATGTGAACTGAGGCTGTTACGGGTGACTACATACCTTCCAACATTTCTCAAATGAAAATAGAGACCTCGTATTCTATAAAAAACAATTTTACTATTCATACCCTTCCCATCTAACTGGGTTGCCCCAACCACTCTGGACGGCTTCCAACATAAACAAAAACATAATAAAACATTAAGCATTTTAAAAGTTCCCTATACAGGGCTGCCTTCAGATGACTTGTGGGTTGGATAACTCCAACATTTCTCCGATAGAAATAGGGACATCCTAAGGGAAAGCAGGACATTCCAGGATCAAATCAGAAACTGGGATAACTTCTGTAAATAGGGACACTTGGAGGGTCTGTGACTGGAGGTATCTGTCTGTGTTGTTGTTGTTGTTGTTGTTGTTGTTGTTGTTGTTGTTGTTGTTGTTGTTGTTGTTGTTATTTTCAGGTTTTACATTTTACAATTACATTACAATTACAAAGATGTTAATTTCCACATTAACATCTTTCATTATACCCATCCATTCAACGACTTCCCTCCCCCCCTTCCAAGGTTCTTCTATTCTACCTGTAATTCCTGAATATTCTTGTATCTGTCTCTTTACTACCCTTTCCAAAGAAGATGTAAAGGTGTAGGAGTTTCTGCAAGTATCCTGTAGGCATGGTTACAAGCCCAGTAGTTCCAACATTGGCCTAGCTGAGCACCTTCTTTACTGCCTTCTCCATGATAGCTTCACCTTTGGGATTAGGCTACATTCATCGTCCCCTTTAGAACAGGGAAACTCTCTCATCTGTGTGACTCGGAAGCTCCTTCCACTAGGAAATAGTGCCCAGTCCTTGCACTTCTGGCATGTCCCTCAGTGTCTAGTTGCAGTGGGGTGCTGGGAGTTGAATAACTTCTAGATGGTGTCGTGTTAGCTCTCCCCCATCTAGCTAAATAATTGCCTTTACATATATTTTCAGTTGCATGATAAGTGAACAGACTGATTACATGAACTAGGATTACTGGATTACTTGTGTCAGATCCAGGTCACGTGTGATGAGGGATGGCATATAAACTGAAATTATGTAGTTTACACACATTCAGGTATTGTTGTTTGTGGTATTACTGTCCAAAAAATAATGTGTGGCATGTATCCAACCTAAATTTTTGTGTGTGTGTGTGTGTGTGTGTGTGTGTGTGTGTGTGTGTGTGTGTTAGGCACCATTTCCTTCCCTTCTGCTTTTTTTATTATTATCCCTCCTGCATTAGTGGCCTTACAAAATGAGTATGTGATGGTATCACCAAGGGCAAAGTAAATTTACAAGCAGTTTTTGTAAGAAATGTCGAGGAACAGAAAGTGAGGCTGAGATTTTTGGCACAATCCTTTGTAGACATAATAAAGGCATAAGGAATGGGCACAGTTAATGTTCTCTGTTACTGATAGGTCTGTCAACCGATTTAAAGTTTGTTTGTTTTTTAGTTACTCAAGTAGTTCTTTTTTAATCAATCAATGGGTTAAAGTTTAAACAAATGTGCATATTACCAAGATTTCAATACCGGCACCATTTTGATATATTAAAGGCAGTATGAGACAGTTTAACAAGAGGAAAGGAGGCCCTGTTGACATTTTATTTTTCATTCCCTGTTACAGTAATACACCACTTTAAAAAGGCCCACATTAAAATTGTCCCCCAACAACTAAATGGCTTAAGGTTTGGTTGATTAATTTAGGGATTCAAGCTTGCTACCATACTTCTGCATCCACTTTGACATGTGAATGACAAGGAAATTACCGTGGGGTGTATGAGAATCTTGTGCTGGTGCAGTCCCCCTATTAATGCAAATAGTACATCTCCTGCTGTCCTTTCTCTCCTATTAGTCTGCTGGCCAGAGAAGATAGGAGTCTACTGGGGCTGGGCTTAGGGTGCTACAAGTCTTGAAGAAATCTAGTGTGCCGAATCATCCTATCTAATTCCGCCCTCCCAAAACAATCCTGTTAGGTACCTCAAATAGGCATATGAAGCAGTAAACCCACAGCAATGCCAAGCCCTAAGTTTTCATGCGGTGACATTTATTAAACATAACATTAAGGGGAAAGGGTGCTGAAGAGAGTGACCTCAATGATGGAAAATCAATTCAGCAGGGAAGAACAGATGCTACCAGACAAGTTGAACTTATTGTCAAATCCAGGAGCTCAAGGTCATGAACTGCAGCTAATGGAGGATCAAATCCTATGGGAATATTGATGGAATTCCTCTACCTTGACAGACAGTAGTTAAGAAAAGGAATCGACAAAGGTGGAGGCAAAAATAATGTAAGAATATGTTTAAGAGTTCTTGTTGCTGTTTTTAAAAAACAGATTAATAGAAAGTTTGGCTTTTATTGTGTTCTATGTTGAAAATTTTCAATAAAAATACTTACAAAAGCCGTGGGGGGGGGCAGCAGAATCAGCTTACAATTGTTTCCACTCCACCCTTCCTCCAAGGGGCTCAGATTTTAACCATCCTACTAGTCTGGTGTGTCCCCCCCCCTCACAACACCCCTGTGTGATAGGTTAGACTGATATAGAGTGACTGGTCCAACATCTAACAACATTATCCCTCCTCCCCCTCCCCCCAACACCCCCCCCCCAAGATGGAAGCCTTTTGTACCAGAAAGGTAAATGGAAGAGTGATTGACAGCAGAGGACTTGGAATGGAAGGAGTGAGTGAGTGACAGGAGAAGAATCTCAGTTAGGAATGAGTAGTTGGAGGAGGAGAGGAGAGAGAGAGAGACACACTGAGAGGAATCAGAGAAGAAAGAAAAGGAAGTTTATTCCTTTTCAACTCTGGCTCCCTAAAAAAAAAAAGCTCAACAACTATTAATGCCAGTTGTTGTTTTTTTATACTGTGAGTAGATCACAGTCTCTTGGGAGTTGGACATCCGTGTTTTAGAATAATCAGATTTAACTGTAAGGACTTTGTATATTGGACCACTACCTGTTCTGAATGTTATGGCCCTTACTTAAATTCAGGTTTAACAATCTGTTTTCTGTTTGGGGTAGTTTAGCAGGCATATTTATCCCACCCAACATGTGAAATCGGACAGGTCCGTGTCAGTTGGCAAAGGGAGACTTCTCTGCAAGTCAGTAGGTGGTGGCAACCAGTATCTAAGACAGGCATCTCCAAACTTCAGCCCTCCAGCTGTTTTGGACTACAATTCCCATCTTCCCCAACCACTGGTCCTGTTAGCTAGGGATCATGGGAGTTGTAGGCCAAAACATCTGGAGGGCCGCAGTTTGAGGATGCCTGATCTAAGGGAAGTCTGAGCTCTGCATACTTCAAATCTAACTGTCACACAGATCATTGGGGGAGGGGGGACGCAATTCTCCAATTTCAAAAGAATTGTATCTCATTCTTACCTTTAACACAAAAAAGTTAGATGCACCAGTTCCATGGAAAAATAAAGCAGGATAATCTAATGTTGACTTCAATTGGTCTTGGAAATATAGGGGGGGATTTCTGCCTTTTAAATGGGATTGGGACCAGAATCTGGCTTGTCTTGAGCAGCACTGCAAAGGTGTAAGAGCAATGTTGAAGTGATGTATTTTTGATGAGAGCTGAAATATTTATAGATAGCAGTAGCTGAGCCAGCCAAGACTGGGAGAGTTCAAAGGAGCTGCTTCAAACTTAGTAGAGGAACAGATAAAAGCTATTACTATTCTGGCAGTTCATAATGTATGTAGTGATGGACCTTAGTTAAAATCCAGAGACAAATAGGATCTAACTTAAGAAGGGGGTGTTCTCTTGTGATTTTAGTTGCCTACTCAAGCATCAGTTCATATGGGGAAATAGTTTTTAGGTTATACCACTGCAGGTATGTGGGGGGAATCATGTGATCAAATTCATCCAATCGGGGTGTGAAATATGTGCATATGTCACAGAGAAGGGTTCGACCATAGTTTTTCCCTAGCTACTTGTTTTCTTTGTGCAAAGATTTTGTGGAGAGGCATTCAAATTTATACTCCCTTAGCAAAAGGTTTGGTTTGTGGGGGTTGGGGGTTGGTCTGCACTGGCCACAAACCACAATTCGATAAAGCCAGTGTACATAGATTTAAGCTACTGAATCCTGAATCCAGTAAATCCAAGTGGGCTGCTGAAAGTGATTTGTGGAGCCAATATGGCAAAATACTCTTAAATCCATGGGTTCTTATTTAACTGCACAGCTTCCATGGTTCTTCTTTTGCATAAAATGACATGAGAATATTGGGCCGTATTGCTGTTCAGTCACTTCTGCTGCTAAGGCAATCTTGGGTTTTCTATGTGACCTTTTCTATAAGGTGAAGATTGCCGGGGGTGGGGGTGGGGAGATAGATGTTCTGAGTGTTTGAAAAGAAATTGATTTACTTTGGAGAGTGAGTAGGTTATGTCCTAACATGCCCGATACAGCTATTTTGTAACTGGAACTTGAGTTGAGTGTGTGTGTGCACTCATCCTTCTTCAGATTGTTTCCTACACATCTTGAATTTCTCCTAGATGCATTCAAAATAGGGCTTCAGAGGTGGGGTCATGTGATGGGTTGTGGCCATATATCAAATGCTGCCTGTGCATGATGATAGAATCTGAATAGTAGTTGTAGTGGTGTTTGGTGTTATTTGAAGCTTATGTGAAATCTCCAGGTGGGTAAGTGAAACAAAAAAAAAAGTGTTACACATTCAAATACATCCAAATTTTAACTAATCCATTTTTCAGATATGTCACATTCAAACACTCATTTGTTCAAATGGCTTTGAGCCCTGGATGACTTGGTTTCAAGTGGTGGAAATCATATTTTAATGTCCAAACGTCATACCGTATTTCTTGATGAGAATTATGTGGCGGCAATTTCAAAATACTGTACACTTTTTCCATACCTTCACGCTAAAGCATTTAAACTAAATAAGGAGGGTCCCCCCCATAGCTAAATAGATATGGTTTTTTCCCCTCATTGTGGAGCTGCACTGTAGCAGCTCATTGTCTGCACACTGCTCACATATGGAACATGTACCGTATGTATTTCTTTAAAAATCAGATTAATGCACAAATGTGATGCAATGGAATATGAACATGTGAAATTGACACTGAATGAAAATATACTGATCCATCCTTTATATAGCCAGTGAATGTTATGTGGATGTGCACATTTACAAATATAGACTCAGAGAAGCAGATCACTTGCTGTGTTCTATAGATTTTGTGCTGTGTTCTCATGAGACATTAAAACAGAGTACGAATATTGTCACAGTAGTTAATGAAGTAATGTACCATGAAAGCTAACACTGGCAGTGTTTGAACTGAACATTTCTCATACAGGGTTTAGGTTTTGCTTTTAATAAAAGAGTGCATGTACAGAATGGCTCCTTAAATGTGCTTATTAAACAACAGCTGCTTGCTCTATATGATTAAGGTTTTGTTTTTAAAAATCCAATAGGCTAATCAGTAAACATACAAACTGTTAGTTTTCAAATATTCCTTAATGTTTGTTAACATATGATTTGCCTTACTCTCCTGAAGATTTAATAAGATGTTTGTTTCAGTAATGAAGAAGTAGATATGAACTGCAAAGACATTCTGGGCAAAGCAGAAGAACTTGAGCCCAAATTAGTAATGCAGAATAATGTTAATCACAGCTGCCATTCATAACCAAGAAGAACATTTTGAGTGTATCTATGTTGCACTTGTTAACGACAGATGAAGCAGTCATCACATGATAAATGATAAAGTGTAAGTACAGATTGTAACTTGGCACATGGCACCAATAATGTCAGGAAGTATGGAAAGAATTTATTTGAAGAGCTTGTCAGCAAAAAACAACAGTGTACAATAAAAGAGAAGTTATCAGCAGATAACCATTGTAATACAAATTAATTGCTATTTGATGTAGTATAACCAAGGTTTAAAGAGGAGAGTATTTTCAACTGATAACATACTCTAATTACTATTAGAAATAGATCACAGTAATCCCAACTACAGAAAAATTGAATTGCCACTTTGGGTAGTTGAAAACTTGAGTGCAAA
Source organism: Zootoca vivipara (assembly GCF_965207765.1). Taxonomy (NCBI): domain Eukaryota; kingdom Metazoa; phylum Chordata; class Lepidosauria; order Squamata; family Lacertidae; genus Zootoca; species Zootoca vivipara. The sequence continues at coordinate 17,900,877 of NC_142588.1, forward strand.
TCCTTTTAAAGGTCCTGGTATTTCTAGCTCTGAAGATAAGCTATACTTATCAGACGAATATCTGAACAGGCTAGGGCACTGTGGCACAGAGGGGGGGAAATGAATTTGGAAGACTTTTGATACTGTCTCCACTCAGAAAAATGGAGCCCACTGCATGACTTTGAGGCAGTCACTTTATCCTAACCTAATCATCTTCATCAGGTTGTTGTGAAAGAGAAAAGCAAATAGTCCCAGGTACAATTGGGACATGCAACAAATATATTGTAGTGTGGAATGCTCTTTTTCCAAGTTTCAGCCAGCCAACCATCCCTTCCTTCCCGATATGGCAAATCCTCTCACCTGGTTTTCCACCCACCCACAACATACACTCAGCATTTTGTGGTCACTTAGCATGCTCAGTGGGACGCAGGTGGTGCTGTGGGTTAAACCACAGAGCCTAGGGCTTGCTGATCAGAAGGTCGGCAGTTCGAATCCCTGCAACGGGGTGAGCTCCCATTGCTCGGTTCCTGCTCCTGCCCACCTAGCAGTTCAAAAGCATGTCAAAGTGCAAGTAGATAAATAGGTACCGCTCCGGCGGAAAGGTAAACAGCGTTTCCGTGCGCTGCTTGGTTCAACAGAAGTGGCTTTGTCATGCTGGCCAATAAGGCGAGATGAGCGCCACAACTCCAGAGTCGGTCACGACTGGACCTACCGTAATGGTCAGGGGTCCCTTAACCTTTACCTAGCATGCTCAGTACTCATTGGGCTGTATGTGATGTTCCCCTGCCTTTGTTCTGTAAACCTGCAAAACCTGCTTGTGCATGGGTACTGCTGTTTTGACTATATAAACAATGGCACTCATGCCTGAATATCAGTCATGATGTTCCCCTGAGGATCTAGGGAGTACAGCAGGCTACACATGAAATAAATAAATATTCTAAAGCATCTGACTGCTAGTCACAGTATCCAAACATGCAACCCTTTAAAGTGCCCAGTCCCAGCTAGGATAAGCCCAAGTGAAAGCTAAAGGAAGCAGGTCAGGGAGAGGGATGAGGCACATAGCTGGGGCAGGGAAGGAGTTTGTATGCACTTTAAGATTGCAGATAGTAAAACAAGAGGGGAGAGGGGAGGGGGAGGGAGAGAAAGGACCTTCAGTACCTTGGACAGCTCCCCAAGAAGAGACAGCACAGTCTGACAAATGCTGGATGCTAACTGAGCTCTTGCATATACCTAACAGCCTCAGCCCGTCTTTCCCAGACTACACCCCTTGCTGCAGAATGAAGACCTTTAACTTTCACTTTTGGGGAAAGGCTGTACCGTGATGTCCATTTCAACCCCACCCCTTACAGTGAAGGCTTTAGGGGAACGTGGGAAGGAGCTCCCTCTCATTTCTTCACAGTTATGAAGGCAAAATGAATGTATCCTGAATGTATAGCCAGATACCTTAGGGGACAGATCATGTCCCAGAAGGCTTGAGATGTAATCTTTATTTTATGAAACTCCTTTGGAATTTTGTAGATAGCATACCATAGCTATAGCATAACATCTCATGACGCAGGAGCAGAAAACCTGTGGTCATCCAGCTGACAATTGTCATACTGCCTGGGGCTATTGGGAGTTTGAGCCCAACAATACAACTTCCCTATACAAGTGCATAGTGGTGTGGGCTCTCTGACACAGTGAAGTAAGTGTGCATGGCTTCAGAAATCAACGTGCTTTTAAGAAAGGTAGTCTGCATGAGATTTTTTGCAGGTCTCTCTAAAAAGCCTTAAAATGCCCTCTTTCTTTAACAGAAGAAACCGCTATCAAGAATAATGGTAATAAAGTCATGTGGAACAAGTACAAATTGTTGGATGGAAAAAATTCCTCTCATCTCAGCGAAATTCAGATTAAGAAATTTAACAGGAAATGAGAGGATGCATTAAGGCATGATCACATCAATGTTCTATATGCATATAAAATTATTAATGCTGTAGTGATTATTTATTAGTTCAAAGAATGAGGTTTTTTCACCATTTCAAAAAAATAAAAGAATTTGCAACATAATATAAAATCACCCTGCACTCTTTTTAATGCAATTTTAGTGTGAAACGTGTTTAGCATATGTTAAACCTTCTCTTTGTTTTGTATTCCAATACCTAAAACTTTTGTGTCCCACAGATATCTCTATTGCCTAAGGCATGCTAAGCATCTGGCTAATGGGGGATCCTTTTGGTGTTCCAGGCATGTGGGAACTGATATACTGAATCTCTTCAGCTGCTTCTAACCTTGCAGTTAGCTTTCTGCCAAGCTTCCACCCCCTTTCAGTTCTTATTTCGCTGCACAACAACTAATTTGCACAATACAAATCCAAAATCCACCAGGACAAGAGAGTTTGGATTCAGTGGTTCTTGAGTTCTCCTCATCCGAGGTCAGTCGGGGCACAGCCAGCCTGGCCAGACCCAGTTGGTGGAACTGAAGTTTCTACACACAGCTATCATTCCATTCTCCATCCAGGCAAGCCTGGGGGCAAAGGTGCTTGAGAAGGGATGTGGTGTAGAGAGAATTCTATAGGCTGTATAGAAAGACCTAGAGTCTTTGGGGTCTTTGGCCCCCCAGGCCTGTGGTGTAGGTTCTTTCTACAGTCAAGAGCTGCTTCTGCTGTCCTGACTTGTTGACCACTGGAACTCGGTAGCTCCTGCTATCTGACAACCTGCAATGGAGTTTATAGGTATTGTTTTGGCAGGTCATAGAAAGCTGCCTCATACTGTGACAGACCAAAGAAACTTAGTATTTTTCATGCCAGTGATGGGATATATTTTGCCTGCCAGATGTTGTTGGAGTCCAGTTCCCATCAGGCCCTTCCATCACGGCCAGTGGCCAGGGCTGGTGGGAGTTGCTGTCCAACAACATCCAAGGGTCCCTGTTCTACACTGCCTGACAGTGATTCTTCAGGATTTCAAAATGAAGCCATTCCCAGTCCTATTTGGGGATGCCTAGCAGTGAACCTGGGACCATTTGCATGCGAACTGTGTGTTCCAAAACTACAATATCAGCCCTTCCCTAGAGGGAAATGAGAGGATAATAGAGTAGAATGAATCACAAAGCCGTGGAAGGGGAATAGATGTCTTGGCCACATTGTGCTTTCTAAATTATATCTCTGCTACTTTCCCCATCAAGATTATGAACTATCTTTTCCAAAGAAATCTTTTGCTGCTTGAGATTTTAATGTTAGGGTGAGCTATATGGGTTTTAAAGTGCCTTTTTCATAGTACAGCGGTGCAGTGCAGGGTGCTTTTCCAAAAGTTCATCCCATGGCATCATTTGTAAATCTTTTGGCTACAATCCTGTGTGTTGTTTCCTAGAAGTAAACCTCACTGAACTCAATGGGACTTACTTCTGAGTAGACATGCATAGCCGTGCAGTGTTTAAGGGTAATTTCCTTGGTAGGGTACATGTTTCATGGGGGAAGATACTGGTGGACCTTTAAATGTCAAAATACCGCCAGGGAATAAATGCACAGCAAAGCAAACTCCATAATGCTGCTGGATACCGTATATTTAATGGGCATCTAATATCAATGTAATGGATTGCACTGGGGTGTCCCTTCACATATTTAGTTAATACAACCTATTCTTTGTAAACCACTTAGAGGTTTTATTTACAGTTAAGCCTTATACAAATGCTATTAGATAAAAGAAATCAACTGAGGATTCTGTGTGAGTTGAGTTTTTAAAGCTGAGCCCTATGGATGTTTACATGCATCTAGGGCAGGCATAGGCAAACTCGGCCCTCCAAATGTTTGGGGACTACAACTCCCATCATCCCTCACTAGCAGGACCAGTGGTCAGGGATTGTGGGAATTGTAGTCCCAAAACATCTGGAGGGGCACGTTTGCCTATGCCTGATCTAGGGTTTTCCATCACTTTACTCTTCAGCAACCTTCCATAGTAACTTTCCACCAACACAGCCATTTTTGGGGAGTGTCTAGTGATTTGACATAGGGAGCTGCTGCAGAGAAAATGCCACAGAGTAGCCTAATGTGAGAACACAATTGCTTGTGCGTGTGTGTGTTATTAATTCTCCCTAGATCTTCATCTTTATAAAGAGCAACCATTTTTAGCCAGTGCTACTGGTTAAAAATATATATTCTGAGCTTGTGCAAGTGTTTAGCTGGGCTGCAGTTTAAATACCTGTAAACAAACAAACAAGCAGGCAGGATGAGGAGGAGCTCGCTGAGCAAATCCATTTTCAATTTCTTATATTTTCCAGTCATGCACACACACAAACACACTCACTCTTCCTGCCCATCCACCCACAATACCTGCTTCCTCTATTTGATATGTTCCACTGTGGGATTCATTAATATGGAAATGATTAACTTAATGTTCTACAAGTAGAAAAAATATAGATTACTGAGGAAATTGAGTTGCTTGTTGCTGCTCCTCAAATGCCTGAATTGTGCTAGGATGACTCATAAGCAAAGATTTTTTTCTCTCTCTCCACCCATTATTATTTCAGCATCTCTTTGCTTTCAGCATGAAAATATAATTGCTGTCATTTTGTTTGTGAATTCAGGGGAACGTTTCGGGAGGCTCAAAATTTGTGCTGTGCTGTTTTGTTTTTGTACTTTATTGGCAGAAAGTGTGTGCAGAAAACCAGCAAACCCAACCCCTGGTGGGATACTTGTTTGTGTGTATCACTCTTACGGGTTGAAAGGAGGTTGTCTCACATCAGATGCAGATGTGGGGCAAAACCTGCCTGGTAAAATAGTTGGGTGATTTGAAATGCGTCTCAGCAGGGTGTCAGCATTGATTACAGTTTTTGTGCATTTTACTGAGCAATTTCGGGAAAGCATAGTGAGCTCCCCCATCTGTAGTGATGAGGGACATAAAAAGGAAAGACCAGCAGTGGCGATGCCACTGGAGCCCTCGTATCATCAACCCAAGTGGTTTAATTGGCTCAAATACTGTAATACTATGTGACATGAGAGCCAGCATAGTTAAGCAGTAGTGACAGGTCAGTGGTTTATCTGCTGTGATAAGTAATAGTGTAATATGACAGTTTCCTAATGACACATGGTTAACCCTTACATTGAGAAGATTCAAAACTTTTATTTGAGATTGGAATAACATAATACATTACCTGTGCGCCCTTGAAGACTGCTTGGAAGCTCCTGCAAGTTCACAAGGCAGCTTTTTCACCAATAGGAATAGCTTGTAGTGCACAGATCCTGCATTTTCCCATTGTGTCAACTGAAGATGCTTATTAAGGCATGCAAAGCCAAGAAGAAGAAGAAGAAGAAGAAGAAGAAGAAGAAGAAGAAGAAGAAGAAGAAGAAGAAGAAGAAGAAGAAGAAGAAGAAGAAGAGGAGGAGGAGGAGGAGGAGGAGGAGGGGGGGAAGGGGGAGTAGTTTGGATTTGATATCTCGCTTTATCACTACCCTAAGGAGTCTCAAAGCGGCTAACAATCTCCTTTCCCTTCCTCCCCCACAACAAACACTCTATGAGGTGAGTGAGGCTGAGAGACTTCAGAGAAGTTAGACTAGCCCAAGGTTACCCAGCAGCTACATGTGGAGGAGTGAGGAAGCGAACCTGGTTCACCAGATTATAAGTCATGCTCCACCATATTGTGAAATTCCCTCAGCACAGAGGTGCATCTGGAGCCTTCACTACATAGCCTTTGGCAAGTGCTAAAGACTTGTCTCTTTTTCCTGGTCTTTGACACCTGAGATGAGTATTTTTAGGATTCACCCTCTTCCCCTGACTGTGATTTGTCTTACCTATTTTTAATACATAATTTTAAATCGTTGTAACCCATTTTGGGGCCTGCTGGTGTAGAGAGAGATAATAATAATAATAATAATAATAATAATAATAATAATAATAATAATTTTGAACTATTTTCTATAGCAGTTTAGGACTACCCTGTACACGCAGTCCTGTGTTTACATGGCGGTTATGTTCTGAGGCACTGTGTGTGTTGGTGAAATTGCATATAATTGAAACCCATTGAAAATGCCTGCAAACACACCATTCCTCCCCTGTTCCACCCTTTTAGTGACATTTCAGTGACATCTTTTTGACCGTTCTGCGTCACTTCCAGGTTTGGTGTGATACACATGTCACAGTTGCATATATATTGAACGTGCGTAAATGGGGGGCTGCCTTTACATCTTCCAGATTAGTAGGTGTTTCTGAGCACAAAAACTTGGTATCCATGAATTGTGGGGTATGGGCTAGGGTGCACACTCAAGCCTCACTCCAACATTGTTGTGCCTGTTGCATGCTTGGTGCTCAACCATCTCCATGTTGAATGTGGAAGATCTGCAGGGGGGAGGGTCTTCTGGCTTGAATTTTGAGGGGAAAACCCTCCATATGATTGAGGACCCTGAATAAAGCAGAGTCCCTCATCTCATGAACTGTTTTCTTCACATTCAAGTCAACATATGGGAGCCCCCTGATAGTTTCCAAATTTTCCATCTTATTCTAGCTGATTTGCTCACTGAAAGTTCTAACAAATACTGTATAAAGGTAAAGGGACCCCTGACCGTTAGGTCCAGTCGCGGACAACTCTGGGGTTGCGGCGCTCATCTCGCTATACTGGCCGAGGGAGCCGGCGTACAGCTGGTCATGTGGCCAGCATGAGCAGCACACGGAAATGCCATTTACCTTCCCACTGGAGGTTGGCAGGAGCAGGGACTGAGCAACAGGAGCTCACCCCGCCGTGGGGATTCGAACCGCCGACCTTCTGATCGGCAAGCCCTAGGCTCTGTGGTTTAGACCACAGCACCACCTGCATCACTTCTAACAAGATAAAAGCAAGCAATTTGGCAAGATAAGGTGGTGCATTGTTTTGCTATCTAAAATGGAAGGTGTTGCCTTAGGTATAGCACTTGGAATATTTCAAAAACCAATTTTTGCAAGTGTCTTTCATTTCTGACCCCAGGCAAACCAGCCAGGTTGACTTAAACAGATCTGAAATCCTGTATTGTATAATGTGCTGCACTTTCCTGCTATCCCATGGATACCAATTATGGCACATTTAAGTTTTCTTTGGAAAGAATTCACATTTGAGGGTCATCTAGTAAATTACTGTGCTGCTCCCAGTGGCTTCTGGGAAATAAGACTGAAAATCCTCAATTGGCCCTCAAGAAGCTTGAGACATGTCAGCTGGGGTGGTCGTTAGAGAGACCCATTAGAGATGTGGAATCACCTGTTTCTACTCAGGCTGGGAATGCAGCCAAAATGGCCTTGCTGTTCTATTCAACACATCCAGTTTAGGGCCCCAGTTTGGAGCCAGAATGTGTATCAGCTGAATTAAGATGAAAAGAAGAACAACCCCCTACAACGCCCTATGAAATGTGAGTTTGGAGGCGCGTGGAGAACAGGGGGCTGGGGGAGAGAGAGAGAGAAGCAGGCTTTGCGCTGACTTTAGATTTTTCTGTGCACATTCTTAATAGCTTGTACTCAGACCTGCCATGTATTGTTTGGTCATTTAATTTTCTGGCAGAGCAATGGGATATTTTATACCAGCATTTCCCAATGGCTGCGATTTTGTCAGAGAAATACTAGCTGGAAATCTTGGAGGAAATAAATGGGCAGCTTCCGTCTGTTTTTTTTAGCCTAGCAATTGAACTTCATACTTGTTACTCCTTTCTTTAGCATTGATACGAAAGTAAATATCCTATATGCAGTGCGTTCCCATACTTTTAGCAATCGGGCTCAAGAGCGTTTCAACCACCACACTTATCAGACTAGAGACATCTGAAAGGGTGAAGTCAGTTCTAGTTTGGAAAGGCAGCAGTGATGTTGCCAAGTGTTGCGATTGCCTGGTTCAGAATATGAATCTGGCAGACTTTTAATACACACCTGTATTGCAAGCCAGGGTCATTTCTTTTCTACTCATCATACTCCAACTCAAATTATAAAACATGTCTGAAAAGGACTTGCCATTTCCATTTCCTTGGCTACTGTGGCAGGAGAATAGGAACTCCCTCCCCCCCCCCCACACACACAAAAAGGGACTGAAGCATGAACAGCTTACCGTGTTTCCCCTTTTTTAAGACACCGTCTTATAACTTTTTTCCCTCAAAAAAACACACGGTGGCTTATTTTCAGGGGGTGTCTTTTTTTCTTTCTTTTTTTTAAAGTGCCGGTACAACTGGGTCCCACTGGCTCAGGATGCTCAGCGCTCTCTTCCACGCGCATTATCAGCACCACACTCTAGCCAACTGAGCTATCCAGGTTTTACAACATAATACTGTAACATAATGCACAACATGATGTACATAACATCCATTAAATGAAACAAGAAAATAAGGAGATTATTTAAATACAATACATAATACATAGCAAGCAATTGCAGCAATTGAAACTGGGATTTTTTAATGCTACGTGTGTCCTCTACCATTATTGCTGTCAACCAGGCTGGCAGCAGCTCTCCAGGATTTCAAACTTGGGGGTACCTGGGGGTTAAACCTGGGATCCTTATGCATACAGAGCACAGGGTGCTCTGCCACTTTGTTATGGTCCTTTCCGTTTTCTGCCTCTTCTATTCTCTCCCTTTCCCCTCCTACCCATCCTGAGTCAAGGGCTCTCCTTCCTTGGAGGCTTTTAAGCAGAGGCTGGATGGCCACCTGCCATGTATGACCTAGCTGAGATTTTTGCATTGTAGGGGGTTGGACTAGATGACCCCCGAGGGTCCCTTCTAACTCTACAATTCTACCGATTCAACAAAGGGCATCATTATCACCATCACCAAACTGGTCCAAGCAACTAAGGAGAACGTCTTGCGTACACCCCTGTCCTTTTGATTGGCAGCTAAGCTTCGCCTGGCCGGCTTCCGAGTTGCAGCACCCGATTCTGCAAAGCTCGCCGCGCCGATGGGAGGACGCCCGCCTGCCTGCCGCGCAAGAAGTTAGGCAGAGCCGCACAAGCTGCACAAACTCTGCAAAGAGGCGGGGGCGGGGGCAGTCCTGCCGAACGGGTTGAGTAACCCCGCCGGCGGGATACGGAGATGGCGTAAGGGAGCTGCCTGCTTCTGAGGCGGCCTTTCGAGAGCCTCGGGCGGCAGAGAGGCGCTCCAGGGCTGGCGGCTCTCCTCGGGGACGGGAAGAGCCGCATTTCCTGAGGGGAACAGCCTGCGGGCTGGGCTCTGGGGAGGGGTGGGAAGGTGCTTGGCCCCTGCTGCCCCCTCAGCTGTGAGGTAAACCTGCAACGAGCCCACGCTTTTCCCTCCGCAAGCAACGAGCCCCTCTCTCTTTCCTCCTGACGCTCGTGCCCTTGGTGCTCCGTGCGGGAAGGAGGGGGAGAGGAGCGGCGTCAGCTCTCGGCAAGGAGGCCAGGGCAGCTGAATGATGAGCCAAAGAGGAACCTGCACGGCACCTTTTCTCTGTCGGGGAGGGGGGGGAGAGACGCGATCACAAACATACAGAGAGAGACAGACGCGCACACAGGGGGAGAGAGAGAGAAAGACACACAGGGAGAGAGAGAGACGCGCACGCACACACAGAGAAAGAGACGGACGCACACACACACACACACACACAGAGTGTGCAGCGCTGCTTCGCACTTTGTCAGCGCTGCAGCCGCCGCCACTTCCGAGCGCCAACCCGACCTGGCAGGCTTCCTCCTCCTGCCATGGCCGGCATTGCAGGAGCTGGGTCCTGCTGGCTTGTGCCCTCGGTGCTCCGTGCGGCACTGCTGCACGCTTTATCGGCGCTGCAGCAGCAGCCACCGCTTCCGGGCACCGACCCGACCCAGCAGGCTTCCTCCTCCTGTTGCAGCCAGCATGCTGGGTCCCGCTAGCTGGTTGGGGCGCTCAGTGGTCTTGCTCCGCACATCGCGGAAGTATGGCTTATTTTCGGGGTATGTCTTACATTTCTCAAATGATTAAAAACCCTGCCATGGCTTACTTTTTGACTACGTATTAAAAAGGGGGAAACACGGTTAGTTTGGATCCAGTCCATTTGTTTTTGTTTTGTGCATGCAAGTGTTTTGCACCCTGGGCAGCTAGGGCAGTGTCCCCCAGCTCTGTTTGTAAATGCACACATACCATTTCAGCTGGATTGCAGGGGTGAGTGTGGAGGTGGAAGCAGGAGTGGTTACATTGATCTGCAGCCGTTTGTATTTAAAAGTGGTGGGGCCAACAATGAGGTTGCTATAGCAGCAAGAGCTTAGCAGATAACCTGAACCCAATGTGCCAGGGATCCCAGTGCTGGGTGACCAAGAGCAGGCAGCCACCAGTAGCAGCCAGGTGGAGTATATATTTGGGGTGGAGATGAGGGTGTAGTGTGTGTACTACTGGTAAATGTTTTCTAGATGCTTAATTTATTGATCCTGTGTCCATTGTGACTTAACCTTTAGCTAAGTTTGCTCCTTTTCTTGATCAGTTCGGCCTGGGTTTTCAGGTTGCTTCCATAGATTCACTGGTGTTGTTTCATGCTGGGGACGCTCAGTCTTGGGTAAAGCATTTCATTTACAGAAAGTTTAATTTATGATTAGTGCTTAATATATGCTACCTATTATTACACACAGTCAGTGGGTGGGCTCACACACTTGAGAAGTACAATGTCTTGTACTTCTGTTGTAGCTGGAATCTGGATGGCGTTAGGTTGATATATGGAAATGATATTGGTTATTGGTAGGGGGCTTGTTCATCCCATGCATGAACAGAATCTATGTACTACTGAGCTACGTGCTCACATGTTGTGTCCTTTTTTTACTGCTCAGTTGTGGCTCCTGGTGTTCATATCCCACTCTTGACCTTCCTGGGCAAACACCCCTTGACTCATCTGGGTTCTGACCACATGGCAGAATTTTGTTTTTCAGGAGTTGCCAACCCTAACAATTGTCAACCTTTTGGTTGCCCTGTTTACACCATCAGACATCTGAGGCAGTCCTTGGCTATAATGATGCATAGCTGCCAAGTTATCCCTTTTTTACAGGGATTTTCCCTCATGCTGAATAGGCTTCCTCGCGAGAAAAGGGAAAACTTGGCAGCTATGAATGATGTAAAGAAATGAATGCAGAGGTGGGTGTGAGATGGAGAAAAGGAGGAAAGGGAGTAGAATGTGCAGCTCACCCCATATGATTGTTTGGAAGTAAGACGGGCATTTTTCAGCTGGAACCTGCCAGAACTCAGCTCCAGCACCTCTCATGTAGGTTCCATTGCCATAATAAGAGAACCAGAGAGGTGTTTGTTGTGGGTTCTGGCACCTCTTTTTCTAGAAAAATATCACTTGAAGTAAGTCCCACTGTGTTCAATGGGGCTTACTTACTAGTAAGTGTGTATTCCAAATTATTTCCATTATGTTGGTTAAAGTGGCTTGTGGAATAGACTGGGAATTTCTAGTTAGCACCAACATTGAAGTTGCTATGTACATGTTAACGTTTCCTGGTGATAAGTTGCAGGATATAAGAGGGCCTTTCTTCGGGCAATTACATTCCCTCAAAATAATTGTTTTTAGCTGCTAACCTTTGTGTAGTTCAAAGCTCTCATTTCTTTCTCAATACCCATTCTGATGAGCATAGTTCAGAATACATTGCCTATCATCCATAAAACGCTCTGGGGCAAATTTCTCATTAATGGCATTATTAATAATTGTCACAGAAAAGGCCCTAATAGCATCAGACATAATCATGGTCATATGACTCGATCTTTATTATCAAGAGAGGGGGATGCATCATTAAGTCCCACCGACCATTTTCACGGAGTTGTACAAAGTGAAGCCCTTGCTCTCAAAAGCATGAAGTCTGAGGGAAATTAAAAGCTGTTCATTATAAATTCAAGATTCAAAAGTCTTGTTTTCAATTAATAAGGAGTGAAGAAGGACTGGGTTCATAACTTCTTTTAAGTTGGTATCATTCCCTAGTTACTGAACTCATTAAGACATTCAAGCCTTCTGCTCATCTACTCCACTGAATTTATGCTGAGTTAAGATAGCCCTCCCAAACTCTTGGCACAATATTCTATCCTATCAGGGCCCTTATGTGCAGATTGAGCAAACTAAACAACGTCAACATGCAATAGGACAATAGGATTGCATCTGTCTGAGCATCCTTTGGACCCTGTTCATCCATCATTGGCTTCTGCATCAATATGATACATCCCCCCCCCCCATAGACCTGAGTCCTAAGTGTGCCTATCCAACATAGAGGAGATCTGATCAAGTCCAAGCTAAGCATGTTTACATTCTATTTGCTTAAATGGAAGAGTTAAGCATGCTTCTAAATCTATCCTGTGGACAGGTTCTTAACTTTGAGTTGCATTATTCCTAAGAATATCTCCTTGCACCTCTGATTTAAAGCATATTTCTCACTGAGACAAATGGCCTATATGCAAAATTAAAAAATTCCTTCAGTAGCACCTTAAAGACCAACTAAGTTTTTATTTTGGTATGAGCTTTCGTGTGCATGCACACTTCGTGCAGATGACATTGTGTCTGCCTGTCTATTTTATTCATTTAAGATGGTTCATAAACTGCTTACTCGAAAGATATATAAGCAGTGTACATAAAACAGTAAGATGATTATCACTAATATGCAGATAAAATCGGTGTGATTTAAAAACCAAGTATATGTAACTAAATTATGCTGAAATAAAAAGAAAGCTTTTTAGCCGGAGTATTAAATCTGTCTAATGTTAATAAGCGGGGAGCTCCAAAGTATAGGTGCTGCCACACTGAAAGACACATGCAGAATCAACATTATGAAGTGCTTGTAAATGTTCATGTTCTATAGATTGAAGTGGCTGAGTTCAGATCTGCCTGAGACCATCATTAGAGAGATTTTGGGACTTTTCAGATATTCAGCTAGGGTAGAAGGTATTAAAAGGAAGTGGAATTGCAATGGCAGGTTCTGCCTCCCAATTATAATTGGTGGTTTGAAGATCGAAGAGTGTCTCTTACACATGATAAGGCAGGGTTTCTGATCATGCAGAGAGGTCTCTCTTTGTGGAACAAATGAGGCTGTTCATAACACACATTGGGCATGTTCCTTCTACCCTAACTGAACATCTGATAAACCCTACTGGGGCAGTGTGTCAAAGGGAGCAGTTGAGCATTAACTACGTACTCTGAAATCAAACTGGTCGTCCCCCCCCCCACTGTCACACACTTCATACATAGAATCATAAAATTGTGGAGTTGGAATGGTCATCTAGTCCAGCCCCTCCCCCCAATGCAGGAATCCCAACTAAAGCATCCATGACAGATGGCCATCCAACCTCTGCTTAAAAACCTCCAAGGAGCGAGAGTTCACAACCTTCCAAGGGAGACTGTTCCACTGTTGAACAGCTCTTGCTGTCAGAATGTTTTTCCTGATGTTTTGTCGGAATCTCCTTTATTGCAACTTGAAGCCATTGGTTTGAATCCTACCCTCCAGAGCAGGAGAAAACAAGCTTGCTCCATCTTCCATGTGACAGCCCTTGAGATATTTGAAGATGGCTATCATATCCCCTCTCAATCTCTTGGTCCTAGTGACAGGATAGACGAGAGATGGAGAAAATGGAAATTTTAACTACATGAGGGTTTGTTTTCTGTAAGCCGGTTCCTCAAACATCCATCTGTCTGGTTTTTAAGGTGAAAGCCTTGAGACCGTCACAAGGAATGCTAGGCTTTGTTAGAGAAGGAAACTTGATCAGCCCACCTCATAGGATATTTAAAAGGAAAGCCACAACCCCCCCCAAAAAAATAAACTTTTAAAGTCTGTGTTAGCAGGATCTCCCACTGCTTCTATGAGAACAGAGGAGGGCAAACAAGCTTTTTGAGAAAATTGGTGAATAAAACCCAGATCAACTGCCTTGATGCTGGCTTTGAAACTAATAGAGATTTTTCCCTGAAGGAAGTTCATAGCCCTCTTCAGGTGTTCTAATGCCAGTGTCTGAAAACAGACCAGATGGGCTTGTGGGGATGGATACACTAGCTCTACCTCACTCCACGAGATGGAAGGCAACTGCCCAAAGTGGGGAGGCTTCTCTCCTTCTGGAGCCCATCTGCTTTAGAAAAACTTTGGAAAATCAGGACCCCAAACCACTGAAGTACAGTGCCCCAACCCCTAGCTCCCTGAGCCATTCCAGAAGGACACTGCAGTCAACAGTATTAATTTGAGCTTCTTAGCTGAGTTTTTGCTTCCCTTACTTCAGCACCCCTCCTCCAAGGAAGTATTAATCACTCACTGGATCCATGCAAGCAATTCTATTTGGCAAGCTCTAAAAAGCCAAGATGGGTCAGTGTCAAAAGGCAGGTGATCAGCCGCACTTCCCCAAGCAATTGGTCCACATCTCTAGGTGACAATAATTGAAACAGATCCAGTATCATGGGCTGCAAAGTGTTGATGTGCAATCTGTTGGTGTGTGTGTGTGTGCATGGGTGTACCCAGCATGGGGCAGGGGGGTCAGCTGCCCCCCCTAGAAGGCCAAACCGCGGGCCCGACTAGGGAAGCAAATACCCTGCGCAGGCGCCCCGCTTGTTGACACGGGAGGGGAGGGGGGAGGAAACGCTGCTGGTGCCGCGGCTCCTCGGCGGCGGCTCCTCCTCTCAGCCTGCCCTGCCTACATTTGCACCAATCCCCGCCCACTAAAGCCTTCGCGCCTCCCAATGGAAAGCCCTGCCAGGCGGCAACCTCTCCTGCCTAAGAGTTCTGCTGGGCTGGCAAGCGAAGGAGACGCGGCTCCCTGCATTGGTTGCAGCTGCTGCTGCGCTCTACCTCCCAGTAGGCTGCACTGCGATCGTCGGCGCCGTGGGCTGGGAATCGCCCCCTTCCCCCCTCTGCACCCCCCTACCCCCCTGAGTTAGGAGTTGCTACTGAGACTCCTCCTGGGCTGGGAGAGGAAGTGCACCGACAGGAGCCAGTTCAGCCTCGGTGGGCAGAAGCCTGCAAAGGAGGAGTGGGGGGGCGGCGACCGAAGGCGGTGGTCGTGGCTGCTGCAAGGAAGCTGCGTGGGGGCGTTTGCACCGGATTGCCAGCGGCAGGAGTAGCCCAGCGGCAGTGACCCTTCCTTGCCGCCCCCCACCGCCGGCAATAGGAAAGGAGCTGCCTTGGGGGGCGGCACAACTCTCTGCTCCCCCTGCGTGCATTGCCCTCTCCGGGCATTGGCTGCTGTTTCCTTCTTTGCAATGCGCCCCCCCCAGCCGCTCTCCCTTGCTGCCCCTGCCGAGAGAGAGGGGCGTTGAGGGCGGGGGAGCCACTGCCGCCGCCGTAGGGTCACAGCTGGAGGGGGGGCTCGCCTGTGCTGCGCCACCCCACCTTTCCCATCTTTTGCTCCCTTGTGATGGGGAGGCGGCAGTGGCAGCTTCTTCTTCTTCTTTGAGGGTCTCAGCTTGGCGGGGGTGGTCCCCAGTATGCTCCCAGGCCACGGGGGGTGGTCCCCTAGGTCTAGCAGACCTCTGAGCTCCTTCCCCATCCCAGATATATAGGGTGGGAACTGGCAAGGCTTCGGGGGGACCTGGAGGAGGGAAAGCGGGGCCCAAAGGGTTTTTTCAGGGGGGTGGCTAGCCATAAATGGATGGGAGCGGTGTTTTCAGAGCAGGGCCGTCTTAAGCATACCTGGCCCCATGGTGGTACGGATCCCTCTGGTGCCCCCACCCGCCCCGTTTCCCGGCGCGGCGGGCGCAGCTCACTGCGCGGCTGCCGCCTGGAGGGCCAGAGCCCTGCGCAACCCAGCCTGGGCGTAGGGCGGGCCCTGGGCCAGGGGGTGCTGCCCGCCCCCTGTTGTGACACCCCTGCCCGCGCCTCTCCAGAAAGCAGCCTGAAGCCGCTGAACAGCTGAGAGGCGCGCCTGGGGTGGCCTCCGCCGCGCCTCTCAGCGGGCGCAGTGGCGCCCCTGGTGGCCTGGCGCCCTGGTGCTCCGCGCCACCGGACCCAGGCCTAGAGACAGCCCTGCTTCAGAGCAGGGGGGTTTAGTGTGAGAGAGTTTAGGGGGTTCATTTAGAGGCTGCAGCCGCCGCCGCAGAGTCGTCGGGCCCGCTGGCCCTGTAGCCCCGCCCACATTCCCACTTTGTGGTCCCTCCCATCCCGTGCCTTGGCCCCGCCCCTGAACGACCATGGCTTGCCCCCCCCCTAGTTTTGATCCTCGGTACGCCCCTGTGTGTGTGTGTGTGTGTGTGTGTGTGTGTGTGTGTGTGTGATGACAATGTTTGGTTAACATTAACACTTGATTCTGTGTGCATTTCCCATGGGAAATTGCTCAAGACAGCATACGTGCGAAAATAATAAACAATTAAGTGAAAACAATACAACATAAAAGCAGGCATAAATACGAGGTATGAAAACAGCAACAGGCAATTCAAATTAATTAACACCTTTTGGTAAATACAAAAGATATTTTTAGCAGCCTTCTGATGAAGGGGTTTGAAGCAACAACGTTTCAAAAACCACAAACCTTTTGGCACTTTTCTTTCTACATTAACCCTTTTAAGATCATTTGTTCCAGATTCTTCATTTGGCAAAACCTTGCCTGACTTCCAGAACTGGAGAGATTAAAGGAATATAATAAAAGACTGCAAACTTTAGCATAAATTATCTGGGAAGTGCTGGTTGTGCAAGCTCTCCTGAAATCAGCCAGACAGCTAAGCACATTTTGCCCCATTGATAGCAATGGGAGAATCAAACATGTACAGTATTTTCCATTGAACTCAGTGGTAATCTGCAAATGCTTAACTTGGGCTGCACCAGTGCCACTTTTTAGGGTGGAATGTCCATTTAGTATGACATGGGGCTGCTGATGAAAACAGCATCCCTGTGCTACGTTCTCCCCTCCTCTTTCAAAATATGTGATGCTCCTAGGTCATGACATCGTAATGTGTGGCCCCTGCTCCATATCAGCCAACGAGAAAAGTCATTTCTGCAATTATATTTTTTAAAATTTCAACATTTTTAGCATACATAATCAAAACACAGTTACGTCTTTTTTCTTATTTTTGTCAACTTCCCAACCCGTTTTCTGTGTTGTTGTTTCTCTCCTTCTATCTATTAAATCTCTCCTTCTATCTATGTCTCTGCTTTTTAAGATGCTGTCTAGGTTTGTCATTGCTTTTCTCCCAAGAAGCAGGCGTCTTTTAATTTCGTGACTGCTGTCACCATCTGCAGTGATCAAGGAGCCCAAGAAAGTAAAATCTCTCACTGCCTCCATTTCTTCCCCTTCTATTTGCCAGGAGGTGATGGGACCAGTGGCCATGATCTTGGGTTTTTTGATGTTGAGCTTCAGACCATATTTTAATAGATAGAAGGAGAGAAACAACAGACAAAGAGTCGGACACGACTAAACGACTAAACAACAACAACAACATCTATTAAATCACAACCACAGTATAATAATCTAATTACTTCTGTGGCTCATAGCTCAAATCCTGCTCACGAGTTCATCATACTATAGTATTTCTTTAAGTAGTCTGAAAAAGGCATCCAATCTTCCATAAAACACACATCATTAGATTATCTTACTTTTGCTATTATTTTTTTTGCCAGTTCTGCATAATTCATTATCTTACTTATCCATTCTTCTTTGGTGGGAACTTCTTCCTCCTTCCATTTCTGTGCATAAAGAATTCTAGCTGCTGCTGTTGCATACATTAACAACTTCAACAGTTTTGGGGTGGGGGATTTCTGCCCCTGTAATCCCTAACAAAAACACTTCAGGGTTTTGTTTGTTTGTTTGTTTGTTGTTTAGTCATTCAGTCGTGTCCGACTCTTCGTGACCCCATGGACCATAGCACGCCAGGCACTCCTGTCTTGCACTGCCTCCCGCAGTTTGGTCAAACTCATGTTCATAGCTTCGAGAACACTGTCCAACCATCTCGTCCTCTGCCGTCCCCTTCTCCTTGTGCCCTCAATCTTTCCCAACATCAGGGTCTTTTCCAAGGATTCTTCTCTTCTCATGAGGTGACCAAAGTATTGGAGTCTCAGCTTCACGATCTGTCCTTCCAGGGAGCACTCAGGGCTGATTTCCTTAAGAATGGATAGGTTTGATCTTCTAGCAGTCCATGGGACTCTCAAGAGTCTCCTCCGGCACCATAATTCAAAAGCATCAATAATTTCTGCCCCTGTAATCCCTAACAAAAACACTTCAGGGTTTTGTTTGTTTGTTTGTTATACTCATTTTAAACCTTTTTTTAATCTCGTTGGGTATCATTTCCCAAAATACCCTCGCTTTTTTAGAAGACCTCCATGTACGAAAGAAAGATTCAGCTACCTGTTTACACTTCCAGCAATTGTCAGGAGCCAATGAGAGAAGACTTTCTGCATGTTATGCAGGTGTAGAATGCAACACAGGTGCCATTTTTGGAGGCTGGGGCCTGTTGCAAGTTACCTCGCCTTCTGCACGCGACAGTTCCATTCTAGGTTTCCAGCACTAATATTACGACCAGCACGGTGTCATTCCATCAGCCCTGGAGTACAGTTTGTGACACCCTTTGCCAATTCTCAGCTCTTGAGGCTCCTCATTGGTATGCGGTGCAAGCAGAGCACCTCTCTATAACCTTGATAAATTAAAAATTGACTTATCAATATTCAATCATGCCACCTCATTCGTCCATTCCTTTTCTGCCTGGCATTTCTAAGTTGAAATTGGCACTGACCTAAGTAAATGGAATTAAAATTGCATATTCCCCCTTTAAAACTGAAATTAAATCAGTCTGCTACTAATATCATCCTAAAACACCATAGTTTAGCTGAGGTGATATAATGTATAGTGGCAGATGTAATATTAACAAGTGTTCCTTTTCATTACAGCACTGGTCTTCTGGCATTTTATCAAGCATCTGATTTAATATTTCACTGGGGAAGTGAAGCAATGGCAGGTGCTGGCTGTCCAGCGTATTTTGGTATTAAAATTAAATTTACAGACTTCTTGGTAGTTTTTATTTATGAGGCTCTATCACACAGAGAAAGGAGACTTTCAAGTTTTTTCATGCTGGCTGGTTGGTGATTTCTCACACCTGCCTCTCGCTTACCTTTTGCTTCAACTTCTCTCTATTTTAGAATCCATCAAATCAATGTGTCTCCATTCTAAAATCTATTTATTTTAAAGTGATTCACTTTCTGGATACAACTGCGACATAGTTTGCTAGTGTGGAGTCATTCCCAGTTAACAATCTTGGTTAAGGAGACTAAAAACATGAAGCCTGACTTGGTTTCCTCCTGTCGTGGTTTGGAACGTTTAAGCATCATGCTGATGTATCTGAGGCATGCGACTTTTAGAGCTGTCATATTTCACTTTTAGGCTCAGGCATGAAAATTATTGGAATTTGAATGGCACAATAAACATGTGGCATTATCAATTGTAAACAGGGTGGATGCATTTAAAGAGCAGAGTTTCCCCACTGTATACAAATATGTATGATGGTTCTTATTCTTTTATTTATATAGACCATCTATCACTTTGCAATGTTACATGAGCAAAGAACAAGCCCCTGTTGTGCAGTGCTTTCAATCTAAGTTGAGACTATGGGTGAGGATAAGCAAGAGTAACAGATCAGAAGAGAGCAATAGGGAGGGGGGAACTGGGTAATATGGGGTCTGAATGTGAACAAATGCAGTTATATGTAGTTAACCTTAATTATGGTTGAGGGTGAAGGTAAAGGAACCCCTGACCATTAGGTCGAGTCGTGACCGACTCTGGGGTTGCAGCGCTCATCTCGCTTTATTGGCCGAGGGAGCCAGCGTACAGCTTCCAGGTCATGTGGCCAGATCCAATGCTTTTGAAAAGCACTTAGCTCATCTAAAGTACTTATCCCCCTCCCCCCCAAAATGTTTTGGCAGACACAGCCATGAATTTTGAGTCATTCAGATTCCTAAAGGTTTAACTTTGGGATAGGCTCTGCTACCTGAATCCTGCTTCTTTGAGTTAAAAAGGTAAAGGGACCCCTGACCTAGGTCCAGTCGTGACCGACTCTGGGGTTGCGCGCTCATCTCGCATTATTGGCCGAGGGAGCCGGCGTATAGCTTCCAGGTCATGTGGCCAGCATGACTAAGACGCTTCTGGCGAACCAGAGCAGCACACAGAAATGCCGTTTACCTTCCCGCTGTAGCGGTACCTGTTTATCTACTTGTACTTTGATGTGCTTTCAAACTGCTAGGTTGGCAGGAGCTGGGACCGAGCAACGGGAGCTCACCCCATTGCGGGGATTCGAACCTCCGACCTTCTGATCGGCAAGCCCTAGGCTCTGTGGTTTAACCCGCAGCGCCACCTGCTGGTTGAGGACAGAGGGGTAAATCTGAAGGCTTTGTGGAAGAAGCAAACATTGTGTTGCGAGTGGGGAAATCAATCTGTTTCAGACCTGGATTACTTTTGCTTGTGCCAAATTCTGCATTGATCTGCCATGTGTTTGATCTTCATGAAAACCCAGATTTAAATACAATTTTCTCTCAGATGATGCACTTCTGAACTTCGTTTTCTCCTCACAATATGCACTTCTAAATGTATTTTGATAATTTTGAGTAGAGAATGTCGATAAAGCGGCGCAGTTCCCCCCTTACCCCGGCGGCTTGGTGTAGGCTTGGGAATTGCGGGCACTGAATGTCACCCCCCTCAGTGAGGGACACCCAGGGCAGTCTGCCCCCACTGCTCCCCCTTCCTACACCCCTGATCACTAGCTCCCTGCAGTTTGAAAGAAGAGGGAGACCATGCACCTCACAAAGTTGTTCTGTGGGAAAGGCTGTGCAGAGGTCATGATGGAGAAAGGACCAGGCCTTCACTTCTGTGCACAGCACAAAGGAATTTTATATAGATGTTCCATTCATAATTCATTGCATCAAATTTGTACCATGTCGTCTATACTCAAGCTACATTTTGCATGCAAGTTTAAAAACTGAAACAAGAATCAGTTTTGATAGGGGAGCTACCCATTCCGCAACTCCTCCTTGTAGTCTAGTTTATGCTCTCATTGCAATTTAGCAAGGAAAAAAATTGCTAAATTGTTGCTGATTTTGTGAGTGCATCCAGATTTTATGGTTTGGGGATTACATTAAGTATTGTTTTATTGTTCCTTTTAAAAATTAAATTTGATTATCTTTGGTTCTTATTAGTTTTACCCTCCCGGGTTCATCTATAGCAGAAACATTCAGTCTGCTCAGTCAGCACTTTGATACTCTGTAGGAAGTTCCAGAGACAGGTCCTTTTCACTTTATGTATTCTGAATGTATTTATTAGGGGTTGTGCATCAGCTCTGTTGCTTTCCGAATTATGAGTCAGATGGGAACAATTCAGGCAAGTTTATCACATTCCTAAGTCAAATTGCATCATTTAAAAGGTGTCTCAAAAGCCCTGAGTCACTCTGTGGACTTGTGTGCCCTCCAAACACTGCGCTTTTAAAAAGCAAAACAAATTAAGCTATCCCAGAAAATGCTTTAAGCCTGAGTGGGAAGGAACAGAAGAGGTAAGGGAAAATCTTTCATTTGGATGAACAGATCTAGGTTTTAATCAAAGTAAATCTTTTTTCCAGGGCACTCCAATCACAGTTATTCTTTTTTTGGGGTGGGGAAACGGTGAAACTTTGTTTTTTTACATGCATCTAGGCTGGTTCAAGGCCCCCACACCCCATCAGCAAAAACCTTCTAGTTTATTATTTGAAAATTCAGAGAGGAATATTATTTAGATACTGCATAATATTTGTTCCCATTTATAAGTGATAAATAATTAGGCAATAATTGTCAATAGATCAATAATCATTTCCCTATCACCAGGGGGGGGGTATAACATATTTACATATCCAAAAATAATTGTTAGAGGGTCCATAACGATTTGTTTTTCTTCTTATGCGGGTTTCCTATATAAATTATGCTCAAAGCAGTTCAGAGTCTGTAAACCCAAACATCAAAATGTCAGTTCTGCAACAATTGTAAATGTAAATATGCCAAATATGTAAATACACCAAATGTATCAAAACATTGCCGAAGGCTACAATTCTAGCCCCATTTGCTTGGGAGTAAGGCACACTGAATTCAGTAAGACTAACTTCTGGATAGACCTGATTAGAACTGCACTTATATTGGTAGCTAGCAAAATGACAACATTCAACTAAGTAACTGGTTGAATGCTCCTCCTATGTCTCAGATCTACACAGAAGTAAATCTCATTAAGTTCAATGGCAGTCACTCCCAGGGAAACCCTAAATTTCCCTAAGCATGTCACACTCAAAACATCCTTTGATAAATGAGAAAGATGATCACAAAAGCAACCATATTTAGCTAGCCAACAAACTAATGTATACCAATAAAATATCGGCAGAAAAAATGTGAAGATCAAAATGTACTATGATTAACACAAGTTATGTGCTTCAAAATCTGTCAAATAGGTGGAATTAGGATAAAGCAGTGGAAAGTACATGCATCTCAGAGAGCATCAGAGAACACCAGAAACCTCTCTCTAATTTTTTGTCCCTTTAACCACACCCCTAGCCCCTCCCAAGGGAGTTCACCAAGACTCACGAACAATGCAGTGGTAGAGTTTGACAATCAACAGCTTTTGAGATCCCACACCAACCAAAAGCATTACTGTCAAGACAAGAGACACAAACAAGTCTGAAGCATTCACATTCCAAATGGCAATGGAACCAGTTGACATTCAAAGTGAATAATTGCATCCTAGTCTTAAAAGTTCTCATAGAGATTTTGCCTATTTGCAGCTATTTCAATGTTGCCGGGGGGGGGGGGGTGAAAGCTCTTCTTGCCAGTCATACTGGGTTTGGGAAGTGCTCAGAAGCAGTGAGAAACTCAGAACCAAGTTAAAAACGTGCCCTTACCCATCACTTTGTCCTCACCACAATGCGCTTGCCAGGTCATAATACATTCTCATTGTGAGTGTGCTGGTGAGCACAGTTGTTGACCTCAAGTATGTTTCCCACCAGAGAACAACTCTTCATGGGATGGAAAGGGATGGGCTTCTGAAAGACCTTAAAGCACATCTGAAGCAGGGCCTCTGCGCAGAGCTTCCTATGCACTGCCACATAATTCATCACCTAAAAAGAAGAAGAGTGAAAATATAATAAATTAGGGTATATCTGCTGGGGTCTTGCATTACTTTCTCCTAGATAGTAAGGAGGGGCAGTTGCCCATTCCTGCACCATGCAGAGAGAAAACCTATAGCAGACAATGTACAAATCTAGGCGTAGGAGATCCCTTTCCTGCATCCGCATTTTTGCCTTGGAGAATGAAGTGCATTATTTCAGTTTTGTCTCTTGTTTTTGAAATAAAGAATCATTTCATGAGAGATCTCCAAATCCATAATCTGTTCTTTTAACGATGGGATGTTTTAATGTGTTTTTGCAGCTTACCCAGACCTTGTGCATATTTGCTCTGTGCAGTAAATATTACCCTTGGCTTTACTCTTGAAGTGTCTATTGCTAGCAATTACTTCCCAGGAAAAATTCAGTGTAATATAAATGAATAGTATAGATATAGTTTTTTTATCTGCTGGAAGCAGAGCCATGTTTCATTTTCTCATTCATTCCCAAGTACTGCCTGGGAACTGATGGGTTTGGTCGGTATTTACTGATATGTGGAAAATTAACTTTCTATTCACTGGTTGGAATTTGCTCTGCCACCAGCGATGGGAGATTGATGTTGGGGGAGAGTGATTAGTGTTCTGACAGTAAGACAATGGTTGTTCCTGACCCTTGCTTGGCCTTTCATACACCTCATTGCATCCTGATCCATAGAAGGAGCTGAGCTGACTTTTTCTCACTTTGTGTGGGTGCCACAGAGGGAGAGGCTGCCTGTGAGTTAGTTACCAAAGACCCTAGGACGTTCCTTCACAAGGAATGGCTATTTAGTCGGAAGAGAGACAGGTCTTTGAAAATTGGGATTAAAGGGCATTCTAACCTTTCTTTGCAGCAACCAACTTCTCAGAGGTAGCCAGTGAAGCAACCAAGTGGCAGAAAAGAATTTAGTTAGAGGAAAACACCTTGGAGCATAGGGGCCGTGGGGGCTTAAAAGGTAAAGGTAAAGGGACCTAAGATGTTGGCTTATTCAAGGGACTTCCAAGCAATCTCTCAAACCTAAGTCTTGTTATCTTGGTAGGGAAAACCAGTAGGTGCTGATGGCGGCCAGCTTTCCTTTTTTTCTGAGATGCTCAGCAGCTCTCGGAAAATTAAGCTTGTTATCATAATTGCTCCTGGGGAGAAGGTGCCGACACGTTCATTCATTTCCATGCTGGCATACTGTGAGATGGCAAACACAGAATTATGACCTTGCACCTGGCTTGAGCAGGAGAAGAAACTGGACCCCGGGGAACTTTGCATTTTCATGCAGATACAAAAAAAAAAAAACTAACTGGGAGATCTTAAGAAGTGATTGCCCAAGTTTAATTTTCTTTCTGAATAAATAACCTCTTCTCTCCAAAAGTGGTTCCAGGGTGTAAAATCTCATTTAATTGCATCTAGCCATGATATAATTTATAGCGAAAGTAAAAAGGCATAAAATGCCACCCCCAACAGAATTCCTATCTTATATGAGGCTCTGCAGGTGTCAGATATAAAGCTTTTAAAGAACAAAAAGGAACCAGTAGCAATTATTCCATTTCCACACTGGTGGCATGTTGCCAGAATCCAATAATATTTGAAGGAGCTGGTACCTTTTAGGGGATATAAAATGTGGGTCTGTACTATCGACTGGTGAATCACAGTAGATAACCATTGTCAGCCAGTTTCCTGGGTTGCTGAAATTATTATTTTAAAACATCACAGATCTGACCTTCAGCTTTTAAAACAAATTTGTATATTGGTGTTGGCTAGCACTAGAAGTTTCAGACTGATTTTTTTGCTTATCCTTCACTGAACTTTCTTTTCTGACTGGTACTGACTGGTACTGCATAGCAACCCCAATCCAGCTAAAAGCAGCCATGACTAAGCCCAATCCAAAGCCTTGGGATATTTGTTGTTGTTTAGTCGTTTAGTCGTGTCCAACTCTTCGTGACCCCATGGACCAGAGCATACCAGGCACTCCTGTCTTCCACTGCCTCCCGCAGTTTGGTCAAACTCATGTTCGTAGCTTCGAGAACACTGTCCAACCATCTCGTCCTCTGTCGTCCCCTTCTCCTTGTGCCCTCAATCTTTCCCAACATCAGGGTCTTTTCTAGGGAGTCTTCTCTTCTCATGAGGTGGCCAAAGTATTGGAGCCTCAGCTTCAGGACCTGTCCTTCCAGTGAGCACTCGGGGCTGATTTCCTTAAGAATGGATAGGTTTGATCTTCTTGCAGTCCATGGGACTCTCAAGAGTCTCCTCCAGCACCATAATTCAAAAGCATCAATTCTTCGGCGATCAGCCTTCTTTATGGTCCAGCTCTCACTTCCATACATCACTACTGGGAAAACCATAGCTGTAACTATACAGACCTTTGTCGGCAAGGTGATGTCTCTGCTTTTTAAGATGCTGTCTAGGTTTGTCATTGCTTTTCTCCCAAGAAGCAGGTGTCTTTTAATTTCATGACTGCTGTCACCATCTGCAGTGATCACGGAGCCCAAGAAAGTAAAATCTCTCACTGCCTCCATTTCTTCTCCTTCTACTTGCCAGGAGGTGATGGGACCAGTGGCCATGATCTTGGTTTTTTTGATGTTGAGCTTCAGACAATATTTTGTGCTCTCCTCTTTCACCCTCATTAAAACGTTATTAAATTCCTCCTCACTTTCTGCCATCAAGGTTGTGTCATCAGCATATCTGAGGTTGTTGATATTTCTTTCGGCAATCTTAATTCCGGTTTGGGATTCATCCAGTCCAGCCTTTTGCATGATGAATTCTGCATATAAGTTAAATAAGCAGGGAGACAATATACAGCTTTGTTGTACTCCTTTCCCAATTTTGAACCGATCAGTTGTTCCATATCCAGTTCTAACTGTACCTTCTGGTCCCACATAGAGATTTCTCAGGAGACTGATGAGGTGATCAGGCACTCCCATTTCTTTAAGAACTTGCCATAGTTTGCTGTGGTCGACACAATCAAAGGG
This sequence comes from Zootoca vivipara, assembly GCF_965207765.1. Taxonomy (NCBI): domain Eukaryota; kingdom Metazoa; phylum Chordata; class Lepidosauria; order Squamata; family Lacertidae; genus Zootoca; species Zootoca vivipara. The sequence goes on from NC_142588.1 coordinate 17,926,773, forward strand.
TTTTGCATAGTCAATGTAGCAGAAGTAGATGTTTTTCTGGAACTCTCTAGCTTTCTCCATAATCCATTTCTCTGTTATCATGAGTGTGTGCATATCGTGATTACATTGATAGATGTACCCCTGAAGCTTTGGACATCATATCCCAACAGTTTCATGGAGCTCAGGGATTGGGGTCCCTTTTCATCCTGAGGGCAGCCTTCCAGGGGCCAGATGCCTGGTGCTGATGCTGGATGAGACCAGAGCAAAAAGTAGGTGGACGTGACTCTTACTTTTGCACAGCAGGCTGCATTTCAGCTATGGAAAGGCCAGAGTTTTCTACATACCCATGCTCCATCCAGGCTAACAAAAGGCATTTTCATGGTTCAGTGACACATTCCGGTCAAGGCAAAGCACTTGGGGAGGGTGTGGAACAGAGCCAAGGAAAAGTGTGGCATGGGGGGATTCCCAAGGGTCAGGTGGAGACATTTCACACCCCTCACCAAGCCAGAGGTTTCCCACCTCTGGTGTCGATGCTTAAACAGCATGGGGGGGGACAACATGGAACCCTGCAGAACCCTGTAAGTCAAATGTCACAAGGATGAGCCATTGTCTGTCAATACCACTTCTTCAAACCTACCCACCAGGAAGAATCAGAATCACTATAAAAGAGTGGCTTAGAAGCATATGGATTTTATCAGAAGCCATTGAGAAGTCCAGGGTAACCAACAGGAACACACTCCCCTTGTGGCAAGGCCATGTCTCTGAAACAAAGGGAGGAAGCCAGCATACCGTATCACATGAAGCTGATAAAAAGCATCCCTGGCTAATGCCGCCACTTGGTTATCCAACAGAACAGGATGCCAGAAGGATGCCCAAGAAGTGCCCCTGATGCAGTAGCATAGCACATATATGCGATCCAGTAGAGATGCCAGGGGACCTATTTGGTCAGAAAATTCTAAGAAAACTGACCAGATTCATGCTTCCCAGACTACTACATGGATCAGAATGCAGTTACCCTTTGATTTTCCCTCTTCTCTGAATGTTGTGATATATTTTGTGTTTGTGTGTGTGTGTTTTTTTAATTTACCAAAAAACACATGTAAATGCTTGCATATACAAGCAATATTTGGTTTTTGGTTAAAATGTGTGCAAAATCTCATTTTTAAAAACATCAAATCGATATGGAAATGGGACATAACATGCAAAACTGAAATGGACCAGAAAAATAAACTGATCCATCCAGATCGATGCTCCAGCTATCATTGCTTCTGTTCTCCGTTCTGGGTTCCATTTCAACTTCTCATCCACCCTCATCCACATTGGCCACAGCTTCCAGACATCCATTCAGAACCATGGCAACTGATCCTGCTTGCTTAGTTAAAGTAATACTGTGTAGAGCTAGGTGGTATCAGCATGCCAGAGACATCCAGACACAAAGCTCTGGACAATCTCTCCTTCTGCCTGAAGGTCCCCGATTGTGTGAACAAGCCTTCAGTTGTTGTAACATGCTGTGGAATTGCTTTTTTGCTTTTCTCTCTGGTTGTGAGATGCATTCCCTTGATGTCGCTGAAACTGTTGGAGTGACAGATGATTGGAGGGATGTGCGTGTTGGGCCAGTGAAGCATTTAACTGCATTGCTGTCAAGGGAATCCTTTGTTCAATCACACACATTTTCTGCCCCTTAGAGATGGAAGTTCCATAATCGCCATACATGGGAACAAAAGCACCACTTCTGATGCTTATTACATATCTCAAGAAAGGCATTGCTGTGTCCATGTTGCCTTATTTCTGAAAGGAGCCATGAAGATCAAAGTCCCCTATCCTAGATATTCTAATTCTACATCAACCACATTCAATCTTCACTGTAGCCATTCTCTTCCATAATTTCATTTCTGGGTATTTCTATCTCTCTTCCAGCATCTTTTTTTGGAGGGGAAAGCATGGGTCTAATTAGACCAGTAGCAAACACCTGACGCCATGTGTGCCATTTCTCCCAAAACTTGGGGAAGTTAATTCTGAATACATCCAAGGGTGAATCTTGCTGAGAATTTTGCCATCTCTACTGAAGTCTTTGCTCTCCCTTACCAAAATCTTTGGGTAGAGCCTGACAGCAAAGTGTTTGAAATTTGGACAGTTATAACCTTTTCCTCTATTTTAGCCAGTGCGAGTTGGTGCGGTGTAATGGCTCAGAGATAGAACTGTGAAACTGAAACTCCCAAATTTGAATCTGGGTGCATAGGCATTGCTTTGAAAAATACTTTGTGCGTTATAAATGCAAGATATTAATAACAGCAGCTGCTAAACATAACCCAAGGAGGCCTGATCCTATACTTTGCTTTACAGATGGATATGTGTATGTTTATGTAAATAGTGTATATTTGATAGAGGCTCAACCTGGACAGTACTATAGCTAGTGTGTGGAATTACTTGCCTGAATGCTTCCCAATTGGGGGAAGGGGGTTTCCCTTTACAAAGGAACAATAGCAAGTCAGAGAAAGAGGTTAGCGTTCTCCCAGATGTGGTAGTGTCATGTATACAAGTAAATCTAAGGCTAAACTCTTCTCAATTTTAATGAACATTTTTCTGTTGTTTTTGACACTTTTGAGAGACTGCCTGACTATTCATTTCCATTGACCTGTATTTCTATTCAATTGACTTAATGTATTCTAGTGATATCATCGTGTAGTAGCCAAATCCTGATACGGTAGGCTTGGTGTTGTTGTGATGTTATCAGTTCACTGTGTGATGCTTGATTGAGTGGGGTCATGTGACTATCTCAGGAAGCACTGGCTTTGATGATGTTCTTACATAGCCAAACTTGAAACAGTACTCTTGTGTTATCTTCCCATTTACTGTATTATCCCTGGTGGTTTAGGATTATCCATGTGACTAATCCAAGAAGGAGAAAGAAACAGCAGGCGGGAGAAAACAGTGCTGAGAAGTAGCAGCAGCGGAAAGTTATTTTTAGAAAATGTTTCACATAAATCATGACTCTTCCCCCCCCTCCAAATTGAAATTGGAGAATATTTGGCAGTGTTTTACTCCTATGGGGGCATCCCTATATGTAGCTCCCTGCCCTTGCAGTTTGAGATGGTCCAGTCCTGGGAAAAGTTAAAAACTGGTTTGGTGGATTTAATTTATACTGTATTCCCCTTTTCAGATCCAAAGATTCTCACCCCCCCTGTGGTGCACAATGATATAAACAACAATTAAAACCATATAGAATTCCACTGAGTTCATAAACTGGCCCCAAGTCATATATGTCAGCCTTTATTTAAGAACAATGATTTAGCTAAATATGCATAACAGCTGCCTGAGTTCTATACTAGCCTGCATATTTCCAAGTTCAACTTGATGATGGATATTTGGGGACTCTGGTGGGGGTGCACTTCTCAAAATCACAGAGCTTTCTTTGCAACATTAGAAATGTGAAGCTGGAGCACTGATTCCCCTGAGGGAACAGATATTCTGAGTTTTTCTGAGTCCCGTATTAGATACAGACTGCTGTCATGGACACACACCAAAGCAAGAGCAAATACCCTCATAAAAGAAGTTATGCTAAATAAAAAAGGGGAGCTATTTTAATGGTGTTTATTTTTAATACCTGTCCATATTTATTCATGGGGGTGCTGCTTCCTAGGTAACATTGTGTCCTCGCAGGTCAGCCATTTGTTGTTTAGAATTCAGAGTTTTTTCATAGCTTTATAAAAGGCCATTGTTCCCCCACCACACTCACATTGCTATTCTAAAAAGTCGACAGTCCTTGGGGTTTGATGCTGTTCTAAGGATCTTCTTTTGATGCCATGTAAGGCATCTTATTTGGGTCAGCAAACCACAATGTCTGTACCCTTTGTCAGTGGCTGATTTTATAGCGGCCTGTCAAGTTAAACTGTTCAGATTCAGCATGAATACTCTCGTCTCTGAATGCACAGGCAGGTAGTGCTGTCTCAGTGAGCGGTATACATAAAGCACATGTTTGAACAATCATGGTGGTGGTTCCTGCATAGAAACCCTTGTGCAAAGAAGGCACATAACACTTGGCTTCTTGGTTTCTTTTTTTTTTTTTTTTTGCCCATCCTCCTTTCAAAGAGGAAGCTCATCTAACTAAAGGAGATGCCTGCAGAAGGAGATATACAGCTGTGTCTGGTCAGTTGCGTTTTTCTACCACTTAAGTACCACATTGGGTAGAGGAAGAAAGGAAGGCTGGAAGGAAGGCTGGTTTGCCTTGTCAATCCACATTGAGCACCACTAAGCACAGCCATATGAGTAAGATTCTCCTATTTTTGATAGCTTAATGGTTGGCTTTCGGGGGGGGGGGTCTTTTTACCCTTTTTAGATAGATCATTAACAAATGTTTAGAGAATACAGTTGTAGATATTGAGAAACATTTTGAGAAGTTACACAATTTATTATATATGTATCTACATTTATTTGTTTTTATTAAAAAATAGAATTTAGAATTTTCATTAAGTTTTCATTAGATTCTGAAGCACATCCTGTTAAAACCTGGAAGCTCTAAGCCAGGCATCGGCCAGATGGAGCCCACGGAGGCCGTTTATCCGGCCCACGAGCCGCCCGGCCACTGCGCCCTGCTGCGCTAAACCAGCGCAGCGCAGCATTGGGACTCACCGAGTGGTGCCAAAAATGGCTTCTGCGCATGTCAGGAAACGATCCGGCCCATGGCCGGAAAACGTTGCCGACGCCTGCTCTAAGTGCTAGCTAGTCTTTCCACATCCATGCTTCCAACCTTCTTAGTAGGAGTTAGAAGCCAATTTCCCTCTCAGACTGAACACTTACAAGCACGTCTGTCATATCGCCTCCCTCACCCAAGTCTTCTGCTCACAACTCCTTGGGAAGCAGAGGCATCACCCCTGTGTCCTTTAAGCATCTCGCAATGCCCCCTTCAGTAAGGCAGATTAAGGTGGGAGAAAGTGACTAGCCAAGGAGCTTCATGGCTGAATGAGGGTTTGAATCCAGACTTCGCCTATTGCAGTCCGGCATCTATGCACTTCAGCGCACTGACTGTGCAGGTTTACCTAAGCATATCATAATTACCTATGAATGTAATTATGGATTAACCGTGGAAATTGCCCGTTGGCTTTAGGGAAGTTTTCTAAGAGTTGTGTTTTTTCAGGTGGCCATTTACCCAGCATGCTCCCCCACCCCTCCTGTAACAATTTCTATTAGAAATTCCTCTATAAACAGCGCAGAACACAGCCAGGAAGCTTCCATTCATGGGCCATTATCATGCAATTGTTCTGACTGACACAATTCACAAACACAGCTGAAGAAAAACAACAACGTATAAGAGGGTGGTATGGGGCATTATTGAAAGTTACATGGTAAAGGCGCTGTTGCATTTAACGCGCAGTACATACACATAAGCTTTTGTCACACTGTTGTCTCTGGTCAAACAGGCTTTGAAATATCCCCAAAACCTGTAACACCTATTCTCTCAGAGGTAATAATGGAGTGAGAATACTCACCATGGTCAACAACTCTTTCATACCACCTTCAAGACTCAGAAATTTTTTGTCATATGCAAGATGAAGGGCAAGTGGAAGAAATGGGTGGATGTTGTGTGAAACAAGAAGTATGGAATGATGAGTAGGGTATAACCTAGAATATATTATCACTAACGCTGAGGAAAGAAGATGTGCAATTTGCCTGTTTCTTGTCCAGCGCCAGCAAGAAATAAGCCATGTCCTCCTTGCACTGAGGCTAACGGGACTGTAGGTAACAGCTGGCGTTTCTTCAGCTGACTTCATTCTAATATTTCTTCATCTATATTTTAAAGCACTTTGCCGCTCATGAATTTTAGGTAGCGTCTTATTACTCCTTAGTTCCTCATGAAATAATAATTCACTGGGGACAAAGTCCAACTCAAATACTGCTACGTTTGGGCTCATCCTGATAAAATCGAAATGAAACATTTTTGAAAGCTACAGTTACCATGCTGAAGATTGATTTAATTTTTTGTTAAATCACAAAAACCTGCAAACTGGCTTTTTTGCTTGCAGGAGAAAATTCTCCTGTTTTGTTTGCTTGCAGGAGAAAATTGCTCCCTGGCCCCGAGTATGCCGACTGAGTGAACCATAGCAAGGTAAATACGCAAACTCTTCCGCTCCCTTACTGAGCGAGCCCTAACAGACTGGGTGGGTGGGAAATCCCATGATGAACTCCCCAAAAAGTGGCTTACATGGCATTGCCCTGTTAAAAATGGCAGGGGCAGGCCTGGTTCTGACCCACCCACCCCCCGTGCCTGATGGACCTGATGATTGGGCCATCCCTGTAGGTCTGGCACAGCTGGGACGGGTGGCACCTGATATCCCACCCACCCACGGCTGCGCAGGAATAAGACGAACCCCTTGAGACCAGGCCACAGCCAGCCGCCACGGTCATAGAGAGGAGCATCTCCTTGGCCAAAAGGCAGCACAAATTTTTCAAATAGACAAATAAGTAAATAATATGGTTAGGGAAGACTGAGCTCGAAAGAAAGTAATTAAGTGGGCTGCTCTGAGGTCTGCATTTTTCATTCTTCTTGAGAATGAAGCCAAAGCATGGACCAACATTGGTTAATTTGATGGATGGGTGGATAATTCCACACTCCATTTCATTTCCTTCTGGTTTGTCAAACTCGCCTCCTCACCCTCCACCCACCCACCTCTGGCAGATTGGCAAGTGGGATTATTAAAGGTTGAACTATTGTGATTTCCCAAGGAGGTGACCTCTTGAGTGGTGCAAAAAGTTCATCCTGCCTGGAATGGGTTGAAAGATGGTTAACTGGTAAATTGCAATGACTGGGAAAGTGGCTCAGTCCCCATGGTGACACGGATGCTGAATCAGCCTACCATCAATGTGCCATTGTAACATTGATTTGCCACTGGAAAATGGTTGATAAAACATTAAACATTAAAAAAAAAACTTTCCTATACAGGGCTTCCTTTGGATGTCTTCTAAAAGTTGTAAAGTTATTCATGTCCTTGGCTTGGAGGTTGTGTAACTCCATAGCTTCCAACGTTTCTCCAATGAGAGGGCTCCCCCTGCCTTTTTTAAAAAATTCTTAGCCACCACTTTTCTAGAATATAATCTTCAGACTCCATTGTTCACTTAGCAAAGGTGAAATTTGTTCCTTCAAAAATCCTTCGCTGCCTTCCCTTCCCTTTTAAGTTAACTTCCCCCACAAGCAAGCAAGCAAGCAACAAGCAAGAATGAATGAATGAATGAATGAAGCTAAGGGAACCATTTTCCTGTGTTTTTAAAAGATTGCTTTTGGTGAAGGCATTTAGCTGAGAGAGATGTGGACTGATAGCAGAGCAAGGCCTTAAAAAGGCACTGTGGGGATAACAAAGAAAGTGCAATCAGCTTGTCAATAGAAGCTGGATTCGGATTCAGCCAGGTGACAGAAATGGATAATTGACAAGTGCTCCGCAGTTGAAATCCCATGAAATATTTGGTTTAGAGTGCCCCCTAGTGGTTCCATTAATTCCCTGTTGTCTAATTGCAACATTACTGGAATGGCAATTTTTGCGCTGCTCTCTCTTGCTCAGCAAAAAATGTCAAATTTATTTCAGAAGCAAAGGATTGCAGCTGTTCTACATTATGAGCTTTTCAGGTAACCCCCTCCCTCTTTTCCCATTTTCATCAGCAGTGGCAGTGAGAAGTATACAGAAAACAGAGTTATTTAAATGCTGTCTCAGGGAAGGTTCTGTTCTATAAGTAGCTGAATTACTCAGCCATGCTTGCAAAATGATCCTCTTCTTCTCCTTGCTTAATAAATTGTTATTTTGAGTTGCCTTTTCCTCCTTCCTATGCTTTACTGTAAAATAGTTCTTGTGCCATAGGCACATTTATGTGGGTAGTTTTTAATCTGTTTTCATGGTATCTGTGTTTCTGACCATGTCAAGTCCTAGTGATAATCTCTGCTTGTCGTCTCTGGTGAATGTATTTGCTATAAGTCATTTCCTTCAAAGTGGGCCATTTTAAAAAGCGGAATCACCCTTGGGTCAATTTTAAGCTGATAACACGATCTAGGCAATCATTTCCCATGAAGTATCCTAAGACTACAATTGTTCATCCAGTTGTCTGAAGGGAGTTATTTACTTGTTAAAGGTAAAGGTAAAGGGACCCCTGACCATTAGGTCCAGTCGTGACCGACTCTGGGGCTGCGCGCTCATCTCGCATTATTGGCCGAGGGAGCCGGCGTTTGTCCGAAGACAGCTTCCAGGTCATGTGGCCAGCATGACAAAGCTGCTTCTGGCGAACCAGAGCAGCACATGGAAACGCCGTTTACCTTCCCGCTGTAGCGGTTCCTATTTATCTACTTGCATTTTGACGTGCTTTCGAACTGCTAGGTTGGCAGGAGCTGGGACCAAGCAATGGGAGCTCACCCCGTCACAGGGATTCGAACCGCCGACCTTCTGATCAGCAAGCCCTAGGCTCAGTGGTTTAACCACAGCGCCACCTGGGTCCTATTTACTTGTTAAGTACATGATACTCAACAGAGTTATATGAAAAAGATAGGTCTCTGCCCCACTGAGTTTACACATCAAATCAGTGTTCAGTGTTTCCATTGCAGAAGAGGCAGCATCATTTTCAAGGACCACATCCTTTAAAAAGTCTTTCATTTAAGCCAGAAACCCTTCCTGCTTACAAAGACTCGTTTAAGTCTGGCAGAATTATTCATGACTTACTCCCAAGCAAGTTAACATGAGGCTGCAGCCTTTGATCCATTTAGACAGAGGCAGATTTAGGGGAGTGTGACTGGTTCAACCGCACTCGGCACAGGGGACATCGCAACTATGATGTAGAATGGAGTGGTGGAGGCAGAGGGGCGGCAAATTTTGGCATTGCACAGGGGCTCTGCTGAAATTTGAGACCTCAAGGTCTGCTACTGAGTTAGATCAACATGCCTGAAGTGCTTAAATGCTGCCTGTATTTTCCAGGGCAGCCTGCTGTCTTTCTAGGCAGGAACATTTGGATCCTTAAGTAAGAACGTAATCACTATAGAAACTGCAGCAGAAACTCTGACTTATACACGGTGCCGTTCTAGGAGGAAATGCTAGCTTAAGGAGATACAAAAATAAAGCCCCCTTTAAAAGAGGATAATATTTGAAAGGAAACACCCGTTATTTGGGGGCTTTTGATATGTCAATTCCTCTGTTCCTATGAAGGCTGCGTACATACATACAATCTGCAACACCTGCATGAATCTTTGTGGGCCATCATTCTGCTTCTGAAAGGGAGCTTTCTTCTCCCCACTCCTTTTTTACTACCTCAACCCACACATAAAAAATATTTGTTCCAACTAAAATATTGATGTATTCTAGCCATTTTGAAGTTCAATGGTGGGCAGATCCTTGTGTGTCCTTTTGTGTCCTTGTAGGCCACCTTTTAACTCCTCCATTTTGAGATAAGCCCAGCAACTGTGTCCAGTTCTGGGCACCACAGTTCAAGAAGGATACTGACAAGCTGGAATGTGTCCAGAAGAGGGCAACCAAAATGGTCAAAGGCCTGGAAACGATGCCTTATGAGGAACGGCTTAGGGAGCTGGGTATGTTTAGCCTGGAGAAGAGAAGGTTAAGGGGTGATATGATAGCCATGTTCAAATATATAAAGGGATGTCATATAGAGGAGGGAGAAAGGTTGTTTTCTGCTGCTCCAGAGAAGCGGACACGGAGCAATGGATTCAAACTACAAGAAATAAATTTCCACCTAAACATTAGGAAGACATTCCTGACAGTAAGAGCTGTTCGGCAGTGGAATTTGCTGCCAAGGAGTGTGGTGGAGACTCCTTCTCTGGAGGTCTTTAAGCAGAGGCTTGACAGGCATATGTCAAGAATGCTTTGATGGTGTTTCCTGCTTGGCAGGGGGTTGGACTGGATGGCCCTTGTGGTCGCTTCCAACTCTATGATTCTATGAACTGTGAAGGACAGGGTGGTCTCAAGCACCCTAAGAGATAAATAACACAGTTTAACCTAACTGTTAAAAACGGGGCAAACCTTGGTTACAGCTCCTGGTTTGTTTGAAGAGAGCTGAACCACGAACCCAGGTTCAGACAACATGCTAAGCAAAGCCATAGCTTAGTTCAGCACAACAGCAGAATGATCCAAGGAGAAGCAACACAAATGCAACCCTCTCTGGAAGCCCACACCTTTGTTCATTCACACTAAAGGTAAAGTTAAGTCCAGCCGCGAACGGCTCTGTGGTTGCAGCACTCATCTCACTTTACAGGCTGAGGGAGCTGGCGTTTGTCCGCTCCGCAGACAGTTTTTCCAGGTCATGTGGCCAGCATGACCAAGCCACTTCTGGTGCAACGGAACACCAACACCAGAGCAGTGCATGGAAATGCTGTTTACCTTCCTGCTGGAGCAGTACCTATTTATCTACTTGCACTTTGACGTGCTTTCGAACTGCTAGGTTGGCAGGAGCTGGGACCGAGCAACGGGAGCTCACCCCGTCACGGGGATTCGAACTGCCGACCTTTTTATTGGCAAGCCCAAGGCTCAGTGGTTTAGACCACAGTGCCACCCGTGTCCCTATTCACACTAAACCATGGTTTAATTTAGCATTATGGGTGAACCGAGCCAATCTGAATGCCCAAGCAAGCTTGTCTCATGTACTCAGTGAATAGACTTAATTCGCTATCAAAGAGGCACAGTGCAGGCTATTTGGGCATAGGAATGAGACCGCTCAACTGGGCTCCTATATGGTGCAGTGTATAGCACATTGATGTATGATATGGTTGCTATACCACCCCAAAGACTGTCTCTACTTCCATTCCTTGGGGTGAGAGATAATGGGTGTCTGAGCATTGACCCCAGTGAATTACCATGTGCAGGTCATCCCACTATTCATTAGACCTGTTCCATCTGTATAGTAGTCTGGTCAGGTTCAGAGTTGTATGTTTGTTTGACCTAGGCCTCCTGTCTCCTGATCCAAGCCTGAAGCTATTATCTCCTGGGCCCACAATATGATCCATAACGAAGAAACTTTAAAGTAGGGATTGCAAAACAAAAACAAAAATCTTGCTCCTTTCTTAATTGGTCACTACAGATCTTTTGCTGTAAGCATTGCTGTACTTTTTGCATTTCATTTTTGTCTGAATTTACTCTTTGGTATGCACCATGGGTATATATGGTTCTCAATTTATCTGCAAAGCCGAATGTGCAGTTTTTGTGAGGACAGGGTTTTCTAAGGCCTCACATTCATTTTTAACCTAGAAATGACACATGTTGTTACTCTTTTTTTTTTAAAAAAAGCATGTTTTATGAGTGTGTAAGCCTGATCAAAGAATCTTAGAGTTGGAAGGCTCCCAAGGGTCATCTAGTGCAACCCCCTGCTAAAGCAAATGATGAGTATGATCAAACAAAAGATTTTACGTGTGTAAGCCTCATCTCCTGGGAGGAAGGAAATCAAATTTCCTCCTTTGTTCATTTTCATTTGCCATGGGAGCTCACCAAAATAGGACATGCCTGACCTTGGTCACTACCGTACAAGTTCAGACTGTGTGCTTATAGCTATTTCACTTCGTTTTGCATCCCAAGATTTCTGCCTGTGTTTACTTGCTGCTGCATAAAAATAAATGCATGAACCTGACTTTGAGAACTTTGTAAGTAAAGCATTTTAAAACTTACAAAGCTGTGTGGTCTGCTCAGTGCTAAGAGGAGTAGAAATGGGGGAGCTCTGGTGGTGACATTTAAAAGGTTTCACAGCTTTCGTGACTTTAAGAATCTCCTGCTCTGGTTCTCTCTCTTACTCTGCTTGCCCTTTGTTTCTGGATGTCGGAATCCAGCTCATTCTTTTATTAATTACCCCACACAGGTGAGCTATATCAATGAAAACATTGTGCTGGTGCAGGAGAAAGTTGGATATACAGTATATGCCTCTGACCCACGAAGTGAATAACTGGCAGGGTAAATGTATGTACCCGTCCTAGTTCCTTGCAGAGTGATTATTTTCGTTTCAATCTCTTTGCTTTAGTTCTATTTGTCATATATTTTTCTGCTGACTTCAGATTAGTAATTTGATTGTCAGTGGACTGGGGCTTCTCACTGGCTTTTCCATTTCAAAAAGAACATTAACTTTAAACTGTTTGAATAGCTTTCAGATCTCCCAGGAGCAGTATTGTTCTCGGCACAGAGGGTTCATTTACTTTGTTGTGGAGTTAAAACCTTCCTGTAACTGACAGTCCTAAGAAATTTCTGTGATCTTGCCAAGTTAGCCTGGTGGAACTACATTAAGCACTCCTGTCAATTGCCTTGTCTATAGATGTTCTCCTTTAACGGCCATTTCGCGCAGTCTAAAATAGCAAGCTTGGGTTGGCCGAGTGTCAGATGTTCACTTGAAAAGAAGCCAGAGCCAATTCTGGCTTATCAATGAGCATACCTATGTGGTTTGGGTGTATGTGTGTGCATGTGCTCTTTGCATTCATACTTTAGATAGACTTAAAACTTAGATGTACTCCTAAAATAAAATCACAGGTGAGGTTTACCTTCAACATTCTTTGCAATCTTGGGGTACAGACCTGTAACCAAATACTCCTGGCAGTCTCAGTATAATTGCTTGACGCTCAAATGACAACAAGCAATGTAAGTAGTTGATAGGCACAAACACCACCCAGAATACCGAGCAACATTTGATTAAACCGGAGAAATGCTTTATGCATTTGAGGCAAACTGAACAGCTGTCTGCATTCAAACGAGTTAATTGTATTAAATGTTTGCATGGATTGCGTGTTCTTTGAATATAGGGTGCTTTTTGAAAATGCTTCTTTGGTGCTTATACATTAAGTCTGGCAACCTAGTAATTGATTAATCACCAAACAGATGCATTAAATGAATGGACTGCATCCACATAAACATGTCTGTTGCTAACATCTCTATCTTAGTGCATTTATAGGATAGTGGGCAAAAGCTACTGCTTACCGTTGCAAGGAGAGATTGTGTTTAAAATTTTATTTTCATTCCAACGTTACTCAGTCATTACTGAATCATAGAATTGTAAAGCTTGAAGGGACCATGAGGGTCATCCAATCCAACCCCCTGCAATGCAGGAATTTTTTGCCAAATGTGGGGCTTGAACCCACAACCCTGAGATTGAGAGTCTCATGACCTACCGACTGAGCTACTGTTTTAGCTCAAGAATTGCAGACCTTTCACCCTTGCTCAATCCTCCGGAACAGGCATCCCCAAACTTCGGCCCTCCAGATGTTTTGGACTACAATTCCCAACTTCCTCAGCCACTGGTCCTGTTAGCTAGGGATCATGGGAGTTGTAGGCCAAAACATCTGGAGGGCCGCAGTTTGGGGATGCCTGCTCCAGAGGCTGCATAGCAGCAGTGGGTGTGGCCACCCCAACTTATACACCCACAGACACATAGCCCTCCCTCTTCTGATCCATGCAGTTTAGCTAAAGAGAGGGCTGTGCTCCACCCTGCTCATGAAATGATTGATCTGATGGCTGGGAAAGGGATTATTTGCATCAGGGTGATTGCCTGGGCTGAGAGGTTTACAGTTCTTTGCCTACCCCAATGCATAATTTTATTAACTTTTTATCATTCCTCCAGCAATCTTTCCCTCCTGCCCTGCTGATCAAAACCTAAAATCCCCAGTTGCTTTAGCATTTCCTCTTAGGGAGTATGCAATGACCATTTGATCATTTTTGCTGCCCTTTTGGGCACCTTTTTCAGCTCTGCAACATCTTTTTGAGTTGCGGTGGCCAGAATGTTGCATGGTATTCATACGTAGAATGCTCTGCATAATAATAGTTGAAAACCCAGAAGCTCAGGTCCGCAACAAGTTTTGAAAGCTGCAGTCTTGTGCTGGTGTGTATGTTATATAGCTCTCACATAAAAAGCTTTAATTCCCTGTTTGTCAGCCGCAGAGCATAACTGTGGTGCAAATTCCGAAAAGGTTCAGCCATGGGTGTGATCTTCCCATACATTAGGTTACTTTGGGAGAAAATCTATTCCACTTTCAGTAATTCACATGCAGAGACTGGCCCTGGATGTGGAAGAAGCAGGTCTCTTGTTGCTTTGCTGACATTTCTTTTTTCGCTGAAATTCTTTGTAGAGCCAGAAAGTGCACGACTAGTCCGAGCGAGAACACATGCAAACGCGCGCACACACCTCAAAAATCCCTGTGTTTCACAATATGTGTTGACATTATGGGGACACACAGTCACTGCTTTGTTCCGTATCTTGCATCATCTAGGAACTGCTTACCAGCATGAGAACAGTGGGAGGGAAATATGTTTTTAAGAAGAGAGAGCAAAAGTTCAGGTCATCTGAAAAGAAACAAGGTAGAACTTTATAAAGAGCATAGAAAAAGACATGATTAATGAAACCAAAGAATCAAAGGGGAAAAACCACGTAAAAGGAAAATGGGGGTGGGGATGTGATAATGGAGTGCTTAGTACTAAAAGAGAGCACTGATGTAATGGGGATGTTAGGAACCTGATGGGATAGTGAGAATCAGTGGGATAACAGCTCTTTATGAAGATTAAATCTATAGAAAGGATGAGGAATAGTGTGTTGAGACGGGTCTCGCTATAAATATCGAGGAGGACATAAATTCTAGATACCCAAATTGGCTCTCTTTGCCAGCCATCTCTTAGCAACTTTCATGGAAGACTTAGAAGGCCGCGCCAGTCAGGAGTCTAGACGAGAACTTGTTTGTCTCTCTCCAACACAGAACAGCAATAGGATATCAGAAAGCACTAAGTACAGTGCTACCTAGTGATTAAGTTATATAACGACACTATCCATGTTGCTAGCCAAAAACACAACTCAAATGTCTGGTAAAGTATGTGAATAGTAAACTGTGCCATGCAGATATTCACAATGAGAGAATCCCTGCCAGTGTGTTCGATTTGACTACAAAATCCTTCATTTCACATATATTGGTTTACCTTGCTGCAGACTTGGAGCTTGCAAACAAGTGTCTTAAATCACCCCAGCTAGCCTATTGGTTGGAAGCGGCTTACAAGACACATCAAGAATACAATGGCATCAAGAAAACAATTAGGCAATCTGAGAGCAGAAAATTTGAAACTTCCTTTTGGCTCAAGAGATTTAGGTTCCTGCACTGGAGTAGCAAAAGCTGCCTTCTTTGCTCAAGCTGCAAAACTTGAAGGACTGGGGCCCAAAATCCTATAAGTGCCTCTCCCCCTCCCTAGCAGTAAAAGTACATTGAATTAAATAGCCATCAATTTGCTGCTGCCCTTATATGACACTCCAAAATCAGCTGTCTAGGTTAGCTACCTCATTCTGTCTAACGGTAGGGTTGGCCCCAACTAGGGAAGCATCCCTGTTTGTGGGGAGATACAGTATTTCTCAGTGTATATTTCAAGAGAATACCCATAAAATGTACTTTCCTTTCCCAGACTGTGTTCAGGTTTTGCTAGGGGTTTTTAAGCAGAAGCATCTGTCAGGGATGCTCTAGTTGAAATTCTTGCATTGCAGGGGGTTGGACTAGATGACCCTCAATGCCCCTTCCAACTCTGCAGTTCTGTGATTCTATGTGCCCACATGAAGATGGTAATGCTGAAACAATGGTTTCGGTATTGCTATTTGTACAGAAATGTGCATAAAGAGCTCATCACCCCCTTTTTATTATCTCATCCAGGGCATCCCACTGATTTGTTGTTGTTTAGTTGTTTATTCATGTCCGACTCTTTGTGACCCCATGGACCAGAGCACGCCAGGCACTCCTGTCTTCCACTGCCTCCCACAGTTTGGTCAAACTCATGTTGGTAGCTTCGAGAACACTGTCCAACCATCTCGTCCTCCTTATGCCCTCAATCTTTCCCAAAATCAGGGTCTTTTCCAGGGAGTCTTCACTTCTCATGAGGTGGCCAAAGTATTGGAGCCTCAGCTTCAGGATCTGTCCTTCCAGTGAGCACTCAGGGCTGATTTCCTTCAGAATGGATAGGTTTGATCTTCTTGCAGTCCATGGGACTCTCAAGAGTCTCCTCCAGCACCATAATTCAAAAGCATCAATTCTTCGGCGATCAGCCTTCTTTATGGTCCAGCTCTCACTTCCATACATCACTACTGGGAAAACCATAGCTTTAACTATACAGACCTTTGTCGGCAAGATGATGTCTCTGCTTTTTAAGATGCTGTCTAGGTTTGTCATTGCTTTTCTCCCATGAAGCAGGTGTCTTTTAATTTCGTGACTGCTGTCATCATCTGCATTGATCATGGAACCCAAGAAAGTAAAATCTCTCACTGCCTCCATTTCTTCCCCTTCTATTTGCCAGGAGGTGACGGGATGAGTGGCCATGATCTTGGTTTTTTTGATGTTGAGCTTCAGACCATATTTTGCGCTCTCCTCTTTCACCCTCATTAAAAGGTTCTTTAATTCCTCCTTACTTTCTGCCATCAAGGTTGTGTCATCAGCATATCTGAGGTTGTTGATATTTCTTCTGGCAATCTTAATTCTGGCTTGGGATTCATCTAGTCCAGCCTTTCGCATGATGAATTCTGCATATAAGTTAAATAAGCAGGGAGACAATATACAGCCTTGTCGTACTCCTTTCCCAATTTTGAAGCAATCAGTTATTCCGTATCCAGTTCTAACTGTAGCTTCTTGTCCCACATAGAGATTTCTCAGGAGACAGATGAGGTGATCAGGCACTCCCATTTCTTTAAGAACTTGCCATAGTTTGCTGTGATCAACACAGTCAAACGCTTTTGCGTAGTCAATGATGCAGAAGTAGATGGTTTTTCTGGAACTCTCTAGCCTTCTCCATAATCCAGCACATGTTTGCAACTTGGTCTCTGGTTCCTCTGCCCCTTCGAAATCCAGCTTGCACTTCTGGGAGTTCTCGGTCCACATACTGCTTAAGCCTGCCTTGTAGAATTTTAAGCATAACCTTGCTAGCGTGTGAAATGAGCACAATTGTGCGGTAGTTGGAGCATTCTTTGGCACCCCTTCTTTGGGATTGGGATGTAGATGGATCTTCTCCGATCCTCTGGCCACTGCTGAGTTTTCCAAACTTGCTGGCATATTGAGTGTAGCACCTTAACAGCACCATCTTTTAAAATTTTAAATAGTTCAGCTGGAATATCATCACTTCCACTGGCCTTATTTGCAGTGCTTTCTATTTTCCTTGCAGATTAAGACAGGCTGGTGATAGCCAAGACTGACAAACATATATTAGCTGCTATTAAAATCAGGACCACAGTGCTCCTTTCTGAGTTTTAAAGTGTATATAATTTTTTATTTACTTTTGCAATTTGATCTGCTTAGCTATATTTATATGTGCTTGTGTTTTGCACACAAATTGCAGTGGCTGTTGGCTAGGGCCAGGTGGCAAGATCCATGGGGGCAGAAGATCCCAATATAGGATCTCTATTCCCCTTTATTCTCCTCCTTGTCCCCTGGTGGTGATGGGGGCATTTTGTCTTGGGCCAGCCCTGTTGGTGGTTGATGTAAATCAATGTGCAATCCTCGGAAAATGCAGCTACACATGGAAGCCTGCCAAGCCTCAAACGGCCAGCCCTCTTTCCCAAATGCTCACAGACACTGCTGCAAATGTCTATGTCCAAAGGACGAGACAGAAATAGCTCCGTTCAGTATTAAGCAAGGTGCGAAATCCTGTGGACATTGCTTTGGGGAAATATGTCTAAAAAAATTCCCTAGTTACAGGAGATAAGTTCCCAGAAAAGAAGAATCATTAATCCGTAGTGAAGAGTTTCCTGGTTCATGCCTATTAGCTTTGAACTAAAACAAATGTTTAAGTAAGCCATGTTACGTAACGTCTCTTCCTTGGCTCAGTTCAAAGCCTAAAGCAGCCTTTTTCAATCTCGGGTCCTCAGATGTTGCTACACTACAACTCCCATCATCCCTAACCAGCAAGTGATCAGGGATAATAGGAGTTGTGGTCCACAGTAATGAATAAATCAGATTAGATTTATAACAAGCATGTTAACCTTGCCTTAACTGTGTCTATGATGTGCTCCAAAGAACACATGAGGGTGCAAAGTTTGTATGGGGTGCATGTGCAGTCGTCCCCTCCACAATATCTCCATGCACACGCACACACCAATGCCCCTTTCACTCTCTGCCCACTACACAAATGTGTGAAGAGAAATCCTAAGGATGTCCAGCTGATTTTGGTAGAATTTGCCTTCAGAACTTTCCTCTCAATATGGGAAAATGAATGGAACATTGCAGGGGGTTGGACTAGATGACCCCTGTGGTCCCTTCCAACTGCACGATTCTGTTCCTTTAAAAAAATGTATGCTGGTATTGTAATGGCGTGTGTAGCTTCCTCACGAGTAAGCGGCTCCAAACCCCGTGCTTGGTTTTTACAGGGTTTTATTATATACATATGTACAAGACAGAGCATCAAAAGGCATGACTGTACTAATGTGATTCAGAATCCAGAAGCGCCTCCCTTCGTGATTTATGTCAGCATAACCCCTGGGGCACCTGGAATCACCTCCGTTGTTCCCTCCTTTTTGCCCCCCTCCTCTGTTAGGGTGAGGGTGGTGGTTGAGCACCCTCTCCACTAGAGCTGGTCAGTGAGGGGCCGGCGCTGTGGCTCTTGGAGCCTCCTCCTCTCAAGTGCTTGGGTCTGCCCTCTGCAACTCTTCCTCTGGAGCAGCCATCTCTACAACATCCCTAAGGGTTTGCAACTCCTCCTGAGCCTCAGTCCCACCTTCCAGAGGAAGCTGCCAGGCGCTAGGTGCTGGGGCTCTGGCAGCGTCCAAGCAGGGCCGGCTCTAGGTAGACCCCCGGTGGCGCGGTGCGGCAGGGCGCTGGGCCGGTAGGCAGGGCGCCGCGCGGACACCATGCTGTGCCCTACGAGGGCGGGGGCACCGGAGCGATCTCTGCCCTTCAGCGCCAGGGCGGCCGACCTGCTAGAGACTGCCCTGGCTCTTCTCTGACCCCTGGTGGTTCCCTGAGTCCCTTATGTAAAAAGCCCTTCTGCTTAACTCATAACTTCTATATTAAAAATCAGATTAATTCTGGCCCCAAACATTTGATTTTGATTTCCATGTACAGTACTGTGAGTGGGGGTTGTGGTCAGTTTACTAGCACACTGAGTAGATAGACTCTCTCAGGATTAAAAAAAACCAGGGCTTTTGTCACAAGAACTTTCAGGTGTGCAGGAGGGGGTAACTACTCTTTTTGTATTGAGGGTTGAATTCACTCAGGGTCACAAACCTATACATATATACAGTAAGCAGTAAGCACACACAGGTACAGACCCCCCCCCCAACCAGCTGATCCACGAAGATCAACTGAAGAGGGGAGTGAGTTACCCTTCTGCACTCCTCAGAAAATCTATTCTGATAGAGAAGGGACAATTCACATCCTCATCAAGACATGGGACTGAATGGACAGCTTTGCATTTCTCTTATCTCTGCAGTGTTGTGTCTGCTTTAAGGCTCTGATTGGTTAAACACCTCACTGGCCTGTTTCACACATAACGCTAAGCCATAGTTTAGGAAACCATGGTTTAACATTATGCATAGACCCACCCCAGCAGTTTAACTGTGGTTTCAAGCTGCTCGTTAACCAAGGTTTGTACTTGTTTTCTAAACCTCGGTTTAGCAAATGAAAATATGGGGGGGTGGACTCCAACTACAGTGGTACCCCTACTTACGTTCAGCTCTGGTTACGTATCATTCGGGATACATACGCAGCATACCTGGAATTATTTTTTGGGGTTTCGCCGCACACGCATGTGCAGAAGCGATCTACCGCCGTGCACGCATGTGCAGAAGCGGTCCCTCTGGTTGTGGAAACCTTGGGATCCAACCGGAGCTCCAGAACGGATCCCATCCGCAAGGTACCACTGTACTCTGAATAATCAGGTGCTCTCACTGGTGCTTTTAACTGTTTTGTGACATGATAAACCCAAGCTTTAAGTGATCATTTGTCAGGCACCTCAGCTTTAACTATGGTTTATTAACTGTGATTAACTTCAACCATGATTTAGCATTATATTGGAACCAGACCAGGGGTCAGCAAACTTTTCCAGCAGGGGGCCGGTCCACTGTCCCTCAGACCTTGCTGGGGGCTGGACTGTATTTTGGGGGAAAAATAATGAACGAATTCCTATGCCCCACAAATAACCCAGAGATGCATTTTAAATAAAAGGACACATTCTACTCATGTAAAAACATGCTGATTCCTGGACTGTCCGCAGGCCGGATTGAGAAGGCGATTGGGCCGCATCCGGCACCCAGGCCTTAGTTTGAGGACCCCTGAACCAGACCATTCAGAATAAGCACTGCTCTGAAACTACCAGACTACCAGACGCTGTAGGTTAGCCTTCCTCTTTTTTAATTTTTTTTTTAAATATACTTTTTTATCTTTAAAATGTTTACAGAACTTGTAGGTAATCACCAGTAAATAAATCATATAAATCATATATATATCAAATCCACTCATCCAACATAATATAACTGATAAATACAAAATCATAATAATTGACTTACATAATAACAAATTAATTTCCGGAAATATATACAAAAAAAATAGAAAAAGGGAAGGAGAAAAACGAAAAGGAAAAAAAACAAGTAGAAAAACAAAAATAGGGAACAAAATTCTTCCTACTATTTACGGCACGCTTCCCTTCTCCTAATCATTTTTCATGCTATATCTCTCTGTTCCTTTATTTATTTTAGCCTTCCTCAACCAGGTGCCCTACAAATGTTTTGGGGGGCATCTCCCATCAGCCTCAGCTAGGATAGCCAATAGTTGGGGATGGTGGGAGAAATAGTCCAAAATACCTGGAAGGCCGCAGGTTGGAGAAGTCTGCTCTAGACACATTTTCAGAGCAACTCCTGTCTGCCTGTCCCAAGGGCATTAGTTTGCCACCCAGATTGTGTAACACTGGATTTATTGCATGTCTCTGGGATGGGTTCTGCTTCCATGCCAATAAAAACATGCCTGCATTGCACTGCATTGAGAAATCTTCAGGTAAATTCATATTCCCCACATTTGTTTCCTCATGCTTTTGGGTCTGTGGCTGTCGGGAGATTTTCAGAATTTCTAAATAATGCAATGCTCAGAAAGACCAAACTGTTCTTAAACAAACAGCTGTAATTTACCATAAGGACCTCCTGAGCAATCGGTTTGCTCAGCCCTCACATTGCTCAATCAGCAGGTTATTTTAAATATAAAATGACCGCTGTGTGATGAAAACATTATTCTCAGTGAACCTCCAGCCAGAGCATCAGATACCTCAGAGTAAGTTGGGAATTGTAATCTTATGGTATTTTCTTTTTTTCTGCTGTTTTAATCAGGAATTGTAGGTTTCTAATAAGCATCCTAGCTGAAATTTCCTTTCAGTATGGAATTGCTCAGTTTTATGAATGGGGTAGAATGCATGATTTATGTAGTATCTGTTTTATTTAGTGCCCTGTGAAACAAGACCTATTATTTTTTAGTTTGACTTAATAGGTTGAAGATGCCTTGCTAACCATGGTTTGTGTACGTTCTATGCATTCAAACCAGGCTGTGCAACTATGGTTTGAACAAGCTGCAAACCATGATATGTTCAAGTGTTACAGATACACTGAACAATCCCTGATTACCGTATGTAACTTTTCTTACCTCTCCAAACTCTCCTTCTATGGAGACAAGATGGTCTTTCTGATGTATCCTTATATACAACCTTGGGGGGGGGGGCTCAGCCTGATAAGTTAAACCCCCATTTTCATCACGTATCTTGTTAAACCAAGTTTAAGGCAGCAAACCATAATTATTGCTAACCATGGTTAAGTATTATGTCTGCACTGTCATTGTTTCTGCCATTTTGAACAGATTAATACAAATAATCACAATGTGAATAGTTTTCCAGCTTTGGCTTGTACATTTTGAATTAGAAATCTGCATGCTTCGCAGAGTCATCCTTTTGTACACTGCCTGGAAGTAAGTCTATTGTGTTCAGTGGGGTTTCCTCCAAGTAAGCATGCAGAGGATTGCATTTTTAGTATTGTTGGCATCTCTTGATTGTTTTGATGTTGGGCAGTCTTCAAATATTTAACCTTACAAGCTGTCAGCTGTCAAATATTAATTACCCTTGGATGTGATCTATTGAATGCAATCAGATACTGTTTAATGCTGTTGAATGTTCTTAAAAATAGTGCCTGCTACCCAGGGAACATTGGCAAATACTATACACCAGTGGTATATTTCTATAGCAACAAGGTAGTACTGTAGTGAACAAACTTGAAGGACCTGGGTTCAAATCTCCACTCACTCATGAAATGTATGATATTAAGTCTAGTTGCTAATTCTCAGGCCAATTTACACATCTCTGGATTGTTGTGAAGATAAAATGGCATAAAACAAATCCCAGGTACATCATTGTGATGGAAGGTCTGGGTGCAAAAGTGGTAAAGATGGATTTGATACACGTGTGTGTGTGTGTGTGTGTGTGTTTTAAAAAATCCCCATCATTATTTTATTGTTACCATCTGCAGCAGCAGCCTCCCATACTTTTTAAAAGAGCACACAGAGAGAGAAATAAAAATATGACAAAACAGCAATGTTTTGAATACAGAGATACTAAAAAGCAGAAAAGGCCTTGGAGCACATAGAGCACAACCACACAAAATTAAAGCACTATTTAATCCCATTTGTTTCAAAGCGAGGGGTAAGATTGTGCTTTACTCGCTTCTGTTGTGATCAGTGAGCATAGCTGCCAAGTCTCCCGTTTTTCAAGGGAAACCCCCAGATTTTAATCCGTTTCCCTCCGTTATCCCGAATAGAAAAAAATCCCGTAAATCCCCCGATTTCCTACCTGCCAGGGAGGCTCCTTCTGCGCATGTCTAGACATGCATAGAAGCGACTTCCGGTGCCGCTCTGACCATGTCTGGGCACCGGAAATCAGGCAGCGCCGGCACAGGAAGTTGCTTCTACACATGTCCAGACTTAGCTTTGGATTGATTGTGCTTAAAGTACCTGAACAATAAAAGTTAGACTCTAAAGTTGACTCCATCATCAGCCCTAGTCAGCACAGCTTAAGCATCAGGATGATGAGAGTTGTAGTCCAACACCACCTGGAAAGCCACAGGGTTGCCAGGCCTGGCTAAAAGCATTTGTACTCATTTATACGCTGCCCATATAACTGGGTTGCCCCAGCCACTCTGGGCAGCTCCCAACAAAATATTAAAAGCACAATAATATATCAACCATTAAAAACTTCCCTGAACAGGGCTGCCTTCAGATGTCTTCTAAAAGTCAAATAGTTGTTTATCTGTTTGATATCTGATGGGAAGGGTGTTCCACAGGGCAGGTGCCACTACCAAGAAGGCCCTCTGCCTGGTTCCCTGTAACCTCACTTCTCGCAGTGAGGGAACCACTAGAAGGGCCTCAGAGCTGGACCTCAGTGTCCAGGGTGGACGATGGAGGTGAAGATGTTCCTTCAGGTCTACACTATAGTGAAGCAGCAAGTGTTTTGCGACAGGTTTGGAAAATGAATGGACATTTAGAAACCCTTTAAAACAAAACAAAAAATCCTATTTGTGGAGCAGCATAATAGTCTCTAGCTGTAGCTGCAGACCAAATTCAAAGTCAAGAACACAGGACAATAATGAACAGGAAACTTGGTAGGCTGCCACTGCCACCAGCTCTCATACTCATTGTCTCTCTTTCTCTCTCTCTCTTTTATATATTTCAGACAGTCTGAAAGATGCGTCTGTTTCTAGCATTGAGTGTTCTTCTTCTGGGAACATCTTTGACCAGCTCACATCCAACCCCAGAGGAGGATTTGAAAGAAAGTACGTTCGTATAATAAGCATGTGGATCAGACATACCGGTAGTTCAGGGGTACAACACAGACTTTTGATACAAAAACATTGGTTCTTGACATCTCCAATCAAAAAGGGATCTTAGGCAGTAGAGATGGCAAAGACCTCTACCTGAGATCTAGTTCTCAAAAGCTGTTAACCTGTTTTGGACTGTACCATCTCAGAAACTGTAGAATGGGACTCGGGTGTTGCTCTACTATTAAAAAAAATGAATAAATCACAGCACATAGAAGCCAACAAATCAAGGCTGGGCCTTGCCTTATAGCTTTCTGTGTGCAAGGAATGTTTCTTTTTGAAGAAGCACTCAGATGTGCGGTAACTTACCTAAAGTGGGACAATCCAGAAATAGGTTTACTAGCACTTACTGTTCATAAGAGTTAGACCAGAGCCGCTGCGGGTGACATAGCCAATACACCAAATGGGGCAATTGTCTGGTTTTGCGTAAGCCAGATCCATATATTCTTTAGACATATGTTGAACTTAGGGGATTCAATTGAAGAATGAAAAGTGTATTCAGAGTTTTAAAACCCGGAGAGATAGGTATAATGCATGCATAATAGCTAATGGGATTTCTTCAGATGGATAGAAATCCTTTGAAAGAAAAGACAGCAAGCCCAAGGAACAGTAAATGTTCCTGGATATTTGTCTTGGAGAGTTAAGTCCCAGTGAAAGTGATATTGTTTTCCCTTTCAGGAGTACACGTTTTGGAAGAAAGCGTGAAACGTTTGGAAATAAAAGTGAACACAGTTAGAGATGCTTTCTATTCAGTCCATAACGGTAAGGCAGCTGGAAGTATGCTATTTTCCTCAAACCATTCCCAGAATCCTAGCTTCTTTTCAATGAGGATTTCCATTAAGTAGTCCACTTTAGAATTACACTCAGTATGTTATATTTGCTGCCAGCTTTTAAAGATTTTTTTAAAAAATGTATTTAGGATTTGGGAGTTAACACAGTATTGAAATGTTGATAAAAATAATGTCTGGTCTAGGCTAGTGATTTTCACACTTTGATGAGGAAACAATTGTCCGAAGGTACAGTGTCTATGCTGTAGAAACATTGTGTCCAGACTTCCCTATTTTCCAGGACAGTCCCAGATTTACAGAAGCCGTTCATTTCTGATTTGATCCCAGAATGTTCCACTTTTCCTTAGAATGTCCCTATTTTCATTGGAGAAATGTATGTGTCTTGCCAGAGATTCTGGGTTATGCTCTTGGGTTTGAATGGCTCAGAGTGTCATTGGGTTTGAATGTCAACATAGTGCCCTCCAGGTGTTGATAGACTAGGGTCTATCAGTCCCAGCCAGTGTAGCCAATGGTCAGGAATTATGGGCTAAATTTAATAACTAAAAAACAGCATATGGAGGATACCACCAATGACAATTTCTAGACTGTGGCTGCACAGAATGTCCTCCCCCAGGCACATAAAGCTCTCCTGCAGCTACAGATTGCGGAGGAAGCATTGGTCAAGCACTCAATCTTGCCTGCCATTACTGAGTTCCTGTTAGTTTCCAACGTAACACAGGATTCCCAGAAACAGTGTTTACAAATTGCTGAAAATAGACTCATAGCATTTCAGAACATTGCCAGTTTTAATTTTTAACCTCCTACTCTTTAAATAAGGCACATTGCCCTTTGCTTCTCCCACTGCCGTCCTCCTCATCTGATCTCAGATCATAAGGTCCTTGGGTCTTTCACTTAAGTTGCTCCATAGTGAATATTGGGGGTCTATATTAACCCACTTGTAGCAGCAGAGCATTTGAAATTATTGGAATGATTGTGTCCTGTATTTCCAGCTCGCACTTTTGGAACTGGCAGTGAAAGGTTATACACCACAAATCTTGGTGAAGGGGACTTCGAAACGCTCAGTGCCACTTGTCTCACAGCTGGGGGTCATGTTCCTTCTCCAAAGAAGGAGGCTGAAAACAACGCTTTGCAGAATGTGTTGAAGAGGCATGAGAAATCCGCTTATGTTATGGGCAGCAATTCTGCTGGATACACAAACTGGGCAGCTGGAGAACCAAACAACTCTGACGGATCTAAGAGCTGTGCGAAAGCTGACAAAGAGGGGAAGTGGCACTCCACATCATGTGGAGAGAAGCTCTTGATGGTTTGTGAATTTTCCTTTATCCCCTAACTTCAGAACCACTGTGGTGTTAATTGGAAAGAGTGTTGGACGAGGAGGACCTAGGTTCAAAGTCTCACCCTCTGGGTGACTCTCAGCCTAACCTACCTTGCTGTGTTGTGAGGATAACTTTGGGAAGCCCCCATGTATACTTCCTTGAGCTTCTTGAAGGAAGGATGGGAAGTAAATGATTGTGATAAATAAATAAAAGGCATTGCTTGAGCTTCTCTGGTACACTTGATATGTGTTTTGTTGATCATGTATGAAGCTTACACCTAGGAAAGATAAACCTACTTCATATCACACACCCCAGTTTCTGTTAAGCCAGGCCAACCTACGTCCCACATTCTGGAACAATACATAAACTAAAATGCTAACATCTTTTGAAACTCACACCAGGCTTCCTTAGCGTATATACTTAACAGCATTCATGTTGCATCAGTTAGTCGTTATTCCCAGGACACTGTCCAATAGAGTCATCATGCTTCAAAGTGTCATCAACCACCCATTTGTTCGTTTTATATTTACCAACCACTCCTCCAAGAAAACGCAATCAAAGCAGGTACAATTAAAATGTATAAAGACAACCCAGTCATAATAATCAGTAGGCACATTTGCATCTTATTCTGAACATTGTCTCTAAAGGTTGTGTGTGTTGTATATAATAATTTCTTAGAGAGTGTCAAGCATGCCATTAAGGGGTGCTAACTTGAATAAAATATGGGGGGGGGACCACACAGACAGGTAAGGCCTGCCCCACATAATTGATTACATGACACGGCACACACTCCATTTGAATGGCTATGCCCATCAAGTTTTGGGGGGTCTAGCCCCCTCAAATATTTTTATGGGGGAGTGAAGGGACCTCAGCCCCTAGGAGTTGGCTCCTATGATGCCATTTTTTGAAGTGCATATTTGGAAAACATTTGCTTCAGCTTCTTACTAACCAATTACAGCCATACCTTGGTTGCCAGACGCCTTGGAACTCGTACACTTCCAACGCCTGAACAATCGAAAACCAGAAGCGCCTGTTCCAATTTTCAGAAGCTGAAGATCTGGCACAGCTTCTGATTGGCTGCAGGATGCCCCTGCAGCCAATCGGAAGCCATGTCTTGGTTTTTGAACAGTTCCAGAAGTCAAACGGACTTCCAGAACACATTCTGTTTGAGAACCAAGGTACGACTGTATATTTATTTCAGCATGAAGACTTCCAACAAAAACCCCAAAGCATTGCTCTCCTTTCAGTTTTGTGACATGTTTGAAGGAGAAATAAGCAATACACTTTTTGCTATTTTATTACCCTTATTTGAAGTGGCATCTCCCATGGAGAAAACCTTACGGCTTGTGAAAAATCACCTACAACCGTTTTCTGAATCAGAGCACAACGTATCAAGAAACACGTCCTATTTCCAGTTAAGATCTTTGAATAAGAGATAGTGACAGAATCCAGTAAAATGGAAAAAAAAAGTCGTCTCCAGGGAATGTGCAAGTTTGTTTTCTTACACTCTCCCATATACATTATTAAAGCTTTCAATCCATTGCCTCTGTGACTGCCAGGAGGCTCTTTGTTTGCTTGTCAGCTCAAGCAAGTATTGAACGAGTCTTGATTTATTCAGAGCAGAAATAAAGATTTACAAAACACTCCGTTTTACTGTCAAATTGCAATGTTCAGCAAATAGCTGGCAAGCACAGCTCAAGACTCCATGGGGCAATGAAAAACATTTTAAAGACCATCATTTCTTTGGGGTAATGATTTGAAGGAGCCGAAGTGAAGGGGTTCAGGAATGTGATTTAACATTTGTTAGGGTTTCAACCAGGGCTATTATTATTATTATTATTATTATTATTATTATTATTATTATTCAGCTGGGACTTGTCAGGTGGGCGCCATTGCCATTCTAAGAGAGTGAAGGAGGTGTTTGTGGTGACGTCCGTGAAAAATAGCACTGGTTTCAACCAAAACAAAAATCAGATCTGGGGTGGATTGATGTGTCTTGTGGTTCATTCAGGCACTGAGAATGCATGCAGCTAACCACACTTACTAAATGCTGCTGCATGTACCAGCCACACCTCCGAATGATGTGCAAGCAGCATCAGTTTGAAGGGGACCTGCGCATATACAGCCCCTTTTTCCCATGGTGGTTGGAAAACTGGTTGATAATAATGATAATGATAATAATAATTTATTTATACCCCGCCTACCTTGACATCATACAGAGAGAGCTGTACATGCACACACTATTAATTTGCTTACTTATTGGATTTCTTACCCATCCTTACCATCATAGCATTTTCTCCCCCTCCCCCCATGGTGTTTTGTTTTTTTATAGGAGACTGGGCCCCCTCAATGTTCAGAGGGCATTCAGCTCCGCCCCGGCTCCTGGCAATGTTGCATGCGCAACGTCGGAACATCATGTGACGTTGCACATGCAACATCAGGATGTCAAGCTGGGCCCCCTCAATCACCCTAAGAAGCTGGCAACTCTGCTTACAGTAATGACTCAGGTTGGGTTACAGCAATCAAATATACAATTATTGTAGAACAGTTATTATAAAACAAATGCAACAGTCGCACATAAAACCAGAAAAGTGTAAAAAATGTATAAAAACAGTGGAAAATAGTTGCAACGCAGAAAGGCTTGTTGGAAGGGGAGAAACTTCATTAAGTATATATCCATGGACAAGGGTCCCCTTCAGTGTTATAGAAATTGTTCATTGGCTGAGGGAGGGAGGGCTACCTGAGTGTGTTATTGAAAGCCACTTCACATTTTGGGTACCCAGGGCTACCAAATAACTAAGCAGGCCTTCCAAATCCTGATCTAAATACCCCACATCATGCTTACCTAAATACCCCAAAAGATAGTATAGCATTATTGTTTTTTGTTTTTTTTAAACTATCAACATACTACTTTTCAACAAAAACTTCACAAAGTAAATACCCATTACCAACTAAGGAGCATGGCCCACACCACAGGAAGGCCACTAAGACTAGAGTCTAAAATTACCGAATTGTACACATCTACAGACTGTGGGTTAAACCACAGAGCCTAGGGGTTGCCGATCAGAAGGTCGGCGGTTCGAATCCCCGCGACTGGGTGAGCTACCGTTGCTCAGTTCCTGCTCCTGCCAAACTAGCAGTTCGAAAGCACGTCAAAGTGCAAGTAGATAAATAGGTACTGCTACAGCAGGAAGCTCTGGTTTGCCAGAAGTGGCTTTATCATGCTGGCCACATGACCTGGAAGCTGTACGCCGGCTCCCTCAGCCAATAACGTGAGATGAGTGCCGCAACCCCAGAGTCGGTCACGACTGGACATAATAGGTCAGGGGTCCCTTTGCCTTTACAGACACACACTGTTCTGTTTCTGCTGCTGGGTGGCCTGACTATGTTACCCTTATATCACTCGTGTTATGAAGGTGCTGTCAATTGAACCTGAGGGAAAAGAAACAGAATAGGCCCCCACTCTCTCTCACACACTCCCCCCCCCATAATGGTACAATGGGATCTCTAGTTTGGTTGGGGTTCTCTGATTTAATTTGCATGCAGGTAAATTGAGCCGTGCTTTTCTCCTAACACTAAATCTCACAAAGGTATTAATTTACTCAGAGAAGAATTGCTCTGTTCTCTCAGGAACATTGTGTCACTGCCAGCTGGAGAGAGGCAGGCTGCGCCTCCACCAATAGCAAAGGTTGGTGTGTGCAGAAAAAATATATGTTTCCCCAACGAAGGTCCGTGTTAGGATTTATTTACTTTAATGTGTCATTTCTCCTGCCTACGCATCGAGACAATCACAAAATGCTTTATATAAGACATTGCATGGGTTTAAGGCACTTTGGGCAGATCCTATGTAGTTGAAGGCAGGGTGAGATGAATGAAGATTGTCAGGATGGCAAAGGCAATCTGTAGCATGGCAGGATCAGCTCAGAATAGCAAGCAAGGTGGGTCCCAGTGGGTTTTTTTAATACAAGGAGGCTTCCTTGGCTGGTCTCCCTACAGTTCCTCCTTTAGGTAGACCCAGGTGATAACCAGGGCCAGCCTATTACTATGAAGAGTGCAGAAACTGCCTTAGGGAGCAGATATTGCCAGTGGGGTGTGGGCAATGGCCTGCAGCCTCCCAGTTATGCCCCCCTATTATATAGGACAGAGTTTTGTGTCCAACGTTGCCAGTCCTGGACCCCTTAAACTAGACTGCTGCCCTCAAGTGCCATGAAGAATTTCCCCATTGCCAGCGTTGGAAGAAGAAGAAGAAAAACCCAACTGACATTCCAGTTGGTTTCTGGGAGAGGCTATTTTGTTCTTTGCCTCGGGTAGAACAACATCTTAGGCTGGCCCTGCTGATGGCACATGGGCTGAATCCACCTGACATCCTGTCACCGGTTCAAGACACATTAAGGGGTTTACAACATCATGGGTTCACAACATAATGTTCAAGTGGGAAATGTTATTGAGTCACAATTTGTACCAGAAGTGCAAGGTAAGAAGGGAGGGAGGGAGGGAGGGAGGGAGGGAGGGAGGGAGGGAGGGAGGGAGGGAGGGAGCAATGTTAGCTGCATCCTCCCCCACTCATTTGTGCTTGCCTGAAAGTACCCACCATAACAGTCCAGGGAACTATGGGAAATTTAAAATGGTGGCTCACATGCCTGGCCTCCCAACATGCCATACTTTCAGTGACAGTGAGTCCTGCTTTTGTATGGAGGTCTTAGCAGCTGCCTGTGGATGCCGACAGCTGGCGCCAGAGCTGACAAGGCCTTTCCTCATACTACGACTGGACTTCCCCCACCCTGCAAAGCTATTAATATCAGTGGGGGAAGAGAAGATTGGAAATTTCTAGACAAATAACAAGGATAATCCTTACTGTGCAGCAGTTGTTTTGAACTGGTGAAGCCCATTAAACTCTGTTGACTCAGTGTTGGGGAAAGACTCAAG
The DNA here is from genome assembly GCF_965207765.1 of Zootoca vivipara. Taxonomy (NCBI): domain Eukaryota; kingdom Metazoa; phylum Chordata; class Lepidosauria; order Squamata; family Lacertidae; genus Zootoca; species Zootoca vivipara. The sequence goes on from NC_142588.1 coordinate 17,957,575, forward strand.
AAAACAAGGAAGGCATGAAACCATGTAATTATACAATACTTATCTCCTTATTTCCTTACTTCCACACCAGTTGCCATTCTTCATCATATTATATCTATAATAGCTGTCTAATTCTGCAACTGGATCAGGAAGGGCGGAATGCTTGTGCCTATATAACAACGCCCTCCCTGGCTTTGCCCACGCGGATTTATTTGCAGAAACGATTCCTTTATCTTGGAGAGTTCCTCCAGTTTCAGACTGTTTTCCTTTGAACCAGTTCCATATGCCAAGAACGACTTTAAAATTAAAATATCATCACAGCAGGTCATTGTCGGCCATAGATATACGACATGCGGAAGACAAAGAATACCTTATTGGCAAAAGTGGTATTAGTGGTAAAACCATTTCCCAGATTACTGGTAGGTTTAATAGTTATGTGAGCTCAGAATACACCCAATAATGGAGTGTCATTTGTCCCTTTCAGATGCTGCCCCTACTCAAACCTTACCTGAGATTTTCCCTGGCTAGGGCTCGAATGAACCAAACCTTACTTGCCCACAAAAGTTCTGACTAGCCTGCTTGCCCACACATAACATACAATTGAAATTTATCCCTCAACAGCTCAACATGGAGAAGAGGAAAGAAGAAGAAGAAGAAGAAGAAGAAGAAGAAGAAGAAGAAGAAGAAGAAGAAGAAGAAGAAGAAGAAGAAGAAGAAGAAGAAGAGGAGGAGGAGGAGGAGGAGGAGGAGGAGGAGGAGGAGGAGGAGGAGGAGGAGGAGGAGGAGGAAGGAGAAGAGGAGGAGGAGTTTGGATTTGATATCCCACTTTATCACTACCCTAAGGAGTCTCAAAGTGGCTAACATAAGTAGCTAACATTCTCCTTTCTCTTCCTCCCCCACAACAAACACTCTGTTAGGTGAATGGGGCTGAGAGACTTCAAAGAAGTGTGACTAGCCCAAGGTCACCCAGCAGCTGCATGTGGAGGAGCAAGGAATCAAACCTGGTTCACCAGATTACGAGTCTACCACTCTTAACCACTACACCACAGTGACAGTGGAATCTTCCCTTTCGAATTCCCTCCCAGGATATAATAGACTGGTGCTGTTCCTGTTGGGAGATTTAGGATAGAAAAAAGAAAGTACTTCTTCCTACAGTGCGTAAGTCAAACTATGGAACATGCTCCCCGCAGGAGGCAGTGACGGCCACAAGCTTGGATGGCTTCAAAAGACAAATTTATGGAGGGGAAGGTTATCGATGGTGACTAACTATAATGGTTGTGGCTCTACCTCCACGGTTGCTGGAAACCATGGGAGGGGAGATTGATGTTGTGCTCATCTTCTGCTCCCTGGTTTCCCACAGGCATCTGCTTGGCCACTGTGGGAACAGGATGCTGGACTAGATGGGTCATTGGCAATGTAATGTCCATTCTCTCTCACACACACACATACACACACAAAAAATTCTCATTCAAAATGCTGGCATTACTTTTTAAAGTGTTAGCAAAATTTTGTTGGGAGCTGTCCAGAGTAGCTGGGGCACTTTGGTGCTGCTGAATCAGACCAAAGGCCCCATCTAGCAGTCTGTTCCCACAATCTGATAGCTCTAAGAAGCCCTCAATCAGGACATGAATTCACTTTTATTTCATGTAGTCATAGAACTGTAGAGTTGGAAGGGGCACTGAGGATCATCTAGTCCAACCCCCTGCAATGTAGAAATATGCACCTGTCCCATATGGGGATTGAACCTGCGACCATGGCCTTATCAGCACCATGCTCTAACCAACTGAGCTATCCAAGCTCAGCCACTCAGCCCCCTCCTGTTCATGATTCCCTGCAACTGGTATGCCAAGGCATACTAGTAGCCAATGATAACCTTACCCTTCATGAATATTTCTAAAGCTATCCATGTTAGGGGCCATCACCACATCTTGTGGTAGCAAATGCCATGATTTAAGTATGGACGCAGAGGAAAGAAATTACAGGGTGGTCCTGGGGCTTTGCGACTGTTGAAATGAGAGGTTGAGGTTCCATTTACTTTGCTGAAATGTTTTTGCAAGAGACAGAAATATGCTGAAAAAGTTCTATACAGAGTACTAAGCTATGGATTTTGCAAACAATGCATAAGCACATGCCAGGTACTTAATATACTGCTGTTTCAGAGAGCACCATTTTAACCGCTGATTTTTAAAGCTGGAGACTCAGAGCTCAGGGAGAGGAGGGGTCAGAAAGCTTATGGAAATGGATCAGCTTTAGAATGCCTGGTGAAATACTGTTGTTGAAGAAAATATTTGTGTGAAAAAACTGTGTGTGTCTCTCTTTCAAAGGGGCGTTGGCAGGATTACCCGTGGTGATTATAACATATTTGGAGTTCCTTAAGCACTCCCAAAAGTACATGATGTTGCACAACAATTTGCTACGGTGGAGCTGGTTATTCAGCTATGCCATGCTTTTTACGGGGAGGAGTTGGAAGCGAGCCAAAATCTTGCCAAACTGGATGCGCGAGAAGCAGCTTTTTCAAAAGTCATTAATGGCAATCACATGTTACATAAAGTGCCAATTTGCATGTCTGAATGAGGTATCATAGATCAAACACCACAGAAAAGGTCACTCTTTCATGTGCATAATGGCGAGGAGGAGTCATAGCACAAGGGTGATGTAAATGCTATTCGCGGATAAGTAGCTACCCCTGGTTCAAACTCTACCATACATAGTTAGAAAACCTTTCCCCAATATGTCCCCCAAAGTTGTTGGATTGCACATTCCACCATTCTTGACTATTAGCTGAATTGGCTGGGGATGATGGGAATTGTAATCTGAGAACATTTGGGGACCCAAGATTCAGGAAGGTGATTTAAACAATTTCTAGTAAGTGGTACCTCGGGTTACAAACGCTTCGGGTTACAAACGCTTCAGGTTACAGACTCTGCTAACCCAGAAGTAGTACCTCGGGTTAAGAACTTTACTTCAGGATGGGAACAGAAATCGTGCAGCGGTGGCGTGGCGGCAGTGGGAGGGCCCCATTAGCTAAAGTGGTACCTCAGGTTAAGAACGGTTTCAGGTTAAGAACGGACCTCCGGAATGAATCAAGTTCTTAACCAGAGGTACCACTGTAATAGAGCTGGAGTAAACTCTGCTTGAGAACTGGATCAGCTATTGCCATTGAGAGTAGACAGTACAGCATGAAAAAGATGGATGGTCAGGTTTAGAATAAGGCAACTTTACATCTTGGAGCACTTATTGATGGGCAGGCTAACATGTAGCCTGACTCCAATGAGCAACGTGTATGAGACCATCTATGATGGTCCATTCACATGAGGAGAGCACTATTGCATTCAAGCCTCATTTCTGGGCTTCCCATGAGCATCTGGGGTTGCCAAACTAGATAGCCACATGGTCTAAGATGGGTAGCCAATGTGGTGCACTCTAGATCAGTGGTTCCCAACAGGTGGTCCGCGGACCCCCAGGGGTCCGCGAGCTATGCCAGAGGGGTCCGCAAGATGCTATTAGAATAAAAAAAATATTAAATATATTTCGTATGATAACAGATTTTTTGTTCTGGCCGCTTCCTGCATGAGCAGAGTCTAGCGCAAAACTAAAATTAGATAGAGGCAGTAGTTCTGCTGTATGCCGTTAGGTGGCGCTTTACAAACACTACTGTTTTGCAAAGAGGCAGCGTGCGCATTCTACTAACACTCACCTCCCCAAGATGCTTTGCGCGCGTCGGATTCATTTGTGCGCTACTGCGCAGGTACCCTGTCTTCTCCATTCCCCTCCCTCCTCCCTGGCGCACGCTGCCTCTTTGCAAAACAGTAAACAAAGCGTTTTTCGCGGAAGCTACAGTTCGCATAGTTAAAAATGGACCATTGGTTAAAAAGTGGTTCGTTAAAACGACAAAGACCTACAGATGAAGAGGAAGATAATGCATTTGATGTTCAAGCAAGTAAGTCAGTGACTCTCGAACCGATCTTGTCAGTGTCCATTGAACCTAAATCGTCGCGTCCCTTGAACCTAACCCTTCCAAGATCAGTGTTAAGCTTACTGGAAAAAATAGAAAAAGACTCTTAATTTGGCTCTCACTTTTTAATTTTAGGATTAGGAATTAATGGGGGTCCTTGTCACAATAGCGGCTCGATGAGGGGTCCTCAAGAAAATTTTGTTGGGAACCCCTGCTCTAGATGTTTTAGACTACACCGCCTATCATACCTGGCTATTGGCCATGCTGACTGAGGCTGATGGGAGCTGCAGTCCACAACATCTGCAGGCTACCTATGCTCTGAGAGCATGAGGATATATAAAACCTGCTGGATCAGACCAACATCCTCTCTAGCCTAGCATCCTGCTTCCCAAAGGAGCCAGCCAACCAGACTAGGAGCAGGACATGACACTTGTTCTTGTCTGATGTTGCAGTCATCAGAGCTTGAACATGCATGAACCAGTTCCAAGTTTTCATATCACTGGGCAATGCCTCAAATGCAATGCTTTTCCATGGAGTCTGTTCACACACTCAGCTACGAGTCAACCACTCAACCACCACTTACCCTATATTCTTTGGGTAAAAGATTCCTGCATTGCAGGGGGTTGGACCAGATGGCCTTCGTGGTCCCTTCCAACTCTACAATTCTATGGTTCTTTGGTTCCAGTGGGGTCATTAGCCACATCTGGGGAAACCCTGACCATTGAATCCTGTTACTGGCAAAACATAACATTCTGCATAACGTTCTGCATAACATTCATGCATATTTGAGCCCCCAGCCCTTTTGCTCCAAAATACAAATTCCTTACATTTTGCAAGCCATGGGAAATCCCATCCTTTGTTCTGTGCATGTCTTATCAGCTACACAACGTTGAAAGAGGCCAACAGCTCCCGGAGTGTTATAAATTGCCTATAAGTTTCCTGTGAGGTCACATGGTTGAGAAACCAAAGCCTGTGTTACTTAACTCGTAGCCTATAAAAGGAAGGCTGAACTCCTAACGGATGATTCCTGTCCAGGCCTTTGTAGAGCACCAGAAACGTCAAAGTGAGTGAGTAGATTTTTAATTTGCCCTTCCTTAATGATGGCTATGCGATTGAAATACATGCGATACTGAAGACTGCCGCCAGTTCCTTGTTCAAACTGGTCAGATTGCATTGTGCTCCATGGATTTGATTAATTTCAACCAGAGCTAGATCTGCCGCCTTAACTCTCTCTTCATTGATAATCCATCCTTTGATTATTAAGTGCTTTCCATATCAGACTTTCACATCTGCCTGCGCTTATCTAATAATTAGCTCCAGATTTAACGACGAGTTGATTTTGTGTCCAACAGCAATGTAATTTGTTAGTATCTTGATCCATTTTGTTTAACACCCTGATTTAAATGCAGTTGGCAAATTGTCCTTTTGAATGTATTGTTCGGACGTCCGGCTGTAAAGGAAGAAGGCATTTCTATTCCTTTTATAATTATGGCAGGGGAAATGGTATTTTGGCAAGTACAGATTGCCCTACCCAGGTGATAAAAGTTCCACTGGCTGAGATACCCTCTTAGTTAGAGCTGGGAACTGACTGTTTTGCATATAGTCACCTGGTGTCAGCATCCCCTTCATAACCTTCTGGCTTCATGTTTCTGATCAACTCAATTTAGCCCAGAGATGCTGCTGAAGCATAATAGGGGAAGGGCCATAGATCAGTGGTACAGCCCATGCTTTGTATGGGAAAATCCCAGGTTTGGCTGTTGGCATCTCCAGCTACAGAGGGCAATGTATATTGAATCAGATCAGTCCATCTAGCTCAGTATTGTTTGCACTGACTTGCAGCCACTTTCCAAGATTTAAGATGCTGGAGATTGAACCTGGAACTGGATGCGGTTCCCCCACGCAGTGTGCAGAGGCAAGAAGGCGCCTACCTTCCTCCTTCCCAAAGCCTAGTAAACACTTGCTTCAGGAATGAGATGTGAGGGCCCTGACAGGGTCCTAGAGTCCTCCCTCCTCCTTCCCAAAGCCTAGTTAATGCCTGCTAACCCTATGCAGTACAGTGGTACTTTGGAAGTCAAACAAATTCAATGGAATAGTCCAATGTACAGTCGTACCTTGGTTGTCGAATGGAATCTGTTCCAGAAGTCTGTTCAACTTCCAAAAACGTTCAACAATCAAGGCACGGCTTCCAATTGGCTGCAGGAAGTTTGGGTTCCAAAGAACGTTCACAAATTGGAACACTCAGTTCCAGGTTTGCGGCGTTTGGGAGCCAAAACGTTCGACTCACAAGGCATTTGGGATCCAAGGTACGACTGTACTATCTTTCTGCATGTATTATAAAGATAATACATGCATATTTTAATACAGTTACATTCATTCCTTTATGGATCTCTTTATGTGCTTGCTACTTTAGGAAACACTGATTATATATGCAAATAACAATTGGTATTTAACCAAGTTTTACTCAGAGCACACCTGCTGAACATGACTAATTTAGTTCCACTACTTAGTCTCCGAGTAAAACTTGGTTGAAAAGCACCCAATACGTGTGTAATATGATACGCATAAGAATGCATTTAATATGTGTGAGTCTTATTTGAATTTTTAGCAGAACCAGTAAAAATAAATAAATAGCCCACTTCTCACCAAGATCAAGGAGTGATGTAGGAGGGGTGTTTTTTTTGGGGGGGGGATCCATGCAGATAAGCTTGACACAGTGATTTGCAGAAAATCCCATCCCTAGTAGAGTGCAGAATCTTATTCTTCCCTAAATGGGATCTTGAAATGTGCCTTATGTGAAGAGGTGTGTCTGGCACTTTCACTATACAGTTTTTGTTGAATGCTAAATACATGTCTCTATACCCTGCGCTTTGACACCCGAGATATGTGGTTTCAGGACACCCACACCTCATACCTGAGATTGTAGCTTGCTTTAACTGACCTATCCCCTGGCCAACAACTTACAAACCAATATGGCTAACTTGACACAACAACAAAAAAACTCCGCACACTAACATGAAAATAAACCACACTGCAACCAACTGAACACAGCCAACCAAACCCCGGACCCTCCAGTCTCTCACAATGCCAATAAAAACATATAACCATATAAATATAGGACCTACCCATGAGACGCTGACACAAAAACCCTGCAGAAACCCTATGCAATAGAATGAAAAGATCATCACCCCACAACCTTCTCTCTCCCTTCTATTTTCCCCCAGAGTCTATGGCAATAGTGTCTAATACTGAATGTAAATGAACTATGAAAAAAGACTATGAATTGAAAGTGGAGACGCTATACGTACTTTTCCTTGTTTGTTAGTTTTGTATCACAAAATATTTATTTATTTATTTTGGAAACCTGTTTATAATACTGAATTTAAAGCACACCCTTGGACCTGCTGGCGAAGGGTTGGTTATATTATTATTCTTATTATTATTATTGACAATATTAATAGTAATCATATAGGTGCTAGCTATTATGATAGGCATGAGGCCTCTTCTGGGTGCTCTTGGGCTCCAACTTTCATCAGCCCAAGGCAGCATGGCCAATGGGTTCTCTTTCCTTGAAAAAAAAAACTTTCTTCTTGTGTGTAGCTGTTCAAGAGATGATGAAACAAAAGAAAATTAAAAGAGTGTTGGAAATGGTGCATAATCCCCTACTTCAATCTATTACACAAGACTTGACCCACAATATATTAAATCTCTGTTCATATAGCCAGTCTTCATTTCATTGCAGTGCATTATAATTGGTATGGTTGGGTTTGGGTTAATTCTTTTCTCCTCTTTCTATCCCTTTAAATTCCCCCCCCCCCCAGGTCAAACCACTGAACAATGCTGGTGCTTCTAACACTCTCTGTGTTGGCTTCGCAATTTTCACCAGCATTGTTCCAGGGGTCACCGCAAGTTATACAGAACTTGGATCGGAATGCCTGCTCACTGGTTGTATGTGGACCAGCTGAGAAAGGGTTACCAGGGATAAATGGGAGAGATGGAGTCCAAGGACCAAAAGGGGACAAAGGAGAACAAGGTATGGAAAATGTGACTTCTTAAGAGTCTCCATTCTTTGAGGATCAGCTTTCATTCACACACTGAGGGGGGGAAAGACAGCAAACCATGCAATCTCACTTAATTTAAGCATAAACAGCTTATGATGCAATTCTATGATGACCCCCAATTACATTGCTAATTTCCTAGTGATAAGTATCAGTTGGTTTTAAATGTTAAGAAAACCTCTTCTTTGACCATGACTTAGGCTTATCCAGTGCTTAAACCACCACCTGAGGGTAAAAGCCTTAGTCCAAGGGAAAGGGGCATCCTGTTAAAAGGATCCTGGAGGAGGTGCTTCTATCCAGATTCCCAGGTGGGGGCTAGAGTCATAGTCTCAAGGTGGAGATCCTGGCGGGGACATACCTATTTGATGTAAGTCATAGGACCTCCTTGCCTCAGGGTAGACCCCATGGAGAAAATGCTTCCAGCAGGTGAGCTGGTTGTTATAGAAGGCATAGTATGCCTATGCCAAACCTCTTACAATAAAGTTGTGCTCTTATTCAACTCAAAAGAATGTGTCTTGACTGGTTTTTCTCCACTGGGTAGGGGCAGCAGAGTCACGGCACCTGGACATGCAAACAGCGTAAAAATTCTACCAAGACAACTTAAAAGCAAAGTAGCATGACATCAATATTAAAATGAATCTTAAGATTTCAAATTGATCCTGCAAAGACTGTGATGCAGGTCCATCAACAGTGAGAGACAGAAGTGCAAAACTGCATGATATTCTGCATTTCTCCTCCTCTCACTGGATCAAGAGGGACATGATGCCAAACAGAGAAGGAAAAGGGCAGAAGAGGAGAAAGCAAATATAGGCAGGGGAGGGCAACGTCATCTGGTGGATGAATGGCAACAGCCACAGCCACCTTGAATGTAGCTGCCTTGGCTAACTTTAGGATTGCCATACGTCCAGAATTCCCCAGACATACCTGGAATACTGCAGTCAGAAGCAGTGTCTGGGAGGAAATTGGCTAAATGTCAAGGCAGACATATGGCAACCGATGTCGGCAGTGTCGTTTTTGCAACTATGGCCAAAAAAGCTCAACAACTTTTCCATCCAGATTTTCACTTTTTGAAATATGGCAAATTCAGCACTCCAGATGTTTTGGGACTACAACTCCCATCATCTCTGACCACTGGTCCTGTTAGCTAGGCATGGTGTGAGTTGTAGTCCCAAAACATCTGGAGTTTCCCTATGCCTGCTCTATAGTATCATGCATAAGTTAAAAGGGGAGATATCATCATTCCAGAAACGTAAAAACAAGGCCCACCTCTCAATAAACTTCTTCCTTGGATTATTATGTATTGCATTTCTCTCATATGTAAGCTTTATCATTAAGATAACCCCACTTTTCATTCTTCCACTTAATGCCAGGTTTGGAAGGACCAAGAGGAATTCTTGGTCCTCCCGGAAAAATAGGACCAGCTGGACCACAAGGAGAAAAGGGGACCCAAGGAGAGCAAGGACCCAAAGGAGATGGTGGAGAAATGGGTAAGGAGTGTTGTTGACTAAATGGAATTGTATTGCATTGTTCAACAAAAGCTAGATATTATTACAAGAAATCAAACTTTTTAAATATTTTTATCCACACCTGTCTCTAAGTCTTGTTAGAGGGCCATCCTGCCCATTGGGCGCACCGAACATTTCCCCTACAAACCCACCAAGGTCCTCTTCCCTTGCTCCCAGTACAGGACTGGCCCAGGACATTTTGCTGCCTGAGATGAAAGACAAGATGGTGCCCATACCCCAGACCATGTACAGAACCTCACCAGACTTTCAGTTGAAACTTATTTCAACACTAGTGGTAGGACAGCATCCTCCACCACTCTGGAGGCATACCAGATTGGGACAATGGCATGCACATTTCAATGTTCCCAGTTCTAAGGCCCAGGAGCTCCTGGTGCACTGCAACTCATCACAAGAGACCTTCCTCATTGGTGTATATCTCTGCCTGCTCACAAAACTTATTTCTTTTGAGTAGGACCGCGTGGAATCCGAGGTTTGCAGGGTCCTCCGGGAAGCGTCGGCCCCTCTGGAGCACAAGGCAACAATGGCCCACAAGGTGAAAAAGGCGTCAAGGGAGAAACAGGTAATCCTAAGTGCTAAACAGTTGGATTTCTGCTAGAGGGTTCAATATACCACAATGGCCAGGATCCGAAGGAGCATACAGCTACTTCTGCGCACCCAGTGGGGTTGGGGGCTTCTGCTTCTCAAACAGCCATGTGTGATATCCCTGGAGACCTACCATCCAACAAAAGAAGTAAAAAGACCTAAATGTCAGTAAGTATGCCCAAGTCCTTAAGCATGCCCAAGTAGCTTTTTTGGAACCTAGTCACAGCTTTTAAAAGAATACACTGAGAATGTTCACATTCACTCTCTTGTCCAGATACTTCGTATGGTACAGTTTCCAAGTTATAAATGCTATGAGTGGAGAAAGCAACCATAAAATGCCCATTCCTCTGATGTTTCTCTCTATATATACATCTATCGTGGATGCCAATGAAAGAACAAGCAAATACATCATAGGCTGACAGCTCTCCAGCTTGACCCCCATTGTTAGGCAATTGGCTGAAGTCACAAAAAGATTGTGATCTGTGACAACCAGCTTCTGAAGTCATGTTCTGGCTGTAGTGATAAAGGCCACTTCATCAAATGCATCTGACACTAGTCCAGAAAAGCTTATGCTATGATATATTTGCTAGTTTCTAAGGCAGCGGTAGTTAACATGGGAGGTTGTTGGAATGCAATGCCCATCAGCCCCATTCAGCAAAACCAATGACAAGGATGGTGTAAGTTGTATCTCACATTGGGAGGGCACCATATTGGCTACCCCTGCTCTGCAATACCATAGCCTCATCATTGTTTGTTTTGGTATACCAGACTAACAGGACTACCCCCTAGATATAAAGTTGTGACTAACTACCCTGTTTCTCATATTTTAAGGCATCCCCATAAAATAAGCCATAGCAGGATTTTTAAGCATTCAAGGAATATAAGCCATACCCCGAAAATAAGACATAGTGATAGGAGCAGCAGCAATGCCGGCCACGGCAGGAGGAGGAGGAAAAAAATAAGACATCCCTTGAAAATAAGCCATAGTGTGTTTTTTTGAGGAAAAAATAAATATAAGACGTGTCTTATAATATGAGAAACACGGTATCATATCCTAAGGTAAAGGGACCCTGACCATTAGGTCCAGTTGTGACCGACTCTGGGGTTGCGGCACTCATCTTGCGTTATTGGCCGAGGGAGCTGGCGTACAGCTTCCAGGTCATGTGGCCAGCATGACAAAGCCGCTTCTGGCGAACCAGAGCAGCACACGGAAATGCCGTTTACCTTCCCTATTTATCAACTTGCACTTTTAACTTGCTTTCGAACTGCTAGGTTGGCAGGAGCTGGGACCGAGCAAAGGGAGCTCACCCCGTCGCGGGGATTCGAACCGCCGATCTTCTGATCGGCAAGCCACAGGATAGCCTTTTTATCCTCAGTATAAACCAAAGTTAATATATAAACACTGAAGCTATCATTTCTGTGTGAATGTCCAACCTAAGCTGTGTGCAATCACCATCTGGGCCTTTCTTCATGTGCCTCCTCTACAAAAAGCCCAGAGGGCAACAACATGAGACCAGGCTCCCTGTTTGTGGAATGCTCTCCCACCTTTGTTACATATCTTTAGGCAAAAGCATTCTCCCAGCCTTTGGCTAATTAAACCATCTATGACCTCTTAAACCGGATGGGTGGTCTGGTATTTTGTTACCATTGTGTGTATTTTTGTGCTTTTATATTGTAAACTTCCCTGTGAACTTTGGATGAAGGGCAGCATAGGAATGGATGGATGGATGGATGAATAATAGACAAACTAGGGCTGAGCTGAAACTATTTACCTACTTTTGCATTTGTGATCATTACATAGTACCTTCCATTTTTGTTGATTTTCCCCTCCCCGTTCAATATTGCTGTAGGTCCGAAAGGAGCTACTGGTGCCCAAGGTCCCAAAGGTGCCACAGGTGTCGCTGGGCCCAAAGGTGACAGAGGCCCAGTGGGCGAAAAGGGAGTGAAAGGAGATGTAGGAGAAAGAGGTAAGTGGTGTGGACGAAAAGGTGCATCTGAACAAACATTTTTATGGCATGAGAAAGGTTCTGTAGAGACAACAGAAATAACTTCTTGATGTAGTGCATAGTTAGTTTGAGGGATTTTTAGCTAGTCACTAACTTAGATGACTTTTTTTAAAAAAAGGAGGAAACTGGCACTCCCCAGATTTAGCTCTGAATTTGAGGAGGACCTCAGCAAAGTGCCCTGGGATGGATGCCCTCCCACATCAGTGGGACTCCACCTGCAATGAAAAAGCTGCCATTTTAATTTTCCCACAATACCCCTAATATAGAATCAGTCCAGGGCATTCTGAGCATTGAAAATGTCTGCACTCGCTCACTCACTCTCCACCCCATCCCACCCCCGGGAGTGCTGTTTTAATCCTCCGCGAGGCTCCAGACCATTCCATGTCACTGTGGGAAATTCAAAATGGTAACTCATCTTACCAGTGCTCAAGGGCTCTGGCCCAGGGGTGCCAGGTGTAACGCCCTTGCTCATCTTCTGCTCAATGTCAACCTTTGATCCTCCTTTCCAGTTAGCAAAACGAAAAGATGGGTGATTTGTTCACACTGCTCCTGCATACAACCTTTTAAACCAATTGGCTATGGCCGTTAACAGATGTTAACATGCATAGGAAGACAGAAGCCACCTACCAACTAACTTGCTAGGGTTTTTTATTTATTTTTTAAAAAAATCCTGTATCAATAAGTTTTTAATTTTATATGTCTTATTATGTTTTCATATGTGTTGGCAGCTGCCCAGAGTGACTGGGGAACCCCAGCCAGATGGGCAGGGTATAAATAAAATTATTATTATTATTATTATTATTATTATTATAATAATAAAAGACCCTGATGTTGGGAAAGATTGAGGGCACTAGGAGAAGGGGACGACAGAGGACGAGATGGTTGGACAGTGTTCTCGAGGCTACGGACATGAGTTTGACCGAACTGCGGGAGGCAGTGGAAGACAGGAGTGCCTGGCGTGCTATGGTCCATGGGGTCACGAAGAGTCGGACACGACTAAACGACTAAACAACAACAACAACATTATTATTATTATTATTATTATCTCCATAGGATTACAAGGAGCAACCGGTACACAAGGGCCAGTGGGGAAACCAGGATCTCCTGGATCCAAAGGAGATAAAGGATCTATAGGTGACAAAGGGGCCAAAGGTGACAGCGGTCTCTCAGGTAAGGAGCGTAGCCTTCTGTTGTTGGCGTTAAAAGCGATGCATTAAAAGTGTTAGAGCAAAAAAAATTAATGCTGGTCTTTTAACTTTCTGTGCCCTTTTTCGCAGTGAAGGGTTGGTACAACCTATGTGAATTTTGTATCTCTGTTTATTGAGGGAAAGTTTAAGGGAACAATCAGGGTGGCTCTAACTTTTTTTAAAAAAAATCACACAAATCCAATGAGAGTGTATTTCATTCCAGACCATTCTAGGGGGTGGGGTGGGAATACTTTTTCTAGTTTGGCCCTTAACAAGAAGGTCTGAAAGAGGGAGCAAGTGATGGATACATGTACAGTGGAATCTCGGGTTGCGGACGTAATCTGTGATGGAGGCACATCCGCAACCCGCAGCGTTCGTATCCCGCAACGCCGTGTCTGTGCACGTGTGTGATGCAATTTGGTGCTTCTGTGCATGCGCAAAGTGTGCTTTAGTGCTTCTGCATATACGCAAGCAGCAAAACCCGGAAGTAATCCTTTCTGGTACTTCCAGGTTTCCCGCAACCTAAAAACGTGTAACCCAAAGCGTCTGTAACCCGAGGTACCACTGTTTCTGTATAAACAAAGACTTCTTTTGAAATAGAACAAACGTTTACCGTTGATGGACATTAATATTACTGAACCATTAATGGTATAATTAATTCATACCATTAATGCACACATGCATACACCAACACACAAGCAAAACAGACATAGTAAGAGATCACCATCCAATATTCACTAATGTACAAATTCATTTCCAGTTGATTCTACACTGAGATTATGTATTTAATATAGCATAATATTATTTAAATTTCCATAGAATTAATGAATGAATGATGAATTAATTAATTATGGCAGCAGTTGATTGATTGTGACAACAACATGTTTATTGTGTTGTGCCATTTGGATTGTCTGGTAATTTTTACAGTTCCTGGGTGGGTGGAAGTTGGAGAGGGAGGGGGAGGTGGCATTTGGTTTAACAAAACGTTTCACGTCCATACTGTGTGCAATATATTGTTTACCGCATATTACTACAGTACTGAATCTTGCAGATCATGGTCGTTTTATTATTTCTCAGAGGTCAACCTTATGAAAAAACAAGTCAGTGACCTAGAGGGGCAGCTAGGAGCCTTGCAAGCCAGTTTCTCCAAATATCAAAAAGGTAAATGTTGCACATAACAGAAAAATTGTGAACTGTATTTTGCCACCTCCCTCACTCCTTTTGGCCCCTTAACAGAGAACCAGCACCAACATACATGTATATGGGCACATTATATGTGATAGCACAGGCGTGTTCCTCGTAACCCTTAGATTTCAGCACATGCATCCATCGCCTCCTGCAGTAGCATTAGAGAACCAGCAGCAACGTTGTCTTTGCAAGTTTATGACTGCAGTACAAGCTCAATAAGCACGGGAATAAATTGTGTAGGTTATCCCTAGTCTTTTGCAGAGTTATCCGAACCCCCCTTTTTAAAGATCCGTTTTCCTTTCCTACAAAACAATTGCAACATTTTGAAAATTTGGTGAAGAAAATGTAAACACTGGCGTTTCTTTTGAATGTGCTGTAGCCTGGCCAGAGCCAGGTGCACCATCAATTTTCAATTGCTACCTTTGTGGCCACAGCCAAGGTGCTATGAGGGTTCTCTTGCTTCTACATAGGATGGCATTAATCACCTTGTTGCTAAAAAGCATTACTCAAATCCAAGATTTCTGTGGGTTATACAAATACCAGAGGTTGTCATCCGTTTATTGGCTTTGCAAAACGCAGCGGCTGACTTATCAACCTGATGCACACTCCCTTTCTTTCCTTTAGTTGCAGCATTCCCGGGAGGGCGAATTGTCGGTAACAAAGTATTCGTAACCAACGGCTATGAAGGCAACTTTGATGACCTGAAGCAAAAGTGTCTGCAAGCTGGGGGCCAGCTGGCTGCCCCCAAAAATGCTGCGGAGAACACAGCCGTCCAACAGATAGTTGTTCAGCATAACAAGTCGGTCTTTCTTGGGGTAACTGATATCCAGACGGAGGGGAAATTTAGGTACCTGAATGGCGATGCCATCGTTTACTCCAACTGGCTGCAGGGAGAACCCAATAATGAAAAGGGCAGGGAGAACTGTGTAGAAGTTTATGTGAATGGAAAGTGGAACGACCGGGCCTGTGGGGAGAAGAGGCTACTACTCTGTGAATTTTAGGCCCTCTGTTCCAAAAAAAAAAAAAAAGCTCGACCCAGCCACAAGCTTCAATACTGTGTTTGCTTTTTATCCGTAGACATTAATCATTATTTTGTTATTCCTTTTTTCTTTAATCTATTGACATATGTGCACGCATAACATAGCCATTGGGCCAGGGCAGGGCCTGGCAGGTTTTATAAGGACTGCTGCAGAGAGGGCTTCTTCTTTTAAATTGCTTTTAATTTGATTTTTAAAAGTATCATTAAAAGATTTTTTTTTTAGTGTTTTAACTGTTTTTAACTGAGTTGTAAGGGCATTTTGTGGGATGTGTCTGGGAGGGGAGGAGCGGGAGAGGAAGCAGCTTCGGGCTTCTTCTTGCTTGTGTTACTGTATAAAGTACTATGTAGATGGGCTTTTATCAATAAATCATGATCCGTTTTCCCGCTTAAGACGCACATTCAGAATGAAATGAGAGGTCTTGTAAATCTGAAGTTGAAAATGCTTTGTGGGTGGTTGTTGTTTTTTAAGTGGGGTGCATTGCTTTTGATGTGGGTGGTTTTTTTTACATGCACAGGATATTTTTATATTTATATTTTCAAAACTGTTTATTAAAAGAGATATTCTTGGAGCAAACAGAACTATTTTCATCATATGAGTAAGCATTCATAGGAGCATTTATGTGAGGTAGAGATGGGTTGTTGTTGTTGTTTAGTCGTTTAGTCGTGTCCGACTCTTCGTGACCCCATGGACCATAGCACGCCAGGCACTCCTGTCTTGCACTGCCTCCCGTAGTTTGGTCAAACTCATGTTCGTAGCTTCGAGAACACTGTCCAACCATCTTGTCCTCTGTCGTCCCCTTCTCCTAGTGCCCTCAATCTTTCCCAACATCAGGGTCTTTTCCAAGGATTCTTCTCTTCTCATGAGGTGGCCAAAGTATTGGAGCCTCAGCTTCACGAAGAGATGGGTTAGAAAGTACTGAATCATTGAACTGAGGAGGGCTGGCCAGAACCTGCTTTCCATTGTTCTCACGGTCTACCACTTGTGCAAATCAGATGCTCATTGGCATTCACACCCAAACATGGAAACTGACCAGCTACGCCATTGCTTCCAATAGGACGTACACCAGAATGCAGGATGCTGTCTTTCTATTCCATTGTGGGATGCACATTTGGTCAAACGTTGGAAAGATATACACATATTAAATGCCACAATGGTTCATCATTTTCCCCAACATTTTTGCACAACATTCTCTGCATCCAGCTAGATTTCACTTTCTGACTCATTTGCACTATAATTCATGCTGATTATATTTCCATTGATGAAAAATAAACTGGGTGGAATTGGACATAAGAAGGATTTGTGCTAATGGTTCATACTCAGCCAAACGACAATGCCCCGGGATTGGAAATTTGGGGTGGTAGTATAAGTTTTGCTTAGTTAATAGAGGATATCATCTTACCTCCCTGCAAACAAATCAGGATGAATGCTCAATATGTAGGTAATTTGTTAGTGATCTCAGTTGAGAAAATATTTTGCAACTATAGGCTGTAATATGAGTCTGAACACGAGACATAGTATATATGCTTCGGTCTTCTTCTGAACACATGAACAATCTTCTGATATTAGCAAAATAAAAAAATTCCTTCAGTAGCACCTTAAAGACCAACTAAGTTTTTATTTTGGTATGAGCTTTCGTGTGGATGCACACTTCGTCAGATACTGATATTATTCTGATATTAGGGCATTGTTAGTAAGCTATACATGTATGATTGCAAGGCGAAAGCTGTACAGCCTTGACCACAGTAAATCAAACAACGTCTCTCACTGCGTTTCTAGAGGGTGTTTTAAGATAAGCTAACTTGCCCTTCTCAAAAACAAATATTGACTAGAACTGTAGTTCAAATATTGAACAAAATTTATTCTGCTTTAGCAATCTGGGCAATATGACATCTTTTTACAGTTTGTTCACCTGTCCTAAAGTGTGGGGGGGAGGGCAGTTCTTTCTTAACAAAATAAATTACACTACTTATGTGCTTTCTGGCAAATTCCACTGTTTTCTTTGCAGAAGAGCATTTTAAATTGGGGAGCATCATGTGCTTTCCCCCTTCACATGGACTGAAATGGTAGAGTCCAGGAAAAGTTGCATCAAGTGATTTTCTTGATTTTTTTGCTTTCAATTCTTAAACCTCCTTCGTATGGATCAAGTAATTTTCAAGGAAGTCAATGAATTCCACCCCAAGCCTACCCTCCATACACGAGAGGTGGGTGGAAGATGGCTTGGCAGAAGCGCGAGAGGCAACAGCCACCATCTGGCAACATGGGGATGTGCCAAGCAGTGGGAAACCTGCCATGTCAGGTGGAAGCCACCAGAGAAGGTTCTAGATCAAATCCCTGGGACGACCATTAGGTCACTTGCCCACCTCAAGGCAAGAGTGGGGGGCCTCACTTCCTGAGGAACTCCAGGATAAGCACTCGGAGCAAAATGAAGACCCATGGCTTGGGAACAACATGGATGGTGCTGTAGGTGGGGATGAAAATACATGGCTAAGCTTCAGATGGGTCCTCTGAAGCCCCATTCCTGCAGTGCATTTTAAAAAGCTGCTTGGGGGTTCATTGATGTGAGACAGGCACTCATGACTCTCAGAGGCAATATTTACTGGCACACTACTAAAATAATAGTTGCTCCTGTGAATGGAATCAAAAGAACTACAGTATATGAAACATTGGCTCCCAGTACGTTTCCGAGCACAATTCAAAGTGTTGGTGCTGACCTTTAAAGCCCTAAATGGCCTCGATCCAGTATACCTGAAGGAGCGTCTCCACCCCATCGTTCTGCCCGGACACTGAGGTCCAGCGCCGAGGGCCTTCTGGCGATTCCCTCGTTGCGAGAAGCCAAGTTGCAGGGAACCAGGCAGAGGGCCTTCTCGGTGGTGGCGCCCGCCCTGTGGAACTCCCTCCCATCAGATGTCAAAGAGAAAAACAGCTACCAGATTTTTAGAAGACATCTGAAGGCAGCCCTGTTTAGGAAGGCTTTTAATCTTTAATCGATTATTTTATTCTTCTGTTGGAAGCCGCCCAGAGTGGCTGGGGAAACCCAGCCAGATGGGCAAGGTATAAATAAATAAATAAATATTATTATTATTATTATTATTATTATTATTATTATTATTAGAGGAACAGCAGATCGTGAAGCATGTTGACTACCAATATGTGATCCAGCCCACCTCAACACTTGCTGCCTTTGTTTAGCTCATCTATGAACTTGTCTGTTTTTCAATACTGAGGTGGGTCCCGTCCCCATCCCCCGCAAGTTGACACTAGGCTTATATTGTACTGTAGTGCAATCATCTTATTGATTTATGGAATGATATGTGAATTGTACTTTAAAAAAAAAAACGCCACTGCAAAATGCATTCTCAAAGGTCAACAACTTGGGGGGTGGACCCAAAACCCACCCTATCTTACACTGTAGAAGCTCCAGACTGTTTGTACTCTGGGGTGGGTGGGGACTTGAGCTTTGCTCCATAGTATTTCAGCTGATAAACACAGTGGGTGGAAGAAGAAAAAAGAGAGAGAATATTCTCACTTGAGTGATAAACACAGAGGACGCTGGGGTGCTTCCAATATTGAAACAAAATTTGGACTTGAAGAAGGTAAGTGTGATCCTGGAAATAGGAACCTTTTTCTGTCTCTATGCACTAGTGAAAGAGAGAGTTCTTCATTAAAAAAAAAAAACTCCCATGTAATTTTGCTTCGGCCAGATTCCAGCCACAAAATGATTGCCAATAATTGTTTTTAGCAGTCTTAATCTTCTTGAAAATTCTAGTGCTACTATACATTTGCTTTCCTTGTTGTTCTACGTCCTTGTCTCCATATGGACGAAAGGCAGGATTTAAAATACTTTACATAAAATAACATTTGCATGTGTACTGGGGCTGCAACTATACACTGCAACCCTATGCGGGTCTACTCAGAATTCAGTCTCATTCATTTCAACTGGGTTTGTTCCCAAGTAACTGATACAGGAGCGTGGGCTTTAGTTGGTTAATTGATTAGATTAAAATATTTTTCAAGACCTTCTAAATGTTAAGGATGATTAATACAAGCACTTATAAAAATTGTGACCACTAAGCCAATCCTGAGAAAACTCTCACACAGGAGGGATGCCTCTTCTAAAAATAATAATAGATTCATTTGAAGATGGGTTTTCTATGACTCGCCTGAGAAGAAATCATGCAGTGCCCTTCCTGGCAGCTATTGCTCCCTCTACCCTCTGTTAACAGAACCTATAACATCTTTCTAGTATGGTTTTGAATCAATGCACTCCCTCATCATTTCTATATCTTGTTATTTTTATTTTCTAATTTCATTTTCAGAGAAGGTTGAGGTTTTTCTGACCACAATTAGTTTCACAATCCCCCAATTGTCATTTTCCCTATGACATTTCAAAGCCAGTTTTGTATATAAGCACATTAGGTTCAGTCCACAGCATCTTCAGTCATAGGTGTTGGGGCAACGGAGGTAGGTGAAATACTATTCACAAATGTGAATGGCTTCCTAAACCAAATAAGTTCAGGGAAGGTTTCAGATCACAAACTGCTTGGGGGGGGGGGGGCCTTATAGAGGGGCCTGCTATGGTCCCCATCCTGATCAGAGGTTTGTGCTTGCTGTTTGCACTAGAAAAGCTCCAATAAATTTCACTTTAAAAAAATTACCACAATGGATTATAAAACATGTATTTTAGCATAAAATGCAACTACAAATCCATATGTTGAGATGAAGGAAGTATTTAAATGTGTGTGTGTGTGTGTGTGTGTGTGTGTGTGTGTGTGTGTGTGTGCAGATCTCTTTTTTTAAAAAGTCACATCTTAAAGAGGAAATGGGATGGAACAGATTTATGAATGAACACATGCAGAACTGGCCAACCCTAGTTGAAACTCTCCCTGTTGTGCAACATGTGTGCAAAACTTACAGGGAGGCTATGCCATGTTGAACATCCAGAGTACAAAACCTCCTGTTGGTGCTATTGATACACATTCCCTGAGCCTTTATTCAAATATGCTCAGTTGCTACTCTTTATGTGCATTTGCCAATCGACTCAAAAGTACCTGAAATTATATCTTACATACAACATTTTTTTTCCATTCAAGACGAACAAAATCATTATTTCACACAACTGTTTTACTGGGATCACTTTAGAACTGTTCTCCGTAAAAAAAATTGCAGTAGATCTTGCTGAAAAGGCTATGCATGCATTCTTCTAAAATCAACTTTCTAGGCATGGGATTCCTTTGGACTTTTGGCTTCCTTCTCTTGCCGGCGGCATTCTCACAAAGCGCAGTCCCCACTGCAGGCAAGGACAACACATGCCCTTTCATTCTTGGAATGCCTGGGAGCAATGGATTACCGGGTCCAGCAGGACACAAGGGTGATCAAGGTACAGTTACAAAGACTAGTCAGGGATGGGCTTAGTGGAATGGGAATATGCCATACTCTTCTCTTTGCAAGCAATCCTTACAGTATAGACCAGGCATCCCCAAATTTCGGCCCTCCAGATGTTTTGGACTACAATTCCCATCATCCCTGACCACTGGTCCTGTTAGCTAGGGATCATGGGAGTTGTAGGCCAAAACATCTGGAGGGCCGCAGTTTGGGGATGCCTGGTATAGACAAATGACTGTTGTGTAGTAAGGACCTTGGTCAGCAATGGCCGCTCGCCGCCTTCCCAGGGGCGACGTTTACAGCCCCTTGCACTCCAGCCTCTTTACCCCACCACCAGGGCCGGATTTAGGTTTGATGATGTCCTAAGCTACTGAAGGTAATGGGGCCCTTTATATGTCCAGTTGTCCTTTGTCAACAACAAATAGTCACTGTTTTTTTGTGTTGAATATATGCTATATGGTAATTTATGGACCTAATCTGCGGGAGGCAGTGGAAGACAGGAGTGCCTGGTGTGCTCTGGTCCATGGGGTCATGAGGAGTCGGACACGACTAAACGACTAAACAACAACAATAGGTAACTAAAGCAATTTGCACATGTTGTCATGCAACCAGTCCATGCAGAATGTAGGCACCCTATATATAGAAATGAGCAAACCAGTGATACTTTAGGGAGCAGGCTAGCAGGCGGGGCCCATTACTTACATCATAGGAGCCTACACAGCACAAAATACTGTTGCTGTATGTAGGTTTTTTATTTTACCGTATTTGTTTTTTACCCTAAATTTTGAAAAAAATACATCCAGGTTTTTTTTTCCTTTAGTTTTTTTTGGGGGGTCCCCAAGGGAGTGGGGCCCTAAGCTATAGCTTGTTTAGCTTATACGTAAATCCGGCACCGCCCGCTGCACACACTGACCAGATACCAATCAAAGTTGAATACCGTGGCAGCCAAACCAAACTTGCTGGCCATCCGGACATTGGCCCCAGCCCTGCCAAACCAGGCAGCAATGCTTCAAAAGGCCCATCGCCTGGTGGAGCTCTGCAGCGCAGTCAGCCATTTTTAATTCCAGATCATTATCTGCCTGCGTTTGTACTCTCCCACTTCACCTTAGAATTAGAGCAAGAGGGGAGGGACCACGACTGGGAACCATTCTGAGGAGGGAGCAAAGTGACCTGCATTGAGGTGCTACCACTCTGTGTGTGTCTCTAAACCAGACCGCTGTCATTTCTGCCTCCCCTGGCACTATCCTAATTGTCACTTTTTGAGGATACCCCCCCCCCTTGGCTTTGGTTTGGTATCTAGGGGACCAATGATAGCCCTGATGGGATGGATACGGCTCAGTCAGTAGCTGCTGATTCTTACAATAAGGCAATCTGAGGTGAGCTTCATGGCTCAGTGTAAAATAAACCATTAGCCATTAGTCAGAACTTTTCGAAACAAGTATTTCTGTATTTGATGCCGAAGTATGAGCGCATCACCGCCAGAACTGGGCCGTCCACTCAAGGTTTGATCGGGATCTAAATGTTTGTCCATGCAACGGGTGTTCTTGTAGAACTTGAACATGGATTCGTATTTCTTACGTCCTGTTATTCCTGCTCAATTAATCCCTTGATTTCTAGGGCCCCAAGGAATTCAGGGACCTCCAGGAAAAGCTGGGCCTCAAGGCGCTAAAGGAGATCGGGGTCTAGTAGGTGAAAGAGGACCAAAGGGGGACCATGGAGCAAGAGGTAGGAGCCTATTCATAGATTAGCTACCTGCTAATCTGCCATCTTTCTTCTCTGGTGGACAAATCATACTGGACACTGAGGAGACAACCTCTGAATGCAACCTGCTTTCATGTAAGAGTATTTGCAAAGTACAAGGCATCATCTCAATGGTTTCACTTTCCTTCACCAGGTAGTAGTAAAGTCAAAGCCACCTGAAATCAAGGTATAATTCCACCTACAGCCACCTAAAGCAAACAAATACGGTGGCTGTATCTGGGAGCACATTTATTCTGACAAATAATTACAAAGAAAGATCTCACCTTGTGGCGACATTTCCCTGTGACAACGGATGAGAAAATCCATCACTTCTAAACTAACTGCACATTTATTTTGGCTATATCTCTATTATACCACAAGAGGGCGCATTTAAACCAACTAGTAACAAATGACCAAAGAACAAAAACAACCCAAACAGGGAAATGCCACTTCCTGATGATTCTTCAAAAAACCTGACTCTGGAAAACCTGATCTGATAAACTCATAATAGAATTGTAGAGTTGGAAGGGACCCCAAGGGTCATCTAGTCCAACCCCCTGCAATACAGGGATCCTGCCCACAGCAGTCTCTGAGTGGGCTCGAACCACCAACCTTCCCAGTAAACAGCCAGACACACTGTGATTGCATCACAGAGAACATCTGAAAGAAGATGATTGTCAGTACAAAGACCTAGGCAGACCAGGGTCATCTGGTTGTTTCAGTTTCATAAAATTCACATTTTGTAAACCTATAACAGGAGCATTTCTATGGTCAGGGGCTCCAAGACTTGACCACACTGTATTTCCCCAGGTGTCACCAAGAAATGCCCACAATAGGCTTTATGCCAGTTAGTTTGGAATAATGGTTGGCTTTTTTGCTCATTATATAACAATGTCAGTAGTTTAAGACTCCCCTCTCTATACCGGTAGGTACTCAGTTGCTGATGCAGTTCGTCCTACACCTATTAGGAAGTCTGCCTAAATGCCTCCACCTATGTGATTCCTATAACAGCATACTTAGTGGATATAGTATAGGCATAGGCAAACTCGGCCCTCCAGTTGTTTTGGGACCACAGTTCCCATCATCCCTGACCACTGGTCCTGTTAGCTAGGGATCATGGGAGTTGTAGTTCCAAAACATCTGGAGGGCCGAGTTTGCCTATGCCTGATATAGTATCATGCTTCCATCATGATCTACTAAGAGTGCTGTTAGAGAAACCACATTGGCAAAATCCTTTACATGCGCCCCAATCAAGGTGAGAACAATCACATCTCAAACAAGATACGTGGGTCCAAGTTCCTAATAGATGGCAGTGGTGATTTGCAGCATTTGCACAGAGCAGCCAGGACTGCATTTGTATAGTCCTTTAAAACAAACAAACAAACAAACAAACAAACAAACTGAAATCTATTTATTGAGCTGACTTAAGCCTCATAATACTTACCCATTCTACCCATTTTGCTTCAATTTTGATCTATCTCCAATTTGTGTTTTTGGAAAAGTTTGCTAAAGAAAAAGAATAAAGAGAAACCAGAATCCTACCGAGAACAAACTATTTAGTGGAGAAAGGGAAATGGAGATGGCCTCAATCACCAGCTGCCGGACAGCTGATTGATAGGATTCCAGTTTTTTTGTTAGTGTGTGGTTTTTGGAGATGTCAATTAGGCAGGTTTGCATGAAAATGTGAACCAAACAATTTCTTCCCAAGCCCAACCTTGCCCACCTGAATCTAGGCAAAAATAGTTTCGTTAGACAACTGGGGTCATCAACTTGTTTTTAAATCAGCAGCTTTGACTTCTGAACTGCATTACTTCCTGTGTTTATTAAAGTACTTTTTCAAAAACTGAGAAGCAGAGGCGGAGAATCCAGAGGTTTTTGACGCTGCACTTGTGGCTTACCACAGAGGTGGTTCCTCTGGCTGTCATGCTTTTCTCAGTACTGTATATGCTTTACATCTCAATATTAAGAATTTTGTCTTTATTGTTACCTCATTTAGAACTTCAGCACCTGGAATCTGAAGTGGCCCATTTGAAAGAACAAGTAGAGGCTCTGAGAAATGCTATGCTCAAGAACCAAAATGGTGAGATAATGGAGTGGACGGGCAAGAATGTGGATATCAGATATCATTTTCTGCGAAACGCATGAAGTTATCTATCAAGTGTCCTGCAGAGGGACCTACCGGTACATGTTGATTTTAATATGACGATGCAGCCTAAATCCAGCTGCTCTGGCTCTTGGAGTTAAAGCTCAGAGAGAGAAAATCAACAGATTGTAAGCTTTCTCAGGACTGTACCACTTTCAAGTGGCAAGGGCAGGGCTACATGTCTGAAGGTTCCCCATCCAAAAGGGCAAAACAATCTCCTTCTATATAGATTAGTATGTTACGAAGGAAGCTCAGCTGATCCTACTCCGCGCCAGATTTACGTATAAGCTAAACAAGCTATAGCTTAGGGCCCCACTCTCTTGGGGGTCCCCCCCAAAATTAAAGAAAAAACCCTAGATGTACATTTCAAAAATATAAGATAAACCTCTTAATTGTATTTCAGTTCAACAATTACTTTGATAAAATACATATTTTGTTATGTGCAAATGGCTTTAGATCAGGGGTCAGCAACCTTTTTCAGCCATGGGCCGGTCCACCGTCTCTCAGACCATGTGGTGGGCCGGACTATATTTTTTTTGGGGGGGGGGAATGAACAAATAACCCAGAGATGCATTTTAAATAAAAGCACACATTCTGTTCATGTAAAAACACCAGGCAGGCCCCACAAATAACCCAGAGATGCCTTCTAAATAAAAGGACACATTCTACACATGTAAAAATATGCTGATTCCCGAACCGTCCATGGGCCAGATTTAGAAGGCAGTTGGGCCGCATCTGGCCCACGGGCCTTAGGTTGCCTACCCCTGCTTTAGATACCTATTAGGTTCATAAATTACCATATAGCATGTATTCAACACAAAGAACAGCGGCAATTTTAGACAGCCCCCTACTGTCTAAAATGGCAACTGTGTTGGCTCTACATTGCTAATAAGGTCATTAGTTCTGATTTGCTATCGTTGAGTTAAACCTGATTCTGGCCATGAACATGAGGATTAGACGTGGGAAGAACTGCTAAGCTTCATATGACCAAAGCATTAATTGTATGATTTATGGCAAACCTGATTCCCATTCATATTTGTAAATAATTATATAGTTAAAGTCACAGCAGGTTTAGCACCTATTCTAACTATAGTGATTTACATTTCCTAAGGGCATTTCAAACCAGCAGAGAGACAGTGCACTCCGATAAGTCCCCACACTAAAGATTACTGTACTTGAATATCAATGTGAACTCGTAAGGTTCAACCTAAAAGACACTACCCAAACTTCATATTAAAAAACTAAGCATCAACATGAATCAACAAAAGTGGTAGAGAGTGCTTTGCCACCCATTAGCTAGCTAGAATGTAAGCTTAAAATACATTTTCCATCAAGTTCTGTGATTCTTTCCTCTGGGCAAGATGCAAGTTGGAATGGAAGAAGGATGTGTATAATCCTTTTCCAGTAAAGGGATCAGACCATACCTTCTCATTGCTTCTCATTGCAGAAGGCCCCCAGTTCAATCCCTGCTATATCCTCTTAAAAGGATCAGGGGTCATAGAATCAGAGTTGGAAGGGGCCACGAGGGTCATCTAGTCCAACCCCCTGCAATGCAAGGATCTTTGGCCCAACCTAGAGCTCAACCTAGAGCCCAACCTAGAGCTTCCGTTTTGTACAACCTTCCCAGACTGCCTTGCACTTGAGGAGGAATAACTAATCAAGTACCATTCAGTGAAGCCAAAACTTAACGCAGCTGTGTAACTGATTCTATATTCCTCTAGCTCATTTATTCCCAAATGGCCGAAGTGTTGGTGAGAAGCTATTCAAAACGGACGGCTCCCAAGGCAGCTTTGAGGCAGCCAAAGCGACCTGCTTCCAGGCCGGTGGTCAGCTTGCCTCTCCGAGGTATTCTGCTGAGAACGCAGCCATCCAGCAAATAGTTGCTCGTCACAACAAGGCAGCTTATCTGGGAATGAACGACTTGCAGTCAGAAGGCACGTTTGTCCACCTGAATGGCAATGAAGTAAATTACACCAACTGGGCAAACGAAGAGCCAAACAATGCTGGTGGGAAGGAGGACTGCATTGAATTCTATCAGGATGGCAAGTGGAATGACAAGTCCTGCACAGAAAGACGGTTAATAGTGTGCGAGTTTTAATCTTGGCTGCCAGTCTTTAATCTTCTGCCCAGTCGCAAGACATGCAAGATCCCCGATCGTATTTGGGAATATCCAGTAAGAACCCTGTTAGAGAATGGGGACTATCCACTGGCCCCCAGTTTCTGTACAAAGCGAGAAACCATCTCCTCCACTCGGTCCGTATTTTAACAGAGTCCTCTTTTTACGCAACTCAAGCATCCATTTCAAGAGACACAACCCACAATAGCCTGTTTGCTCATTATGGTACCATCTTGCTCACTATGAAGCCACACAATGTAATAGCAAACCCACTGCATTTCTGCTTGCTCATTCCATCTGCGATTTCCACTTGTCTATTCCAAAAAATTTTTTTCCCCTAACCTGATTTATGACATCTGAACACTGGAAGTGACTTAACCTGCAGAATTAGTTGGGAAATCTTTCTGTCCATCCTCCATTTTTGGCATTGATTTCCACCATTTCCTGGCCTTTCACTTTCTGAAATCTCAGATACTTCACCAACTTCCCCCCATTATTGTTACAGTTGTTATGGAACAACTTTGTTCTTTTGCATTTCCCCCGGGGATATTTCAAATGTGCACTTATGCAGGTGTGTACAATACAGCATCCTACACGCGCAGAGCCCCACACCTCTGCTTCTTCTCATTTAATTTTTGCTACTTTAAATATGTGGCACAAATAGCCACACAGGCAGTAGCAGAAAACCTGGCACTGGGGGAGCTGGTGTCACTGTGTGTGCTGTTATAGAAATTCTTTCCAGACACCTTCAAAGGCTAAATACCTTTCAACATTACTCCAATGAAAATAGGGATGTCCTAAGAAGCAGGACATTTGATCAAATCAGGAACTGGGACGGCTTCTGTAAATCTGGGACTGTCCCTGGAAAATAGGGGCACTTGGAGGGTCTGAGACTACCAGTTGGCAGAAATAAATCTATACACCCTCACTAATGCATCTCACAATATTCCAAAAGCTCTTCTAAGCACCTACTTTGCCTTCGCCCTAATGTTCTCATTTTCTACTTGTATTGATTTTTTAAAAGAAAGGATGGAGGATTTTTTTAAAAAATGACCCCATGAAGTGGTAACTCTATTTTACTACTTCAGATGCAGGGAAAGGACTTTTGCCAACTTTTCCAAATTTGAAATAGCGGGTGCAGAATGAAACTCTCAATCTAAGGACTCAGCTAGATTGGTAAAGAAAAAGTGTTTTATATGTGTTGTATATGCGATATAACGCTGCGACACCAGATGGCGCTGTGGAGTCCCATCTTTCCCAACCGGATTTCCCTGTATGAGTTTACAACGTGTTTAAATGAAACACTTCTTTGGTGTATCCAGCCTAAGAGTGTGCAAAATTAAAATAAAAGATATACAGAAATACCTTTGGTTTGTTTGATTTAGTTCTGAATCTAACTTTCCCTAAAGTGATTTTTTTCTTTTTAGCAGCAGCCATAGACCACTTTGCCATACTATGTTGCAACAGTGTTGTGTAATTCTGTGCTTTAAAAATGAAGGGGAGGGATTTGCTTTGACAAATAGCAACTTCAGTGATATATTGGCAGTTTCCCCAGATAGTTCTTGCTTCATCTGGACTTTTCTTCAGCTGAGAGTCATTGCTGCATATTTTGTACATAGGGTTAAGAGATGCATTTCACACAAGAGGATAGAGAGTGGGTGGATCCACCAGGCCGTAAACCACTTTTAAGTGATATGGGGCTGGGAGGGAATCAGATTTTGCTAGGTCATACTCGGAGAGGATCTGCCGAAGGTAAGCTGGTAATTTTTCCTTCACTGCTGTATAAATCATGACTTTTCACAAACCAACCTGCAATCAATGTTAATACTCTGCTAATCTATGCTGTGTTGCTGCTGTGCCAAAATCTTAATCACTTTTGCCAGAGTTAAAAGATGGATCCCAGAGAAAGAAGAAGTTCGTATTTCAAGGTTGGCTGTATTCCCTGGTGAATGAACAGTGGGGCCTTGTGCCATGCCATAGACTTTGAGGCAAGGCATGAACTGGGGAACATGATGCAGCTAAGCAGGTCTGAGTTTGATCAACACCAGGTTGGGAGACTACCCAGGAACCCCATGTACTACAACAGCTTATCTACTCTGGTGCAGAACAATCCAATCTTTAAGATCTTCCAAAGAGACCCTATTGGTCATTTCATGGCCAGCAGACAGTTATCACATGGTGACAAATGGGTCTTCTCAGCGGTAGTACCTACCACTGGGATGTCCTCCCTCAAGTCATTTGTGATTGCATGTCCAACTACACTCAACCTTCCCTTGTCTGTATACTAAAACCCAAGAGGACATGATAAACTTCCTCCCATGGGTCCCAGTACTTCCACTTTGTCAATCAGTTGGTGAGGACCAGGTCCAAGATAGATGGTAATATGGGGGTCGGAGGACAGTATTTGCCAACAGTTATTTATTTTGCTGTTTTATGGTGTGCGTGGTCACTTACTGCTCATTTTCTTAAACAGTTAAATACATACGGGACACTACTTTTCGTATAGATATGCTGCTATTTATACAGACTACAGGTAAGTTTGAACTTGCCGAAACTACCAATACCCCCAAGGATTAAATCTGACATGTTTTCATTTTATTTCTCTCCTATAAAATCCAGCTTGACCAAGCTTATTACTCCTACTCCTGAGTTATGCACCCAAACAGGCAACAAAATAAGCTACAGTGGGATTTTGAAACTTGACACTGGAAGTCTCCATCAATACCTGGCATGGTTATAAAGTAATAACAAAGAACAAAGCAATCATGTTTCAAGAAATAAATAACTGCTGGATGGATGAGAGTGAGGGTGAAAAAAATGAAGTTCAGCACCTTGGCTTCAACTCTGCAAACACATTATACATATAGAGAGCAAACAAGTCAGGATTAGCACTGACTGATTTGGGTCAATTGGCAATCGGCTCTTAGAAAAGCCACTTCCTTACAACCCAGCACAACCAAGAAGCCAAAATCAGTGTCAGGAGTGGCATTCAGCAGGGTGAAGGAGGCAGCCTTAATTTGGGGTGGGTCAGTGAGGGTGGGGGTGGAGAGCAGTGGAGAAATGGGACTGGTGTCTGAATGGTGCAACAAGATCTGTAAACACGCTGGCCCTTGGGATGAGCTCCATTTTAGGCAACAGTATGACTTGGGCAAATGATCAGCCATTCATATGAAAGGGTGGCACTACACCAGGCATAGGAAAACTCGGTCCTCCAGATGTTTTTGGACTACAATTCCCATCATTGACCACTGGTCCTGTTAGCGAGGGATGATGGGAATTGTAGTCCCATCTGGAGGGCCGTTTGCCTATGTAGATAGGAACAAACCTGGCACTGAACATCTGGGGTCAACAAGGGCAGTGAGCATGTTTAACCCCTACCCCAATGGAGTCTATTGGCCATCCGAATGCTGTTGAACTCCCAACTCTCATCATCCCTGAGTACTGGCCATGCTGGCTGGGAGTTAAAGCCCAACAACATCTGGGTGGCCTCAGGTCTCCCATCCCTGCCACAGCGAATAATAAATTGTCACATGGAGGGATACTGCCATTATGAGAATAAGTCCTGAAGGGACCAACTTGGCTGTGAGTCCTGGAAGATCTGTTCCCTGCCTTGTAGGCCTTTTCCACCTGGCCTGGGAAGGTGGAGTTCGGACTGACTCCAGCTGCAGAAGCTGAGGCTGCTGAACCAATTCTTGGGCTGGGTATTGTTTTTGTTGGGGCGGGGGTTGTTGCTGCTATTGATATTTATTCATTTGTATCTTTATTTTAGATCTTGTTGTGATTTATGTGGAAATGGTTTAGTTTGGCTGTGTGCTTTTTAACCGTATTTATTGTCTAGGACTACTGCTAGGACTACTGTCTAGGACTACTGCAGTCACAAAGAGTCGGACACGACTAAACAACAACAACTGCTGTTATGTTGCACATTTGTGGGGGGGGGTTATGATGTACGCCGCCTTGAGCATGGTTTGAACTGTGGAAACGTGGCATACAAATATAGAAGATGGATGCCTGACACACTTGAGTCTGAATGGTCCAGGCCTGACAGACCCCACAGCAGAGTGCATTGTGACTTTGCACAGGGACAGACAAGGTCCCTGGGGACACCACAGTGTGTAAACCCTCCCTTCACCCCCACCTCAACTAGCATGATGGGAGCCATTTTGCTGCTAATAGTATAAACCAGTGTTTCCCAAACTTGGGTCTCCAGCTTTTTTTAGACTACAACTCCCATCATCCCTAGCTAGCAAGACTAGTGGTCAGGGATGATGGGAATTGTAGTCCAAAAACAGCTGGAGACCCCGCAAAAATTGGGGTGGTGATGATATAAACTGGGGTGTAGCGGGGGGGGCTGTGTATCTGTTCTCCCCTATGCAGTTTGAGACTTCACTTGTTCAAATGAAAACCTGAAGGTAGCTAAATTCACACATAAATAGGCCCAGCAGTTGATATTAGCCGTGTCAAGCCATAACTGAAGGCAAAATACCTCTGGTTATACCTCTGGTTAGTCCTGAGGACTAACAACAGGGCATTGCTATTCTACAAGCCCCCGTTGGTAAACACTCGGCAAAATCTGGCTTGCCACCCTAGATGGATTTTCCAGAAGGGTCACACGTCCTCTGTTCTCGTGTACATAAACATTTTATCTGAATCAACTAAGCTGCTGGCATTGCCAGATGTCAGAACTCTTGATTTCCCAGCACATACTCCAACCCACTCCACAGTGGCCTTTAAAAAAAACCAATTTCCTTATTTACAGGAACAGGATGAGCAGTTTAACACACATGTATAGTCAGATTAGCCGACCTTTCCCACATGGATAAATGTCACGTCAAACATTGGGCAATAAAGAGACTAGAGTGACCTGCCTAATTCCCCCATCGGTTAAGGTCTCAAATTCAAACCTATCAAGATTTCTGCTTGACTCTGTCACCCTGATTGTAACAAAGGTAGAGTTGTCCTCATAGGTATCCATTTGTTTTACTCTTGTGCAGGGATAAAATAATCAAAATCGGTGCTTCCCAAATCCCCCCCCCATATACTAAAGGGGCAGTCAGTCCCCCGTAGGGTGTCCTGAACCCCTGGCCTACCTGGCGGCAAATCAGTGTGCCACGTCCGAAGCTCAAAGTCCAAGGGTCAATCCACACAAGCGAAGTCCAAAGTCTGAAGGTCAGGAAATGAGGTTCAGGGTCCATCCAAGTAGCCAAGCCTAAAATCCAGCAATCCAGTACAGTCCAGAGTCAAACCCAAAACAGTCCTGTGGAAATCCAGGAGCATCCAAGTCAAGGTCCCTCCGCATGGGCAGTTGAGCAGACAGCACCTCAGCTCTGCTTACCTTTGGTGCCTCACATACTGATTGCAGCACCTGGGCTTGATGAGCAATATGACCCTCACCTGTTCTAAGCCTACTCCAGCAGAGGAATCACACACATTCTCCCCACCTGGCCAGCTAGGGAATTGGGCTGTGGGCCCTTGCCTGCCTCCTAGAGAACATCTCCCACTGTTCCCAACGCCTTAGAGCTTTCTGAGTTCATGGAGACAGGGGCCCCTCTGGCTCTGGTGGTGGGTCCTGCTGCTTTGGTTCCTGTGCACTGACCCCCACCCCACCCCCTTGTCACCCTCCATCACCCTGTAAGGACTTCTTACACCAACCTCTCCATCCCCATCCCCTGCTTGCCCCAATGTGTCCCAGTCCCAGCTGCACCCCTCACCAGGAGCCCCTTCCTCCTCCCTGTTGTCCTGCCAGTTCGTGGCATCTGTCCAGAGGTAGTTGGACTCCAGCTCTCATCATCCCCAAACAGGGAGCATGGGAACTGGAGTCCAGCAACTCCTGGAGGGTCACAGGTCAATTGCCCTCGCCTATGGTGAACTTCTAGCAAACCTTCGATTTTGTGGGGGGAAACCACTCCAAACTGTTTCCAGGAATGAAACTGATGATTAACTGGTTTTGTGACTGCTGGCCTAGTTTGTTATACACATACATCTCTACCTCTGTAATGAAGCTGTTGGAATGGAAAGAGCAAGCAGATTTCTACTTCTTGCTAACAGGGATGAGAGAGTGCTTCCTGCTAACAGGCATTGGCTGCATACACACTGGGATTTTCAAGCACATGATTTCACCCAAAGAATCCTGGAAACTTTAGTTAACCTTCACAGAGCTAGCTACACCAGCACCCTTAATAAACTACAGTTCCCATGAGTCTTTGGGGGCAAGTTATGTGCTTTAGATCCATGGTGTGTACCCAGCCATGGAATGGCTTGCTAGTATGTCAACATTGTGTGGGAGCCTACACAGAGAGAGCAGGCTCGACCACTGCAGTCTTCCAGCAATAGAGGCCGATGGAAAAAGGCCAGTGGCCGACTTTCTCCTACACACATTTGACACTAATTGCCTGAAGAGGACTAATGTCCCCTGAGCATTGTGGATCATGCTAGGACCTGCTGCCACATTTCTGCTACTTCTCCCCCACCCACCCACCCCAAAAGACCCTCATGTTCACTCTGATTTGGGGAGGGGCAATGGGAGTAAATAGCAATGTGCTATTTGCATGAATTGAAACCATATCTGCCAAGTTTTCCCTTTTCTCGTGAGGAAGCCTATTCAGCATAAGGGAAAATCCCTTAAAAAAAGGGATAACTTGGCAGCTATGATTGAAACCTATACCACGGGTGAAGTCAGGTTTACTCTTCTCTTGCTATTTATTATTTTTTGGGGGGGGGGGGAAACATTCATACAAGCGATAAAGCATTGAATAACATGCCAACTAGTTTGACCCTGACTGAGAAATCTGAAGATCCTAATCTATGTTTTAAGTATTTGCCTTGCACAACTTGAAACCTATGACCACCGCTGTAAGATCTTGTTTCCACTTTAGCTTAGGATAACAATGGCCCACTTATGAGGTGGCAAAATCTGAGTCAGACCAAACCAAACTAGACTGCAAGTGTGTGATAGAATTTGCCCCTGAGAAAAAAAAGATTCCTACACACAAATTCCTGCTGTGTGAGAGAAGACTACTGAGGACCTTTTTTTTGCTGTGTGTGGGGAACTCTCTGTAGGGAAGAACATTCAGTCATGTAAGCTCAGATGTACTATCTGGCATGGCCCCAGGCAGAGATGTCGCCTTCAACTAACTATACAAATGCTGTTGTGCTTTGCCTTAGATTTCATCATTGAGTCATGCAACGCCATATCCTCTGCATTCTTGTGCTGGGAGTTTCGTCGGTGAGAATGTCAGATCCAGAGCCATGCAACTGTGAAGAGAAAGTGCGAGCCGGCTGCACGGTTATTCATGGAAGCAATGGATTGCCAGGCATCCCTGGGAGCAATGGACTGCCAGGAAGAGATGGGAAGGAAGGTCCTCGAGGTGAAAAAGGAGAGCAAGGTACGGCATAGGGAATTTCCAAGAGCTATCCAATGGTAGTCATAAAATCACAGAACTGTAAACTTTGAAAGGGCCTTGAGGGCTATATATTCAACCCCCTGCAATGCAAATATCTCAACTAAAGTATCCATGACAGATGACCGTCCACAACCTCCCTCAGGAGTCTATTCTACTGTTGAACAACTCTTACTGTCAGAAAGTTCTTCCTGATGTTTAGTCAGAATCTCCTTTCTTGTAACTAGAAGCCGTTGGTTTGAGTCCTACCCTCCAGAGCAGGAAAAACAAGCTTGCTCCATCTTCCACGTGACAGCCCTTGAGATATTTAAAGATAGCTATCATATCTCCTCTGTCTCCTCTTCCCCAGGGTAAACATTCCCAACCCCCTCAATTGTTCCTTATAGGGCTTGGTTTCCAGACCCTTAATCATCTTGGTTGCTCTCTCAGTATTCGGAGGAAATCATAGCTCAGTGATCCCAAATTACACATCTAGAAAAGACTGCTGATCACTCTCCTCCAAAGAGGTGGAACATAGAGCACACTTGGGCAACAATGAAGACCCCCCCCCTCCCGTTTCCTGCAGAATATCCTTTCAAATTTGTTGGTGCATTCATATGTTTAACTATAATGCATTATGTTTCTCACCTGTCCATCTTTTTCTGTTTATCCATTGGATTAAATGGCAGGTTTACGAGGAATGCAGGGACCCCCAGGAAAAGCTGGGCCTCCTGGCCTTAAAGGGGAAAGTGGTCAGAAAGGTGACTGTGGAGGAAAAGGTAAGGGATGTGGACAACTGCAGACACACACAAGCCAAGAGATTTTACTGACATTTGTCTGAGTTCTATACACAAGGCTTATAAGAATCTATGTATGTAGCACAGGTGGTGCTGGGATGCAGGTGGCGCTGTGGGTTAAACCACAGAGCCTAGGACTTACTGATTAGAAGGTCGGCGGTTCGAATCCCCGCTATGGGGTGAGCTCCCGTTGTTCGGTCCCAGCTCCTGCCAACCTAGCAGTTCGAAAGCACGTCAAAGTGCAAGTAGATAAATAGGTACCACTCCAAGTGGGAAGGTAAACGGCGTTTCCATGCGCTGCTCTGGTTTGCCAGAGGTGGCTTTGTCATGCTGGCCACATGACCTGGAAGCTGTACGCTGGCTCCCTTGGCCAATAACATGAGATGAGCGCCGCAACCCCAGAGTCAGTCACGACTGGACCTAATGGTCAGGGGTCCCTTTACCTTTACAAAAAGAAAAACATTCCAAACGATGGGAAAGGATATGTCTTTATTGAAATATGAATGCATAAAAGTCTAGAGTTGGTTTAGATATCCATCTGAATTAAAATGGCCAATTGATTACAGCTGCAAAATCAGTTTGGTTAAACTGGGGCTGTGTACTCCCATGATTTCCTTTAAACTGGGAGTTCAATCAACAACAAAAATGTTTCATTTATTGATTCAAGCAGATTCTAATTGATGAAAGCAAACAGTCTCATATAAAGTCCCATGTCGCACTACTAATTCATACACATACACATGAGCTGGGATAGCTCAGTCGGTAGAACATGAGACTCTTAAATCTGAGGGTTGTGGGTCTGAGTCCCACCTTGGACAAAAGATTCCTGCGTTGCAGGGGGTTGGACTAGATGACTCTTGTGGTCTCTTCCAACTTTACGGTTCTATGATTCTATGAGCAAGGAAGTATGGTGCCATTTTTTCAGCCTGCTACGATTGTATACACCATAATGACCACATACGTGGGCTTCCAGGGAGGCCAATACTTTACACAAGTTACGCTTCCATGTGAGTCTGGTTGTGACTCCCTGCACTCCTGAGTCACTTATCTGGAGCTGTTGGAAAGTGTGAACCAGTCCACCCATCATATGCAAAAGGAGATCCCAACAAGTGTCTGATATGGAATCTCTATTCTGGCCTCAAAGTCACTATGGTTAGGTAAGGGAGGTGGGTGGAGTCTCTGAACCAGACTTGACCTGATTTGTTTTAGTTTGAAAATAGTTTCCTTGTTCCTTGATGGATGGTTCATTGTGTACACTGTCAACTTTATGCATCTGATGAAGTGAGCTCTTCTGAACCACAAAAATGTGTGCGACATTACATTTGCTAGTCCTTACGTTCTGCCAAGACACTGCTGATATTGCTGCAAAGACTAACACTCTTCTGGAATTAAGACAATGAGAAACTGAATGGGGCAGGGAGAAGGTCAATGGTGGATTTGAGATTTGTCACTTCCGAAGAAGATTCTTCCTTTGTTGTTCTTTTATCATCTTTTATACTTTAACACAAACAGAACAAGAATAATACTGCCCTTTTGCCTTTTAGAACTTGAACTGCTCAAAACACATATTAGTGATTTACAAGGAGAGCTGAAGGCTTTGCAGCTGACCGCAAGCAAAACCCAGAAAGGTAAGCTAGTTGTTTGTGTACCTTGATGAAAGATGTCTGGATTGCCATTAATATCATCCTCTGACAATACACAGTCCTTAACCCAACCAAACCACTCATTTGAGCAACTAAATGTACAGCAATTGCTGTATGGATCAGGCCCAGGTCCTAAATTTGGGCTATTAATGATGAAAGCACATTTGAAATAATTAATTTTGATTGTATTGTCTGTTAGCCATTCTAGGTTACATTTTCTCAAACAGCACAAGAGTAGGAGGAAAACTATTTGTGATTAATGGAGATGACGGTGATTATGAGACTTCAAAAGCGACGTGTAACCATTTCGGTGGCCAGGTTGTTTCTCCAAGGAATGAAAATGAAAACAACGCTGCACTGAAACTCTCTGCAAAAATGGGAAGAAAAGTATTTTTGGGAATGAATGACCAGGAAACAGAAGGCATCTTCAAGCATCTTAATGGCGAACCAATGGAATATTCAAACTGGGCACCAAAAGAACCCAATGGGGTGGAAGAGGACTGCATAGAAATGTATCCAGATGGCAAATGGAATGACATCTCATGTAATGTGGCTCGGTTAATAATGTGCGAATTTTGATCTGACTGTCTTTATGGGTGTTTCTAGATGTATTAAATCAGAATTCAAAAATCTGTTTATTTATTTTTATTTTTGCTTTTAATTTTAATTTTTTATTGCAT
Organism: Zootoca vivipara; assembly: GCF_965207765.1. NCBI lineage: Eukaryota > Metazoa > Chordata > Lepidosauria > Squamata > Lacertidae > Zootoca > Zootoca vivipara. Next base: position 17,994,973 of record NC_142588.1, read on the forward strand.
TTACTTGATAACATAACATTATTATATATGGTCTTTTTGGGGGGGGAATTACAAAACAATGTCAGTTCAAAATACAATACAGTTCACCATACACTCCTACATATATACACTTAAGATTCCCCCCCCATGCCTTTACCTTTTCTATTTTCCTGTTGTACAAAACTTGAAATTAAACTAATTATACTATCTTATAATTTCTTACTAATTTTTAGAACCTTTTCATTCATATATACGGAAATCATTCAATAAGCTGTTTAATTGACCAAATTAGAGAACTTCAGGCACCTTGTGTACCAAATTCCAAAGAGTAGTAGGTTTGCTGGTATGGTAGTATGGAGGCCAAGAAGCTAATAATACAGTCATACCTTGGATCCCCAACGTTTTGGCTCCCGAACGCCGCAAACCCAGAAGTGAGTGTTCCGGTTTGCGAATGTTCTTTGGAACCCAAACGTCCGACACAGCTTCCGTGGCTTCTGATTGGCAGCAGGAGCTTCCTTGGTTGCCTTGGTTGTCGAACATTTTCGGGAGTTGAACGGACATCTGGAACAAATTCCTTTCGACCACCAAGGTACGACTGTATATTGGACTATTCCATTGAATTTGTAGGTTTGCTACATTTGGAATAATATGCAGTTCCATCACTGTTGTAAGTATCTCCTTTCTATACTATATTTTACATTGAAGTTACTGTTTTAGAGTGATAATGATACAACATTTACCTATGTGTTTAGCTAATGATATGAGGGCATATTTGACCATTATTGAAACAGTTTTTACTGTCCCAGTTCATTATCATTACATACCTCACAGCCCTGAGAATGAGAGTCCTACTGACTGCCCTACTGACTGAGCTATCCCAGCTCCATTGCTTTTAAAACAATTTTGAGCAGCCACTCTCTTGATATGATTTGGGGACCATCCTTTTTCACTCAAAAGAAGCAAACTGTTCCGTTTTGAGCAATTTTGTTGGTTGGTTCTTGCTACAGGTAAGCATCTAGGTTTGGGGAAACAGAGCAAGACATGGGGAGCTGGGGCAAGGTCTAGGCCAGGCATCCCCTAACTTTGGCCCTCCAGATGTTTTGGACTACAATTCCCATCTTCCCTGACCACTGGTCCTGTTAGCTAGGGATCATGGGAGTTGTAGGCCAAAACATCTGGAGGGCCGCAGTTTGGGGGTGCCTGGTCTAGGCTGAGGTAAGGCAACAGTTGCAGGATTATATGGCACTGCTTCACCCAGGGATCAGGTTGAAGGGTGCACAAGGGCAGAGTTCAAATGTTGTTTCAGCAGCAATAATCGTCTGAGGTTTAAGCAGGACCTACCTTCTGTGACGCAGGTGGTGCTATGGGTTAAACAACAGAGCCTAGGGCTTGCCGATTGGAAGGTCGGCGGTTCAATTCCCACGATGGGGTGCGCTCCTGTTGCTCGGTCCCGGCTCCTGCCAACCTAGCAGTTCGAAAGCACGTCAAAGTGCAAGTAGATAAATAGGTGCCACTCTGGTGAGAAGGTAAACGGTGTTTCCGAGCGCTGCTCTGGTTCCCCAGAAGCGGCTTAGTCATGCTGGCCACGTGACCCGGAAGCTGTACGCCGGCTCCCTCGGCCAGTAAAGTGAGATGAGCGCCCCAACCCCAGAGTCGTCTGCAACTGGACCTAATGTCAGGGGTCCCTTTACCTTTTACCTTCTGTGAGAGGATCCGAAAGAAAGCCACCCATTGAAACCTGCACTTTCACAATGCCGTTCTCCGGCCATGTAATGTGTGCAAAAATGGATATACTAGGGTAAAGTGGCCATAGAAATGCTTGTAGGTGGGAAAAAAACATACAAATGTGCATTTTATTAGGCACCAGCCCAGCCCTCGCCACTGACGCTGTTTGCTAGGCGCGGGTCATGGAGGGTTCATGGGGCTGCACTGTGCCGCTTGCCTGCCCACACGGGGGGAGCCTGGCTGGCGAAGACAGCCCTTGGTGGATGCATCACCCTAACACTGGCCAGGTAGCCATTCAGCGAGGAGGCCAAGGTTGTGGTGGCAAGGCCAGGCTGGGCTCCAGGGCCCAGAGACCCCTGGTGGCAGGCAAGGCGGAATGGGGATCTCTGCATTGGGCACCTGCTTCACATGCCTCAGAATCATGCGCCCAGGGCTACACTCCCCCCGATGCTACAGCCCTGACTGGCATTCTGGTGTTTGTAGGGAACACATTTAAACCCACAACTCAAGGAAATTAATCTGCAAATATCAACAAAACCATCAGATCATATACATACACTTAATCTGAGGGGTTGTTACTTTATGACAAACACATTGATCCAATTTAAGCATAATGCATAGCAATATCAGTATTTTCCCTTTTCCTGCTCATGTGGCCTGTAAGATACCAGAGAATGATTATGAACCAATGGTAGGAATATCATTTACGTTGACATAAACTTTGCTAGGAATAAGCAACAAGCAGCTTTTTCTTTCTTGTTTCCCTTTGGAGCAGAAAGTTGCAACACTGAAGATCAATCTTTTCAGTTAGCAAGTATAAAAGAAAATTCATGTAACTACTGTACCAGGAACAGAGCCAGAGAACCATGAGCAGGACATGTTTGGCTCTTCTGTTTCCTAAAAGCAAAATGGTAGAATCAAATTTCCTTTTAAGATATGAGAAAGGGGCATCAATGAGGAACCAATAAGCATAGAAAAATCTGCAGAAATTAGAAAATTAACTCTCCCCCCCCCCATAGTTTGGCACACAGAACAGTACAATATCACAGGGTATAAATAATGATAAACAATTCTCCAGCCAGAATGTAGTCATGGATAAGAGTAATCAATTTACAAGATCAAATAATGGTTAAAGAAAGGAATACTGTACTGTATTGTTAAGATCAGGATGAGGCGTGGCAGTTGGTTCTGGAAGGAAACACACCTGTACAAAGGCACCTTGTTTGTTACTTTTACAAGAGCTATTCTTATACAAATCAGGGTGAAGGGGAAAAATAAGGAAAAGAATATCCACTAAAGTCCCATGGAGTTCACTTTCAGATGGGGGCTGTTCAATAATAAACTAATACAGTACAGCAAACAATGGTTACAGCAGGGAAACCTTCCAACACAAATACCAAGAGAACAGCATTTCTCATTGATCGCAAAAAATAATAATATTCTGGGCGCTCAACCCACTTTCTGCTCTTTCAACTTTTCAACTTATAAATGATTCTGCTTATAAATGATTTTTGAGAGAACATATATGCCCTTAGCCAGCATTGGGAAAAGAGATTTTCCAGCTTTTATAGGATCACAATGAATTTAAACCCTTTTTGTAAATTTTCAGAATTGCTACACGCAGAATACTTTCCCATGATTTTTGGGAATTCTGACTCTCACAAGGCATTCTGCGGTATTTTCAGAATTCCAACCCTCAAATCATTTTTATTTTTAGCATTTTCAGATTAATTGAAACATGTTTTCAGCATTTTTCAGAATTCCAGCTGTCATACCTTTTTGGGAATTTCTATCCCTGGAACAAGGGTTCAGGGATTTTTTTTCCCACTTTTTGGAATTCCAACTCTCAGAAAGCATTTTTAAGGATGTTCAGATTTCAAGTCTTTAACATCTTGGCATTGTCTCTCATTTGGAGTTCTGTGTTCCATGGTAGGTATTGAGAAATATTAGAGAGAGCTACAAGCATGAGGTGTATGAAAAGGAGCCAAAGACTTGAGTAAGTTTAAACAAGAGAAAAGTTTAGCAGTGTACATATTGTGCATGTTCAAATCTTTTAGATGATATTAGAAAGGGGAGGGAGAACAATTGTTCACTTTATACAGTAAAGCTCTTAGAGATTTTGAATTTTTTGTTTCAAAAAGTGCAAAATGTTAGGAAACAGTAAGCATGCCATAAAATAGTCAAAACATTCCAAAGATCACATTGGGAGAGAGGAAATACATAAATAATAATTTTTTATTTATACCCCGCCCATCTGGCTGAGTCTCCCCAGCCACTCTGGGCAGCTCCCAATCGAGTATTAAAACAATACAGCATTAAATATTAAAAACGTCCCTAAACAGGGCTGCCTTCAGATGTCTTTTAAAAATAGGATAGCTGCTTATTTCCTTGACATCTGATGTTATCTACAAATGCCAAGCATATAGTATTGATTACGGCAACATACTTATAAAATTAGCACAACCATCTTTAAGCTTTGGAGAGAGTCAGTTACACGATATCTAAACAAAGATAATCTGGAATATCAAGATGTTCAGTCTAACATACTTGTCCAAAAAGTACAGTAAACAGAAGATGGTCTAGGTTCTTTGGATGAGGAATTAATGAAAGAAATGGAGACCAGTTATCATAAAAACCATATTTGGTAATGTCACCTCTGCCTACTATTGCACTGTTGGGTTAGTTTGTCTACAAGCACAAATGCTGTCATACCAGTTTCACAGTTAAACAATCACTTCTCCATAAGAACGTGATCAGTATCTGGGCTGCTCCCAGGAAATGGATTTTAATTAATCACTTAAATAAAATACATACATATTATATATGTATAGTCAGAGGGTGGGGTGGGGGGTTATACTATACATAACTGACTATACATAAGGGTCTGGTGACTTCTGTTTCAGTGTATCTGAAGAAGTGTGCATGCACACAAAAGCTCATACCTATGACAAACTTAGTTGGTCTCTAAGGTACTACTGGAAGGATTTTTTATTTTTATTTTGACTGCGTCAGACCAACACGACTACCTACCGGTACCTGTAACTGGGTTTACCTGGACAGCCTGGCTATTCTTTTGTGATGATAAATACTTAATTCCTGAGTCCAGGTCACAGGCTCGCCCTTTTCATATCTTAAATGTGCCCTTAAGGCAGGATTTGTGAGCAAAGAGACATTGGGGAGGTTTTTCCAATTTTCTCCCTCCTTGCAGAGAAACATTTGAGCTCAATTTCGGAGAGACAAGATGGTTTCAGGACTTTTTCCTGTACTGTTTCAGACATGTGGTTTATATATTTATATATGTGTTTGCTTGGTACATTTATTTTATATCTTAGACCTTATAATTCTCATAACACTAACACCAGTGGATTGATTTAAGCAATTGCTCCTTAACAAGTACTGTAAATTGTTAAGTAATGAGTTAACAATTTGTTTTGAATTGTTTACTTCGAAGTGGCAAACTCCATTGTTCTCTCCATGTATTTTACCACCACTGGACAATACTTCCTTTGTGTTTCACTTTCTTGGATTAACAGCGGCTATAGCAGGAACCCGGAAACCATGCTCTTGAGAAGTCCCACTTGAAAGCAACAGACCTGCTTTGATAGTTTGAGGACCCTGAAGCAAAATATTTATGGTTAAAATGCTTTGCATAAGAAACATGAGCTCTTGTTACGTAACCCTTGGTCTATAAATGGAATCCTGAATGCCTCCTAAATTATTCTTGCTAAGACTTTTGTGGAACAAAACGGAAATTACAAAGTGACTGGACTTTTGATATAAACTCCAAACATGGACCAAACAATGAATCCTAACAGGTATAAATGATTGTGTATTATTCTTTCAGTGTGCTAAAATCAACAGGGACTTATTGGACCTAAATACTCTAAATGCATTTGATTACTGTATAGATTAGCAAAATGCTTGTGATTATAATGGGAGTGAAGGGAAGGTGGGAAAAGGTACCATATATTGCAGGGGCCCCAGGAGGCTGTGCTGTATTTCTTGGTGGTCTTTCTATACAAGGAAGTTCCTACTGTACTTAGTGGGACTTAGTCCCATGCAAGCATGCATAGGAGTTGCAGCCAGGCCCCAAGATAGGGGCAGCATTTCACCATCACTTCAGCAATTCCCTGAGATGCAGCAGTTATGATGTGTGTGTTTTTGTATAGGAAGGAATCACACCCATTCATTTGGATTTGAGAAAGTATATATCTGTATTCTGTAGGGTGGACAGACGCAACACATGACAGGGCTTCCACACCTTTGTGTAGCTGATAGGGGCATGCAATTTACACCTGCTGAAATCCCCACTTTTGCACAACTATTAAAACTACAGGAGCCCAGCCCTCTTTTGCAGCTGACCATGCTAGCACTCAAGGACAAGAATGGGGTGGGAAGTAAACCCTTGTCGCTACTGACAATAGTTTCTTGTAGGACAGCATGATTTGTCTGGGGGAGGGGGGGATCATAGCCTGTTTGCTTTGACACAAAGAACTCAAGTGATGCAACTGGGAGATTTCAGGATCCAAAACTTGGGCATTGCTGACGAAAGCAGCAATGCATATTACAAATACTTAGCATTTTATTTTCCTTATCCAAACCTTACCATGTAAAGACTGTAGAGAACAGGTGGCACAAGTTATAACAGGATTGGCACAACAGGCTGGTGTACTATGGTGCTGAAACTGCACCCCCTCGCCTGATTCAGCAGTGAATTAACTCTTTGTCAATTCTAATGACGTTGTTTGTGCCACACGTAAGGACCTTGGGGCCCTTGTTCTAATCTTTGGGTCACCAACTCGCTCTTTTGTAAGGTCCCAGTTTCCCCTAGTTCTCACCTTTCAACAAGGTTTGCTGAACCTTGTCTTTCCAGATCAGAACCTGAAATCACAATCCTGAAATTCCATATCTGTTCCGATTCTCTGTCAAATATTGTCCATCTCCTTCTTAAAATCAGAAGCTGCTAACTAGGATAAAGGTCACACCCACACCATAAATTTAAAGCACATTTTAGAGCCCACGACTCTAAAAAGGAATCATGTGAACTGTAGTTTGTTAACAGTGTTGGGAACTGTAGCTCTGTGGGTGATAATCTACCGTTTCCGGGATTCTTTGGAGAAAACCATGTGCTTGACATGTGCTTTCAGTGTATGGTATGCATGTAACCAGAGTTTAAGTTGTATTCTTTTCTAATGACGTTGTGCTTGTTTCTGTCCCCACTTTAGACCATACATCCAGAGAATGCTGATACTTCTAATACTTTCTTCATTGGTAAGGGGAGCATCTCTGCAGAGAACCACCAGCTCTGCTCCAAGGCTTGTTCTGTCAGGATGGGTTCCTAATGCTTGTACATTAGTTGTATGTGGATCTTCTGAGACCAGACCAAAAGGAGAAGAGGGAGATCAAGGTACCAGAACATTTATGGGGAGGGTGCGCTCTCTTTTTGTGCACTTTGGGGTAAATATGGGGTAAATAACTTCTGTATTAGCTTCATCCACTTTGTTCTCTTATACAAGCTTGGAGCAAGTGGGGGGGGGCTCTTTTGTTGCTGTTGTTTAGTCGTTTAGTCGTGCCCGACTCTTCGTGACCCCATGGACCATAGCACGCCAGGCACTCCTGTCTTCCACTGCCTCCCGCAGTTTGGTCAAACTCATGTTGGTAGCTTCGAGAACACTGTCCAACCATCTCGTCCTCTGTCGTCCCCTTCTCCTAGTGCCCTCAATCTTTCCTAACATCAGGGTCTTTTCCAGGGAGTGCTCTTTTTTTAGCCAACAACAATAGATCAAAGCTCCTGTGTCAGAAAATGAGGGAGAGGGCACCTTCCTGTTCCTTATAGCAGCAATGGCAAGAAGAATTGTTTTACGGTAATATAGTATTTCATAAGGCTAGAATATCTAACTACAGTACTGTAATTTAGGTAAATCACAAGCTACTTCATCACATGCACTAACATCAGACAAAGATACATATAGCAGATCAAATAAGCAAAAAGCGCCTGCCACAATGCTCAAGCTGGTGTTCAAATGCTACAAAAGGGTTGAGGGACTTCCAGCCCACAGATTAAATGCAATCCACCAGACTTCTCAGTCAATCTTGCCAGGCCCTACCCAGGTCCTGCCGCTCGCCCTGTTCTGTGGACTTGAGTGTCCTTTGCTCAGGCTAGCAAAGGGTATCAGGCTTCTGGTATTGGACTGGGGAAGCAGAGGGATAGCTGGATAGTTGGTAGCTATCCCAACTGATGGATTTCTCCGTTGGTTAGAGCATGGTGCTGATAACGCCAACTTTGCAGGTTTGATCCCCATATGAGACAGCTGCCTATTCCTGCATTGCAGCGGGTTGGTCCTCAGGGTCCCTTCCAACTCTGCAATTCTGTGATCTATGAACACTGCACCAATCTGCTTTCTTCGTGGCTGGTACTGAAGCCAATCAGACTGGCAAAGCAGGAAGAGGGTGGTCTGCTTCACAGCTCCCTACATCTCTGTGGCCCTTCCACAGATACAACTAATAAATGCCTGAATATGGAGGACTATGGTATCAGCACTTAACTAATGGACAATAGTATAGGAGCCAAAGATCTCTGAGGCAAAATTATTAAGTAAAATCTCACTGGAGACAAGGTGACTGTTCTGACAAAAGAGTGTGGAGTACTGTCTACGTAACCTCAAATGATAGGCACTATAAAACAGAGTTGTTGTTGTTTTAAGTCACATATCAGTTAACTGATTTGGGCCTCTGTTATAGGATTACCAAGACCTCAAGGACTACAGGGTCCAGCAGGACCAACTGGCATTCCTGGTTCAGAAAGGGATTTCTGGTGGAAAGGGATTTCTGGTGGAAAGGGATCAAGGGGAAACAGTAATCTTCCAGGTAAAAGCTGTTGTTGCTGTTGTTGTTGCCATCAGCAACAAGACAGCTAGGCACTGTACAAAAATAAAAAAATAATATGAGCCCTATCAGAGATTTATAATCTAAAGGGGTGGACTAAACTTTTCTTTTTCTCGATGTGCAAAGTACCAGGAGGTTCTGCCACAGGGTTCTGTCTTGGGCCCAGTCTTATTCAACATCTTTATCAATGACTTGGATGATGGGCTTGAGGGCATCCTGAGCAAGTTTGCAGACGACACCAAATTGGGAGCGGTGGCTAATACCCCAGAGGACAGGATCACACTTCAAAATGACCTTAACAGATTAGACAACTGGGCCAAAGCAAACAAGATGAATTTTAACAAGGAGAAATGTAAGGTACTACACTTGGGCAAAAAAAATGAAAGGCACAAATACAGGATGGGAGACACCTGGCTTGAGAGCAGTACATGTGAAAAGGATCTAGGAGTCTTAGTAGACCACAAACTTGACATGAGTCAACAGTGTGATGCAGCAGCTAAAAAAGCCAATGCAATTCTGGGCTGCATCAATAGGAGTATAGCATCTAGATCAAGGGAAGTAATAGTACCACTGTATTCTGCTCTGGTCAGATCTCACCTGGAGTACTGTGTCCAGTTCTGGGCACCACAGTTCAAGAAGGATACTGACAAGCTGGAACATGTCCAGAAGAGGGCAACCAAAATGGTCAAAGGCCTGGAAACGATGCCTTATGAGGAACGGCTTAGGGAGCTGGGTGTGTTTAGCCTGGAGAAGAGAAGGTTAAGGGGTGATATGATAGCCATGTTCAAATATATAAAAGGATGTCATACAGAGGAGGGAGAAAGTTTGTTTTCTGCTGCTCCAGAGAAGCGGACACGGAGCAATGGATTCAAACTACAATAAAGAAGATTCCACCTCAACATTAGGAAGAACTTCCTGACAGTAAGAGCTGTTTGGCAGTGGAATTTGCTACCAAGGAGTGTGGTGGAGTCTCCTTCTTTGGAGGTCTTTAAGCAGAGGCTTGACAGGCATATGTCAAGAATGCTTTGATTGTGTTTCCTGCTTGGCAGGGGGTTGGACTGGATGGCCCTTGTTGTCTCTTCCAACTCTATGATTCTATGACAAAGATGATGGCAACAATTCATTCTGACTGCTCTTTTTCAGTATACAAAGCATGTGACACCATTTTGCTCATTTTTTATCAGAATAACCCAGTGAGGTAGGCAAGGGTGAGAGCTAGTAGTCCATCCAATATCAATTGCATCGTAACTGGCACATAATTAGCAAGAAAACGAAAAAAGTATTAACATAATTACAATTGCTCCAGCCAAGCAGGAAGAAAATAGATTGGGAGAAAGTGTTTTCCTCTACAATGTGCAAGGATATTGAGGATCAAATTTCAAAACCGCCTCATATTGAGATTATGATTATGTGATACAAAGACTTGAAGTTTCGGCTGACAGTCCAAAGAGACTTCTCAAAGTCAAGAAGTAAGGAAGAAATATATCCCTTTGGTTGCTGGGCCAGTCGTGATTCCATGAGGGACAAAGATGCTCTGTTTTCTGTATTGTTACTAACAGTGCTATTTTTCAGAACTCACCATGAATGCCTCCCTTGTTCTCTCATAATGGCAACGGCGCCCACCTGAGAGGTGTCGGAACTGAGTTCCGGCAAGTTCCGGCTGAAAAAAGCCCTGGTTACTACTAATCTGGTGCAAACATGTGGACATTTCTCACTTAGGGGTTCTGGGGGGCAGTTGTCAGCTTTCTTCCCCCGATGTGGTGGTGTCAGTGTGTGCAAAAAGAGGAGCCACATGACGTCCAAATACTGACCACTCCTTCGCAAGTGCAATCTTAAGAGCCAACACACATGGCTACTGGTCCTCAGACAGAAGCACTTTCTGAGCTCTGGGAGAAAAGAAACTCCACAGCAGACACTGTCCCAACCCTAAGAGTTGGCAGTTTTTCTGAGTCCTCTCCCTTCCCCTTTCCCCAGAGTGCTTCAGCTGAACCTACTATTGTCCTGTTGCAGGGCAAAAACTTGCACAGATTCTCCACAAAAACGTCTCTTTCTCTTCCCATAGTTGGCTGCACAAATCTGTCACTTGCAATTATTGACATGAGGTTATTTTAATTCCATCTCCAAACAAGAGGGCAACTAGTTCTCCAGGAAGTTAACAAAATTTGCACCTGAAGAAAAATTTCCAAGTGAACCAGCCAAGATGAGTGAGGTCAAGAACTATTTGTATTACATTTCCTTCCTACAGAAGGCAGAACAGGAGAGAAATACTGAATGTTGGAAGAGGAGAATAGCTATTGTTTCTGTTGGCAAACGCCCTTCGACTTCTTGAAAGAGGAGGAAGTTTATTCTGCTTCTTGTGTACATTAAAAAAATGTTTGAATAACCTAAAAGAATGAGAAACTGAGGACCACTTGGCTCATTATAGTTTTAGGTGCACTGTTCTCAAATGAGGGAATCTGTGCCAGCTCTGTAGCTACATGAAAGCTTTGCCATAGATTGTTACCCACACATATTTTGAAAAAGTTCACTTCTGGAATTTGGAGTTGATCAGGAAATCTAATGCAACTATTTTCTCATTCAGAGCTGGAAAGCCTTAAAACACAAATAAGGGACTTGGAAACAGAGTTGGAAGGTTTGAAAGCTGCCATCACCAAAACTCAAAGAGGTAAGAAAGAGAAGTTATTGTTTGCTTTTGTCCAAATAGGCTGATAGGTTGACTATTCCCACCCCAAAAAAAATTTATTAAAGTTTTCACTATACAGTAAAATAAATACCTAGTACAAATAGAATTAGAAAGACAAAATTAAAAGAGAAAAGAACAAGAATAGTTAAAGGGAACAAGATAGATAAGGAACATTAATAGTATCAATAATCATAATCATAATAAAAAATAAAATTATATATATATCTAGCCCTCTATCATAATTATACCTTAATTTTCACCTACAAAGAATGAGTCTTCTCAGCTCTTGCCGTCTCAAGTTTACTATTGATGCAATTTGAGCTCACAAAAGTGATGGGGAACCTGTGGCCAATGGCCATCCATACGTTGTGCAAGCACTACTCCCATCCTCTCCTCTGCTTTAAACCACGCTGGGAACCTTTCTCCTTCCACTGAAATATAAAATGCTGCCCGTACCACCAATGCGCCTGGCGTTTTACAGCATTAGATTTGAAAGCCTTGCAATCCTGTCTCTTTCTAGTTCTCCTTCCCCCCAACGGCGTGATGGTTGGTGAGAGGATATTCAAAACAGATGGATCCAGAGGTGATTATGATGCTGCGCGTGAGACCTGCTCGCGCCTGGGTGGCGCACTTGCCTTCCCGAGGAATGCGGCAGAGAACAGCGCCCTGCAAAAAATAGTGACCTGGCATAACAGAAGAGCAGTCCTTGGGATCAACGACATGGCGACAGAAGGCAGGTTTGAGAACCTGAATGGCGACGCCATTGCGTACTCTAACTGGGCCAGAGGAGAACCAAATAATCTTGGCAATGAGGACTGTGTAGAAATGCATGAGGATGGCAAATGGCATGACAGAGGCTGCACACTTGAGTGGTTAGTCATTTGTGAATTCTAAAATCAGGAGGTGCAGGAGTGGCCATGTTTGTGAGGTCAACGAATAGTTTGTTCTAATTCTTTCCAAGTTCAGTACCCCTCTAGCTTGAACAGGGAGTTGCACAAGTGATATTCAAGATGCAATAATAATAATAATAATAATAATAATAATAATAATAATAATAATAATAATTTATTATTTATTATTTATACCCCGCCCATCTGGCTGGGTCTCCCCAGCCACTCTGGGCGGCTTCCAACTGCATATTAAAAACAGTACAGCATCAAACATTAAAAACTTCCCTAAACAGGGTCGCCTTCAGTTGTCTTCTAAAAGTAAAATAATTGCTTATTGCCTTGACATCTGCTGGGAGGGCATTCCACAGGGCGGGTGCCACTACCGAGAAGGCCCTCTGTCTGCTACTTTCCTTTACCTGACTGTGTTAATAAAGAATATGGCAAATTTAATGTGAGGCGTGTGATTTCTTGTAAAGCATGTCCAAGAATAAAAATTCAGGTTATGAGTACACAGACATTCAGGCAACATCCGCCCCCATGGTAACAACAAGAAAACTACACTGGAACGCCCACGAGCCTTTTCAGCCAGTCCCCAAAATGCAAATCTGCCATTTGTTCCTCACCTGCAAGAACGTATAACAAAGGCTACTCCAGCTAGCTCAGACCATGGCATAATTTCATAAGGTGCTCAAGGAATCATACCAGTAATTCTAGTATTCGGATTCAGGAATGTTGCTCTCTGTACCAGCATGGAGCTTGCTGAAGGAAGAAACTGCAGAGCAACAACACTCACCATCATTTCAGCTGGTCAGCAGTAATGGTAGCTACCCACACAAGAGGCCAAAAGACTTCCAATTGATCCTACAAGGCTACTGACTCTGACATATCTCCCAGGTTTGTGCTATTTGTTGCTTGGACATAGGTTGGGTTGTTCCGGAACTAGCTATCTCTTGTTGTCTCCTTTCAACCAGGCCAACAGCCCTGCTAAACCTCTGACCATCAGAAGCAGGACCCTATTGCTCACCAGTTTGGGGATAAGGAAAAACCTAGGAAAAGTGAGGCACCTTTGCATAGCAGAATATCTGTCCTCCTTTGTATTCCTGTGCATTGTCAAAGCATGCTGCATAAGGCCTTCTAGCTGTAATCCTAAATGTTTTGTATTATTACTAGACATTAGGTCAATGGAGATGTCTTTATAAACCACAGACATTGCAAGGAAAAGGATATTGGATCCCTGAGGGTACTATGATTGTGAAAAGATCTGTTGCCAAGATGTGGAGACTCGCAAGTAATCTTGTGAATCAAGGGCGTACCCACCATGCGGCAAGTTAGGGCAGCTGCCCTACTCTAGAAGCAGGGCTGGTGGGCAGAGGCGGAGCACAGCCCGGCGGAGCGCGAGTTCGCCATTCCCGCCACACCGCGCCGCACCCTCCCTCCAGCTCCCCGGCGCGCCCTCAGGCAAGGCCAAGCGCGGCGGGGAACCAGGGAGCGCGGCGCGGTGGGCGGGAACGCCGAACTCGCGCTCCGCTGGGCTGGGCTCCACCTCCGCCCACCAGCCCTGCTGCTAGGGAGGGGCACAGCCCGGCGGAGCGCGAGTTCGCCGTTCCCGCCCGCCGCGCTGCGCCCTCCCTCCAGCTCCCCGTCGCGCCCTCTGGCAAGGCCAAGCGCGGCGGGGAACCAGAGAGCGCGGCGCGGCGGGCGGGAACGCTGAACTCGCGCTCCGCTGGGCTGGGCTCCGCCTCCGCCCACCAGCCCTGCTTCTAGGGAGGGGCACAGCCCGGCGGAGCGCGAGTTCGCTGTTCCCGCCCACTTTGTGGCCCCTCCCCTTCCGTGCCTTGGCCCCTCCCCTTGCCCCGCCTAGTTTTGATCCTGGGTACGCCCATGTTGTGAATGGAGGCATAGTTCATTGGGTTACATTGCCAGCTCTAAGGTGTGGCTACTGTACTACTGTACTACGGTACTAAGGGAGTACAGATTAGTCATTCCACACCTGTCTAACATTCCACACACAGCCTGGTGCATCCCATGTCAAAAGGATGTCATATAAAGGAGGGAGAAAGGTTGTTTTCTGTTGCTCTAGAGAAGCGGACACGGAGCAATGGATTCAAACTACAAGAAAGAAGATTCCCCCTAAACATTAGGAAGAACTTCCTGACAGTAAGAGCTGTTCGGCAGTGGAATTTCCTGCCAAGGAGTGTGGTGGAGTCTCCTTCTTTGGAGGTCTTTAAGCAGAGGCTTGACGGCCATATGTCAGGAATGCTTTGATGGCGTTTCCTGCTTGGCAGGGGGTTGGACTGGATGGCCCTTGTGGTCTCTCCCAACTCTATGATTCTATGATGCTATGTCATCCCTCCTCCCTGAACCGTCTTCTCCTTTCACTTACTCCAGTGATGAGTAAGAGCTAAAGTGCAGCCAAAATGAACGAATCAATCATGGTTCTATACACTGCTGTTTTTCTAGAAAAAGAGCTCCCAGAACTCACCATGAACTCACTTTGTTCTCTTATAATGGCAATGATGGCCAACTGAGTTTCGTCAAGTTTTGGCTGAAAAAAAGTCCTGGTTCTTTATGATGCCACCTTCAGAGTCACATTATGAGTCTGTCAGCTGTATGAGTCTTTCGGATCTTCCCTCTGACTGAACAATACTATAAGTTAAAGCCCTAAATACTCACCCTATCTTGCTGAGGAGCATGACACTTTCATCGGCAAACACATGTTCCCTGTAAGGCCAACTTCAGGTAAGGCCAACACTAGGTTATCTCAAGGTCATCTTTGTTATCTCTGTCATCTAATGACATCCTCAGAAAACACTCCATAGAGAGTACCAGTCTTTCCCTCTCTCCGAGTTGCAAGGTTTAACAAATATGCAATAGAAGCAAAGCAAAGCAAAACAAAACCACTCCAATCAGCATCTGACAGATCAAACAAAAACACAAGAAGAGTTGCTGGATCAGGTCAATGGCCCATCTTGGATTAAATTTTACAATTAAACAAATTAAGGCCTTGGATCCTCCTGAAACTTCAAATCTAAAGTGCATTTCAGAACCCTGATACTGTATTGTCTGGATACTACACAGTGGAGTGGTAGGTCTCTGAAAGAAGGAACTTCCCCTATGTCCTTGAGCAACCAACATGATTTGAATTAAGGAATAGTCATTTAAAATAAAAGATTTCTGGCAGTTGGAGCAGATAGCCTCAAGATGGACTAGTGGATGCATGCCCGTGTAAGAATGGTTACCGTGCATTTATTTTATTCCCCCCCCCCTTCTTTCCACGTGATGTGTGTCATGGCAACGACAATGGATTATATTTGTCACTAACAAACATGGGCCAAAGGTCCAAAGAGCTTGAGCAGATTCTCTGCAAAACATCACACGCTACCTTAGAAAGAAATCCTTCTTGGTTTCAAAGGTGGCTTGCTGTCTGCTATGAAGAGCTGCTGTTTGAGAAGCTTAAGGCCCAATCCCCTGTTGAGAGTGTTGTGATTTCGTGATTTCAGCTCTCTTGACATAATATGCTGGTGACAGTTCTCTAGTAATACTTCTTTATTAAAGCAAACAAGACTAAGTTCTGAGGAGAGGAAAGCTATGGTGGTGCCTCGCTTAACGAATGCCCTGCTTAACGAAATTTCCACTTAACGAAAGGTTTTTTCTAGCGGAGGTTGCCTCGCTAGCCGAATTCGTTTTACGAAAAATTCGTCTAGCGAATCGCGGTTTCCCATAGGAATGCATTGAAATTCAATTAATGCGTTCCTATGGGCAAAAAAAATTCAAAAAAAAATCCAATGCATTCCTATGGGATTCGCTAGACGAATTTTTCGTTATAAGAAAAGACCTGTGGAACGAATTAAATTCGTCTAGCGAGGCACCACTGTATAGGGACGGGGGACTAGCTAGAAAGGGATACATTTTGGAGGGGACAATATCAGGCAATCACAGTGCTGCCTTTTGGAGGAAACCAATAAGACAGAGGATCCAAATGCAGCAGCTTAAATGAACCAATAGTAGCTGGACCTTCTGGAACCAAAAGGCAGTTACTTTACCCTAATGCAAATACATACAGTAGTAATATAGATATAAAATCCTTTGACTCAATACACAACAGAGCTTATGGTAGCCCATTGTGTAACATGAATATTGAAACAGAAGGAGGAACGTTTGTTGCTAAACAGACTGAGCTTTGCAGGGCAGCATCCCAAGATGTTCTTGTCTCCATTCCAAGCCTCGGTTACCTAACGTGCATCATGTGAATAAGCCCTTAGATCTGACTGTATAAACCCAGAATGGTAAACCATTACTTTTCTTCTCTTAGGCTGCCTTCACTTTGACAGGAGTGGTAAATAAAGTTGGAGACAAAATACTTATTACCAGTGGGAAGGAAGCTTTTGTATTGTTGCCAGTTACAGTACTGCAGTTATACCTGAAAACTCTGAATTAGCTCAGTCGGTAGAGCATGAGATTCTTAATCTCAGGATCATGGGTTTGAGCCTCATGTTGGCAAAAGATTCCTGCACTGCGGGGGTTGGACTAGATGACCATCATGGTCCCTTCTAACTCTGCAATTCTATTAATCTGTTACCCTGTGATATACTTTGTTGTCCCCTCCACATTCATGAAAGACGCTCAGGTAGAGTAGCCATGTACATGTCATAAAAAAAAGAGTACAAAAGATGACACACATTTGCATAAAACTTGCAATAATTTGGATATAAACAGAGCACACCTCACCATGATGGGCTTGTGGGGAAGACTGATCAGGTGAGCTGCTTCAGTCTGCTGCTCAGGGTGCTGCTCTCCATCCTTATGGTGATTTATACTTGAATCAGGCCACCCTTCCAAAAGAGGACCCTTTTCAATAAAGGGTGGTCCTGTGTAAAGTAGGACCCACAACCACCCTACTTCCAGGCAGTGCCTGATCCTATGATGTTGCTGCTCAATGAAGAATAATGGGGTTTGTTTTACTTCGCTTGGATCTACAAGGGACGTGTTTAACTTTATTAGAATGATATTAGATATATCATTCTAAAACGTTACAGGGCAGACTTGTAGTTTAAAAGCGTTTCTTACCTTGTTTTGTCCTGACGTAATTTCCCTACTGCTGGTTCCTGGTTGCTCTGCAGCGCCCTCTGGTGTCTCATTTTAATAATGCATTATGAATGTTGAAAGCGGAACACAATGTGTCCATCTACATTGTGAAAACCATTTCTTAACCCTTCCTGAACATTATAAACCATGAGTGTAGATCCACCCTTCTTCTTTCTCAGGTGTGGCCATCCACTGTACCTGAGCTTGCTCTTTTTGTTCTTGTGTTTTCCCTTTAGGTTCCAAAATACTTCTCAGGGTGGAAAAAAAGAAAAAATACTGCCCAGGTTCCACTTTAGATTCTGGTGTAACAGCTGGGATGGCATCAGCCACATTCAGCCTTTCTGAATAGGGAATATCCTCAGTGACTGGAAACAGGGCCTAGTGTTGAAACGAGGATAGATAACTGTTCACCACCCACCCTCTTTTGCCTCCGTTTCAACTGGCTTTAAAGCTACTGTTCACTGCTAGCTTAATCTTTTGCAAAGAGCTTTATGGCCTCTCTGGATATTCTGGAACTCTGCTTAACTGCATGGAGAGGTCATATGTAGATTTAATCATCATTACTTTTGGAGAACTTGGATGGTTTTAACAAAAACATGTTTACTTCCTTTTGGTTTCACCTATCTTACTTATCCGAGAGCTTACAAGGAAGGTTACTCTGAACAAACTCATCAGAAGGTTCAAAAATGGTTATAGATTGACAGCCCAACCTTTCTGATAGTGCTGCAAAAAGTATAAAGCGTTTTAGATTTCTGAATCTCTATAATTCATAATATAACAGATTTCTGTATCACAATTCTATAAGATGTCTGTAGATCTATTTGCTGGAAGAAGCACTTCCAGTGATTATATGAAAGGGCAAGTTCTAGAATTTGTCCCTGTTTTCCAGTAAATTGACTGCGGGGAAAAGGTTATGCGGAAACGCTGCATGAAGTCGTGCCAGTAAGTGCTGGTGTGTAAAGTACAATTTTGCAATCCACAGAGATAAAATAAAGCATACTTATCTATGGGATTTTTCTACAGATTTCCCCACCACCACCACCATTCCAAGCGGAACAGAAATCCTCCCCTTTCTTGGCTAGCCTTCATCTCTCTTCAAATCAGCTGAGCTGTTTCACTTGATCAAGGAAACATATGAGGATCTGGTAAGTAATGCTGCTTCAGATTAATGCTGGATGAAAACTTTGCTTGTTAAACTCCTCCCGTTCCACAAAATAGTTTAATCCATCTGCTGTTTCCCCATTCTCAGAATAAGCCTGAATGTAATCCTAACCCCATTTACCTGGGAGTGAGCAAGTTTGAACTCAATAGGACTTAACTTGGAATAGAAAGAGCTAGGAGTGTGCTGTTAGTTGATTTAGCCTTCCACTTTAAATTGCTCTAAATTTGGGGGGACTGAATTAGAGGCATGCTTTTTATCAAACTGTTTTAGTTCGGATGTTTGCCTGTGACAGGGAATGCTAACCAAAATTTTAAATGTCTTCCTTACAATATGCAACAGGCTTTATTTTGTTGGCGATGAAGAGTTGGTAATACGGGCATTTATTTAAATTTATATGATTAAGCAATGGATTGGTTCAAAGGCAGACAATTAATCAGATCAACTTCCCTTATTGACACATCTGTTTTAGTATGACAGCTGAAATACTATTTATAGTAGTGGGGGTAGGAGAGATGGGGGGAAATCACATCTGGCAACCAAAGTGCCCCTTTGTTCAGATAGTACATAGGTAAAGGTAAAGGGACCCCTGACCATTAGGTCCAGTCGTGACCGACTCTGGGGTTGCGGCGCTCATCTCGCATTATTGGCCAAGGGAGACGGCGTACAGCTTCCAGGTCATGTGGCCAGCATGACTAAGCCGCTTCTGGCGAACCAGAGCAGCACATGGAAACACCGTTTACCTTCCCGCTGTAGCGGTCCCTATTTATCTACTTGCACTTTGACGTGAAGCCCGGGGCACAAATTTTCACAGTCCTCTAGCGGCTACGGTGGCTCATTTACCAGAAGTAATGTATTTAGCGTCAGTTCTGAAAGTGTATACTCAGTTCTAGACAAACTAAGCCTCCAATCGCAAAAATATAAACCAGAGCATGCCTATACCTATGCTGAAATACAGCTCCACTCGTGCATTGTTAAATGTTCTGCAACAAAGTGGATGAAGATTTGCATTCAGATGCACATGCAGCTGAAACAATGCAGTTGGACAGATGGGATCTGCATTCAGATGTACACACCTGAGGCTGTGTACATACCTCCATTTACTCTACATCCAATGCATTCCCACTACTGGGAACTACATGTGTACTACTGGGTACATGTGTACTACTGGGTACACTTGGTATGCCCATGGTATGCCCACTACTTGGTACACATGGTGTTAGCCACAGTCTAAATCTATCTTGTATCTAGTTTCTTATTAAATATTGCATTTTGATGCATTTCTCCGCAAACCAATGAGAATAACCAATGACCTAGCTGCGCTTTAAGCCAGTAATGTGTACACAGCCTGAGTTGCTCCCACAATCCAGCAGGTAATCCGCACATGGAAGCCTGTACATTTAAACTAATATTCAAACCGGTTTTCAAGGGATTCTGGGAACTATAGCTCTGTGCAGAAGCTAGAATTCTCCAACAGCATTTGCAGTTGTCTCACACAGCTATAACACCAAGATCATTTGGGTAAAGTAACAATTGTTCAGAATTCAAATTGATTGACCAATGTCCTTCCAATGGCACAAAACACACTGACAGGCGGGCTGATGGCTTTCTGAGAGTCTCATCTTAAGAGGCCAAAGCAGAATCCTCTCTCGCTGGCAAAGGAAGAACAGCAGAGTGGCCATAGGCAACTTCTAAAAGATCTCAAAATAATTTCCTCTTAACTGGTTATCTGTCTAAGGTATGTATCTTCAAATTTTCATCACCTTGATGCTGGGGACATCGCCGGCATTGACCACTGCTTCTGAAACAAACACTTGCACAGTAATGGCATGTGGCAACCCAGGAATACCCGGTTTACCAGGAAGAGATGGAAAAGATGGTGCCAAAGGAGAGAAGGGAGACCAAGGTATCTCCATATAGTTATATGGCAATCTTTGGCACCTTATGATAGCTTATCTATATCTCAGCTGGGTTTCTCATGTATGTGTGTGACTTGGCAGGGTGGTTACACGTTGCTATGTATTTAACCCTTCTCTCCCTCTCCCCCCATTCCTCTATTTGCACTACATTGTCGTCATACTGTTTTCCAAGGTCCCAAAAGGCATGGGGACAGGGTACGTACTGTCTGCAAGGTTCTGAAAAGCAAACCCTGGATGATTTTGCTTTGAGTGGTGGCTAGGTGCTTCATAGCACTTTTCCAGGCTCTTTTCTTTGAGCATTGGAGGTGGAAGAGAGAAGTGACGGAATAGCTTCCCTTGTCCCTGTTGGTGGCAAGGGAAAAATAGGTCTAAAAAAGGGAGAATTCCGAGATCCCAGTTTGGGGCTGATACTCTTTGTTGAGTGAACCCTAGCAGATATTTTAAATCACAACATATGCAGGAAAGTAAAACATGTAAATATAGGCTGTTAGACCTTTGAAATATGCCCTCTTCCCTTAGCATAGAAAAGACCACATGCTTGGTAAGTTAAAAGTGGCTTACCTGCAAACTCTCCAAAGGTCCGGTTCATGTGCTTTTCCATACATGAATCGGAACACACAGGCAATAAAACTTGGATTAGCTACACTAGTGAAAGTTCCTACATTATTAGTATAGGAACACAGGAAAGGCTTGTTAGAGCCATGCAGTCTGAGCTTAGAGCAACCAGTTCTAAACCTATTTACACACTGAGCTTCTCAGACAGTTTGAAGGCGGATTTGTAGTGCGGAGTTCCTCTTGGGAAGAGAGAGGATGATCTATGTGATGGGGGAGTTAGAGAGAGAGAGCATTGTCTGGGGAAGGGAGAGAGGCAGAAGGTATAATTGTATGTGAAGCTGTGTATATGTGAAATGTGCGAGAGAGACAGAGGAGGTAGGAGAGGGAGATATGCCTGGTCTGTATGTATGCGCTAAGTGCATGTATGCACTGTGTAGTGAAAGAGAGATTGTGGAGCAAAGCAAATCTACGCAGAATTGGTGGGGAGTCAGGGTAAATATATAGGAACCAGGAGGAGAATAAACAATCACGATGATTTGCAGTGGCATCAACACAGAATCACAATTATCAGCTGAGTACAAGGTGAGCTCTAGGAACATCTTGTCACTTGAAGGCTGCCATCAGGAGTGTGAATGTGTATTATTTAAAGCACCCTTTTTTCCTTGTTGGCTGTTTGTTATGGGGAAATAGTATCCAAAAGCTGTTTCTTTTTCTCAAACACAAGGCGTCCAAGTGAGGGGCCAACAGGGTTTTCCTGGGAAGGCAGGGCCTCCTGGATTGCCTGGAATTGCAGGGCCCCCGGGCCAGAAAGGACAAAATGGAGAAACGGCAGGTAAGAAATCAAATCTCTGGTGCTTATTTTTGCTTTCAGGAAGACATGAATGGGCACTTCAAGAGCAACATAACCTTTTCTTTGTGAATGCCAGTGAATGGTTTGCATGATAATTATTCTTCTGTGAAAGCTTAGCTTAAAAAATCATAGGGCCAAAATGCATCCTGGGGTCCCCAAGCCATTGCATCTGGGAATACATCAGTGGGTTCATGTAGAAGCACCATTTATGTCAACCAGTGTCACAATGGGGTTAGGGCATTCAGAGCCATCCTGTTCCCCATTATTCAAGTGGCACCTTTTAAAGATGCCATCATCATTTAAACAGGGGCAGCTTGTGGAGAGGGAAATTTATACAATGATGTCTTCTTATCATCACTGCATGAACCCACAGAGAGCAACATGCTCTATGTGGGTCTGCTACAGCAGACCCACATAGAGCAACCACATTGAGCCTGCTGGATGTATAAACTGAACCACAGAAATCTGAAAGTACTCCATGGATAATCTACTGTAAATCAGGATTAATTAATGATAATGTTATTATTTATACCCCGCCCCAGCCAGCGTCCAGCACATATGGAAACATAATAAAACATCAAACATTAAAAACTTGCCGATACAGGGCTGCCTTCAGATGTCTTCTAAAAGTTGTAAAGTTATTTATCTCCTTGATATCTGCTGGGAAGGCGTCCCACAGGTAGGGCACCACTGCCAAGAAGGCCCTCTGCCTGGTTCCCTGTAACTTCGCTTCTTGCACTGAGGGAACCAGCAGAAGAACCTTGGAGGAGGACCTCAGCGTCTGGGCAGAACGATGGGGGTGGAGACGCTCCTTCAGGTATACTGGGCCAAGGCCGTTTAGGGCTTTAAAGCTCAGCACCAACACTTTGAATTCTGCTTGGAAATACACCATAAACCAGTGTAGATCCTTTAGGACCACAACAGGAGCCCAAGAGAAATGATTCCAAGAAAGTCACAGACCTCCCTACGCAGCTTAATCTGCTGCTGAACTGGTCCTATAATTGGATTAAACATTAGTAAAAAAAAATACAAAAATCTCCTTTCCTGTAGTTCAGCCTTCACCTACCTGGCACCTTCCAGATGTTTTGGACTACAATTCCTATCAGCCACAACCAGCACTGATAGTTGTAGTCCAAAACACCAGGAGAAGACCAGTTTGGCAAGGGCAGCTACAGTTCATGCCTGATGCTTCTTGCTTCTGCCCACAGTGAACAAGCTGTCCCTATCTCCCTTCTTCACTACATTTTGTATCTCTCTTTTAGGCGGAAGGGCTACATTACCTGTGTCTGTGAATGTGAGCATTCATGCCCCAAGAAATGGGCTGAAGGCACATAATGCAGGAACATTGGCTGAAGCTAAGTAGGACTGGATCTAGTCAGTCTTTGACCAGGGCACCTGGGACCCCCAATGCCTTCAGCTATATTATGGAAGAAAGGCAGGATGTAAATGTCATATAAAAATAATTGATACACAGGTGACAAAGGACAGCAGGTAGTACAGAGTCAGGAATTGGCAATGGTCTGGTTGGCAACTTTCCAATATAAATTATCTGTGCTTAACCATATGAACCATATCTTCATTTTCTCACCTTAGACATTACTTCCACTCAGCAACAAGTAACTGCTTTGGAAAAGCAAGTGCAGACTCTTCAAGCTGACCTTAGCAAGTACAAAAAGAGTAAGATGGAATATGCATTTTCAATGCATGTTTTTATATTTATGTTTAAATGGTTGCTTGTGTTGTGTGTGTGTGTGTGTGTGTGTGTGTGTGTGTGTGTGTGTGTATGAGTGTGAGTGCAAAAACAACAAGCTAATAGTGAGGTACGCAGGGACTCTTTGGGAGAAGCCATAACTGTTTAAATGGTGTAATACAATTTTCAATGTATAGTGCTGATGGGCCTAACTAAGATTTGCCCATATAAAGGAGTCAGTCTGTGTTGTCAATAGCTCATATGTTGCAAACTTTCTACTATCCTCTCATCTGTTTTTGTTACTTGGAGCCAGGTTATGCCCTCCACACAAAAAGTGAGGTGATCATGACATCCCATGCAGATTCTACAACCAACAAAATTGATCCATTATTAATCAGCTTGTTCAACATTTTGTATGTGTGAAAAAACAAATTTTGTGCTGAGTGGGTGCTAATCTGTTTTGCTTTTGAGGTGGGACAATGGGACTCAAAGCACTGATTATTGTGGGTGGGGTGTGAAGGAAAATGAGAGATTCTCAGCGTGTTGGATATTGATGAACATAAAGAGCAGCCTCCTACAGCCTGGAACCTTCCAGATGTTGTTGGACTACAACTCCCATCATCCTTAGCAACTGGCCCTGCTACCTGGGGCGATGGGAGTTGTGGCTGTAGTCCAAAACATCTGGAGGGCAGCAAGTTGGGGGAGGTTTATAAAAGGCATGGCTTCTCCATAATTAATTGCCTTTAAATCCCATTTATTTCATTGGGAGAGGGAAGCATATAGTCAATTGTCTACCATTCAAATTGATAGTAGTCTAAAGTGCTTGACTCTGGATGGATCGTGCTCATGTGGGTAAGTGTGGAACAGCTACTATTCAGGCTGCCAGCAATTATTTCTCATGTGCTTCTCACTGTGTTGTGCTTTTCTTTCTGTGTCTAGTTGTGATGTTGCAGCAGGTGAAAGTCGGAGAGAAATTTTTTGTTTCAATTGGAGAAGCAACTTTCTCCAATGGAAAAAGACTGTGTGAAAATGGAGGGGCAGCCCTTGCCAGCCCGAAGAACACAGCAGAAAATGCAGCCTTGGCAGAAATAGTAAAGAGGAATTCGAAGGCTGTTTTTCTCGATATCAACGATATCCAGACTGAAGGGAGATTCGTGTATCTGAATGGAGCACCCCTACGTTACACAAATTGGAAACAAGGAGAGCCCAATAACTATGGTAATAAAGAGGACTGTGTTGCAGTACTTGACGATGGACTGTGGAACGATTTGGATTGTGAACGGAAAACACTGATTGTTTGTGAACTGTAACTTCTCCCCCCAAAAGATGCCTAACCCTGTGGGTGCCTGTGCTCACAGTTATTAACATAATAGCACAACAAATCTGCAGTTTTTAAGTTTGGGGCGGAGAGAGAGGTGGTTTCTAAGATAGTTAAAAGTAGCATGACAGAAGGATTATTTTCTGCTGCTCTGCACACACAGCTTTTGTGCCACAATAATCTTTGGCCAAAAGGCTTTTTCAGCTTCTTGAAATGTTACAAAAAGCTGCAAAACATATTTAGCAGAATGATAGAGAGGGCAACAATGCTTCTATTGCACCACTTTCAGCCTGAGGGAGGGGGCTCCTGTCAGTCTGCCAACCTCAATGACGGATGTGCCATTTTAGGCTAGAGTGCCATATGCAAAACCACCACCCACGAACCTTATTAGTCTAATTTGCAGAATATTCAAATATGTTATTAATTGTGGAAAACCATTTAACTTCATCAACATGCCTCATCTATGCCTAGAGATGTGCACCTGGAAAGGCTGGAGACCTGCCCTTCTGTTGTCGTTTTCACAAATTTAAAGCTGTATTTTCATGAATCTCTTTCATGTGCTAGATTCTGTTCTGGTGTAATTGCAGCCATGTGATGAATAAATAGAACTGTTTATATGTTTTAGGAGTAGCAAGAGTATACTTGTATACTACAGTGTCTAGACTCTAGTCTAGAGTGCCACATGCAGTGTGTGAAATGTATATTAATTGATTTCTAAGTACAGGTACACTGAGAATATATGCTGCAGAGGACTATGATTGGTTCTGGATTCTTGAGTTAGGTATTAAAAGAGATGAGCCAGTGTGGTGCAGTGGTTACAGTGTTGGACTAGGGCCTGGGAGACCAGGGTTCAATTCCCCACTTGGGCATGAAGCTCACTGGGTGACCCTGAGCCAGTTACTGCCTTCTCAGCCCTAGCCTACATCACAAGGTTGTTGTGGGGATTAAATGAGGGAGGGGAGGTCTGTGTATGTCAACACAACACTAAAATCAATAGAACAAAGCAACCCAAAATCAGAACCAAGAGTAAATGAAATGATACTCGCTATCACCTGCATTAATCATACTGAGAACTAGAACAAATCTCATAGGGCAAAACACAACCACCATAAAAGCAGAGACTGATGTATTTCAAGTGATGGTTTTTTAAGGCTCAGATCACAAGGAAATTAGCATACCTAGCTGGCAAGCCTCCCTAGGCAACAACCCCCTCATTACCTTTTGGCCATCTCCTGTGGTTCAGACAGAAAGGTCACATAGAGGTGGGCCTCCATAGATGGTCTAGGGGCTTACCGTAGGTATATATGAAAGAGGTCTCAAGCTATGTACTGTAGGTCTTTATAGGTCAATTTGATTTTAGCAAAACCAAGTCTGAAACTAGTGGGTCCTAGAATAGAAAATCCCTACAGGCATTCTCTACAGAATTCCTTTAAGACTGGCACATTTTCTCAATTGGGGGGAAGGATTATATCTCTCTAGCATGCATGATGCCCAGGTTTGGCACCAAAGTGGTTGGTTTTTCACAGGAATGGGGAACCCTAGACACATGCGGCATTTAGAGTTTATTACCAAAATACGAGTAGAGCATATTTGTAGAGCAATTTGTAGAGCAAATTTACGTTGTAAGCCTTTAGCAAATCCACTGCCTCACATCAAACTGAGGGGGGTGGAATACCTATAAACCAAAGAGGTCTTTCAGCCTGCAGCTCCTGGCTCCTCTCTTTCTGCTCCTGTCTGCGTCTCTCACTCTCTGTTTTTTTTTTAAACATACTTTTTATTAATTTTACAAACTGCAAAAAAGAAAACGGTACATACATAAACACCTTTTCCACCTCCTTCCCACCCACCCACATGGATCCTCCCCTGCCACAGAAGTATCCCATGTAGGTGAACAGTCAGAGATGGTCCATTTTATGCTTGGATTTCTGTCCTCCTCCCCCTCCCCTGACCCCAAAGCCACCCCCCTGCCACCAGGGAGCTCCAGCAAACCAGGGCAGTACGCAGGAGGACATCCATCCAACCATCTATTGTCATACCAAAAAAAGAAAAAAATTGAAATAGAAAAAAAGAGAAAAAAGAAAGAGAAAAAAAGAGAGAAAAAGAACAGTACAAAACAGAAAAAAAATTTCTTACATTCATAATTGTAAAACCATATTTTGTGGGCTTCCCCTCCCCCCCCCTTCCCCGGTTTTCATCCCTTTTTTATCATCTTTAACAGTTTCTTACTTTATAAAAATACACCTTTATATCTTATACAACTTATAAATCAATTATTATCATTTTCACCTAATGTTCAAATCACTGAAAAATCAAACTCCCATTTTATCTTCCCGTGCCTAATTTTTACTCCCTCTATAAGCCTCCATATTTTCACAGACCGCTGGAACTCAGGGGAACACTTTTTTGTTGACATAGTTCAATCCTGCCAAGGTCAAAACTTGTCACGTGGGGTGGAATATGATCACAGTTTATTTTCTCGACTCCATTTTAACAAGCTGGCTGCATTCTTCAAGTCTTATTGACAATAAAGTTCGAACTCACATTTCACAAACATTTAAACCAAAAAAGAATTTCCACAAAGTTCAGAAATACAGTGAAATAAAAATTGACTTATAAATCCTGATCAACTCACTGGGTTGTCTGGGCTGCCGGCTCCCGAGGAAAAGAAAGGTTTTTCTTAGTCTTTACCTCTTGCTGCAGGGCACTCACAACCACAGTCTCTCTCCCCTTTCACCCTGCATTTAGGGGAGATTCTCTTTGATGCCTTTGAGGGATCCTTTTAAGTTAAGATCTTCTGTTTACGGCTTCGGGTTTCTGTTTACTGTCTCTTATGTTACCGTGGGGGGGGTGGCTTCCTCTTTCCCCCCTCTCTCCCAAATCCAAATTGCCTTAATTTAAATTCCAAACAATCCAAATTACTCACAGTCTATTCATTTGCTAATTATTCTTGGAAGAATTGGCCGCCTCCACTTCCCAGACTCGCAGCTTCGCGCTCTCAGAGCAGCAGTGTCAGCCTGTCCGCCGCGGTTCACCTCCTTGCTCTCGGGGGCTTAAACAAAGCCGATCCGGGGAGGAGAGAGCCCGCTTTTGGCGCCGCCAGGCAAAATCCGTCCCCAAAAAGCTCGATTTGGGGCTTTTAAGGAGGTTTTGCTTCGCTGGAGCAATTCCCTCCACCTCTGAAGCGCCGAGGTCCGCTCCGCTGATCGGACCCCCGTCTGAGCAAAGATGGCGCGGTCAACCGGAAGCCGCGTCTCTCACTCTCTGCTTCCAAAACATTCCTATAGTTCTCTTCATAAGCAAATCTAATTTGGTCCCTGGAGGAGCAGATGAGTCTTTCCCCAACTCCGTTCTGGAATTGTCCAGAATGGGAATTGCCTAGATCGAATGTAAATGAGTTTCACAATTTGGACAGCCTTGCAACAATTAGTTTCCATAAAGAGATGTTCACTGCACATCTAAACAATTCACCTGACGAAAGGTATAGCCTGCATAACTCTCACTACTTGTCCAGCATTCATAATAATATGAAGAAGGAACTTGTACAGAACTTAAAAGAACAGATTAACTCAAGAGCTGTTAACAAGGAGAAAATTCAAAGAAGGGTAATTTGTAGCCTATCACCGTTTGACTTAAATGTGTAAATGTGTGAACTCAAACCCTATTCATTTTGGTGGATTGCTCTAGAAACATTGGAAGTCCTATCTTCAGTTTATTTCAATACTTATAATCATAGCTATCCACAATCCCTGTAGGCCAATCCTCATCAGCCTGTTTGATTACTACATTAGCATGAGAAGATATTTCTGCTCAGATTAAGCCAATTTCTTCTTAACACTCAATGCCCCTTGAACATACTCCCAGCCCTGTGTGAAAGCCTTTAGATGTGGGCAGCTCCTGCATGCCTGGGAGGATATTTAAATGGCACAACCAAATGGTCCAGGGCTGGTTGATTTCCAAAAAAATGTCACTGTGCTGGGAGCAGTGGTGTTGATTGCATAGGAAAAAACTCATGCGTTCAGGCACTGTCCACACGGCTGGGTTGTTTTCAGCATTCTCCCAGGCAGCCATCTACAAGGCTGTCTAAAGACAAGCTGTGCTAAATAAATACGTTTGAACAACATTATGCTGAACTACCATTTTTTTATTTTTAAAGGACACATTGCATGCATATGCAGACCATCTTTGTGTCTATGTCCATGTTCTTTCTGTGGGGATAGTCTGAACATTCTCTGATCCAGTACAGTAGAGTGTTTTGCAGGGCAGCCATAGCTATGTAAGCATAGTCCCTGAAAAGAAGAAGTCGTTCGATGGGGAAGCTGGGGAGGGAGGTTAATCCTGCACCCTGTGTCACTTCCAGAAGCACTGATTGGCTGAATTTCACCATTGTTAAAATAGATATACTGTACATGCTGGGCAGGGAAGGGTGAAGTTCACAGAGTCAAGTTCACACTCTTCATTTATGTCTCTATTTAGCAATCCTCTATTTAGCAAGGGATAGAAGCCTAATTTCCAGATGATCAGATGACCTGGGGAAGTTGTGATCAACTTCACAAGCCTCCCCCCGCCCATGACCCTGCTTTTGTTGTTCCTTGTTAAATCAGTTTTGTTTTTGTTTGTTTCCTTTTGCTTTTGGTTTTTGAATGGCAAGCTCCATTTATGTAAAGAATGTCGCAGTGATTTAACTTTATAATGCATTATATCATTTCATAGAGGTTGTTTCCCCAGTGAAGAGCTGTGTTTTACCCAAAGGGGAACATGTGAGTGTAATTTTGTCTTTGCTTGTGAATTTTGCAATCCAGCGCATAATTTTTTTATTAAAGTTTTCACAATACTGTACAATGAAATTATAGCTAAAACAAATGAAATAAAAAAGAAAGAACGAAGGAGAAATAACAAAAGAAAAGAGAGGAAGGCAAAGGAAGGAAGAAAAGAGAGGAGAAGGACAACAGAAACAATAAAACACACACACACACACACACACACACCCCTCTATTCTAATTATACCATAATCTTCGATCCACATACAAATAAGTGAATCTCCCCAGCTCCCGTATGGGAAGTTTTCCCCCTTTCCTCTGCCTCACACCCTGAGATAAACCCACTCTTGCCTGCCTCCCACACAGCCCCCCTCCCTTCTAAACATCACCTTTCTGAATTTTGCAATCCAGAAGGCGAGCGACATAATGAGCATGGACCATGTGCTGCAAAGGCGTCTGGTGAGGGGGGGTGCACATCACACTTCAGGTGCCTTACAGCAACTTCCTGTAAGTTGTCTGGTTGCTTTATAAAGAGAAATATAATCAAAAGTGGTGAAACTGCTAATTGCTCATTGTTGGCAAGCTGTTCTTTTCAGAAGGCGCCAAAGTATCTCGGAGAGGGGATAATAGAGGGCACCTGAGTCGCTTCATGATGTGCTACTTCTCGGAAAATGCTATCAGCATGACTCAGATGTGTACTGAACACTTTGCTGCCTGAACGAACGGCTCTTGTTCTTTTCTTTTCTTTAAATGCAACTTAAATGACACAAAGGCTGGATGTTGCTTGCTCTTCCAAGCTGTTAGGCTTTCGGGAAAGTCCCTGCTGGTCATTTAATTTCACATTTAATTATACATTTGTTGTATTAGCACTAATCTGAGCCTGTTCATATGGTGCTAATGGAACTCTTGCAGGAGTTCCGATTAGTTAGTTTTTCAAACGAGGTTGTGTGTGTGTGTGCGTGTGCGTGTGTGCGTGTAAGGAGCTTCAGTGTGTGTCTCAGATAAAGGTGAGCGAAGAGCCACAGGCAAGCTTGAAGAGCTGTCATTTCTTGAGTGATTATGAAAATTCAAAAAGCCATTTTTTCTCTATATTGCTAGTTACAACCAGGAAATGGGAAATTGCCATAATCCTCACAGTATGGTTTAAGGATTTGCCCAAATAATCCATCAAATCTGTATTATGCTCTTTGTTAAAGGGATCCAGGAAAAGGTGCTTCTGCTTAGACACCCAGGTGGGGCTAGAGCCATAGCGCTCCTCGAGTTGGCAATCCTGGAGAGGTGGCGCCTGTTTGATGTATGTCATAGGCCTCTTATGTGCTGACAGGCAGTTGCTTGCCTAAACACCAGTCAGCAAAACTCACTGCTTAAGAGATGAGATTTGATGTTTGGTAAGCACCATAGTACCCTAACTCTATATGCGTTGGGAAGATTTGTTCTTCCAGGCTTATGGCCATCTAAAACTTACAAAGTGCACAACAAAAACCACCACTGACTTACAGCAAATGTATCAGTCCTGAGAAGCATATGGGACATAGAGACAGGACATGGGGCGGAGGAAGGAGGGTGGTGGGAGCGGGCCGTCCCAGGTGTCACCACTGAGGGGAACTGGCTTGGGCGCCCGCAGGCTCTGCGCTGCCACAAACGGTCCGCCCACAGCCTCCCCCTCAACTATAGGGTGGTTGAGTAGGAGGAGGAGGCAGGCAGACTCCTCAGAGGCCCCATGTAGCATCCTGCCCCGGCTGGCCCCACCCCTGGGCACAGGGCACGCACACTGCCCCAGGTGCCCGATCGGCTTGCTCCACCACTGGACGGAACAAGGAGGACCTGCAACATAATGTTGCAGGGTGGAGTGCTCCTTTTCGCTGTCCATGTGTTTGAGTCATTCAGCCCATGCCCTCTTTCACAATACAGGCATCTCTCCTCTTACACTCATTTGACTCACACACGACTGTGTACTCATGGTGCCAAGAAATAATTAAATCAATATGGAGTGCAAAAAGGGGCAAAGAGTGCAAAAAAGACCCAAAAAGAGCAGGAAAACTGCACAAATGGCACAGAAACCCAAATGGCTAGCAATCCCAGGAGCCTTTGCAACTGCAATCCCATGAGTCTTTGCATCATCCCCTTGTCGTTTCCACACTGTCCTCCAGCGATGAGGAAGACTGAGAGCCACCATTGCCGCCATTCATACCAATCTGGTAAGTGGTGCTGGTTTGTTGTTGTTTTTTTAAGGTTTTTTTTTTTCAAGGGTTTCCAGAGGTTTAGAGGGTGTTTACAGACTTTTTAGATGCTCTTCTTCACTATACACTATTTCACATATACACATGGTACCTGGGAATGTAACCCCCACATAAGTGAGGAGGCGCCTGTACAACATCCATCCTCTCCAAAGTCTTCCATTTCCCCAATAGCAATCAGTTGGCATGCTCAGTTCTCTCATTGGGCTGTTTTGAGAGTTGCTCCCCCACAGCCCTTTACGGGTTTCCCCCCTAAATATTTTCTGCACTTCAATGACCATTGAGTACTCTCAGCCTGCTGATATCTCCCTCAGGCAGCGTGTATGGTGCCCTCTGGGTACATAAGGACCACCCTCTGAACTTGGCAAATAGAGGGGACGACTCTGTCTAAAGCACCCACATTATCAAAGTTCCTTCAAAATTCTCATCCAGGAAAAAAAAACAAGCCTAAAAAGAAAGCTGGTTAGCACCAATGGACTAATATCCTTCTTCTGTGAAAGATTTTCTTTCAATTAGCAGGTTATATTAAACCCTGGAAGGCAGAATTATGAATTACGCAGACTGCAAGAATATATCCATCATTGGGACCTGCAGGCGTAAGAAGAAGGCAACTAATAATAGCCAAGGAGATGGATTATTCAAAAGTCAAGGAGATGGATTATTCAAAAATGACCTGATAATGGAAGAAAAGGCACAGGGATGAAACTGAGCATCATTGTTCAATGGAAAAGGATATCTT